>NW_026606163.1:2510000-3795000 GCF_029834395.1 Sorex fumeus
GGAGTGGAGGACTAATTGGCTTATTCTGTGTAGAAAAACATGTGAATCCAGGGATGAGTAAAATTATTAAAGACAAAAGTAAAATGCATAAATATGTATTTATGGCACATATAATAGATAATACAGGATTGAATATCTCCAAAGAGAAAAGAAAGAAAATTAGAAAAGATTGAAAGGTAAGAAGACATTCCTGAAGAATTCATTACTGTTATCATAAACTACCACCAGGAATGGTCCAAAACAGTAAAAAATAGTAACCAGCTACTCAGAAGTCTGCTTTTGTGTCACCCCACTAAATTTGAATATTTGAGAAAACCATAATTTTCTCAAACGACAGCTGCCGTTCAGTTGTCTGGTGAAGGAGTCTGAATGCGGACCTGGCCGATTTCACCAGCAAGGTGAGTTCAGTCCTCTGAGATAAACATTTCTGTCTGAGGCAAGCTAAAAGAAATCTGTTCTATATTCACAAACAGACATGGGTGAATACATTTGTCTACGCAAACTGTTAAGTCAGAGGTTAGAATACATAGAAAGCATATGATTACAAGTTTAAATATAGCAACAATATTAGAATAATTTAAAAAGTAATTACTATATTGAGTTCTTGGGCCCCATATCTAGTTGAATTACTTACTTGTACTAGATTATTTTGTACATTGTATTAGCTTCTGAGTACAGATTTTTTTCCTGAATGGTGGACATTTTGATTTTACATTGGTACCCTTTTCCTCAAATTATATCATTGAATATTATTTTCATGATACTATCTCACTGCTTTTTATAGTTGCTTATCAGATTAAAGATTGTTTCTTTATAAACTGCTAAGTTTGTTTAGTGAATGAATATTACTATGTTGAATGGTCTTTCTGCATAGAAACTGTGAACATAAAACTGATTTGTCAAAATGAACTGTGCAGACAGAAACTTCACTTTGCTAGAAGATTCACTTTGTCTTGATGTATATAGAGATGGTTTGAAATGTAAATTCAAAGGAACGAGATGTAATTTTTCTTTTACACTATTGTCTTTGTAATTTTTAAACTTAGGAACTCTATATTATTATATTGGTGTCGTAAATGAGTTAAAATGTGAATGGAAAAGATAAGAACAAAAGACAAAAACAAAAAAATAATAAATGACAGTATCCTGAAACTTATTCTCTATATTTACTATTTTACTTAAAATTAATTACCTAAGAAAATTATTAGCATAAAAACGTAATCCACATATTGAGGTCCTACAGTATTTTTAATTTTATTTTTATAAAGTTGTTCACAATAATTGATTAGATATAATATTTGAACCCCGCATGGCAGAGCCTGGGAAGCTACCCGTGACGTACTCGATATGCCAAACACAGTAACAACAAGTCTCATGATGGAGATGTTACTGGGCCCACTCGAGCAAAATTGATGAACAACAGGAGTACCGTGATATATATACCGTGAATATAATATTTGAACATGAATTTCACCACCATTACACCTTCCCATAGCCATATTTCAAGTGTTTCCATCCCAAAACCCAAACCCTGCCCCCAAAGCAGAACCGAAGTAATTTATTTTGTATTTCTTGTTATGAATAATCCACTAAAAATGATCCAAAAAAGTTTTCTTAGAGAAAAATGTGTGAAGATTGTTGTATTTCACCCAGGAGCCATTAAGCCCTTCTATTAGAGATAGTAGCATGAAGTTAAAGGTTGAAACTTGTGTGCTGAGATATATAGCCTACAGTATTTTTGTGTAATCTTGATGCTTCCAAAGGAAAATAGTATTTGACTGTGATATTTAGATCTCCTTTATTTCTCTTATTATTCTTAATTCTTTTTATACCTTTGTCAGCTTAAGTTTTGTTTTGTTTCCTCTATATTTCTAATTTCCCTGTATTTTTCTTTTAAGAGATATCTATTTCCTTTTATAGATCCCTAGCCTGGACTGACCAAACCCTACTTCTTTACATGACATGGTCTCTTAGACTACAGAAAGAACTGGTCAGGCAACAGATCACCGGAGATCTTTCCGGACCTCTTACTGAGCCAATTCTACTGGGGCACTTCAGACAGAACAGACTTGCCCTCTCTGCCCGCTCCAGATGAAACCCCTACGGCCACGAGTTTCCAGAATCAAAACCCAGGTATGCGGATTCCAGGACTAAGACTCCAGGCCATATGGCAGTAGCTGAGACGGGCTGTCCCTCCAAATCTCCCTGCCCGCTTGGGATCCTGGCTGTCATGCCCACAATATGACTCCAGGCGCCATCTCAGTGCATCAACAGTCTTGATTCAGAGACTCCCAAATGAATCTCAAAATGTATTAGCTCCCTACAGAGATGTCTCTGGACCCAACCATTTACAGTTTTAGAATTCCAGAAGTGTGTGGTTGCTTTTGTGGTCATGTGACCTCTCGTGTTATTCATAATAAGCAATAGATAGTAAAGTATCTGCAATAGATAATAAAGTATCTGCATCTGCCCCTGGCAAGGCAGGCTTGAATGGTAGTGGAAAAATTCAAGCAAACCATAATGTTGAAAAGTAGAGAGTGTGGGAGAAATTGCCATAGAGGCGCAGGGGGCGGGGGGGTTGGGATGGGCAGGGAGAATACTGGGGACAGTGGTGGTGGAAAATGTGCACTGGTGGAGAGATGGATATTCGATCATTGTATGACCGAAACTCAAACGTGAAAGCTTTGTAACTGTAGCTCACAGTGATTCAATTTAAAAAAAAAAAAACTGGTCAGAAACTTAAGAAACTGAGAGATAACATTTCTGCTCTCAAGTACATTTCAACCCCTAATAAGCTGTGTAATTTCATAGACTTTTTTAACTCAGCTTTATTTAAAGGAAGTCAGACAAGTGTGTCCAATTAATTCTCAGTAACATTAAAATTTATAACAGTTTCCAAGCATATTATTCTGGGTGCATATTTTGAAAGCAATAAATTCAAACAATAATCATAGCTTACCTATGTGACAAATTTAAATGTAAATGGTAAAACTAAAACAAGTAGGTAAAACAATTAGCTAAAACAAGAGGTAAGCTCATGTAAGACCATGCCCCAGAGATTCGTAAATAAATCTCAAGAGAACTACAAGACACAAAAGATATTTTTTCCAGATACTCACACATGATTGAGATGTCCATGGTACCCTGGAAGAGGGGTGAGTCCTGGGCTGACCCACTCAAACAGAATCCTGGCCCGCACTTGCTCCCACATTTCAAAATAGCCACCATGCTTCCTATGGGACTCCATTGTCTTGGGACTCAACCTCATAGAGAAATTAGTCTGCTGAAAAACTCAGGTATGGGGGTTTTGTGACTGGAATCTTCCAGGATTTCTCAGAGTCAGGATGGCCTACTTCTGCCCCGCTTCCTGTACTTCCATAAGTCCCAGAAGTCACTTACACACCCTAAAGCCACCACCCAGTTAAAAATTTAACTCCAGCTGCACCAGCCTATTAAAAATTCCGGACTTCCTGGAGTGAATAGCCGTGAATGCGAATGACATCTCAAACTCCACAACACAGATAAACCAGTAGGAGCCCACCAGATTGGATGGGATGTAACATAGAAGGCAATCAATCTCAATTAATAAAACATAAATATAAAAGACTTAAGCTGAAACAACATCTTAATAATCTCTCATACAAGGATTTAATGTCTCCATGGTGAGATACAACAATTTATACTAATTTTCTGCTAAAGAAATATTTGTTACCATTGTTAGCAAATTATTGATAAAAAGCAATATAAAATAAATCGTTGAGGGCCTGCTATGGGGACAGGCTTAAGGGGTGGTTGGGAAAATTGGAGACAGTGGTGGAGGAAAAGTATAATGGTGATGGTATTGTGTTGGAATGTTCAATGCCTGTAACGAACCAACATGAACAACTTTGTAAACTACAGTGTTTAAATAAAGTGTAGGGGAAAATTTACATATGTAGGCTTTACATATTCCATGCGAACTCCAAAATAGATTAACACAGAATTACATGAAAGATTTTATTAATGACAGGTGAGAGATGATTACCATAGTGAGATCCATGTATAAAGTAAAATGTAATGTAATATACTTTAGATTCCAGTAGCTAGACAGTTGTGTTCACCAACTTCCCTGTAATCCCACCAACGGTTAAGATCCAGAGACTATAAAACCAAGCTCCCGGAAGAGAACAATGCAGAGTCTCCTGCCCCTGCACCTGGCTGTCATCACCAGGGCCCCTTGGAGGGGGGCAGGTTGAGTTTCCCTCCCGCTCCGAGCAGAGCCCTGGCAACTGAAGACCTCCAGGACCCAGCCACAGCCATGCTGAGACCACTCTCCACACGCTCAGCTGAGCCTCATGCATGAAGGAACTGGCAGAGGAACCCAGGTGTATAGGACCCGGGGCTGAGATCTCCAAGCCTACTCAGATCAGAACTGGGCCTCCTCCACCCAGATGCCCCATCTTCCAGTAACTAGACAGTGGCACCCACCAAATGCTGTGTAATCCCACCAATGGCCAAGATCCAGAGACTATAAAACCAAGCTCCCAGAAGCGTGCAGCCACGGATGCTAGACCTTTAATTGTTTAGTTTTCGCTCTCAGAGAACCCAGTGAGCTGCTGAAAGTATCCTTCCCGCATACATATCTGACTGGGAACACCTGTAAAGGTGATTAGAGGCTACCCCAAAAGCCTCCAGCCCTCTCAGAGAGCCCGGCAAGCTACTGAGAGTATCCTACCCCCATAGAAGAGACTGGCAAGCTACCCGTGGCATACTCCATATGATGAAAACAGTAGCAATGATGGTCCTCATTCCCCTGACCCTGAAAGAGCCCCCAATATGCCATCGGGCTACACTAGCACGTATCAGAGATGAATGGAGACATTACTGGCACCTGCTTGAGCAAATCAATAAACAACGGGAGGACAGTAATATAGTGATACAGTCATACTGTAGATTCCATAGTTGGAAACAGACACATGGAAATGAGAATAGGCATTTTATTACATTGTATTAAATGGTTTTGATTCTTGTATTTACATAGGTCAAATTCATACAGTAATCACAAATTAGCTCTTACTGTTTTATTTTCTGATCATTCTATTTGCCATCTCTTAAGTTTTTTTATTTGGAATAAGCAATATAATGTAAATTTGTTATGTGCCTAAGGGAAAAGATTGGGAGAGAAACTAGGGATATTTGTGGAGAAAGGTCACACTGGTGGTGATGAAACACTAAATATTTGAAACAACTGTATAATGAACAACTTTGTAGATCACCGTGCATTTAATAAAAATTTATTTTTAAAAAATGTTGGAGCTAGAGCAATAGTACAATGAGTAGGGTGCTTATCTTGCAGGCAGCCAACCCCAGTGTTGTCACAGGAAAACCTTGCACTGTTATTCATCTGGAAATCGCAGCCTTTGAACTGCCGACAGTCTCTTTTTAATCTCACAGATTCCTCTGTAGCTGCCCCTTTTCTGAGGGCTCCACCCTTCTCTGGATGGAACCTTGGATTTCTCCATCTGGATAGTGTCTCAGTTTCTCCTCTTCAAAGAGCTCAGGGTTTGTATTTCAAAGAGGTCTTCCTGTCCTTGGGTTCCTTCAGGGCTAGATAATCTCTTCATTTTAAAATGTATTATTCGCCCAAAGCACATTCCCAAACTCTCTTACCAGTCTGCCTACAACAAAAAGGAAAATAGTTTCTGCTGCCATGATCCTTTCTATGGCTACCTCTAACCTGAGGTTGGTGAAGAGAGAAGGAAAGATCAGTTTAATTCATGGCTCTCACTTGGCTTTTTTTGCAAATGCACTAGAGTTAGGTTTTGGCTTTTTTCGATCAGCATGTCTTTATCAACACTGGGTGAAGCTCAAGTTGCAGTGTGTGTCACATCAGGTGACACGGGCACTTTCATACTCCACTTCACTTTTACCCCACATCACATCCTTATTCTGCACCTGAAAACAGTTGAGTGAAGGCTCTTCTGAGGCACAGTGCATTGCCTGTCCTCTGTACCCACCTCCTCCAGCTCGCCTTCTACGCCAGGCGCAGCGGAAATGCCACACCTGCCCTGGGGATGCCCCCCCCACCAGCTTCCAGAAGAGGAGCACCACGGTTTCCTCCTCAGTTCTCTTTGTCTCTTTATCAAGTTCTCAAGGTCCAAGAAATTCCCTGCCACCAGCAAGCAGAGTGACAAAGGAACAGGACTTGGTATAATGAACAACCTTGCAAATCATAGTGTGTGGGAAGCCAAGAGCCCTCTCATAGACCCTGGCCGTGGTTCCCATGCTAGGAACTGCTTGGGACAGACATTGGTGACAGTCTCCCAGGACTTCCTGATCTCAGTGGATGCCTGATCTATAGCAAGCAACATCAGGCTGACAGTTAGCTTAGCTGGCCTTATCTATAGTAACCTCCAGGATGCATCTACTCCCTAAGACCCTTTGATATACAATTGTAAAGCTCAGGATACACCTACTGCCATAAGGCCATTTGATATACAATTGTAAAGCTCAGGACCCACCTATTGCCACAAGACCTTTTGATGTACAAATGTCTACCTTGAATGTTAGGTAAAGCTCTTGTTGCTGACCTTACCATATATGGTTATACTGCTTCTGCTCCTGACTGAGCTGCCCAGACCCTATATAAACAGCCTGTATCCCTCAATAAAGTGCTGTCCCTTTTTCTCTCTATTTCTAAACTATACTCTCTCTCTTGTGTCTTGTGTTCATTCGGTCGGTCCTTCCCTGCACCTACGGATCCTAGGGCCACCTCCGCGGGTCGGAGAGTGGTTTGCGGGCCCTCCGCAATAGTGTTTTTATTAAAATTGACTTTACAAAAATTGTGGAGATAGAGAGACTGCAGAGTGGGCAGGGTGCTTATCTTGCAGGCAGCCAACCCGAGTTTGATCGCCAGCACGACATATGGTCCCCTGATCTAACCAAGAGTGATCCCTCATCACAAGTCTGGTGTGGTTCAAAAACAAACAAAATTTAATGTGCTTGACATGTAAGACTGTGTACATTTAGGTTTACAGCACCCTGGCTTAATACATTGAAATATTATTAATGTGACTGCCAACATAGCTCTATCCCTCTACAAAAGTATCATTTTTGTGTTGAGAACTATTAACTCTTCATAACTTTGAGATTTATAAAACAATATTGTCTTTAATTACCAAACTATGCACTAGATCTCTAGAATAAACTTAGCTATGAGTTGCAAGTTTGTACCCCTAAAAAAGTCTCCCCAATCTTCAACCCTTTAGAAACCACCATTGTAGGTTCCATTTCTATGAGGTTGGCTGTTTCTGATTCCATTTGTAAGTGGCATCAAATAGTATTTATCTCTTTCTATCTGGCTTATTTTACCTCACATGAGACCCTAGATCTTCAACTATATTGTTCAAAAGTCATTCCTCTGTTATAGACACAGTTGTTTTCTTATCTTGTCTACTGTAAATAATGTGCAAACAATATGGGAGTGCTTAGGAGATGGGAGAGCACTAATGGTGGCATTTAAGGGGACAAACTTACAAGTTTAAAAGTCAACGGGAGCTTATACTTCAAGCCCTAGAGCACATACCTGACTAAGTTGTCTCTGTTTATTTCCAATCTGGAGAAGCTCATTTTGTTTAGAACGTGTACTTCTCTCTATCTTTACCCTCACATCTTTCTAGATAAGTTTCAATAAAAACTATCATGCTTCACATTTAACCTCCTCCTGAAATTCTTTTCTGTGAGAGAAAAGTGATGGACCCAGAACTTCCATGCTGATAATGGAACTGACCTGACCTAGACCAGGCATTTCCATGAGCACTGCTGACCAAGGTGAGTCGAGCAGAGGTGGAAGCACTTTCATCTGGAGTTAACCTTTTATACTTCTCTCTCGCTCTCACAGTCTCTCCCCCATCCTCTTTCTTTTCTTTCCCTCTTCCTCCCTCCTCTCTCTCCCTCCCTATTCCTCTCTCACTCACACCCTTCTCTTCTCTCTATTCTTGAGTTAGCATCATCTCTCCTTTTGCTCTCTCTACTTTCTCTTTCTCACCACACCTGGAAGTGCTCAGGGTTTACTCCTGACTCTAAAGTTCATCTCATCCTCCTCGGTTGTTTCAGTCAGTTAACTGTGGGTAAGTGTATATTGAAGACAGGAGGAACGACCGTGAAATCTAGAAATAAAAATGATCCATTCCCTGGGGACCAGGCAGCTTCAGGAAGTGACCATATGTATACATATGTGCGTCTATAATATGAACATTGAAAGAAATATCAGCTAGCCAGAGAAGATAATAAGACTCTTTCCTCGCAAGGGCTGATCCCAGTTTGATCCTCAGAACCACCAGGAGCAACCCCTTAGCTTACTTCCAGGAGTAACCCAGGAAGAGCTCCAAAACCAAAGAAACACAAAAGAAATGACAACTTGTGTTTGGCTTTGTTCAGTGCTAGTGAAAGGATCCCCCTACCTTTCTAAAGTACCTGGAAGGTGTGATGAGTAATATAACTGGAATCATTTTAAAACAGGGCTGTAGAAACCAAAGATCTAGTGTAGGGTTTAGATGGTTGATCCCACCTTGATCCCAGGCACCAAGTGGCCCTGAGACTCTAAAGGTGGAGCTCTGGAGGGCCCAAGTACAAGTGCAGGGGCCTAGGTCATCCCACACCACAGCCAGCAGCAAGCACCACATCCACGGTCCCTTACACTGGATGTCCTGCATGGTTGCTGGAGAATTTCCAAGAGGACCACGAGGGCCTCTTGAGTACCATTTGATAGAACACCCGATCCCCCATAAAAGAGGGCTACCGGAGAATGGAGATGGCTAACAGGACTGGTGCTCATACTTCTGTTTTGCATCCGTGAGAATCTGATTGATCATGGCACCATATGGATCCCTGGGAGTAGTTCCTGAGCCCTACTATGTGACCCCAAACTCAAAATAAATGAAATGAAATGAAATAAAACAGAGCTGCAAGAAGCCACTGCAGATATACCAACTCTACAGTCTGTCTTCCCTAAACTGGGTAAGGCCTCTGGCCACCAACATTCCAAGAAGAAACAAGAACAAGAATATCCTGTTTGAGAGAGGCAAAAATGTATAGTCAAAGTGATATCTGCACTTGTTTGTTATTGCAGCACTCTTACAATAGCCAGAAACTGGAAGAAACCTGAATGCTCAAGAACAGATGACTGGTTAAAGAAACTTTGGTACATCTACACAATGGAGTACTATGTAGCTGTTAGAAAAGATGAAGTCATGAAATTTATATACAAGTGGTACAACATGGAAAGTATCATGCTAAGCGAAATGAGTCAGAAAGAGAGGGACATAGAAAGATTGCATTCATTTTGGGAATATAAAGAAACAAAATATGAGATTAATACCGAAGAATAGCTGAGATCAACACCAGGAGTATTACTCCATAGCTTAGAGGCCAGCTGGGCATTCTAGGGGAAAGGGAAGCTCAGATAGAGAAGGGAGCACCAAATAAAGGGTGTTTGGAGGATCCTCCCAGGAGGGGAGATGCATGTTGAAAGTAGACTATGGACTGAACATGTTTGCCACTCAAAGCCTCTTTTGCAGACCACAACACCCAAAAGGAGGGAGAGAACACAGGAATTGCCCTGCCACAGAGGCAGGGTGGGATGGGGTGATGGGGGTGGGAGGGATATTATCCATGGTGGTGGAAAATGGGCACTGGTGGAGGGATGGGTATTTGATCATTGTATAATTGAAACCCAAGCACAAAAAATTGTAAATCTACAACTGTACCTCATGGTGTTTCACTAAAAATAATAAAAAAATAAAAAATAAAAATTAAAAAAAAGAATATCCTGTTTGAAAGGACTGATAAAAAGTGAACTTTAATCTACTTTTACCTCCTGACCATGTCGATGCTTTCACCTGATCAGCATATCATTTATTACCTCATAAAATTTACCTTATAAAAACTCACTTTTATGCCTTCTTCAGACTCTATCTGAATATGAGCATTTATTTCCCTTATAAAAATTCACTTTTGTGCCTTCTTCAGAATCTATCTGAATATGAACTCTACAACCCTTTCATTTATTTATTTTTGTTTTGAGGTCACACCCAGGGATGCTCCAGGTTTACTCTTGGCTTTGCACTCAGGAATCACTCCTGGCGGTGCTTGGGGGACCATATAGGGACCATATAGGATGTGGGGATCGAAGCTGGGTCAGTTACATGCAAGGCAAATTCCCTACCCGCTATATTATCACTCCTGCCCCTCTACAACTCTTTTTTTCTTATTTCTAATTTTTATAAGGTTGTTTGCAATAATTTATTGTATTCAATATTCTAACACCAAACCAATTCCACCACCATTACACCTTATCATCACCATTATTTTCAATTTTACCACTACTACCCAAGCCGGCCCCAAAGGCAGATCCTCAATAATTTATTTTTATTGTTTGTTAAGAGTAATTCACTAAAAATGATCCAAAGAGGGTTTTATAGAGGAAAATGTATGAAGATTGTTGTATCTCATCTTGGTGCTGTTAAGCCTTGTATAAGAAATTACTGACATATTGTTACATGTTGAGCCTTGTGTAGACATATATATGTGTACATATATATGTGTGTGTATATATATATGTATATAGATAGATAGATAGATAGATAGATAGATAGATAGATAGATCAAGATCAGTTGCCTTCTACTCTACAGCCCATCACGTATGTTGTGCTACTGTTGGTACACCAGAGGCATAGAGTATGAGATGTAACTCCAGAAATTCCAAAATTTTAAATAAAATGATACAGCTTGAGTTAAATGCATTTCTGCCACTTGTTGCGCTTTTTCGAGACTTTTTTTTGTGAGACTCTGGATCATGACCGTTAATGAGTTTATATGGTGTCCTTTTAATGCCCAAATAAACACTCTGATTGTCTCCCAATTCGACTTTTTATTCGGTTGTTAAGGGTCATCAATTTTAATTTTTGGAGGGGTTTTTGTTTTGCTTTGTTTGGGGCCACACACCCACCTGTGCTCAGGGATTACTCCTGGGCAGTGTCTGGGGCCTATATGTGGTGCCAAGATCAAATCCAGATGGGCTATGTGCAAGGAAAGTACCTGAAGTGCCGTGCTATCTTTCTGGTCTCAATTTTAGACTTTTGAGAATGGTAGATAGTCAAGAGAATTTTGTATTGATTTTACTTTAGGCACAGTGGTTTACTATGCTGTTAATAAATAGTAGCATTTCGTGCACGACACGGTTTAGCACCAAACCCCTCACCTGAATATCTACTTCTCTGATCATTGTTCCAGTGTCTCTCCTCTTCACTCACCAAGGTAGTTTACGACTAAGACCAGTTCTCAATTTCTGTGACCTTTGGGTATTTGTTAATCCCCTGCTACATGTCTTTATATTCCATCAGGAGAGAGATCATTCTGTGTGTCTCTCTCTCTCTCTGTGAGTGAGGGCACTCACCACGTGCATTTGGTGGTCAAGAGTCACTACCCCATCCCAATCAGCCTCTGCATACCAACACATGAGGGAGGAAAAAAGGCCACCAAAATGGTTGGGGATTAATCGCCATTTATTACAGTCTATGTTCCTCCATGCATTCCATTCTCCCTATGTGTCTATTCCAGTCTCTCCGCATGCCCTATTCCAGTTTCACCCTGTCCCTCATTCCAGTCTCACTCTGCCCTCATTCCCTTTCCCTCGTGCCCCATCTCACAGCCTTCGTTATTCACCCAGGCCCCCAGAGTTGGGGGTAGCAATACACCTTGTTGTGATTCCACACTCAATATATGTAAGTCCCTTCCCTCAGGTGAAACTTCTTCTAGGACAAAATCTCATCTTGCAAGAAGATACACCCAAGGGCAGAAGACCATCTAGGGGCATATTTCTCCTTTCCTTGGTCTATTTCCATTTAAATGGTCATCTTAAATTTACTTCTTAATATTTCTAGTCATTTTGTATGAACACCGTAGCACTGTAGCACTGTACTCCTGTTGTTCATCTGTTTGCTCAAGTGGGCACCAGTAATGTCTCACAACAAATTGTGAGACATGTTGTTACTATTTTTGGCATATTGAATATGTTATGGGTAGCTTGCCAAGCTTTGCCATGCAGGCGAGATACTCTCAGTAGTTTTCCCGGCTCTCCGAGAGGGGCAGAGGAATAGAACCTGGGCCAGCCATGTTGGCCGCATGCAAGGCAAACGCCTTACCCACTGTGCTATCACTATTAAGGTTTGTATTATTGGAAAATTGCTATGTTGAACAAAGGGATGGTTCTTCCTATTCCCATTTTGTTTTATACAGAAGTTTGTTAATGATCAACTTACGTCCTATAATTCGAGTAATTAAATATTTCTGAGTTGAAATAAAGAAAAACTGAACACTGTAAGATTATTAAGTTTAAAGGATGGGGTGGCTCTCCTGGAGACATCTCTCTTATATCCCAGACTACAGTCCTCAGGCCATGTTAGTCTTCCTAACCTTATTCATGGGCCCTGAATAAAGTCCTTATTCAGATCCTTCTTTGGGGGTCATGACAAAATTTGTCCATGACCATACTCTTAACTTACTATATTTTATGGTGGTTGGCCTGTCCCTTTTAGATACCAGGAGAGCTTATGGCTTGTCCCTTTTCAATGCTTGGGTAGCTTACGGCTTGCCCTGAGTCCATCCAAGACCCTCACTGGAACCCTACTTTTGGGGTGCTAAGAACTAAGGACAGCTGAGGCTTAAGTCGAGTAAATATGACAGATGACCAGGAATAAATATTGTTCTGAGTCAATTAACTCCCAGAAGCACAGCATTAACTATCTTCCTGTGTCTATACAAAAAGGACACTGCTCTAGAGTAAACTATGAAAAGGACATAAGGGAAAGAAAAAAAGCAAATATTTCACTTGCATATACAAAATCCAGAGTCCTAAGAAGAATCTCACTTTACAAATCACAGGGTTTGATTTTGGGATATAGTGATTAACAGAGAGGGAAGCAGAACACAAAGAATAAGTTAAAGATAAACAAAGAGGAATGGGAGTGCCTCTGGGGCTGTGTGATGAGGGTAACTCAATAACCTAACCTAACCTCCCTGAGGCAAGGGAGGAAGGACAAACCAATCCAACATCTCTCCTAATTTCACTCAGCATGATACTCTCCAGATCCTGCCAGGTAGCAGCTAATTGTATGATTTATCATTTTTTACAGAAGGGTAGTATTCTATGTGTGTAGAACAGAGAAGGAAAGAAATAGCGGTGGGGGTCTGGGGAAAGAGATAAAGAAGATGAAGACAGAAAGTAATGGGTAAGCAGGGGTCAAGGGCCTGAGATACATCAGTAATGTGGAGGGGTGGGTAGCTACAGACACAAAACAGAGTCAACAACACTAAAAACATGAGATACAAATGACAACAACCAAACATTCTGATGTGCCTGTAAAGTGGCAGCTTGTGGGGGTGGGAGGGAACTTGGGGTCACTGGTGATGGGAAATTGATGCTAGAACATTAGACGTTTCAATAACTTTGTAAATCACGGTTCTTTAATGAAATAAAAATTGTTTTTTAAAAAGATATTTTGGTCTGATGACTGTGTGACCTGGTCTTTCTTACATCTCGTCTCAGCAGGAGGCTGGCGTGGAGATATGAGATATGGTGCAGGGCTTCTACACACACTGACTACAAAGGCCTCTGTAGAAGTTACCTCTGCCCTGGTCTAGCCATAACGGACCTGTAACTTTAGCCAAGTGACCTTAGCTGCCAGCCGTGACTTCTTAGTCAGTACCTGACAGAGGAAAGCTAAAGTCTTGCCACCATATTGGGAAAAAACAAAGTCACTGCAGTGGTAACCTAAATGTTCATTAAAGACCCTGGGTTAGCCTTCTTGTTTTCCAGGATAGATAGGAAAATAAATTTGGGTAACACTGGAGGTTGGAAGTGTTATTTCTTCACTCGACTTAGTTTTAGGGCTATTTCCCGTCCTCAGCCTAGCAATTCTTAATGGACTCTGTTGAGGAGAAAATCAGAAGACCTAGGAAATCAAAGGCAAAGCTTGGAGCATGCCAGGCTATCTCCCCTCAGGGATGAGAAGGGGGGCTTCAACTATATTAATTCACAGCCCGGCCAGCTACTGAGAGTATCTCGCCCGCACGGCAAAGCCTGGCATGCTCCCCGTGATGTATTCGATATGCCAAACACAGTAACAAATCTCACGATGGAGACGTTACTGGGCCCTCTCGAGAAAATCGATGAACAACGGGTGGGCCATGACCGTGACCGTGACTTACAGTTCTGTTTTCTAGCAAATGGGTATATTAAAAGTATGTCCCTTCCCATTCAGGGATATCAAACAGTCACAGTACATGTAAGAGGAATAGGGAAGCATATTTAGGGCAATAGAAACTAGACCTCTGGTGCTGACACTAGATACTGATTGAAAATCCTGCCGTTAAAGATTATTGTTAGAGGAAATTTAGTTTGGTTTTAAAATGCAGTCTTTAGCCCTGAAGCCTAAGAAGGAGGAACTATAACTTGTAAATTACAAATTTTATAAATTTGGTAGCTACATATGTAGTGAAACATGGTTGGGCCTAGAACATGGGCCTGATAGTATCTAATAAATGAAAGAAAGGACCAGGAACTAGCATTCGCTCAGAACCCCTGCCCAAGTGTGCCGAGTTTGCCTACTTGGCAACCACCCAATCTTGAAAGACCATAATCAATGGTTGACAAACTACTCTAGGCACCATATAATCTCATCAATGGCCAAGATCCACAGACTCTTAAAAAAGCTCTCAGAAGAGAGCAACATAGAACGTCCTGAACCTGCTCCAGGCTGTCTTCACCCTGGCCACTCGGAGGGGGACAGGCTGAGTTTCCCTCCCCACCCCTGCAGAGTCCAGGCAGTCAGAAACCTCCTGAATCCAACCATATCCATGCTCAAGGCCTCTCTGCACAGGTTCGGATGAGCCTCACCTATGAGGGAACCTGCAGAAAAATCCAGGTATTCGGGACCCGTGACTGATATCTCCAAGCCTGCTCGGAACGGGTCTGGGCCTCCTCCCCTCAACTCCCCAGTTTTCCAGTGTCTTGGTAGTCACACAACAAACTGCCTCTGGTGCCATATAATCTCATCCAAGGTCAAAACCCAGAGACTATAAAATAAAGCTCATGGAAGAGTTTGACATAGAACAACCTGGAGCATGAGGCTGAATTCACGGCTGCAGGATCTCTTATGCTCTAGTCCACTGATGTACCAAAAAGTAGCACACATTTGTTTGGGTATAACTGCTTGCAGTCTCTTACTCAAGGACTTACTTAAATGACTTCAGGATGAAATATAGCAATCTTCACAAAATTTCCTCTTATGGTGGTGGGAAGTTGCACGATGTTGGGATTAGTGTTTGAATATTAACTGTAGTCAACTACAACTTTTTAAAAATAAAATAAAACTAAAAACAAATTGAAAAAAATCAATAGTTGCTATTAAAGCCTCCTTTTCCCCCTCTCTTTGAGGCTCTAAATCTATGCATTTTAGACAGGTGGGTTATTTCTCACAGTACATGCTGGATATCAACTGGGATGCCCACCTCTAGGCAAAACGCTTGGTTACATTAAAAAAACACTATATCATGAGCACACTTCATAAATATTCATATCCAGGGGCTGGAGCGATAGCACAGCGGGTAGGGTGTTTGCCTTGCAAGTGGCCGACTGGGTTCGATTCCCAGCATCCCATATGGTCCCCCAAGCACCGCCAGGAGTGATTCCTGAGTGCATGAGCCAGGAATAAACCCAGTGCAATGCTGGGTGTGACCCAAAAAGAAAAAACAAAAAGAAAAAAATAAATATTCATGTTGGCTGCGTGCAAGGCAAATGCCCTACCGCTGTGCTATCGGGCTGGAGCGATAGCACAGCGGGTAGGGCGTTCGCCTTACAAGCGGCCAACATGGCCGACCCGAGTTCGATTCCTCCGCCCCTCTCGGAGAGCCCGGCAAGCTACTGAGAGTATTCGATATGCCAGACACAGTAACAACAAAGTCTCCAATGGAGACGTTACTGGGCCCGCTCGAGCAAATCGACGATCAACGGGAGGGCCTTTACCTTTTACCTTTTAAATATTCATATTCAGCTATAAGGGGACAGGAAGCCTGAAGATGGGAGAGGCAAGATAGGGCGAGTGGGAGGCGGGGCGAGCGGGAGGCGGGGCGGGGCAAGCGGAAGGCGGGGCGGGGCCAGAGAGCGGGAGGCGGGGCGAGCGGGCTGGAAGCGGGTAGCTGGAGCTAGCGGGGCAACTTGACGACCCGGAGCACTCTGCTGGTGATGGGCGTGAGCGGCTCCAGGAAGTACGTCCGGGAGGCGAGCGGTAGGCACACGGGAGGAGGACAGGTCCGTGGGGACGCGGGAGCCCTGGGGAGTCCCCTTCCCCTTCGCGGGGACAGGAGCGAGAGCCCCGTCCACTGTGCTAAAGATACTTGCTAAAGTATCTTGCTAAAGTATCCCCATCCACTGTGCTAAAGTAGCTTGACCTTCAGATGCTCTAGACTCTCCTTAGTCAGGAACCACCCATGTGGGTTGTATCCATTTAAAAAGCTTGCTTCGGGTAAATAGACATATCTTTAGAAGAATTGGGGGGTAGCATGTTTACCCTCAAAGACAGGGAATCTGGGATGACATTAAAAGTCAGCACCTGCAGTTTCCTAGCTACCTGCTTTAAAAGTGGTGTCCTGAGGCTGGAGTGATAGCTCAGCGGGTAAGGTGTTTGCCTTGCACGCGGCGGACCCAGGTTCGATTCCCAGCATCCCATATAGTCCACTGAGCACCGCCAGGAGTAATTCCTGAGTGCATGAGCCAGGAGTAACCCCTGTGCATTGCCGGGTGTGACCCAAAAAGGAAAAAAAAAAGTGTAAGACTGCTCCTGTGCTTGGTGTAAGGGACTTAGTAACCGCAGGACTTGGTTCCACCATGGCCTGCTGAGCTAGCTTGGGCAGTTAGTCACATTTCCATCAGGCGAGAGGAAAGATGTCCTATACAATTCAGATGGTTAGTTTCATGCATTCAGAAAAATATTGGACTCAGTCATTCATGGTTGTCACTGATAATGGGACAAAAATCCCTACCTTCAGGGAGTTTATATGCCACTATGGGGGATGACAGTGAATATATACACATCAACCAAAAGTGCCGGTGGTGGCCACCTCCAGGTGAGAGACTGGGGAGGAAGTGGGCAGAGCACCAGGCAGGAGGGTCAAGGAATGACCCTCTGAAGAAATGTGGGAGTTAGGAGAGAGGAGGGGACAAGCCTGGAGAACAGTGGGAAAGCGTTATGGCAGAGGGACTAGAACGTGTCAAGGCCCTGAGGCCTGACTGCCTTATGGATTATCAGGGAACCCCAGCAAGGCAAGACGGGTGGTCTGAAGTTAGAGATTCGGTTATGGAATATAAATAAGAGAGTTGTGGATGGACTACGAATGAGAAATAAAGAGGGGTTTTAAGACTTGCACCTGAGCAGCTTGGAGAAGGGAGAAGTACACCAGTGTTTCCCAAAGAAGAAGATGCCGCTTCAGGATTTCTGGAAGAATCCAGAAAGGCAGTATTAGCCTCTGATGAAATTAGGGGTTGTTGAGTAATGTTATGGTTGGATTGGGGTCATACCAAGCACTCCTTGAGGGCCTCTTTTGGTAGTGCACAGTGGATCATGTGGCAGGAATTCAGCTGGGATGAGCCACGAACAAGGCAAGCCTCAAAACTTGTGGACTACCTCTCCAGCCTGGAGTAATAATTTTTCTGAATAGGGAATCTCAGGACAAAGAAATTCGGGAACCTCTGTTATAGGCTGACATGGAGAAGCAGGAAACACATGTGGAAGGAAAATATCTGGAGCTCAGTGTGGGACTGAGTCTATTTCAAATAAATTTGTCAAATGGGGGATTGATTTTCCAAGTCAGAAGTTTGCAGATGTACTACCTCTGTGACCCCCCAAACTTTTTTTAAAAATATATTTGATTTCAGAAAGTGAAGCAGTCCTATAAAAATATCAAGTAGGGGCTAGAGCAGTAGCACAGTGGGTAAGGGTGTTTGTCTTGCACGGGTTCCATTCCTGGCACCTCATATGGTCGCCTGAGCCCCACCGGAAGTAATACCTGAATGTAGAGCCAGGAGTAAGGCCTGATCACTGTCAGGTGTGGACCCCGAGAAACAAGTAAGCACTTTGGAATTGGTAAATGTTTACCAACAAATTGGACTTTGATTACAAAGTTGAGGTCACCAGATGGAAGGGGGAGGGGTTGAGGAATGAGGGAAAGGAGAGACTAGAAGCGACATAAGGGCAGTGGTGGAGAGATTTTGGTACTGGCGGTACAATAACTTTATACACCAAAAGTATAATTGTAACCATGTTATCTTAAACACAGTTTGTAAAAATTGTGGAGTTGGTATATAAAGGGCTGGAGCAATAGCATAGCGGTAGGGTGTTTGCCTTACAAGGGCCAACATGGCCGACCCGAGTTCGATTCCTCCACTCCTCTTGGAGAGCCCGGAAAGCTACTGGGAGTATCTCGCCCGCACGGCAAAGCCTGGCAAGCTCCCCGTGACATATTCTATATGCCAAACACAGTAACAAGTCTCGCAATATTACTGGGCCCGCTTGAGCAAATCGATGAACAACGGGAGGACTGTGACTGTGACTGTGACTGTGACTGTGACTGGTATATAAAATTTGGGAGACCAGGTCTGATAAATATTAAGCGGATATGTAAATTGTGATGGTGGTAAATGGTATTTGTGCAACACCTTAGAAATTGAAAGCCAGAAAGGATTTCATTTCTCATTGGCTGCCTTCTCTGTCCATCTTCCATGGCACAGACCAAGCCTCTGGCAGCCAGTTGGTAGCTCAGTCAGTGCTGGCTAAATGAAATGAGCGGATGGGGAATGGGTACTGTGGCTCAGTTCTCTCATCTTGCTGGTGAGAAAAGAGTTTCACCTTACACTGGAGCCTAGTACTGTAATGACAGAATAGAGAACCTGCCAGATGTCAGATTCAGAGCCCCGAGGCCTTCCCACCACCTGTGCTGCCTTTTAGGGGGAACAGATCCTTATCAGATACTCGGAGCAGAGATCCCTGGACATCCAGTCCGAAGGGCTGGCCTGTCTCTTGTGTCCATTAAGAGTGCGTCTCATCTATTTATTTCTTCATTGTTCTTTTGGGAGCCCCCCCCCCCAACTGTGCCTAGAGCTTACTCCTGGCTCTGTGCTTAGGGATCACTCCTGGCAGGAACCAGATGGGTTGCTGGGGGTTGAACCTGCAGGGCTTTACTGTTGTCCTGTCTCTCTGCTCAAGCATGTAGCCCTGAGACCTGAGGCAGTGCTGTGCTTTGCACCTTGTAGGAGTTAGAGGAGGTTAATCCCCTTCACATCCCTCCTAGCATCCTCAGGAGAGTTTTGAGCACTTCAGGAATTCAGTTTTTTTTTTCCCCTTAGAAAATAAACACCTAGGGGCTGGAGCTGGGACAGTAGTCAGGGTGCATGACCAGCACTCTGTACTGCAGTGCCTCGTGGTCTCCCGAGCACCATCTGGTGCAGCCCTGGAGGTTTCTGAGCACCTCTGTGGCCTGGGTGAGGCCAAGCATGGCAGGGCTGAGCAGTACCACAGTCTCTGGCTTTTGCACAAGACCCCTGGCCATGTGGGCCAAGAACCACCAGAAGGGCTCTCAGGTCTTCTGAGCACCACTTGGGAGGCATCTATTAAGCAGGGGCCAAAACACTTAAGGAGTTTAATGAGATTTGATGGTATGTTTCGGGGGAGAGGTTAGCGGCACGTGGGTAATGATGTCTTTCTTTAAACTCCTGGAGAAAACGAAAACCATACTCTAGATTCCATGGTCAAGAGCATCACTTTTGGGGTAGGAGCAATAATGTAGTGGGCTGAAGTACATGCCTTGCATGCCGGAAACCCAGGGTCAGGCTCCTGAACCCCATTGTTTCCCAAGCATCTACTGGGAGCGGCCCCTGAGCACAGAGCCAGGAGTAACCTTAGAGCACCTCCGGGGATCACCAAAACCCAAAACTAACAAGGCATCACAACCACTTGCAGATTGTCATCAGTATACTTTGATCTGAGTTCTGGGGGGCACCCTCAGATGGGCTGGTTGGGAGGGCGTGGTCATTTGAACATCTGCATCCTCTCCACAGATGGAGCGTGGGTGCCCTGCTGGCATCCGAGGTAACCCGCCTTTCTGTCCCTCAGTCGCACACCCTACGGGTATCCTACTGTTCTCTCCCTTCCCTGACCCGAAGGCAGGATGATCTGTAAGCACGAACAAGTACAGAGTGCCACTCACTGCTGCGGTTTGGTTTCCCATCGGGTGATTACAGATAATGATGGGTGAGCCCCACAGCACACTGCTGAGCTTCAAACCCCTTTTCTTTCCTGAGGGAGGGGGGCGGGGGGGAGGCCGGGGATGCTCCCCTGCAACTGGGGGGAAGCACAGAGCTGCTGTGTGGGCCCTCGTGGCTGCAGTCGCCTGAGACGCCCTGCCCGCTACATACTCCTTTCGTTTTGTTTCCAAGCTCGGGTGGAAATTCTATGATGCAGATGACTATCACCCGGAGGGAAATCGAGTGGAGATGAGCAACGGGATCCCCCTGGATGACCAGGTAATGGCTGCTGTCTCTTTCCAACCCATGCCTTGCCCTCACAGACACCCCTGCAGCATCCCTTGGACAGAGTTCCTGGGTCCCCAAGGTGATTCGGAGGAAGGTGCTCCCGAAGCCAGCTCAGTTCCCAAGAGCTCCTCTACATTCACTGGCAGTGGCCCTCGCCTTTTCTCCAAAACCATGACCCCCACGTGGGCAGAGGCAGAAGCTCCTGTGCCTTGCGTGTGAGCGAGTTTGCCTCCTCTTCTTGGTCCCTTCCTCCTGCCACCACCACACTCTGGCACCCACTGCAAAGCCAGGAAGAGATTTGAGGGGCTGGAGAGGCAGCACAGTGGAGAAGGCACTTGCCTTGCATACAGCCAGCCCAGGTTTGATCGCCAGCTCCCTATATGGTCCCTTGAGCGTGTGAGCCCTGATGACTGAGCCAGAGACAGCTAGGTGTAGCCCAAAAGCAGAAACATGCACAACAAAACAAGAAAGATCTTTGAAATTCAAGTATGGAACCCCATATAGTTCTGCAAGTCCCACCAGGAATGATTCTTGTGTGCAAGAGCCAGGAGAAAGCTCAGAGCACAGCCAACTGTGCAGCCCCCCTCAAAAAAATAGCCCCACCTGGAGCGATAAGGCACCTGCCTTATATGCAGCTGGTCTGGATTCAATCTCCAGCATCCCTTCTGGTCTCCTGAGCACCGCCAGGAGTGATTCCTGATTGCAAACCAGGAGCAACCTCTGAGCATCACCAGGTGTGGCCCAAAACCAAACAAAACTGGCCCTATGGAGTGCAAGTGTGGCTGTAAGGGGAGTGAGAGGGACAGTGGATATGGTGGATACGCAGAGCACAGAGTGGCCAGGGACAGGAGTGGCCATGGGGTTGTTTGGTCTTGACCCGAAACCAGTGGGAAGTTTCAAGGGCCAGACCCTCTGTGCTCTCTCTCCACCTACCCTCACCCTCAGTCAGGTTTATTGTTCTTATCAGTGGCCAGATGTCTCCTTCCCATTCCCACAGAGTTAACCCTGTTCATCCTTCACATGTTAGCGCCCCTGCCACTTCCTCAGGAAGCCCTCCTTGACTGATTTAGGAGAAAGCTCCTGTTATAGATTCTTAGGGCACCATCACTTATTTCCCTTGTGCCGAGTGTAACATGACATTAAATAGGATGATAATTTGAATAGTACTTAGATACTGCTACTTAAAAAAAATTGGAGGGTGGAGGGTTTGGGCACACCTGGTGGTACTCGGGGTTCACCTCTGGCTCTGTACTCAAGGGTCACTCCTGGAAATCTTGGAAGCCATAGGCCTTCCTGGGGGTTAGATTGGGTTCAGCTGTGCACAGGCAAGTGCCTCTGTCCCAGTACTCTCTCTCCAGTCCTGCAAGATTTTACCTCTGAAGAGCAGGATCCTGGCCGTGTATGTAGCCATTGTACACCCATAGGACCTCACAGTGTCGGGAAGTACTGGTGACTCCCTGTGCTGTGTGTGGGTGAGAGGGACGAGTGACCAAGGCCTCATTCCTGCCTGCTGCCGAGGCATGTCCTGGATGCTCCCTCAAGCCAAGGCACCAGCAGGAGTCTTTGCAGTATGGTTCCTCATTCGGGAGCCAGGCCCACAGAGCAGCTTAGTGTGGACCTCATTCAGGTGCACATGCTGAGTGTCCAGAGCTGTGAATGGAACGGACTGGACAGAGGTCAGTACTGGTGTCTGCACTTCCAAAGACCGGCCTGTGCCCCTATGGTCCATTGATCTGCCTCGGACGGCCTGTCACTAAACCATTAATAGTTCTGATTCTAGAGCAGTTTGGGTACACTGCGCTGTCTCTCTGCTCTCTCTTCTCACATTCTCTCTCTCTGTCTCTCTCTCCCCCTCCCCTCTTCTCTTTCTCTTTCTCTCTTGTCTGTCCTCTTTCTCCCTCTCCATCTCTTTCTCTCACCCCCTCTCCCTTCTCTTCTCTCTCCCCCCTCTCACTCTCCCCTGTCTTCTCTCTCTCCCCTGTGTTCTCTCTCCTCCTCCTCTCTCCCCCTCCTCTCTTGTCCCTTTATCTCTTTTCTCTCTCCCCCCTCTTCTCTCTCTCTCTCCTCTCTCTTTCTCACTTTTTCTCTCTCTTTCTCCCCCTGATTTTTGTCCCACACCTAGAGATACTCAGTTACCACAGGCTCTGTACACTGGAGTTGCTGGTGGTATTGCTCAGGGAACCGTGAAGCTTTGGCCTGCATGCACAGCATGCACTCAATCCATCGAGCTCACTCCAACCCCTGGCACACTTGTCTTTGTTTTAGAGAAGGCAGGAGACATAGTGCAGCAGGTATGGTGCCTGACTTGCCTGTGGCCTACCTGGGTTTGATCCCTGACACTCCATGTGGTCCCCTGCGCAAACCAGGAGTGATCCCTGGGCATGGAACCAGGAGTAAGCCTGGAGCACCATTGGATGTGGCCTCAAATGTGTGTGTGTATGTGTGTTAAATAATTTTTATATTAATTGAATCATCATGAGATAGTTACAAAATTGTTCATGACTGGGTTTCAGTCATGCAATGCTCCAACACCCATTCCTTCACCAGTGCATATTTCCCACTACTAGTATCCCCAGTTTCTCTCAAACCATGTCCAGCCTGTCTCTATTGCAAGCACTTTCCTTTTTTATCTCCTTTTGGCACTATGGTTTGCAGTACAGATACTGAGAGGTCATCATGCTTGTTCCTTTACTTACTTTCAGCAGTTCTTATTTAGTTCTTATTCAGAGTGATCACTTCCAACTGTCTTTGTCATAGTGGTTCCTTTTTTATCCAAACTGCCTTCTCCCCAGCACTTGAAGCCAACTTGCAACCATAACCTGTCCTCCTGGCCCTTGTTTCTACTGTCCTCAGGTGTTAGTCTCATACTGTTTTTTTTTTTTAAATTCCACAAATGAGTGCAGTCATTCTATGTCAGTCCCTCACCTTCTCTTTTCACTCAGCATGATACTCTCCATGTCCATCCATTTACATGAAAATTCCGTGCTTCATTTTTCCTAACAGCTGCATAGTATTCCATGGGGTAGATGTGCCAGAGTTTCTTTATCCAGTCATCTGTTCTCAGGCACCGAGGTTCTATAAACACACTCTTATTCCCTCTCCTGACCTTCCCCCTTGTTGCTGTTGATCTGCCATGTGGGGTCCACATGCAGCTTTATTGTGGCACTCGCAGTTCTCACTGTGATGCTGGCAGGGGTTGCGGGCAGGGTGCAGGGCTCACAGAATCTGCTGGGGTGCTGATGGGGCATCATATGTCAGGATAAATCACTCACTCTGCTGGGGTGCTCCTAGCAGGTCGAGTGTTAGGCTGCAGGCTCTTGGGTTTGTGCTCCTGTGGCTGTGGTGCATGCATCTCTGCTTGCTGGCATGCGCCTCTGGCTGAGGCATGCGGGCTCTAGCTGCAGGGCTCACAGGGTGAGGAGTCACTGTGATGCTCTGTTTGAAGTTCCCAGGGCTCACACATTCTGACTGTGGTGTTTGGGTTCATGGTTATTAGTCACAACATGTGACAGTGGTTTGGGTGCCAAGAACATTCTTGCCACATGTGGCAACATGGAATTTGAACTCATTTGACCATATACCTACAAGGCAAGCATCTTAGCCACTGTGCTATGCGTCAAGCCCTCCATTTTAAAATGTTTTAGGGGTATAATGTCACCACCCTGTGTCCACCAAAGTGACAGTATCCCTCAGCCATAGTCCCCTGGACCTTTCAACCCTGCCCTGTCTCTTGGTGTGCTCAATTTGGGAGTTAGAGTCTATGGGTTTGTCTTTGACATTTCTCTCCTTGTGGTGTATTTCTTTGAATACCATATATAAGTGAGATCATCCTGTATTTGTCTTTCTCATTGTGAGTAGTGATTTCACTGATCTTTTACATGATCTTTTTTCATTTCTATTTTCCTTACTTTTTGCCTTGCACGCAGTCAACATGGCGGACCCGAGTCCGATTCCTCCACCCCTCTCGGAGAGTTCGGCAAGCTACCGAGAGTATCTCGCCCGCACGGCAGAGTCTGGCAAGCTCCCCGTGACGTATTCGATATGCCAGACACAGTAACAACAAAGTCTCCAATGGAGACGTTACTGGGCCCGCTCGAGCAAATCGATGATCAACGGGAGGGCCTTTACTTTACTTTACTTACTAAGTTCCTTGAGGTATGCAAAAAATATTTATCATTGTTAATTTTGACAGTTCTGGAGAGTGAACCCTTTAGCTACTTCTAGAAGACCTTAGATGTGAAGATGTTCCCTTCACAGCACTGCAAGGGGAGGCCCAGGAAGCTTTCTCTGTGCTGTGCATTCTGACTTTGCTCTGAGTGCTTATGCACCATGTAGGAATGGACGTGCGTGTCCCTGATGGTCCACATTTCCAGTCCTGTTTTGTTTTGGGGTTACTTCTGGTGCTGCACTTAGGAATCACTCCTGGTAGTGCTCAGGGATCGAACCCAGGTCAGGACACGGGTCCTACCTGCCATGCTCTCATTTCCAATTTTTTTAATTTAACTTTTTTTTTTATTGAATCAGTATGAGATACTGTTACAAAACTTTCATGATTGAGCTTCAGTCATACAATGATTGAACAACCCATCCTCCACCAATGCACATTTCCCACCACCAGCATCCACACTTAAGTACCTATTCTTAAGTGTGGGACGGAGGTGCTTGTTTGACTTGCATTGATCTAGCAGACAGAGATGCATGTCTTCCTCTCTCCCTGAAACCTGTGTTTTTACATTGAAATCTCGCCATCCCCTCATAGCATTCTCGGTATTCTAAGAGGTTGTCTTTCTTGCCCCAGTGTCTGCCTCTTGAGAGGATATTGCAATCACTCCCTCCTTTCACAAGCACTGCAAGTGTACCTGGAGCTCACAGACCCAAGTCCCTCCTACTGCCCTTCCAGATAAGTCCAGACTCTCTAGGATTACTCTTCAGGCTTAGTTTCCTTTGGACTCGCACCCACATCTCTGATTCACCATTGCTCAGTATTTCCCTCATCCACTTACTCTTGATAACATGTATCCTCTGCTCTTGGAATCTGCCTTTTGTTCTCTTTGGCAGGCCTTAAATTGAAATCCTTTCAGAGTAAGTCCTCAGCATTTAGCCTTCAGAGGGTTTGATCAGAATGTCCTCTCCACCACTTTGTCATAGTCCTTTTACAGCCCTCATTTCTGCCCTTGAGTAATTTAATTGCGCATATATCTTCCATTAGGTTGTAAACCCTTGGAAGACAGGGATGTTGCCATCCATTATGATTTCCCCAGTACTTGATATGGTGCTTTTTGCTTGTGTGGTAGTGTGCAGGGGCTGGCTGCTCCAGGCTCTGTGCTTGGAGTTGCTCCTGGGGGTGCTTGAGGGATTTTAAGGTGCCAAGTATCCAACCCAATCCAGAGTCTTCTACATAACAGAGCATGTGCTCAGTCTCGTTGAGCTGTCTCTGATATGGTACTTTGAATGCATTTCGTATTCATGGTTAGTGGACTTAAGGCTCAGTGTACTTGTGAATCAAGGTTTGTTTTTAATAAATTCAAAGTTTAAATTGTTATATTAGCCAAATAGTAGTTTAAAATGGAGCTTAATCATTTTTTAAAATCTCTATCCCAAAGCAACTCAATGAATTCTACATTATCCTCCATTTTATAGAGGTACAAAACAGCAAGTAGCTTGCAAAAAGTTCCAGAGTGAGGGGAATCTGTGGCTTAGAAGATCTTGTTTTTCTAACTGAAAAAGGCCCTCATAATTCTCAAAAAAAAATCCTGAGAAGTCAACCAAGGTTGGTTAAATGAAGAGAAAGGATGAAAGTGGGAAAGAGTTACAGCTCTCCATATGCAAATCCATCCTGTCTGTCTGTCTGTCTCCATTTCTCTCACTCTCTCCCTCTTCCAAATCTTGGTTCAGCCTTGGGAGAGTATCGGAGTCCAGGAATTTATCCATTTCTTTAAAGTTCTCTTATTTCGCGGCATAAAGATTCTCAAAGTAATCTCTGATTTGAATTTCCATAGTTTCTGTTGTGATGTTACCTCTTTCATTTCTGATTCAGTTTATTAGGGTTCTTCCTCTCTCTCTTTGAGAGTCTTGTCAATGGTTTATTGATCTAGTTCATTTTTTCAAAGAACCAGCACTTGATTTCATTGATCATTTGGATTGTTTTGGGGATTCCAGCTCTTTTTTTTAAAATTGAATCACCTTGAGATACACGGTTACAAAGTTTTCATGATCTGGTTTCAGTCATAAAATGTTCAAACACCTGTCCCTCCACCAGTGTACATTTCCCACCAGTGCACCAGTGTCCCCAGTCCTCCCTCCCTCCCTCCCTCCCTCCCTCCCTCCCTCCCTCCCTCCCTCTCTCTCTCTCCCCTCTATCCCTTCTCTCTTTCCCTCTCTCTCTTTTACCTCCCCCATCTCTCTCTCCTTCCCCTTTTGAGCATTATGTTTTGCAGTATAGATACTGAGAGGCCATCATATTTGATCCTTTACCCACTTTAAGCACACATCTTCCTAGACTATAGACCAAACATTATGGCTACTTAATACCTGGATTGCAGACCACAACACCCTAAAGGAGAGAGAGTAAAAGGTACTCTCCACCTGCCACAGAGGCAGGAGTGGGGGGTGGGGTGGGGATTATGGGGGGGATGCTGGGAACATTGGTGGTGGAGAATGGGAACTGGTGGAAGGATCAGTTGATAAGATAACTCTGGAATTAATTCAAGAGGAACAACATAAAAATAATCATTGTCCCAGAGGGACAGGAAGGCAACTCTTGTGAAGATGTAACAGTCAGAAACATCACTGCTGAGAAGTTCCCAGAGCTGGAGGGGGCAAGCACCCAGATCCAAGAGACTTGAAGGGTACCAGATAAAAGAAATCCAACTAAAAATACTCAAAATACAAACTACTCAGAATGATGAATGTCTTAGATAGGTATAGAGCACTTAAAGATTAAAGAAAAAAATAACATGCAAAGGAGTGTTGGTACAAATGACATAAGATTTCTTACATGAGGCCCCAAGACAATGGTGGGAGATAATTAAACTCAATGAACAACTTTACCCAGCCAGACTCTCATTCAGATTTGAAGGAACTATACACAACTTCAGGATAAGAAACAGTTCAGGAACTTTATGACTCAAAACTGCTGTAAAAAGAGAATGAAAAGGGTTACCAGAGATGAGAGAAATCTCACAACTAGACCAAATTTCTACAAAAAGACGGTACAAACTCCAAGGCAATAATCACACTCAATGTCAGAGGCCTAAATGTACCAATTAAGAAACACCAAGTGTCAGGATGGATTAAAAAATTGAGTCCAACCTTCTGCTGCTTGCAAGAATTAAATTTAAGCAGTAAGGGCAAACAGATTCAAAGTCAAAGATTGGAAGACAATATTTCAAGCACACAAGCCCCAAAAAAGGCTGGGTGGCCATACTGATATCAGACAACATTGACTATAGTATTAAAAGGTTTTAAGAGACCGAGAAGGCCATTTCTCAGTGATGAAGGGATATGAACATCAGAAAGAACTCACATACTCATAAACACATTTAAAATTCATAAAATGACCAATAGACTTGAAGGACATTGATGACAGCACAATAATAGTTAGAGATTTCAACACCACTCTGTCTCCACTTGATAAATCAGCTAGGCTAAAACTAAAAGAGGAAATACTGGAATTGACTGGAATTGAAGAGAGAAACAGAAGAGAGTAACTTAGTATATATGCATATATTATACAAATATATACACACACATATGTATGTATGTGTGTATACACATTCTTCTCCAATGCACATAGGGCATGCTCCATGATAGACCACACGTAAAATCACAAAACATAACTCCAAAAATTATTTAACATTCTCAAGTTAATCAATGCAATGCTCTACATCAACACAAAAAAATTAAAAATCATATCAATAGATGCCAAGAAAATATTAGATAAGAGGATGAAGAGGAAGGAGAAAAGTAGCTTGTAGAAGAGAGCTCAGAACTTCCCCAGTCTCTGAATGGAAGCTCCAGAAGAGAGATAATGCAAGGTATCAAAGGAGGAACACCTAGATTACTCTGGATTATAGACCTGAGAAGGAAGGGAAGGAAAAGAACTTGAGAAGGACAGGGAAGGAAAGGAAGAAGAGGCAGATAGGAGGTAAGATGGGCAAAAGGACTCAGACACATTGGTAGTGTTACTGTTTACATATTTTATTTAGGAATGCAAAAAAAAATAAAAATGTCAAAATTATAATGAGTAATTCAGAGGGTATTAATCACTAACAATTTAATGATTTAATTAAAAATATTCAAAGCTCTTTTTAACTGCTTACCTCCCAAAGAGTTGAGAATTTCAGCAGATGGCTTCTTCTAGGAGTTTTTTTTTTTGTAGAATCTTTAGAATTTTCTAAATGTGGTATCCTATTTTCTGCAAATAGTTCAATCTTGACTTCTTTCTTTCATATCTGGATGCCCTTGAATTTTTTTTTGTTTTTTGCCTAACTGCTATGAGCAGTACTTCCAGTAGTATATTGAATAGGAGTGGTGAGATTGGGCAATCTTGTCTTGTAACTAATCTTAGAGGTTTTTAGTTTTTTGCCATCTATAATACTTGCTGTGGGCTTATGTGAGATGACTGATTATATTGAGAAAATTTCTTTCAACTTCCATTTTGTTGAGGGTTTTTATCATGAATGGGTACTGGATCTTGTCAAATGCTTTCTCTGCGTCGATTGATGTCATTATATGATTGTTATCTTTTCTTTTATTGATATGGTGTATTATGTTGATTGAATCGCAAATGTTATATCAGTTTTGCATCCTTGGGAGGAGTCCTACCTGGTCACGGTGTATGATCTTTTTGATGACCTGCTAGATTTGATTTGTTAGTATTTTGTTAAGGATCTTTGCAGTTATGTTCATCAGGGATATCAGACTATAATTTTCTCTTTCTCTCTCTCTCTCTCTCTCTCTCTCTTTCTGACTTTTTTTAATATCTGTGCTTTTGTTATGAGGGTGATATTTTTCTCATAGAAATTGTTTGGGAGTGTTTCTATTTCTTCAAATTTCTGGAGGAACTTTATAAAGATTGACAGTAGGTCCTCTTTAAAATTTTGAAAGTATTCACCAGTGAATGCATCTTGGCCTGGGCTTTTGTTTCTGGAAAGAATTTGATTACCATTTCAATTTCTTCAATAGTAATAGGTTTGTTCAGGCATTCCAAATTTGGTATAGGCTTGGGAGTTTATAGGAATACAAGAATTTATCTGGTTGTTCAAGTTTCTCTTGTTTTGTTGCATGAAGATTCTCAAAACAATCTCTGATGATTCTTTGAATTTCTGTGGTTTCTGTTGTGATGTCCCCCCTTCATTTCTCAGTTTATTGGGGTTCTCTCTCTTTCTTTGTAAGTCTTGATAGCAGTTTATTGTCTTTTTTTCAAGAACAAGTTCTTGGTTTCATTGATTTTTTTTGATTATCTTTTGTGATTCCAGCTCGTTCATTTTTACTGTTTTTTTTTTTTATTTCCTTCCTGCCACCTGGTTTAAGCTCCTTTTGATGGTCATTTATCAAGATCTTAAAGTGAGAAGTTAAGCTGAATATGTGGGTCTTCATTCCTGATGAATTCTTAGAGAATTCTTACTAAATATTCCTCTTATAACTGTTTTAGCTACATCCCACAATTTCTGGTAACTTGGTCTTTACTCTCATGTCCAACGTTTAGAATCAGCCTTCTGGAACTGTGAGTTACCCTGGATAGTCTTTGTCTTGGTCGACACAATAAAGTCAGACAGTCTCTCACCCTGTTCGTTCAATTCTAGGCCATGGGTCCCAATGTGGAGTTCTTCAGCTGAACTTCTCGGTCCTATCTTGGCATTAAAATCACCAACAATGATCTTGTAGAAGGTGTGGTCTTCTTTATAGAACTTCTCCAACTGCATGTAGGACTTCTCAATTACTCCTTCATCATAATTGGATGTTGATGCGTTTACAACGAAGATAGAAACTGCCGGCAGTGAGCCGCATCTGTTCAAGTGTAATTGTCCTATTCAGGTTGTAAGGCATTCGAAAGAATCAATGCTGTGTCCAAGTTCGTGTTGGCAAGGACACTGACACTTCCGATGCCTCTTTTGTCGCATGTTCTGCCCTATTGTCTGTCATCTACAAGCTGTTCACTTGAGTCATCCTGAATAGGATTGACAGAACACTAGATGAAGGACAACCATGCGAGCAAGCCAAGTTCCGCAAAGGATTCAGCACAATTGACCACATCCACACGATAACCAAGCTCATTGAGGTTTCTCGGGAGTTCAAGATGCCGCTCTGCCTAACGTTTATTGATTTAAAGAAGGCCTTTGATTCTATTGAGACCGAAGCAGTCATTGAAGCCCTAGCCAATCAGGGCATTCAAACTCAATACATCAATCAGGGTCCTCTGTGAGCTGTAGTACGGATTCACTACCAGGATCTCACAGTTCTACAAAGAAGTGATCATCTATGTCAAGAGAGGGGTTCAGCAGGGTGATACCATTTCACCGAAACTCTTCAGTGCCACCCCCAGAAATGCCATGCTATGACTGGAATGGGAAAGATTGGGAGTGAAGATAGATGGTCGGCAAGTACATCACCTCTGCTTTGCTGATGACATCGTTCTAAATAATACCAAACATTAGCCAAGTGGCACAAATGCTGGTCAACTTTGACCATGAGTGTGGAAAGGTCAGTCTACAGCTGAATCTCACGAAGACAGTGTTGTGAAAAACAGTCTTGTTCCTGATGTTCCAATCGCTCTCAACGGAACGACCATCTCCAAATGCAACAGTTATGTGTACCTATGTCGAGAAGTCAACATGACGAATGACCTGGCACCTGAGTTGCTCAGGAGGAAGAGAGCGGCTTAGAACGCCTTCAAGAACATCAAAGAAATAACTAAGAGGACAAAGAATTTCCAGCTCTGGGCACATCTCTTCAATTCCACTGTTCTTCCTACATTAATATATGCCTCAGAGACCTGGGCCCTACGAAAACAGGATGAGAATGCTATTCGGGTCTTCCAAAGAGGAATCAAAAGAGCTATGCTTGGAGTGTCACTTTTCACTCAAATGAGAGAAAGAATTTGGAGTTCCGACCTCCTTCGAGGGTCAAGAATCAGGGATGCTGTTTTGTTTGCCAAGGCGTCGAAAATCAGATGGGTGGACATGTAATGAGATTTGGAGACTGCCACTGGACTAGAGCCATTACCGACTGGATTCCATGGGACGTCAAAAGATTGCGTGGCCGCCCACCTACAAGATGGTCAGACTTCTTCATCAAGACCCTGAATGATCTGTTTGAGGCTCTTCATGTTCCTAGAATGAACAGATGCCATTGGGCTACACCAGCACATGACAGGGACAAATGGAGATGTTACTGGTGTCCACTCAAGCAAATCGATGAGTAACAGGAAGTCAAGTGATCAAGTGATATCCTTAACAATTGTTTTCTAGCCTTTGACTTTGAGTCTATGTTTGCTGTTTAAATATGTTTCTTGCAGACAACAGAGTGTTGGTTTCAATTTTTTAATCCATCCTACCATTCTGTTTCTCTTAATTGGTATATTTAGCCCACTGACTTTGAGAGAGATTTTTGTTGGGGGGGGGGGTTGTGCCATCTTTTTGTAAGAATTTGCTATGTCTGTGGGGGTTGTCTTATCTTAAAGTGACCCATCTAAATGGCTTTAAGTCTATGAAGTTTAGCTGTGAAGTTGTGTTTTGTTCCTTCAAAATCTGAATGAGAATCTGGCGGGTAAAGTATTCTTGGTGAGGCATTTGTTTCATTGAATTTTATTCACTGTATTTCACCACTATCTTCAAGCATGGAAGATTTAATCCAATAAGTTGGTTGTACATATTAAGGATGCTCCTTTGTAAGTGATGTCCTTTTGTGATGTTTTCTTTCAGTATTCTATCTCTATCATTTTCAGCATTCTGATTTAGATGCATCTCATGGTATTTTCATTTTTATTTCTTTTAGCTGGCACCCGTTGGGCCCCCTGGATCTGGGTGCATGTGCTGTTCAGCTATGGGAACTCATAAATGATGGCCTTGACAGTTGCTTCTACATAGGGTTTTTTCCCCTGTCCCTCTGGGAACTCAAGGATTCTTACATTGTTGTTGAATTCACCCCAAAGTTCTCCTGTCATCTATTGGTTTATTTTGAGGCTATTTTCTATCTTCTGGTGTCTTCTGGAGATTTCCTGCACCTCATCTTGGAGTTCACTGATTCTGTGTTCATAAGCTGTTACTCTGTTAATGAGGAGGTTTCCCAGTAAGTTTTTCATTTCATCTTCCAGGTTTTAGATCTGGCATTTATGCTTGTGTTTTCATTTGTATTTTCCTTGTTTCTGCTCTCATATCCTCTTGTGTTTCATTGGCGGTGCACTCCATTGTTTCTTTGAGTTTCCTATGGATCTTCATCAATCTCATTCTAAATTCTTTATCAGAGAGGTTATATAGCTCATTGCTACTGGTTGGTTCATCTGGGCTAGAATCTGATCTAAGTTTAGTGGGTTTCTGCATTGCTTTACCATTGTGACTGTTGTAATTTGAAGTTGTTTCTTGTGCATTGTCGTAGTTAGAATGTCTGTGTATGTCTATGATTATGGAGAGGTGAAGAAATACATGGCTGTTCCTCTTCATTCCACGACGTCGCTCTTCATAGGTGGGGTTCAATCCTGACCTGGGGAGCAAAATGGCGCCCCTGAATTCAAACCAGAGTCCCAGATGCCTTCCTGGCCTTTTTAGTTTTCAGGGACTACAATTTGGCAGAGAAGATGCCTTCTTTATTGTTAGTTTATTATTTGTTTTTAACATAGTTCTTTTTATTGCTTCATTTTTAGCCTATATCTTCCAATATGCTTCCATGATTACATCTGTAACTTGGAGAGCAAAATTTCCTTCAAGAATTGTTCTACCAGCAGAATTCCCATATTCAAATAAAAAAACCCCATATATTTAATATGCTCAAACCAATAGCATTAAATATTTTTATATTATTTTTTCTCTAAATATACAATGCCAACTGAACATTACCTACACATTTACTTATATTCAACCCTTTTTGAATTAATACAATAATTTTATCATTCTCTTTGGAAAATAAGCAAAGGAATGAGTTTTATTAGAATAAACATAACATAGCTCTATGAAATCATTGAAATATTTTTGGTAACGTTTTGGGTAATATTTAAATTACCCAGGGCTGGAGTGATAGCACAGCGGGTGGGGCATTTGCCTTGCACGCAGCCAACATGGCTGACCCGAGTTCGATTCCTCTGCCACTCTCAGAGAGCCTTGCAAGCTACCGAGAGTATTTCGCCCGCACAGCAAAGCCTGGCAAGCTACCCGTGACATATTCGATATGTCAAACACAGTAACAACAAAGTCTCACAATGGAGACGTTACTGGGCCTGGTTGAGCAAATTGATGAACAACTGGAGGACAATGACAATGACAATTTAAATGACCAAGTAGTAATTTAAATCCAATTAGTAATTTAAATCCTAAATAGTAGTTTTAATAAGTCAACTGTTAGCTCTAGAAATAAGGAAAAAATTTAGAGGAGTAACTATAGGCTTGGATTTTCTAAAGGGATTGCAACATATAGACTTCCTTGACATTTTTAGGTTTTCAAAAACAAGTTTGATAATGCAGTTTTAATGTGTCTGATATTATCTTATGTTGATAATGCTATATAACAAAATGTGATATAGAATTGAGCAATTCAAAGGGCTGGAGCGATAGCACAGCGGGTAGGGCATCTGCCTTACACGCGGCCAACATGGCCGACCCGAGTTCAATTCCTCCGCCCCTCTCGGAGAGCCCAGCAAGCTACCGAGAGTATTCGATATGCCAGACACAGTAACAACAAAGTCTCCAATGGGGACGTTACTGGGCCCGCTCAAGCAAATCGATGGTCAACGGGAGGGCCTTTACCTTACCTTATAAGTAAATGATACTTCAGTAATACTAATTGTAAATTAGAATTAACTTACCACAAGTCAATTTTTTTGGTTTTGTCTTGTTTTGTTTTGGTCCCACAGCTAGCTGTGCTCAGGGCTTCTTCCTGGCTCTGTGCTCAGGGATCACTTCTGAGGGTTTAAGGGACCATAGATGGACCCATGTCAGAAGCCTGCAAAGCAAGCTCCCTTTCTGCTGTACTGTCTCTCTGGCCCTGTCAATTTAAAATTTTTTTAAAGAAAAGTAAGTCACTCTATTTCCAGCTATATATCAAATTATAACTTACAGCAGGTCTTTAATTCAAAAAATCATTAAGTGCCAAGAAATTTATTTGTATTCTTAAAAATTAAAAAAAAATTAAGGAAGCTTACTATTTTCTTGTGTTGTTGTAAAAACATCCATCAGGTTTGAATTTGCTATCTTTCAGATTTTATTTCATCATATGAACTCATTCAAGAAGATCCATAGCACTGAAGTACTATAAAATTTTTAAAAAAGCTCTTTAATTGTTCACATTTTTACTTGCTCAATTCTAAATATTACTATATAGATGAATTTCTTCAAATACATTTAAACTGAGTTGTGGGGGGGAGGGGTGAAGCAGCTGAACGATGAAGAATCTGCTCCTCATGTACATGGGCCTGGGCTCTATCACCAGCACAGAAACAGCACCACCAATACAATGAAACTCTTAGAAATCTTGCTGAACAGTTCCCAAAGTTAAAGAATGCAGACATCCAGATCCAAGGAGCCAGAAGAGTGCCAGCTAAAAGAGACCCGAATAAAAACACTCCAAGGCTAAGCGAAATGAGTCAAAAAGAGAGGGACAGACATAGAAAGATTGCGTTTATCTGGGAATATAAAGTAACAAAATAAGAGACTAACAACCAAGAATAGCCGAGATAAGTACCAGGAGGTTCACTCCATGACTTGGAGGCCAGCCGCACGTGCTGGGGGAAAATGGAAAAGGCAGCTCAGATAGAGAAGGGAGCACCAAATAATGGGTGTTGGGAGGATCCTCCCAGGATGGGAGAAGCATGCTGAAAGTAGACTCTAGACCAAACATGATTGCCACTCAATGCCTCTTTTGCAAACCACAATACCCCAAAGGAGAGAGAAAACAAAAGGGAATGCCACAGGGGTGGTATGCGATGGGGGGATGGGGTGGTGGGAGGGATACTGGGAGTACTGGAGGTGGAGAATGGGCACTGATGGAGAGATGGGTACTCAATCATTGTATAACTGAAATCCAAGCACAAAAATTTGTACTTCTACAACTGTACCTCATGGTGTTTCACTAATAAAAATTAAAAAACAAGTAAAAAAATAAATATTTAAACTTTAAATTAAATTACTATGCCATGTAACTCAATTTTCAGGTTTATTTTAGGGGCAGAAAAATCAGAATCAAGTTTGTCATCATCAGATATAGTACAAAATAATAGGAAAAAATTTAATTTTTTAAACTGAGCTATATTTTAAGTGATTCACAGTACTAAGGGGATCAAGTGTAAACTATTGTTTTATTTACTTTCAATAATTCCTAGGTTCTCAAAGATTTGCTCAAATGAAATGTTCACTCCTAAATAATACTAAATAATACTATTTATCTTTGTTCTCGGAGAGCCTGGCAAGCTACCGAGAGCATCTCGCCCACATGGCAAAGTTTGGCAAGCTACCCGTGGCCTATTTGATATGCCAAACACAGTAACAACAAGTGTCACAATAGAGACATTACTGGGCCCGCTTGAGCAAATCGATGGACAACTGGTGGACGTTGCTACAGTTTCTCTAAGAAAACTTTTTTGGATCATTTTAGTGGATTATTCATAACAAGAAATACAAAATAAATTACTTAGGTTCTGCTTTGGGGGCAGGGTTTGGGGTTTGGGATGGAAACACTTGAAATATGGCTATGGGAAGGTGCAATGGTGGTGAAATTGATGTTCAAATATTAAATGTAATCAATTATTGTGAACAACTTTATAAATACTGTAGGACCTCAATATGTGGATTACGGTTTTATGCGAATAATTTTCTTAGATAATTAATTTTAAGTAAAATAGTAAATGTAGACCATAAAGTTCAGGATACTGTCATTTATTATTTTTTTATTCTCGTCTTTTGTTCTTATCTTTTCCATTCACATTTTAACTCATTTACGACACCAATATAATAATATAGAGTTTCTAAGTTTAAAAATTACAAAGACAGTAGAGGAAAAGAAAAATTACATCTCATTCCTTTGAATTTACATTTCAAACCATCTCTATATAAATCAAGACAAAGTGAATCTTCTAGCAAAGTGAAGTTTCTGTCTACACAGTTCATTTTGACAAGTCAGTTTTATGTTCACAGTTTCTATGCAGAAAGAGCATTCAACATAGCATTCAACATATCCATTCACTAAACAAACTTAGCAGTTTACAAAGAAACAATATTTTTTCCTTTTTTAAAAATTTATATATATATATTTTATTACTGAAATACCATGAGGTACAGTTGTAGGTTTACAAATCTTTGTGCTTGGGTTTTGGTCATACAATGATCAAATACCCATCCCTACACCAGTGCCAATTTTCCACCACCATGGATAATATCCCCCCCCCCCCCCTTCCACCCTTCCTCTGTGGCAGGGCATTCCCTTTTGTTCTCTCTCTCCTTTTGGGTGTTCTGGTCTGCAAAAGAGGCATTGAGTGGCAAACATGTTCAGTCCATAGTCTACTTTTAACATGCATCTCCCCTCCTGGGAGGATCCTCCAAACACCCTTTATTTGGTGCTCCCTTTTCAATCTGAACTGCCCTTTCGCCTAGAATACCTGGCTGTCCTCTAAGCTATGGAATAATCCTCCTGGTGCTGATCTCAGCTATTCATGGGTATTAATCTCATATTTTGTTACTTTATATCCCCCAGATGAATGCAATCTTTCTATATCTATCCCTCTCTTTCTGACTCATTTCGCTTAGCATGATACTTTCCATGTTGTACCACGTTTGTAAATTTCATGACTTCATCTTTTCTAATAGCTACATAGAACTCCATTGTGTAGATGTACCAAAGTTTCTTTAACCAGTCATCTGTTCTTGAGCACTCAGGTTTCTTCCAGTTTCTGGCTATTGTAAAGAGGAGCAGGGGATATTTTTCCATTTCCTCATGCCCACTTTTATTTCCTGAAGAAGCATTTTGTAGTTTTCTTTGTACAGGTCCTTTAATTCCCTAGTTAATCTGATTCCTAGGTACTTGATTTCCTGGGGTACAATTGTGAATGGGATTGTTTTCTTTATGTCACTTTCTTCTCTTTTCACTATTTGCATATAGGAAAGCCATGAATTTTTGTGTATTGATTTTATAGCCTCCAACTTTACTATACAAGTCTGTTGTTTCAAGGAGTTTCTTGGTAGAGGTTTTAGGATTCTCTAAGTATAGTATCATACCATCTGCGAATAGTGAGAGCTTGATTTCTTCCTTCCCTACCTGGGTGCCCTTAATATCTTTTTCTTGATTAATTGATATTGCAAGTAGTTCCAGTACTATATTGAACAGTAGTGGAGAGAGTGGGCATCTTTGTCTCGTCCCTGATCTTAGGGGGAAGGTTCTCAGTTTTTCCCCATTGAGGATGATGTTTCCTGTAGTTTTGTGGTAGATGGCTTTAACTATATTGAGAAAAGTCCCCTCTATCCCAATTTTGGTGAGGGTTTTCATCATAAACGGTTGCTGGATCTTGTCAAATGCTTTCTCTGCGTCTATTGATATGATCATATGATTTTCATCTTTTCTTTTATTGATATGATGGATTATGTTGACAGATTTCCGAACTTTGAACCATCCTTGCATCCCTGGGATGAATCGCACTTGGTCATGGTGTATGATCTTTCTGATGAGTTGTTGAGTTCTATTTGGTACTATTTTGTTGAGAATCTTCGTATCCGTGTTCATCAGGAATATCGGCCTGAGTTTTATTTTTCTTGTCGTGTCTTTGTTTCCTTTTGGTATTAGAGAGATATGGGCTTCATAGAAACTGTTTGCTAGAGTTTCTGTTTTTTCAATTTCCTGGAAAGTCTTGAGAATAACCTACAATTGGTCCTCTTTAAATGTTTGGAAAAATTAGCTAGGGAATCCATCTGGACCTGGGCTATTGTTTTTGGGAAGACTTTTGATTACAGTTTCAATTTCCTTGATGTGAATAGGTCTATTCTGGTACACCATATCTTCTTGATTCAGCCTTGGGGGATAATAGGAATCCAGGAATTTATCCATTTCTTCTAGGTTCTCTTTTTTCGTGGCATAAAGACATTCAAAGTAGTCTCTGATGATCTTTTGAATTTCTTTGGTTTCTGTTGGGATATCCCCATTCTTATTTCTGATTCGATTTATTAGGGTTCTCTCTCTGTTTCTTTGTGAGTGTTGCTAGTGGTTTATCTATCTTATTTATTTTCTTGAATAACCAGCTCTTGGTTTCATTGATCTTTTGAATTGCTTTTTTTTTTTTGGGTTTCCACGTCTTTGATTTCTGCTCCAAGTTTTATAGTGTCTTTCCTTCTGCACAATTTGTGCTCCTTCTGTTGATCCTCTTCTAAGATCTTGAGCTGTGAAGTCAGGTTGTTTATGTGCATCCTTTCTTCTGTCCTGAGATATGCTTGCAGAGCTATAAATTTTCCCCTTCAAACGGTTTTTGCAGCTTCCCATAAGTTTTGGTAGCTCGTGTCTTCATTCTCAATTGTTTCCATGTATCCTTTGATTTCATCCTTGACTTCCCTCCTGATCCACTCGTTTTGAAGCATTGAGTTTTTTAATTTCCAAGTGTTTGATTTGGTTCTCCCTATCTGTGTGTGATTCACTCCTATTCTCAGTGCATCGTGATCTGAAAAGATTGTTGATACTATTTCTATCTTCCTGATTCTATTTAGGTATGTTTTGTGGCCTCGGACATGGTCTATTTTGGAAAATGTTCCATGCGCACTGGAGAAGAATGTGTATTCTTTCTTTTTGGGGTGCAAAGCCCTGTGCAGGTCTATACGCCCTCTCTCTTCTATTTCTTCTTTCAAAGCCAATGTTTCCTTGCTGAGTTTTGTTCTTGTTGATCTATCAGAGGTGATAAGATGATGTTGAAATCTCCAGCTACTATTGTGTTGCTAGAAATGTCCTCCTTAAAATCTGTTAGCAGTTGTTTTAAATATTTAGCTGCTCCCTCATTAGGTGCATATGCATTTAAGAGTGTGATTTCTTCCTGTTGTCCGTGTCCCTTGATGAAGAGAAAATAGCCTTCGTTGTCTCTTCTAATCTTTTTCAATGCAAAATTAATGCTATCAGATACTAGTATGGCCACCCCAGCTTTTCTGAGGGAACTGTTTGCTTGCAGGATTGTTTTCCATCCTTTGACATTGAGTCTGTGTTTGCTCTGGCTGTTGAGATGAGTTTCTTGTAGGAAGCAGAATGTTGGGTTCTGTCTCTGAATCCATTTTGCCACTCTGTGTCTCTTAATTGGTGAATTTAGACCGTTGACATTGAGAGGGATTATTGTTATGGAGTTTTGTGTCATCTTTCTGTAAGGGTGTGTTGTGGTTGTAGGGTTTGTCTTGTCTTATAGTAGCCCCTTTAGCCCTTACTTTAGGTTTGCTTTTGAGTCTATGAAGTTCCTGAGCTGCTGTTTGTCTAGAAAATACTGTACCACTCCTGGAATTTTGAGTGAGAGTTTAGCTGGATAGAGTATTCTTGGTGAAGCATTCATTTCAGTGAGTTTTTTTCACTATATCTTGCCACTGCCTTCGGGCTTCAAGGGTTTCCTCTGATGCATCTGCTGTGAATCTAAGGGGTGCTCCTTTGTATGTGATTTTCTTCTTTGACCTTGCTGTTTGCAGTATTGTATCTCTATCAGGAGCATCAATCATTCTAACTATGATATGTCTTGGAGTGTTTTTGTTAGGGTCTCTTTTAGCTGGTACCCTCTGGGCTCCTTGAACCTGAATGACTGCATTGTGGAGCTCTGGGAATAGATCAGCAATGATTTGTTTCACCGTGTTTTTTTCATTGGGATTGTTTCCCTGAGCTTCTGTTAGTCCAATGATTCTAATGTTGTTCCTCTTGGAATCATCTCCTAGGACTCTTATTCTCTGTAGAGCTAATTTGAGGTGCCTTGCCACTGTGTGTTGTTGCCTGTTGGCTTGGTGCAGCTGATCTTCCAGCTCACTGATTCTCTCTTCTCCTGCGGTCATTCTATTGTTGAGAGAAGAGACTGAGTTTTTCATTTCATCTACGGAATCTTTTATTCGTGACATTTCTGCTCTCATTTCCTAGCGTAATTTGTCAATTTTTTCTGTCATGTTACAGGATATCTGTCTAACTGTCTGATTGAGTTGATCGAACATTTTCATGACTTCGTATCTGAATTCTTTGTCTGAGAGGTCCCTTAGGTGAACAGTATCGACAGGTTCTTCTGCATTCTTTTTGTTGTGCTCCCCATGTGGTGGGGATTTGCGTTGTTTCTTCATGTTGCTGGGTTTGGGACGAGATCAGTGCAGTGTGAGCGGTGAAGAGGGAAAGGCAGGGTGGCAGAGCCAATTTTCTGCAGGCGTCTCTCTTTAAACACTTTAAAGATACAAAGCGCAAAAATATGGAAGAGTAGTTAGAAATAAAAGTTCAATTAACAGCAATTATCTAGGTGATTTATAGATCTTTTTTATCTTTTATATAATTTTCAGTATATTCTAGCTTTTCCAATCAGTATATAAGACTTTGGGGTGTGGGGAGGTTGGTAAAGGTAAAGGTAAAGGCCCTCCCGTTGATGATCTATTTGCTCGAGCAGGCCCAGTAACTTCTCCATTGGATACTTTGTTGTTACTGTGTTTGCCATATCGAATTTGTCACAGGGAGCTTGCCAGGCTCTGCTGTGCGGGGGAGATACTCTCAGTAAATTGCCAGGCTCTCTGAGAGGGGCGGAGGAATCGAACTCGGGTCGGCCATGTTGGCTGCCTGCAAGGCAAATGCCCTACCCGCTGTGCTATCGCTCCGGGGGTGGGGGGGTTATTTTGAATAATTAAAACTATGATTTAAATCATATAAATAAATCTAAGGATTCTTAGAATAGGGTTTAGGGTACAGTACATGGATTAAGGTGCAAGCCTTGCATGAAAGCAAACTTGGTTTGATTCCTGACATCACAAAGTCCCCCAACCATCTCCAGCTTCATCCCTGGGACCTGTAAATTCTGGTCTCGGAGGCCCTTGACAACCAACAGGGTTGCCTGGCCAAACTCTCAGGGCCCAAGCAGCATCCTGAAATGAACTTCATGCCCAGCTGTCCAGGAAATGCCAAGAAGGGTCCCAGATCTTCAGAGCCCCATTTGGGAGGTAGTAGCAACATACATGCCCCCATATCCCCACGAAATATCCTTAGAATGAGTTCATCAGAGAAACTTGATTGTTTCACAGTACTGAGTGAGACTCATTTTAATACAGTTAAAACAGGATAAAACCATGAACATATCATCCTGAAACTTAAGTTGTACTCCCACATTTGTTCACTTTCACTCTGGCTACTGGGAGAAAATGCAGCCAGAAATGAAACACTTCTCTTCTGCTAAAACAATGCCTGGTCATCAGCACATACACACATACACACACACACACACACACACACACACACACACACACACACCCCAAATATGGGTATTGTTACTTGATTATTGCTTTTTATAATTGTTAATGTTCATGTTTAGCGTGTATAAAGGTACTGTACTTCCTTCCACCACCATCAAACCCCCAAAATGGCTTAGAAATTATTAAATGGTACCAGATCAAGTTCACGTGACACAGAGCTATATGGCTGTAAAGTCAGCCACAAACAGTACTCCAGAGTTCAGAACTATATATTATGTGGATGCACTGCAAAGGGGTACTTATGGATTAGAAGGAGTCAGAAAAATTGAAAAGCCTCCAGAAGGATGAGAGAGTTAACTAACACTTCATTCCAATGGTGAAGTTACACTTCTTAGAAAATGTTTAGGTGAAGGAAAGAACAGGAGCACAACTGAGATATTGAAACAAAAGCAAATGTTCCCCTAAGATGGGGAAACTACACAATCACATCAGTAAATACAGTTCAAATTAGCCAGGGTCAGAAAGGCAAAACACTAAAGACGGAAAAAAACAATTAGTAACCCAAAAGGTGATTAATGTTCTACTTCAAACCCACTCAGCAACCTACCACTGCTAACGCAGTGAACTTGAAAAGGAGATGGTAAGTTTCACCTTGCTCTGTGTTAAATTTTACGTATCTGGTCATCTAACTCAGATAAATTAAGCTCCACTCTGAGAAATTGTTCAGATATATCACCTTTTCACATGTCTACAAAATAATCCTTTGTTTAAGCAAGTCTCTACTGTCTCTGGCTAGAGCTCTACTATGGTGCAGTGATAACTCCACCCAGTGAAGATCCCTAGGATGTAATCTAACACACAGCCTCTCATTCCAGATAAGACAGAATCCACATCATAATAAATAATTTCAAGTTTGATGAAATTTTTTTGTTTTGTTTTTCAACATTATTCCTGGTAGTGCTTTCGGGGCCTGGGATCTCTTCAGGGATTAAACTTGAGACTCTTGCATGCACTCAGTCCATTATATTACTGATCCATAAAAATTCTTTTTGTTTGGTTTGTTTTGGGGGCCACACCTGGGAGTACTCAGGAATTACTCTCAGATATGTGCTCACATATCAGTCTTGGACAGGTTGATGGGACCATATGTTCTGCCAGGGATCGAACCTGATTCGGTTGCATATAAGACAAGTGCTCAACCCATTGTACTATTGCTCCAGCCCTACCATAATGTTTCTTTCATTAATTACATTTCAGAGGTTGTATAGATAAATAATAACCAATAAACGAGAAAACGTTAAAGGAAAAACTGATAAAATCTAGTAGAATAGAAGAGTGTTAAGTGACTCAATTGAGCTTTCATTCACCAAATACATAGTGACAGTCTGCTTCTCACTCACTAATGAGTCCAAACTGATATATCCTGTAACTTAGATATAAAGAAAGTTGAAAAACTTAATAACGTGTTTCATGTAACCAAGTAACGCCTTCATGAATATAACATCATTTGATTGTGAAAGAGGAAGCCTCAGTTTCCCCTTGCCAACAGGTGGCGTCTCCACTGTTTCCCCTCACCAGCAGTTCCATTTCCCCCATTGATCTACTCCACCTCATCTGCAAGGCCAAATCTTAAACATTCCTGGAGCTCCCCAGGACCATATTCTCCTGTCCTAGAATTAGGAATCACAATGCTAAGATAAGGAACAATACCTGAGGCAGATGACCCGAAAGATAAACCAGCATGACCACCCTGTAGATTCCCTGCATTCTGTGTTACACAAAGACCTGTTTTTTCTGTAAAAGTCTCACAAAAAGAGCCATAGGCCCACACTAAGTTCTCTCCCACTCTGGGAATCACCTATTCCTCTCTCTTCTATTTATCAATAAACTTTTCTACTTTCTAACTCTGACAATCTTTCACGGTCATGGTCTTCCCGTTGTTCATTGATTTGCTCTAGCGGGCCCAATAACGTCTCCATCATGAGACTTGTTGTTACTGTGTTTGGCATATTAAATATGCCACGGTTAGCTTGCCAGGCTCTGTCGGGCGGGCGAGATACTCTTAGTAGCTTTCCGGGCTCTGGAGAGGGGCAGAGGAATCGAACTCCGGTGAGCCATGCTAGCTGTGGGTAAAACAAACGCCCTACCCACTGTGCTATCACTCCAGCCTGAGAATCTTTAGTACTTAATATTTTCATTCTTGAAAATATTGAAGAACCTGGATTCGCGAATGAACATAGAAACCTACTGCCGCCACTTCTGCTGCACCTGCATCAATAGTATTTGGGTGGGGGGTCAATTTGACCACGTCCAACAGTCTTCCTATTTTTCTGCCTCTCTTGGAACACATGTGTTGCTGTGGATCTGAACTGGATCTGCAGCATGAAGGCAAGCACCCTACCTCCTGCTCTTTATTATTTGGATTTTGGTTCACACTTGGCTTTGCTCAGGGATTACTCTTGGTGGACTCAGCGACCATATGGGATTCCAGGCATGGATGTTGGGTCCACATGGACCTCGGGTCCGCATGTGCAAGGGAAGATCCCTACCCATTGAACTATTTGTCCAGTCCTGAACCCTGTTGCTTTAGACCATAGTGGCAAAAGTAATTAAAATACATTCTGACTTTAGAATGTAGTGCTAGAAGGGAAATTCGGCCCCGCAACCGCCGTCCCCCAGTACAGGCAATTTAATATGAGTGGAAATATGTGACATTTTGGGAAATCCCTAGTGGAGGTCTGGATTATCCTGGCTCCGCATCGCCCCCTGGTGCTGCTTGGGGGATCATGTGTTGGGCTTGACGCGGTGAGCGCGGTGTTCCGAGTGCGCAGGCGCAGTGCACATACAGCACCCTCAGCGCCAAGTCCAGTCCCCTTGCTGGTGCAGGGCGAGCCGGGCTTTGTCGCTCCGGCTCTGGTCGCTCCCGTCTGAGTGTGACCGGCCTCAGGTGTCTGCACATCCTGAGGGGGTCTCTGCAAGACCCCAGGCACGCGGGGGGTCGCAGGAGGGGAGCCGAGGGTGCGGCCCTGAGTGAGGAGGCGGTGCCGGGTCGAACTCAGGGGTCCCAGCGCGGCTCCCTCCTGTCCGGCTCCAGCCGCGGGACTCCTGGTGCAGACCCCTGTCGCCCAGTGTAAACTCCAGTCAAGGTGCAGATCCCAGTCACCGTGCAGACGCCGGTTATTGGTGCAGACCCGCTGCCCGTCCTCAGGCAGGCAGTGAGCAGTGGGTTGCTTCCCAGGCTACCCCGCACCTGGTGGGCGGCCTGCCCTGCTGTCACTCAGGGCTCCAATGTGCTCTCCTGCCCTGGACTCCTCCCTGTGCTCTCCTCTCCTGGGCTCCTCCCTAAGCTCCTTTCCCTGATTGTTGAAACTCCTTTTACCCTTGTGTCTCTAGGAATGATCACAGATTAGGGGATGTTCATGGGCTCTCCTGGTGGCTCTCTCTGGCTGTTCAGTGCTCTTGAACCGCTTCCCCACCTGGGATGACCTTTGACTGAGGCCGACAGAGGAGAAACGAGGGCCAAGCTGGTTGATAATCAGTTGCCTTATTCCATCTCTTGTCTCGCCCAAACTCTATCCACCACTCTCTCCCCCCTTTGGCCATGACTCTCTCCCCAATTTGCCCCCAAATCTCTCTAGCCTCTCTGTAACACACTCCACAATTCTCTCTCCAACCTTTGCTTGCTAACTCTGTCTCTTGCTCTGCCCACATCTCCAACTCTGCCTCTCTCCAACTCTACTTCTCTTTCTTTTTTCACCAACTCTCTGCAACCACATTTTTTACCACCTCTTCTCAAACCAAGCCTCCCAAACTGTTCCTCCCCCCACCCAGGTATAATTAACATATTCTTCATGCCTTTCTGACCACCTGCAGCCCACCAGGGCAAAACAGCACTTAAGGTGTGTTTCTCCCCTCTTTAGACCAGAAAGTTAATTAACATCTTATTTCAACTTCCTAATAATTGCCATTCTGTATCGACACAGGAATAGACACAATTAGACTTGTAGGACAACTCTCTTTGGGAACATCTCACCACAGACTCAGACTACAGTGCTCAGGCTGGATCAATCATTCCTAACCCCAACAGGACCCAAATCTAGTTATTACTTTTGGATCATGACAGAATTTGTCCATGACCATATTCTTAACTTATAGTTTAGTATTAGGCAACTTTGGCCAGGCCCATTTTGATGACAGGGTAGCTCACCGCTTGCCCTGGGTCCATCCAGTCCCTCATCGGGGCCCTGATTTGGGGGATGTAGGCAGTAAGGGCAACTGAGGCTTAAGTTGAGAGAGCAGATGTCTACGAGGTAATATTATCTGGAGTCAATCAACTCCCAAGTTACAAAAGCATGTCTTTTTAACTGTCTTCCTGTGTCCATACAAAAAGCAATTGCTCTGAGGTAGCTAACTATGCAAAGGACATTAAGACAGAAAAACAATATTTACAAGTCAGCAGAGTCTGATCAGGAGGAAAAGGTAATTGACAGGTTGTGGGAGCAATCAACAACCCCAAGCTCCCTGTGGCTGGGAAGGAAAGGCAAACCAATGTTCTTCTACAGGAGAGAAATTGGGGACATTGGTTGTCGGAAATGTGCACTGGTGAAGAGATGGGTGTGGAACATTGTATGACTGAAACCAAATCATGAACAGCTTTGTACCTACATATAATGGTGATCCAAAAAAAATAAAGAATAAAACAGTGTGAATTGGGGTAGGGTAGGGTTCTGTAAAGTAAGTTTTGGTTTGACTATGTTTAAAATTGAAAAGAGAAAATAATACATAGGGCAATTGTTCATCTGAGGACAACAGGTAAATTTAGGCCAAGTATTTGATATGGGATATTATAACAATGTTAATTAGGACGTGATTGGGGTTATTAGAGAAAGAGTGTTGGTTCATTTGAGGCTAATTAGGCAGAGCCTTTGGTGTGGGTTGCTAAAAGAATGTGGATTGCATTCAGGTTTGGGTATGGATTAAAGTTTTGTTTGATAAGCGTTTGACTGCTTTTAAAACTGAAAATGAAGTAAAGTCTAGGAAGATTGTTCAGTTGAGGATAATAGGTAAATTAATGCCCAGCCTTTAGGTTGGGTATTATAAGAACGTGGCTTTGCTGTTTTTGGTTTACTGTTATTAGGGTTTGGGTTCTGTTTGAGTAAGGATAAGGACTGGGCTACTTGTACAAGTACAAGCACTGTAGCACTGTCTTCCCGTTATTCATCGCTCAAGAGGGCACAAGTAACATCTCCATTGTGAGACTTGTTACTGTTTTGGGAAAATAGAATACGTCATGCGTAGCTTGCCAAGCTCTGCCAAGCGGGTAGGATACGCTCAGTACCTTGCTGGGCTTTTGTGAGGGATGGAGGAATCAAACCTGGGTCAGCCACGTGCAAGGCAAACGCCCTATCTACTGTGCTATCACTCCACCCACAATTACTTGATGAGAGTAAAATATAGGGAGATTGTTCGCTTAAGGCTAATAGATAAGGTTAGGGCAAGCCTTTGGTTAGGCTTATGACTAGTGTTCTGTTATAGTGAAGGTATAGGTTTGTCTGTGTTTAATGTTGAAAATTGAAGTTAAGTAGGTGGCGATTGTTTAGTTGAGACTATTAGGAAAGATTAGATTAAACCGTTCGTATGGGCTGTTAAAAGGATTTTCTAAAAATAATTGGACAAAACAGCTTTGAGTTATGGAGCTTCTCAAGAATTTACAAAGATATGACAGTAGAGAAACAAAAACTTGCCACTATGTCTTGGAGTTTCTGGAGAGATGGTAGAGCTGATCTGGGCTCAGTCGCCAGAACCCCATCTGGTCTCACCAGGAGTAAGCCCTGAAAATAAGCCAGTGTGGCCCCTCCAAAATGAAAGAGCAAAAGCAAAATATGTCTTGGACTGAAGGTGAATTTCATGGCAGGGATTCTGAAGATAGAATGTAGTTTACAGTTGAAGGGATATTTTCCTCACCACATCAATTAATTCTGTTCACACTTCTTTCATTGTGATCTTCTTCAAGCATGAAATAGCCAGATCTGAGTCAGCCCCTTAATTTATATCTGACAATGGAGGATAAAAACATGTATAAAAAAGGAACATTAAACCCCCTTAGCAAAACCCCTTTGGATACAGACTGTTAAATAAGCATAGATCACCTGACTGTAATCAATGCAGAATTATTGGTGTGGATAAGATACCTTGAAACTAGGATTTTGATGGACGTCCTCTTCCTGAGACTCTAGCCCTGCGACGTCTCCTGTCCTGTGTGCACACACATTTCTCTTCGAGAGCCAACAGGCATTAGGATGCTGTCTGGAGTATAAAACAGCAGAAAGAACTGTTTATTTTAAATACCTAAGTGCGGGCCTGAAGAAATAGTATAGCACGTAGGACACTTACCGTGCACATGGTCAACCCAGGCTCCACTTCAGGTATCCTATGTGGCTCCCTGAGCACTGTCAGGAGTTATCTCTGAGCCAGGACTAAGCTCTGAGCACAACTGAGTGTGACTCCAAAACAAAACAAACAGTAAGAAATCACCATTTATGTGAGAGGCTGAATCTGCACTCAGGGCAAGGCTTTCATTCTTGGTGGGGCCTAGCTCGAGCCACTGCTTCTGTGGTCTCTTGAGAAACTGTGTTCTAAATCAGGCAGGTGATGGGGCTGCTTCCAGGGGGAAGTTCCCTAACAGCCCTGAGTAGGCATGCTCCAGCAGGCTGAATCATCAGTGTTTAAAGGTGTGTGCTTGGTGAGGAAGGGCTCTCTGCAAGGAGACAGCAAAGACCTTCTGAGGAAATAAAGAATCCTAATATAATCATGTATGAAAAAACATCAATCGCTAAGACCCAGAGACTATAAAAACCCAGCTCCTGGAAGCACGTGGCCACTAAACTTATTATCTTGTTCTTACTTTGGAGAACCGAGCAGGCAACTGAGGGTGTCCTGCTCACATGGTAGAGTCTGGCAAACTTCCCGTGTCATACTCAATATGCCAAATACCAGAAAAAAGATAGGTCTCATTCTCCTACCCCTGAAAGAGCACAGAATATGGCTTTTTAAAATCTCATGGCTAGAAAGGAGACATTACTGGTGCCTGCTCAAGGCAATCGACAAACAACAGGCTGATGGTGATTGTGATCGTGATGGTCCAGGTACCTGTAGAACCGGTGTCTGAAAGCCATTCTTTATTTTCAGTGACAAGATATTTGAAACTCAGGATCTTATAGATTCTCAGGGAATTAGACTACTACGTAGTTTTTCAAAACTACTTACAACTCTAATAATTGAGAAAGAGTAGGAAAACAACTCTTCAGTGTTAAACATTTTAATTATTTGCACTTATTACTATTAATGAGGGCTGGAGCGATAGCACAGCGGGTAGGGTGTTTGCCTTGCATGCGGGCGACCTAGGTTCGATTCCTCTGCCCCTCTAGGAGAACCCGGCAAGCTACCGAGAGTATCTCGCCTGCATGGCATAGCCTGCCAAGCTACCCGTGCTGTATTCAAAATGCCAAAAACAGTAACAACAAGCCTCACAATTTGTTGTGAGTCATTACTAGTGCCCGCTCAAGCCAATCGATGAACAACGGGAGGACAGTGCTATAGTGCTACTATTTATGAAAAGTTAAGCATAAAATGTGTTTCTTAAAATATTTAGTGAATTTAAATTTATATAAAATTACATTATAGAGAGGGAAGGGACAGACTAGACATGATAAAAATCAGTGGCAGTTGGTGTTTGGACACATTAGTGGAGATGGAAGTGAATAACATATACCCCCAAAGCAATATTAAAACAAAGAAATATTAAAACAATTTGGGGGCAGTTGAGTCACACCCAGAAGTGCTTGGGCTCCTCTTGGCTCTGTACTGAGGAATCACTCTTGAATGCTCCAGTGAACGTACACTGTGCCGGGGACCAACCCTGTGAGTTTACCCTACACTGCTGCTAAACCCTGGGAGACATCTGGAGCCTCCTGGGGCCTTATTGCCTCAGAAGGTGCCTGTCTTCTGCCCCATACAGGACTGCCCCTCTGTGGGTGCTGGGCCTGGGCAGAGGCCCGGGGCACCTTGGCTATGTTCCCCAGGAAGGCTATGTTGGCTGCTGGGCCTGCAAGAGGACAGGACACCCGCTGGCAGTGGTGCTGGGCTGGGCGTGTGTCTGGCAGCACATGGCCTTTGCGCCCCTCAGTATGCATGTGCAACCACTGGACTGGTTTCTCTCTTGGGGTTGGGGAGACTACCCATATGATGCTCAGGAGATCTGGGGGCGCCATGAGCAATTCTTTATATTTCTAAAATATTTGGTACCATGATTTCTAATGCTATTGCGATAGGGTTCCATGGATAAAGTGTCCCTCTAGCACACCAGCACCAGAGTGCCCACTGCCCTCTGCTATAGTGATAGGGGCCCATAGACACAGAGTCCTACACAGCAGCACCAGAGCACCCACTACCCACTGCTCACTGTCCACTGCTACAGTGATAGGGGACCATGGACACAGTGTCCTACACACCAGACCAGAGCGCATGTCTGTCTGTCTGTCTGTCTCTCTACCCCCACCCCCTCTCGTTTCCTTTTTAGGCAGTATGGTTTGCAATACTGTTACTGAAAGGGTATCATGCGTATCCCTTTACCTCCTTTCAGCCCTGCCCACTGCTACAGTGGTAGCGGTCCATGGACACAGTGTCCCTCCACCACACCAGCACCAGAGGGTCCATTGCCCACCCCAGCCATGGCTCCAGTCCCCTCTCCCCAGCCAGTTCCTCTACCCCAGATTCTCTTCCCTTGCAACTCAGGATACTCCACTCTGTAAGCGTCCTTCAGCTGAAGGAGGCAGGAGATTTAGGTGAGAGAACAGATGTGGTGACAGAGGAAGACTCAGATTTGTTCCCTGAGTATGCCAGAAGGGGTACTGGGCCAGGAATGGGTCCAGCATCTGGAAGCTGGAATAGCCAAGGCGACCATGTGCCATACACCATCCAAAGGAACCAGAGGCTGTATCTCGATTTCAGACTTTTACTTCCAGCGACATCATAATGCATTTCTAGGGGCTGGAGCGATAGTATAGCGGGTAGGGCATTTGCCTGGCATGTGGCCAATCTGGGTTTGATTCCCACATCCCATATGGTCCCTTGAACACTGCCAGGAGTAATTCCTGAGTGCATGAGCCAGGAGTAACCCCTGTTCATCGCTGGGTGTGACCCAAAAATCATAACACAGTTCCACTATATTAGTCACCTATTTTGAGGTGAGCTGTCACAGCTTCCCTGGTGCCTGAGAGCTGGGCTAATCTTGGAGAGTGGGAATGTGACAATCATCCTTTTCCCTAAAAATCCCACCAGGAGTCCTTGTAGCCTCCAACTCACTACCAGTCTCCGGCTCTTAAAGGACAGAGGAGGCTTTCGGCATTTCAGTTACCCCCACCTCACTCTGCCACTCTCTAGCACTCCCAAAGAACAAGATTTCTCAGCCCAGCTGAGCCTCAGCACTGCCTCAGCCCCCTACCCACCAGCAAGAAAATCCTCCTCCTGATTCCCTATGCCTCCTAACTTATCTTACTTTGTTCATCTCTCTCCCATAAACAAATACCCAACCCTATTATTAAACACAAAAAAATGTCAAATTCCCCCACCAATGCATGCAACACACAGAGCAGAACCAATCACCAGCACAACTCCCCTTTCAAGATCCATTCTTTCTCCATGAGTCAGTTTTTTCCCGTCCTTCCAGATCAGCAGTCACCCTTCCGTTGGCCTCTCTCTCCTCGTGTACATTCACTCACACACACTCCTATCCCCTGGTTATTCATTCACCTTTGTCCATCTATCCATCCATTCTCCCATCATTCTCATAGAAATCCCCGATCAGCCAATATATCTTCCCTTTCCACCATCCAATGACAGACCCACCATCTTCCCTGTTACCCTCCCACCTGGCTTCCAGTACTCCTCTGCCATCGCATTAATACCTTTAGACAACAAAAATACAGGAGAATATATTTAGTTCAGAGATAAAAAGGTAAGTAAAATAAAAAGGATTATTTTAGAGCTAAACCTAGAAAATAATGTGAAGAAAATTCAGTAGGGAGATGAAATTATAGGGAGAATTTATTTATCTGATACCAAAATTCAAGCCCCTCAGGAAAGGAGGAAAATGATACTCAAAGGAATAATGCACTATTTCATGAATAAACAACAACTCAGGAACTTCGTAGACTCAAAACCAATCTTAAAAGAAGGACTAAAGGGGCTACTGTAAGACAAGACAAATCCCTACAAGCACAACAGACCTCTACAGAAAGATGGCACAAAACCCCATACAATAATCTCTCTCAATGTCAACTAAGAGACACAGAGTGGCAAAATGAATTAAGAAACTGAACCAAACATTCTGCTACCTACAGGAAACGTATCTGAACAGCCAGTGCAAACACAGACTCAAAGTCAAAAGATAGAAAACAATCCTTCAAGCAAACAACTCCCTCAAAGAATCCAGGTTGGCCATACTAATATCCAACAACAAAGATTTTAGGCTGAAAAAGATTTTAGGGGACAACAAAGGCCATTTATTTAATAATCAAGGAATATGTACAGCAGGAATAAAATCATGCTCCTAAACATATACGCATCCAATGAGGGACCACCAAAACACTTAAAACAACTTCTAGGAAACTTAAAGGAGGATATTGGTAGCAAAACAATAGTAGCTAGAGAATTCAACACCATCTTATCACCTCTGGGTAGATCAACAAGATTAAAACTCAGAAGGAAGACATGGAAGAATGCCTTTGGAGGAAGAATGGCTTTGAAGAAAGGCTTTGAAGGAAGAAATGGAAGAGAGAGGGCTAATAGATGTATACAGGCCTTTCCATCCCCCAAAATGTAAATACACATTCTTTTCTGCAAATGTGCACATGGAACATTTTCCAAGATAGACTATGTGCTGGGTCCCAAAACACACCTCAATAAAATCAGGAAGATAGAAATTGTATCCACTAACTTTTCATACCATGATGCATTGAAGTCTTACAGCAAACCCTCATAAAGTTGTGTGGACACTAAATCATATAGAGCATGGGGCAGGGAGAACTGTCTGAAGATATTGCCTGGACATAAGGATCTTGGGTCAGAGAGATGGTTGGGTCAAAGTGCTGAGCATATGTTCTGCATGCAGGAGTAAAGGTCACTATCCAACACTGCAGGTCCCCTTAAAGCTAAAGGAGTGAAACTCTCACCCCCAGAGTCAGAAATTTCCATGAAATTTCTGAGAAATGGCCCAAACACACAGAGAAACACATACAGAGAAATGTTGTCTATAAAGTCATAAAACACACAGAAGAAAAGTTAGGGGATATATTCTGGGATTTCAACATTAGGGATACATTCAGACACATCTCCAATGGTGAGGGAAAAGCAATCAAGAATACATGAATGGTGTGAGTTTCCAAATAAAGGAGTGGGCACACATGTGGGACTCAAGTGTTTGGTGTCCGAGAGCCACCTTTCAGGCTAGATGACAGCAAGAGATGGAGAAAGGATTGAAGGAACAGGGGAACTGGACCCCAGAATTGTCAGTAGCCAGTTTCTCTCTCCTCCCCAATGTAGTCTGATCTCTCTCCTTACTGCAAAACCATCGTTGTACTTTTGCTCGTAGTCCCAGTTATCATAGTTCCATCATACTAGTCTCCTCATAGATCTCAAAGTCCTATACTTCCAGTCATCGTCCTTGGATTCCTTGTCATCCTCCTAGACCCTTCTTTCCACTTACAGTATAGTAATATAGAAATCATGAAGGATGGGGATACACATACGTGGGGTTGAACAATATCAGAACATCAAACAGAGATAAAGCTAGTCATTCAGGGGATGTTCTAGGAGATTAACTCAAGGACAAAATCTCATCTGAGGGTTCAGCACTCCAGATAACTAGGAGCACTCCAGATTACTAGGAGATCTGTACAAGGGCGGGATTGCATTTAGGGTGTATTGCTTTCTCCTTTCCTCAGCTAGTAAGTAATCCATTTAAACAACCATAGTAACTTCTTATAAAATTTCTAGTCAGTTTTGTATGAACACAGTAAGAACTATATTAAGCTTAAAGGTTGAATCTTCCTGGGACATCTTGCTATATATTCCAAACCACAGTCCTCAGGCCAGGCTAGTTGATCCTAACCTCAGCAGGGTCCTTATTCAGTAACTTCTTCTTGGGTCATGACAGAGTCTTTTCCCTGATGATGCTCTTAACTTATTATACTTCATACACTTAGCCTGTCTCTTTCCAATGCCAGGGTAGTTTTCAGCTTACCCTGGGCCCATCCAGTCCCTTCGTCAGGATCCTGCTTTTGGAGAGCTAGGAACCAAGTGAAACTGAGGCTTAAGTCAAGTAAATATGGATGACCAGGAGTAAATATTATTTTGGAGCCAATTAACTTCCATGTTACAAAGCATAGCCATCAACTGTCTTTCTGTGTCTATACAAAATGGACATTGCTAAATAATCCTTGCAAATGGCATGAAGGAAAGAGAAAAGTAATATAGGATTATTGGTGCTTGATGGAATTGGGTATGCCTCAGGGGCACTGTTGTGGGAGCAGCTCAAAAAACCTAATCTCTCTGCAGGAGGAGCAAGGACACCCAATGTTATCCAATAGAATGGGACAACATAAAACTAAAACGCATTTACAAAGAAAAGGAAACTACAATGGACACAAATAAACAAACAAACAAATAAAAGCAACTGAGCAATAGGCAAAAGCTGTTTGATCATCATGCCTAACGAAGGATTAATAACCAGAATATATTAACTCATATAACCAAAAAACAGAAAAAATCACAATAAAAATTATTCAAAAGACATAAACAGACACTTCCTCATAGATGGCGCACAGACACGTTAAGAAATTCAAAATTACTTATAACTAGGGAAATGGCTCATAGTTGGGAAAACGGTTGAAGAAGAAATGATTGTTGGCAAGGATGTGGAGAAAAGGGCTCTGGTACTGGGAATGAAATTAGTGTAGTTGCTAGGGATAACGATATGCAGTCCTTAAAAAATTAATACAGAAACTCCATATGATTCTAAAGTACCACTACTAATTAGTTATCCAAAGACAATTAACAGATTTTGCTCAAATGTAAAAGTGATTTCCTAAGGCAAGCAATCACGAAGAAATGACAACTCTAACTTGCAGACCCAGTGAAAACAAAGAAGTTTCTAGAGAGAAAGAAGAAGGGGAGAGGAAGTAATGGGCAGAAGGATGTTTGTGATGGCGGGCTGGCATGGGAGCACTGGAGGTGAAGCCACCTGGTCACAGCTAAGCCCATAAAAGTCAGAAGCTGATTGTCTGAAATTCTATAGGCTGACTAATGATAAGTCTGTGGCATGCTCCTGGACCTCAAGACAAACGCAGTATAAGCTTGTATGACTGAGTGAGAGTATGAGTGTGTCTGTGAGCATGTGTGTGTGTTTGTGTGTGTGTGTGTGTGTGTGTGTGTGCGTGCATGTGCATGTATAGTTGGGGGCTGGTTACGAGGAAGGAAGTGTTCCTGCCACTGATTCAGGCAAGAATCTGGAATGCTTTTGTACCCCATTTCCGTAAGATATGGTCTGTCTGAAATGCCTGTAGCACCTTTGAAGAGAAGCAGTGTATCAAATAATGACTTTAGAAATAAAGGCAGTTGGGGAGCTGGAGCAATAGCACAGCAGGTAAAGCGTTTGTCTTGCATGCGACTGACCCAAGTTCGATTCCCAGCATCCCATATGGTCCCCTGAGCATCCCAAGAAATAATTCCTGAATGCAGAGCCAGTAGCAACCCCCTGAGCATTGCTGGGTGAGACCAAAAGAGAAAAAGACAGACAGACAGAAAAAAAGAAAGATAAATATAAAGATATCACGGTCCACGGCCCTCCAGTTGTTCTTCGATTTGCTCGAGCGGGCCAAGTAACGCCTTCATTGTGAAACATGTTACTGTGTTTGGCATATCGAATACGTCACAGGAAGCTTTCCAGGCTTTGCCATGCGGGCAAGAGACTTTAGGTAGCTTACCGGGCTCTCTGAGAGGGGCAGAGGAATCAAACTCGGGTCGGCCATATTGGCTGTGTGCAAGGCAAACACCCTACCCGCTGTGATATCGCTCCAGCCCATAAAGATATAAAGATATAAAAATATAAAGTTAAAGATATAATTCAAAATAATGGTGGCGGGAAGGTATACATGGTGGTGAGATTGGTGTTGAAATATTTAATGTAATAAATTATTGTGAACAACTTTATAAATATAAAAAATTTAAAAGGCAAATAAATATTTCCTTTTCCCTAATTATTATGCATCAATATTTCACTAAGGTATAAAAACACTTCTCTGAACAAGTTCATGTTTATGCAAATTTTTATACTTCTCATTTCACTGAAAACCTCCACAAAGTTTTACCCTATATTCACCCTATTACACAATTCACCTGACAAATCCAAGATGCAGAGAGGAGACACAGGTGAGGAGAAGAACAAAACTTAGGTGATGGAACTGAGATGATTTTAGGTCTTCATCGTTCTTCCCCGAGGTTCTCCAAGAGCTTTTTTCTTACTTTTACATGTTCCTTCTATGGCCATGGAAAAATTAAGGTATTTCACAGTAGAAAGAGGAATACTCAGACAAATTGAGTTGATAAAGTCATGTCTGATCTACATCAAATTGAAATACTAGAACCAAGGGGCTAGAAGAGAACAGAAGTGTGAAATACATACTTCTCCCAAAATCGTTGCTAGTTATATCTCTGGCATGACATGTTCCTTGAGCATCAAGATAAAGCCCTACAGGCCCTTGAGCACAACCAGATGTGGCCTAGAAGTTTCCCCCAGTTTTCACTGAGGTGGCCTTGTTAACCCTGTCACTGCAGAACCTAACAACACTGTATCCTCAAACTGAGAAGGTGGGCCATACATCACTGAGAGGAGTTCTCAGGCCACCTAAACAGCATTTTTGAGAAACCCTACATCAATTCACTTATTAGTAAGTTTTTACACCCAAGACAGAGAAACTTTGATTTCCAGATTCCTAACTCCCCAAAGCAAAGGACCCAGAACTTCAGTGTCTTCGACCTGAGTAACTTGAAGTAACTTGTCCTCCTTTCAGAAGGATACATTTTTCACAAGAGGAATGAGAAGAGTCCAGTTCTCAGGAAATAAGGCACAGAAGCACAAGGTCCGTAGGCCTCCACGCTAACTAGAGATTTTGATGAGCTAGAATCCTATTCCCATTCACACCCACACCATAACCACTCACTGTCCTCAGTAAGCTTTCCCCAGGCACTTATCCAACAAGATGTGCCAAGAAGCAGCTCCATGACAGCGGTTGGAATGCAGACAGGGATGATATAGGAGCTGAAGTTCACAGGTTGGTGCAGTTGTAACACCGCTGCAAAATGGTGGAGCTTCTAAAAGTCTGGATGGATGATAATGCAGCTCACAGCCACCCTCCTGGCCTACTGGGTGTCCTGGTAGAGCTGGGTACTTCCCCAACACACCCAGTAATCCTCAGGGGCATGAGACTTCCTGCAGGAGGGAAGGTGACAGTCATCATCTTCTGCATATGGCAGCTTGTGCCTCTCCACCATCATCTGACCCCCAGCACTGCCTTGTCTGCACCACCGCACAGAACCCTCCCTTTCTGTCAGACCTTCTCTCTAGCAATCAGGGCGGTTTTAATCACAAGTCAGCACACACCCACTATTGGAAAGGATCACGGAGGGATGCAGGTCCCATGGAGCTGGACAATCCTGACCTTCCTTGGGTACATGCAGAGCGCCCTGGCTCCATCTTGGCTCTTGACCCACCTTATGACCAAACTGCTCTCGCACCACTCCTTTCTTTCACTCCTTCTTGGTACTCACCTGTTCTGAAACTGCACAAAATCATTGGTCAAAGGAGACCATGCGTGCAGGATGTCCTGTGTTCTGACCATGAGGGACGAAACATTCCACCTTCCCACTCACTCACCTGGAAATTCCTTCCCACAAAGCCGGTGACCAAACTCTCGCATCCACAAACTGACCCATGCCCACTGGAGCCAGCCCATCTGAGTTCTCCACTCCAATGGTGTCAGCCCTGCTCACCCACAGGGGGAACTTCTTCTCTGACTAAATGGAGACACAGTGAGGTGGGTCAAGCCAACCTTATCCACAGTGGGTCTCCAGTGGTACACAGCACAGAGCAGGTGCTTGTGGGCCTCTGTACGTACCAAAGATCCAGCTCCTGGTTACTGCCCCCCCAAACCACTGGGAACACCCAACCAGACCCAGAACAGAGAGCAGCTCTGTTCTTCTTCAAGGTCAGGGACTCCATATCTAGTGTCCATGCAGCTGACCAATAGACATGTGGTGAGCAGAGACCCCAGGCCAGAGACGTACAGAATACCAGCATCTGCCACTACATCCCAGGTTCCAGCCTCCCTCTGACAACCAGGATTGCAGGGAGATTGAGAGAAACAGTGGTGTGAGGTGACACAGAGCCAGCTGGCATTGCATCTGGGAGGCAGGATGAACACTGCCGTCTCGGGGGCAGACCTGTGTCAGGGTGAGGCACAGGGATGAGGATAAGAAGATGAGCAAAATCAGGTGAGGAGAGAGGACAATACAGGAGAGGACAGGTCACAGGCAGAAAGACTTGGACTAGAAGGACACAGATTGTCCCAGCACACAGCCTTGAAGATGCAGGGGCTCTAATATTTTAACAGAGTTGTGGACCATCTACTCATGTAAGTCCCTAGCCCCTGCACAGCTTGAACCTGCCTACACAGGTTTGCAGAAACTCTTCTCACCTAGCTCTGATGTGGGTTTTGTTTTCCCTTCCATGATCCAGTGCATGAGCCCTTACCTAGCCCAAAACTGGATGTGCAGTTTGGACCCTCACCAGAGCTGTTCCAACTGTGGGGTGTGGAACATGGCCCTTTGGCCACTGCAGAGGCTGCTGCCATTTCCAGAGCCTATCCCAGGTGGCCCCTTTTGGAGACAACACATACAGAGAGCACAGGACCTGGGAAAACTGGGCACCAAAGCCTGTCGAAGCAACAACAATTCAAGGAACACCTGCAAGTGTTTTCCAGGCACGGCCACAGGTGTACCTGCATGTGCTCTGGGATGGCTTTAGTCTGACACAACCCAATCCCAAGAACTTGACACAAACAGCGAGACTCTTCTGGGGCTCCAGGATCCTCAAGGCCTGATAATGAGACCTTTGTTTTCCACCTATCCCATGAAAATGCACCCCTCAATCTTTATCCTGGTCACATAAAACATGGTCCCCTCTCCAGGGATTTTGTGATGTGCATTTTCTTGGGAGGAGACTGTGTTAATATCTCCCAAACCCCAGATAGACCCTTTTCCACCCTCACTCCCGTCCCACTTCAGAGGAATGAAGAGCTGGTCTCAGCAAGCTGCCATCCCTGCTCTAACAGGTAAAAGCCAGGTCCCCAGGGCTTTCCAGATGCTTGATCCAACTTTTCAGGTCCTTTATCAGCACCACCACCCCAGAGTCTCCTCCATCCAACCCAGCTCCACAGCTCGGCTGCCCCTCTAGGGTCTGCTCCATGGAGGAGGAAGAGCCCAGGGACCCCTCAGCTCCCTGACTGTGACTGCTGGGCTTCCTCAGTGCTCCCCAGTGGAGAGCAGAGCTTTCTCCAGACAGGTCAGTGTTGTTTAAACTCCCAGCGCTTGCTGGGGTGGGGCCAGGTGTCAAGGAGCTCGCCAATAGGAACAACCTGGAGTTTATGGTCTAGTCTATGGGAATGAGCACAGGCCCCGCTGCTGTATATGGGTCCCCTGCAGGGCAGCTGATCTGCTCTGAAGTCTGGATGCTGGACTTTGTGTGCCCATAAGGGAGCATGCAGGAACAGTAGAAAGGTCTGACCACCTTGTTTCAGCTGTGCCACAGAGTCTGGACATACTTCATTTCTACCACACTGATCACAGTTTTAGAGAGAGTAGAACAAAACTGGTGTGGTGCCCAGGAACTGTTCTTGCTTCTAGGGACCAAATGCATGATCAGGCATGTTGAGCCACTTCACACCAGACGCTTCCGGTGCTGTGGAGGAGCCTCAAGGTTCCCCTAAAACATTCCCAACAAGAAATGAATCTCGGAACCAGGAAGCTTGCTGAAGCGATTTCTCCTGATCTTGCACCAGGCCGATTTCACCGGGTTTCCTCAGACAGGGGCAGGTGTTGTACTTCCACCTGCCCCTTACGAATCCAGAGCCCAATGGAAAACCCAGGTATGTGAGACCAGTGACTGCTGACTCTAGTCCTCAAGGGATCAGGGACAGCTGCTCCTTCCCATCTCCTAGCCTCTATATCACGCCCATGAACTGCCTTTCTCCTTGTGCCATTTAAGCTCAGTAATGGTCATGATCCAGAGACTCAAAAATGAATCTCAGAATCCAGCAGCAGCTGCAGAGATTTCTTCGGACACTAATTATTTAATATTTTAGAATTCCAGGGCGTGCAGCCACTTTTGTGGCCATGTGACTTCTCATGCTATTCATAATAAGCTATACAAAATAAAGTATCAGTCTCTTAGGCACGCTTGAGAGGTGGTGGTGGTAAGCTTAGAAATAATGGTGTTGGGATGGTGTAATGGTGGTGGGATTGAAATATTGAATGTAATCCATTATTGTGAATAACTTTATGAAAATAAAATTTAAAAAATTATTTTGCATACAAAAAAAAAGAAACCCATTCCTGACAGGAACTACCTGTGATTTTGAACTCTCTCCAAATAGGCAGAAAGTAACAGAGCACCAAAGGCAATATAGATCCTGAACTATCAGTGATAAAGAAAACTGCAGGTTCAGGACACCATGCTCAGTTCCAGAAGTCGAGACGGGACAGACAAGGAAAGATTAAGGACCTTGCCCTGGGTAGCTGCCCACTGCCTTGCAGGAAACCCTCACATTTTTTCCCCTGGGCCCTGCATGGACCCCAGAGATGCATCTGCCTCACCTGTGTGTGGGTGAGACCTTCCTCCTCCTCCAACTCCTCAACCAGGGCCAGGAGATCCAGCTGGAATTCTGGGGAGAGCAGGTGCTCCAGGATGCTGGGATGAATGACCGCCTCGACCTGGAAGGGGGAAGCGGAAGTGAGGGTCCTCATAAGGACCAATGGGAATGAGGAAGCAAACACACCCGTTCCCAGCACAGTGCAGGGGCTTGGACGGCTGCACAAATTCTCACACAGACACAAGCCGGGAGCGCTCACACTCTCACACACACAGGCCCAGACAATCCGCACTCACAAAGGCACATGGACTATTCACCTACTCTCACAGAGAAGCACATGTAAATACACATGGATGCATTTTCACACATGACACAAAGACACACACTCTTCGACCTCTAGGAACATGTACATGTATCCTCTTACGTTTCTGCACAGAGCTCACACAGTACACACAAATGGAGACACACAGAGATGTTCACACATCGGCCAAACCCAGAAATTCACAAACAAGGGCCAATGTTTGTACAGAGAGACACACGTGAACATATGCACACAAACACAAGTAGAAAAATGCAAGCATAGGTGGTCTCAAAGCAAAGAGCACACGTCACTACCAAGCCCTGGACAGAAGCAGTCCTGCGCCCTCCCCACCCCACAGCAGAGCCCAGTCCCCCACCTTGGTGACAAAGGCCTCCTGGGAGCACAGCTCGTCCACGTAGCTCAGGAGTCACGGCTTAGGGCAGGTTCTGGCCTCCTCCTGCTGCTCCTTCGTGCCCACTGCCCGTCGCCCAAGGGGTGCCCTCCTGACTGTGTCGGGGGCCTTCAGCAGCTCGTCCATGATGTCCATGTACTCCTGCACGGCCTCAGGGGGGATCTCCTTGGGGGCCTTGGTCTTGGGGGCCCGCTGTGGTTTGTGTGTCTTGGGTTGGGCTGCCGGAGCTCGGGTTACGGCCTTCTTAGGGACACAGGCTGAGGAGGAAGGAAGAAGAGAGGGATGTGAGGGAACCCAGGTCCATGCCCTCAGGCACATAGCACTGAGCACAGAGTTGCGGATGGGTACCTGTGGGCTGGGTCAGGTGAGTGCCTACATCTGTTGTACTATAATCCCGTGACTGCGTGAGGGATGAGGATAACCTCAATGGGAGGAGAGGCCCACAGTGTCCCCAGGGTCTCCAACCCCACTTCAAAAGTGAGTCCGACACCCTCAGGCAGCATGGGGTGTGCAGGAAGAGGGAGAAAGCCAGGGACAGGGAGCCGCTGAGCATAGGCCTAGGGGTACATGGGAGAGCGAAGGCTCCCTGGAAGGGCAGGAACCCTAGGGCCTTCCCAGGCCTGTGACCATTAGCTGGGGAACAGGGTCTGTATCTGGCTGCTGGCCTAGTGGTTGACCTGTAGCACCCTGAGGCTCAGGCCTGGGTGGGGCAGGGGGTGGCTTGCCCTGCACTCCATTCTTCGACTGCAGCTTCTGTGCCTCCGTTTCTTCCTCAGCCTCAAACTCCATGAACCTGGTGTGGGGAGTACAGGCCCCACTGAGTCGGGTTGGCTTGGAGCACGTGGGATGAGGCAGGACAGGGGATGCTCATGGAAAAGCCCTCAGGAGGATGGAGAATGGATGGGCACAAACCCCAGCACCTCCAGTGATTCCCCATATCAGCCCTTTGAGGGTCATAGAAAATAAGGGACTGTGACCCTTAGACTGTGGTCAGGAGCCCCAGAGCATGGTGGGCAGAATTGTCCCAGCCCCGGGTAGGACAAGTTTCTGCAGGGGACGGGCCTTCTGGGGATACCAGGGCCCCCCTGGCCATCTGGGAGTAGCCCCTGAAGCCCCGGCCCGCAGCCAGCCCCAACTCCCACTCACTGCCCAGAACTGACTCACTTGGCAGCCACGTCGTAGTAGATTATGCGGTCAAAGTTGCTCGTGCCATGCCATTCCCGCAGGGCACGGCGCAGGCCTTCCTCCAGGCCCATGGTGGGCTTCAGGCAGGCCAAGGTGCGCAGCACTGGGCTGCAAGGACAGGCTTGGTCAGGGTCTGCGTCTGGTGGGAGCCCCCGCTGCCCCACACCCATTCCTTGACCCCCGATGACGGCCTGGTCTCCCCTCCCCTCCCAGAGTTGACTCGCCTCCTACACCCCAGACCGGTGGCTATTCTAGTGTCAAGCCTCAGCTCTGGGGATAAGTCATGAGACGCCAAGGCCGAGCAGTCATGCCTGTCTGAACCTTGGTGCATCTGTGCTGTGTCTGGTCTTAGGAACAGAATGTCTGTCCTTCATTCCATAGGTCAGGACCAACCCTGATAGGGGACTGAGCTGAGGCTTTAAGGCATGGCTGGTCACTACAGGCTTTTGAGCCAGAACTCTGGGATGGCATTCCTGAGGACATTCTCTCCCATGGACCCTACGCTGGGGGTCACACCAGTACCTTCTGGGAAGCTACCATTAGTTCTAGATCACCTGAGGGACTCACATAAGGAAGCAGGAAAGGGCCTCAGTGTCCAGAGTCTGAGGAATGTACTGCCGGGTCAGGGCCTTGAAGCTCTGCCAGCGCCGGAAGTTCTCATAGACGCTATTGGGACTGCTGGAGGTTTTTGGCAATGCCTGGTTTCGGGTGGTGGCCAGACCACTCTACCCACAAACCCACTGGGAGAGTGGTCCACCGCTGCATGGGAGCATGATGGGAGCCACCTGGGCCACTGGCAGTGGAACCTGAGGAGGATGGTCTCTCGTTCCAGCCTGGGTGACAATAGTAGCTGGAGTTGGAATAACGGTCTCCAGCACAGACGATACCAAGTAGAGGGGTGCAGGATGACCGGCCATGGAAGATGGAGCCTCTGCGGCCCCACAGTTGAGTGGGGCCTGTGTCAGGATGACAGGCTGGTTCTGGGCTGACTCCACAAGCGCTGCCTCAGGGCTGACCTAGATGATGACCTTGCAAGGTCCAGGGACATGGGGTCCATGGCCAGCAGCTCCTGCCACCACAGGCATCATGGGGAAAGGTGACAGCACCAGAGGGTTGCCAGGAGCAATGGCCGAGGTCACCAGAGGGGGCATCTGGATCGGTTCCCAGGGTGGTGGCTGGGGGAGCCCTGGATTGAGAAAGGGCGAGACCCTGAAAGCAGAGCCGAAGACCCCAAGATTCATGGTCATCTCTGGGAGCAGCACAGGAGACACTGCGGACAGGAGGGAGGAGGAGTGAGAGGGAGATGGTACAGGGGGAGGGCCAGGAGGGCCTGGCTGGGGCAACATTCCATGAAGGGATCTCATTGGAGGATCAGAACAAGAACTTTCCTTCAAACTTGTCAGTGGCAGCACAGCTCACATGGCCTCTTCCAGCAATTTAGACAGTTTCCCAATTCTCAGCACACAGGTTGGCATGGTCTTCGCTGTATCTCAATACTTTATCCACCAGTCTAGTGGTGTGCCCCTCAAATCTTTCTCCTTCCTCTCTCCCTGATGACCTCCTTCAACAGAGTCTACTCTTTCTTTGGAAAATTCAGTCATTAGTGACCTGTGAACCCCTGTAGGTCACAATTTGAACGGAGTTTTCCTCAGCAAATGCTGTGGGTTTTGCTTTTTTGTTTGTTTGTTTTGCTGATCCTTCTTAGGGTCCAGTCCCTAGGACTGAAAGTAATGTAGATTTGTCTAACATGTTTGACTAGCTTTTTCAAAGTTTTGTTCTACTGGAAGCTCTTATCCTTCGTAGAATAGCCACGAAACCTCAAGTTGGAACAGCTTCCAAACTCAAACTTACTTTCTTTGTATTTGCAATATATTTTATGGATGATTTGCCTCCTAAATAAAACGTTGAATCGAGGAATATTTTTAATGGTTCAAAGCTAAGCTTTGACAAAAGTCAATGATGTCTGTTTAATGCAGTGCTGGGTGTTCCCTTCTACTTTCTCTGGTCAGTACAATTCTCTCCCACACCAAAGTAGTTTTCTGTTGTTAACAGAATTCTAGATATGTACTATGTACTGAAACCCCAAAGAATCTCATTTTTTATTAACTCACTATTGGTTTCCACTCTGGTTAAAAGCACATGTATGTTCTACCAGCTGGCATGTGTAGTGATTTTTTTTATATTCGTCAAACGGCTTCTCTCTTTTTCAGGAGACTCCATCCCCACAGCATGAAATTCTGCAGACCCTAACTAAATCCTTACAGTGTCTGGCAATTCAGTGGCGAATGGAATAGGGAGGTCTGAATTAGGAAGTGGAGCAGAATGGAAGTGCAACTGACTTCAATGTTCAGATCAGCAACAAAGTTACCTTCTGCATATTTTCATCCGTGGCTGGGAAAACCTGATTCAAATTTCCTCTACACTCTTTTCTTCAGTGTTTATAAGAAAATAATTTTTCAGTCTAGTTTTGGAACGATTTATAAGATCTCCCCAAAATCTCAGTCTGAAAGGATTTGGGAATATGCATTTATAATACAACATTCATTGCACTGTTTGGCCTCTATGGAGGGCATGACCTGCTCAGCCAGTAGCCGTCAGATCATTCCATCCTAAGCAGCGTGGCAAGCTGCCTTTGCAGACACCAGTCTCCGGACCCTTCCCAGCAGCTGCTCTGTCACTGTACATTGGTTCAACAGCGGTATCCAGGTCATAAGAATTCTATCAAAATCAAGAACATCCTTCCCCAAACAATGTTGGACACAGGGAACGAGGACTCGAGAAATTTCTTGAAACTTCCAATTCTGTCATGAAGAAACTATACTTGATTTTCAGCCAGGGATTTCTCATGAGATGGATTTTGAGCTTGAACTTTGTCCTCAGGCTTCAGGCAAGACTTTATGTTTGCTTCCTTGCTGTGTCCTGAAAAGCCACCTATAATTCTGGAGGCTCTTGTGCGTGCGTGACTGGCGGAAGTTTGCACCCACCACGGCCTGTAGGTGCGCCCGCACTGGGGCTGTCCTGGGTCAGTTCTAAGCAGTTAGAGGTAACGGACACGCATGCGCACCTGCATTTCGCGCGGGGTCTGCAACCACCAACGTCCTACAGGCTATGGGTGTAATGATTCCCCTTTGGGATATTTGCACCCATGCCTCTATCAGATTCAACAGAGAGGTGTGTGGCCCTGTCCAGCTGTCTGCAGGGGCGCATCTCCCCCAGGCTGTGGGCACCACCGCACACCTGCGCCATGTCCTTTCCGGATCCGGATGCTGAGCGCGAGGGAGGTAAAGGAATCCTGGGACCATTCAAACTGCTACTTGGGGTCCGAGCGATAGTGCAGTGGGCAGGGCCATTGCCTTGCATATGACCAACATGGCTTCCATCCCCGTAATCCCAGATGGTACCCTGAGTACTGCCAGAGTAATTCCTGAGTGCAGAGCAATTACTGAGCACAGTCAGTGTAGCTTAAAACCAAAACAAAAGAATCCCAAAACACAACAGCAATAAAACAGCAGAAGCAAACTAACCCTACTACTTTGTGGACCTTTTTTGTATGATACAAAAGCAAACGAAGTTTTTTCTTATTGAAAACATTAGCCCTTGAACTTGAAGAAAGTCAGGTCCGTCGTAAATGGGGAAAATCTCTAACACAAATAGAAAATGAATACATAGAAAAGCTTTTCCTTTGTTTCCCAAAACGTTTTAGGAACCAGCAATTAGTTTCCGTCACTATACCCTCGTTAATAAATGAAACAGTTTTCATGACTTAAAATAATGGATCAATCATAATATGACGTCCAATTGTTGTGCAATTGATAGCCAGGTTAGCAGGAGATGCAAGAACAAAGCAAATATCAACAAAGATAGGTAAAGGCTCAGTTTAGCTTACAAAATTGACAGTGAAACTTTATTTTTGTACATTTTAATGCCTTAAAATATTTAAAATGTGTGTTCATTATCTGTAGTACTTTTGGACACAGACACTTCATTTACAGAGAACAGGTAGAAGTGTTCCAGCCATTGTCAGCTCACAAGTACATGGGTGTAATGCTGCCATCCCAGATCTGTTTGAGTTGAAGCATCGTGATAACCAGTTCCAAGAAACCAGTAGGATGGCCAAGTGGCAGAAACACGCATTTCAGGTTGTTTACTTCAGTAAGCAGCCAGTGAAATTTTGGGCCCAGCAGAGCAAGCTGAACATGGTGACCCATTAAATATGAGGGACCTGTGGTAGTGGTGGTTCTGGTATTATGGCAACACTAATTCAGTTTCCTTCATCCCACAAAGAATTTGTTAGGATGATAAATATCTGCTGGAGAAAGGGCAAATGCAACTGGAAAGAATCTTGAGAAATCCCAGAGAGAAGGAAGACGGTGTACTGGGCAGACAAGGCAGCAGCTCACTGAGCGTTTCCACTCTGTCCTGGGAGTAGCCAGTCATGGAAGCTCTTATGAATTCTTTCCCAAGGACACAGAATGAAGGGTGTCCTTCATTTTCCCCATGAGCAACTTCGGGAGTTTAAGTTGCTTTGTGTACCTGAGGAGTGAAGGTCAAGTGTTGGTGTGTTTGCAAAGATAGGCACATATGTAGTGGTCATGGCATGTGGTTTTCAGCATGTTATACGTGCATCGCACAACTAAGGTCATATATGTTGTCATCAGTAACTCTCGACGTGGGTGCCTTTCCCCACCATTGTCCTCAGATCACCTTCAGTCTGCTTCTTCCTTGACTGAGGATTTCTTAGTGTAATCAAAAGTCAAGACTTTCTCTTCATTTAGGATTTTTAAATTACCTTCTTTTGTTTAAATAGCACGCTGAGATCATACAGTATTTGTCCTTGCTCTGAATTATTTTGCTCGTCAGGATGCCCTCCATCCATCCAAATTGCAGGAGTCTGCAAGATTTTACCTTTTCTTGTAGCTGAGTAGGGTTCTGTTGTTTGTGTTTATACTACAACTTTATCCGTTTATGTGTCCATTTGGGGTTTTTCTGAGTATTGTACTTAGCACTGCAGTGAATACAGGAGTGCATATATCATTTTGAGTTTTCTATTAAGGGGTTTTGGTGGGAACATGCAAATGTGAAATCACTAGGTCTTTTGGAACCTATATTCTTGCTCCACTACCCAACTCCAGGCCGCTTTCCACACACTTGGGCCGAGCCTCACATCTGAGTGAACATATTCCTGGCCACATCCCTACCCATTTTCTATAATTACAGCACCAATATGATGGGTTTCAGACAGTAGGTAACAAATCATAGAGGAAATATATATATATATATTTATATATATAAATATATATATATATATTTATATATAGTTTCAGACAATAGGTAACAAATCATAGAGGGAATTTATATATATATATATATATATATATATATATATCTCAGACAGTCCAGCAATCTCCCGAGAGTATTCTCCCCATACTGGACAGCCGGGCAAACTACTCATGGTGTATTCGATATGCCAAAATTATTAAAATAATGAGTCTTATTTCCCTGACCCTGAAAGAACCTCCAATCATTGGGAAAGACAAGTAAGGAAAGGCTGCTAAAATCTCAGGGCTTGGATGAATGGAGACATTGCTGGCACCTGACTTCATTGAGTTCATCAAGTAAATTGTTGAACAACAGGATGACAGTGATAGAGTGATTCTTGCTTTTAGAGAAGTTTCCAAACTTTTCCACAGAGGTTCAGCCAAATGTTGTTCCCACAGACTGTGAATGAAATAGCACCCCTTTTACACCACCCCTTCTCAGTACTGGTTGTTTCCAGATATATATATATATATATATATATATATATATACATACACACATATATGTATATATATACACTCACACACATATATGTATATATATCAGTTATTTTTAGATATATATTTAGCTAAGATATATATATCTTTCTGATTCTTGTGACTTGAAATTCATTGCTTTTTAATTTTTGCTTTGCATTTCTTAGATAACAAGTGACTAGTAAGTAATATCTTTTCAGATGTCTGCTGGCTTTTCTTAGCCATTTTCGGAAAATGGATGCTCATCTCCAATTTTATGTAATTGTTGAGTTTTTCTGGTTGAGCTTTATAACGCTTTATGCGTATGTAATATTTAAGCCTTTACGAAAAGCATGGTTTGCAAATGTTTTCTCCCATTTCGTAGGAAGTGTTTCAATTTTAAGAAAGTCTGATTTGGATTTTTAAGAAGTCTGATTTTTTTTTGCCATGCATAAGCTTTCAGATGTAGGCCCATTTGTTTATTTCTGGTTTTATTTTATGTATTTTTATCCTGAGTCAATCTTGTTTAGATTTGTTGGTGTACCATTGTTCACAGTAGCTGTGTTCTTCTTTGTATTTTAATGTTGGTTTAAATGTTTCCTTTGCAAGTTGTAGCATTGTAGGCTACTTATTTTTTTGTCAATTTTATTTACTATACCAGCATCAATTGGTGGCTTGGCTAATTTTCCCTTTCATTTGAGAATTTTCTTATTTCTTTTTTTAAATTTTATTTTTATAAAGTAGTTCACAATGCTTGAGCAGGCCCAGTAACGTCTCCATTGGAGACTTTGTTGTTACTGTGTCTGGCATATCAAATACTCTCGGTAGCTTGCCGGGCTCTCCGAGAGGGGCGGAGGAATCGAACTCGGGTCGGCCATGTTGGCCGCTTGTAAGGCGATCTTTGATTACATTTAATATTTGATCACCAATCCCAATATCATTACACCTTCCCACTACCATATTTCAGATGTTTTCACCCCAAAACCCAACCCCTGCCCCAAAGCAGAACCAACATGATTTCTTTTGTATTGTTTGTTCTGAATAAAATGATGAAAATGCTCGAAAATGTTTCCTTAGAGAAAAATGTGTGAAGATTGTTGCATTTCACGCAGGACCCACTAAGCCCTTCTATAAGAGATTATGAGCATATTGTAAAAGGTTGAACCTTGTGTGCATATATATTGGGCTGGAGTGATAGCACAGCGGTAGGGCGTTTGCCTTGCATGTGGCCGACAAGGCCAACCTGGGTTCAATTCCTCGTTCCCTCTCAGGGAGCCCAGCAAGCTACCCAGAGTATCTCGCCGGCACTGAAAACCCTGGCAAATTACCCGTGACATTTTAATATGCCAAACACAGTAACAACAAGTCTCAAAATGGAGTCGTTATTGGGCCTGCTGGAGCAAGTCGATATCAATGAACAGGAAGCATAGGATTGGTTGCCTTCTCCTTTAAACCCCATCAAATGTGGTGTGCCACTCTTGGAAAATGGGTGGGGTCAGGTATGAGACGCAGCCGCATGGTCCAGGAATACGTTCACTCATAGGTGAGCCTTGGCCTGAACATGTGAAGAACGGCTGTGAACATGGCAGCAGTTGAGTTCTGGAGGATTTTGGCTGCCAGGGTGTAAAATCTTATCACGCTGAAGGTTGTGTGTTCACGGGCTCACTGGATGGCCCTTTCTCACTGCCTTCGTTCAGTGCTCTTGAGTCCTGTGTGTGCCTGGATCAGGATGGCTGTTCTTTCTCTCAAGCTTGAGCCCCTCTTGCTCTGACTCTCCTCTATGAGTTTACGGTCTTAGTTTATATAGCAATAACGTAAGGCGGTGACATAAAGGTGGGTTGAATACTGACAAATCAACAAAGAGAGGTAAGACCACTGCTCCAGGAGATTAAGGATAAAATCTCATCTAAAGAGATTACTCCAGATTACTAGGAGATCTGCTCAAGGGTGGGATCCCAACAAGGGTGTGTTCTTCCCTCAGTTAGTAATCTACTTAAATAGTTGTAATAAATCTATTTCTACTATTTCTAGCAATGTCATTCTGTATGAGCACAGTAAGAGATATAAACTTAGTTTGGTTCTTCCTGAGAACATCTCACTATACATTCTGCAGTCCTCACGCCAGGTTAATCTTCCTAGCTCCAGCAGGGTCCTAGTCTCGTCATTACTTACTTTTGGATCATGACAGCATTTGTCCATGATCATGCCCTCAACTTATAGTTGAGTATCGTGGCGCTTTGGCCTGGCCCATTTCGGTGCCAGGGTAGCTCACCGCTTGCCCTAGGTCCATTCAATCCCTCATCGGGACCCTGCTCTTGGGGTGCTAGGAACTAAGGGCAACTGAGTCAAGAAATCAGATGCCCAGGAGTAAATATTATTTGGAGTCAATCAACTCCCAAGTTACAAAGCATAATATTAACTGTCTTCCTGTGTCCACACAGAAAGGACATTGCTTACAAGTTTAGTGTCCTTAGATGGGTGTGACCTGACAAACCTAAGCTACCTGAGGAAGGACAAAAGAGTGTTATCCTACATCAGGGGATGACGCAGGCCTTTAATGCTGTGAAATTTCTCTTAACTCTGCAGCATGTCACTTGTTTTAGAAAGTTGTGTTCCCATTTTCATTTGTCTCATTTTTTCTCCTCTAATTTCCAGTTAACTTTCTTTCTTGTACCATTGGCTGTTCAGAGTTGTTTTATTTCCATGCATATAAGTAGTTCTAAGTTTTCTTTATGATTAATTTCTTTCTTGCCATTGTGTTCACATTGGCTACTTGGCATGTTTTAGATCTTCTTGATATTGCTAAGAAAATTTTTGTAGTCTAACAAATGATCAGTCCTAGCAAATGTAACCATGTGCACTTGAAAAGATTGTGATGCATTGAATGCTATATATATATGTAGTAAATATGTATGCGTGTATATTTTTCCTTCATTGCTTTGAATTTGATTTCTCATTCTCTGGCTCTGCTGTGTTGATAGTGCTCCGGGTTATTTGCACTCCAACTCTATAGGTGGAGACCCCAGATAGATTGTTGTGTTCCCTTCCACCCATTCTGGGCTTGAATGAGCCCTAAATACACCAGGAGACCAGCACCCACTGCCATCTAGCTCCCAAGTGGGTTGAACACCAAAGGAGTTTATGGATGTCTAAGATGGTTAAAATAATAAGGCTGTGTGCAAAGTTTGAGTCATGTGAAAGCAAGAGAGAATTTTTCTCATTGGAAACCATCACTACTTCAGTCAAGAACATTTCAAGTCCTCCTAAATGAGGATGATGAGTGACAGGTCTAAGGTTAATCTTTGCAGGTCATGTGTGTCTTCCCTGTTAGCATAGAATTAATAACCAACAGTTCTAACCATTGCTTTCTTGGGGAACAGTGTTTATTATTACAGTCATTGCAGTTCACCCCACTCAAGTGCCCAAGATTTTCCACCTCTATCCATGTGCTACCTCTTGTTATGTCCCACTCCACCCTCAAGTGCATGGTAATCTCAGGTTTGCAATTCAAGCCAAGGGGTTGCCATATTTGACACTCTCTCTTTCCTTGTTTTCTGACTCCCAATTATCACAGATGAGTGAGATCCTGTGAGCTTTGTCTTAATACATCTTACTTATTTCAACTAACTTACTTATTGAAATTAAGGTTTTTGTCTTAATCCATGTTACTTATTCCAGCTCCAGTCAGAGATTTCATTATTTAGTAATACCTTAGTAAAATTCAATTGTGTACATCTGCATGTGTGCACGTGTGTCCTAACTTCTTTATTCACCCATCATTGATGTTTGCATTGTCTCCATATCTTGGCTATTCTAATCAGTGCTTCCATGAACATAGGTATACATATATTTTTCCAAATTCAGATTTTTTTTTGTTTTTAGGGGAACAATGCCAACAAGTGAAATCTCTGAATCATATGGAAATTATATTTTTATTGTTTTGGTGAAATCTCTGGAGTGTTTTCCCTAGAAGTTGAACCAGATCGTTTCCCCCGTGAGGGAACCTTATTAACATTCCTGCCAATAGTGGTTGTTTCTACTCTTTGTGACATATGCCATTCTCAATGGTGTGTGATAATATCTCATTGTTTTGATTTGCAACTTCCTGGTAATAGTTGATACTAAACATGTTTTCATACACTTATTGATAATTTGTATGTCCTCTTTGTGGATGGGTCTCACTTCTCTCCTGTTTTGATGTGATGATTTGTGTTTTTTTGAGCTTTTGCATGCTTTATACATCTTGATATTGGTCCTTCATTTGTTATATGTTTGAAAATATTTTCTCCCACTAAGTAGGGCAGTTTGAAAATTTTATCCCAAGTTTCTTTTGTTCTGTAAACACTTGTACATTTGCTTTAATCCTCTTTGTATTTTTATTTCTTTTACCAGAGAAGTCAAACCATTGCACACACCCATGAGGTTCCTTTCCTAGACAGGTCTGCATATGCTTTCATAATTGTATTGTATGGATTATGGACCAAGTTCAATGTCTATAATCCACTTTGAATTACATTTGGGGGGATATGAGATACATATTTCTCTTTTTTTACATTTTATTTTCCAGTTTTCCCAACATGTTAGTTGAAGAGGACTTGCCTGCCCCACTTTATGTACCCAGAAACTCTGTCATAGACTTTCAATAAATATCTGTGTATATATCTGTGTTATATCTGTGTGCTGTCAATTCTACCCCATGGTCCTGAGAGTTTGCTTTTCTTTGAATAGATCATAATTTTGAATACTATGTTTTGCAACATTGTTTTTGACCATTCCTTTAATGTGCCCCCCTTCCAATCTTGATTCTTCCTATATCTCCCTATCTTATTGGTTAACCCTATACTCTCATGCTATGCCCACCACCACCACCACCTCCAGTTAACTAATTTTCACCCATGCCCCCTTTGAGTATTTCTGGGGTCTCACTGACAACTATACATCCTTATAATGGGAAAATTTACTATAGCACAATATTAAGTCAGGAAATGCATTCCTTCCCTCCTTTTTCTTGCAATTGCTTTTAGTTCTCAAGGAGTTTTATGATTCTGTGTTAATTTCACTAAAAATTTTTCTAAATTGTTGATGAATGTCATCAGAATCTTGAACAACTGCATGAAATATGTATAATTTGGGTATTATCATTTGGGAAATGTTAATTTTTTATATCCACAAACATGTAGTGTTTTCCCATTTCCAGAGTCCTTTTATTTTCCTTTGTAAAATGACTAATAATACTCACGTAATTTTTTACATTTGTTGTGAATATTAGTTTGATTTTTCGGTTATTGTTTTTTTTGCATCACTCCCATAGGAGCTCAGGTCTTACTGCTGCCTCAGTGATCGTGAGTGACACCCACAGGTCTTGGGAAAACATAGGAGTGCTGAGGATCTAATTTGGATTGGCTGAGTGTTAGTGAATCCATTTTGGATCTGTACTTTTGCTTGGGGAGGTTTTTTACTGATTTTTTTTCATTTTAATTTTTTTGGGGGGTCTACAGGCTGGAGCGATAGCACAGCGGGTAGGGCGTTCGCCTTACACGCGGCCAACATGGTCGACCTGAGTTCAATTCCTCCGCCCCTCTCGGAGAGCCCGGCAAGATACCGAGAGTATTCGATATGCCAGACACAGTAACAACAAAGCCACCAATGGAGACATTACTGGGCCCGCTCGAGCAAATCGACGATCAACGGGAGGGCCTTTACCTTTACCTTGGGGGGGTCTACACTAGCAGTGCTCAGGGCTTACTCCTGGCTCTGTATACAGAGGTCACCCCTGGTGGGAGTTGGAGGATTCTGGGTGATATTGAATAATGGATCCAAGTCAGCCTCATGCAAGAAAGTACCTTACCCACTACACTATTGCATTTGTTTCTTTACTGCCCTTCTCTCAATTCTATAATTCAGTGATTTTTCTCTTCTGATGTCAGTTAAATAGCTTACATAATTTATTTAAAAATTTTCTTTTCTAGACCTCTTTTTTATTTGTGTTCGGGCCACATCCACTGGTGCTCTGGGCTTACCCTGGATCTGCATGCAGAGAAGAATCCTGGCTGGCTAAGCAGACCACATGGGGAACAAGAGATCAAACAGATCAGTCATGTGCAAGTAAGTACCCTACCTGATTTGCTAGCTTTCTGTCCTCCATCTCTTGCTTATTGATGAGGACATGTGTACTGTCTTTAAAAAAAATTTTTATTGAATCACTGTGAGATAATTACAAAACTACCCTATTTGTGTTTCAGTTATACAATGATCAAACACCCATCCCTCCACCAATGCACGTCTTCCACCACCAATGTCCCCAGTATCCCTACCGTCCCACCCCTCCCCCTGCCTTTATGTCAGACAATCTCCCCTATACTCTCTTTTGTATTGCTTGGTATGATTCGAATAAGATGTCGCGTGGTCAAGGAGCGGCAGCATGCTCCTGGAATTCTAAAATTCTACATAAGTAGGATGTGTAGAAATCTCTGCAGCAAGTTGCTCGATTCAGAAATTCTTTTGTGTGTCTCTGGATAATGGCCATTATGGAGCTTAAGTAGCAGCCAGAGGCAGTTTCTGGGCGTGACATCCAGGGTCCTTGGGGATAGGGGAAGAGAGGCACCATCCCATCCCCTATCCATTGATGCCAGGAGTTTGTTGTCTCTGAACCCGCTTACCTGCACTTCTCTCTGGGTTCTGAAAGTTGGCAACCACCAGGGAGGTGGGGTTTAGGGGGCAGGTGGAGGGTCAATGCCTTCCCCGCCCCCAATATCTGGGCATGTCGATGAAGTTGTTCTGGCTTGAATTCTGGAGGCATCTCTGCAGTGAGCTGCTCTGCTCGAGACTCTTTTGTGTCGCTAGATCATGGCCCTTGTTTCCATCTTTTCCAGAGAAATTGGCATATGCCATGCAGGGCACACCTGCTCTCCCACAGTGCACCACCGGCCTTAACTATGGCTTTTGTTCTCTTTCGAAATTTATGAGTCTCTTAAAATAAGGCCAAGAAATAAGCCTGTATAGCTGAGCCAGCGGTGGTTTGTCTGTGTGGCTCCCACATATGTAACTTTTCTCGGTTTACTTTCCTGGTAAACTTGGACACAAGTTGTTGGGGTCCGACCAAAGGCACAGCAGCATTGAAGACACCAGTAGGCTGATGATGTGCTCTCCCTGAAGGAACAGGTTGACCTGCTCTCAGAATCATACTCCCCCACCCACCGCCAAGTGTGTCACTGATTCAATTTTGGCTTCTTCCATTCTAATGCTGAGTCCTACTATTTTATTCTTTACCTCTTCTGTTCAATTACTTATTGTTTCTCCCCTCGGTCTTATTGTAGGTTCATTGACTCTTGTGATGCTTTAGTAGTTCAGTGGTTATAAAGAGCATTTTGTTGCTTTAGGTCATGTCAGTCAGTGTCAGAATTTATGATGCACTTGAGAAGTGTTCTGGGCTTCTGTCCCTGTCCAAAGAATGGTGAAATTTCTTAATTTTTTCATTATTACTAGTGCTTCATGTGAGTTTTGGGTTTAACCCTGGGTTCAAGGTGGTCTGAGCAGTGATGTCCTGTTCCCATTGGTGTCTCAGGCTGCTTTGATATGTAAGGGTTAAATTGTACTTTTGCTCTGCTTCTGCTGTACCACTTGAATTAAGAAATACCTTCTCATGATGTATTGCTATAGTGACAGCAAAGTTAGAAATGTGAGCGCGAGCTAAGCAAAGGCAACCAGGAGACAGCCAGAGGCAGGAACTCTGAGTGGCTCATTCTAGGAACCTAGCAGAGAAGAATAGGTCATCAGTAATAAGTCTTGGTTCAGAATGGAGCAGAAGGACCCAAACCCACCTGTTACCCGGGTGGAGAAGTAGGCAAGGGTCACAGAAACAATTAGTCAATTAATAGATGTCTCTATGGAACCTAAAAGAATGTGTCCATAACAAAGATTTCCAGCAACAGGAACCACAACTAAGACCCCTCCTGCTTCAGTGTAACTTAGTGTATTGTCACAACACAACCAATTGCGAAGCCCAATTTATTTGCTCCTTTTCTCTTTGCCCCCAGTGAGTGGTTTCAGGAATGTTCCTATTTTAAGTGCTCAGTGCCCCTGTCTGACTACAGTTCCAGCAGATTGCCTGGTTGCGGTCAGTTTTGCCATGAAATAATTCACTCTCATTGCTTAATGTCCTAAAGTTTGTTTTGTTGTGATGGATTCATCGAACTGTTACATTTGAAGGCCCTGGTATGATACTAAGACAACTTGGAATTCCTGGCTTTGTGGCTGAAAGGAGACCTGGATCCTAATAGAAGGTGTCTAAGGGTACCAGCCTTCCTTAGCAGCCCACAGACTCCAAGAGAAGTTGGGCAGGCGGGCTAGGGATCAATGAGATTCACTGACAACAGGTACCTTCCCTAACACCTTTTTACCTGGACAGACTTCCAGGAAAGCCATTAGCTCCTCTCCCAGGGAGAGTTTGGATTCTGAGTCCTTTTCAGAATGTGGGGAGTGAGTTTTCCTTATGGATGGAGTTTGATTCTCAGGTGCCAGGACTGGCCTGAAACGGACCACAGAGTGCTGCCTGTTCTGAACAGTGCTTTCACAATGGTTCTCACTCAGGGGCCTGGGAGAGATTGATCACCTACCTACTCAGTGTGGGGAAGGGTTAATCCGTCACCCATGTGTAGTGTTTGTGTTTTTCTTTTGTGGAATTCCCAAGAATCTGGTATTCATTTCCCTGCTTACCATCTTTTTCTCTTTCCTGTTACCCCACTTCATCTGGTGAGCTGAGACTTTCTTTTCATATTACTCTGCATGTGGAGGAGTGAGCAACTTTTCTGTCTTAGACGGCTGGGAGGAAATATTTTGGAGTTACTCGTCTTTCTTACCTATCCTCAGAAACTCACCGTTATTTTACCAAGATTTCCATTCCCCAGGAAGCAAGGGGTTAATAGCTTCCCTGGAAGAAAGCATAAGGGGTCCGTGACAGTTTGTTTTTTAGTGGCAAGAGAACCAGAACTCCTCCTCTCTGTTGGCATCATCCAAGTTGCTTTAGTCATTTCTCTGAAACTTGTTAGCTGACAGGTTCCTACACGGAACACTGAGAAATTCTTTTCCTTTTTAAAAATGTTTGGGCCTGGAGCGATAGCACAGCAGGTAGGGCATTTGCCTTGTACGCAGCCAACATGGCCTACCCGGGTTCGATTCCCAGCATCCCATATGGTCCCCCGAGCACCGTCAGGAGTAATTCCTGAGTACATGAGCCAGGAGTAATCCCTGAGCATTGCCAGGTGTGACCCAAAAAGAAAAAAAAAACAAAAAACAAACATTTTTTTTTAAATTTTGTAAGGTAGTTCACAATAAATGATTATATTTAATATTCAAACACCAATTCTACCACCGTTACACCTTCCACCACCCAATTTGGGATGTTTCCATCCCAAGCCCCAGTCCCTGTCCCAAAACAGGGTCACGGTCCTCCCATTGTTCATTGATTTGCTCAAGCGGAGGGCCCAGTAACGTCTCCATCGTGAGAGTTATTGTTACTGTGTCTGGAATATTGAATATATATTATATTCAATCTCACCCCTGTGGGCAAGATACTCTCCGTAGCTTGCCAGCCTCTCTGAGAGGGGCAAAGAAATCGAACCCTGCTTGACTGGGCCGGCTGTGTGCAAGACAAACGCCCTACCTGCTGTGCTATCTTTCCAGCCCAAAACACAACTGAAATAATATATTTTGTATTGTCTGTTTTGAAAAACCACTGAAAATGCTACAAAAAAAAAAGTCTCCAAAGAGGAAACAGTGTGAAGATTGTTCTATTTTGTCAGGGGTCATTAAAACATACTTTAGGATAGCACTAACATGTTATTAGAGGTTCAGTGATATGAGCTTTCGTTTATATATCTGAAAATATGTATGTATGCATATATATATTTCCCTCTATGATTTTTTTTCCTATTTGTACCCCATCAAATGTGGTGTGGTACTTATGGAGAACAGGTAGGGAATGTCTTATGATGTGTCGCTCATCCAGGAATACATTCACAAGTCGGCCTGAGCATGTGGGAATCAGCCTTGAGTGTGGTGGCAGTTGGGTTGGAGGCTTTCAGTTGCCGGGGCTTGGGTCCAGCTTTTTCTCCCGGAAGGAAGTAACATGACGCCTGACATAGCCAAGCCACCGGACTCTGCACCAGACTGCTTCACTCCAGGCGCCCCAAGGGAGGCGGGTGAAAGCCCTCCCTGCCCAAGGAACATTGAGAAATTCTTACTTTACACTTCTTATTCTCAAAATATATGGACATAAAGGGCTAAAACAGAAGATTCCAACACTTGAGCTTGTGAGCTTTTGAGTTTGTTTTGTTTAAAAGACTGATACAGACCCAAGAAATAGGGTAAAAATGAGCTAATCTGAGACATGAGATAAGAGAACTACTTTTTGGCTTTCTCTCTCTGAAGAGAGAGGTGCCTTTTTTCTTTAAATTTTAGTGAATGACCATGAGAAAGGTACAAGCTTTCATGTTTGGATTACAATCACACAATGATCAAACACCCATCTCTCCACGAGTGCACATTTCCCAGCACCAATATCCCTGGTATACACCCCTTCCCACCCTCTCCCTGCCTCCATGGTGTCGGTGGTGCCCACCGCCCTCCTTCCTTTTCAGCAGGCTGCAGCACCTCCGCCTTTGCACTTAAGCTGCAGAAAGACAGCCACCTGGAGTCTCCTTGTTTGCTGAGAAAATGCCTCTCTCAGAACTAGAAAAGCTGAGAATGCTTATGTACCACTGTAGTGGTAGTCACTTATTCATAATTTCTCTTTGCCAATTTGATGCCAAGAGAGCTCTTTTCTGAACTGTTTCTCTAAGAGACAGACAGGGCAGAGGGGCATTTGTAGGTGGAGGGTGTCTGAAGGGACACTAGATGATCTCAGTAGGCCAATAGGGCTCCATTTGCCCTGGGGAACACCCTGTCTTTCTTGGTCTACCCTGAAGTCCTCTGGCCATTTGGGGATGGGGGGGAGGAGGGATCAGAGAAATAGCAAACTCATTCAATGGACTGTGAGTATGCATGTGTGTGCATGTTAGTTTGCACATGTTTGCAGTCAGTTTGTCCAACTGTCTGTTTGTAAAAGGCTTTAAAGTTAGAGCGAGATTGAAAGCAGTAGAAGCCCTCAAGGAAAGCTGCATCATTAATAAAGCTCAGCCTGTGAAGACATGAGTATCAGTAGCTTCTAATTTAGATTGAAGAAAGGAAAGTAGACCAAAATGTTTAAAATATTTAGAATCACGTCAGGTTTTTGGCAACTTAAACTTTAATGATTCCAGTTTTACTGGATTAAGACTCAACTTTGATGTTTAGTGTTCTAATGGAGAAAAATATATACTCTGAGGACTTCTGTGTTGAAATAAATAAGTAGTTATTATTTTGTGGTAACTTTTGGAAAACAGGGCTTCCAGAACTAAACTCTGAAGAAAAATTTGAATTGGAAGAAAATAAAAGGGGGTGAGAGTCTGAGAAGATTTTCTAGCACAATCCATGAAATTTGCTATTTATAAATTCAGACCTGCTTGGAGTTTCATGGGAGGCATTGCCTTTTGGGGGAGAGTTTAGAATTATATAGCTATAAAATATAGTTATGTGTTAACTAATTTCAGTCAGTTTTACTTAGTTGAAAGGCAAATGTATACACCAAAATTGACCACACTTAGGAATAGTTTCTTTTTGAGATTTTCTTGTTGTTTAAATTTTAGTGTTATTAAGTAAATTTAGAAGTAGTTCTGTTCTGTACTTCTCTCCCCTTCTGACTGGAGGAAGTCTCCAGCTCAGGAATTCATTGTTTGCTAATTAAAACAGAAAAAAAGTAGTGACCTTTTTAGCTCATTAATGACCAGGATCCAGAGACTCACAAATAAATTTTGGAAGAGAGCCAACATGATACAGAGATGCTTCCGAACTGCAAACCACCATCCAGTTAAAAATTTAACTTCAGCTCTAGTGCCATATTTAAAATTTTAGAATTCCTGGACATTTCATACTGTATGCCACTGATATACCAATAGTAGCACACCATATTTGATGAATTTCAGGTAGAAGGCAATCGATATTCATAAAAAAATAATTATATATATATTAGCACACAATGGTCAACCTGTAAGAACATGTTACTGATATACTACAGCATTGTAGCACTGTCCTCCCAAGCAGAGAATTTTCTCAAGCGGGCGCCAGTAATGTCTCCATTGTGAGACTTATTGTTACTGTTTTTGGCTTATCAAATACACCTCGCGGATGTGGTCAGGATAATCTCGGTAGCTTGCCAGGCTCTCTAATAGGGAACCTAGAAAGGTAAGCAGAAATATCAGGAAGAAAAGATTTGAGTCACTAGGAAAGAAAGATTTACTCAGTTTAAGAAGAAAATAAACACATTACTGTGGACTGAGTTCACAAAAAGGTGCAGAGTCTGGGTCTAGTCCTAGTTCCCTGAATGCTTCCTCCAGTTCCAGGAGTTCTCTGCTTCTCTTACCAGGAGAATCCATTTAGTCAACCTGATATCCACTTACCCAAAATTCACTTACGTTTCTTCCCCTGGTTCCCTGAAACCAAAAACATCCCTCAACTAAGAGAAGACCCGGAAGTCTTACCTTTGACTACTGGCATGAATAGAAGCGTTTAAACTTTTGGTCAGTCTTCCAACTTTTTCCAAATATACTTTGTTATTGATAATTAAAATTTTCCAAGATGTCTGGAAATCAGTTAGCTGGGAAGAAATGTGCAAGAAGAGAAATAGATAGATAGATAGATAGATAGATAGATAGATAGAGATATAAATAGGTATCAGTGGTATATATGTGATTCCTGAAACTATGGGTGATATGAATTTGACTAATTTGTATTTTTTAATTACTATATAAGAAATAGGTATATTCTGCAAGTTTTTAAAGCTGTATTTTATTGCAATTTAAAAGATTAGATGGGGGACAGATGGACAGTAGACGTTAAGGTGCATGCCTTATATGTGCCCAACCACAGTTCGATCCCCGATACCACATGGTCCCCAAAACAGGGCTGAATTATCTCAGGTCCTCATATTGTACTACCAGCCTACTTGTTACTCAGTGATATACATGAGTATATATGAATGATATACATGCTTGCAATGTATGATGTACTGAGTTCTATCCTTGGCAATCCCAGCTTCTCTCAAAAAATAATTAATTAAGAAGTTGAGGGGCCGGTCAGGCATATTAAAAAAAGGAGATAGGGCATTTGCATTGAACACAACCAACCCCAGTTTGATCCCTAACACCATATATGGAAGCACAACATCGTGAGCACTGCCAGGAGTGATCCCTTGAGGAAAGTACCTAGAGTTGGGATAGAGGAGGATCCACTATGACAACGATAGTTGTAAATGATTACTCGGATAAGAACTGAGTGCTAAAAGTAGGAAAAGGAACAAATACTATAACCTCTCAATATTTATATTGCAAACCATAATGTGTGTGTGTGTGTGTGAGAGAGAGAGAGAGAGAGAGAGAGAGAGAGAGAGAGAGAGAGAGAGAGAGAGAGAGAGAGAGAGAGAGACTGTCTACAATAGACTGTCTACAATAGGCTGGGAGTTGATGGTGTGGTAAAAAAACTGGGGGACACTGGTGGTGGGAAATCTACACTGGTGGAGGGATGGGGGTCAGAACATTGTATGACTGAAACTGGATCATGAACCGCTTTGTAACTTTGTATCTCATGGTGATTGAATTTAAAAATCATAGTAGTAAATCTTAAGCACTACTCGATATGATCCCAAAACCCAAATACAACCCCAACCACTGTCAAAAAAAATGTTGACTAACAGGTAAAATACAAAAATGAGTTCTTGCGTTGGAGAAATGGATCCAGTAGTAGAGAACATGCCTTGCACGTGGGAGGCCTGGGCTCATTCCCAACACCTCCTGACACCACACACTGCAGGGCCAACAGGTACCTCCAGCACAGGGCTTGATTACCAATAGGTACTTGGGCAATGCCCGGGACGGTCCCCATAAAGAAACTGGCTATCACCAGCCCTACCTATATCTTTCACAAAGTTATTTTGCCTTTTGTAGTTTAATTTCTTTGTGCATTTAAAGAAAAGCATTTATTCTATCTAAAGGAACTAGAAAAATAAGGAAACGGGCCAAAGTTCATAACAAAAGGAACCACAAACTACAAATGAATACTAGCAAATCACGAATGGCCACAAAACCTGCATGTAAATAGAGGTCTCAATAAAGGAGAAGCCAGAGAGAATAAAAAGCTGCATCTGATAGGGTCTGCCACCCCTTCAAAAAAGGAACTTTAATGAAAAATACAACCAGCAAATTAGAGAATAGTTATTGGCACTGGAACAAGTGTACCCATCTCATGATGACATAAGAAATAGGCAGGATTGGAAAGACTCGAAAGAGTTGGTCAAGTCCAGCTCATGAACAGTCAAAAGTGATCTACCAAAGATCCCTTCCCAGACCAGAGCCCACATGCAAAGTAAAAGTGCTAAGGATAAAAAAATATTGAAAAGGATGGGGGGAATAAAGACAAAGAGAAGGCCCACAACAAACTATATGAATAAAAAGAATGAGAGCATTTCAGAAAGCATCATTTCTAATACTAAAAAAACCCCACTAAACTGGGAAGCTTACCTAAACCTTGCCCCATTCTCAAAATTTAGTGCAAGTCACCTCCAATAAATATAAGGAAGGAACATCAGGGAGATGGCTCAGAGGACTGTTGTGCATGTTTTACATATGTGAGCCCTCGGTTCTGTCCTTAGCAACACATGGTTCCCCAAACAGTGCTGGGAGTTACCCGAACACTGAGCCAAGGAGCATCAGTTATCGTCCCAATAAATAAAGAAGTCAGAAATTTACATTTGATGGGATGTAAGGTAGAAGGCAACTGATCTGTGTGTGTGTGTGTGTGTGTGTGTGTGTGTGTGTATATATATATATATATATATATATATATATACAGGGATCAACCTGTAACAACATGTTAGTGATTTCCTACACAGGGGCTTAATGGCTGCTGGTGAGATACAACAAATTTCACACACTTTCCTCTAAGGAAGTCTTTTTGGATAATTTTAAGTCTATTATGTATAATAAGCAATACAAAATCAATTATTTAGCCTCTGCCTTTGGGGCAGGCTTGGGTAGGGGTAGGAAAATTCGAAATAATGATGGTGGGAAGTTGTAATGGTGGTGGGATTGGTGTTGAAATATTGAATGTATGTAATAAAGTATTGCGAACAACTTTATAAATATAAATTTTTTAAAAATAATTGAGCAAGAACTGTGGGAAACTATTGTAATCAGTGTTAAATGATATTGCTAATTATTTTGCAAAGTACCTAAAAGTGCAATATATGAAGATGATTTTATTATGTGTCAGCTTTGTTACCATGTCCAAAACTAGTCTTGGTTTTTTATTTTGTTTTCCTTTGTGGTTTTTTTTTTTATGTGTTTTTGGTTTTGTTTTTCCTAGCTTTTTGGGTCACCTGGCATTGCTCAGGGTTACTCCTGACTCTGCACTCAGGAATTACTCCTGGCATTGCTCAGGGGACCATATGGGATGCCAAAATCCAACCCGGGGCAGCCACAATCAAGGCAAATGTCCTGCTGCTGTACTATAGGTCCGGCCCAAAAGTCTTGCTTGTTCATAATCATCTAAGTGAATGCTTTATTAAACCCTTTAACACTTGTCTTCCTAGAAATTAAATTTTGAAGGCTGGAGAGTGTATCCCGGTTAATTTGCAATACAGAGCAGACTTTCTGCCTAGTTTACTCTGTATCATAAGATATTTAATTGTAAGTAAAATCGTTGATCCTTTGCAAAATTTATTGTACCTGTGTTTCAGATTTAAGATTTGTCACATTGGAAACCTGGTTTTGTCTCTTTTGCTTTACCACAATGTTCTCTTGTCTGTGCATGTGTTAGAATTTGAGAAAAGGTAGTTTTTAAAGCAGGTTTCTAAATACCTTTACTATTTTACTATTAGAACTGTGTTGCAAATATATGGTAAATGGCATGAGAGACCTTAAAGTTCCTGGTCATAACATGACCAGGTTTTCATGTTATTTCATAACAGCATTGCATGCGCTCATGTGGAAGGAGTTGCACTGCATGAGTAGAAGGGGACACAACATTGTCCTGTGGCAAGCATTCTGCTACCCTGTCTTCGACATTAGATGGCCTACTCACCCACAAGAAATAAATTTTTTTCTACAAAGTTCTAGTGTAGAACATCTATGTAGTGTAGAGCACAAGAAACCTTAGCAACGGCAAGTATTTTTACAGAGCCAAAAGAGATTCTTACAAATATCTGCAAAGATCATTCTTATGGTACTTGTAGTTTTATACTTGATAAAACAGTTTAAACAGATAAAAAATTAAAAAACTAAAGCAGAGCTTTTTATGTTAGAAATACAATGGTACATAATTTAGCCCTTGCTAAATGTGTTCAGTAAGAAAGTGGAGATTTTTTTTTATTTTATATGTTAGTTCACAATATTTGATTACATTTAATATTCAAAATGGCAAACTCAAGGTGGCATACCCAATATGCCAAATACCAGTAAGAATGAGGGGTCTCATTCCCCTAAACCTGAAAGGGTCTTGAATGTGGCACTTTTTCCAATCTCAGGGCTAGGACAAAGGAAAAGTTACTGGTGCCTGCTCGAGGCAATCTATGAACAACAGGATGATCGTGATCGTGAATATTCAAACACCCATCCCACCACCATTACATCTTACCACCACCAAATTAAGGATATTTCCATTCCATGCCCTAATCCCTGTCCCAAACACAACAGAAATAATATATTTCATATTGTCTGTTACGTAGTACTGCTGAAAATGCTTACAAACATTATTCATATAGGAAACTGTGAAGAAATATATATATGCATATATATTTCCCTCGATGATTTGTTGCTACTATCTGAACCCCATCAAATGTGGTGTGGTAATTATGGAGACTGGGCAGGGGGTGTTTTATGCTGTTTCCAGGAATATGTTCAGTCATGTGTGAGACTCAGCTTGAGCACGTGGGGAATGACCCCACAGCGTCGTGGCAGTAGGGTGGTAGGGTTGTGGAGATTTTGGCTGTCAGAGCTGGGTCTTTTGGGGCGGGGAGGGCTCTCACCTGCCCCCCTCTGAAGTGCTCTGTGTGAAACAGCCTGGTGCGGAGTCCAGTGGCATGGTTATGGGGGTCTCAAGTTATGCTCTTTTCGGGAGAAGCAGCCTTTCGATCTGGCAGTGGCTGATGAAAGTGGAGATATTTTTCTTCCCAAGTAACTCAGTTATTTTTATACCCAGATAACTAATAGTTGATTCTCCCTCTACTAATGCTTCGTTGTCTGTCATGAGAACTCTTGTCTTCTGAACACTTGTCTGCCGAAGTAATATAATTCGTCAAGAGCACAATCATGGAACAGATTCTGACCCAAAGGAAACAAGTGACAAGAATGTAAGGGACAGGAAAAGCTTAAGTTAAACGGTCCTGAAGGTCTCTTGTATGGGAATATGACTGGATGTCCCCAGAAAAAATCACCCTGCTCTAAACTTTTACGCTGAGTCCAAAGAAACTAAGTTTTAGATGAAAGGAATTTGTGTATTTCTTAATGTATTGATGCAAATAAGTGGCACTATTTATCAGAAGTAAAGGTAACCCATTACTCTGTGAATTATTTCATGAATTACTAGTAGAGGTGTAGAGAAAACAATGTTTCAGTAATTCCCCCTTTTGTCATATTTAGAGCTTGCATTCATCAAGTGTGTGAGTGTGTCTTAGTAGGTTTACTTCAAGGAAACCAGCAGACTCACCACTCAGATTGAGAAAGCTACTCCTGAGGATTTCCAGGGACCGAAAAGATCTAGCGCTACCCCAGTCACATCCTGGGAACTATCTGGCCAGCAGTGCCGAAGCCGAGGAATGCCGTGTTGACCAGAGGTCGAAGTCTGTTACCTCTGTGCAGTGAGCTGACACTGACTTTGGCTGTTGCATTAGCCCTGCTGCTAGCACAGAGCTGGTGGCCACTGCTCCTGAGGACTGGGACTGGACAGAAAATTTTTTATTAGAGGCCTTATTTATTTCGTACCCTAATTTTCAATAGGTGTTGACTGGATTAGCACGACCCTTATTTCTTAGGTTCTTAATCAATGCCAGTTCTTTGGTCAGTGGTACAAATTTCGCAGGTGCTGAACCTGACTTTCATGTGGGCACTACTTCGCCCCTCCCTCAACACTGGGAGCTAAATAGAATTAAGAGTCCCCTGGCCACCTCAAGGTGAGATGCTGGAGGCCCCAAGAGCAGTAGAGCACTCTCTGGGTGGCCTGGTGGTCCCCAGCACCATAAAGACTGAACAGCTCTGCACTTGGACATAGAAAAAGCAAACACTGTGTTTCAAATCCCTGAAGGCAGGCTGGAATGTCACACGAGGGTTTAGACATTTCCCTGGCATGTCACCAGCTACAGTTGATTCCCAGGCACCACATATGCTCCCTGCAGATTGCTCCCAAGCACAGAGCTAGGAGCACCACCTAAGCAAGGTGGGAGTGGACCCAACACCACCTCCCTAAAAAAAATGAACTAGATACAGTGGAATTCAATACAAGGAATAATACTAGGTATAGTTAAGTTGGCATGTTGTAAAATGGCCAATTATTTCAGACAGCAAATTCAATATTAAAATTTTTTTTAAATATTTAGTGTTAAATTTTATTTTAGCCACTGTTTGATAATTTTACAATAATTTTCAACAACAATGTTTCATACATAGAAAATTCTAACCCATATCAACACATTCCCCCCCATAATGTCTCATTTTCTTCATTTCTCTTTTTCAGTTTTTTGTTTAATATTAGTGAGACAGACATTACAAAGCTGTTCATGATTGGATTTTAGTCATACAATGATATAACACCCATCCCTCTACCATTTTACATTTCCACCGCCAATGTGCCCTGTTTTCCTCCCACTATCTGCCAATATATACCCCCTCCAGCCCTCCAGCCTCCCTCTATGGCAGACACTTTTCTTCTCTCTCTCCCTCTCCTTTTGTGCACTATGGTTTGCAATAAATGTACTGAGGTCATCGTGTTCTTTCAGCGCATTTGGTATTTTTATTGGGAAGGTAAGGTTGGAATACCTTTTTTATTTAATTTTTAAAAAATTTGTTAGTGAAACACCATGAGGTACAATTGTAGACTTACAAACTTTTGTACTTGGGTTTCAGTTATACAATGTTCGAGTACCCATCCCTCTACCAGTGCTCATTTTCCACCATCACTGATCCCAGTATTCCTCTCACCCACCACCCCCATCCCACCCAGCCTCTGGCAGGGCATTCCCTTTTGTTCTATCTCTCCTTTGGGTGCTGTGGTTTGCAACAAAAGAGGCATTGAGTGGAAATCATATTGGGTCTATAATCTCTTTTCAGCATGCATCTCCCATCCTGGGAGGATCCTCCCAACACCCTTTACTTGGTGCTCCCTTCTATATCTGAGCTGCCTTTTCCTCTAGCGTGTGCGGCTGGCCTCCAAGCCATGGAGTGAACCTCCTGGTACCAATCTCGGCTATTCTTGTGTTTTAGTCTCCTGTAAATTTCATGACTTCATCTTTTCTAACAGCTACATAGTACTCCCATATGTAGATGTACCAAAGTATCTTTAACCAGTCATATTCTCCAGCACTCAGGTTTTTTTTCCCAGATTCTAGTAATGTAAACAGTAGCTGGAATGAACAAACAAGTGCAGACATCACTTCGACTATACTTTTGTCCTCTCTGGGATATATGCCCAGGAATGGTATTGCTGGGTCAAATGGGAGCTCAATCTAATTTTTGGAGAATCGTCCATACAGTTTTCCAAAAGGGATGAACCATTCAGCATTCCCACCAACAATGAAGGATGGTCCCTTTCTAGACGCATCTGAGCCAACATCAGTTGCTTTTGTTCTTTTAGATGTGGGCCAGTCTCTGTGGTGTGAAATGATATCTCATTGTGGTTTTGATCTGCATCTCCCTGATGATTAATGATGTAGAGCATTTTCTCATGTGCCTTTTAGCCATTCAGATTTCTTGTTTGAGAAAGTTTCTGTTCATTTCCTCGCCCCAGTTTTTGAAGGGGTTGTGTGTTTTTTTCTTGTGTTGTTCAATCAGTACCTTGTATATTCTTGATATCAAACCCTTGAAGGATGTGTATTTGGCAAATATCCTTTCGCATTCTGTAGACTGTCTTTTTATTTTGGTCACTGTTTTTTTTTTTTTTTTTGAGGTGCAGAAGCTTCTTAGTTTAAGACAGTCCCATTTGTCTATCTCTGTTTTCACTTGCTTGGCCAGTGGTGTGACATCTTTGAAGATACCATTAGCTTCCATATAATGGAGGGTTTTGCCAACTTTGTCTTCAATGAACTTTATTGATTCCGGTCCGATATTGAGGTCATTAATCCATTTTGATCTTATTTTTGTGCATGGCGTTAGGTAGAGTTCTGAGCCCACTGTTTTGCATGTAGCCATCCAGTTTTGCCAGCACAATTTGTTTTAGAGGCTTTCCTTGCTCCACTTCACATTCCTTGTCCCCTTATTAAAAATTAGATCATAATATGCTTGGGGGAATGTTGGAGTACAAGGAGATTAGGTTTATCAGGTTGCACCCATCACAGTGCTCCTGAGTCACTCCCTTTATTTTGTCTGTCTGTAATCACTTCTATGCTCTCTCCCCCAAGCACTTTTTAAGGTCTCATCCTTCTAGGACACTAAACTTGTACCGTAAGTTAATATTACCTTTCTCCTCTCCTTATGGTTTTTGAATAGTTTACTTTAATATAATGTCCTTTTTGTATAGATACAGGAAGACCATTAATATTATGCTTTGTAACTTAGGAGTTAATTGGCCTTGAATATTATTCACTCCTGGGCATCTGCCTTCTCAACTTAAGCCTCAGTTGCCCTCACTTCCTAGCACTCCAAGGGCAGGGTCCCGACGTGGGACTGGATGGAACCAAGGGCAAGCCGGTAAGTTATGTGCTACCCTGGCATCAAGATGGGCCAGGCCAAGGTGCCACGATTCTTAACTATAACGTAAGAGTTTGATCATAGGCAAATGCTATCATGATCCAAAAGTAACGACGAGACTAGGACCCTGCTGCTAGGAATAGGATAGCTACCTGGCCTGAGCACTGCAGTCTGAGACTGAGATGGTCCTAGGAGAGCAATTCTATATGCTCAAAGTATTTCTTACTGTGTCCATACAAAATGATTTATATCATGTATGCTTATATGTTGGTCGGACAAGGAGAGGAGAAACACATCCAGGGAAATCTGTTCTAGGGGAGTTGATCTGCTAAATGAGAATCTGCCCTAGAAGCAGCTTTCCTTTGTGTTCTGACTAGCTTTGGATGAGACTGAACTTTCTCCCCTTCAAACTGCCTTCAGTAAATGATTTCAGTATATTGAGGCAGTTTCTCTTATCTCACAGGAACCTAGCTGGCCTTAGGTATGCAGATCCCAGGTGCTAAGCTAGGCCTAATCTTTGGGATGTAGATGCCTGGCTGCAGGCTGGCTGATTTTGGAGATGTAGATTCTAAGCTCTAGCAGACTCCTCTTTGATGTGCTAATACCAGTGCTTGTAGCCTGTAAAAGGTGAGGCCAGGTTTACTGGCCTGCAGATGTAAAGAAACAATGTACATTTTGCTACCTCAATATTCTTTCTGTAACTCCTTTTGATGACATCACTATATTGTGCACTTTAGAGGTACTATGATCTATATAAGGGAGATTTCAGGGCTCTCTGGGGGACACTGCATCAGAGAACCTGGGAAGATGGGGCTGAGGACAGATGGGGCTGAGAGAACAAAGGCGCACGTGCTTGAGAGATCCTGGGGCCTCCATGACATACATCTCTTCCATGTAATAAACCGCTGCTAAGACCACCCAGCCTGGCCCTCATTTCCTTCCTTCGCCTGACAATCGCCATCGACCTCCCAGGAGTGGGGAAACGGTCTGACTGCTGGCCTTATTATTTTTTGTGTGTTTACACAGGGGAAGATGTCAGTCTATTCAACTTTGTTCCATTGGTCTACAGCTCTGCCTTTGTTCCAGTACCATGTTGTCTTAATTATTACAGCTTTGTAGTAGAGTTTGAAGTTAGGGATGTCGATTCCTCCCATTTTCTTTTTCCCAAGAAATGCTTTAGCTATTCATGGGGCCTTATTGTTCCATATAAATATCAGGATTGTTTCCTCCATTTTTTGGAAGAATGTCATGGATATCCTTATAGGGATCGCATTGAATTTTTACAGTCCTTTGGTAAATATTGCCATTTTGACAATGTTAATTCTCCCCATCCATGAGCAGGGGACTTTTTTTTAATTTTTATTAGTGAAACGCCATGAGGTACAGTTGTAGATTTACAAACTTTTGTGCTTGGGTTTCGATTACACAATGATCAAATACACATCCCTCCACCAGTGCCCATTTTCCACCACCATGGATAATATCCCTCCCACCCCCATCCCCCCCATCCTACACTGCCTCTTTAGCAGGGCATTCCCTTTATTTCTCTCTCTCCTTTTGGGTGTTGTGGTCTGCAGAAAAGGCATTGAGTGGCAAACATGTTCAGTCCATAGTCTACTTTCAACATGCATCTCCCCTCCTGGGAGGATCCTCCAAACACCCTTTATTTGGTGCTCCCTTCTCTATCTGAATTGCCCTTTGCCCTAGAATACCTGGCTGGCCTCTAAGCTATGGAGTAATCCTCCTGGTGCTGATCTCAGCTATTCATGGGTATTAATCTCATATTTTGTTACTTTATATCCCCCAGATGAATGCAATCTTTCTATGTCTATCCCTGTTTTTCTGACTCATTTCGCTTAGCATGATACTTTCCATGTTGTACCACGTATGTAAATTTCATGACTTCATCTTTTCTATCAGCTACATAGTACTCTATTGTGTAGATGTACCAAAGTTTCTTTAACCAGTCATCTGTTCTTGGGCACTCAGGTTTCTTCCAGTTTCTGGCTATTGTAAAGAGGAGCAGGGGATATTTTTCCATTTCCTCATGCCCTCTTTTATTTCCTGAAGAAGCATTTTGTAGTTTTCTTTGTACAGGTCCTTTACTTCCCTAGTTAACCTGATTCCTAGGTACTTGATTTTCTGGGGTACAATTGTGAATGGGATTGTTTTCTTTATGTCACTTTCTTCTCTTTCACTATTTGCGTATAGGAAAGCATAAAATTTTGTGTATTGACTTTATAGCCTCCAACTTTACTATACAAGTCTATTGTTTCAAGGAGTTTCTTGGTAGAGGTGTTAGGATTCTCTAAGTATAGTATCATATCAGCTGTGAATAGTGAGAGCTTGATTTCTTCCTTCCCTACCTGGATGCCCTTAATATCTTTTTCTTGATTAATTGATATTTCAAGTAGTTCCAGTACTATATTGAACAATAGTGATGAGAGTGGGCATCTTTGTCTCGTCCCTGATCTTAGGGGGAAGGTTCTCAGTTTTTCCCCATTGAGGATGATGTTTCCTGTAGGTTTGTGATAGATGGCATTAACTATATTAAGTAAAGTCCCCGCTATCCCCATTTTGGTGAGGGTTTTCCTCATAAACGGTTGCTGGATCTTGTCAAATGCTTTCTCTGCATCTATTGATATGATCATATGATTTTCATCTTTACTTTTATTGATATGATGGATTATGTTGACGGATTTCCGAACGTTGAATCATCCTTCCATCCCTGGGATGAATCCCACTTGGTCATGGTGTATGATCTTTTTGATGAGTTCTTGAATGCTATTTGCTACTATTTTGTTGAGTATCTTCGTATCCATGTTCATCAGGAATATCGTCCTGAGTTTTTTTTCTTGTGGTCTCTTTGTTTCCTTTTGGTATTAGAGAGATATGGGCTTCATAGAAACTGTTTGGGAGAGTTTCTGTTTTTTCAATTTCCTGGGAAATCTTGAGAAGAACCTACAATAGGTCCTCTTTAAATGTTTGGAAAAATTGGCTAGTGAATCCATCTGGACCTGGGCTTTTGTTTTTGGGAAGACTTTTGATTACAGTTTCCTATTTCCTTATGTGAGTAGGTCTATTCTGGTACACTGTATCTTCTTGATTCAGTCTTGGGGGATAATAGGAATCCAGGAATATATACATTTCTTCTAGGTTCTCTTGTTTCGTGGCATACAGACTTTCAAAGTAGTCTCTGATGATCTTTTGAATTTCTTTGGTTTCTGTTGTGATATCCCCATTCTTATTTCTGATTCAATTTATTAGGGTTCTCTCTCTGTTTCTTTGTGAGTGTAGCTAGTGGTTTTTCTATCTTACTTATTTTCTTGAATAACCAGCTCTTGGTTTTATTGATCTTTCTAATTGGTTTTTTTTTTTTGGATTCCACGCCGTTGATTTCTGCTCCAAGTTTTATAGTCTCTTTCCTTCTGCACAATTTGCGCTACTTCTGTTGAACCTTTTCTAAGATCTTGAGCTGTGAAGTCAGGTTGTTTATGTGCATCTTTTCTTCTGTCCTGAGATATGCTTACAAAGCTATAAATTTTCCCCTTCAAATGGTTTTTGCTGCATCCCATAAGTTTTGGTAGCTCGTGTCTTCATTCTCATTTGTTTCCAAGTATCTTTTGATTTCATCCTTGACTTCCCTCCTGATCCACTCGTTTTGAAGCATTGCGTTTTTTAGTTTCTGGGTGTTTGATTTGGTTCTCCTTATCTGTGTGTGATTCACTCCTATTCTCAGTGCATCGTGGTCTGAAAAGATTTTTGATACTATTTCTATCTTCCTAATTCTATTTAGGTATGTTTTGTGGCCTAGGACATGGTCTATTTTGAAAATGTTCCATGCGCACTGGTGAAAAATGTGTATTCTTTCTTTTTCGGGTAGAAAGCCCTGTGCAGGTCTATACGCCCTCTCTCTTCTATTTCTTCTTTCAAAGCCAACGTTTCCTTGCTGAGTTTTGTTCTTGTTGATCTATCCAGAGCTGAAAAGATGATGTTGAAATCTCCAGCTACTATTGTGTTGCTAGAAATGTCCTCCTTAAAATCTGTTAGCACTTGTTTAAAATATTTAGCTGTTCCCTCATTAGGTGCATATGCATTGAAGAGCGTGATTTCTTCCTGTTGTCCTTGTCCCTTGATGAAGAGAAAATAGCCTCCGTTGTCTCTTCTAATCTTTTTCAACGCAAAATTAATGCTATCGGATACTAGTATGGCCACCCCAGCTTATCTGAGGTAGCTGTTTGCTTGCAGGATTGTTTTCCATCCTTTGACATTGAGTCTGTGTTTGCTCTGGCTGTGGAGATGAGTTTCTTGTAGGCAGCAGAATGTTGGGTTTTGTCTCTGAATCCATTTTGCCACTCTGTGTCTCTTAAGTGGTGAATTTAGACTGTTGACATTGAGAGAGATCATTGTTATGGACTTTTGTGTCACCTTTCTGTAAGGGTGTGTTGTGGTTGTAGGGTTTGTCTTGTCTTATAGTAGCCCCTTTAGCCATTATTTTAGGTTTGGTTTTGAGCCTATGAAGTTCCTGAGCTGCTGTTTGTCAAGAAAATACTGTACCACTCCTTGAATTTTGAGTCAGAGTTTGGCCGTATAGAGTATTCTTGGTGAAGCATTCATTTCAGTGAGGTTTTTTTTCACTATATCTTGCCACTGCCTTAGGGCTTGGAGGGTCTCCTCTGATGGATCTGCTGTGAATCTAAGGGGTTCTCCTTGTATGTGATATTCTTCTTTTACTTTGCTGTTTGCAGTATTGTATCTCTATCAGGAACATCAATCATTCTAACTATGATATGTTTTGGAGTGTTTTTGTTAGGGTCTCTTGTATCTGATACCCTTCGGGCTCCTTGAACCTGAATGGTTGCATTGTGGAGCTCTGGGAATACTTCAGCAATGATTTGTTTCACCGTGTTTTTTACATTGGGATTGTTTCCCTGAGCTTCTGGTAGTCCAATGTTTCTAATGTTGTTCCTCTTGGAATCATCTCCTAGGACACTGATTCTCTGTAGAGCTAACTTGAGGTGCCTTGCCACTGTGTTTTGTTGCCTGTTGGCTTGGTGCAGCTGATCTTCCAGCTCACTGATTCTCTCTTCATCTGCGGTCATTCTATTGTTGAGAGAAGAGACTGAGTTTTTCACTTCATTTACGGAATCTTTTATTCGTGACATTTCTGCTCTCATTTCCTAGTGTAATTTGTCATTTTTTTCTGTCATGTTAATGGATATCGGTCTAACTGTCTGGTTGAGTTGATTGAACATATTCATGACTTCATATCTGAATTCTTTGTCTGAGAGGTCCCTTAGGTGAACAGTATTGACAGATTCTTCTGCATTCTTTTTGTTGTCCTCCCTATGTGGTGGGGATTTGCATTGTTTCTTCATGTTGCTGGGTTTGGGACAAGATCACTGCAGTGTGAGCGGTGAAGAGAGAAAGACTGAGTCTCAGAGCTACTTTTCTGCAGGCGTCTCTCTTTAAACACTTTAAAGTTACAAAGTGCAAAAATATGGAAGACTTGTTAGAAATAAAAGTTCAATTAACAGCAATTATCTAGGTGATTTATAGATCTTTTTTGTCTTTCATATAATTTTCAATATGTTCTAGCTTTTCCAATCAGTATATAAGACTTTCAGAAGTTTGTGGGGGGAAGGGTACTTTGAATAATTAAAACTATGATTTAAATCATATAATGAAATCTAAGGATTCTTAGAATAGGCTTTAGGGTACAGTACATGGATTAAGGTGCAAGCCTGCATGAAAGCAAACTTGGTTTGATCACTGACATCACAAAGTCCCCCAACCATCTCCAGCTTCATCCCTGGGAACTGTAAATTCTGGTCTCGGAGGCCCTTGACAACCAACATGGTTGCCTGGCCAAACTCTCGGGGCACAAGCAGCAGACTGAAATGAACTTCATGTTCAGCTGTCCAGGAAATGCCAAGAAGGGTCCCAGATCTTCAGAGCACCATTTGGGAGGTAGTAGCAACATACATGCCCCCATATCCCCAAGAAATATCCTTAGAATGAGTTCATCAGAGAAACTTGATTTTTTCACAATACTGAGTGCGACTCATTTTAAAAAGTTAAAACAGGATAAAACCATGAACATATCATCCTGAAACTTAAGTTGTAGTCCCACATTTGTTCACGTTCACTCTGGCTACTGGGAGAAAATGCAGCCAGAAATGAAACACTTCTCTTCTGCTAAAACAATGCCTAGGCATCAGCATACACACACACACACACACACACACACACACACACACACACCCCATATATGGGTATTATTATTTGATTATTGCTTTTTATAATTGTTGGCGCGTTCAGGGTGGTCATGTTTAGCGTGTATAAAGTTACTGTACTTCCTTCCACCACCATCAAACCCCCAAAATGGCTTAGAAATTATTAAATGGTGCCATTTCAAGTTCACCTGATACAGAGCTATATGGCTGTAAAGTGAGTCACAAACAGTACTCCAGAGTTCAGAACTATATCTTATGTGGATGCACTGCAAATGGGTACTTATGGATTACAAGGAGTCAGAGAAATTGAAAAGCCTCTAGAAGGATGACAGAGTTTACTAACGCTTCATTCCAATGGTGAAGTTACACTTCTTAGAAAATATTTAGGTGGAGGAAAGAACAGGAACACAGCTGAGATATTTAAACAAGAGCAAATGTTTCCCTAAAATGGGGAAACTACACAATCACATTAGTAAATCCAACTCAGATTAGCCAAGGTCAGAAAGGCAAAATACTAAAGACGGAAAAAAGCAATTAGTTACCCAAAAGGTGATTAATGCTCTACTTCAAACCCACACAGCAACCTACCACTGCTAAGGCAGTGAACTTGAAAAGGAGATGGTAAGTTTCACCTTGCTCTGTGTTAAATTTTACGTATCTGGTCATCTAACTCAGATAAATTAAGCTCCACTCTGAGAAATTGTTCAGAAATATCACCGTTTCACATGTCTACAAAATAATCCTTTGTTTAAGCAAATCTCTACTGACTCTGGCTAGAGTTCTACTATGGTGCAGTGATAACTCCACCCATTGGAGGATCCCTAGGATGTCATCTAAAACATAGCCTCTCATTCCAGATAAGACAGAATCCACATCATAATAAATAATTTTGAGTTTGATGAAATTTTTTTGTTTTGTTTTTCAACATTATTCCTGGTAGCGCTTGGGGGGCCTGGGATCTCTTCAGGGACTAAACTTGAGACTCTTGCATGCACTCAGTCCATTATATCACTGATCCATAAAAATTTTCTTTGTTTGTTTTGTTTTGAGGGCCACACCTGGGAGTACTCAGGAATTACTCTCAGATATGTGCTCACATATCACTCTTGGCCTGGTTGAAGGGAACATATGGAGTACCAGGGATCGAACCTGGTTCAGTTGCATATAAGACAAGTGCTCAACCCATTGTACTATTGCTCCAGCCCTACCATAATGTTTCTTTCATTAATTACATTTCAGAGGTTGTATAGATAAATAATGACCAATAAACGATAAAACGTTAAAGAAAAAACTGATAAATTCTAGTAGAATAGAAGAGTGTTAAGTGACTCAATTGAACTTTCATTCACCGAATACATAGTGACAGTCTGCTTCTCACTCACTAATGAGTTCAAACTGATATATCCTGTAACTTAGATATAAACAAATTTGAAAAACTTAATAACGTGTTTCATGTAACCAAGAAACACCTTCATGAATATATCATCATTTATTAGTAAAAGAGAAAGCCTCAGTTTCCCCTTGCCAACAAGAGGCGTGTCCACTGTTTCCCCTCACCAGCAGTTCCATTTCCCCCATTGATCTACTCCACCTCATCTGCAAGGCCAAATCTTAAACATTCCTGGAGCTCCCCAGGACCGTATTCTTGTGTCCTAGAATTAGTAGTCACAAGGCTAAGATAATGAACAATACCTGAGGCAGATGACCCAAAAGATAAATCAGCCTGACCACCCTGTAGATTCCCTGCATTCTCTGTCACACAAAGACCTGGTTTTTCTCTAAAAGTCTCACAAAAAGAGCAATAGGCCCACACTAAGTTCCCTCCCACTTTGGGAATCTCCTATTCCTTTCTCTTCTACTTATCAATAATTTTTTCTACTTTCTAAATCTGACAATCTTTCACGGTCATGGTCCTCCCGTTGTTCATTGATTTGCTCTAGCGGGCCCAATAACATCTCCATCATGAGACTTGTTGTTACTGTGTTTGGCATATTGAATATGCCACTGTTAGCTTGCCAGGCTCTGTCAGGCGGGCAAGATACTCTTAGTAGCTTGCCGGGCTCTGGAGAGGGGTGGAGGAATCAAACTCCGGTGAGCCATGTTGGCTGCGTGTAAGGCAAATGCCCTACCCACTGTGGTATCACTCCAGCCTGAGAATCTTTAGTATTTAGTATTTTCATTCTTGAAAATATTTAAGAACCTGGATTCACGAATGAACATAGAAACCCACTGCCGCCTCTTCTGCTGCACCTGCATCAATAGTATTTGGGTGGGGGTCAATTTGACCACGTCCAACAGTGCTCCTATTTTTCTGGCTCTCATGGAACACATGTGGTGCTGTGGATCTGAACTGGATCTGCAGCATGAAGGCAGGCATCCTACTTCCTGCTCTTTACAGTTTGGATTTTGGTTCACACCTGGCTTTGCTCAGGGATTACTCTTGGTGGACTCAGCGACCATATGGGATTCCAGGCATGGATCTCGGATCCACATGGACCTCGGGTCCGCATGTGCAAGGGAAGATCCCTACCCATTGAACTATTTGTCCAGTCCTGAAATCTATTGCTTTAGACGATAGTGGCAAAAGTCATTAAAATACATTCTGACTTTAGAATGTAGTGCTGGAGGGGAAATTCGGCCCCCCAACCACCGCCCCCCAATACAGGCAATTTAATATGAGTGGAAATATGTGACATTTTGGGAAATCCCTAGTGGAGGTCTGGATTATCCTGGCTCCGCATCGCCCCCTGGTGGTGCTTGGGGGATCACGTGTTGGGCTTGATGCACTGATCGGGATGTTCCGAGTGCACAGGCGCAGTGCACGTACAGCGCCCTCAGCGCCAAATCCAGTTCCGCTGCTGGCGCAGGGCAAGCCAGGCTGTGTCACTCTGACTCCGCTGGCTCCCGACTGAGTATGACCAGCCTCCGGTGTGTGCACATCCTGCGGGGGTCTCTGCAAGACCCCAGGCACGCGGGGGGTCGAAGGAGGGGAGCCGAGGGTGCGGCCCTGAGTGAGGAGGCCCTGCCGGGTCGAACTCAGGGGTCCCAGCGCTGCTCCCTCCTGTCCGGCTCCAGCCGCCGGTCTCTAGGTGCAGACCCCAGTTGCCCAGTGTAGACTCCAGTCACGGTGCAGATCACGTTCACTGTGCAGACGCCGGTTATTGGTGCAGACCCTGCTGCCCGTCCTCAGGCAGGCAGTGAGCAGTGGGTTGCTTCCCAGGCTAGCCCGCACCTGGTGGGCAGCCTGCCCTGCTGTCACTCAGGGATCCAATGTGCTTTCCTGCCCTGGACTCCTCCCTGTGCATTCCTCTCCTGGGCTCCTTCCTAAGCTCCTTTCCCTAACTGTTGCAACAACTTTTACCCTGGTGTCTCTAGGAATGATCACAGATTAGCGGGTGTTCATGGGCTCTCCTGGTGGCTCTCCCTGGCTGTACAGTGCTCTTGAACCGCTTCCCCACCTGGGATGAACTTTGACTGAGGCCGACAGAGGAAAAACGAGGGCCAAGCTGGTTGATAATCAGTTGCCTTAATCTATCTCTTGTCTCTCCCAAATTCTCTCCAACACGTTCTCCCCATCTAGCCATGAATCACTCCCCAACTTGCTCCCAACTCTCTCCAGCTCTCTCCAACCTCTCTTTAACACACTCCACAATTCTCTCTCCAACCCTCACTCGCTCACTCTGTCTCTTGCTCTGCCCACATCTCCAACTCTGCCTCTCTCCGACTCTACCTCTCTTTCTTTTTTCACCAACTCTCTGCAACCACATTTTTTACCACCTCTTCTCAAACCAAGCCTCCCAAACCGTGCCTCCCCCCACCCAGGTACAATCAACATGTTCTTCACGCCTTTCTGACCACCTTCAGCTCACCAGGGCAAAACAGCAATTAAGGTGTGTTTCTCCTCTCCTTAGACCAGAAAGTTAATTAACATCTTAATTCAACTTCCTAATAATTACCATTCTGTATGGACATAGTAATAGACACAATTAGGCTTGTAGGACAACTCTCCTGGGGACATCTCACCATAGACTCAGACTACAGTGCTCAGGCTGGATCAATCATTCGTAACCCCAGCAGGACCCAAATCTAGTTATTACTTTTGGATCATGACAGAATTTGTCCATGACCATATTCTTAACTTATAGTTTAGTATTAGGCAACTTTGGCCAGGCCCATTTTGATGCCAGGGTGCTCACCGCTTGCCCTGGTTCCATCCAGTACCTTATTAGGGCCCTGATTTGGGGGATCAAGGCAGTAAGGGCAACTGAGGCATAAGTTGAGAGAGCAGATGTCTAGGAAGTAATATTATCTGGAGTCAATCAACTCCCAAGTTACAAAAGCATGTCTTTTTAACTGTCTTCCTCTGTCCATACAAAAAGCAATTGCTCTGAGGTAGCTAACTATGCAAAGGACATTAAGACAGAAAAACAATATTTACAAGTCAGCAGAGTCTGATCAGGAGGAAAAGGTAATTGACAGGTTGGGGGAGCAATCAACAACCCCAAGCTCTCTGTGGCTGGGAAGGAAAGGCAAACTAATATTCTCCTACAGGAGAGAAATTGGGGACATTGGTTGTCGGAAATGTGCACTGGTGAAGGGATGGGTGTGGAACGTTGTATGACTGAAACCAAATCATGAACAGATTTTTACCTATATCTAATGGTGATCCCCCCCAAAAAAGAATAAAGCAATGTGAATTGGGTAGGGTAGGGTTCTGTAAAGTAAGTATTGGTTTGACTATGTTTAAAGTTGAAAAGAGAAAATAATACATAGGGCAATTGTTCATCTGAGGACAACAGGTAAGTTTAGGCCATGTATTTGGTATGGGATATAATAACAATGTGAATTAGGACGGGGTTTGGGTTATTAGAGAAAGAGTGTTGGTTCATTTGACGCTAATTAGGCAGAGCCTTTGGTGTGGGTTACTAAAAGAATGTGGATTGCATTCAGGTTTGGGTTTGGATTAAAGTTTTGTTTGATAAGCGTTTGACTGCTTTTAAAACTGAAAATGAAGAAAAGTCTAGGAAGATTGTTCAGTTGAAGATAATAGGTAAATTAATGCCCAGCCTTTAGGTTGGGTATTATAAGAATGTGGCTTTGCTGTTTTTGGTTTACTGCTGTTAGGGTTTGGGTTCTGTTTGAGTAAGGATAAGGACTGGGCTACTTGTACAAGTACAGGCATTGTAGCACTGTCCTCCCGTTATTCATCGCTCAAGAGGGCACAAGTAACATCTCCATTGTGAGACTTGTTACTGTTTTGGGAAAATAGAATACGCCATGGGTAGCTTGCCAAGCTCTGCCATGCGGGTAGGATACTCTCAGTACCTTGCTGGGCTTTTGTGAGGGACGGAGGTATCGAACATGGGTCAGCCACGTGCATTGCAAACGCCCTATCTACTGTGCTATCACTCCACCCACAATTACTTGATGAGAGTAAAATATAGGGAGATTGTTCGCTTAAGGCTAATAGATAAGGTTAGGTCAAGCCTTTGGTTAGGTTTATGACTAGTGTTCTGTTATAGTGAAGGTATAGGTTTGGCTATGTTTAATGTTGAAAATTGAAGTTAAGTAGGTGGCGATTGTTCAGTTGAGACTATTAGGAAAGATTAGATTAAACCGTTGGTATGGGCTGTTAAAAGGATTTTCTAAAAATAATTGGACGAAACAGCTTTGAGTTATGGAGCTTCTCAAGAATTTAAAGAGATATGACAGTAGAGAAACAAACATTTGCCACTATGTCTTGGAGTTTCTGGAAAGATGGTAGAGCTGATCTGGGTTCAGTCGCCAGAACCCCATCTGGTCTCACCAGGAGTAAGCCCGGAACATAAGCCAGTGTGGCCCCTCCAAAATGAAAGAGCAAAAGCAAAATATGTCTTGGACTGAAGGTGAATTTCACGGCAGGGATTCTGAAGATAGAATGTAGTTTACAGTTGAAGGGATATTTTCCTCACCAGATCAATTAATTCTGTTCACACTTCTTTCATTGTGATCTTCTTCAAGCATGAAATAGCCAGATCTGAGTCAGCCCCTTAATTTATGTCTGACAATGGAGGATAAAAACATGTATAAAAAAAGGAACATTAAACCCCCTCAGCAAAACCCCTTTGGATACAGACTGTTAAATAAGCATAGATCACCTGACTGTAATCAATGCCGAATTATTGGTGTGGATAAGATACCTTGAAACTAGGATTTTGATGGACGCCCTCTTCCTGAGTCCCTAGCCCTGCGGCGTCTCCTGTCCTGTGTGCACACACATCTCTCTTCGAGAGCCAACAGGCATTTAGGATGCTGTCTGGAGTACAAAACAGCAGAAGGAACTGTTTATTTTAAATACCTAAGTGGGGACCTGAAGAAATAGTATAGCACGCAGGACACTTACCGTGCACATGGTGAACCCAGGCTCCACTTCAGGTATCCTATGTGGCTCCCTGAGCACTGTCAGGAGTTATCTCTGAGCCAGGACGAAGCTCTGGGCACAACTGAGTGTGACTTCAAAACAAAACAAACAGTAAGAAATCACCATTTATGTGAGAGGCTGAATCTGCACTCAGAGCAAGGCTTTCATTCTTGGTGGGGCCTTGCTTGAGCCACTGCTTCTGTGGTCTCTTGAGAAACTGTGTTCTAAATCAGGCAGGTGATGGGGCTGCTTCCAGGGGGAAGTTCCCTAACAGCCCTGAGTAGGCATGCTCCAGCAGGCTGAATCATCAGTGTTTAAAGGTGTGTGCTTGGTGAGGAAGGGCTCTCTGCAAGGAGGCAGCAAAGACCTTCTGAGGAAATAAAGAATCCTAATATAATCATGTATGAAAAAACATCAACGACTAAGACCCAGAGACTATAAAAACCCAGCTCCCTGAAGCACGTGGCCACTAATCTTATTATCTCGCTCTTACTTTGGAGAACCTGACAGGCTACTGAGGGTGTCTTGTTCGCATGGTAGAGTCTGGCAAACTTCCCATGTCATACTCAATATGCCAAATACCAGAAAAAAATGATAGGTCTCATTCTCCTACCCCTGAAAGAGCACTGAATATGGATGGCTCTTTTAAAATCTCAGGGCTAGAAAGGAGACATTACTGGTGCCTGCTCAAGGCAATTGACAAACAACAGGCTGATGCTGATCGTGATGGTCCTGGTACCTGTACAACCGGTGTCTGAAAGCCATTCTTTATTTTCAGTGACAAGATATTTGAAACTCAGGATCTTATAGGTTCCCAGGGAATTAGACTACTACATAGTTTTTCAAAACTACTTACAACTCTAATAATTGAGAAACAGTAGGAAAACAACTCTTCAGTATTAAACATTTTAATTATTTGCACTTATTACTACTAATGAGGGCTGGAGCGATAGCACAGCGTGTACGGTGTTTGCCTTGAATGCGGGCGACCCAGGTTCGATTCCTCTGCCCCTCTAGGAGAGCCTGGCAAGCTACCGAGAGTATCTCGCCCGCACGACATAGCCTGGCAAACTACCCGTGATGTATTCAATATGCCAAAAACAGTAACAACAAGCCTCACAATTTGTTGTGAGACATTACTAGTGCCGCTCAAGGAAATCGATGAACAATGGGAGGACAGTGCTATGGTGCTACTATTTAAGAAAAGTTAAGCATAAAATGTGTTTCTTAAAATATTTAGTGAATTTAAATTTATATAAAATTACATTGGGGCTGGAGCAATAGCACAGCGGTAGGGCGTTCGCCTTACAAGCGGACAACATGGCCGACCCGAGTTCGATTCCTCCGCCCCTCTCGGAGAGCCCGGCAAGCTACTGAGAGTAATCAATATGTCAGACACAGTAACAACAAAGTCTTCAATGGAGACATTACTGGGCCCGCTCGAGCAAATCGACGATCAACGGGAGGGCCTTTACCTTTACCTTACATTGTAGAGAGGGAAGGGACAGACTAGACATGACAAAAATCAGTGGCGGAGGTATTTGGACACATTAGTGGAGATGGAAGTGAATAACATATACCCCCAAAGCAGAAATATTAAAAAAATTTGAGGGCAGTTGAGACACACCAAGAAGTGCTTGGGCTCCTCTTGGCTCTGTACTGAGGAGTCACTCTTGAATGCTCCAGTGAATGTACACTGTGCCGGGGACCAAGCCTGTGAGTTTACCCTACACTGCTGCTAAACCCTGGGAGACATCTGGGGCCTCCTGGGGCCTTATTGCCTCAGAAGGTGCCTGTATTCTGCCCCATACAGGACTGCCCCTCTGTGGGTGCTGCGCCTGGGCAGAGGCCCGGGGCACCTCGGCTATGTTCCCCAGGAAGCTATGTTGGCTGCTGGGCCTGCAAGAGGACAGAACACACTCTGGCAGTGGTGTGGGGCTGGGCGTGTGTCTGGCAGCACATGGCCTTTGCGCCCCTCAGTATGCATGTGCAACCACTGGACTGGTTCCTATCTTGGGGTTGGGGAGACTACCCATATGATGCTCAGGAGATCTGGGGGCGCCATGAGCAATTCTTTATATTTCTAAAACATTTGGTACCATGATTTCTAATGCTATTGTGATAGGGTTCCATGGACAAAGTGTCCCTCTAGCACACCAGCACCAGAGTGCCCACTGCCCTCTGCTATAGTGATAGGGGCCCATAGACATAGAGTCCTACACAGCAGCTCCAGAGCACCCACTACCCACTGCTCACTGTCCACTGCTACAGAGATAGGGGACCATGGACACAGTGTCCTACACACCAGAGCAGAGCGCCTGTCTGTCTGTCTGTCTGTCTGTCTCTTTCCCCCCACCCCCTCTCATTTCCCTTTTAGGCAGCATGGTTTGCAATACTGTTACTGGAAGGGTATCATGCGTATCCCTTTACCTCCTTTCAGCACTGCCCACTGCTACAGTGGTAGCGGTCCATGGACACAGTGTCCCTCCACCACACCAGCACCAGAGGGCCCACTGCTCACCCCAGCCATGGCTCCAGTCCGCTCTCCCCAGCCAGTTCCTCTCCCCCCGATTCTCTTCCCCTGCCACTCAGGATACTCCACTCTGTAAGTCAGTTCTTAGTTTTTATAGTGTCTGGCATTTATTATCTCCTTATTATGTCTCTTTATGTGCCACATATGAGGGATAGATCTATGCACACCTATGTAAACTTCATCAGTGGCAAGATTACAGCTGTCGAGGAACTGACCACAGGGTGATGGGGGCAGAATGGAGACACAACTGGGTGTGGGGATTGAATAAACAAAGGGTGAGGAGGAGGAGACCCAAAAAAGGTAGACAGAGGGAAGGCGGTAGCAGACCAGACACTGTTCCTGCGCATCTGTTCTTGGCAAGGAAAGCGTGTTGTGAAGACTGAGGTGGAGAGCCTTTGTTCACCCAGATCAGAACACAACAATGGGGCACTGTAGGGCCGTGGAGAGATGAAGATGCAGGGGTGAGGGGAGCAGAGATGAGGACATGAACATCAGTGACTGCAATCCCACTGCTCTGTGTTCTCAAGAAGAGGCAGCAAGCTCTCCAGATGAAAGGGAGAGGAGGAAGTGGATGTGCCTCTTTTCTAAATGGAATCACCATGAGATACAGTTATAAAACTTTCATATTTGAGTTTCAGTCATACAATGATCGAACACCCATCCATCCAGCAGTGCACATTTTCCACCACCAATTTACCCATGATTCCCTGAGCCTAGCCTCCCCCTGCCTCTTTGACAGACCATTTCCCCCATACTCTCTCTCTAGTTCTGGGCATTATGGTTTAAAATATAAATACTGAGAGGCTATCACATTCGGTCCTTTATCTACTTTCAGCAGACCTTTCGGTAGACCTCTCCAACCATCATTGACCAACTGATCCCTCCTCTATTCCAATTGCCTTCTCCCCCAGCTCACAAGGCAGGTTTCTAACTGTGGAGCAATCTTTCCTGGCCCTTGTGTCTACTCTCCTTGGGTGTCAGTCTTGACGGAGCACAGAACCTGAATAAGATGGTGCAAACAATGTGACAATGTAAGCATCCCCATCTCTGCAACAAGGGACACATACTGGCAAAGGGACTCCATGATGGAATTGAGGACCGGGAAATTGGAGATGTTCCTGGATCATGTCAGTCCGATCTATATCATCACAGGGTCCTTCAGCTGAAGGAGGCAGGAGACTTAGGTGAGCGAACAGATGCGGTGAGAGAGGAAGACTCAGATTTGTTCCCTGAGTATGCCAGAAGGGGTACTGGGCCAGGAATGGGGGCAGCATCTGGAAGCTGGAATAGCCAAAGCGACCATGTGCCATATACCATCCAAAGGAACCAGAGGCTGCACCTCGATTTCAGACTTTCACTTCCAGCGACATCATAATGCATTTCCGGGGCCAGAGCAATAGTATAGCGGATAGGGCATTAGCCTGGCATGTGGCCAATCCGGATTTGATTCCCACATCCCATATGGTCCCCGGAACACTGCCAGGAGTAATTCCTGAGTGCATGAGCCAGGAGTAAACCCTATTCATCGCTGGGTGTGACCCAAAAATCATAACAGAGTTCCACTAAGTTAGTCACCTACTTTGAGGTGAGCTGTCACAGCTTCCCTGGTGCCTGAGAGCTGGGCTAATCTTGGAGAGTGGGAATGTGACAATCATCCTTTTCCCTAAAAATCCCAGCAGGAGTCCTTGTAGCCTCCAACTCACTACCAGTCTCCGGCTCTCAAAGGACAGAGGAGGCTTTTGGCATTTCAGTTACCCCCACCTCACTCTGCCACTCTCTAGCACTCCCAAAGAACAAGATTTTTCAGCCCAGCTGAGCCTCAGCACTGCCTCAGCCCCCTACCCACCAGCAAGAAAAGCCTCCTCTTATTTCCCTATGCCTCCTAACTTATCTTACTTTGCTCATGTCTCTCCCATAAATAAATACCCAACCCTGTTATTAAACACAAAAAATGTCAAATTCCCCCACCAATGCATGCAACACACAGAGCAGAACCAATAACCAGCACAACTCCCCTTTCAGGATCCATTCATTCTCCATGAGTCAGTTTTCCCCCGTCCTTCCAGATCAGCAGTCACCCTTCCTTTGGCCTCTCTCTCCTTGTGTACATTCACTCACACACCCTCCTATCCCTTGGTTATCCATTCACCTTTGTCCATCTATCCATCCATTCTCCCATCATTCTCATAGAAATCCCCGATCAGTCAATATATCTTCCCTTTCCACCATCCAGTGACAGACCCACCATCTTCCCTGTTACCCTCCCACCTGGCTTCCAGTACTCATCTGCCATCTCATTACTACCTTTAGGCAACAAAAATACAGGAGAATATATTTAGTTCAGAGATAAAAAGGAAGCAAAAGAAAAAGAATTATTTTATAGCTAAACCTAGAAAATAATGTGAAGAAAATTCAGTAGGGAGATGAAATTATAGGGAGAATTTATTTATCTGATACCAAAATTCAAGCCCCTCAGGAAAGGAGGAAAATGATAAAGTCAAAGGAAAAATGAACTATTTCATGAATAAACAATAACTCAGGAACATCGTAGACTCAAAACCAATCTTAAAAGAAGGACTAAAGGGGCAACTGTAAGACAAGACAAATCACTACAAGCACAACAAACCTCTACAGAAAGATGGCACAAAACCCCATACCATAATCTCTCTCAATGTCAACTAAGAGACACAGAGTAGCAAAATGAATTAAGAAACTGAACCAAACATTCTGCTACCTACAGGAAACATATCTGAACAGCCAGAGCAAACACAGACTCAAAATCAAAAGATAGAAAAGAATCCTTCAAGCAAACAAATCCCTCAAAGAAGCCAGGGTGGGCATACTAATATCCAACAACAAAGATTTTAGGCTGAAAAAGATTATAGGGGACAACAAAGGCCATTTTTTTAATAATCAAGGAATATGTACAGAAGGAAGAAAATCATGCTCCTAAACACATACGCATCCAATGAGGGACCACCAAAACACTTAAAACAACTTCTAAGAAACTTTAAGGAGGATATTGGTAGCAAAACAATAGTAGCTAGAGAATTCAACACCATCTTATCACCTCTGGATAGATCAACAAGATTAAAACTCAGAAGGAAGACATGGAAGAATGCCATTGAATGAAGAATGGCATTGAATAATGGCTTTGAAGGAAGAACTGGAAGAGAGAGGGCTAATAGATGTATACAGGCCTTTCCATCCACCAAAATGTGAATACACATTCTTTTCTGCAAATGTGCACATGGAACATTTTCCAAGATAGACTACGTGCTAGGTCCCCAAACACACCTCAATAGAATCAGGAAGATAGAAATTGTATCCACTGACTTTTCAGACCATGATGCATTGAAGTCTTACAGCAAACCCTCATAAAGTTGTGTGGACACTAAATCATATACAGCATGGGGCTGGGAAAACTGTCTGGAGATATTGCCTGGACATAAGGATCTTGAGTCAGAGGGATTGTTGGGTCAAAGTGCTGAGCATATGTTCTGCATGCAGGAGTAAAGGTCAGTATCCAACCCTGCAGGTCACCTTAAAGCTAAAGGAGTGAAACCCTCACCCCCAGAGTCAGAAATTTCCCAGAAATTTCTGAGAAATGGCCCAAGCACACAGAGAAACACATACAGAGAAATGTTGTCTATAAAATCATAAAACACACAGAAGAAAAATTAGCGGGTATATTCTGGGATTTCAACATTAGTGGTACATTCAGACACATCTCCAATGGGGAGGAAAAAGCAATCAAGAATACATGAACGGTGCGAGTTTCCAAAAAAACGAGTGGGCACACATGTGGGACTCAAGTGTTTGGTGTCCGAGAGCCACCTTTCAGGCTAGATGACAGCAAGAGATGGACAAAGGATTGCGGGAACAGGGGAACTGGGCCCCAGACTTGTCAGTAGCCAGTTTATTTCTCTCTCCTCCCCAATGTAGTCTATTCTCTCTCCTTACTGCACAACCATCGTTGTACTTTTGCTCGTAGTCCCAGTCATCATACTTCCATCATCCTAGTCTCCTCATAGATCTCAAAGTCCTCTACTTCCAGTCATCGTCCTTGGATTCTTTGTCGTCCTCCTAGTCCCCTCTTTCCCCTTACAGTATAAAGTAAGTAAAGTAAAGGCCCTCCCGTTGATCATCGATTTGCTCGAGCGGGCCAAGTAACGTCCCCATTGGAGACTTTGTTGTTACTGTGTTTGGCATATCAAATACATCATGGGTGGCTTGCCAGACTCTGCCGTGCGGGCGAGATACTCTCGGTAGCTTGCGGGCTCTCCGAGAGGGGCGGAGGAATCGAACTCGGGTCGGCCACGTTGGCTGCGTGCAAGACCAACGCCCTACCGCTGTGCTATTGCTCACGGCCCCTTACAGTATAGTAATATAGAAATCATGAAGGGTGGGGGTACACATAGGTGGGGTTGAACAATATCAGAACATCAAACAGAGATAAAGCTAGTTATTCAGGGGAGGTTCTAGGAGATTAACTCAAGGACAAAATCTCATCTGAGGGTTCAGCAATCCAGATAACTAGGAGCACTCCAGATTACTAGGAGATCTGTACAAGGGTGGGATTGCATTTAGGGTGTATTGCTTTCTCCTTTCCTCAGCTAGTAAGTAATCCATTTAAACAACCATAGTAACTTCTTATAAAATTTCTAGTCAGTTTTGTATGAACACAGTAAGAACTATATTAAGCTTAAAGGTTGACTCTTCCTGGGACATCTTGCTATATATTACAAACCACAGTCCTCAAGCCAGGCTGGTTGATCCTAACCTCAGCAGGGTCCTTATTCAGTAACTTCTTCTTGGGTCATGACAGAGTCTGTTCCATGATGATGCTCGTAACTTATTATACTTCATACACTTAGCTTGTCCCTTTCCAATGCCAGGGTAGTTTTCAGCTTACCCTGGGCCCATCCAGTCCCTTCGTCAGGATGCTGCTTTTGGAGAGCTAGGAACCAAGCGAAACTGAGGCTGAAGTTAAGTAAATATGGATGACCAGGAGTAAATATTATTTTGGAGCCAATTAACTTCCATGTTACAAAGCATAGCCATCAACTGTCTTTCTGTGTCTATACAAAATGGACATTGCTAAATAATCCTTGCAAATGGCATGAAGGAAAGAGAAAAGTAATATAGGATTATTGGTGCTTGATGGAATTGGGTATGCCTCAGGGGCAATGTTGTGGGAGAAGCACAAAAAACCTAAGCTCTCTGCAGGAGGAGCAAGGACACCCAATGTTATCCAATAGAATGGGACAACATAAAACTAAAACGCATTTACAAAGAAAAGGAAACTACAATGGAAACAAATAAACAAACAAACAAATAAAAGCACCTGAGCAATAGGCAAAAGCTGTTTGATCATCATGGCTAACGAGGGATTAATACCCAGAATATATTAACTCATATAACCAAAAAACAGAAAAAAATACAATAAAAATTATTCAAAAGACATAAACAGACACTTCCTCAAAGATGGCGCACAGACACATTAAAAAATTCAAAATTACTTATAACTAGGGAAATGGCTCATAGTTGGGAAAATGGAACAAGAAGAAATGATTGTTGGCAAGGATGTGGAGAAAAGGGCTCAGGTACTGGGAATGAAACTAGTGTAGTTGCTAGGGATAACGATATGCAGTCCTTAAAAAATTAATACGGAAATTCCATATGATTCTAAAGTACCACTACTAATTAGTTATCTAAAGACAATTAACAGATTTTGCTCAAATGTAGAAGATGATTTCCTAAGGCAAGCAATCACGAAGAAATGACAACTCTAACTTGCAGACCCAGTGAAAACAAAGAAGCTTCTATCGATAAAGGAGAAGGGGAGAGGAAGTAATGGGCAGAAGGATGTTTGTGATGGCGGGCTGGCATGGGAGCACTGGAGGTGAGGCCACCTGGTCACATCTAAGCCCATTGTCAGAAGCTGATTGTCTGAAATTCTATAGGCTGACTAATGATAAGTCTGTGGCATGGTCCTGGACCTCAAGACAAACGCAGCATAAGCTTCTATGACTGAGTGAGAGTATGAGTGTGTCTGCTAGCATGTGTGTGTGTTTGTGTGTGTGTGTGTGTGTGTGTGTGTGTGCGCTTGCGTGCATGTGCATGTATAGTTGGGGGCTGGTTATGAGGAAGGAAGTGTTCCTGCCACTGATTCAGGCAAGAATCTGGAATGCTTTTGTACCCCATTTCCGTAAGATATGGTCTGTCTGAAATGCATGTAGCACCTTTGAAGAGAAGTGGTGTACCAAATAAAGGCAGTTGGGGAGCTGGAGCAAAAGCACAGCAGGTAAGGCATTTGTCTTGCATGCGGCCGACCCACGTTCGATTCCCAGAATCCCATGTGGTCCCCCGAGCATCCCCAGAAATAATTCCTGAGTGCTGAGCCAGTAGCAACCCCCTGAGCATTTCTGGGTGAGACCAAAAGAGAAAAAGACAGACAGACAGAAAAAAAGAAAGATAAATATAAAGATATCACAGTTCACGGGCCTCCGGTTGTTCATCGATTTGCTTGAGCAGGCCCAGTAATGCCTTCATTGTGAAACTTGTTACTGTGTATGGAATTTGGAATATGTCACAGGAAGCTTACCAGGCTTTGCCATGCGGGTAAGATACACTCGGTAGCTGGCCGGGCTCTCCGAGAGGGGCAGAGGAATCGAACTCGGGTCGGCCATATTGGCTGCGTGCAAGGAAAACGCCCTACCCACTGTGCTATCGCTCCAGCCCATAAAGATATAAAGATATTAAAATATAAATTTAAAGATTTAATTCAAAACAATGGTGGCGGGAAGGTACATGGTGGTGGGATTGGTGTTGAAACATTTAACGTAATAAATTATTGTGAAAAACTTTATAAATATAAAAAATTGAAAAGGCAAATAAATATTTCCTTTTCCTTAATCATTCTGCATCAATATCTCACTAAAGTATAAACACACTTCTCTGAACAAGTTCATGTTTATACTCAATGTTTATACTTCTCCTCATTTTACTGAAAACCTCCACAAAGTTTTGCCCTGTATTCACCCTATTACTCCATTCACCTGACAAATCCAAGAGGCAGATGGGAGACACAGGTTAGGAGAAGAACAAAACTTAGGTGATGGAACTGAGATGATTTTAGGTCGTGATCATTCTTCCCCGAGGTTCTCCAAGAGCTTTTTTCTTACTTTTACATGTTCCTACTATGGCCATGGAAAACTTAAGGTATTTCACAGTAGAAAGAGGAACACTCAGACAAATTGAGTTGACAAAGTCATGTCTGATCTACATCAAATTGAAATATTAGAACCAAGGGGCTAGAAGAGAACAGAAGTGTGAAATACATGCTTCTCCCAAAATCGTTGCTAGTTATATCTCTGGCAGGACATGTTCCTTGAGCATCAAGATAAAGTCCTACAGGCCCTTGAGCACAAGCAGATGTGGCCTAGATGTTTCCCCAGCATCACTGAGGTGGCCTGGTTAACCCTGTCACTGCAGAACCTAACAACACTGCATCCTCAAACTGAGAAGGTGGGCCATACATCACTGAGAGGAGTTCTCAGGCCACCTAAACAGCATTTTTAAGAAACCCTACATCAATTCGATTATTAGTTAATTTTTTGCACCCAAGACAAAAAATCTTTGATTTCCAGATTCCTGACTCCCTAAAGCAAAGGACCCAGAATTTCATTGTCTTTGACCTGAGTAACTTGAAGCTTTCAGAAGGACACATCTTTCACAAGAGGAATGAGAAGAGTCCATTTCTCAGGAAATAAGGCACAGAGGCACAAGGTCCATAGGCCTCCATGCTAACTAGAGATTTTGATGAGCTAGAATCCTAGTCCCTGTCTCCCATCCACACCCACACCATAACCACTCACTGTCCTCAGTGAGCTTTCCCCAGCCATTTATCCAACCAGATGTGCCAAGAAGCAGCTCCATGCCAGGTGTTGGAAGGCAGACAGGGATGATATAGGAGCTGAAGTTCACAGGTTGGTGCAGTTGTAACACCGCTGCAAAATGGTGGAGCTTCTAAAAGTCTGGATGGATGATAATGCAGCTCACAGCCACCCTCCTGGCCTACTGGGTGTCCTGGTAGAGCTGGGTACTTCCCCAACACACCCAGTAATCCTCAGGGGCATGAGACTTCCTGCAGGAGGGAAGGTGACAGTCATCATCTTCTGCATATGGCAGCTTGTGCCTCTCCACCATCATCTGACCCCCAGCACTGCCTTGTCTGCACCACCGCACAGAACTGTCCCTTTCTGTCTGACCTTCTCTCTAGCAATCAGGGCGGTTTTAATCACAAGTCAGCACACACCCACTATTGGAAAGGATCACGGAGGGCTGCAGGTCCCATGGGGCTGGACAATCCTGACCTTCCTTGGGCACATGCAGAGTGCCCTGGCTCCATCTTGGCTCTTGACCCGCATTATGACCAAACTGCTCTCGCACCACTCCTTTCTCTCACTCCTTCTTGGTACTCCCCTGTTCTGAAACTGCACAAAATCATTGGTCAAAGGAGACCATGCGTGCAGGATGTCCTGTGTTCTGACCATGAGGGATGAAACATTCCACCTTCCCACTCACTCACCTGGAAATTCCTCCCCATACAGACGGTGACCAAACTCTCGCATCCACAAACTGACCCATGCCCACTGGAGCCTGCCCATCTGAGTTCTCCACTCCACTTCTGTCATCCCTGCTCTCTCACAGGGGGAACTTCTGCTCTGATTAAATGGAGACACAGTGAGGTGGGTCAAGTCAACCTAATCCACAGTGAGTCTCCAGTGGGACACAGCACAAAGCAGATGCTTGTGGTCCTCTGTATGTACCAAAGATCCAACTCCAGGTTACTGCCCCTCCCAAACCACTGGGAACACCCAACCGGACCCAGGAGAGAGCAGCTCTGTTCATCTTCAAGGTCAGGGACTCCATATCTAGTGTCCACGCAGCTGACCAATACACATGTGTTGAGCAGAGACCCCAGGCCAGAGATGTACAGAACACCAGCATCTGCCACTGCATCCCAGGTTCCAGCCTCCCTCTGAGAACCAGGATTGCAATGACATTGAGAGAAGCTGTGGTGTGAGGTGACACAGAGCCAGCTGGCATTGCACCTGGGAGGCAGGATGAACACTGCCATCTCGGGGGCAGACCTGTGTTGGGGAAAGGCACAGGAATGAGGATAAGAAGATGAGCAAAATCAGGTGAGGAGAGAGGACAATACAGGAGAGGACAGGTCACAGGCCAAAAAACTTGGACTAGAAGGACACAGATTGTCCCAGCACACAGTCTTGAGGATGCAGGGGTTCTAATCTTTTAACCCTCTCCCCCTACCAGCCCGGCTGCTAGGACCTGAGAAACAACTCACTTTGTAAAGCAGTGGGCGGTAGAGAACACCCAGTGGGAATGAATGAGCACAGCTCCACAGGGATGAATGCTCTGGTACTGCAGGCTGGCCTGCCATGGTCACTGGCCTTCCAAGGCCTCGTGGCCACTAGAGATCATCCATACCCCCTGGGCTTCCCACACACTGTGATGACCACTCCGATGCCATGTGGTAAACAGGAGGTCCCTCTTTCTTCTCTGGTAGACCCTTGACCACTTCTCAGTGGGAAAGCAGAAGCAGGGGTCAACCAGTCCCAGAGTGACAGGGCAGCTTGGTGTCTGATATCCCTGTCTGCTGCCTGGGCAGCAGGAACTTGAACAGCAGAGCGCATACTGAGCAAGCCCCGTGGGAAGCCTCAGAAGGGATGTTGTGACCACAGATGGTCACAGCTGCATCCAGCAGACCCCTTGCCCGCAGCAGCCCCCACCCCCACTCCCGGCCCAGACACTAGCTTTGTGTGTGGGGCTGTACTAGTGTCCTGCCTCCACCTCCCCACTGTCCCGGGAGGGGCAGTGGGCCATGTGACCTGGACAGGGTGGGCCGGGTGCCCCAACCATGTGGACGCTGTGGCCAGCTGCCCGCTCAAAGACTGGGGAACACAGAGAGGAAAAAAGAGGAGACTGATGGGCCAGTCCACCCAGGCTGTTCCCCGCCCACAGCCCATATGCTCACCTGAGCCCAGGGTGCCCCAAGCACCTGCTGAGACGAGGGCTGCAGGGCTGGGACTTCCTGCCAGGGGCTTCAAGTCTCCATGCCCATGGCCAGAGTGCCTTCAGCCCTGGCTGCACCCCACTGACCTCTGACCCCTAAAATATGACCTCTCTAATCCCATCCTCCCCACTGGACACAGCTCTCTCCTGAGCCCTCCTTGACTTTGGACCTTCCCCTGTGTTATCCCTCTCCTGACCCCTCTCTGACCCCGCCCTAACCCCCTCTGACCTCAGGTCTCACACACTACCTTGGCTGCACTCTGACCAGGTCAGGCCTTGGAGAGTTGGAGCAGGGTCCACAGAGCAGCTGAGTGCTTCAACTCACTCAAGAGAGGGACCTAGGAACTCCACTTGGCTTTTGGAAGTGATTTGGACTGGAGAGGTCTACATCAGAGTTGAGTAAGGGCCGAAGGCGCAGCTGGAGCTGGGGGAGTGAATTCGTCCTTAGATGAGAACTTTGGAGCAGAACGGGAGACCCAAGGAGCCAGCAGAGATGAGGGACTCAGGAAGGCAGGATTGTACTGGGCATGCTTAAACACAGGAAGGGCAAGCAACGTTGCTAGGTAAGGGATACGCTTCTTAGCTTGTTACAGAGATATATTTCATGTCATAAAATTCACCCATTAGAAGGGACAATTCCAAAATTTTCAGTATAATTTGGAATTTTTCAGTAATGACTTTCATTGGAAATAATCTCAAAGATCCTCAGGGAGTGAATCATCAGGGAAAATAGTAGAATCCATTGTATCAAATACTAAAATCCAGCAAAAGAAATATTGATTCTATAACTGCATGTCAAGTGGATTTTGCTTAGTCATTTAGTGAGTAGTCATTTCTATAACATTTCATTTTCATAGCATGTATAGTCCCGTTTGGATAATATAATTCTCAATAAGACGAAGTTGTAAAGATGGAAAACTGTGGCGTGGTGATCACTTGCCATGAAAACCATCTTGCTCCAAATATGAGTTTTAAATGTTGATGAAGTTCAGTTTATTCATTTTTAAGCGATTAATTTTGTGTTTTCTATCATAGCTAAGAATTTTACTTTTGCACCTTTGTCAAAACCAATTTTGTTTTTCTCTTTATGTGTCTGGGATTGGTGGAAATTTCTTATGAATTGCTAAGTCTGGAAATTAGATTCTTTCTCCTGCTTTTCTTGGCTTACTGTAGTAATTTTTTCCTCCCCTTTTGAAATCTACAATAATATATATACTGATTTGGAGAGTTTTCCAATTTGTTCTTGATTTTCTGTCGCAAAGCTTCTTCCTTGTCGTGAGTGGTCAGTGATGTTTCAGTTCTTTACTTCATGTCCTCCCTGTGTCCATCTGAGCTCTCAGATCCCTGACACCCATTATCACACTAGTGAACAAGGCACAAGAAAATGAAATTCACATTTCCCTCTGCTGTGAAATGTCTCTTCTGTCAGACGAATCTACAGGTGAGATCAGAGGCAGCTGAAGACCCTGTCTTTCATCTTCTGTGCCAAAACCTATGTTAAAATGCAAAGAAGCTGGGCTGGAGCAATAGCACAGTGGCAAGGGCATTTGCATTACACCTGGCTGACCCGGGTTCTATTCCCAGCATCCCATATGGTTCCCTGAGCACCACCAGGAGTAATTCCTCAGTGTATAAACCAGGATTAAACCCTGTGCATCGCTGGGTGTGACCCCAAAAGAAAAAAAAGAAAAAAGGAAAGAAAGGCCAGAGCTAGGTACTGGGGTAAAGGCACTTGCTTGCATGTGACTAAATCCTGCTTTGATGCAGTAAACATTGATGGTCCTCTGAGCAATGCCAGGAATGACTTCTGAACCCAGAGTAGGCCCTGAGCACCTTTGGGTATGTTCCAAAAACAAAAAGGGACAAGAAAAAAAATTAAAAAAATAAAGAGAGAATATCTCAGAAATCTACAATCAAAGGCCCTTACTTTGTCATTTATGAGTTTCTAGAAAAAGAAGCATGCAGGAGATAATTATTCCTTTCTGCCATCACATCCACCAAGCTCTGTAGGAAGGAGATTCAAATAATATGGGCTCCTATGTCATTTAAATTATGGTTTTTTTATGATCACGTTTTTATCATTTCCTTCTGCTAATTTTTTATCTATCCATCTCCATAGTCTTCACATGTGAGCTCAAATTGATTATTTGAGATTTTCTTACTTGTTCTTTTCTTTTTTGAAAGGTAGGCCTGTATTTCTTTGATCTTCCCTCATTCCCAACACTTTCTTTGCCTCATACCCTAGTTTCTTTTTGCTGTGTCTCTTGTTAATATTCATATATCTCATTTATTTCCTCATTTTTCAGAGTTTTTCAGAAGAATCTTGTTCTGCGTCTGTATAGTGTGATTCTTACTATTTGCTTTGGGTTGATTTTTTTTCCTTCATCACTTTGTAGTGGGAAAAGATGCTTAATTTCATTTAAATATTTATATGATTATTGATACTTTTGTAGAGGTCTATGATTGATTTGAACTGGACAACCTTCCACATGCACTGAGAAGAATGTGAATGCTTCCTCACAGGTTCATTCTCTTGAAGCCTGCAAGCTTGTGATATCTCAATCGCCTCTTCTTCCAATACCAGCAAGTGATGCTGTGACCTCACATCTGAGTTTCTTTGGGGTCCTTTTTGGAGGAGGGAAAAGGCAGGCCAGAGACAACTTCCTTAGCCACCCACAGCCCTGGGCAGGGAGGGCAAACCTGAGCACAGAGTTCACAGTTCTCCCCATCCCATCCGCTCTCTATGGTGTCAGAGTACAGCATCTGGGTTTCCTTCTGACCTAAGACTCTGAATCCCCAGGGAAGAGGGGAGGGCAGTGGGGGAAAGAACACACCTGTCACAGCCAAGTGTCCAGAGCCAAGGGGCTGTGTACAATGTCCAGTCTTGATAGTTAGCCCAAACCTAACCTTTCTCTGTGGAGTTTTCTAAGGGTGGGGGGTGAAGCTCTACCTCTCCAGTCAGGTCAGCTGACACCTATGGCTCCACTCACGGGGCTCCATCAACTCCATGTGCCTCTCCCTCCTACCCTTCAGAAAAACAGGTATGTGGTCCTCAGGCATCCTCAGATGATGAACCACTGAGCATGGTGAGAGAATCATGGACCCTTCTGGCCCTACTTTAAGGGTGATATTTGGCAGTAGCTGCTCATTCCCCATGATGATGAAATCATATTTGTTCTTTGATCCTCTCAGTGTTACAGTTATTCTTTCCTTTTTAAATGTAGAAAAAGTTTGTTAAGCATTAAGGAGTTGTTACTTACATAGTTATTCATAGCTGACTTTGAGGTATACAATGTTCCAATACAATCTTACCCCTTGTGTTGACCTCTCTCCACCAGTTTCCCAAAGCTTCCTCCCAACCCCAGCCTTTCTCCGTGACAGGTATATTTTGTTTTTACCATTATATTTAATGTAGGAGTACTGCTATTTATTCAGCCATTGATTAAGCTCATTGAATTGGCATGAACTCCACATTACTTTCTAAAATTTTTTTTAATTGAATGTCCATGAGATGGACCAATACAAAGCTCTTCATAGTTGGGTTTTAGTCATATCATGATCCAGCACATGACTACTCTCTACCAGTGTACATTTGCCACCACCAGTGTCCCCTGTTTCCTTCCCACCATCCCCCAACGCCCCATCCCTCATCCCTAGCCTCCCTCTATGGGAGGCACTTTTCTTCTTATTCTCTCTCTCCTTTTCCTTTTGTGCATAATGGTTTACAATACAGGTGCTAAGAGGGCATGGAGTTTGTTCAAAGAATTCAGTATTTTTATTGACTTGGTAAGGCTGGAGTAGCTTTTTAACTGTGTGGCAGCTTTGCAGTGTGGATGTAACTGCTGAGGCTTGCAAAAGTACAGGGAGGTGGAGGCAGTTAGCCCATCCAGACACTGAGAAAGTCTGGCTGCTGATGCACTCTCCCCGCAGATGCAGGTTGACTCATGGCAGCACCATACCCCTGGACAAGCACATTTTTTTGTTTAGCTGATGTAGTTTGAGTCTTATGCTTAGACTGTTGTTAACTGTATTATTCAGACATAATATACAGATAAAACTCTCCCCTCTATACTACTGTGCATACCCGCTACCGCAGTTACCCTCCATCATTTTCTTCTCACTCCCTTCAGTTTCTTTCCTTCCCTTTATTCCTTACTTTTGTCATCAGGGGTCAAGGGTCATATAGGTATCCCATTTGTTACCTTGCATTCCTTACCCTGTTCTTCTGTATACCACAGAGAAGTTACATTTGTCTGTGGCATTTGTCCTCCTTCTGACTCACTCAGTTCCATTCAGCTTGTGGCAAATTGTATGACTTCACCTTCCGTTATAGCTGCACTGTGTTTGCATATCATACTCTCATGAATTGTTTATCCGATGTTGGATACCTAAGTTGGGTTCCATGTCTAACTATAGTGTTGAGTATTGCAATGAATAATGGTGTGCATTTGTTCGTTTGAATGAATGTTTTTGTGTCTTGGGGGTAATATCAAACTGCAGCATTGCTGGATCATATGGCAGCTCTGTTCTTACTTTTCTGAGAAACCTCCAAACTGTTTTCCACAGGAGCTAAGCCAGACAAGATTCCCAACAACAGCAGGTAAGGATTCCTTTTCTGCCACATCCCAACAACACCAGAGATTGTGCCCACATTTTTTCCCTGACAGTTGTCATTCTCCTTTGTGTGATATGACACTTTGATTTGGATTTCACTGAGAGTAAGTGATAGCACTGTAAAACTGCCCTCCCGGTGTTCATCAATTTGCTTGAGTGGGCACCAGTAACTTGTACATTGTGAGACTTGTTAGTACTGTTTTTGGCATATCGAATATGCCACGGTAGAGTGCCAGGCTCTGCCAAGATGGCGGGATACTCTCAATCGCTTGCTGGGCTCTCTGAGAGGGACATAGGAATCAAACCCAGGTGAGCCACGTACAAGGCAAACACCCTACCTCTTGTGCTATTGCTCCAGCCCAGTGAAGACCGGCAAAACGTGATAATGAACCCTTTTTCATGTGTTATTTCATGGCCATCAGTCTACTTTTAAGATGCGTCTATTTCTTTCCTCTCACAATTTTTAAATAAGGTTTGTGAATTGGGGGAGGGGGGTGAGTCCTCTTGAGTACTTTATAGATCTTGGATATTCATATTTACCTGATGTGTTGCACATGAATATTATTACCAATTCAGTCTGGTGTCCTTTCGTTGTAGACCATGTTGTTAGCTAGGCAGAAGATTTTTAATTTTATGAAGTCCCATTTGTGTATTTTTGTTTGAGCTGTCCCTGTCAATGGGTCTGATCATTGGAAACACCTTTGAGGCCCATAGCACTGCTTCGTTCTCCAGGGTGGAGGGGTCAAACCAAGCCCGATTTACCGCCCATAGAGCTCTGGAGCCAGCATGCAGTAGCCTGGCAGGCAGCCACCGGGTGACATGTAACCAGTCCCTGTGTCTCCTGGGCAGCATTGAGTCACAGGTCCCTCAGCAGAGCCCAGCCTGGCAACTCGCAGGGAGGCCAAGAATGCATGTCCCGGCCGAGGGCACGCATTACCTCCTCTTGGGACCACAGCAAATCCTCTCTGTAGAAGGCTGGATTAACACTGGCCTCCATCTGGCTGGCCATAACTAGAGTCATCCACATACCAAGTTTCTACTAGAACCTGGGTTTGATCCAGCCCCATCAAGTAAGGGTTCGACAGGAGCTCTCCTCTGGCACAGAGTTGAGGACCATCTACTCATGTAAGTCCCTAGCCCCTGCACAGCTTGAACCTGCCTACACAGGTTTGCAGAAACTCTTCTCACCTAGCTCTGGTGTGGGTTTTGTTTTCCCTTCCATGATCCAGTGCCTGAGCCCTTACCTAGACCACAACTGGATGTGCAGTTTGGACCCTCACCAGAGCTGTTCCAACTGTGGGGTGTGGAACATGGCCCTTTGGCCACTGCAGAGGCAGCTCCCATTTCCGGAGCCTATCCCAGGTGGCCCCTTTTGGAGACAACACATACAGAGAGCACAGGACCTGGGCAAAGAGGGCACCAAAGCCTGCCAAAGCACGAACAATGCAAGGAACACCTGCAAGTGTTTTCCAGGCTCGGTCACAGGTGTACCTGTATGTGCTCTGGGATGGCTTTAGTCTGACACAACCCAATCGCAAGAACTTGACACAAACAGCGAGACTCTTCTGGGGCTCCAGGATCCTCAAGGCCTGATAATGAGACCTTTGTTTTCCACCTATCCCATGAAAATGCACCCCTCAGTCTTTATCCTGGTCACATAAAACATGGCCCCCTCTCCAGGGATTTTGAGATGTGCATTTTCTTGGGAGCTGACTGTGTTAATACCTCCCAAGCCCCACATAGACCCTTTTCCACCCTCACACCCCTCCCACTTCAGAGGAATGAAGAGCTGGTCTCAGCAAGCTGCCATCCCTGCTCTAACAGGTAAAAGCCAGGTCCCCAGGGCTTTCCAGATGCTTGATCCAACTTTTCAGGTACTTCATCAGCATCAGCACCTCAGAGTCTCCTCCATCCAACCCAGCTCCACAGCCCAGCTGCCCCTCTAGGGTCTGCTCCATGGAGGAGGAAGAGCCCAGGGACCCCTCAGCTCCCTGACTGTGACTGCAGGGCTTCCTCAGTGTTCCCCAGTGGAGAGCAGTGCTTTCTCCAGACAGGTTAGTGTTGTTTAAACTCCCAGTACTTGCTGAAGTGGGGCCAGGTGGCAAGGAGCTCGCCAACAGGAACAACCTGAAGGTTATGGGCTAGTCTATGGGAATGAGCACAGGCCCCGCTGCTGTATCTGGGTCCCCTTCAGGGCAGCTGATCTGCTCTGAAGTCTCGATGCTGGACTTTGTGTGCTCATAAAGGAGCATGCAGGAACAGTAGAAAGGTCTGACCACCTTGTTTCAGCTGTGCCATAGAGTCTGGACATACTTCATTTCTTCCACAGTGATCACAGTTTTAGAGAGTGTAGAACAAAACTGGTGTGGTGCCCAGGAACTGTTCTTGCTTCTAGGGACCAAATGCAAGATGAGGCATGTTGAGCCACTTCACACCAGAAGCTACTGGTACTGTGGAGGAGCCTCAAGGTTACCCTAAAACATTTCCAACAAGAAATGAATTTCGGATCCAGGAAGCTTGCTGAAGTGATGAAGAGATCAGCTTGCTGATGTTGCAGCCGGCCGATTTCACCAGGGTGCCTCAGACAGGGGCAGGTGTTGTCCCTCCACCTGCCCCTGACGAATCCAGAGCCCAATGGAAAACCCACGTATGTGAGACCAGTGACTGCTAACTCTAGTCCTCAAGGGATCAGGGACAGCTGCTCCTTCCCATCTCTTCGCCTCTATGTCACGCTCATGAACTGCCTTCCTCCTTGTGCCATTTAAGCTCAGTAATGGCCATGATCCAGAGATTTAAAAATGAATCTCAGAATCGAGATTTCTTCAGACACTAATTATTTAAAATTGTAGAATTCCAGGGCGTGCAGCCACTTTTGTGGCCATGTGACTTCTCATGCTATTCATAATAAGCTATACAAAATAAAGTATCTGTCTCTTAGGCAGGCTTGAGTGGTGGTGGTGGTAAACTTAGAAATAATTGTGTTGGGATGGTGTAATGGTGGTGGGATTGAAATATTGAATGTAATCCATTATTGTGAATAACTTTATGAAAATAAAATTTAAAAAATTATTTTGCGTACCAAAAAAAACCCATTCCTGACTGGTAGATGCGGCAGAAGCCGGGAAAAGTATTCGTAACGCCCGCCTGTCCTTCGCCAACTATAAGACCAAGATGACTGCCCTCCGACGTCCTGATGGATCCATCACATCCTCCAGAACGGCAATGGAGAAGATTATCCATGACTTCTACTCAAATCTCTTCGATAGCCATGTCCACTTGCCGACATACCAAATTCCACAGGATGGGTATGTCGTTCCCAACGTTCTCCCTTCCGAAATCTGACACGCCATTTCGTCAGTAAAGAAGCAAACAGCACCCGGCCCAGACAAGGTCAGACCTGAACACCTGAAGAACCTGCCGTCAGTACTCATCAATACACTGGCTCGGCTCTTCACTCGCTACCTGTCTGAATGCAAGGTTCCATCTCAATGGAAAACCAGCAGGACCGTACTACTGTTCAAGAAGGGAGACATCCATGACATTGGCAACTATCGCCCGATCTGCCTATTGTCTGTCATCTACAAGTTGTTCACTCGAGTCATCCTGAATAGGATTGGCAGAACACTAGATGAAGGACAACCATGTGAGCAAGCAGGGTTCCGCAAAGGATTCAGCACCATCGACCATATCCACACGATAACCAAACTCATTGAGGTTTCTCGGGAGTTCAAGATGCCGCTCTGCTTAACGTTCATTGATTTAAAGAAGGCCTTTGATTCTGTTGAGACGGAAGCGGTCATTGAAGCCCTAGCCAATCAGGGCATTCAAGCCCAATACATCAGGATCCTCCGTGAGCTGTATTGCGGATTCACTACCAGGATCTCACCATTCTACAAAGAAGTGATCGTTGATGTCAAGAGAGGGGTGCGGCAGGGTGATACCATTTCACCAAAACTCTTCAGTGCCACCCTCGAGAACATCATGCGACGACTGGAATGGGAAGGAATGGGAGTGAAGATAGATGGTCGGCAACTACACCACCTCCGCTTTGCTGATGACATTGTTTTAATAACACCAAACATCAGCCAAGCGGCACAAATGCTGGCCGACTTTGACCGTGAGTGTGGAAAGGTAGGACTACAGCTGAATCTTACGAAGACAATGTTTATGAGAAACAGCCTTGTTCCTGACGCCCCATTCGCTCTCAATGGAACGACCATCTCCGAATGCAACAGCTATGTGTACCTAGGTCGAGAGGTCAACATGACAAATGACCTGGCACCCGAGCTGCGCAGGAGGAAGAGAGCGGCTTGGAACGCCTTCAAGAACGTCGAAGAAATAGCTAAGAGGACGAAGAACCTCCGGCTCCGGGCACATCTCTTTGATTCCACTGTTCTTCCTGCATTAACATATGCCTCAGAGACCTGGGCCCTACGCAAACAAGATGAGAACGCCATTCAGGTCTCCCAAAGAAGAATAGAAAGAGCTATGCTTGGAATATCACGTTTCACTCAAATGAGAGAACGAATCCGGAGTTCTGACATCCGTCGACGATCAAGGATCAGGGACACTGTCTCATTTGCCAAGGTGTCGAAAATCAGATGGGCTGGTCACGTAATGAGATTTAAAGATGACCGTTGGACTAGAGCTGTTACTGATTGGATTCCACGGGATGTCAAGAGACCGCGTGGCCGCCCACCTACCAGATGGTCAGACTTCTTTGTCAAGGTCATGAACGATCGGTTTGAGGCCCTCCATGTTCCCGGAGCGAAGAGATGCCATTGGGCTACACTAGCACGCGACAGGGACAAATGGAGACGTTACTGGCACCCGCTCGAGCAAATCGACGACTAACGGGAAGTTAAGTGATTAAGTGATTATTTTGCGTACCAAAAAAAACCCATTCCTGACAGGAACTACCTGTGATTTTGAACTGTCTCCAAATAGGCAGAAAGTAACAGAGCACCAAAGGCAATATAGATCCTGAACTATCAGGGATAAAGAAAACTGCAGGTTCAGGACACCATGCTCAGTTCCAGAAGTCAAGACAGGACAGACAAGGAAAGATTAAGGACCTTGCTGTTTGTCTTAGTGTAAAGAAAACACCAAGAGAGGACACATGTTCTCTGGATAACAAAAATCGTTGCATCCCTAATACAGTTATCAGAACCTTCGTGCTTGGGGTGCATTACACAGTGCATAAAATCCCTACCCCACAATCCCAAATTAGGGGTTCTCTGCCAGCAGTGAGAGGGTTTTTCCCAGGCTTGCGTTCTCAATAAAATTCTTTGAGAAGCTCACTTTAAATCTGCGCATCTGCTGTTAGCTAGTACAAGGGAGTAGAAAGAAGCTCATTGTTCATCAACCATTGAAGGAATTGCCAGATGTAGCCCTTCTGCACATGGAATATGATTCTGTAGTTAACGTTTGAACTGTGGACATGAGCTGATGTAGGTGGACCAGGAAAAGCTGTTCTCAGTGAAAGAGGCCACATAAAGCTAGATAGCCAGAGTGTGGCAATCTAGAGAAAGAAAGGAATATGGGGTTCAAGACTCAAGGATTAATGGGAAGAGAAAGTGTGATGGCTGAGTGGAGGAGGTTATGGACACCTTCTGAGGATACGAGCTCTATTTTAAAGTGTGGTGAAATTGTTTTCAAAGGTATTTTGGAACTGAAGAAGTAGTACAGCTGATGGGGCAGTTGCTTTGAACATGGCCAACCTGGATTTGATTCCTGGCACTCCATATGGTCCCCTGAGTCCAGAAAGGAGTACGTCCTGGGCAGAGCCAGAGTAAGCTCCAGGAACCATTTTGTGTGACACTAAAACAAATGGAATGCTGAGAATTGGGAAAATTGTATACACATTAAGGTGCTTGTGTTGCATGTGCACAGCCCTCATTCTACTGATGTCTAGCACCACGTTGTCCCCTGAGCTATACCAGGAGTGAGTCCTAGAACAAGGAGCTCTGTAGAGCAGTCACTGTTGGGTGTGAGCCACGAACTCAGGGAAGAAATGGAAACAGTCTGTCTCCCACATCTGTGAAAGCTCCTTTGTGTTGCTCTCTCCCATGCTGTGATTTTTCCCAGCGTGATGCCCTCAATCTTTGATGTGCTTTTTGATGCATTCCAAGGAAAAGACAGCAAACGTGAGCCTCGCCTATGTCCACAGAATTGGGTGGGTCTGCTGAAACTGAGCACATCTCCCTAAGGGTGGGGAGGACTCATCCCTGCTCCAGGGAGTACAATGTCTCACAGGACCCAAACCCTGTAACGCCCTTACCTGTTTTCATCTCCGGATTGTCCAAGGAGCATGAGCGACAGGAGATACCAAGAGTTTTCAATGTAATGAAATTTATTAACTATTTACACAATGACACAACGGGGCTGCTCCAGCAAAACCCCACCACTGGGCCCGCCAAACAATACAGAGAAGTCCTAGCTGGATGAAGATCAGGTGGAAGACAAGGTTGTTAGGGGCAGCCAGGCTCAGGAGGGAGGCCCCTGGTCTCCTACTGGATGCTGTACCCATTCTGTATTGTACTCCTCTGGGCTAGAGCAGGCTGGAACCTTCTCTTTGGGGGCAGGGAAGGGCCCACCAGCTCCACAGTCAAGGCTGAGCCCCCAGACACCCTGGGGTGCTCCCCAGGGAAGGGGGTCTTCTCAGTAGTGCCCAGTCCTGCGCTCCCACACAGAGGCCGCTTCCTGGAAGGGGCAGTAGCAGGGGCAGCAGGATTGCAGGCCCTTCTGTGAGTGGGTTGGGGCCGAGAAGCCCCCCAGGCCCTCGGGCAGCAGGGGCCAGTGTCTGAGCCAGGTCTCATGGGGAAGCCCCAGGGCAGAAGGCTGTGTTGAGAGGCCTGGAGGAAGGCCAGGCAGGGCAGCTCCTCCTCCTCCTCCTCACTGGAGCCCTCTGCTGCCCCATGTGGCCCCTGGCCAGGAGGGGCCTCTCCCAGCATGAGGGAGACCCTGTTGTCCAGAGTAGGGGCAGCGAGTCCCGGAAAGGGGGCCTGTTCTGCCTGAAGGGATGGGGATTCCAGGCTCCCCAAAGAGAGGACAGAGGCTCGAGGTGCCATCCCAGTGGCCTCAGCCTGCACAGGCCTTGAGGCATGTCCAAAGTCAGTCTCAGGGGGGCAGGATTCAGCGCTGGCCCCTGGCTTATGGCCCCAGGTAGGGGTTGGGTTGCAGTGACCTCCTGCACTCTCAGATGGACTTGAGTCCTTTGGAGTCAGCTGGTGTTGGGGACAAGCCTTCTGGACCTCCTTGTCCAGCACAGTCCGTAGACGCTTTTCCACAATCTGAAGGGAGGAAGGAGAGTGTGGGCATGTGGGGGTGCAGGGTGGGACAGAGAGTGACCGCGACTCCTCCCAGAGTAGAAAACCAAGATCTCTGTCCCACTAAGGGCCCTCACCCCCGCCAACCCTTCCCTCACCCCATATTCACGTCCTCATCTTCCCTGAGGACTCAAAGGGAGGCCTCTGGCCATGGCCTGGGCAGGGAGGGCACCAAGTGACTAGGCCCCAGTGCTGGGCGCCCCTCCCTGACTCATGACCCACCTGCTGCTCTGAGTGCCCTGGTACCTGTCCCCTGTGTCCCCTGCAGGGACTCTTTCCCAGCAATCACATGCAAAATACCTCCTATTTGCCGTGGGCCGCTACCCATTGCCTTCCAGGAAACCCTCACATTATTCCCCTGGGTCCTGCATGGACCCCAGAGACCTATGTGCCTCACCTGTGTGGGGGTGAGTCCTTCCTCCTCCTCGAGCTCCTCAGCCAGGTCCAGGAGATCCAGCTGGGATTCTGGGGAGAGTAGGTGCGCCAGGAAGCTGGGGTGAATGACTGCCTCGACCTGGGAGGGGGAAGCGGGTGTGAGGGTTCTCCTATGGACTAGGAAGGAATTAAGATGCAAACTCACCCGTTCTCAGCACAGTGCAGGGTCTTGGACGGTTGCACAAAGTCTCTGTCATGTACACACATGACACAAAGACACACACTCTTCCACCTCTAGGCACATGTACATGTATCCACACGTTTCTGCACAGAGCCCAACCAGTACACACAGATGGAGACACACAGAGATGTTCACACATTGACCAAACCCAGAAATTCTCAAAATAGGGCCAATGTTTGTACACAGGGAGACACATGTGCACACATACACACAAACACAAGTAGAAATATGTCACTACCAAGCCCTGGACAGAAGCAACCCTGTGCCCTCCCCACCCTACAGCAGCACCCAAAACCCACCTTGGTGACAAAGGCCTCCTGGGAGCACAGCTCGTACACATAGCTCAGGAGCCCCGGCTCAGGGCAGGTCCCGGCCTCCTCCTGCTGCTCCTTCCTGCCCGCTGCCCTTCGGCCAAGGGGCGCCCCACAGACTGTATCGGGGGCCTTTAGCTGCTCGTCCATGATATCCATGTTCTGCACGGTCTCAGGGGGGATCTCCTTGGGGGCCTTGCTTTTGGGGGCCCGCTGTGGTTTGTGCGTCTTGGGGCAGGCTGCCCGAGCCCGGGGTCTGGATTTCTTAGGGACACAGGCTGAGGAGGAAGAAGGGGAGAGGGACGTGAGTGGACCCCGCGTCCATTGCCCTTAGACACACAGCACTGAGCACAGAAATGTGGACGGATACCTGTGGGATGGGTCAGGTCAGGTGTGTGTCTACATCTGTGTGTACTAGAATCCCATAACTGCGTGAGGGATGAGGGGGCCTTCAAAGGGAGGAGGGGTCAACCGTGTCCCCAGGGTCTCCAACCCCACTTCAAAGGTGAGTCTGACGCCCTCAGGCAGTGTGCTGTGTTCAGGGAGAGGGAGAAACCCAGGAACAGGGGGCCGCTGAGCATAGGCCTGGGTGTCCCCAGGAGAGTGAAGGCTCCCTGGCAGGGCAGGAACCCTAGCACCTTCCTGGGCATATGAAAATTAGCTGGGGAACAGGCTCGGTACCTGGCTGCTGGCCTAGTGGTGGGCCTGGAGCCCCCTGAGGCTCAGGCCTGGGTGGAGCAGTGGTTGGCAGTCCCTGTACTCCATTCATCCACTGCAGCTTCTGCGCTTCCATCTCTTCCTCAGCCTCAAACTCCATGAACCTGGTATGGGGAGCACAGACCCCATTGAGATGGGCTGGCCTGGACCATACTGGATGAGGCAGGGACAGGGAACACACACCGCCAAGCCCTCAGGAGGGTGGAGAATGGGTGGGCATAGACCCTAGCTCCCCCAGTGATTCCCCATATCATCATTTTGAGGGTCACAGAAAATAAGGGACTGTGACCCTCAGACTGTGGTCAGGAGCCCCAGAGTGGGGTGGGGAGAAGTGTCCCGGCCCCAGGAGGGACAAGCTTCCACAGGGGAAGGGCCTCCCGGGGATGCCAAGGACGCCTTGGCCATCTGGGAGCAGCCCGTGAAGCCCAGTCCCGCAGCCAGCCCCAACCCCCACTCTCTGCCCAGGACTGACTTACTTGGCAGCCATGTCGTAGTAGATCATGCGGTCAAAATTGCTCGTGCCCTCCCATTCCCGCAGGGCCCGGCGCAGGCCTTCCTCCAGGCTCATGGTGGGCTTCAGGCGGGCCAGGGTGCGCAGAACCGGGCTGCAAGGACAGGCTCGGTCAGGGTCTGTATCTGCCAGGAGGCCCCGCTGTCCTACACCCATGCCTAGAGCCCTGATGGCGGCCTGGTCTCCCCGCGCAGAGTTGACTCTACCTCCCACACCCCTGCTCAGTGGCCATGCTGGTGTGATCCTTCAGCTCTGAGGATACGTCATGAGATGCCAAGGCCGAGCAGTCATGGCCTGTCTGAATCCTGTTGCATCTGTGATGTGTCTGGTCTTAGGAACAGAAAGTCTGTCCTACCGACCACAGGTTGGGACCAACCCTGATGAGCAGACTGAGTTGAAGCTTTAGGGCATGACTGGTCACTATGGGATTTGAGCCGAAACCCCGGGGTGACATTCCTGAGGTCACGCTGTCATGGACCCTACCCTGGGGGTCACCCCTGTCCCTTCCTGTGAAGCTCCCATTAGGTCTAGGACACCCAAGGGACTTACATGAGGAAGCAGGAGACAGCCTCAGTGTCCGGAGTCTGAGGAAGGTACCTCCGGGTCAGGGCCTTGAATTTCTGCCAGCGCCGAAAGTTCTCGTAGACACTACTGGGGCTGCTGGAGGTTTCAGGTGATGCCTGGTTCCGGGTGGTGGCTGGACCAGTCTCCCCACAAACCCACTGGGGCAGTGATCCACCACTGGATGGGAGGATGATGGGAACCACCTGGGCCACTGGCAGTGGAGCCTGAGGAGGATGGTCTCCTGTCCCAGCCTGGGTGACAGTAGTAGCTGGGGTCGGCATAACGGTCTCTGGCACAGATGACACCAAGTAGACGGGTGCAGGATGCCCATTCACGGCAGATGGAACTTCTGGGCCCCCCCAGTTGAGTGAAGCCTGTGTCAGGATGACAGGCTGGTTCTGGGCTGATTCCACAAGCCCCACCTCAGGGCTGACCTGGATGATGACCTTGCAAGGTTCAGGAACGCGGGGACCATGGCTTGCAGCTCCTGTCATCACAGGCACCATGGGGAAAGGTGACAGTACCAGAGGGTTGCCAGGAGAAATGGCCGAGGTCACCAGAGGGGGCATCTGGATGGGCTCCCAGGGTGGTGGCTGGGGGAGCCCTGGATTGAGAAAGGGCAAGACCCGGAAAGCAGAGCCGGAGACCCCAAGGTTCATGGTCATCTCTGGGAGCAGCACAGGAGACACTGTGGAATGGAGGGAGGGGAGTGAGAGGGAGACGGTGTGGGGGGGAGCAAGGCCTCACAGGCCCAACCATCTCTAGATCAGGCCCTTTGAAAGGAATGAGGTGGTGTGCCCTGTCTCAGCCCTGAGTCCCGGGCACAGGCCATCCCTCCCCTCAAGCTGGGTTATACTTCTTGGAGATCCTAAGGCTAGGGTTCTTGTGTTCTGGGGAGTTTCATCAGGGATGGCAGCAGGTGTGGAAATGGCCAGAGATTTCACCAGTCAGACACTTGGGGATGTTTCCAGAGTTCTGGGGCTGCTGATCATGTTAGATTGAAAATTGGTAACATCTTCTAAATAATCTAAGACTTTATCCCAGAGACAGATACAGGATAATTAGCATCAGGCATAAACCAGGTGCCAGGAAAGAAAATTGTCTGCCACCATCGTTACTCAGGTGGAATTCACACAGAGACTCACACTAGAGACGACCCAGAGCCTGTGCGCATCATGCTCAGGACAGAGTCCCTGATGTCTCCAACTGCTCTGACGATGCTCTTTCTGCCTCAGTACACTCCAACTCTCCTCAAGGAACAGACCTTCACAGACTTTTCTCAGGAAAACCCCACATATCACACACACACACACACACACACACACACACACACACACAGAAACACACCTCATTCTCACAAACTCACACATAGACTCACACATCCATTTATTCCTTGTCTGTGAGGGAAGTATCCAATTCTCAATCAATCTTCACCTCAGAGCTGAAATGCTTGCTGGGCCTGCACCATGAGATGCCAGACCATGGAAGAACAAACTTCACCAAAATGAGAACAATCCAGAATAACTCAGGAATCTTAGTCGTAACTACGCTGAAGTAACCTGCTGACCCAAGACAGCTGCTGGGCTCAGCCAGCAGAGAGTTTAAGTCTGTAGAAGTGTCAGGCTCTGACTGTGGCAGTTAGTCACTTGCAGCCCAGCTCTGGGGAGGACTCATCATGGCAGAATTACACACAGACAGCCTCACTCAACAAGGTTCAGGCTGGACCATCTGTGCTGAGCTGTCCACATCAGGTTGAGCTCAGCCCAAGTCTAATTACTTCTAAACTTATTCTAGAGCACAGGAGGAGGCATGGACTCAGCATGCCTGGGTCTTTCCTGTGCCACCACAAAACAGTCCCTCCAGACACATGACAAATGGCCCTTTTCCCCCATCCACCAGCAGGACACTCACATATAAAGCAGCCATATGCCTGCTGCCTCCCTCTGTCCATACCAATGACCTTCCCCCAGGTAATTTGACACACCTCCAACGATGCCCTCCCAGACCCCTCAGGTTCTCCTGGACTCCCTTTGCTGTACAGGTGAGATATCTATGGAGCCCAGGTCTTTCTCCTCTTTCACCCACTCAAAACATGGTGTTCCCAGTCAGGGTGACTATGAACCCAAAGGATTTCAGGGTGACAGTGACTTTCTCACATACACAGACACTCTCACAGGCTTACCTCCTCCTGAAGCCATCGCCATAGACGTGGCCAGAGGTCACTGCAGTTTATCAGCCTTCACAATGGCAAAACTCAGGACCAGGATCTGAGAGTGAACTGCTCACACAGACGCTCAGGATCCGAGTGGGTGAGGGTGAAGTTTGAATTCAAACCTCAGAATCTTGGGCCCAAGACATTCTGCAGTGGGGGAGGGGAGGGCCAGGTGGGCCTGGCTGGGGAAACATTCCATGAAGGGCTCTGATTGGACGGCCAGAACCAGAACTTTCCTTCAAACTGCTCAATGGCAGAGCAGCTCACATGGCCTCTTCCAGCCACTTAGACAAAGTTTCCCGATTCTCAGCACACATGTTGGCTTGGTCTTCGCTGTATCTCAATACTTTATCCACCAGTCTAGTTGTGTGCCCCTCAAATCTCTCTCCTTCCTCTCTTCCTGTGGACCTCCTTCAACAGAGTCTACGCTTTCTTTGCAATATTCAGTCATTTGTGACTTGTGAACCCATGGAGGTCAAAAATTAAAAGGAGATTTCCCAAGCAAACGCAGTGGGTTTTGCTTTTTTGTTTGTTTGTTTTTCTAATCCTTCATTAGGGTCCAATCCCTAGGAATGAAAGTAATGTAGAATTGTCTAACATGTTTGACTAGCTTTTTCAAAGTTTCTTTCTACTGGAAGCTCTTATCCCTCCTGGAATAGCCATGAAGTTTCATGTTAAAACAGCTAAGAAGCTCAAACTTACTTCTTTGCATTTGCAGTACATTTTATGGATGATTTGCCTCCTAAATATAATGTTGAGTCGAGGAATATCTTTAGTGGTTCAAAGATAAGTTTTGCCAGAGGCTCAATGATGTGTTTTTAATGCATGGCTGGGTGTTCCCTTCAACTTCGCCTTGTAATACAATGCTCTCTCCCACACCAAACTGGTTTTCTGTTGTTAACATATTTCTAGACATGTACTATGAACTGAAACCCCTAAGGATCTCATTTTTATGAACTCATAACTGATTTCCACTCTGGTTAAAAGTACATGTACGTTCTACCAGCTGGCATGTGTATTGATTTTTTTATATTGGTCAAACGGCTTCTCTCTTGTTCAGGAGACTCCATCCACACAGCATGAATTTCTGCAGTCTCTAACTGAATCCTTCTTATGCCTGAAAAGCCACCAATCTCGTGCATGACTGGCCGACATTTGCACCACTGCAGCCTGTAGGTGCGCGCGCATTGGGGCTGTCCTGGCTCAGTTCTAAGCAGTTAGAGGTAACGGACACGCACGCGCACCTGCATCTCTCGCGGGGTCTGCAACTGCCAACGTCCTACAAGCTATGGGTGTAATGACTCCTCTTTGGGATAGTCGCACCCATGCCTATGTCAGGCTAAACAGAGGGGTATGTGGCACTTTCCAGCTGTCTGGGGGAGCGTCTCCTCCAGGCTGTGGCAGCGCCGCACACCTGCGCCAGATCGGTTCCGGATCTGGACGCTGAGAGCTAGGGTGGTAAAGGACTCCTGGGACCATTCAGACTGCTACTTGAGGTCGGAGTGAATGTGCAGCGGGGGAGGGCCATTGCCTTGCATATGCCAACCTGGCTTCCATCCTCTTCATCCCAGATGGTACCCTGAGTACCGCCAGAGTAATTCCTGAGTGCAAAGGAATTCCTCAGCACAGCCAGTGTGGCTTCAAACCAAAACAAAAGAATCCCAAAATACAACAGCAATAAAACAGCAGGAGCAAACAAAGCCCTAATACCATGTGGACCTTTTGTGTAGGATGCAAAAGCAAACACAAAGTTTTTCCTTATTGATAACTTTAGCCCTTGAACATGAAAAAAGTCAGGTCACTCCTAAATGGGGAAAATGGGAAGCTCTGACATACATAGAAAATACATACTTAGAAAAGCTTCATCTTTGTTTCCCAAAGCGGTTTAGAAACCAACAATTAGGTTCCATCACTATTCCCTCGTCAATAAATGAAACAGTTTTCTTGACTTAAAATATTGAAACAATCATAATCTGACATCCAATTGTTGTGCAATTGGTAGCCTGGTTGGCAGGAGATGCAAGAATTAAGCAAATATCGACAGACATATGTAAGGTTCAGTTGAGCTTACAAAATTGACAGTGAAACTATGTTTTTGTATATTGTAATGCCTTAAAAACCTCTTAAATGTGTGTTCATTATCTGTAGTATTTTAGGACAAGACACTTCATTTATTGAGACCAGGTAGAGGTGTCCAGCCATTGTCAGCTCACAAGTACATGGGTGTAATGCTGCAATCGCAGATCTGTTTGAGTTTAACCATGGTGATTACCAGTTCCAAGAAAGCAGTAGGATGGCCAGATGACAGAGACAGGGATTTCAAATTGTTTACTTCAGGAAGCAGCTAGTGAAATTTTGGGCCCAGCAGAGCAAGCTGAGCTTGATGACCCATTAAATATGAGGAACCTGTGGTGGTTGTGGTGGTGTTGGTGGTTCTGGTATCATGGTTACACTAATTCAGTTTCCTTCATCCCACGAAGAATTTGTTAGGATGAGAAATATCTGCTTTAGAAAGGGGAGAGCAAAGAGCAATTGGAAAGAATCTTAAGAAATTCCAGAGCGAAGGAGGATGGTGTACTGGGCAGACAAGGCAGCAGCTTATTGAGTGTGTCCAATCTCTCCTGGGAGTAGCGAGTCATGGAAGCTCTTATGGATTCTTTCCCAGGGAACAGAATGAGGGGTGTTCTTCAACCTGAGTTGTGAAGGTCCAGTGTTGATGTGTTTGCAAATTTAGGCACATGTGTAGTGGTCATGGGATGTGGTTTTCTGCATGTTATATGTGCATCGCACAAGTAAGGTCATATATGTTGTCATCAGTAACTCTCCACCTGGGTGCCTTTCCCCACCATTGTCCTCACATCACCTTCAGTCTGCTTCTTCCTTGACTGAGGTTTTGTTTTGTAATCAAAAGTCAAGACATCTTTTCATTCAGGAGTTTTTAATTACTTTCCTTTGTTTATATAGCACGCTGAGATCCTACAATATTTGTCCTTTCTCTGAATTCTTTTGCTTGTCAGGATGCCCTCCATCCATCCAATTTGCAGGAGTCTGCAAGATTTTACCTTTTCTTGTAGCTGAGTAGTGTTCTGTTGTGCGTGTTTATACTACAACTTTATCTGTTTATGTGTCCATTTGGGGTTTTCCTGAGTATTGTACTTAGCATGGCAGTGAATATAGGAGTGCATATATCATTTTGATTTTTCTATTAAGGGGTTTTGGTGGGAACATGCAAATGTGAAATCACTAGGTCTTTTGGAACCTATATTCTTGCTCCACTACCCAACTGCCGCCACACTCCATGCTGCTTTCCACACACTTGGGCCGAGCCTCACATATGAGTGAACATATTCCTGGCCACATCCCTACCCATTTTCCATCATTCCCACACCATATTTGATGGGTTTCAGACAGTAGGCAACAAATGATAAGTAAAGTAAGTAAAGGCCGTCCCGTTGATCATCGATTTGCTCGAGCCGGCCCAGTAACGTCTCCAATGGACACTTTGTTGTTACTGTGTTTGGTATATTGAATACATCCTGGGTAACTTGCCAGGCTCTGCCGTGCAGGCGAGATACTCTCGGTAGCTTGCCGGGCTCTCCGAGAGGGGTGGAGGAATCGAACTCAGGTCGGCCTTGTGGGCTGCCTGCAAGGCAAATACCCTACCGCTGTGCTATCGCTCCAGCCCACAAGTCAATATATAAATATTACATATATTACATTTATATATTATACAAATATGTATTATATTTATATAATTCAGAGAGTCCGGTAATCTACTGAGAATATCCTGCCCACACTCCAACTTAGGCTATTCATCTTTGGATATTTTTTTCTTGTCAATTTTGTGTATTCTTCCAGAACTAAGTGCTGAATTGGCTAATTTTTCCTTTCATTTGAGAATTTTCTTATTTCTTAGTTTTAATTTTATTTTTATATAGTAGTTCACAATATTTGATTATATTTTATATTTGATCACCAATCCCAACACCATTACACATTCCCACTACCATATTTCGGATGTTTTCATCCCAAACCCCAACCCCTACCCCATAGCAGAATGAAAATAATTTATTTTGCATTATTTGTTACGAATAAAATGCTAAAAATGCTCCAAAATGTTTCTTTAGAGAAAAGTGTGTGAAGATTGTTGTATTTCACGCTTTAACCACTAAACCCTTCTATAAGAGATTATGAGCATGTTGTTAAAGGTTCAGTCCTTTGTGCATAGATATTGGACTGGAGCAATAGCACAGCCCTAGGGTGTTTGCCTTGCATGCGGCCAACCTGAGTTCAATTCCTTCGTCCCTCTCAAAGACCCTGCAAGCTACTGAGAGTATCTCGCCTGCAAGGCAAAGCCTGGCAAGCTACCCGTGATTTATTCGATATGTCAAAGAAAGTAACAACAAGTCACAAAATGGAGACGTTACTGGGCCGGCTCAAGCAAATCCATGAACAATGGGAGGACAGTAACAGTGATATACATATATATATATATATATATATATATGTAAAGATATATTTCCCTAGAGAATTGGTTGCCTTCATCAAATGTGGTGTGCCACTCTTGGAAGATGGGTTGTGTCAGGTATGAAATGCAGGCGCAGGGTCGAGGAATAGGGTCAGTCATGGGTAGGCTCTGCCTGAACATGTGAAGAGCAGCTGTGACCATGGCAACGGTTGAATTCTGGAGAGTTTTGACTGCCAGGCCTTGATGTAGACCTTCAGTGCTGTGAAATTTCTCTTAACTCTGCAGCATGTCACGTGTTTTAGAAAGATGTGTTTCCTTTTTTATTTGTCTCATTTTTCCCCCTCTAATTTCCACTTAACTTTCATTCTCCTACCATTGGCTGTTCAGAGTTTTTTTTTTATTTTCCTGCATATATGTAGTTCTAATTTTTCTTTATGATTAATTTTTACTTTCTTGCAATTTTGTTCACATTCGTTACTTGGCATGTTTTAGATCTTCTTGAAATTCCTAAGAAATTTTTTGTGGTCTAACAAATGATCAGTCCTAGCAAATATCCCATGTGCACTTAGGAAGATTGTGATGCATTGATTGCTTTATATATGTATAGTAAATAAGTATGCATGTATATTTTTCCTTCATCGCTTTAAATTTGACTTCTGATTCTCTGACTCTGCTGTGTTGGTTGTGCTCTGGGTTTTTTGCACTCCGACTCTATAGGTGGAGACCCCAGATAGATTGTTGTGTTCCCTTCCACCCATTCCGGGCTTGAATGAGCCCTAAATACACCAGGAGACCAGCACCCACTGCCATCTAGCTCCCAAGTGGGTTGAACACCAAAGGGCTTTATGGATGTCTAAGATGGTTAAAATAATAAACCTGTGTGCATAGTTTGAGTCATGTGAAAGCAAGAGAGAATTTTTCTCATTGCAAACCATCACTACTTCAGTCGGTAGCATTTCAAGTCCTCCTAAATGAGGATGATGAGCGACAGGTCTAAGGTTAATCTTTGCAGGTCATGTGTGCCTTCCCTGTTAACTTAGAATTAATAAGCAACAGTTCTAACCACTGCTTTGTTGGGGGAACAGTATTTATTATTACAGTTATTGCAGTTCATCCCACCAAAATGCACAAGACTTTCCACCACTATCCATGTGCTACTTCCAGCTTCACGTCTTGTTTTATCCCACTCCTCGCCCAAGTGTATGGTAATCTCAGGTTTGGAATTCAAGGTTAAGGGGTTGCCATATTTGACACTCTCTCTTTCCTTGTTTTCTGACTCCCAATATCACACACGAGAGAGATTGTGTGAGTTTTGTCTTAATCTCTCTTACTTATTTCAACTGACTTACTTATTGAAATTAAGGCTTTTGTCTTAATCCCTCTGACTTATTCCAGCTCCAGTCAGAGATTTCATTATTTTGTAATAGCTTAGTAAAATTCCATTGTGTACATCTGCATGTGTGCACTTGTGTCCTAACTTCTTTATTCATCCATCATTGATGTTTGGGTTGCCTCCATTTCCTGGCTATTCTAATTAGGCTTCGATGAACACAGGTATTCATATATTTTTTCAAATTAATATTTTCTGTTTTTAGTGGGGCAATGCCAACAAGTGAAATCTCTGAAACATATGGAAATTATATTTTTATTGTTTGGTGAAATCTCTGAAGTGTTTTTCCTAGAAGTTGAACAAGTTCAGTTTCCCAGTGAGGTTTCCTTTTTTACATTCTTGCCAACAGTAGTTGTTTCTACTCTTTGTGACATATGCCATTTTCACTGGTGGGTGATAATATCTCATTGTTTTGATTTGCAATGTCCTCGTAATAGTTGATACTGAACATGTTTTCATACACTTATTGATCATTTGTATGTCCTCTTTGTGGATGGGTCTCACTTCTCTCCTATTTGATGTGATGATTTGGGTTGTGTTGAGCTTTTGCATGTTTTATACATCTTGACATTGGTCCTTTATTTGTTATATGTTTGAAAATATTTTCTCCCACGCAGTAGGGCAGTTTTAACATTTTATCTCAAGTTTTATTTGTTCTGTACTCACTTGTACATTTGTTTTAATCCCCTTTGTATTTTTATTTCTTTTACCAGTGAAATCAAACCATTGCACACACCTATGAGGTTCCTTTCCTAGACAGGTCTGTATATGCTTTCAAAAATGTATTGTATGGATTATGGTCCAATATCAAAGTCTATAATCCACTTTGAATTAACTTTGGGTGGATATGAGATACGTATTTCCTTCTCTTTTTTTACATTTTATTTTCCAGTTTTCCCCACATGTTAGTTGAAGAGGACTTGCCTGCCACACTTTATCTACCTAGCAACTTTGTCATAGATTTTTCAATAAATATGTGCGTTATATCTGTGTGTTGTCAATTCTACCCCATGGCCCTGAGAGTTTGCTTTTTTTTCAATAGATCATAATTTTTTTTCCCCTTTATTTTATTTTTTTTTTTAAAGTTGTAGATTTACAATTTTTTGTGCTTTGGTTTCAATTATACAATGATCAGATACCCATCCCTCCACCAGTGCCCATTTTCCACCACCATGGATAATATCCCTCCCACCCCCATCCCCCCATCCCCCCTGTCTCTGTGGCAGGGCAATCCCCTGTGTTCTCTCTCTCCTTTTGGGTGTTGTGGTCTGCAAAAGAGGCATTGAGTGGCAAACATGTTCAGTCCATAGTCTACTTTCGACATGCATCTCCCCTCCTGGGAGGATCCTCCAAACATCCTTTATTTGGTGCTCCCTTCTCTATCTGAACAGCCCTTTCCTCTAGGATACCCGGCTGGCCTCTAAGTTATGGAGTAATCCTCCTGGTGCTGATCTCAGCTATTCTTGGGTATTAATCTCATACTTTGTTACTTTATATCCCCCAGATGAATGCAATCTTTCTATGTCTATCCCTCTCTTTCTGACTCATTTCGCTTAGCATGATACTTTCCATATTGTACCACTTGTATGTAAATTTCATGACTTCATCTTTTCTAAGAGCTACATAGTACTCCATTGTGTAGATGTACCAAAGTTTCTTTAACCAGTCATCTGTTCTTGGGCATTCAGGTTTCTTCCAGTTTCTGGCTATTGTAAAGAGTGCTGCAATGAACAAACAAGTGCAGATGTCACTTCGACTATACATTTTTGCCTCTCTGGGATATATTCCCAGGAGTGGTATTGCTGGGTCAAATGGGAGCTCAATTTCTAATTTTTTGAGAATCGTCCATACTGTTTTCCAGAAGGGCTGAACCAGTGGACATTCCCACCAACAGTGAAGGAGTGTCCCTTTCTCGCCACATCCACGCCAGCATCGGTTGCTTTTGTTCTTTTGAATGTGGGCCAGTCTCTGAGGTGTGAGATGGTATCTCATTGTGGTTTTGATCTGCATCTCCCTGATGATTAATGATGTAGAGCATTTTCTCATGTGCTTTTTTGCCATTCGGATTTCTTCTTTGAGAAAGTTTCTGTTCATTTCATTGCCCCATTTTTGGATGGGGTTGGATGTTTTCTTCTTGTGGAGTTTAACCAGTATTTTGTATATCCTGGATATCAACCCCTTGTCAGATGTGTATTCGGTGAATATCCTTTCCCATTCTGTAGACTGTCTTTGTATTTTGGTCACTGTTTCTTTGGAGGTGCAGAAGCTTCTTAGTTTAAGATAGTCCCATTTATCTATCTCTGTTTTCACTTGCTCGGCCAGTGGCGTGGCATCTTTGAAGATACCATTAGCTTCAATGTCATGGAGGGTTTTGCCAACTTTATCTTCAATGTACCTTATGGTTTCTGGTCTGATGTTGAGGTCTTTAATCCATTTTGATCTTACTTTTGTACATGGTGTTAGGCAGAGTTCTGAGCCTATTTTTTTGCATGTAGCCGTCCAGTGATGCCAACACAATTTATTAAAGAGGCTTTCCTTACTCCACTTCACATTACTTGCACCTTTATCAAAGATTAGATGAGCATATGATTGAGGAGAGATGTCAGTGTATTCAACCCTGTTCCACTGGTCTGCAGTTCTGCCTTTGTTCCAGTACCATGCTGTTTTAATTATTACTGCTTTGTAGTACAGTTTGAAGTTCGGGAGGTTGATTCCTCCCATTTTCTTTTTCCCAAGAATTGCTTTAGCTATTCGTGGGGGCTTATTGTTCCATATAAATTTCAAGAGTGTTTGCTCCATTTCTTTGAAGAATGTCATGGGTATCCTTATAGGGATTGCATTGAATTTATACAATGCTTTCGGTAGTATTGCCATTTTGACAATGTTAAGTCTCCCGACCCATGAGCAGGGGATATCTTTCCATTTCCTCATGTCCTCTTTTATTTCCTGAAGTAGCGTTTTGTAGTTTTCATTGTACAGGTCCTTTACTTCCTTAGTTAAGCTGATTCCTAGGTACTTGATTTTCTGGGGCACAATTGTGAATGGGATTGTTTTTTTCATGTTGCTTTCTTCTCTCTCACTGTTTGCGTATAGGAAAGCCATGGACTTTTGGGTATTGATTTTATAACCTGCAACTTTACTATACGAGTCTATTGTTTCTAGGAGTTTTTTGGTGGAAGTTATTGGGTTCTCTAAGTAGAGTATCATATCATCTGCGAATAGTGAGAGCTTGATTTCTTCCTTTCCTACCTGAATGCCCTTAATATCTTTTTCCTGCCTAATCGCTATTGCAAGTACTTCCAGTACTATATTGAACAGCAGTGGAGAGAGTGGGCATCCCTGTCTCGTCCCTGATCTTAGAGGGAAGGCTCTCAGTTTTTCCCCATTGAGGATGATGCTTGCTGTAGGCTTGTGGTAGATGGCTTTAATTATGTTGAGGAAGGTCCCCTCTATACCCATTTTGGCTAGGGTTTTCATCATAAAGGGGTGCTGGATCTTATCAAATGCTTTCTCTGCATCTATTGATATGATCATATGCTTTTTATCTTTTCTTTTGTTGATATGGTGGATTATGTTGATTGATTTCCGAAGGTTAAACCATCCTTGCATCCCTGGGATGAATCCTACTTGGTCATGGTGTATGATCTTTTTAATGAGTAGTTGGATTCTATTTGCTAGTAGTTTGTTGAGGATCTTTGCATCTGTGTTCATCAGGGATATCGGCCTGTAATTCTCTTTCTTTGTGGTATCTCTGTCTGCTTTTGGTATCAGTGTGATATTTGCTTCGTAGAAACTGTTTGGAAGTGTTTTTGATATTTCAATTTCGTGGAAAAGCTTAAAGAGCATTGGGAGTAAGTCCTCTTTAAAGATTTGGAAGAATTCACTAGTGAATCCATCCGGGCCAGGACTTTTGTGCTTGGGGAGACTTTTTATTACCATTTCAATTTCCTTGATGGTGATAGGTCTGTTCAGGTATTCCAGGTCTTCTTGGTTCAGCCTTGGGAGTCTGTAGGAGTCTAGGAATTTATCCATTTCCTCGAGGTTTTGATGTTCCGTGGCATAAAGCTTCTCAAAGTACTCCCTGAGGATCCTCTGAATTTCTGTGGTTTCTGTTGTAATGACCCCCTTTTCATTTCTGATTCGGTTTATTAGGGTTTTCTCTCTCCCTTTCTTTGTGAGTTTTGCTAGAGGCTTATCGATCTTGTTAATTTTCTCGAAGAACCAGCTCTTGGTTTCATTGATCTTTCGGATTGTTTTTTGGGTTTCCATCTCGTTAATCTCTGCTCTGAGTTTTATTATTTCCTTTCTCCTGTTCGGGTTGTGCTCCTTTTTTTGGTCCTTCTCCAAGCTCTTAAGCTGTGAGGTTAGGTTACTTATGTGTGCTCGCTCCTCCTTCCTGAGGAATGCTTGTAGAGCTATAAACTTTCCTCTTAACACAGCCTTTGCTGTGTCCCATAAGTTTTGGTAACTCGTGTTCTCATTTTCATTCGTTTCTAGGAATCTTTTGATTTCCTCTTTGATTTCCTGTCTAATCCACTCGTTGTTCAATAGTGCACTGTTTAATTTCCAGGTGTTTGATTTAGTTTTCTGTTTTTGTGTGTGATTTACTTCTAATTTCAGCGCATTATGGTCTGAGAAGATTGTTGATACAATCTCTACCTTCTTAATTTTATGGAGGCATGTTTTGTGGCTCAGCATGTGGTCTATCTTGGAGAATGTTCCATGTACGCTTGAGAAGCGTACATGGCTTACTCCTGGCTCTGTACACAGAGATCACTCCTGATGGGACTTGGAGGATTCTGGGTGATATTGAATATTGGATCTAAGTCAGCGTCATGCAAGAAAGTATCTTACCCACTACACTATTGCATTTGTTTCTTTACTGCCCTTCTAGAAATTCTATAATTCAGTGATTTTTCTCTTCTGTTGTCAGTTAAATAGCTTACATTATTTATTTAAAAATTCTCTTTTCTAGACCTCTTTTTTATTTGTTTGTGGGCCACATCTACTGGTGCTCTGGGCTTATCCTGGCTCTGCATGTAGAGAAAAATCCTGGCTAGCTAAGCAGACCACATGGGGAACAAGGGATCTAACAGATCAGTCATGTGCAAGGAAGTGCCCTACCTGGTTTGCTATCTTTCTGGCCTCTATCTCTTGATTATTGATGAGGACATATGTACTGTCTTTTTAAAAAAAAATTATTGAATCACTGTGACACAGGTACAAAGCTTCCCTGTTTGAGTTTGTCATACAAGGATCAAACACCCATCCCTCCACCAATGCACATCTTCCACCACCAATGTCCCCAGTATCCCTACTGTCCCACCCCTCCCCCTGCCTCTATGGCAGACAGTTTCCCCTATGCTCCTTTTTAAATTCCTTGTTGTGATTCACATAAGATGTCTCCTGGTCACAAGAGCCTTAGCGTGCTCTTGGAATTCTAACATTCTAGATAAGTAGGGTGTGTAAAATCTCTGCAGCAAGCTGCTCGATTTGAGATTCTTATGTGTGTCTGGATCATGGCCATTAAGAAGCTTAAGTAGCAGCCAGAGGCAGTTTGTGGGCATGACATCCAGGGTCCTATGGGGATGGGGGAAGAGAGGGACCCTATCATCCCCTATCCCATGACGCAAGGAGTTTGTTGTCTCTGAACCCGCTTACCTGCACTTCTCTCTGGGTTCTGAAAGTTGGCAACCTCCAGGGAGGTGGGGGTTAGGGGGCAGGTGGAGGGACATTGCCTTCCGCCCCCACCAAATCTGGGCATGTCAGTGAAGTTGGTCTGCTTGAATTCTGGAGGCATCTCTGCAGTGAGCTGCTCTGTTCGAGACTCTTTTGTGTCTCTGGATCATGGCCCTTGATTCCATCTTTTCCAGAGAAATTGGCATATGCCATACAGGGCACAACTGCTCTCCCACAGTGCACCACTGGCCTTAACTATAGCTTTTGTTCTCTTTCGAAATTTATGGGTCTCTGAAAATAAGGCCAAGACATGAGTCTGTATAGCTGAGCCAGCGGTGGTTTGTCTGTGTCGCTCCCACATATGTAACTTTTGTTGGTTTACTTTCCGGGTAAACTTGGCCCCAAGTTGTTGGGGTCCAACCAAAGGCACAGCAGCACTGAAGACACCAGCAGGCTGCTGATGTGCTCACCCTGAAGGAACAGGATGAACTTCTGGCAGAAACATACTCCCCCCACCCACTGCCATGTGTGTCACTGATTCAATTTTGGCTTGTTCCATTCTAATGCTGAGTCCTACTATTGTATTCTTTACCTCTTCTGTTCAATTACTTATTGTTTCTCCCCTCAGTCTTTTGTAGGTTCATTGACACTTGTGATGCTTTAGTAGTTCCGTGGTTATAAAGAGCATTTTGTTGCTTTAGGTCATGTCAGTCAGTCTCAGAATTTATGAAGCACTTGAGAAGTGTTCTGAGCTTCTGTCTCTGTCCAAAGAATGGTGAAATTTCTTAAGTTTTTTCATTATTACTAGTGCTTCATGTGAGTTTTTGGTTTAAATCTGGGTTTAAGGTGGTCTGAGCAGTGATATCCTGTTCCCATTGGTGTCTCAGGCTGCTTTGATATGTAAGGGTTAAAATGTACTTTTGCTCTGTTTCTGCTGTACCACTTGAATTAAGAAATACCTTCTCATGGTGTATTGCTATAGTGACAGGAAAGTTAGAAATGTGAGCGGGAGCTAAGCAAAGGCAACCAGGAGACAGCCAGAGGCAGGAACTCTGAGTGGCTCATTCTAGGAACCTAGCAGAGAAGAATAGGTCATCAGTAATAAGTCTTGGTTCAGAATGGAGCAGAAGGACCCAAACCCACCTGTTACCCGGGTGGAGAAGTAGGCAAGTGTCACAGAAACAATTAGTCAATTCATAGATGTCTCATTGGGACCTAAAACAATGTGTCCATAACAAAGATTTCGAGCAACAGGAACCACAAATAAGACCCCTCCTGCTTCAGTGTAACTTAGTGTATTGTCACAACACAACCAATTGAGAAGCCCCATTTATTTGCTCCTTTTCTATTTGCCCCCAATGCGAGGTTTCAGGAATGTTCCTATGTCAAGTGCTTGGTGCCCCTGTCTGGCTACACTTCCAGCAGATTTCCTGGTTGCAGTCAGTCTTGACGTGAAATATTCACTCTCATTGCTTAATGTCCTAAAGTTTGTTTTGCTGTGATGGATTAAACGAACTGTTACATTTGAAGGCCCTGGTATGATACTAAGACAACTTGGAATTCCTGGCTTTGTGGCTGAAATGAAACCTGAATCCTAATAGAAGGTCTCTAAGGGTACCAGCCTTCCTTAGCAGCCCACAGACTCCAGGAGAAGTTGGCCAGGCGGGCGAGGGATCAATGAGATTCACTGACAACAGGTACCTTCCTTAACACCTTCTTACCTGGACAGACTTCCAAGAAAGCCCTTAGCTCCTCTCCCAGGGAGAGTTTGGATTCTGAGTCCTTTTCAGAATGTGGGGAGTGAGTTTCCCTTCTGGATGGAGTTGATTCTCAGGTGCCAGGACTGGCCCCAAGCGGCTCACAGAGTGCTGCCTGTTCTGAAAAGTGCTTTCACAATGGTTCTCACTCAGGGGCCTGGGAGAGACTGATCACCTACCTACTCAGTGTGGGGAAGGGTTAATCAGTCACCCATGTGTAGTGTTTGTCTTTTTCTTTTGGGGAATTCCTAAGGATCTGGTATTCGTTTTCCTGCTTACCATCTTTTTCTCTTTCCTGTTACCCCTCTTCATCTGGTGAGCTGAGACTTTCTTTTCGTATTACTCTGCATGTGAAGGAGTGAGCAAATTTTCTCTCTTAGACGGCTGGGAGGAAATATTTTGGAGTTACTCGTCTTTCTTACCTATCCTCAGAAACTCACCGTTATTTTACCAAGATTTCCATTCCCCAGGAAGCAAGGGGTTAATAGCTTCCCTGGAAGAAAGCAGAAGGGGTCCCTGACAGTATGTTTTTTATTGGCAAGAGAAACAGGACTCCTCCTCTCTCTTGGCATCATCCAAGTTGCTTTGGTCATTTCTCTGAAACTTGTTAACTGACAGGTTTCTACACGGAACACTGAGAAATTCTTTTCCTTTTTAAAAATGTTTGGGCCTGGAGCAATAGCACAGCGGGTAGGGCATTTGCGTTGTATGCAGCGAACATGGCCTACCCGGGTTCGATTCCCAGCAACCCATATGGTCCCCCAAGCACTGCCAGGAGTAATTCCTGAGTTCATGAGCCAGGAGTAATCCCTGAGCATCACCGGGTGTTACCCCAAAAGAAAAAAAAATAAAACATGATATGCCTTTGACTAATTTGTAGTTTTTAATTGTTATATAAGAAATAGGTATATGCTAGAATTTTGTAAAGCTGTATTTTATTGCTATTTAAAAGATTAGATGGGGGCCAGAGGGACAGTAGACATTAAGGTGCATGCCTTATATGTGCCCAACCCCCGTTCGATCCCTGATACCACACGGTCCCCAAAGCAAGGCTGAATTATCTCAGGTCCTCATATTGTACTACCAGCCTACTTGTTACTCAGTGATATACATGAGTATATATGCATGATATACATGCTTGCAGTGTAGAGGTACGGAGTTCTATCATTGGCAATCCCACCTTCTCTCAAAAAATAATTAATTAAAAAGTTGAGGGACCAGACATATTTAAAAAAAAAGTGTTAGGGGACTTGCCTTGAACACAACCAACCCCAGTTTGATCCCTAGCACCATATATGGAAGCACAACATTGTGCACACTGCTAGGAGTGATCCCTTGAGGAAAGTACCTAGAGTTGGGATAGAGAAGGATCCACTATGACAGCAATAGTTTTAAATGATTACTCAGATAAGAACTGAGTGCTAAAAGTAGGAAAAGGAACAAATTCGATAACCTCTCAATATTTATATTGCAAACCACAATGTGTGTGTGTGTGTGTGTGTGTGTGTGAGAGAGAGAGAGAGAGAGTAAAACTGTCTACAATAGAGGTAGGCTGGTAGTTGCGGGTGGCGGGAAGAAACTGGGGGACACTGGTGGTGGAAATATGCACTGGTGGAGGGATGGGGTTCAGAACATTGTATGACTGAAATTGGATCATGAACCGCTTTATAACTGTGTAGCTCATGGTGATTTAATTTAAAATTCATAGTAGAAAGCCTTAATCAATACTGGATATGATCCCCAAACCCAAATACCACCCCAACCACTGTCAAAAAAATATTGACTAACAGGTTAAATACAAAAATGAGTTCTTGCGTTGGAGAAATGGATCTAGTAGTAGAGAACTTGCCTTGCACGTGGTGGGTCTAGGCTCATTCCAACACCTCCTGACACCACACACTGCAGGGCCAACAGGTGTCTCCAGCACAGGGCTTGAGTACCACTAGGTACCTGGGCAATGCCAGGGACAGTCCCCATAAAGAAACTGGTTATCACCAGCCCTACCTATATCTTTCACAAAGTTATTTTGCCTTTTGTAGATTAATTTCCTTGTGCATTTAAATTAAAGCATTTATTCTATCTAAAGGAACTAGAGAAATAAGGAAACTGGGGCAACGTTCATAACAAAAGGAAAACAAACTACAAATGAATACTAGCAAATCACCAATGGCCACAAAACCTGCATGTAAATAGAGGTCTCAATAAAGGAGAATCCAGAAGAGAATAAAAGGCTGCATCTGATAGGGTCTGCCACCCCTTTCAAAAAAGAAACTTTAATGAAAAATACAACCAGCAAATTAGAGAATAGTTATTGGCACTGGAACAAGTGTACCCATCTCATGATGACATAAGAAATAGGCAGGATTAGAAAGACTCGAAAGAGTTGGTCTAGTCTAGCTCATGAAGAGTCAAAAGTGACCTACCAAAGATCCCTTCCCAGACCAGGGCCCACATGCAAAGTAAAAGTGCTAGGGATAAAAAAAATTGAATATCATGGGGGAAATAAAGACAAAGAGAAGGCCCACAACAAACTATATGAAGAAAAAGAATGAGAGCATTTCAGAAAGCATCATTTCTAATACTCAAAATACCCACTGAACTGGGAAGCCTACCTAAACCTCGCCCCATTCTCAAAATTTAGTGCAAGTCACCTCCCATAAATATAAAGAAGGAACATCAGGGAGATGGCTCAGAGGACTGTTGTGCATGTTTTACATATGTGAACCCTCAGTTCTGTCCTTAGCAACACATGATTCCACAACCACTGCTGGGAGTTACCCAAACACTGAGCCAAGTAGCATCAGTTATCGTCACAATAAATAAAGATGTCAGAGATTTACATTTGATGGGATGTAAGGTAGAAGGCAACTGATCTGTATATATATATATATATATATACATGGCTCAACCTGTAACAACATGTTAGTGATTTCCTATACAGGGGCTTAATGGCTGCTGGTGAGATACAACAATTTTCACACACTTTCCTCTAAGGAAATCTTTTTGGATCATTTTAAGTCTATTATTTATAATAAGCAATACAAAATCAATTATTTAGCCTCTGCCTTTGGGGCAGGCTTGGGTAAGGGTAGGAAAATTCGAAATAATGATGCTGGGAAGGTATAATTGTGGTGGGATTGGTGTTGAAATAATGAGTGTATGTAATAAAGTATTGTGAACAACTTTATAAATATAAAAATTTTTAAAAATAATTTAACAAGAACTGTGGGAACATATTGTAATCAGTGTTAAAGATGATATTGCTAATTATTTTGCAAAGTACCTGAAAGTGCAATATATGAAGAAGATTTTATTATGTGTCAGCTTTGTTACCATGTCCCAAACTAGTCTTAGTTTTTTATTTTGTTTTCTTTTGTGGTTTTTTTAAATGTGCTTTTGGTTTTGTTTTTCCGAGCTTTTTGGATCACCTGGCATTGATCAGGGTTACTCCTGACTCTACACTCAGGAATTACTGCTGGCATTGCTCAGAGGACCACGTGGGGTGCCAAAGATTCAACCTGGGGCACCCACATGCAAGGCAAATGTCCTGCTGCTGTACTATAGCTCTGGCCCCAAAGACTTACTTGTTTATAATCATCTAAGTGAATGATTTATTAAACCCTTTAATATTTGTCTTCCTAGAAATTAAACTTTGAAGGCTGGAGAGTGTATCCCAGTTAATTTGCAGTTCAGAGCAGACTTTCTGCCTAGTTTTCTCTGTATCATAAGATATTTAATTGTAAGTAAAATCGTTGATCCTTTGCAAAATTTATTGTACCTGTGTTTCAGATTTAAGCTTTGTCACATTGGAAACTTGGTTTTGTCTCTTTTGCTTTACCACAATGTTGTCTTGTCTGTCCATGTGTGAAAATTTGAGAAAAGGTGGTTTTTAAACCAGGTTTTTAAATACCTTTACTATTTTACTATTAGAACTGTGTTGCAAATATATGGTAAATACATGAGAGAACTTGTGACCAGGTTTTCATGTTATTTCATAACACCATTGCATGTGCTCATGTGGAAGGAGTTGCACTGCATGAGTAGAACGGGACACAACATTGTCCTGTGGCAAGCATTCTGCTACCCTGTCTTCGACATGAGATGGCCTACTCACAAACAAGAAATAAATTTTTTTCTACAAAGTTCTAGTGTAGAACATCTATGTAGTGTAGAGCACAAGAAACCTTAGCAACAGCAAGTACTTTTACAGAGCCAAGAGAGATTCTTACAAATATCTGCAAAGATAATTCTTAGGGTACTTGTAATTTTATACTTGATAAAACAGTTTAAATAGATAAAAAATTTAAACAATAAAGCAGAGCTTTTTATGTTAGAAATACAATGGTACATAATTTAGCCCTCGCTAAATGAGTTCGGTAAGAAAGTGGAGTTTTTTTTTTATTTTAGAACTTAGTTCCCAATATTTGATTACATTAAATATTCAAACTGGCAAACTCCCCGTGGCATACACAATATGCCAAATACCAGTAACAATAATGGGTCTCTTTCCCCTAAACCTGAAAAATCCTTGAATGTGGCACTTTTTCGAATCTCAGGGCTACACAAAGGAGAAGTTACTGGTGCCTGCTCGAGGCAATCTATGAACAACAGTATGATCGTGATCGTGAATATTCAAACACCCATCCCACCACCATTACATCTTACCACCACCAAATTGAGGATATTTCCATTCCATGCCCCAATCCCTGTCCCAAACACAACAGAAATAATATATTTCATATTGTCTGTTACGTAGTACTGTTGAAAATGCTTACAAACATTTTCATATAGGGAACTGTGAAGAAATATATATATGCATATATATATTTCCCTCGATGATTTGTTGCTACTATCTGAGCCCCATCAAATGTGGTGTGGTAATTATGGAGACTGGGCAGGGGGTGTTTTATGCTGTTTCCAGGAATATGTTCACTCATGTGTGAGACTCCGCTTGAGCATGTGGGGAATGACCCCACAGTGTCGTGGCGGTAGGGTGGTAGGGTTGTGCAGATTTTGGCTGTCAGAGCTGGGTCTCTTGGGGCGGGGAGGGCTCTCAACTGCCCCCCTCTGAAGTTCTCCGTGTGAAACGGCCTGGTGCGGAGTCCAGTGGCATGGTTATGGGGGTCTCAAGTAATGCTCCTTTTCGGGAGAAGCAGCCATTCGATCTGGCAGTGGCTGATGAAAGTGGAAATATTTTTCTTCCCAAGTGACTCAGTTATTTTTATTCCCAGATAACTTATAGTTGATTCTCTTCGCTACTATTGAATTGATTCTCTGTCTACTACTGCTTTGTTGTCTGTCATGAGAACTCTTGTTTCTGAACACTTGAATGCCGAAGTAATATAATTTGTCCAGAGAACAATCATGGAACAGATTCTGACCCAAAGGAAACAAGTGACAAGACTTTAAGGATCAGGAAAAGGTTAAACGAAACTGTCCTGAAGGTCTCTAGTATGGGAATATGACGGGATGTCCCCAGAAAAAATCTCCCTGCTCTAAACTTTTACGCTGAATCCAAAGAAACTAAGTTTTAGATGAAAGGAATTTGTGTATTTCTTAATGTGTTGATGCAAATAAGTGGCACTATTTATCAGAAGTAAATGTAACCCATTACTTTGTGGATTATTTTGTGAATTACTAGCAGAGGAGAAGAGAAAACAATGTGTCAGTCATTTCCCTTTTTGTCATATTTAGAGTTTGCATTCACCAAGTGTGTGAGTGTGTCTTAGTAGGTTTATTTCAAGGAAACCAGCAGACTCACCACTCAGGTTGAGAAAGCTACTCGTGAGGATTTCCAGGTGACCAAAAAGATCTAGCACTATCCCAGTCACATCCTGGGAACTATCTGGCCAGTGTTGACCAGAGGTCGAAGTCTGTTATCTCTGTGCAGTGAGCTGACACTGACTTTGGCTGTTTCATTAGCCCTGCAGGTAGCACAGAGCTGGTGGCCACTGTTCCTGAGGATTGGGACTGGACACAAAATGCTTTATTAGAGGCCTTATTTATTTGGTACCCTAATTTTCAATAGGCTTTGACTGGATTAGCACGACCCTTATTTCTTAGGTTCTTAATCAATGCTAGCTCATTGGTCAGTGGTGCATATTTCGCAAGTGCTGAACCTGACTTTGATGTGGGCACTACATCGCCCCTCCCTCAACACTGGGAGCCAAATACACTTAAGAGTCCCCTGGCCACGTCAAGGTGAGATGCTGGAGGCCCCAAGAGCACTAGAGCACTCTCTGGGTGGCCTGGTGGTCCCCAGCACCATAAAGACTGAACAGCTCTGCACTTGGACGTGGAAAAAGCAAACACTGTGTTTCAAATCCCCGAAGGCAGGCTGGAATGTCACACAAGGGTTTAGACATTTCCCTGGCATGTCACCAGCTGCAGTTGATTCCCAGGCACCACATATGCTCCCTGGAGAGTGCTCCCAAGCACAGAGCTAGGAGCACCACCTAAGCAAGGTGGGAGTGAACCCAACACCACCCACCTAAAAAAATTGAACTAGGTACAGAGGAATTCAATACAAGGAATAATATTAGGTATAGTTAAATTGGCATATTGTAAAATGACCAATTATTTTAGACAGCAAATTCAATATTAAAATTTTTTTAAATATTTAGTGTTAAATTTTATTTTAGCCACTGTTTGATAATTTTACAATATTTTACAACAGCAATGTTTCATACATAGAAAATTCTAACACATATCAACACATTTCCCCCCCATAATGTCTCATTTTCTTCATTTCTCTTTTTCAGTTTTTTGTTTAATATTAGTGAGACAGACATTACAAAACTGTTCATGATTTAGTCATACAATGATATAACACCCATCCCTCTACCATTATACATTTCCACCACCAATATGCCCTGTTTTCCTCCCACAATCTGCCACTATATACCTCCTCCAGCCCTCCAGCCTCCCTCTATGGCAGACACTTTTCTTCTCTCTCTCCCTCTCCTTTTGTGCACTATGGTTTGCAATACATGTACTGAGGTCATCGTGTTTGTTCAGCGCATTTGGTATTTTTCTTGGGAAGGTAAGACTGGAGTAGATTTTTTATTTAAGTTTTTAAAAATTTGTTAGTGAAACACCATGAGGTACAGTTGTAGACTTACAAACTTTTGCACTTGGGTTTCAGTTATACAATGTTCGAGTACCCATCCCTCTACCAGTGCTCATTTTCCACCATCACTGATCCCAGTATTCCTCCCACCCACGATCCCCCCATCCCACCCAGCCTCTGGCAGGGCATTCCCTTTTGTTCTATCTCTCCTTTGGGTGCTGTGGTTTGCAACAAAAGAGGCATTGAGTGGAAATCATATTGGGTCTATAATCTCTTTTCAGCATGCATCTCCCATCCTGGGAGGATCCTCCCAACACCCTTTACTTGGTGCTCCCTTCTATATCTGAGCTGCCTTTTCCTCTAGCATGTGCGGCTGGCCTCCAAGCCATGGAGTGAACCTCCTGGTACCAATCTCGGCTATTCTTGTGTTTTAGTCTCCTGTAAATTTCATGACTTCATCTTTTCTAACAGCTACATAGTACTCCCATATGTAGATGTACCAAAGTTTCTTTAACCAGTCATATTCTCCAGCACTCAGGTTTTTTCCAGATTCTAGTATTGTAAACAGTGGCTGGAATGAACAAACAAGTGCAGACATCACTTCAACTATACTTTTGTCCTCTCTGGGATATATGCCCAGGAATGGTATTGCTGGGTCAAATGGGAGCTCAATCTAATTTTTGGAGAATCGTCCATACAGTTTTCCAAAAGGGATGAACCATTCAGCATTCTCACCAACAATGAAGGACGGTCCCTTTCTAGCCGCATCTGAGCCAACATCAGTTGCTTTTGGATGTGGGCCAATCTCTGTGGTGTGAAATGATATCTCATTGTGGTTTTGATCTGCATCTCCCTGATGATTAATGATGTAGAGCATTTTCTCATGTGCCTTTTAGCCATTCAGATTTCTTGTTTGAGAAAGTTTCTGTTCATTTCCTCGCCCCATTTTTTGATGGGGTTGGGTGTTTTTCTCTCGTGTTGTTCAATCAGTACCTTGTATATTCTTGATATCAAACCCTTGAAGGATGTGTATTTGGCAAATATCCTTTCCCATTCTGTAGGCTGTCTTTGTATTTTGGTCACTGTTTTTTTTTTTGAAGTGCAGAAGCTTCTTAGTTTAATATAGTCCCATTTATCTATCTCTGTTTTCACTTGCTTGGCCAGTGGTGTGACATCTTTGAAAATACCATTAGCTTCCATATAATGGAGGGTTTTGCCAACTTTGTCTTCAATGAACTTTATTGATTCCGGTCTGATGTTGAGGTCATTAATCCATTTTGAGCTTATTTTTGTGCATGGCGTTAGGTAGAGTTCTGAGCCCACTGTTTTGCATGTAGCCATCCAGTTTTGCCAGCACAATTTGTTAAAGAGGCTTTGCCTGCTCCACTTCACATTCCTTGTCCCTTTATTAAAAATTAGATCATAATATGCTTGGGGCAATGTTGGAGTACAAGGAGCTTAGGTTTATCAGGTTGTACCCATCACAGTGCTCCTGAGTCACTCCCATTACTTTGTCTGTCAGTAATCACTTCTATGCTCTCTCCCCCAAGCACTTTTTAAGGTCTCATCCTTCTAGGACACTGAACTTGTACCGTAAGTTAATATTACCTTTCTCCTCTCCTTAAGGCTTTTGAATAGTTTACTTTAATATAATGTCCTTTTTGAATAGTTACAGGAAGACCTTTAATATTATGCTTTGTAACTTAGGAGTTAATTGGCCTTGAATATTATTCACTCCTGGGCATCTGCCTTCTCAACTTAAGCCTCAGATGCCCTCACTTCCTAGCACTCCAAGGGCAGGGTCCCGACGTGGGACTGGATGGAACCAAGGCCAAGCTGGTAAGTTATGTGCTACCCTGGCATCGAGATGGGCCAGGCCAAGGTGCCATGATTCTTAACTATAACATAAGAGATTGATCATAGGCAAATGCTATCATGATCCAAAAGTAATGACGAGACTAGGACCCTGCTGCTAGGAATAGGATAGCTACCTGGCCTGAGCACTGCAGTCTGAGATTGAGATGGTCCTAGGAGAGCAATTCTATATGCTCAAAGTATTTCTTCCTGTGTCCATACAAAATGATTTATATCATGTATGCTTATATGTTGGTCGGACAAGGAGAGGAGAAACACATCCAGGGAAATCTGTTCTAGGGGAGTTGATCTGCTAAATGAGAATCTGCCCTAGAAGCAGCTTTCCTTTGTGTTCTGACTAGCTTTGGATGAGACTGAACTTTCTCCCCTTCAAACTGCCTTCAGTACATGATTTCAGTATATTGAGGCAGTTTCTCTTATCTCACAGGAACCTAGCTGGCCTTAGGTATGCAGATCCCAGGTGCTAAGCTAGGCCTGATCTTTGGGATGTAGATGCCTGGCTCCAGGCTGGCTGATTTTGGAGATGTCGATTCTAAGCTCTAGCAGACTCCTCTTTGATGTGCTAATCCCAGTGCTTGTAGCTTGTAAAAGGTGAGGCCAGGTTTACTGGCCTGCATATGTAAAGAAACAATGTATATTTTGCTACCTCAATGTTCTTTCTGTAACTCCTTTTGATGACATCACTATATTGTGCCCTTTAGAGGTACTATGATCTATATAAGGGAGATTTCAGGGCTCTCTGGGGGACACTGCATCAGAGAACCTGGGAAGATGGAGCTGAGGACAGATGCTGAGAGAACTAAGGCACACATGCTTGAGAGATCCTGGGTCCTCCATGACATACATCTCTTCCATGTAATAAACCTCTGCTAAGACCAACCAGCCTGGCCCTCCTTTCCTTCCTTCCCCTGACCATGGCCATCGACCTCCCACGAGTGGGGAAACGGTCTGACCGCTGGCCTTTTTTATTTTTTGTCTGTTTACACATGGGAAGATTTCAGTCTATTCAACTTTGTTCCATTGGTCTACAGCTCTGCCTTTGTTCCAGTACCATGCTGTCTTAATTATTACTGCTTTGTAGTAGAGTTTGAAGTTAGGGATGTCTATTCCTCCCATTTTCTTTTTCCCAAGAAATGCTTTAGCTATTCGTGGGGCCTTATTGTTCCATATAAATATCAGGATTGTTTCCTCCATTTTTTGGAAGAATGTCATGGATATCCTTATAGGGATCGCATTGAATTTTTACAGTCCTTTGGTAAATATTGCCATTTTGACAATGTTAATTCTCCCCATCCATGAGCAGGGGACTTTTTTTTAATTTTTATTAGTGAAACGCCATGAGGTACAGTTGTAGATTTACAAACTTTTGTGCTTGGGTTTCGATTACACAATGATCAAATACACATCCCTCCACCAGTGCCCATTTTCCACCACCATGGATAACATCCCTCCCACCCCCATCCCCGCCATCCCACACTGCCTCTGTGGCAGGGCATTCCCTTTTGTTCTCTCTCCTTTTGGGTGTTGTGGTCTGCAGAAAAGGCATTGAGTGGTAAACATGTTCAGTCCATAGTCTACTTTCAACATGCATCTCCCCTCCTGGGAGGATCCTCCAAACACCCTTTATTTAGTGCTCCCGTCTCTATCTGAACTGCCCTTTGCCCTAGAATACCTGGCTGGCCTCTAAGCTATGGAGTAATCCTCCTGGTGCTGATCTCAGCTATTCATGGGTATTAATCTCATATTTTGTTACTTTATATCCCCCAGATGAATGCAATCTTTCTATGTCTATCCCTGTTTTTCTGACTCATTTCGCTTAGCATGATACTTTCCATGTTGTACCACGTATGTAAATTTCCTCACTTCATCTTTTCTATCAGCTACATAGTACTCCATTGTGTAGATGTACCAAAGTTTCTTTAACCAGTCATCTGTTCTTGGGCACTCAGGTTTCCTCCAGTTTCTGGCTATTGTAAAGAGGAACAGGGGATATTTTTCCATTTCCTCATGCCCTCTTTTATTTCCTGAAGAAGCATTTTGTAGTTTTCTTTGTACAGGTCCTTTACTTCCCTAGTTAACCTGATTCCTAGGTACTTGATTTTCTGGGGTACAATTGTGAATGGGATTGTTTTCTTTATGTCACTTTCTTCTCTTTCACTATTTGCGTATAGGAAAGCATAAAATGATTTGTATTGATTTTATAGCCTACAACTTTACTATACAAGTCTATTTTTTCAAGGAGTTTCTTGGTAGAGGTGTTAGGATTCTCTAAGTATAGTATCATATCAGCTGTGAATAGTGAGAGCTTGATTTCTTCCTTCCCTACCTGGATGCCCTTAATATCTTTTTCTTGATTAATTGATATTGCAAGTAGTTCCAGTACTATATTGAACAGTAGTGGAGAGAGTGGGCATCTTTGTCTCGTCCCTGATCTTAGGGGCAAGGTTCTCAGTTTTTCCCCATTGAGGATGATGTTTCCTGTAGGTTTGTGGTAGATGACTTTAACTATATTGAGGAAAGTCCCCGCTATCCCCATTTCGGTGAGGGGTTTCGTCATAAACGGTTGCTGGATCTTGTCAAATGCTTTCTCTGCATCTATTGATATGATCATATGATTTTCATCTTTTCTTTTATTGATATGATGGATTATGTTGACGGATTTCCGAACGTTGAACCATCCTTGCATCCCTGGGATGAATCCCACTTGGTCATGGTGTATGATCTTTTTGATGAGTTGTTGAATGCTATTTGCTACTATTTTGTTGAGTATCTTTGTATCCGTGTTCATCAGGAATATTGGCCTGAGTTTTCTTTTTCTTGTGGTGTCTTTGTTTCCTTTTGGTATTACAGAGATATGGGCTTCATAGAAACTGTTTGGGAGAGTTTCTGTTTTTTCAATTTCCTGGAAAATCTTGAGAAGAATCTACAATAGGTCCTCTTTAAATGTTTGGAAAAATTGGCTAGTGAATCCATCTGGACCTGGGCTTTTGTTTTTGGGAAGACTTTTGATTACAGTTTCCTATTTCCTTATGTGAGTAGGTCTATTCTGGTACACTGTATCTTCTTGATTCAGTCTTGGGGGATAATAGGAATCCAGGAATTTATCCATTTCTTCTAGGATCTCTTGTTTCGTGGCATACAGACTTTCAAAGTAGTCTCTGATGATCTTTTGAATTTCTTTGGTTTCTTTTGTGATATCCCCATTCTTATTTCTGATTCGATTTATTAGGGTTCTCTCTCTGTTTCTTTGTGAGTGTAGCTAGTGGTTTTTCTATCTTATTTATTTTCTCGAATAACCAGCTCTTGGTTTCATTGATCTTTCGAATTTTTTTTTTTTTTTGGTTTCCACGCCATTGATTTCTGCTCCAAGTTTTATAGTCTCTTTCCTTCTGCACAATTTGCGTTCCTTCTGTTGAACCTTTTCTCAGATCTTGAGCTGTGAAGTCAGGTTGTTTATGTGCATCTTTTCTTCTGTCCTGAGATATGCTTGCAGAGCTATAAATTTTCCCCTTCAAACGGTTTTTGTTGCATCCCATAAGTTTTGGTAGCTCGTGTCTTCATTCTCATTTGTTTCCAAGTATCTTTTGATTTCATCCTTGACTTCCCTCCTGATCCACTCGTTTTGAAGCATTGAGTTTTTTAGTTTCTGGGTGTTTGATTTGGTTCTCCGTATCTGTGTGTGATTCACTCCTATTCTCAGTACATCGTGGTCTGAAAAGATTGTTGATACTATTTCTATCTTCCTGATTCTATTTAGGTATGTTTTGTGGTCTAGGACATGATGTATTTTGAAAAAGTTCCATGCGCACTGGAGAAGAATGTGTATTCTTTCTTTTTTGGGTAGAAAGCCCTGTGCAGGTCTATACGCCCTATCTCTTCTATTTCTTCTTTCAAAGCCAACGTATCTTTGCTGAGTTTTGTTCTTGTTGATCTATCCAGAGGTGATAAGATGATGTTGAAATCTCCAGCTACTATTGTGTTGCTAGAAATGTCCTCCTTAAAATTTGTTAGCAGTTGTTTAAAATATTTAGCTGTTCCCTCATTAGGTGCATATGCATTTTAGAGTGTGATTTCTTCCTGTTGTCCTTGTCCCTTGATGGAGAGAAAATAGCCTCCGTTGTCTCTTCTAATCTTTTTCAATGCAAAAGTAATGCTATCAGATACTAGTATGGCCACCCCAGCTTATCTGAGGTAGCTGTTTGCTTGCAGGATTGTTTTCCATCCTTTGACATTGAGTCTGTGTTTGCTCTGGCTGTTGAGATGAGTTTCTTGTAGGCAGCAGAATGTTGGGTTTTGTCTCTGAATCCATTTTGTCACTCTGTGTCTCTTCAGTGGTAAATTTAGACCGTTGACATTGAGAGAGATTATTGTTATGGACTTTTCTGTCACCTTTCTGTAAGGGTGTGTTGTGGTTGTAGGGTTTGTCTTGTCTTATAGTAGCCCCTTTAGCCATTATTTTAGGTTTGGTTTTGAGCCTATGAAGTTCCTGAGCTGCTGTTTGTCAAGAAAATACTGTACCACTCCTTGAATTTTGAGTGAGAGTTTAGCTGGATAGAGTATTCTTGGTGAAGCATTCATTTCAGTGAGGTTTTTTTTCACTATATCTTGCCACTGCCTTAGGGCTTGGAGGGTCTCCTCTGATGGATCTGCTGTGAATCTAAGGGGTTCTCCTTGTATGTGATTTTCTTCTTTGACCTTGCTGTTTGCAGTATTGTATCTCTATCAGGAACGTCAATCATTCTAACTATGATATGTCTTGGAGTGTTTTTGTTAGGGTCTCTTTTAGCTGGTACCCTTCGGGCTCCTTGAACCTGAATGGCTGCATTGTGGAGCTCTGGGAATACTTCAGCAATGATTTGTTTCACCGTGTTTTTTTCATTGGGATTGTTTCCCTGAGCTTCTGGTAGTCCAATGATTCTAATGTTGTTCCTCTTGGAATCATCTCCTAGGACTCTTATTCTCTGTAGCTTGGTGCAGCTGATCTTCCAGCTCACTGATTCTCTCTTCATCTGCGGTCATTCTATTGTTGAGAGAAAGGACTGAATGTTTCACTTCATCTACAGAATCTTTTATTCGTGACATTTCTACTCTCATTTCCTAGTGTAATTTGTCATTTTTTTCTGTCATGTTAATGGATATCGGTCTAACTGTCTGGTTGAGTTGAGTGAACATTTTCATGACTTCATATCTGAATTCTTTGTCTGAGAGGTCCCTTAGGTGAACAGTCTCAACAGATTCTTCTGCATTCTTTTTGTTGTCCTCCCTATGTGGTGGAGATTTGCGTTGTTTCCTCATGTTGCTGGGTTTGGGACGAGATCAGTGCAGTGTGAGTGGTGAAGAGAGAAACACTGATTCTCAGGGCTACTTTTCTGCAGGCGTCTCTCTTTAAACACTTTAAAGTTACAAAGTGCAAAAATATGGAAGACTAGTTAGAAATAAAAGTTCAATTAACAGCAATTATCTAAGTGATTTATAGATCTTTTTTGTCTTTCATATAATTTTCAATATGTTTTAGCTTTTCCAATCAGTATATAAGACTTTTAGAAGTTTGTGGGGCGAAGGGTATTTTGAATAATTAAAACTATGATTTAAATTTTTCATTTTCATTTCATCATCCTGTTATTCGTCGATTGCCTCGAGCAGGCCCCAGTAACGTCTCTTTCATCCTAGCCCTGAGATTATATTCAAGGCTATTTAGGAGAATGAGACCCATCATTGTTACTGGTATTTGGCATATTTGGTACGCCATGGGGAGTTTGCCAGACTCTGCCCTGTGGGCAGGCTACATTCGATAGCCTGCAAGTTTGTCCAAAGTAGGAATGAGACAATAAGATGTCATTAAAAAAGTTTTGATAAGATGTCAAAGTTTTGATAAGATGTCTCGGCTGCGCGGTTCTGGGATCTGGATTTTATAGTCTCTGAGTCTTGGCCGCTGATGGGATTACACGGCGCCAGGGGGCCAGGTGGTGGGTGTGACCCCCGCCTACTGGAATTTGGAGGATCTGGGTGGAAGATGCTCGACTCCAATTCGAGTAGGCTTAGAGGTCTCGGCCCCGGAACCCGCGTGGCTTTGTCCCTCTGCCAGTACCTTCATGTGTGCAGAGAGTGGTCTCAGCATGGTGGTGGCTGGTCCTGGAGGTCTTCGGCTGCCGGAGCCCTGGTCGGGGCGGGGAGGAAAGCTCAACCCGCTCCCCTCCAAGGGGATTTATTTATATGATTTAAATCATATAAATAAATCTAAGGATTCTTAGAATAGGCTTTAGGTTACAGTACATGGATTAAGGTGCAAGCCTGCATGAAAGCAAACTTGGTTTGATCCCTGACATCACAAAGTCTCCCAGCCATCTCCAGCTTCATCCCTGGGAACTGTAAATTCTGGTCTCGGAGGCCCTTGACAACCAACATGGTTGCCTGTCCAAACTCTCAGGGCACAAGCAGCATCCTGAAATGAACCTCATGCCCTGCTGTCCAGGAAATGCCAAGAAGGGTCCCAGATCTTCAGAGCACCATTTGGGAGGTAGTAGCAACATACATGCCCCCATATCCCCAAGAAATATCCTTAGAATGAGTTCATCAGAGAAACTTGATTTTTTCACAATACTGAGTGAGACTCATTTTAAAACAATTAAAACAGGATAAAACCATGAACATGTCATCCTGAAAGCTAAGTTGTACTCCCACATTTGTTCACTTTCACTCTGGCTACTGGGAGAAAATGCAGCCAGAAATGAAACACTTCTCTTCTGCTAAAACAATGCCTAGGCATCAGCATACACACACACACACACACACACACACACACACACACTCCCTCCAAATATGGGTATTATTATTTGATTATTACTTTTTATAATTGTTGGCGCGTTCAGGGTGGTCATGTTTAGCGTGTATAAAGTTACTGTACTTCCTTCCACCACCATCAAACCCCCAAAATGGCTTAGAAATTATTAAATGGTACCAGATCAAGTTCACCTGACACAGAGCTATATGGCTGTAAAGTCAGCCACAAACAGTACTCCAGAGTTCAGAACTATATCTTATGTGGATGCACTGCAAAGGGGTACTTAGGGATTACAAGGAGTCAGAGAAATTGAAAAGCCTTTGGAAGGATGAGACAGTTAACTAACGCTTCATTCCAATGGTCAAGTTACACTTCTTAGAAAATATTTAGGTGGAGGAAAGAACAGGAGCACAGCTGAGATATTTAAACAAGAGCAAATGTTCCCCTAAGATGGGGAAACTACAAAATCACATTAGTAAATACAACTCAGATTAGCCAAGGTCAGAAAGGCAAAACACTAAAGACGGAAAAAAGCAATTAGTTACCCAAAAGTTGATTAATGCTCTACTTCAAACCCACTCACCAACCTACCACTGCTAAGGCAGTGAACTTAAAAAGGAGATGGTAAGTTTCACCTTGCTCTGTGTTAAATTTTACGTATCTGGTCATCTAACTCAGATAAATTAAGCTCCACTCTGAGAAATTGTTCAGAAATATCACCGTTTCACATGTCTACAAAATAATCCTTTGTTTAAGCAAATCTCTACCGACTCTGGCTAGAGTTCTACTATGGTGCAGTGATAACTCCACCCATTGGAAGATCCCTAGGATGTCATCTAAAACATAGCCTCTCGTTCCACATAAGACAGAATTCACATCATAATAAATAATTTTGAGTTTGATGAAATTTTTTTGTTTTGTTTTTCAACATTATTCCTGGTAGCACTTGGGGGGCCTGGGATCTGTTCAGGGATTAAACTTGAGACTCTTGCATGCACTCAGTCCATTATATTACTGATCCATAAAAATTCTTTTTGTTTGTTTTGTTTTGAGGGCCACACCTGGGAGTACTCAGGAATTGCTCTCAGATATGTGCTCACATATCACTCTTGGCCAGGTTGAAGGGACCATATGTAGTGCCAGGGATCGAACCTGGTTCAGTTGCATATAAGACAAGTGCTCACCCCATTGTACTATTGCTCCAGCCCTGCGATAATGTTTCTTTCATTAATTACATTTCAGAGGTTGTATAGATAAATAATGACCAATAAACGATAAAACGTTAAAGAAATACCTGATAAAATCTAGTAGAATAGAAGAGTGTTAAGTGACTCAATTGAGCTTTCATTCACCAAATACATAGTGACAGTCTGCTTCTCACTCACTAATGAGTTCAAACTGATATATCCTGTAACTTAGATATAAAGAAAGTTGAAAAACTTAATAACGTGTTTCATATAACCAAGTAACACCTTCATGAATATGTCATCATTTGCTAGTAAAAGAGGAATCCTAAGTTTCCCCTTGCCAACAAGAGGCGTGTCCACTGTTTCCCCTCACCAGCAGTTCCATTTCCCCCATTGATCTACTCCACCTCATCTGCAAGGCCAAATCTTAAACATTCCTGGAGCTCCCTAGGACCGTATTCTCTTGTCCTAGAATTAGTAGTCACAAGGCTAAGATAATGAACAATACCTGAGGCAGATGACCCGAAAGATAAATCAGCATGACCACCCTGTAGATTCCCTGCACTCTCTGTCACACAAAGACCTGGTTTTTCTCTAAAAGTCTCACAAAAAGAGCCATAGGCCCACACTAAGTTCCCTCCCACTTTGGGACTCTCCTATTCCTTTCTCTTCTACTTATCAATAAATTTTTCTACTTTCTAAATCTGACAATCTTTCACGGTCATGGTCTTCCCGTTGTTCATTGATTTGCTCTAGCAGGCCCAGTAACATCTCCATCATGAGACTTTTTGTTACTGTGTTTGGCATATTGAATACGCCACTGTTAGCTTGCCAGGCTCTGCCGGCGAGAGAGATAATTTCGGTAGCTTGCCGGGCTCTGGAGAGGGGCAGAGGAATCGAGCTTCTATTGGCAACGTTGGCTGCATGTAAGGCAACTGCCCTACCCACTGTGCTATCACTCCAGCCTGAGAATCTTTAGTATTTAGTATTTTCATTCTTGAAAATATTTAAGAACCTGGATTCACGAATGAACACAGAAACCCACTGCCGCCACTTCTGCTGCACCTGCATCAATAGTATTTGGGTTTGGGTCAATTTGACCTCGTCCAACAGTGCTCCTATTTTTCTGGCTCTCATGGAACACATGTGGTGCTGTGGATCTGAACTGGATCTGCAGCATGAAGGCGAGCATCCTACCTCCTGCTCTTTATAGTTTGGATTTTGGTTCACACCTGGCTTTCCTCAGGGATTACTCTTGGTGGACTCAGCGACCATATGGGATTCCAGGCATGGATCTCGGGTCCACATGGATCTCGGGTCCGCATGTACAAGGTTAGATCCCTACCCATTGAACTATTTGTCCAGTCCTGAACCCTGTTGCTTTAGACGATAGTGGCAAAAGTAATTAAAAGACATTCTGGCTTTAGAATGCAGTGCTAGAAGGGAAATTCGGCCCCCCAACGGCCGCCCCCCAATACAGGCAAATTAATATGAGTGGAAATATGTGACATTTTGGGAAATCCCTGGTGGAGGTCTGGATTACTCCTGGCTCCGCACCGCCCCCTGGTGGTTCTTTGGGGATCATGTGTTGGGCTTGACGCGCTGAGCGCGATGTTCAGAGTGCGCAGGTGCAGTGCACGTACAGCACCCTCAGTGCAAAGTCCAGTCCCGCTGCTGGCGCAGGGCTGTGTCAATCCGGGTCCGCTCGCTCCCGACTGAGTGTGACCGGCCTCCGGTGTCCGCACATCTTGCCGGGGTCTCTGCAAGACCCCAGGCACGCAGGCGGTCGCAGGAGGGGAGCCGAGGGTGCGGCCCTGAGTGAGGAGGCTGTGCCGGGTGGAACTCGGGGGTCCCAGCACGGCTCCCTCCTGTCCGGTTCCAGTCGCGGGTCTCCCGGTGCAGACCCCAGTCGCCCAGTGTAGACTCCAGTCACGGTGCAGATCCCGGTCACTGTGCAGACGCCGGTTATTGGTGCAGACCCTGCTGCACGTCCTTAGGCAGGCAGTGAGCAGTGGGTTGCTTCCCAGGCTACCCCGCACCTGGTGGGTGGCCTGCTCTGCTGTCACTCAGGGCTCCAATGTGCTTTCCTGCCCTGGACTCCTCCCTGTGCTTTCCTCTCCTGGGCTCCTTCCTAAACTCCTTTCCCTAACTGTTGCAACTCCTTTTACCCTGGTGTCTCTAGGAATGATCACAGATTAGCGGATGTTCATGGGCTCATCTGGTGGCTCTCTCTGGTTGTACAGTGCTCTTGAACCGCTTCCCCACCTGGGATGACCGTTGACTGAGGCTGACAGAGGAAAAAAGAGGGCCAAGCTGGTTGATAATCAGTTGCCTTATTCCATCTCTTGTCTCTCCCAAACTCTCTCCACCACTTTCTCCCCATCTAGCCATGACTCACTCCACAACTTGCTCCCAACTCTCTGCAGCTCTCTCCAACCTCTCTTTAACACACTCCACAATTCTCTCTCCAACCCTCACTCGCTCACTCTGTCTCTTGCTCTGCCCACATCTCCAACTCTGCCTCTCTCCGACTCTACCTCTCTTTCTTTTTTCACCAACTCTCTGCAACCACATTTTTTACCACCTCTTCTCAAACCAAGCCTCCCAAACCGTGCCTCCCCCCACCCAGGTACAATCAACATGTTCTTCAGCCTTTCTGACCACCTGCAGCCCACCAGGGCAAAACAGCAATTAAGGTGTGTTTCTCCTCTCCTTAGACCAGAAAGTTAATTAACATCTTAATTCAACTTCCTAATAACTACCATTCTGTATGGAAACAGGAATTCATACAATTAGGCTTGTAGGACTACTCTCCTGGGGACATCTCACCACAGACTCAGACTACAGTGCTCAGGCTGGATCAATCATTCCTAACACCAGCAGGACCCAAATCTAGTTATTACTTTTGGATCATGACAGAATTTGTCCATGACCATGTTCTTAACTTATAGTTTAGTATTAGGCAACTTTGGCCAGGCCCATTTTGATGCCAGGGTGCTCACCGCTTGCCCTGGTTCCATGCAGTCCCTCATTGGGGACCTGATTTGGGGGATCTAGGCAGTAAGGGCAACTGAGGCATAAGTTGAGAGAGCAGATGTCTAGCAAGTAATATTATCTGGAGTCAATCAACTCCCAAGTTACAAAAGCATGTCTTTTTAACTGTCTTCCTGTGTCCGTAAAAAAAGCAATTGCTCTGAGGTAGCTAACTATGCAAAGGACATTAAGAGAGAAAAAAAATATTTACAAGTCAGCAGAGTCTGATCAGGAGGAAAATGTAATTGACAGGTTGGGGGAGCAATCAACAACCCCAAGCTCCCTGTGGCTGGGAAGGAAAGGCAAACCAATGTTCTCCTACAGGAGAGAAATTGGGGACATTGGTTGTCGGAAATGTGCACTGGTGAAGGGATGGGTGTGGAACATTGTATGACTGAAACCAAATCATGAACAGCTTTGTACCTACATATAATGGTGATCCAATAAAAAAAAAGAATAAAACAATGAGAATTGGGGTAGGGTAGGGTTCTGTAAACTATGTATTGGTTTGACTATGTTTAAAGTTGAAAAGAGAAAATAATACATAGGGCAATTGTTCATCTCAGGACAACAGGTAAGTTTAGGCCATGTATTTGGTATGTGATATTATATCAATGTGAATTAGGACGGGGTTGGGGTTATTAGAGAAAGAGTGTTGGTTCATTTGACGCTAATTAGGCAGAGCCTTTGGTGTGGGTTACTAAAAGAATGTGGATTGCATTCAGGTTTGGGTTTGGATTAAAGTTTTGTTTGATAAGGGTTTGACTGCTTTTAAAACAGAAAATGAAGTAAAGTCTAGGAAGATTGTTCAGTTGAGGATAATAGGTAAATTAATGCCCAGCCTTTAGGTTGGGGATTATAAGAACGTGGCTTTGCTTTTTTGGTTTACTGTTATTAGGGTTTGGGTTCTGTTTGAGTAAGGATAAGGACTGGGCTACTTGTACAAGTACAAGCATTGTAGCACTGTCCTCCCGTTATTCATCGCTCAAGAGGGCACAAGTAACATCTCCATTGTGAGACTTGTTACAGTTTTGGGAAAATAGAATACGCCATGGGTAGCTTGCCAAGCTCTGCCATGCGGTAGGATACTCTCAGTACCTTGCTGGGCTTTTGTGAGGGACGGAGGTATCGAACATGGGTCAGCCACGTGCATGGCAAACACCCTATCTACTGTGCTATCACTCCACCCACAATTACTTAATGAGAGTAAAGTATAGGGAGATTGTTCGCTTAAGGCTAATAGATAAGGTTAGGTCAAGCCTTTGGTTAGGCTTATGACTAGTGTTCTGTTATAGTGAAGGTATAGGTTTGGCTATGTTTCATGTTGAAAATTGAAGTTAAGTAGGTGGCGATTGTTCAGTTGAGACTATTAGGAAAGATTAGATTAAACCGTTGGTATGGGCTGTTAAAAGGATTTTCTAAAAATAATTGGACGAAACAGCTTTGAGTTATGGAGCTTCTCAAGAATTTAAAAAGATATGATAGTAGAGAAACAAAAACTTGCCACTATGTCTTGGAGTTTCTGGAGATGGTAGAGCTGATCTGGGTTCAGTCGCCAGAACCCCATCTGGTCTCACCAGGAGTAAGCCCTGAACATAAGCCAGTGTGGCCCCTCCAAAATGAAAGAGCAAAAGCAAAATATGTCTTGGACTGAAGGTGAATTTCATGGCAGGGATTCTGAAGATAGAATGTAGTTTACAGTTGAAGGGATATTTTCCTCACCAGATCAATTAATTCTGTTCACACTTCTTTCATTGTGAACTTCTTCAAGCATGAAATAGCCAGATCTGAGTCAGCCCCTTAATTTATATCTGACAATGGAGGATAAAAACATGTATAAAAAAAGGAACATTAAACCCCCTCCGCAAAACCCCTTTGGATACAGACTGTTAAATAAGCATAGATCACCTGACTACAATGAATGCAGAATTATTGGTGTGGATAAGATACCTTGAAACTAGAATTTTGATGGACGCCCTCTTCCTGAATCTCTAGCCCTGCGGCGTCTCCTGTCCTGTGTGCACACACATTTCTCTTTGAGAGCCAACAGGCATTAGGATGCTGTCTGGAGTACAAAACAGCAGAAGGAACTGTTTATTTTAAATACCTAAGTGGGGACCTGAAGAAATAGTATAGCACGTAGGACACTTACCGTGCACATGGTGAACCTGCTCCACTTCAGGTATCCTATGTGGCTCCCTGAGCACTGTCAGGAGTTATCTCTGAGCCAGAACGAAGCTCTGGGCACAACTGAGTGTGACTTCAAAACAAAACAAACAGTAAGAGATCACCATTTATGTGAGATGATGAATCTGCACTCAGGGCAAGGCTTTCATTCTTGGTGAGGCCTCGCTTGAGCCACTGTTCCTGGGGTCCCTTGAGAAACTGTTTTCTAAATCAGGCAGGTGATGGGGCTGCTTCCAGGGGGAAGTTACCTAACAGCCCTGAGTAGGCATGCTCCAGCAGGCTGAATCATCAGTGTTTAAAGGTGTGTGCTTGGGGAGGAAGGGCTCTCTGCAAGGAGGCAGCAAAGACCTTCTGAGGAAATAAAGAATCCTAATATAATCATATATGAAAAAACATCAACGGCTAAGTCCCAGAGACTATAAAAACCCAGCTCCCGGAAGGGCGTGGCCACTAATCTTATTATCTCGTTCTTACTTTGGAGAACCGGGCAGGCTACTGAGGGTGTCCTGCTCGCATGGTAGAGTCTGGCAAACTTCCCGTGTCATACTCAATATGCCAAACACCAGAAACAATGATAGGTCTCATTCTCCTACACCTGAAAGAGCACTGAATATGGCTCTTTTAAAATCTCAGTGCTAGAGGAAACGTTCAGAATAAGAGAAGGAACACATGGAGGGTGCGGGATCCCGGAGGAAAAGAAAAAAGAAAAAACAGGTTCCAAAAAGAGCCGAGAGCACCGGGAAGTTCCAGATGGAGTAGGCGCCGCATCCCGCCTCCCCCAGATGGAACCCTGGTGACCAGAAGCCTCTACAAACACAGCTCGAGTAGGCGGGAACGAGGACTTTTTCTCAAATCTGCCGGACTACACCTCCCAGGTAACCTCTGATCCCGGAAGTCATGCCCACAGCCCGCCCCCCAGCGCCATCTTTGAAACGTTCAGAATAAGAGAAGGAACACATGGAGGGTGCGGGATCCCGGAGGAAAAGAAAAAAGAAAAAACAGGTTCCAAAAAGAGCCGAGAGCACCGGGAAGTTCCAGATGGAGTAGGCGCCGCATCCCGCCTCCCCCAGATGGAACCCTGGTGACCAGAAGCCTCTACAAACACAGCTCGAGTATGCGGGAACGAGGACTTTTTCTCAAAAACGCGCGGCCGCTTACGCGGCCGCGCGACATCTCTCTATATACAAAGTGATCAATGAGAAGTAAACCACCCAATCTTTCTCCCTGAAAATCAGAGTTAAGTTTGGAGCATGGCCACAGCCCCAGAAACACAAGGACTTAATGCAGAAACCAGCAGCTTAGAGCAGAAAAGTGAACGGACGATGCGTTAACCCAGGCCATCATTTCTGCCCAGAGGGGAAAAGGGTGTTGCCCCATTCGCCCTCTCTTCTCTGGAAAGAAGGATGGCGGCCGCATGGGAGCCTTGTGGACAGCAGGTATGAGCCGGGGGTGTGGGGGCGACTAAAACCTCATGGGAAGGGGGGCGTTCCGGTCCGTCCTTCACGCCCTACCGAGGTCACCAGTTGCCCCCCACGAGCGGCTCTCCAGCACGGCCACAGCCCCAGAAGCACAAGGGCTTAATGCAGAACCCAGCAGCTTGGAGCAGAAAAGTGAAAGGACTATGCGTTAATCCAGGCCATCAAGTCTGCCGGAGGGGAAAGGGTGTTGCCCCATTCGCCCTCTCTTCTCTGGAAAGAAGGATGGCGGCCGCATTGGAGCCTTGTGGACAGCAGGTATGAGCCGGGGGTGTGGGGGCGACTAAAACCTCATGGGAAGGGGGGCGTTCCAGTCCGTCCTTCACGCCCTACCGAGGTCACCAGTCACCCCTCACGAGCGGCTCTCCAGCACGGCCACGGCCCCAGAAGCACAAGGACTTAATGCAGAACCCAGCAGCTTGGAGCAGAAAAGTGAACGGACTATGCGTTGATCCAGCCCATCAAGTCTGCTGGAGGGGAAAGGGTGTTGCCCCATTCGCCCTCTCCTCTCTGGAAAGAAAGATGGCGGCCACATGGGAGCCTTGTGGACAGCAGGTATGAGCCGGGAGTGTGGGGGCGACTAAAACCTCATGGGAAGGGGGGCGTTCCGGTCCGTCCTTCACGCCCTACCGAGGTCACCAGTTGCCCCCCACGAACGGCTCTCCAGCACGGCCACAGCCCCAGAAGCACAAGGGCTTAATGCAGAACCCAGCAGCTTGGAGCAGAAAAGTGAAAGGACTATGCGTTAATCCAGGCAATCATTTCTGCCCAGAGGGGAAAGGGTGTTGCTCCCTTCCGCCCTCCTCCCTCTGGAAAGAAAGATGGCGGCCACATGGGGGCCTTGTGGACAGCAGATATGAGCCGGGGGTGTGGGGGCGACTAAAACCTCATGGGAAGAGGGGCGTTCTGGTCCGTCCTTCACGCCCTACCGAGGTCACCAGTTGCCCCCCGCGAGCGGCTCTCCAGCACGGCCACGGCCCCAGAAGCACAAGGACTTAATGCAGAACCCAGCAGCTTGGAGCAGAAAAGTGAACGGACTCTGCATTGATCCAGGCCATCAAGTCTGCCGGAGGGGAAAGGGTGTTGTCCCATTCGCCCTCTCCTCTTTGGAAAGAAAGATGGCGGCCACATGGGAGCCTTGTGGACAGCAGGTATGAGCCGGGAGTGTGGGGGCGACTAAAACCTCATGGGAAGGGGGGCGTTTCGGTCCGCCCTTCACACCCTACCGAGGCCACCGGTTGCCCCCCGCGAGCGGCTCTCCAGCACGGCCAGGACTCCAGAACACAGAAACCAATTTCTTAACTATCTGACTTTCAGTAGAAATACTTCCAGGGTCAATAGGTAAAAGAGCAGAAATCCAAAACCAACATTTAATTCTTGAACCCAGCCGTAGAAAGCAAATCACTTCACAATGCTTTTTCAGCATGTCTGATTTGGGGGGGGGGTAAACTCTAAATAATAGTGGTGAATCTTTTATTGAAACAATGAATCTAATCAAAGCAGATAGAGTGTTAACTAGAATTCATCTGCTTCACAGGGACGGGGAGGGGTGGGGGGTGGGGTTTTATTGGGGTTTTTCATGGTAAAAAATAAGTATTGGTAAAGGGAAATGTGTTTGATATTTGCATGACTGAGACCTAAACCTGAAAGCTTTGTAACCTTTCCCACGGTGATTCAATAAAGAAATAAAAAAAAAAAATCTCAGTGCTAGAAAGGAGACATTACTGGTGCCTGCTCAAGGCAATCGACAAACAACAGGCTGATGGTGATTGTGATTGTGATGGTCCAGGTACCTGTAGAACCGGTGTCTGAAAGCCATTCTTTATTTTCAGTGACAAGATATTTGAAACTCAGGATCTTATAGATTCCCAGGGAATTAGACTACTACATAGTTTTTCAAAACTACTTACAACTCTAATAATTGAGAAACAGTAGGAAAACAACTCTTCAGTGTTAAACATTTTAATTATTTGCACTTATTACTACTAATGAGGACTGGAGCAATAGCACAGCGGGTACGGTGTTTGCCTTGCATGCGGGCGACCTAGGTTCGATTCCTCTGCCCCTCTATGAGAGCCCGGCAAGATACTGAGAGTATCTCGTCTGCACGGCACAGCCTGGCAAGCTACCCGTGATGTATTCAATATGCCAAAAACAGTAACAACAAGCCTCACAATTTGTTGTGAGACATTACTAGTGCCCGCTCAAGCCAATCGATGAACAACGGGAGGACAGTGCTATAGTGCTACTATTTATGGAAAGTTAAGCATAAAATGTGTTTCTTAAAATATTTAGTGAATTTAAATTTATATAAAATTACATTGTAGAGAGGAAAGGGACAGACTAGACATGACAAAAATCAGTGGCGGTTGGTGTTTGGACACATTAGTGGAGATGGAAGTGAATAACATATACCCCCAAAGCAATATTAAAACAAAGAAATATTAAAACAATTTGGGGGCAGTGGAGTCACACCCAGAAGTGCTTGGGCTCCTCTTGGCTCTGTACTGAGGAGTCACTCTTGAATGCTCCAGTGAACGTACACTGTGACGGGGACCAAGCCTGTGAGTTTACCCTACATTGCTGCTAAACCCTGGGAGACATCTGGGGCCTCCTGGGGCCTTATTGCCTCAGAAGATGCCTGTCTGCTGCCCCATACAGGACTGACCCCTCTGTGGGTGCTGCGCCTGGGCAGAGGCCCGGGGCACCTTGGCTATGTTCCCCAGGAAGGCTATGTTGGCTGCTGGGCCTGCAAGAGGACAGGACACACCCTGGCAGTGGTGCTGGGCTGGGCGTGTGTCTGGCAGCACATGGCCTTTGCGCCCCTCAGTATGCATGTGCAACCACTGGACTGGTTCCTCTCTTGGGGTTGGGGAGACTACCCATATGATGCTCAGGAGATCTGGGGGTGCCATGAGCAATTCTTTATATTTCTAAAATATTTGGTACCATGATTTCTAATGCTATTGCGATAGGGTTCCATCGACAAAGTGTCCCTCTAGCACACCAGCACCAGAATGCCCACTGCCCTCTGCTGTAGTGAAAGGGGCCCATAGACACAGAGTCCTACACACCAGCACCAGACCACACACTGCCCACTGCTCACTGTTCACTACTACAGTGATAGGGGACCATGGACACAGTGTCCTACACACCGGACCAGAGCACATGTCTGTCTGTCTGACTGCCTGTCTCCCCCCACCCCCTCTCATTTCCTTTTTAGGCAGGATGGTTTGCAATACTGTTACTGAAAGGGTATCATGCGTATCCCTTTACCTCCTTTCAGCACTGCCCACTGCTACAGTGGTAGCGGTCCATGGACACAGTGTCCCTCCACCACACCAGCACCAGAGGGTCCATTGCCCACCCCAGCCATGGCTCCAGTCCCCTCTCCCCAGCCAGTTCCTCTCCCCCAGATTCTCTTTCCTTGCCACTCAGGATACTCCACTCTGTAAGCGTCTTTCAGCTGAAGGAGGCAGGAGATTTAGGTGAGAGAACAGATGGGGTGACAGAGGAAGACTCAGATTTGTTCCCTGAGTATGCCAGAAGGGGTACTTGGCCAGGAATGGGTCCAGCATCTGGAAGCTGGAATAGCCAAGGCGACCATGTGCCATACAACATCCAAAGGAACCAGAGGCTGCACCTCGATTTCAGACTTTCACTTCCAGGGGCATCATAATGCATTTCCAGGGGCTGGAGCGATAGTATAGTGGGTAGGGCATTTGCCTGGCATGTGTCCAATCCGGGTTTGATTCCCACATCCCATATGGTCCCCTGAACACTGCCAGGAGTGATTCCTGAGTGCATGAGCCAGGAGTAACCCCTGTTCATCGCTGGGTGTGACCCAAAAATCATAACACAGTTCCACTATGTTAGTCACCTACTTTGAGGTGAGCTGTCACAGCTTCCCTGGTGCCTGAGAGCTGGGCTAATCTTGGAGAGTGGGAATGTGCCAATCATCCTTTTCCCTAAAAATCCCAGCAGGAGTCCTTGTAGCCTCCAACTCACTACCAGTCTCCGGCTCTCAAAGGACAGAGGAGGCTTTTGGCATTTCAGTTACCCCCACCTCACTCTGCCACTCTCTAGCACTCCCAAAGAACAAGATTTCTCAGCCCAGCTGAGCCTCAGCACTGCCTCAGCCCCCTACCCACCAGCAAGAAAAGCCTCCTCCTGTTTCCCTATGCCTCCTAAATTATCTTACTTTGTTCATCTCTCTCCCATAAATAAACACCCAGCCCTGTTATTAAACACAAAAAATGTCAAATTCCCCCACCAATGCATGCAACACACAGAGCAGAAGCAATCACCAGCACAACTCCCCTTTCAAGATCCATTCATTCTCCATGAGTCAGTTTTCTCCCGTCCTTCCAGATCAGCAGTCACCCTTCCTTTGGCCTCTCTCTCCTCGTGTACATTCACTCACACACCCTCCTATCCCTTGGTTATCCATTCACCTTTGTCCATCTATCCATCCATTCTCCCATCATTCTCATAGAAATTCCCGATCAGCCAATATATCTTCCCTTTCCACCATCCAATGACAGACCCACCATCTTCCCTGTTACCCTTCCACCTGGCTTCCAGCACTCATCTGCCATCGCATTAATACCTTTAGACAACAAAAATACAGGAGAATATATTTAGTTCAGAGATAAAAAGGTAAGTAAAATAAAAAGAATTATTTTAGAGCTAAACCTAGAAAATAATGTGAAGAAAATTCAGTAGGGAGATGAAATTATAGGGAGAATTTATTTTTCTGACACCAAAATTCAAGCCCCTCAGGAAAGGAGGAAAATGATACTCAAAGGAATAATGCACTATTTCATGAATAAACAACAACTCAGGAACTTCGTAAACTCAAAACCAATCTTAAAAGAAGGACTAAAGGGGCTACTGTAAGACAAGACAAATCCCTACAAGCACAACAGACCTCTACAGAAAGATGGCACAAAACCCCATACAATAATCTTTCTCAATGTCAACTAAGAGACACAGAGTGGCAAAATGAATTAAAAACCTGAACCAAACATTCTGCTACCTACAGGAAACGTATCTGAAGAGCCAGAGCAAACACAGACTCAAAGTCAAAAGATAGAAAACAATCCTTCAAGCAAACAACTCCCTCAAAGAATCCAGGGTGGCCATACTAATATCCAACAACAAAGATTTTAGGCTGAAAAAGATTTTAGGGGACAACAAAGGCCATTTTTTTAATAATCAAGGAATATGTACAGCAGGAAGGAAATCATGCTCCTAAACATATACGCATCCAATGAGGGACCACCAAAACACTTAAAACAACTTCTTGGGAACTTTAAGGAGGATATTGGTAGCAAAACAATAGTAGCTAGAGAATTCAACACCATCTTATCACCTCTGGATAGATCAACAAGATTAAAACTCAGAAGGAAGACATGGAAGAATGCCTTTGGAGGAAGAATGGCTTTGAAGAAAGGCTTTGAAGGAAGAAATGGAAGAGAGAGGGCTAATAGATGTATACAGGCCTTTCCATCCCCCAAAATGTAAATACACATTCTTTTCGGCAAATGTGCACATGGAACATTTTCCAAGATAGACTATGTGCTGGGTCCCAAAACACACCTCAATAGAATCAGGAAGATAGAAATTGTATCCACTAACTTTTCAGACCATGATGCATTGAAGTCTTCCAGCAAACCCTCATAAAGTTGTGTGGACACTAAATCATATAGAGCATGGGGCAGGGAGAACTGTCTGGAGATATTGCCTGGACATAAGGATCTTGGATCAGAGAGATTGTTGGGTCAAAGTGCTGAGCATATGTTCTGCATGCAGGAGTAAAGGTCACTATCCAACACTGCAGGTCCCCTTTAAGCTAAAGGAGTGAAACCCTCACCCCCAGAGTCAGAAATTTCCCTGAAATTTCTGAGAAATGGCCCAAACACACAGAGAAACACATACAGAGAAATGTTGTCTATAAAATCATAAAACACACAGAAGAAAAGTTAGGGGGTATATTCTGGGATTTCAACATTAGGAATACATTCAGACACATCTCCAGTGGGGAGGGAAAAGCAATCAAGAATACACGAATGGTGTGAGTTTCCAAATAAAGGAGTGGAAACACATGTGGGACTCAAGTGTTTGGTGGCCGAGAGCCACCTTTCAGGCTAGATGACAGCAAGAGATGTACAAAGGATTGCAGGAACAGGGGAACTGGGCCCCAGACTTGTCAGTAGCCAGTTTATTTCTCTCTCCTCCCCAGTGTAGTCTGATCTCTTTCCTTACTGCAAAACCATCGTTGTACTTTTGCTCGTAGTCCCAGTCATCATAGTTCTGTCATCCTAGTCTCTTCATAGATCTAAAAGTCCTCTACTTCCAGTCATCGTCCTTGGATTCCTTTTCATCCTCCTAGACCCTTCTTTCCCCTTACAGTATAGTAATATAGAAATCATGAAGGATGGGGGTACACATGGGAGGGGTTGAACAATATCAGAACATCAAACAGAGATAAAGCTAGTCATTCAGGGGATGTTCTAGGAGATTAACTCGAGGACAAAATCTCATCTGAGGGTTCAGCACTTCAGATAACTAGGAGCACTCCAGATTACTAGGAGAGCTGTACAAGGGCGGGATTGCATTTAGGGTATATTGCTTTCTCCTTTCCTCAGCTAGTAAGTAATCCATTTGAACAACCATAGTAACTTCTTATAAAATTTCTAGTCATTTTTGTATGAACACAGTAAGAACTATATTAAGCTTAAAGGTTGGATCTTCCTGGGACATCTTGCTATATATTCCAAACCACAGTTCTCAGGCCAGGCTAGTTGATCCTAACCTCAGCAGGGTCCTTATTCAGTAACTTCTTCTTGGGTCATGACAGAGTCTTTTACCTGATGATGCTCTTAACTTATTATACTTCATACACTTAGCCTGTCTCTTTCCAATGCCAGGGTAGTTTTCAGCTTACCCTGGGCCCATCCAGTCCCTTCGTCAGTATCCTGCTTTTGGAGAGCTAGGAACCAAGTGAAACTGAGGCTTAAGTCAAGTAAATATGGATGACCAGGAGTAAATATTATTTTGGAGCCAATTAACTTCCATGTTACGAAGCATAGCAATCAACTGTCTTTCTGTGTCTATACAAAATGGACATTGCTAAATAATCCTTGCAAATGGCATGAAGGAAAGAGAAAAGTAATATAGGATTATTGGTGCTTGATGGAATTGGGTATGCCTCAGGGGCACTGTTGTGGGAGCAGCTCAAAAAACCTAAGCTCTCTGCGGGAAGAGCAAGGACACCCAATGTTATCCAATAGAATGGGACAACATAAAACTAAACGCATTTATAAAGAAAAGGAAACTACAATGGAAACAAATAAACAAACAAACAAATAAAAGCAACTGAGCAATAGGCAAAAGCTCTTTGATCATCATGCCTAACGAAGGATTAATACCCAGAATATATTAACTCATATAACCAAAAAACAGAAAAAAATACAGTAAAAATTATTCAAAAGACATAAACAGACACTTCCTCAAAGATGGCGCACAGACACATTTAAAAATTCAAAATTACTTATAGCTACGGAAATGGCTCATAGTTGGGAAAGTGGTTCAAGAAGAAATGATTGTTGGCAAGGATGTGGAGAAAAGGGCTCTGGTACTGGGAATGAAATTAGTGTAGTTGCTAGGGATAATGATATGCAGTCCTTAAAAAATTAATACAGAAACTCCATATGATTCTAAACTACCACTACTAATTAGTTATCCAAAGACAATTAACAGATTTTGCTCAAATGTAAAAGTGATTTCCTAAGGCAAGCAATAACGAAGAAATGACAACTCTACCTTGCAGACCCAGTGAAAACAAAGAAGTTTCTAGAGAGAAAGGAGAAGGGGAGAGGAAGTAATGGGCAGAAGGATGTTTGTGATGGCGGGCTGGCATGGGAGCACTGGAGGTGAGGCCACCTGGTCACAGCTAAGCCCATAAAAGTCAGAAGCTGATTGTCTGAAATTCTATAGGCTGACTAATGATAAGTCTGTGGCATGCTCCTGGACCTCAAGACAAACGCAGCATAAGCTTGTATAACTGAGTGAGAGTATGAGTGTGTCTGCGAGCATGTGTGTGTGTTTGTGTGTGTGTGTGTGTTTGTGTGTGTGTGCGTGCATGTGCATGTATAGTTGGGGGCTGGTTACGAGGAAGGAAGTGTTCCTGCCACTGATTCAGGCAAGAATCTGGAATGCTTTTGTACCCCATTTCCGGATGATATGATCTGTCTGAAATGCCTGTAGCACTTTTGAAGAGAAGCAGTGTACCAAATAATGACTTTAGAAATAAAGGCAATTGGGGAGCTGGAGCAATAGCACAGCAGGTAAAGTGTTTGTCTTGCATGCAGCCGACCCACGTTTGATTCACAGCATCCCATATGGTCCCCTGAGCATCCCCAGAAATAATTCCTGAGTGCTGAGCCAGTAGCAACCCCCTGAGCATTGCTGGGTGAGACCGAGAAAGAAAAAGACAGACAGACAGAAAAAAAGAAAGATAAATATAAAGATATCACGGTCCACGGTGCTCCGGTTGTTCATCGATTTTCTCGAGCGGGCCCAGTAACGCCTTCATTGTGAAACTTGTTACTGTGTTTGGCATATCGAATACATCACAGGAAGCTTGCCAGGCTTTGCCATGTGGGCAAGATACTTTCGGTAGCTTGTCCGGCTCTCTGAGAGGGGCAGAGGAATCGAACTCGGGTCGGCCATATTGGCTGTGTGCAAGGCAAACGCCCTACCCGCTGTGCTATTGCTTCAGCCCATAAAGATATAAAGATATAAAAATATAAAGTTAAAGATATAATTCAAAATAATGGTGGCGGGAAGGTACATGGTGGTGGGATTGGTGTTGAAATATTTAATGTAATAAATTATTGTGAACAACTTTATAAATATAAAAAATTGAAAAGATAAATCAATATTTCCTTTTCCCTAATCATTATGCATCAATATTTCACTAATGTATAAACACACTTCTCTGAACAAGTTCAAGTTTATGCAAATTTTTATACTTCTCCTCATTTTACTGAAAACCTCCACAAAGTTTTGCCCTGTATTCACCCTATTACTCCATTCACCTGACAAATCCAAGATGCAGATAGGAGACACAGGTAAGGAGAAGAACAAAACTTAGGTGATGGGACTGAGATGATTTTAGGTCATCATCGTTCTTCCCCGAGGTTCTCCAAGAGCTTTTTTCTTACTTTTACATGTTCCTTCTATGGCCATGGAAAAATTAAGGTATTTCACAGTAGAAAGAGGAATACTCAGACAAATTGAGTTGATAAAGTCATGTCTGATCTACATCAAATTGAAATACTAGAACCAAGGGGATAGAAGAGAACAGATGTGTGAAATACATGCTTCTCCCAAAATCGTTGCTAGTTATATCTCTAATTTATTACATGTAATTTATTACATGACATGTTCCTTGAGCATCAAGATAAAGCCCTACAGGCCCTTGAGCACAACCAGATGTGGCCTAGAGGTTTCGCCCAGTTTTCACTGAGGTGGCCTGGTTAACTCTGTCACTGCAGAACCTAACAACACTGTATCCTCAAACTGAGAAGGTGGGCCGTACATCACTGAGAGGAGTTCTCAGGTCACCTAAACAGCATTTTTGAGAAACCCTACATCAATTCACTTATTAGTTAAGATTTTACACCCAAGACAGAGAAACTTTGATTTCCAGATTCCTGACTCCCAAAAGCAAAGGACCCAGAATTTCAGTGTCTTCGACCTGAGTAACTTGAAGCTTTCAGAAGGACACATTTTTCACAAGAGGAACGAGAAGAGTCCAATTCTCAGGAAATAAGGCACAGAGGCACAAGGTGCATAGGCCTCCACATTAACTAGAGATTTTGATGAGCTAGAATCCTAGTCCCTGTCTCCCATCCACACCCACACCATAACCACTCACTGACCTCAGAGAGCTTTCCATAGGCATTTATCAAACAAGATGTGCCAAGAAGCAGCTCCATGCCAGGGGTTGGAAGGCATACAGGGATGATATAGGAGCTGAAGTTCACAGGTTGGTGCAGTTGTAACACCGGTGCAAAATGGTGGAGCTTCTAAAAGTCTGGATGGATGATAATGCAGTTCACAGCCACCCTCCTGGCCTACTGGGTGTCCTGGTAGAGCTGGGTACTTCCCCAACACACCCAGTAATCCTCAGGGGCCTGAGACTTCCTGCAGGAGGGAAGGTGACAGTCATCATCTTCTGCAGATGGCAGCTTGTGCCTCTCCACCATCATCTGACCCCCAGCACTGCCTTGTCTGCACCACCGCACAGAACCCTCCCTTTCTGTCAGAACTTCTCTCTCGCAATCAGGGCGGTTTAATCACAACTCAGCACACACCCACTATTGGAAAGGATCACGGAGGGCTTCAGGTCCCATGGGCCTGGACAATCCTGACCTACCTTGGACACATGCAGAGTGCCCTGGCTCCATCTTGCCTCTTGACCCTCCTTATGACCAAACTGCTCTTGAACCACTCCTTTTTCTCACTCCTTGGTACTCACCTGTTGTGAAACTGCACAAAATCATTGGTCAAAGGAGACCATGCGTGCAGGATGTCCTGTGTTCTGACCATGAGGGACGAAACATTCCACCTTTCCACTCACTCACCTGGAAATTCCTCCCCACACAGCCGGTAACCAAACTCTCGCATCCACAAATTGATTCATGCACACTGGAGCCTGCGCATCTGAGTTCTCCACTCCAATGGTGTCAGCCCTTCTGACCCACAGGGGGAACTTCTGCTCTGACTAAATGGAGACACAGTGAGGTGGGTCAAGCCAACCTAATGCACAGTGGGACTCCAGTGGGACACAGCAAAAAGCAGATGCTTGTGGTCCTCTGTATGTACCAAAGATCCAACTCCTGGTTACTGCCACTCCCAAACCACTGGGAACACCCAACCGAACCCAGTACAGAGATCAGCTCTGTTCTTCTTCAAGGTCAGGTACTCCATATCTAGTGTCCATGCAGCTGACCAATAGACATGTGAGCAGAGACCCCAGGCCAGAGACCTACAGAACAACAGCATCTGCCACTGCATCCCAGGTTCCAGCCTCCCTCTGACAACCAGGATTGCAGGGACATTGAGAGAAGCCGTGGTGTGAGGTGACACAGAGCCAGCTGACATTGCTCCTGGGAGGCAGAATGAACACTGCCATCTCAGGGGGCAGACCTGTGTCAGGGAAAGGCACAGGGATGAGGATAGAAGATGAGCAAAATCAGGTGAGGAGAGAAGACAATACAGGAGAGGACAGGTCACAGGCAAAAAAACTTGGACTAGAAGGACACAGATTGTCCCAGCACACAGTCTTGAGGATGCAGGGGCTCTAAACTTTTAACCCTCTCCCCCTGCAAGCCCGGCTGCTAGGACCTGAGAAACAACTCACTTTGTAAAGCAGTGGGTGGTAGAGAACACCCAGTGGGAATGAATGAGCACAGCTCCACAGGGATGAATGCTCTGGTACTGCAGGCTGCCCTGCCATGGCCACTGGCCTTCCACGGCCTCGTGGCCACCAGAGATCATCCATACCCCCTGGGCTTCCTGCATACTGTGATGACCAGCCCGATGCCATGTGGTAAACAGGACGTCCCCGTTTCCTCTCTGGTAGAGCCTTGACCACTTCTCAGTGGGAAAGCAGAAGCAGCGGTCAACCAGTTCCAGAGTGACAGGGTAGCTTGTTGTCTGATATTCCTGTCTGAAGCCTGGGCAGCAGGAACATGGACAGCAGAGCACACAGTGAGCAAGCCCCGTGGAATGCGAGGAAGGGATGTGGTGGCCACAGATGGTCACAGCTGCATCCCGGAGACCCCATGCCCGCAGCACCCCCCCACCCCCACCCCTGGCCCAGACACTAGCTTTGTGTGCGGGGCTGTACTAGTGTCCTGCCTCCACCTCCCCGCTGTCTCCGCAAGGGGCAGTGGGCCATGTGACCTGGACAGGGTGGGCCGGGTGCCCCAACCGTGTGGACGCTGTGGGCAGCTGCCCGCTCAAAGACTGGGGAACACAGAGAGGAAAAAAGAGGAGACTGATGGGCCAGTCTACCCCGGCTGTTCCCCGCCCACAGGCCATCTGCTCACCTGAGACCAGGGTGCCCCAAGCACCTGCTGAGCCGAGGGCTGAGGGGCTGGAACTCCTGCAGGGGCTTCCAGTTTCCATGCCCATGGCCAGAGTGGCTTCAGCCCTGACTGCACCCCTCTGACCTCTGAACCCTAAAATATGACCTCTCTAATCCCATCTTCCCCATTGGACACAGGTCTCTCATGAGCCCTCCTTGACTTTGGACCTTCCCCTGTGCTATCCCTGTCCTGACCCCTCCCTGTCCCCACCCTAACCCCCTCTGACCCCAGCTCTCACACCCTACCTTAGCTGCACTCTGACCTGCTCAGGCCTTGGAGAGTTGGAGCAGGGTCCACAGAGGATCTGAGTGCTTCTACTCCCTCAAGAGAGGGACTAGGAACTCCACTTGGCTTTTGGAAGAGATTTGGGCTGGAGAGGTCTACATCAGAGTTTAGTAAGGGCCGATGGCGCAGCTGGAGCTGGGGGAGTGAATTCGTCCTTAGATGAGAATGTTGGAGCAGAACGGGAGACCCAAGGAGCCAGCAGAGACTCAGGAAGGCAGGATTGTATGGCGCATGCTTAAACCCAGGAAGGGCAAGCCACACCACTAGATAAGGGATACGCTTCTTAGCTTGTTACAGAGATATAATTCATGTCATGAAATTCACCCATTAGAAGGGACAATTCCAAAATTTTCAGTATAATTTGGAATTTTTCAGTAATGACTTTCATTGGAAATAATCTGAAAGATCCTCAGGGAGTGAATCATCAGGGAAAATAGTAGAATCCATTGTACCAAATGCTAAAATCCAAGATAAGAAACATTGATTCTATAACTGCATGTCAAGTGGATTTTGCTTAGTCATTTAGTGAGTAGTCATTTCTATAACATTTCATTTTCATAGCATGTATAGTCCCGTTTGGATAATATCATTCTCAATAAGACGAAGTTGTAAAGATGGAAAACTGTAGCGTGGTGACCACTTGCCATGAAAACCATCTTACTCCAAATATGAGTTTTAAATGTTGATGAAGTTCAGTTTATTCATTTTTAAGCTGATTAATTTTGTGTTTTCTATCATAGCTAAGAATTTTACTTTTGCACCTTTGTCAAAACCAATTTTATATTTCTCTTTATGTGTCTGGGATTGGTGGAAATTTCTTATGAATTGCTAAGTCTGGAAATTAGATTCTTTCTCCTGCTTTTCTTGGCTTACTGTAGTAATTTTTTCCTCCCCTTTTGAAATCTACAATAATATATATGCTGATTTGGAGAGTTTTCCAATTTGTTCTTGATTTTCTGTCGCAAAGCTTCTTCCTTGTCGTGAGTGGTCAGTGATGTTTCAGTTCTTTACTTCATGTCCTCCCTGTGTCCATCTGAGCTCTCAGATCCCTGAGACCCATTATCACACTAGTGAACAATACACAAGAAAATGAAATTCACATTTCCTTCTGCTGTGAAATGTCTCTTCTGTCAGACGAATCTACAGGTGAGATCAGAGGCAGCTGAAGACCCTGTCTTTCATCTTCTGTGCCGAAACCTATGTTAAAATGCAAAGAAGTGGGGCTGGAGCAATAGTACAGTGGCAAGGGCATTTGCATTACACCTGGCTGACCCGGGTTCTATTCCCAGCATCCCATATGGTTCCCTGAGCACCACTAGGAGTAATTCCTCAGTGTATAAACCAGGAGTAAACCCTGTGCATCGCTGGGTATGACCCCAAAAGAAAAGAAGTAAAAAAAGGAAAGAAAGGCCAGAGCTAGGTACTGGGGTAAAGGCACTCACTTGCATCTGACTAAATCCTGCTTTGATGCAGTAAACATTGATGGTCCTCTGAGCAATGCCAGGAATGACTTCTGAACCCAGAGTAGGCCCTGAGCACCTTTAGGTATGTTCCAAAAACAAAAAGGGACAAGAAAAAAAATTAAAAAAATAAAGAGAGAATATCTCAGAAATCTACAATCAAAGGCCCTTACTTTGTCATTTATGAGTTTCTAGAAAAAGAAGCATGCATGAGATAATAATTTCTTTCTGCCATCACATCCACCAGGCTCTGTAGGAAGGAGATTCAAATAATATGGGCTCTTATGTCATTTAAATTTTTGTTTATTTATGATCAGGTTTTTATCATTTCCTTCTGCTAATTTTTTGATTTATCCATCTCCATAGTGTTCACATGTGAGCTCAAATTGATTTTTTGAGACTTTCTTACTTATTCCTCTGTTTTTTGAAAGGTAGGCCTGTATTTCTTTGATCTTCCTTCATTCCCATCACTTTCTTTGCCTCATACCTTAGTTTTTTTTGCAGTGTCTCTTGTTAATATTCATATATCTTATTTATTTCCTCACTGTTTTAAAAGTTTTTCAGAAGAATCTTGTTCTGCGTCTGTATAGTGTGATTCTTACTGTTTGCTTTGGATTTATTTTTTTTCCTTCGTCACTTTGTAGTGGGAAAAGATGCTTAATTTCATTTAAATATTTTTGATACTTTTGTAGAGGTCTGTGATTGATTTGAACTGGACATCGTTCCACATGCACTGAGAAGAATGTGAGTGCTTCCTCACAGGTTCATTCTTTTGAAGCCTGCAAGCTTGTGATTTCTCAATCGCCTCTTCTTCCAATACAAGCAGGTGATGCTGTGCCGTTACTTCTGAGTTTCTTTGGGGTCCTTTTTGGAAGAGGGGAAAGGCAGGCCAGAGACAGCTTCCCTTAGCCACCCACAGCCCTGGGTAGGGAAGGCAAACCTGAGCACAGAGTTCGCAGTTCTTCCAATCTCAGCCCATGTCTATGGTGTTGATGGACAGCATCTGGGTTTCCCTCTGACCTAAGACTCTGAATCCCCAGGGAAGAGGGAAGGGCAGTGGGGGAAAGAACACACCTGTCACAGCAAAGTGTCCAGAGCCAAGGGGCTGTGTACAATGTCCAGTCTTGCTAGTTGGCACAAACCTAGCCTTTCTCTGTGGAGTTTGCTAGGGGTGGGGGGTGAAGCTCTACCTCTCCAGTCAGGTCAGCTGACAGCTATGGCTCCACTCACGGGGCTCCATCAACTCCATGTGCCTCTCCCTCCTCCCCTTCAGAAAAACAGGTATGTGGTCCTCAGGCATCCTCAGATGATGAACCACTGACTATGGTGATAGAATGATGGACCCTTCTGGCACTACTTTAAGGGTGATGTTTGGCGGAAGCTGCTCATATCCCATGATGATGAAATCATATTTGTTCTTTGATCCTCTCAATGCTACAGTTATTCTTTCCTTTTTAAATGCAGAAAAAGTTTGTTAAGCATTAAAGAGTTGTTACTTACATAGTTATTCATAGCTGACTTTGAGGTATACAATGTTCCAATACAATCTCACCCCTTGTGTTGACCTCTCTTCACCAGTTTCCCAAAGCTTCCTCCCACCCCCCAGCCTGTCTCCTTGACAGGTATATTTTGTTATTACCATTATATTTAATGTAGGAGTACTGCTATTTATTCAGCCATTGATTAAGCTCATTGAATTGGCATGAACTCCACATTACTTTTTAAAATTTTTTTCATTGAATGTCCATGAGATGTACGAATACAAAACTCTTCATAGTTGGGTTTTAGTCATATCATGATCCAGCACATGACTATTCTCTACCAGTGTACATTTGCCACCACCAGTGTCCCCTGTTTCCTTCCCACCATCCCCCAACGCCCCATCCCTCATCCCTAGCCTCCCTCTATGGGAGGCACTTTTCTTCTTATTCTCTCTCTCCTTTTCCTTTTGTGCATAATGGTTTACAATACAGGTGCTAAGAGGGCATGGAGTTTGTTCAGAGAATTCAGTATTTTTATTGACTCGGTAAGGCTCGGTAAGGCTTTTTAACTGTGTGGCAGCTTTGCGGTGTGGATGTAACTGCTGAGGCTTCCACAAGTACAGGGGGGTGGAGGCAGGTAGCCCATCCAGACACTGAGAAAGTCTGGCTGTTGATGCACTCTCCCCGCAGATGCAGGTTGACTCATGGCAGCACCATACCCCCTGGACGAGCACATTTTTTTTATTTGGCTGATGTAGTTTGAGTCTTATTCTTAGACTATTGTTAGCTGTATTATTCAGACATAATATACAGATAAAACTATCCCCTCTATACTACTGTGCATGCTCCCTACCCCAGTTACCCTCCATCGTTTTCTTCTCACTCCCTTCAGTTTTTCCTTCCCTTTATTCCTTACTTCTGTAGTCAGGGGTCAAGGGTCATATAGGTATCCCATTTGTTACCTTGCATTCCTTACCCTGTTCTTCTATATACCACAGACAAGTGACATTTGTCTGTGGCATTTGTCCTCCTTCTGACTCACTCAGTTCCATTCAGCTTGTGGCAAACTGTATGACGTCACCTTCCGTTATAGCTGCACTGTGTTTGCATATCATACTCTCATGAATTGTTTATCCGATGTTAGATACCTAAGTTGGTTCCATGTCTAGCTATAGTGTTGAGTATTGCAATGAATAATGGTGTGCATTTGTTCGTTTGAATGAATGTTTTTGTGTCTTGGGGGTAATATCAAAATGCAGCATTGCTGGATCATATGGCAGCTCTGTTCTTACTTTTCTGGGAAACCTCCAAACTGTTTTCCACAGGAGCTAAGCCAGACAACATTCCCAACAACAGCAGGTAAGGATTCCTTTTCCACCACATCCCAACAACACCACAGATTGTGCCCACTTTTTTTTCCCTGACAGATGTCATTCTCCTTTGTGTGATATGATACTTTATTATCATCTTGATTTGGATTTCACTGAGAGTAAGTGATAGCACTGTAAAACTGTCCTCCCGTTGTTCATCAATTTGCTTGAGTGGGCAACAGTAATGTGTACATTGTGAGACTTGTTAGTACTGTTTTTGGCATATCGAATATGCCACGGTAGAGTGCCAGGCTCTGCCAAGATGGCGGGATACTCTCAATAGCTTGCTGGGCTCTCTGAGAGGGACAGAGGAATCAAACCCAGGTGAGCCACGTACAAGGCAAACACCCTACCTCTTGTGCTATTGCTCCAGCCCAGTGAAGACCAACAACACGTGATAATGAACCCTTTTTCATGTCTTATTTCATGGCCATCAGTCGACTTTAAAGATGCATCTATTTCTTTCCTCTCACTATTTTTAAATAGGGTTTGTGAATTGGGGGAGGGGGGTGAGTCCTCTTGAGTACTTTCTAGATCTTGGATATTCATATTTACCTGATGTGTTGCACATGAACATTATCTCCAGTTCAGTCTGGTGTCCTTTCATTGTAGACCATTGTTGTTATCTAGGCAGAAGATTTTTAATTTTATGAAGTCCCGTTTGTGTTTTTTTGTTTGAGCTGTCCCTGTCAATGGGTCTGATCGCTGGAAACACCTTTGAGGCCCATAGCACTGCTTCCTTCTCCAGGGTGTAGGGGTCAAACCAAGCCCGATTTGCCACCCATAGAGCTCTGGAGCCAGCATGCAGCAGCCTGGCAGGCAGCCACCGGGTGGCATGTATCCAGGCCCTGTGTCACCTGGGCAGCATTGAGTCACAGGTCCCTCAGCAGAGCCCAGCCTGGCAACTCGCAGGGAGGCCAAGAGTGCATGTCCTGCCAGAGGGCACACATTACCTCCTCTTGGGACCACACCAAGTCCCCTCTGTAGAAGGCTGGATTAACACTGGCCTCCATCTGGCTGGCCATAACTAGAGTCATCCACATACCAAGTTTCTACTAGAACCTGGGTTTGATCCAGCCCCATCAAGTAAGGGTTCGCAAGGACTTCTCCTCTGGCCCAGAGTTGAGGACCATCTACTCATGTAAGTCCCTAGCCCCTGCACAGCTTGAACCTGCCTACACAGGTTTGCAGAAACTCTTCTCACCTAGCTCTGGTGCGGGTTTTGTTTTCCCTTCCATGATCCAGTGCCTGAGCCCTTACCTAGCCCACACCTGGATGTGCAGTTTGGACTCTCACCAGAGCTGTTCCAACTGTGGGGTGTGGAACATGGCCCTTAGGCCACTGCAGAGGCTGCTGCCTTTTCCGGAGCCTATCCCAGGTGGCCTGTTTTGGAGACAACACATACAGAGAGCACAGGACCTGGGCAAAGAGGGCACCAAAGCCTGCTGAAGCACCATCAATGCAAGGAACACCTGCAAGTGTTTTCCAGGCACGGTCACAGGTGTACCTGCATGTGCTCTGGGATGGCTTTAGTCTGACACAACCCAATCCCAAGAACTTGACACAAACAGCGAGACTCTTCTGGGGCTCCAGGATCCTCAAGGCCTGATCATGAGACCATTGTTTTCCACCTATCCCATGAAAATGCACCCCTCAATCTTTATCCTGGTCACATAAAACATGGTCCGCTCTCCAGGGATTTTGAGATGTGCATTTTCTTGGGAGCAGACTGTGTTAATACCTCCCAAGCCCCAGATAGACCCGTTTCCACCCTCACTCCCCGCCCTCTTCAAAGGAATGAAGAGCTGGTCTCAGCAAGCTGCTATCCCTGCTCTAACAGGTAAAAGCCAGGTCCCCAGGGCTTTCCAGATGCTTGATCCAACTTTTCAGGTCCTTTATCAGCACCACCACCTCAGAGTCTCCTCCATCCAACCCAGCTCCACAACCCGGCTGCCCCTCTAGGGTCTGCTCCATGGAGGAGGAAGAGCCCAGGGACCCCTCAGCTCCCTGACTGTGACTGCAGGGCTTCCTCAGTGCTCCCCAGTGGAGAGCAGAGCTTTCTCCAGACACGTCAGTGTTGTTTAAACTCCCAGCGGTTGCTGGGGTTGGGCTAGGTGGCAAGGAGCTCGCCAACAGGAACAACCTGGAGGTTATGGGCTAGTCTATGGGAATGAGCACAGGCCCCGCTGCTGTATCTGGGTCCCCTGCAGGGCAGCTGATCTGCTCTGAAGTCTGGATGCTGGACTTTGTGTGCCCATAAAGGAGCATGCAGGAGCAGTAGAAAGGTCTGACTGCCTTGTTTCATTTGTGCCATAGAGTCTGGATATACCTCATTTCTACCACACTGATCACAGTTTTAGAGAGCTTTAAAGAGTTTTAAAGTTTTAAGAGTTTTAAAGAGTTTTAAAGAACAAAACTGGTGTGGTTCCCAGGAACTGTTCTTGCTTCTAGGGACCAAATGCATGATCAGGCATGTTGAGCCATTTCACATCAGAAGCTACTGGTGCTGTGGAGGAGCCTCAAGGTTACCCGAAATCATTCACAACAATAAATGAATCTCAGAACCAGGACGCTTGCTAAAGAGATGTCTCCTGATCTTGCAGCAGGCCGATTTCACCGGGGTGCCTCAGACAGGGGCAGGTGCTGTCCCTCTACCTGCCCCTTACGAATCCAGAGCGCAATGGAAAACCCAGGTATGTTAGACCAGTGACTGCTAACTCTAGTCCTCAAGGGATCAGGTACAGCTGCTCCTTCCCATCTCCTCGCCTCAATGTCACGCTCATGAACTGCCTTCCTCCTTGTGCCATTTAAGCTCAGTAATGGCCATGATCCAAAGACTCCAAAATGAATCTCAGAATCGAGCAGCTAGCTGCAGAGATTTCTTCGGACACTAATTATTTAAAATTGTAGAATTCCAGGGCGTGCAGCCACTTTTGTGGCCATGTGATTTCTCATGCTATTCATAATAAGCTATACAAAATAAAGTATCTGTCTCTTAGGCAGGCTTGAGTGGTGGTGGTGGTAAGCTTAGAAATAATGGTGTTGAGATGTTTTAATGTTGGTGGGATTGAAATATTGAATGTAGTCCATTATTGTGAATAACTTTATGAAAATAAAATTTAAAAAATTATTTTGCGTAACAAAAAAAAACCATTCCTGACAGGAACTACCTGTGATTTTGAACTGTCTCCAAATAGGCAGAAAGTAACAGAGCACCAAAGGCAATATAGATCCTGAACTATCAGGGATAAAGAAAACTGCAGGTTCAGGACACCATGCTCAGTTCCAGAAGTCGAGATGGGACAGACAAGGAAAGTTTAAGGGCCTTGTTGTTTGTCTTAGTGCAAAGAAAACACCAAGAGAGGACACATGTTCTCTGGATAACACAAATCGTTGCATCCCTAATACAGTTATCAGAACCTTCGTGCTTGGTTTGCATTACACAGTGCATAAAACCTCTACTCCACAATCCCAAATTTGGTGTTCTTTGCCAGCAGTGAGAGGGTTTTTCCCAGGCTTGCGTTCTCAATAAAATTATTTGAGAACCTCACTTAAAATCTGTGTACCTGCTGTTAGCTAGTACAAGGGAGTAGAAAGAAGTTCACTGTTCATCAACCATTGAAGGAATTGCCAGATGTAGCCCTACTGCACATGGAATATGATTCTGTAGTTGACGTTTGAACTGTGGACATGTGCTGATGTAGGTGGACCAGGAAAAGCTGTTCTCAGTGAAAGAGGCCACAGAAAGCTAGATGGCCAGAGTGTGGGAATCTAGAGGAAGAAAGGAATATGTGGTTCAAGACTCAAAGATCAATGGGAAGAGAAAGGGTGATGGCTGAGTGGAGGAGGTTATGGACACCTTCTGAGGAAACAAGCTCTATTTTAAAGTGTGGTGAAATTGTTTTAAAAGGTATTTTGGAACTGAATAAGTAGTACAGCTGATGGGGCAGTTGATTTGAAAATGGGCAACCTGGATTTGATTCCTGGCACTCCATGTGGTCCCCTGAGCCCAGAAAGGATTACTTCCTGGGCAGAGCCAGAGTAAGCTCCAGCAACCATTTTGTGTGACACTAAAACAAATCAAATTGAATGTTGAGAATTGGGAAAATTGTATACACATTAAGGTGCTTGTGTTGCATGTGTACAGCCCTCGTTCTACTGATGTCTAGCACCACGTTGTCCCCTGAGCTATACCAGGAGTGAGTCCTAGAACAAGGAGCTCTGTAGAGCAGTCACTGTTGGGTGTGACCCACGGACTCAGGGAAGAAATAGAAACAGTCTGTCTCCCACATCTGTGAGAGCTCCTTTGTGTTGCTCTCTCCCATGCTGTGATTTTTCCCAGCGGGATGCCCTCAATCTTTGATGTGCTTTTTGATGAATTCCAAGGAAAAGGCAGCAAACTTGAGCCTCGCGTATGTCCACAGAATTGGGTGGGTCTGGTGAAACTGAGCACATCTCCCTAAGGGTGGGGAGGACTCCTCCCTGCTCCAGGGAGCACAATGTCTCACAGGACCCAACCCCTCTAACGCCCTTACCTGTTTTCATCTCAGGATTGTCCAAGGAGCATGAGAGACAGGAGATACCAAGAGTGTTTTCAATGAAATGAAATTTATTAACTATTTACACAATGACACAAAGGGGCTGCTCCAGCACAACCCCGCCACTGGGCCCGCCAAACAATACAGAGAAGTCCTAGCTGGATGAAGATCAGGTGGAAGACAAGGCTGCTAGGGGCAGCCAGGCTCGGGAGGGAGTCCCCCGGTGTCCTACTGGATGCTGTACCCATCTTGTACTGTAATCCTCTGGGCTACAGCAGGCTGGAACCTTCTCTTTGGGGGCAGGGAAGGGCCCACCAGCTCCACAGTCAAGGCTGAGTCCCCAGACACCCTGGGGTGCTCCCCAGGGAAGGGGGTCTTCTCAGTAGTGCCCAGTCCTGCTCTCCCACACAGAGGACGCTTCCTGGAAGGGGCAGTAGCAGGGGCAGCAGGATTGCAGGCCCTTCTTTGAGTGGGTTGGGTCTGAGAAGCCCCCCAGGCCCTCGGGCAGCGGGGGCCAGTGTCTGAGCCAGGGCTCATGGGGAAGCCCCAGGGCAGAAGGCTGTGTTGAGAGGCCTGGAGGAAGGCCAGGCAGGGCAGCTCCTCCTCCTCCTCACTGGAGCCCTCTGCTGCCCCATGTGGCCCCTGGCCAGGAGGGGCCTCTCCCAGCATGAGGGAGACACTGCTGTCCAGAGTAGGGGCAGCGAGGCCGGGACAGGGGGCCTGTTCTGCCTGAAGGGATGGGGATTCCAGGCTCCCCAAAGAGAGGACAGAGGCTCGAGGTGCCATCCCAGTGGCCTCAGCCTGCACAGGCCTTGAGGCGTGTCCAAAGTCAGTCTCAGGGGGACAGGATTCAGCGCTGGCCCCTGGATTATGGCCCCAGGTAGGGGTTGAGTTGCAGTGACCTGCTGCACTCTCAGATGGACTTGAGTCCTTTGGAGTCAGCTGGTGTTGGGGACAAGCCTTCTGGACCTCCTTGTCCAGCGCAGTCTGTAGACGCTTTTCCACAATCTGAAGGGAGGAATGAGAGTGTGGGCATGTGGGGGTGCAGGGAGGGACAGAGAGTGACCGCGACTCCTCCCAGAGTAGAAAACCCAGATCTCTGTCCCACTAAGGGCCCTCACCCCCACCAACCTTTCCCTCACCCCATATTCACGTCCTCATCTTCCCTGAGGACTCAAAGGGTGGCCTCTGGCCATGGCCTGGGCAGGGAGGGCACCAAGTGACTAGGCCCCAGTGCTAGGCGCCCCTCCCTGACTCATGACCCACCTGCTGCTCTGAGTGCCCTGGGACCTGTCCCCTGAGTCCCCTGCAGGGACTCTTTTCCAGCAATCACATGCAAAATGCCCCCTGTTTGCCGTGGGCAGCTACCCATTGCCTTACAGGAAACCCTCACATTATTCCCCTGGGTCCTGCATGGATCCCAGAGACCTATGTGCCTCACCTGTTTGGGGGTGAGTCCTTCCTCCTCCTCGAGCTCCTCAGCCAGGTCCAGGAGATCCAGCTGGGATTCTGGGGAGAGCAGGTGCGCCAGGAAGCTGGGATGAATGACTGCCTCGACCTGGGAGGGGGAAGCGGGTGTGAGGGTTCTCATACGGACTAGGAAGGAATTAAGATACAAACACACCCGTTCTCAGCACAGTGCAGAGTCTTGGACGGTTTCACATAGTCTCTGTCATGTACACACATGACACAAAGACACACACTCTTCCACCTCTAGGCACATGTACATGTATCCACACGTTTCTGCGCAGAGCCCACACAGTACACACAGATGGAGACACACAGAGATGTTCACACATCGACCAAACCCAGAAATTCACAAACTAGGGCCAATGTTTGTACACAGGGAGACACATGTGCACACATACACACAAACACAAGTAGAAATATGTCACTACCAAGCCCTGGACAGAAGCAACCCTGCGCCCTCCCCACCCTACAGCAGTCCCCAAAACCCACCTTGGTGACAAAGACCTCCTGGGAGCACAGATCGTACACATAGCTCAGGAGCCCCGTCTCAGGGCATGTCCCGGCCTCCTCCTGCTGCTCCTTCCTGCCCGCTGCCCTTCGGCCAAGGGGCGCCCCGCAGACTGTATCGGGGGCCGTTAGCTTCTCGTCCATGATATCCATGTTCTCCTGCACGGTCTCAGGGGGGATCTCCTTGGGGGCCTTGCTTTTGGGGGCCCGCTGTGGTTTGTGCGTCTTGGGGCAGGCTGCCCGAGCCCGGGGTCTGGATTTCTTAGGGACACAGGCTGAGGAGGAATAAGGGGAGAGGGACGTGAGGGGACCCCGTGTCCATTGCCCTTAGACACACAGCACTGAGCACAGAAATGGGGACTGATACCTGTGGGATGGGTCAGGTCAGGTGTGTGTCTATATCTGTGTGTAATAGAATCCCATAACTGCGTGAGGGATGAGGAGACCCTCAAAGAGAGGAGGGGTCAACCGTGTCCCCAGGGTCTCCAAACCCACTTCAAAGGTGAGTCTGACGCCCTCAGGCAGTGTGATGTGTTCAGGGAGAGGGAGAAACCCAGGAACAGGGGTCCACTGAGCATAGGCCTGGGTGTCCCCGTGAGAGTGAAGGCTCCCTGGCAGGGCAGGAACCCTAGCACCTACCTGGGCCTATGAAAATTAGCTGGGAAACAGGGTCGGTACCTGGCTGCTGGCCTAGCGGTGGGCCTGGAGCCCCCTGAGGCTCAGGCCTGGGTGGGGCAGTGGTTGGCAGGCCCTGTACTCCATTCATCCACTGCAGCTTCTGCGCTTCCATCTCTTCCTCAGCCTCAAACTCCATGAACCTGGTATGGGGAGCACAGACCCCATTGAGATGGGCTGGTCTGGACCACACTGGATGAGGCAGGGACAGGGAACACTCACGGCTAAGACCTCAGGAGGGTGGAAAATGGGTGGGCACAGACCCCAGCGCCCCCAGTGATTCCCCATATCAGCCTTTTGAGGGTCACAGAAAATAAGGGACTGTGACCCTCACACTGTGGTCAGGAGCCCCAGAGTGGGGTGGGGAGAAATGTCCCGACCAAAGGAGGGACAAGCTTCCACAGGGGAAGGGCCTCCCGGGGATGCCAAGGACGCCTTGGCTATCTGGGAGCAGCCCCTGAAGCCCGGTCCCGCAGCCAGCCCCAACCCCCACTCTCTGCCCAGGACTGACTTACTTGGCAGCCATGTCGTAGTAGATCAAGCGGTCAAAATTGCTCGTGCCCTCCCATTCCCGCAGGGCCATGCGCAGGCCTTCTTCCAGGCTCATGGTGGGCTTCAGGCGGGCCAGGGTGCGCAGCACAGGGCTGCAAGGATAGGCTCGGTCAGGGTCTGTATCTGCCGGGAGCCCCCGCTGCCCTACACACATGCCTAGACCCCGGATGGCGTCCAGGTCTCCCCGTGCAGATTTGACTCTGCCTCCCACACCCCAGCTCAGTGGCCATGTTGGTGTGATCCCTCAGCTCTGGGAATACATCATGAGATGCCAAGGCCGAGCAGTCATGGCCTGTCTGAACCCTGGTGCATCTGTGCTGTGTCTGGTCTTAGGAACATAATGTCTGTCCTACAGACCACAGGTCAGGACCAACCCTGATGAGCAGACTGAGTTGAAGATTTAGGGCATGATTGGTCACTATGGGATTTGAGCCGAAACTCCAGGGTGGCATTCCTGAGGTCATGCTGTCATGGACCCTACCCTGGGGGTCACCCCAGTCCCTTCCTGTGAAGCTCCCATTAGGTCTAGGACACCCGAGGGACTTACATGAGGAAGCAGGAAACAGTCTCAGTGTCCGGAGTCTGAGGAAGGTACCTCCGGGTCAGGGCCTTGAATCGCTGCCAGCGCCGAAAGTTCTCGTAGACACTACAGGGGCTGCTGGAGGTTTCAGGTGATGCCTGGTTCCGGGTGGTAGCGGGACCACTATCCCCATAAACCCACTGGGGCAGTGGTCCACCACTGGATGGGAGGATGATGGGAACCACCTGGGCCACTGGCAGTGGAGCCTGAGGAGGATGGTCTCCTGTCCCAGCCTGGGTGACAGTAGTAGCTGGGGTCGGCATAACGGTCTCCTGCACAGATGACACCAAGTAGATGGGTGCAGGATGCCCATTCACGGCAGATGGAACTTCTGGGCCCCCCCAGTTGAGTGAAGCCTGTGTCAGGATGACAGGCTGGTTCTGGGCTGATTCCACAAGCCCCACCTCAGGGCTGACCTGGATGATGACCTTGCAAGGTTCAGGAACGCGGGGACCATGGCTGGCAGCTCCTGCCACCACAGGCATCATGGGGAAAGGTGACAGTACCAGAGGGTTGCCAGGAGCAATGGCTGAGGTCACCAGAGGGGGCATCTGGATGGGCTCCCAGGGGGGTGGCTGGGGGAGCCCTGGATTGAGAAAGGGCAAGACCCGGAAAGCAGAGCCGGAGACCCCAAGGTTCATGGTCATCTCTGGGAGCAGCACAGGAGACACTGTGGAGAGGAGGGAGGGGAGTGAGAGGGAGACGGTGTGCGGGGGAGCAAGGCCTCACTGGCCCAACCATCTCTAGATCAGGCCCTTTGAAAGGAATGAGGTGGTGTGCCCTGTCTCAGCCATGAGTCCCTGGCACAGGCCATCACTCCCCCCCCCCCCCCCCGCTGGGTTATACTTCGTGGACATCCTAAGGCTAGGGTTCTTGTGTTCTGGGAGAGTTCCATCAGGGATGGCAGCAGGTGTGGAAATGGCCAGAGATTTCACCAGTCAGACACTTGGGGATGTTTCCAGAGTTCTGGAGCTGCTGATCATGTTAGATTGAAAATTGGTAACATCTTCTAAATAATCTAAGACTTTATCCCAGAGACAGATACAGGATAATTAACATCAGGCATAAACCAGGTGCCAGGAAAGAAAATTGTCTGCCACCATCGTTACTCAGGTGGAATTCACACAGAGACTCGCACTAGAGACGACCCAGAGCCTGTGCGCATCATGCTCAGGACAGAGTCCCTGATGTCTCCAACTGCTCTGACGATGCTCTTTCTGCCTCAGTACACTCCACCTCTCCTCAAGGAACAGACCTTCACAGACTTTTCTCAGGAAAACCCCACATATCACACACACACACACACACACACACACAGAAACACACACAGAAACACACACTCATTCTCACAAACTCACACATAGACTCACACATCCATTTATTCATTGTCTGTGAGGGAAGTATCCAATTCTCAATCAATCTTCACCTCAGAGCTGAAATGCTTGCTGGGGCTGCACCATGAGATGCCAGACCATGGAAGAACAAACTTCACCAAAATGAGAACAATCCAGAATAACTCAGGAATCTGAATCGTATCTACGCTGAAGTCACCTGTCTCCCAACCTGCTGACCCAAGACAGCTGCTGGGCTCAGCCAGCAGAGAGTTTAAGTCTTCAGAAATGTCAGGCTCTGACTGTGGCAGTTAGTCACTTGCAGTCCACCTCTGGGGAGGATTCATCATGGCAGAATTACACACAGACAGCCTCACTCAACAAGGTTCAGCCTGGACCATCTGTGCTGAGCTGTCCACATCTGGTTGAGCTCAGCCCAAGTCTAATTACTTCTAAACTTATTCTAGAGCACAGGAGGAGACATGGACTCAGCATGCCTGGGTCGTTCCTGTGACACCACAAAACAGTCCCTCCAGACACATGACAAATGGCGCTGTTCCCCCATCCACCAGCAGGACACTCACATATAAAGCAGCCATATGCCTGCTGCCTCCCTCAGTCCATACCAATGACCTTCCCCCAGGTAATTTGACACACCTCCAAGGATGCCCTCCCAGACCCCTCAGGTTCCCCTGGGCTCCCTTTGCTGTACAGGTGAGATATCTATGGAGCCCAGGTCTTTCTCCTCTTTCACCCACTCAAAACATGGTGTTCCCAGTCAGGGTACCTATGAACCCAAAGGATTTCAGGGTGACAGAGACTTTCTCACATACACAGACACCCTCACAGGCTTACCTCCTCCTGACGCCATCGCCATAGCCGAGGCCAGAGGCCACTGCAGTTTATCAGCCTTCACAACGGCAAAAATCAGGACCAGGATCAGTGAGTGAACTGCTCACGCAGACGCTCAGGATCCGAGTGGGTGAAGGTGAAGTTTGAATTCAAACCTCAGAATCTTGGGCCCAAGACATTCTGCAGTGGGGGAGGGGAGGGCCAGGAGGGCCTGGCTGGGGAAACATTCCATGAAGGGCTCTGATTGGACGGCCAGAACCAGAACTTTCCTTCAAACTGCTCAATGGCAGAGCAGCTCACATGGCCTCTTCCAGCCACTTAGACAAAGTTTCCCGATTCTCAGCACACAGGTTGGCTTGGTCTTCGCTGTATCTCAATACTTTATCCACCAGTCTAGTTGTGTGCCCCTCAAAACTCTCTCCTTCCTCTCTTCCTGTTGACCTCCTTCAACATAGTCTACGCTTTCTTTGCAATATTCAGTCATTTGTGACTTGTTAACCCATGGAGGTCAAAAATTAAAAGGAGTTTTCCCAAGCAAATGAAGTGGATTTTGCTTTTTTGTTTGTTTGTTTTGCTGATCCTTCATTGGGGTCCAATCCCTAGGACTGAAAGTAATGTAGAATTGTCTAACATGTTTGACTAGCTTTTTTAAAGTTTCTTTCTACAGGAAGCTCTTATTCTTCCTGGAATAGCCACGAAGTTTCATGTTAAAACAGCTACGAATCTCCAACCTACTTCTTTGCATTTGCAATACATTTTATGGATGATTTGCCTCCTAAATATAATGTTGAATTGAGGAATATCTTTAGTGGTTCAAAGCTAAGTTTTGCCAGAGTCTCAATGATGTGCTTTTAATGCATGGCTGGGTGTTTCCTTCAACTTCGCCTTGTAATACAATGCTCTCTCCCACACCAAACTGGTTTTCTGTTGTTAACATATTTCTAGACATGTACTATGAACTGAAACCCCTAAGGATCTCATTTTTATGAACTCATAACTGATTTCCACTCTGGTTAAAAGTACATGTACGTTCTACCAGCTGGCATGTGTATTGATTTCTTTATATTGGTCAAATGGCTTCTCTCTTGTTCAGGAGACTCCATCCACACAGCATGAACTTCTGCAGTCCCTAACTGAATCCTTATTATGCCTGAAAAGCCACCAATCTCGTGCATGACTGGCCAACATTTGCACCACTGCAGCCTGTAGGTGCGGGCGCATTGGGGCTGTCCTGGCTCAGTTCTAAACAGTTAGAGGTAATGGACACGCACGCGCACCTGCATCTCTCGCAGGGTCTGCAACTGCCAACGTCCTACAAGCTATGGGTGTAATGACTCCTCTTTGGGATAGTCGCACCCATGCCTATGTCAGGCTCAACAGACGGGTATGTGGCACTTTCCAGCTGTCTCGGGGGCGCGTCTCCTCCAGGCTCTGGCAGCGCCGCACACCTGCGCCAGATCGGTTCCGGATCTGGACGCTGAGAGCTAGGGTGGTAAAGGACTCCTGGGACCATTCAGACTGCTACTTGGGGTCGGAGCGAATGTGCAGCAGGAGAGGGCCATTGCCTTGCATATGGCCAACCTGGCTTCCATCCTTTTCATCCCAGATGGTACCCTGAGTACCGCCAGAGTAATTCCTGAGTGCAAAGGAATTCCTCAGCACAGCCAGTGTGGCTTCAAACCAAAACAAAAGAATCCCAAAATACAACAGCAATAAAACAGCAAGAGCAAGCAAAGCCCTACTACCATGTGGACCTTTTGTGTAGGATGCAAAAGCAAACACAAAGTTTTTCCTTATTGAAAACTTTAGCCCTTGAACATGACAAAAGTCAGGTCACTCCTAAATGGGGAAAATGGGAAGCTCTGACATACATAGAAAATACATACATAGAAAAGCTTCACCTTTGTTTCCCAAAACGTTTTAGAAACCAACAATTAGGTTCCATCTCTATTTCCTCGTCAATAAATGAAACAGTTTTCTTGACTTAAAATATTGAAACAATCATAATCTGACATCCAATTGTTGTGCAATTGGTAGCCTGGTTGGCAGGAGATGCAAGAATTAAGCAAATATCGACAGACATATGTAAGGTTCAGTTGAGCTTACAAAATTGACAGTGAAACTATGTTTTTGTATATTGTAATGCCTTAAAAACCTCTTAAATGTGTGTTCATCATCTGTAGTATTTTAGGACAAGACACTTCATTTATAGAGACCAGGTAGAGGTGTCCAGCCATTGTCAGCTCACAAGTACATGGGTGTAATGCTGCAATCCCAGATCTGTTTGAGTTTAACCATGATGATTACCAGTTCCAAGAAAGCAGTAGGATGGCCAGATGACAGAGACAGGGATTTCAGATTGTTTTCTTCAGGAAGCAGCTAGTGAAATTTTGGGCCCAGCAGAGCAAGCTGAGCTTGATGACCCATTAAATATGAGGAACCTGTGGTGGTGGTGGTGGTGGTGATTCTGGTATCATGGTTACACTAATTCAGTTTCCTTCATCCCACGAAGAATTTGTTAGGATGAGAAATATCTGCTTTAGAAAAGGGAGAGCAAAGAGCAATTGGAAAGAATCTTAAGAAATTCCAGAGCAAAGGAGGATGGTGTACTGGGCAGACAAGGCAGCAGCTTATTGAGTGTGTCCAATCTCTCCTGGGAGTAGCGAGTCATGGAAGCTCTTATGGATTCTTTCCCAGGGCACAGAATGAGGGGTGTTCTTCAACCTGAGTTGTGAAGGTCCAGTATTGATGTGTTTGCAAAGTTAGGCACATGTGTAGTGGTCATGGGATGTGGTTTTCTGCATGTTATATGTGCATCGCACAAGTAAGGTCATATATGTTGTCATCAGTAACTCTCCACCTGGGTGCCTTTCCCCACCATTGTCCTCACATCACCTTCAGTCTGCTTCTTCCTTGACTGAGGTTTTGTTTTGTAATCAAAAGTCAAGACATCTTTTCATTCAGGAGTTTTTAATTACTTTCCTTTGTTTATATAGCACGTTGAGATCCTACAATATTTGTCCTTTCTCTGAATTCTCTTGCTTGTCAGGATGCCCTCCATCCATCCAATTTGCAGGAGTCTGCAAGATTTTACCTTTTCTTGTAGCTGAGTAGTGTTCTGTTGTGCGTGTTTATACTACAACTTTATCTCTTTATGTGTCCATTTGGGGTTTTCCTGAGTATTGTACTTAGCATGGCAGTGAATATAGGAGTGCATATATCATTTTGATTTTTCTATTAAGGGGTTTTGGTGGGAACATGCAAATGTGAAATCACTAGGTCTTTTGGAACCTATATTCTTGCTCCACTACCCAACTGCCGCCACACTCCATGCTGCTTTCCACACACTTGGGCCGAGCCTCACATATGAGTGAACATATTCCTGGCCACATCCCTACCCATTTTCCATCATTCCCACACCATATTTGATGGGTTTCAGACAGTAGGCAACAAATGATAAGTAAAGTAAGTAAAGGCCCTCCCGTTGATCATCGATTTGCTCGAGCGGGCCCACTAACGTCTCCATTGGACACTTTGTTGTTACTGTGTTTGGCATATCGAATAAATCCCGGGTAACTTGCCAGGCTCTGCCGTGCAGGCGAGATACTCTCAGTAGCTTGCCGGGCTCTCCGAGAGGGGTGGAGGAATCGAACTCGGGTCAGCTATGTTGGCTGCCTGCAAGGCAAATACCCTACTGCTGTGCTATCGCTCCAGCCCACAAGTAAACATATAAATAATACATATATTATATTTATATATTATATAAATATGTATTATATTTATATAATTCAGAGAGTCCAGTAATCTACTGAGAGTATCCTGCCCACACTCCAACTTAGGCTATTCATCTTTGGATATTTTTTTCTTGTCAATTTTGTTTATTCTTCCAGAACTAAGTGGTGAATTGGCTAATTTTTCCTTTCATTTGAGAATTTTCTTATTTATTAGTTTTAATTTTATTTTTATATAGTAGTTCACAATATTTGATTATATTTTATATTTGATCACCAATCCCAACACCATTACACATTCCCACTACCATATTTCGGATGTTTTCATCCCAAACCACAACCCCTACCACATAGCAGAATGAAAATAATTTATGTTGCATTATTTGTTATGAATAAAATGCTAAAAATGCTCCAAAATGTTTCTTTAGAGAAAAGTGTGTGAAGATTGTTGTATTTCACGCATTAACCACTAAACCCTTCTATAAGAGATTATGAGCATGTTGTTAAAGGTTCAGTCCTTTGTGCATAGATATTGGACTGGAGCAATAGCACAGCCCTAGGGTGTTTGCCTTGCATGGGGCCGACCTGAGTTCAATTCCTTCGTCCCTCTCAAAGACCCTGCAAGCTACTGAGAGTATCTCGCCTGCAAGGCAAAGCCTGGCAAGCTACCCGTGATTTATTCGATATGCCAAAGAAAGTAACAACAAGTCACAAAATGGAGATGTTACTGGGCTGCTCAAGCAAATCCATGAACAATGGGAGGACAGTAACAGTGATATACATATATATATATATATATATATATATATATATATATGTAAAGATATATTTCCCTAGAGAATTGGTTGCCTTCATCAAATGTGGTGTGCCACTCTTGGAAGATGGGTTGTGTCAGGTATGAAATGCAGCCGCAGGGTCGAGGAATAAGTTCAGTCATGGGTGAGGCTCTGCCTGAACATGTGAAGAGCAGCCGTGACCATGGCAGCGGTTTAATTCTGGAGAGTTTTGGCTGCCAGGCCTTGACGTAGGCCTTCAGTGCTGTGAAATTTCTCTTAACTCTGCAGCATGTCACGTGTTTTAGGAAGATGTGTTTCCTTTTTTGTCTCATTTTTCCCCCTCTAATTTCCACTTAACTTTCATTCTCATACCATTGGCTGTTCAGAGTTTTTTTTATTTTCATGCATATATGTAGTTCTAATTTTTCTTTATGATTAATTTTTACTTTCTTGCAATTGTGTTCACATTCGTTACTTGGCATGTTTTAGATCTTCTTGAAATTCCTAAGAAATTTTTTGTGGTCTAACAAATGATCAGTCCTAGCAAATATCCCATGTGCACTTAGGAAGATTGTGATGCATTGATTGCTTTATATATGTATAGTAAATAAGTATGCATGTATATTTTCCCTTCATTGCTTTAAATTTGACTTCTGATTCTCTGAATCTGCTGTGTTGGTTGTGCTCTGGGTTGTTTGCACTCCGACTCTATAGGTGGAGACCCCAGATAGATTGTTGTGTTCCCTTCCACCCATTCCGGGCTTGAATGAGCCCTAAATACACCAGGAGACCAGCACCCACTGCCATCTAGCTCCCAAGTGGGTTGAACACCAAAGGGCTTTATGGATGTCTAAGATGGTTAAAATAATAAACCTGTGTGCATAGTTTGAGTCATGTGAAAGCAAGAGAGAATTTTTCTCATTGCAAACCATCACTACTTCAGTCGGTAGCATTTCAAGTCCTCCTAAATGAGGATGATGAGTGACAGGTCTAAGGTTAATCTTTGCAGGTCATGTGTGCCTTCCCTGGTAACAAATAATTAATAACCAACAGTTCTAACCACTGCTTTGTTGGGGGAACAGTATTTATTATTACAGTTATTGCAGTTCATCCCACCAAAATGCACAAGACTTTCCACCACTATCTATGTGCTACTTCCAGCTTCACGTCTTGTTTTATCCCACTCCTCCCCCAAGTGCATGGTAACCTCAGGTTTGGAATTCAAGGTTAAGGGGTTGCCATATTGGACACTCTCTCTTTCCTTGTTTTCTGACTCCCAATATCACACACGAGAGAGATTGTGTGAGTTTTGTCTTAATCTCTCTTACTTATTTCAACTAACTTACTTATTGAAATTAAGGCTTTTGTCTTAATCCCTCTGACTTATTCCAGCTCCAGTCAGAGATTTCATTATTTTGTAACAGCTTAGTAAAATTCCATTGTGGACATCTGCATGTGTGCACATGTGTCTTAACTTCTTTATTCACCCATCATTGATGTTTGGGTTGTCTCCATATCCTGGCTATTCTAATTAGTGCTTCGATGAACACAGGTATTCATATATTTTTTCAAATTAATATTTTCTGTTTTTAGTGGGGCAATGCCAACAAGTGAAATCTCTGAAACATATGGAAATTATATTTTTATTGTTTTGGTGAAATCTCTGGAGTGTTTTTCCTAGAAGTTGAACAAGTTCAGTTTCCCAGTGAGGTTTCCTTTTTTACATTCCTGCCAACAGTAGTTGTTTCTACTCTTTGTGACATATGCCATTTTCACTGGTGGGTGGTAATATCTCATTGTTTTGATTTGCAATATCCTCGTAATAGTTGATACTGAACATGTTTTCATACACTTATTGATCATTTGTATGTCCTCTTTGTGGATGGGTCTCACTTCTCTCCTATTTGATGTGATGATTTGGGTTGTGTTGAGCTTTTGCATGCTTTATACATCTTGATATTGGTCCTTTATTTGTTATATGTTTGAAAATATTTTCTCCCATGCAGTAGGGCAGTTTTAAAATTTTATCTCAAGTTTCATTTGTTCTGTACTCATTTGTACATTTGTTTTAATCCCCTTTGTATTTTTATTTCTTTTACCAGTGAAATCAAACCATTGCACACACCTATGAGGTTCCTTTCCTAGACAGGTCTGTATATGCTTTCAAAAATGTATTGTATGGATTATGGTCCAATATCAAAGTCTATAATCCACTTTAAATTAACTTTGGGTGGATATGAGATACGTATTTCCTTCTCTTTTTTTACATTTTATTTTCCAGTTTTCCCCACATGTTAGTTAAAGAGGACTTGCCTGCCCCACTTTATGTACCTAGCAACTTTGTCATAGATTTTTCAATAAATATATGCCTTGTATCTGTGTGCTGTCAATTCTACCCCATGGCCCTGAGAGTTTGCTTTTTTTTCAATAGATCATAATTTTGATTACTATATTGTGCAATGTTGCTTCTGACCTTATCTTTAATGTGCCCCCTTCCAATCTTGATTCTTCCAATATCTTCCTATCTTATTGGTTAACCATATAGTCTTAGCCTATCCCCACCACCACCACCTCCAGTTAACTAGTTTTCACCCATGGCCCTTTTGGGTATTTCTGGGGTCTCACTGACAACCATATATCCTATAATGAGAAAATTTACAATAGTACAATATTAAGCCAGGAAATGCAATACTTCCCTCCTTTTTTCTTAAAATTACTTTTAGTTCTCAGGGAGTTTTATGATTCTGTATTAATTTCACTAAAAGTTTTTCTAAATTGTTGATGAATGTCATCAGAATCTTGAACAAGTGCATTGAATATGTATAATTTGGGTATTATCATTTAGGCAATGTTAATTTTTCATGCCCATAAACATGTAGTATTTTCCCATTTCCGGGGTTCCTTTCCGTTTCCTTTGTAAAATGACTGATAAAACTCATGTAGTTTTTTACATTTGTTGTGAATATTAGCTTGATTTCTAGGTTATTGTTTTTCTGCATCACTCCCAGAGGAGCTCAGGTCTTACTGCTGGCTCAGTGATTGTGAGTGATACCCAGGGGGATTGGGAAAACATGTGGGTGCTGAGGATCTAATTTGGCTTGGCTGTGTGTTAGTGAATCCATTTTGGATCTGTACTTTTGCTTGGGTAGGTTTTTTACTGATTTTTTTTTCATTTTCATTTTTGTTTGGGGTCTACACCAGCAGTGCTCAGGGCTTACTCCTGGCTCTGTACACAGAGATCACTCCTGGTGGGACTTGGAGGATTCTGGGTGATGTTGAATATTGGATCCAAGTCAGCGTCATGCAAGAAAGTACCTTACACACTACACTATTGCATTTGTTTCTTTACTGCCCTTCTAGAAATTCTATAATTCAGTGATTTTTCTCTTCTGTTGTCAGTTAAATAGCTTACATTATTTATTTAAAAATTTTCTTTTCTAGACCTCTTTTTTATTTGTTTGTGGGCCACATCCACTGGTGCTTGGGCTTATCCTGGCTCTGCATGCAGAGAACAATCCTGGCTGGCTAAGCAGACCACATGGGGAACAAGGGATCTAACAGATCAGTCATGTGCAAGGAAGTGCCCTACCTGGTTTGCTATCTTTCTGGCCTCTATCTCTTGCTTATTGATGAGACCATGTGTACTGTCTTTTTTTAAAAAAATTATTGAATCACTGTGAGACAGTTACAAAGCTTCCCTGTTTCAGTTTCAGTCATTCAAGGATCAACACCCATCCCTCCACCAATGCACATCTTCCACCACCAATGTCCCCAGTATCCCTACCGTCCCACCCCTCCCCCTGCCTCTATGGCAGACAGTCTCCCCTATGCTCCTTTTTAAATTCCTTGTTGTGATTCACATAAGATGTCTCCTGGTCACAAGAGCCTTAGCGTGCTCTTGGAATTCTAACATTCTAGATAAGTAGGGTGTGTAAAATCTCTGCAGCAAACTGCTCGATTCGAGATTCTTATGTGTGTCTGGATCATGGCCATTAAGAAGCTTAAGTAGCAGCCAGAGGCAGTTTGTGGGCATGACATCCAGGGTCCTATGGGGATGGGGGAAGAGAGGGACCCTCCCATCCCCTATCCCTTGACGCAAGGAGTTTGTTGTCTCTGAACCCGCTTACCTGCATTTCTCTCTGGTTCTGAAAGTTGGCAACCTCCAGGGAGGTGGGGGTTAGGAGGCAGGTGGAGGGACATTGCCTTCCGCCCCCACCAAATCTGGGCATGTCACTGAAGTTGGTCTGCTTGAATTCTGGAGGCATCTCTGCAGTGAGCTGCTCTGTTCGAGACTCTTTTGTGTCTCTGGATCATGGCCCTTGTTTCCATCTTTTCCAGAGAAATTGGCATATGCCATACAGGGCACAACTGCTCTCCCACAGTGCACCACTGGCCTTAACTATAGCTTTTGTTCTCTTTCGAAATTTATGGGTCTCTGAAAATAAGGCCAATAAATGAGTCTGTATAGCTGAGCCAGCGGTGGTTTTTCTGTGTGGCTCCCACATAAGTAACTTTTGTCGGTTTACTTTCTGGGTAAACGTGGCCCCAAGTTGTTGGGGTCCAACCAAAGGCACAGCAGCACTGAAGACACCAGCAGGCTGCTGATGCGCTCGCCCTGAAGGTGCAGGTTGAACTTCTGGCAGAATCATACTCCCCCCACCCACTGCCATGTGTGTCACTGATTCAATTTTGGCTTGTTCCATTCTAATGCTGAGTCCTACTATTGTATTCTTTACCTCTTCTGTTCAATTACTTATTGAACAATCTTTTGTAGGTTCATTGACACTTGTGATGCTTTAGTAGTTCAGTGGTTATAAAGAGCATTTTGTTGCTTTAGGTCATGTCAGTCAGTGTCAGAATTTATGAAGCACTTGAGAAGTGTTCTGGGCTTCTGTCTCTGTCCAAAGAATGGTGAAATTTCTTAATTTTTTTCATTATTACTAGTGCTTCATGTGAGTTTTTGGTTTAACTCTGGGTTCAAGGTGGTCTGAGCAGCGATGTACTGTTCCCACTGGTGTCTCAGGCTGCTTTGATATGTAAGGGTTAAATTGTACTTTTGCTCTGTTTCTGCTGTACCACTTGAATTAAGAAATACCTTCTCATGATGTATTGCTATAGTGACAGCAAAGTTAGAAATGTGAGCGCGAGCTAAGCAAAGGCAACCAGGAGACAGCCAGAGGCAGGAACTCTGAGTGGCTCATTCTAGGAACCTAGCAGAGAAGAATAGGTCATCAGTAATAAGTCTTGGTTCAGAATGGAGCAGAAGGATCCAAACCCACCTGTTACCCGGGTGGAGAAGTAGGCAAGGGTCACAGAAACAATTAGTCAATTCATAGATGTCTCTATGGGACCTAAAACAATATGTCCATAACAAAGATTTCGAGCAACAGGAACCACAAATAAGACCCCTCCTGCTTCAGTGTAACTTAGTGTATTCTCACAACACAACCAATTGAGAAGCCCCATTTATTTGCTCCTTTTCTTTTTCCTCCCAGTGAGTGGTTTCAGGAATGTTCCTATGTCAAGTGCTCGGTGCCCCTGTCTGGCTACACTTCCAGAAGATTGCCTGGTTGCGGTCAGTCTTGACATGAAATATTCACTCTCATTGCTTAATGTCCTGAAGTTTGTTTTGCTGTGATGGATTAATCGAACTGTTACATTTGAAGGCCCTGGTATGATACTAAGACAACTTGGAATTCCTGGCTTTGTGGCTGAAATGAAACCTGGATCCTAATAGAAGGTGTCTAAGGGTACCAGCCTTCCTTAGCAGCCCACAGACTCCAGGAGAAGTTGGCCAGGCGGGCGAGGGATCAATGAGATTCACTGACAACAGGTACCTTCCTTAACAGCTTCTTACCTGGACAGACTTCCAGGAAAGCCCTTAGCTCCTCTCCCAGGCAGAGTTTGGATTCTGAGTCCTTTTCAGAATGTGGGGAGTGAGTTTCCCTTCTGGATGGAGTTGATTTTCAGGTGCCAGGACTGGTCCCAAGCGGCCCACAGAGTGCTGCCTGTTCTGAACAGTGCTTTCACAATGGTTCTCACTCAGGGGCCTGGGAGAGACTGATCACCTACCTACTCAGTGTGGGGAAGGGTTAATGAGTCACCCATGTGTAGTGTTTGTCTTTTTCATTTGGGGAATTCCCAAGGATCTGGTATTCATTTTCCTGCTTACCATCTTTTTCTCTTTCCTGTTACCCCTCTTCATCTGGTGAGCTGAGACTTTCTTTTCGTATTACTCTGCATGTGGAGGAGTGAGCAACTTTTCTCTCTTAGACGGCTGGGAGGAAATATTTTGGAGTTACTTGTCTTTCTTATCTATCCTCAGAAACTCACCGTTATTTTACCAAGATTTCCATTCCCCAGGAAGCAAGGGGTTAATAGCTTCCCTGGAAGAAAGCATAAGGGGTCCCTGACAGTATGGTTTTTAGTGGCAAGAGAAACAGAACTCCTCCTCTCTCTTGGCATCATCCAAGTTGCTTTGGTCATTTCTCTGAAACTTGTTAACTGACAGGTTTCTACATGGAACACTGAGAAATTCTTTTCCTTTTTAAAAATGTTTGGGCCTGGAGCAATAGCACAGCGGGTAGGGCATTTGCGTTGTATGCAGCGAACATGGCCTACCCGGGTTCGATTCCCAGCAACCCATATGGTCCCCCGTATGGGTAATTCCTGAGTTCATGAGCCAGGAGTAATCCCTGAGCATCACCAGGTGTTACCCAAAAAGAAAAAAAAACAAAACATGATATGCCTTTGACTAATTTGTAGTTTTTAATTGTTATATAAGAAATAGGTATATGCTAGAATTTTGTAAAGCTGTATTTTATTGCTATTTAAAAGATTAGATGGGGGCCAGAGGGACAGTAGACATTAAGGTGCATGCCTTATATGTGCCCAACCCCCGTTCGATCCCTGATACCACACGGTCCCCAAAGCAAGGCTGAATTATCTCAGGTCCTCATATTGTACTACCAGCCTACTTGATACTCAGTGATATACATGAGTATATATGCATGATATACATGCTTGCAGTGTAGAGGTATGGAGTTCTATCATTGGCAATCCCACCTTCTCTCAAAAAATAATTAATTAAAAAGTTGAGGGGGGAGACGTATTTAAAAAAAAAGTGTTAGGGCAAAAAAGCACTTGAGAAAATGCTCTACATCATTAATCATCAGGGAGATGCAGATCAAAACCACAATGAGATACCATCTCACACCTCAGAGACTGGCCCACATTCAAAAGAACAAAAGCAACCGATGCTGCAGTGGATATGGCGAAAAAGGGACACTTCTTCACTGTTGGTGGGAATGTCCACTGGTTCAGCCCTTCTGGAAAACAGTATGGACGATTCTCAAAAAATTAGAAATTGAGCTCCCATTTGACCCAGCAATACCACTCCTGGGAATATATCCCAGAGAGGCAAAAATGTATAGTCGAAGTGACATCTGCACTTGTTTGTTCATTGCAGCACTCTTTACAATAGCCAGAAACTGGAAGAAACCTGAATGCCCATGAACAGATGACTGGTTAAAGAAACTTTGGTACATCTACACAATGGAGTACTATGTAGCTCTTAGAAAAGATGAAGTTATGAAATTTACATACAAGTGGTACAATATGGAAAGTATCATGCTAAGCGAAATGAGTCAGAAAGAGAGGGATAGACATAGAAAGATTGCATTTATCTGGGGGATATAAAGTAACAAAGTATGAGATTAATACCCAAGAATAGCTGAGATCAGCACCAGGAGGATTACTCCATAACTTAGAGTCCAGCCGGGTATCCTAGAGGAAAGGGCAGTTCAGATAGAGAAGGAAGCACCAAATAAAGGATGTTTGGAGGATCCTCCCAGGAGGGAAGATGCTTGTCGAAAATAGACTATGGACTGAACATGTTTGCCACTCAATGCCTATTTTGCAGACCACAACACCCAAAAGGAGAGAGAGAACACAGGGGATTGCCCTGCCACAGAGACAGGGGGGATGGGGGGATGGGGGTGGGAGGGATATTATCCATGGTGGTGGAAAATGGGCACTGGTGGAGGGATGGGTATCTGATCATTGTATAATTGAAACCCAAGCACAAAAAATTGTAAATCTACAACTGTAAAAAAAAATAAAATAAAATAATATACAAAAAAAGTTGAGGGGCCAGACATATTTAAAAAAAAGTGTTAGGGCACTTGCCTTGAACACAACCAACCCCAGTTTGATCCCTAGCACCATATATGGAAGCACAACATTGTGCACACTGCTAGGAGTGATCCCTTGAGGAAAGTACCTAGAGTTGGGATAGAGAAGGATCCACTATGACAGCAATAGTTTTAAATGATTACTCGGATAAGAACTGAGTGCTAAAAGTAGGAAAAGGAACAAATTCGATAACCTCTCAATATGTATACTGCAAACCACAATGTGTGTGTGTGTGTGTGAGAGAGAGAGAGAGAGAGAGAGAGAGAGAAAGAGAGAGAGTAAAACTGTCTACAATAGAGGTAGGCTGGTAGTTGGTGGCGGTAGGAAGAAACTGGGGGACACTGGTGGAGGAAATGTGCACTGGTGGAGGGATGGGGTTCAGAACATTGTATGACTGAAATTGGATCATGAACCGCTTTATAACAGTGTATCTCATGGTGATTTAATTTAAAATTCATAGTGGAAAACCTTAATCAATACTGGATATGATCACCAAACCCAAATACCACCCCAACCACTGTCAAAAAAATGTTGACTAACAGGTTAAATACAAAAATGAGTTCTTGCGTTGGAGAAATGGATCTAGTAGTAGAGAACTTGCCTTGCACGTGGTAGGCCTAGGCTCATTCCAACACCTCCTGACACCACACACTGCAGGGCCAACAGGTGTCTCCAGCACAGGGCTTGAGTACCACTAGGTACCTGGGCAATGCCAGGGACAGTCCCCATAAAGAAACTGGTTATCACCAGCCCTACCTATATCTTTCACAAAGTTATTTTGCCTTTTGTAGATTAATTTCCTTGTGCATTTAAATTAAAGCATTTATTCTATCTAAAGGAACTAGAGAAATAAGGAAACTGGGGCAACGTTCATAACAAAAGGAAAACAAACTACAAATGAATACTAGCAAATCACCAATGGCCACAAAACCTGCATGTAAATAGAGGTCTCAATAAAGGAGAATCCAAAGAGAATAAAAGGCTGCATCTGATAGGGTCTGCCACCCCTTTCAAAAAAGAAACTTTAATGAAAAATACAACCAGCAAATTAGAGAATAGTTATTGGCACTGGAACAAGAGTACCCATCTCATGATGACATAAGAAATAGGCAGGATTAGAAAGACTCGAAAGAGTTGGTCTAGTCTAGCTCATGAAGAGTCAAAAGTGACCTACCAAAGATCCCTTCCCAGACCAGAGCCCACATGCAAAGTAAAAGTGCTAAGGATAAAAAAAAATTGAATAGCATGGGGGAAATAAAGACAAAGAGAAGGCCCACAACAAACTATATGAAGAAAAAGAATGAGAGCATTTCAGAAAGCATCATTTCTAATACTCAAAATACCCACTGAACTGGGAAGCCTACCTAAACCTCGCCCCATTCTCAAAATTTAGTACAAGTCATCTCCCATAAATATAAAGAAGGAACATCAGGGAGATGGCTCAGAGGACTGTTGTGCATGTTTTACATATGTGAACCCTCAGTTCTGTCCTTAGCAACACATGATTCCACAAGCACTGCTGGGAGTTACCCAAACACTGAGCCAAGTAGCATCAGTTATCGTCACAATAAATAAAGAAGTCAGAGATTTACATTTGATGGGATGTAAGGTAGAAGGCAACTGATCTGTATATATATATATATATATATATATATATATATATATATATACAAGGCTCAACCTGTAACAACATGTTAGTGATTTCCTACACGGGGCTTAATGGCTGCTGGTGAGATACAACAAATTTCACACACTTTCCTCTAAGGAAGTCTTTTTGGATAATTTTAAGTCTATTATATATAATAAGCAATACAAAATCAATTATTTAGCCTCTGCCTTTGGGGCAGGCTTGGGTAGGGGTAGGAAAGTTCGAAATAATGATGCTGGGAAGGTATAATTGTGGTGGGATTGGTGTTGAAATAGTGAATGTATGTAATAAAGTATTGTGAACAACTTTATAAATATAAAAATTTTTAAAAATAATTGAGCAAGAACGGTGGGAACATATTTTAATCAGTGTTAAAGATGATATTGCTAATTATTTTGCAAAGTACCTGAAAGTGCAATATATGAAGATGATTTTATTATGTGTCAGCTTTGTTACCATGTCCCAAACTAGTCTTAGTTTTTTATTTTGTTTTCTTTTGTGGTTTTTTTAAATGTGCTTTTGGTTTTGTTTTTCTGAGCTTTTTGGATCACCTGGCATTGCTCAGGGTTACTCCTGACTCTGCACTCAGGAATTACTGCTGGCATTGCTCAGGGGACCACATGGGGTACCAAAGATTCAACCTGGGGCACCCACATGCAAGGCAAATGTCCTGCTGCTGTACTATAGCTCTGGTCCCAAAGTCTTGCTTGTTTATAATCATCTAAGTGAATGATTTATTAAACCCTTTAATATTTGTCTTCTTAGAAATTAAATTTTGAAGGCTGGAGAGTGTATCCCAGTTAATTTGCAGTACAGAGCAGACTTTCTGCCTCGTTTACTCTGTATCATAAGATATTTAATTGTAAGTAAAATCGATGATCCTTTGCAAAATTTATTGTACCTGTGTTTCAGATTTAAGATTTCTCACATTGGAAACCTGGTTTTGTCTCTTTTGCTTTACCACAATGTTGTCTTGTCTGCGCAAGTGTTAGAAATTGAGAAAAGGTGGTTTTTAAATCAGGTTTCTAAATACCTTTACTATTTTACTATTAGAATTATGTTGCAAATATATGGTAAATGGCATGAGAGACCTTAAAGTGCCTGGTCATAACATGACCAGGTTTTCATGTTATTTCATAACAGCATTGCATGCGCTCATGTGGAAGGAGTTGCACTGCATGAGTAGAAGGGGACACAACATTGTCCTGTGGCAAGCATTCTGCTACCCTGTCTTCGACATTAGATGACCTACTCACCCACAAGAAATAAATTTTTTTCTACAAAGTTCTAGTGTAGAACATCTATGTAGTGTAGAGCACAAGAAACCTTAGCAACGGCAAGTATTTTTACAGAGCCAAAAGAGATTCTTACAAATATCTGCAAAGATCATTCTTATGGTACTTGTAGTTTTATACTTGATAAAACAGTTTAAACAGATAAAAAATTAAAAAACTAAAGCAGAGCTTTTTATGTTAGAAATACAATGGTACATAATTTAGCCCTTGCTAAGTGTGTTCAGTAAGAAAGAGGAGATATTTTTTTATTTTATATGTTTGTTCACAATATTTGATTACATTTAATATTCAAACTGGTAAACTCCAGGTGGCATACCGAATATGCCAAATACCAGTAAGAATGATGGGCCTCGTTCCCCTAAACCTGAAAGGGCCTTGAATGTGGCACTTTTTCGAATCTCAGGGCTAGGACAAAGGAGAAGTTACTGGTGCCTGCTCAAGGCAATCTATGAACAACAGGATGATTGTGATCATGAATATTCAAACACCCATCCCACCACCATTACATCTTACCACCACCAAATTCAGGATATTTCCATTCCATGCCCCAATCCCTGTCCCAAACACAACAGAAATAATATATTTCATATTGTCTGTTACGTAGTACTGCTGAAAATGCTTACAAACATTATTCATATAGGAAACTGTGAAGAAATATATATATGCATATATATTTCCCTCGATGATTTGTTGCTACTATCTGAACCCCATCAAATGTGGTGTGGTAATTATGGAGACTGGGCAGGGGGTGTTTTATGCTGTTTCCAGGAATATGTTCAGTCATGTGTGAGACTCAGCTTGAGCACGTGGGGAATGACCCCACAGCGTCGTGGCAGTAGGGTGGTAGGGTTGTGGAGATTTTGGCTGTCAGAGCTGGGTCTTTTGGGGCGGGGAGGGCTCTCACCTGCCCCCCTCTGAAGTGCTCTGTGTGAAACAGCCTGGTGCGGAGTCCAGTGGCATGGTTATGGGGGTCTCAAGTTATGCTCTTTTCGGGAGAAGCAGCCTTTCGATCTGGCAGTGGCTGATGAAAGTGGAGATATTTTTCTTCCCAAGTGACTCAATTATTTTTATACCCAGATAACTAATAGTTGATTCTCCCTCTACTACTGCTTCATTGTCTGTCATGAGAACTCTTGTCTTCTGAACACTTGTCTGCCGAAGTAATACAATTTGTCAAGAGCACAATCATGGAACAGATTCTGACCCAAAGGAAACAAGTGACAAGACTTTAAGGGACAGGAAAAACTTAAGTTAAACTGTCCTGAAGGTCTCTTGTATTGTTGGGATCGGGGAGTTCCCTAGCCCTGGGAGGCGCAGAGAGACCAGATAGACACAATTCCTGCAGGAGTAAAAACGGGGTTTATTTAGACCAGCATGCTGGGGCTCCGCAGCATACCCCAAAAATGGGCAGTGGTTGAGAGCCCCGAACTTCTTCAAAGGGAATCTTATATAGGCCTTCACTGGCCATTACAGCAAAGCCCGCGCATTTCATAGCCAATAGATTTGTAACAACATATACTTTCTTAACCAATCCATTTAAAAGTACCTCACTCCTTAGCCTATAGATTCAAAGATCAGCATTTACGTACATCGTACATCGATTGTCAGCACAAGCAAGGTTATAGCTGGAATCATTAAGCCTTAGGTAATCTCCCTTGACCATCCTCCTTTTGAGTTACCCAAGTCTGCAGGGTGCTTTAGTGAGACAATACATTCCAGGAAAGGGCAATTTCCCCCAACCACCAGCATCCTGAGTTATCCTTTACCCAAATCTGCAGGGTGCTTTACTGAGACAATACATTTCAGGGACAGTAAATCACTTTCCAAGTCCCCTCTCCCCCAGGTGCAAAGCAGCCAAGCAGTTTTACAGAAAGCAATGTTGCAAGTTAGCTAAAGTACACAAAAATTTGATGCCCTAATATGGATTCTTTCATTCCCCACTTCTTTTCATGAGCATCTCTAATCCTAGAGATCGTGGCGGGGTCGGGGCCTAATTCGAGGACCCATGGTTAAGAGTAGCTTTCCTCAGTGGGTAGAGTCCGGTATTGTTGCCCAGAATTAGGAGGATCTTCAAGACTCCAACCAATTCTCCCAGGCTTCTCCGACGTCATTCAAGGCCTTCCCGTAGTTTGGCTATAGAGTCTCTGACAACCTCAGTGTGGTCTGCGTAGAAACAGCATCCCTCCACCAGATCAGAGCAAAGCCCTCTGTTCTTGAGGAACAACAGGTCGAAGGTCGAGTCCTCTCAGGTTTTGGGAGACTCTCTCGAACAGGGATGTGAGAGATTTCTTGATGAGGTCTTAAAAAGAGTTAAAGCAACAGAAACCAAAGCAACATAATGCCATACCCATCTCTATCATTAAAACAATGAAAAGGATTAACTCTACAAACAGGTTTGGTTGATAATATAACTTCCTGTGTTCAGATTTTTCTAATGGTCACAGAAACACCAAGCCATTCTCTGGCTTTCTCAGTACAGATTGGAAAAGCTTCTGCCCATATACTGAAGCTATCAATGAGAACCAACAGATATTTATACCTTGAACATATGAACATTTGATCATTTGTATAAGGTCAAGCTGCCGATTCACCTCTAAGTTCCTTGATGCTGAACAGGTGTTAGGAAAGGAGGCTCAGGATTTCCACTAGGTTCATTAATGGCACAGAAAGCACAGTTCTGAATTACTTCTATCTTACTTGCTGTTCAGTTCCTCCCCATGGAAGATGGTTCTCACTAGTGTTAAAACATAACCCTTTAATAATATTCCATTGCATTGGTCCAGGAGTTGTTAATCCCATGATGCAACAGAAATTAAGAGCTGATAATATTCTTGTTCTCTCCAAATGACTGTTCACAGAAAATGAGATGCAATAAAGTATAGAAAGAAAATTCACAGTATTTTAGAACTAGATATTAATCTACTCTAATTTAACCAGTTTAGATGCCTTTCTCGACACTTTGGCCAATTCAGACCGGGGGAAAGCAATTCTGCACTTTGAGATGAGCTTCACCCTAGTAAAGCTCTGGCTTTCAATGCTCGTATCAGACTAGTGACAGCATATATAATATTGAGTTCCCTTTACAGATTAGGCTGTTTTACCTACAGACAGTAAACTAAGTTTTATCTAAATTTCCCCAAAGGGGGTACCTTTTAGATCAAGATTAGAATACATTTATTCAATCACCTCTGTAGAATTAGAATCTGATTCTTACAAAAAGCAAGTTACAGAAACATGGTTTTCTCTCCACCTTCATTTTAAAACGTTGCAAGATAGTTTAACAAACCTGGCTTGTTCTTTTGCATAAACACAGTAAGATTAGAGAACTCTCCATTTGGGATACCCAATTATTTACTGAGAAGTCCTGGGGATCAGCTAAAGACAGGAGACACAACAATAGTGGCATTAATCTTCATTAATCTTATCTGGCACGTCAGAGCTACCCAGGCCTGGCCAGAAGATGTCTTGCGATGTCTCGAGCCTTCGGGTTGTGGCTTTGGTTCTCGTTTTCCACAGAGATGTCCTGGCAGAAAGGAATCCATCCCATCCCTTCTTCAGGGCTGGGAGAAATCCTGGTTTCTAGGTTTCTCCTTGACGCTGAGAGTAGGCCCAGACTGAGTTAGTCATTGCAGAGTCCTAGATTCCTCATTCTCCATAGCAGTGATGGTTTCCAGTCTTTTCTCGAGCCAGCCTGCCTCTAGGGTCGCCCTGAGGTTTGTAGGGTTCTTGAAACAGTACCTGTTAAATCCCTGCTCCTGTCATTTAGACAGATCCCCTGACTGTTTCCCTGGAAGAGGGCTTTGGGGTCCCATGGCTGGTTTTTCCTGTCTGCATGAGGGGTAGACCCTATTACAGAGAGGAAAGACTTATCTGGAGTTATGCAAACCAACATAGTGCCATGAAACATCAAAAAACATACTGAAGGTACAAAAGAAGAGAAAAGCAAGTATTTCACTTTACTCACAGAGATGTAATACACCTGTTTGCTGTGGGTCCTAGTCAGAGAAGCTAAAATCTGTAGAGATAAAGCATACCGTTTAACATGTTTTTAATCCCATGTCAAAACCCTTGATTTCCTGCAACTTTTGAAAAATTCAATGATCTTAAGAGCATTGTAACAGGAGTCCAGATAATCCATCAATCATCTTTTCCATAGATCTTACCACAAAGATGCTAGAAGAATTCTGCATGTGATTTAAAGCATTTCTTATAACAGTTTGACCAGTTCCTTTTCTTTAGAACAACCTCAAACCTTCTACACATTCCTTTACATACATTCTGTAACTTTCATTCATTTAAAAATCAACTTCACTTTAACAGAACTCCTTTCCTTTTTTTTCCCTCTGATATTTCCATCCATTATCTTTCTGACTTATGACATACATCCATATTAGTGCAACATGATCTCCCAAGTTTAGACACAGCTTCCAATAATCTCACTTAACATGACAAAACTGTACTCTGCAGTACCATTCCAAAAGCATCAGTTCTATACTTAAAAGGCTTTAGAGATGCTCACAACTAAAGTTCTTACAACATATATTTAATGGGCAAAAGTTTACTTTACATTAGAAATTAACCAAGAGACATCTTAAAATTCTGATTTCTAGGAAAACACAGATATAAAGATTAAAACACTCATAGATTACCATGAAACAAAGGATTTCACACTTGAGGACAAAGCTCTCTGAAGGTCAGGACTAGGTTGATACCTGGAGACAAAGCTTGGCATAAAATAAAATTATCAAAATAATAGCATATACTTTCAAGCACTAGACAAGCAATGCTATGGCTTCTAATTGTCAGGCTGACATCTGAGACTAATTCAATACAACTTATTGCTAAGTAGCCCTAGAAATTTTAGTTACCAAGAGTCTCAGAGATCAAATAAAACCACTGGTAGGATAAGTTTTGCAACCAACTTTATAACTCTAGAAACTCATATTTTAAAATAAACATGAACCTGTTTTTATGTACCACATTATTTCAACTCACAAGATATTCTAGGTCAAATATTCTAATCCAATGCAGATACAAATATGTACATTAACATAACAGCATAAGACTTATAAACAATCAATTTTTATAAAACATGATAAAACCTTCTTTGGCTTAATTTCAATAGTTCTTGTACCTTAATTATTTAAAATCATGAGCTTTCTACACCAGATACTTTTTAACAGTTCCACAAAAATACAAACATGCTTTCAGATACAGAAAAAGCCCTTTGGATTTTTTTTTAACCAAACTTTGATATCAGCATAAGAAAATATTTGAATTGTTGTGTGAGCACAAAAAGGATGGCAACAATCTATCTTTCCCACCGCCCGCGTTCTGTAGTTTCCCCCACTCCAGGGAGGTAGATGGAGATGGGCAGGAAAAGGAAGGAAACCTTAAGGCCAGGCTGCTTGATCTTAGTTGCAGTTTATTCCAATCCTCTCTCCACTCTCGTACCAAAGACTAGCCTGCCTAGAGCTGGGAATCTGCAACCCAAAGATCAGGCCTGGCTAGCACCTGAGATCTCCGTATCTGAGACCTGCTAGGTTCTGTGAGAAAAGGGAAACTGCCTCTTACAAATTTTTCATAAAAGTTAGCTGAGGCTTGTAAGACAAGTTCTTGCTTTCTCTGAACTCTTATTTCACTTTAGTTTCAGGCTCTAGTTCCATAGCTCTTCTAGACAGTATAAGATTCTTAAGTTCAAAAAGGATTTCAACTGTTAATAATATAATCATCAATGTTCTTCTAACAAGAAATTTAGATTGAGAATTCTGCTTTCTCTGTAGGCTCAACCTTCTGATAAGGATTAACCCTTGTCTAACAGGTTCCTAAAACAACTGCATTTCTTAAATCACTGGGTTACATGTCACTAACTTCTCTAAAATTTCTACTTCTGATTTCAGCCTGGTTCCAACACTCAAGTGTTCCACACAGACACACAGACAGACAGACAGTCAGACACAGACAGACGGACACAGACAGACAGACAGTGAACTGACGAAAACACCACACGTACATGTGCACATATCTGTAGTTGATCGAGCAATCTGACCCTTCAAAAAAAATGGCAGGGAGAAACTGATGGACTGAGAAAGGAAGGGACAGTTCCCAGGGCGGCTGATTGGGAACTCTGCTCCTCATTTCCCAGCCTAACTAGTCAGTCTCCCACTTGTTAAAATGGGTCAAGAAAGCGCTTTTGTTGATATAAGCCGGCAAAATAAACTATGACGAAGATGTTACCATATTTTCGCCAAGGCTAATTCTGAGGCAGGGAGCTAGTACCTTCCTATCAGACATGGGGATAGGCTTCTTTGTTTCTGATGTCAAACAGTTAATCATAAGATCTTGCATTTTCCTGCCTCCTCTGCTTTGATACTCTCCTATTTCTTTTGTTACCTGAAAGATCTGACTGCAAAATGATCTGGTAATGCAAACTGCCATTCACTGGCTATCTTTCCCCACTATACTCAGGCCACATGGTGTTACAGAGGTCAATAAGATCTCCTTATCTAAAACTACCTAGTTGGAAGCTCCTCAGATGCTTTCCTAATTGCAAGCAATAATCTATGAAAAAGATGGTTCCTTGGCAAAACTTTTCTCCAGGTCTATCACTTTTGCCTCTCCTAAGGGGACTCTAACCTCCTTAAATTGGCCTTTATTCAGAGGCTCATCTCCACCTGGGTGGGCCTGGCTTTGGGCAGACCCACAGCTGTGTGCCTGAGCCAAACTTAGTGCTGTGGTCTTAAAAACTCTGCTCCTTAAAAAAACAGTTCTGCCTTCTCTCAGCTTGCTACATCTTCCCTGCTTTTTGCTGGCTTGCTGCTTTTCTTAGGCTTCTTACCTGCCTTTTACCCCCCCCCCCCCTTTTTTTTCTTTCTGCCTTACATCTGGACTGCCTTCATTCGCATTTGAATTGACCTCTAGCTGAGACTGGGTGGGGAAAAGGATTTTCTGCCTGTAAATTGATCTGCCTTAGTTTCCCAGAATCTTCTCACTAGTGGGCTTTCCTCCCATCCCCCCCATAGTGGATGGTGTCCCCCCCATAGTGGATGGTGACGCAAGACAGACAAAGGAGGGGTGCCTCTTTGCAGAGACCATTCAGATGCTTGCCTGGCGGAGAACTTAGCCTTAGTGGTTCAGCATTGTGACGCCCGATAGGAGGACCTATCAAGGTGCTCATACACACAAGCATTCACACAGAGGTTATCACATCCCTCCCCCAGTCCCCCTAGAGATTTCCAAGGGAGCATACCTTCACAGCAGATCTTCCACAGATTACCTCCTTTATCTGAGCCACAAGGTTTGGAGAGAAGGAACCTCGTGGGGGCCAATCCACACAGAAGGAAGGTCATTCTGATGAACAATAAGTGTCAAATTTACCTTTCTTGATCATCAAGCCCAGATCCTGAGCTTTCCTGTGGATCTCAGAGAAGTGATCAATTCTGACCCGTATTAAACAATCTTAATAAACAGAATTAGGAGAAAGATAATAAATACACACACTATGGATACACGCACAGATCACACTTAGGCACTCGCTCGGACCGGTCCACTCTTTCACACGGGTGTGCACCACACTCACCAGTCACCCTGGGACTCCCAAATATGCCCAAAGGGCATGCACATGATTTTTCACCTCCAGAGGGCTTAGTTCTTCCAAGTGAAGAGATCAGAAGTAGGGAAAGGCCAGTGCTGGCCCGGGAGTGGCAATAGAGAGTTCGGGGTTCAGGGGCACAGGAGGAGCAGAGTAAGTGGGGGCCCCTTCTCCCCCCCCCGGCCTGGCACTCCTGCCTAAGGCTCCTGGTCCGGGTACCCCCGGGGAGCAGGCTGGTAGATAACTCCCTTGACCTGGAAGATAAGCAGCGAGTGGAACGATCCCTTGGGGGACCAACCAATCTGGAATGTCGGCCATCCTGCAGAGCAAAAGGTCTGCCATTTAGGCTTTTTAACAATCAGAAAAAGATTCTGAGCACGAGAGCAGACCTCTGACCAATGGGAGAGAGTGTGAGTGAGAGGAGTGGACGGAGATTGTCCCATGGTTCCAAAGACGGTGTCTCGGTAGAGAAAAAGGATGAGCGTGATCCAACCTACAAAAAAGAATGATGCAAGCGCAAGGCCTTTTGGAGAGGAAAGAAGAATAGAGAAGTAATAGAGCGGCCGATGATTCCTGACACACCAGATGTAGCCTCTCCGAGGCTACCACAAAAGAGGCCTCCAGGCGTCCCTGGCCCTCATCCACCTCCGGGGCGTCCCCCAGGGCTGCGGCCCGTGTCTATTCCCGACACGTCTGTCAGACACAAGGCTCACACACACACCAGTGTGCTGCACACCACTGTCACTGTGCTGCACACCACTGTGCTTGTGTCACCGATCGGTAACTACAGTAAAACGGTACCAAAGAAACAAAGAGAGAGAAAGAGGCGCCTTAACTTACCCTGCAGCTCAATCCGGCGTCCCTGGGGCAGGGTCCTCGGTGATCTCGGTGGGACCTCCAAATGTTGGGATCGGAGTTCCCTAGCCCTGGGAGGCGCGGAGAGACCAGATAGACACAATTCCTGCAGGAGTAAAAACGGGGTTTATTTAGACCAGCATGCTGGGGCTCCACAGCATACCCCAAAAACGGGCAGTGGCTGAGAGCCCCGAACTTCTTCAAAGGGGATCTTATATAGGCCTTCACTGGCCGTTACAGCAAAGCCCGCGCATTTCATAGCCAATAGATTTGTAACAACATATCCTTTCTTAACCAATCCATTTAAAAGTACCTCACTCCTTAGCCTATAGATTCAAAGATCAGCATTTACGTACATCGATTGTCAGCACAAGTTAGGTTATAGCTGGAATCATTAAGCCTTAGGTAATCTCCCTTGACCATCCTCCTTTTGAGTTACCCAAGTCTGCAGGGTGCTTTAGTGAGACAATACATTCCAGGAAAGGGCAATTTCCCCCAACCACCAGCATCCTGAGTTATCCTTTACCCAAATCTGCAGGGTGCTTTACTGAGACAATACATTTCAGGGACAGTAAATACACCTGAATCCTGTCACACTTGGTTTAGAAAAGAAGTTATGCCCTGTTCACTTTCCAAGTCCCCTCTCCCCCAGGTGCAAAGCAGCCAAGCAGTTTTACAGAAAGCAATGTTGCAAGTTAGCTAAAGTACACAAAAATTTGATGCCCTAATATGGATTCTTTCAGCAAGTTAGCTAAAGTACACAAAAATTTGATGCCCTAATATGGATTCTTTCAACAGAAGCTAGGTTGCACATCTATGACTGCCAGTGAACCTGAACAGAGAATGGCTGCATTCCCCTGCTGAAGAGCTCCTGACAGAAGTTGTGATGCTCCTGTTCCAGTGCTCCCTGCCTGATCCAGTGCTTCCTGAAGTTTGCAGGACTCTAACAGTTGTTTCTCTGGGACTCATTGCTGGAACTCATTGCTGTGACTACTACTGCTGCTGTTGTAGAAACAACTTTTCAAATTGTGATCTGGACACCTCATTTCTTCAAAAAGCAGCTGAATGACTCTGATCACCCTTGAACAGTGCAGGACTATTGGACACTTTACAACAAGCACTGCTCAGGGTTCAGGGGTGGATTGAAGTTTTAGTACTACTACAAATGAGACTGTTTTGTGATTGGAATTGTTACTCTCTCTATTTCAAAATTTTGTGTTTTTGTAAACAGAAAAGGGTGAGATGTTGGAGTACACGGAGCTTAGGTTTATCAGAGTGTACCCATCACAGTGCTCCCGAGTCACTCCCATTACTTTGTCAGTCTGTAACCACTTCTATGCTCTCTTACCCAACCAATTTGTAAGGTCTCATCCTTCTTAGACACCGAAGCTGTACTGTAAGTTAATAACGCCTTTCTCCTCTCCTTATGTCTTTGGAGCAGTTTACTTGAATGCAATGTCCTTTTGTGTAGATACAGGAAGACAATTAATTAATATGCTCGGTAACTTAGGAATTGATTGGCTTTGAATATTATTCACTCCTGGGCATCTGCCTTCTCAACTTAAGCCTCAGTTGCCCTCACTTCCTAGCACCCCAAGGGCGGGGTCCCGACGTGGGACTGGATGGAACAGGGCAAGCCGGTAAGTTATGTGCTACCCTAGCATCGCGATGGGCCAGGCCAAGATGACACGGTTCTTAACTATAAGTTAAGAGTTTGATCATAGGCAAATGCTGTCACGATCCAAAAGTAACAACGAGACTAGGACCCTGCCGCTAGGAATAGGAAAGCTATCTGGCCTCAGCACTGCAGTCTGAGATCGAGATGGCCCTAGGAGAGCAATTCTATAAGCTCAAAGTATTTCTTACTGTGTCCATACCAAATGATTAATATTATGTATGCTTATGTTGGTTGGACAAGGAGAGAAGAAACACGTCCTAGAAGCAGTTTTCCTACGTGTCCTGGCTAGCTTGGATGAGACTGAACCTTTCCCCCTCCAAAGTGCCTTCAGTAAATGATTTCAGTATATTGAGGCAGTTTCTCTTATCTCACAGGAGCCTAGCTGGTTTTAGGTAAGCAAATCTCAGGTGCTAAGCCAGGCCTGATCTTGGGTATGTAGATACCTGGCTCAGGACAGGCTGATATTTGAGATGTAGGCTCCAAGCTCTAGCAGACTCCTCTTTGATGTGTTAATCCAAATAGTTTGTAAAGGTGAGGCCAAGATTACTGGCCTTGCAGATGTAAAGAAACAATGTGGATGTAAAGAAACAATGTATGTTTGCTGCCTCAATGTTCTTTCTATAACTCTTTTTGATGACATCACTATATTGGCCCTTTAGAGGTACCATGATGTATATAAGGGAGATTTCGGGGGCTCTCTCAGGGTGCATGTCTTGAGGACTCCTGAAGCCTCCATGACATACAACTCTTCCATGTAATAAACTGCTGCTAAGACCAACCAGCCTGGCCCCCATTTCCTTTCTTCGCCTGACCATCGCCATCGACCTCCGTGGAGTGGGGAAATGGCCTGACCGCCGGCCTTTTTATTTTTGTGTGCTTACACACACTCCCACCCTCATCCCTTCACTGCACTACAAAAAACAAAACAAACAAAAACTTAGACTGGAAATGTGGCTTATTTCAGTAGTAGAATAGAGTACAAAAGACTAATTTGTTTTCATTTTTTTATAATTTTATTTATTGAATCACTGTGAAAGAAGTTACAAAGCTATCGGGTAAAAGTCTTGATCATACAATGATGAAACACTCGTCCCTTCACCAGTGCCCATTCTCCGCCACCAAAAACCCCAGTATACCCCCATTCCACACCCTCCCCCTACCTGTGGGGCAGGTGATTTCCACAGTACTCTCTCTCTACTTTGATTACATTCAATATTTTGACACCAGACCCAACATTGTTATTTGGGATTTTATCCCAACACTCAGATCTGCTGAAAAGGCAACAGTAGACAATTTGTTTTCTATTGCTGGTTATGAATAAAATATGATGTCGCGCGGCTGTAGTAGTGACCATGCCATTTTGAAGTTCTGAAATTTTAACAATTAAATGTGGAGGGATTTCTTGCCCAAACCTGCTGGGTTCCGAGATTTGTTCCTGAGTCTCTGGGATCATGGCCGTTAAGCAGCTTGATCAGGAGCTAGAGAGGCCGTTCGTGGGTGGCGACTCAGGGTCTCGTTGGGACTAGGAGAAACGGGCCGGCTCAACCCCCATCCCCTGAGACCCCGCGTGTCTCATCACTGAGGGACCAAACCTGTCTGTCCAATGGCCTCTGGAGGATGGCAGCCACTGAGCCGCCTAGGGGGAGCAAGCGGAAGGACAGCACCCTTTCCCCTCTGGGGAGGCCCAATGACAGTAACCTACTGAGCAGTCTGGACGCATTTCTGCCATAGCTGCTGGGTTTCAAGGATTGTTTCTGAGTCTCTGGGATCATGGCCATTAAGCACCTTGATCAGGAGCCAGGGAGGCCATTCGTGGGTGATGACTCGGGGTCTTGTTGGGATGGGGAGGAAAGGGCCGGCTCCACCCCCATCCGTGAGGCCCCGCGTGTCTCGTCACTGTGGGCCCAAACCTGACTGTCCAGTGGCTTCTGGAGGATGGCGGCCACCAGGCCGCCAGGGCAAACAGGCCAAGGTACGAAACCTATTCCCACCTGGGGTGGCCCAGCGCTGGTAACCTACTGGAGGGAGTGGACGCATTTCTGCCAAAAGCCGTTGGGTTCCGTTATTTGTTTCTGAGTATCGGATCATGGCCATTAAAAGTCTTGATCAGGAGCCAGAGAGGCCATTCACGGGTGGCAACTCGGGCTCTCGTTGGGGTGGCGGGGAAAGGGCCAGCTCCACACCCATCCCGTGAGGCCCCACGTGTCTCGTCACTGCAGGCGCAAACCTGACTGTCCAGTGGCCTCTGGCAAATGGCAGCAACCAAGCCACCACGGGGAACAGGTGGAAGGACAGCACCCTTTCCCCTCTGGGGTGACCCAACGACAGTAACCTACTGTGCAGTCTAGACGCATTTCTGCCATAAGCCACTGGGTTTCAAGGTTTGTTTCTGAGTCTCTGGGATCATGGCCATTAAGTAGCTTGATCAGGAGCCAGAGAGGACATTCGTGGGTGGCAACTCGGGGTCTCGTTGGGATGGGGAGGAAAGGGCCAGCTCTACCTCCATCCTATTGGCCCCACATGTCTCGTCACTAAGGGCCTAAACCTGACTGTCCAGTGGCCACTGGAGGATGGCAGCCACAGGGCCACCAGGGGGATCAGACCAAGGCACGAAACCTGTTCCCACCTGGGGTGGCCCAGTGCCGGTAACCTACTGCAGAGACTGAACGCATTTCTGCCGAAAGCCATTGGGTTTCGAGATTTGTTTCTGAGTCTCTGGGATCATGGCCATTAAGCAGTTTGATCAGAAACCAGAGAGGCCATGCTTCCAATTATGTAGCTGAGCAGGAGGTGGTTTGTGGGTGTGTCTCCCACATACCTAACTTTTGGCTGTTTACTTTCTTGGTAAATGTTGCCCCAAGTTTTTGGGGTCTGGCCAAAGGCATAGCAGCAATTTTGGGGTATCTGGAAGTCTTAAGGCGCCATCAAGTTGCTGATGCACTCGCCTCACAGGTACAGAGTGACCTGCTGACACACCATACCCCCAAAAAGACTTATTTTTTTTTTATCAAGACAAAAAAAAAAAAAGAGGTTGAAATTTTTACTTTATCATTAAACTGGAAGAAGGAAAAACCTTAAAAATCAATAAAAAGTCAGGCTAGGGATGTGACCCAGGGGTAGAGAGCCCAAATGCACAGTAAGCACCTTATCTCCTGTACTCTTTATTTGGCCCCATGATAATTTTAAACTGCCATGGAGTTGGTGAGTGAAGGTTTTTCTATGCAAAATAATTAAGATGAAACTATAATGAAGCTGGAACTCATTAGTCACTTGGGCCTCCACTTTGAATTTTCTTGGTTCATGCCTTGGACATAATGCTTTCACCTTTTGAGGTATTCAGCATCTGTAACACATCAATAGCTTTGGCAGAACATATAAAGATTGTATGCTGTTATGTAGGAGAGACGTGATCAATGATAAAAGGGGTGACTGATGCTAACATATTAAGGCACAGTGCACAAGCATTGCTAGTTCTTACATAAGCACATATTTGTCTGCGTAAGAACATAACAGAATGTTTCCGTTGTGAAACTTTGACATTTTTGCACAAGGGAAGTGTTCTGATTTTTTTCCCCATCTAGATCTGTTGTATACCACATTTACACTGGCTACTCTTTTATCTCCATTTGATGTAATCCTCTTTGTTTCTTTTTGCTTTTGTTTTTTTCGTTACAATGGAGTCAAATCCCTGAAGACACCACTGAAGCAAATATTATGGAGTGTTTTGACTATATATTTTTTTATCCATTGTTTTGGTCTTTTGAAGTAAAATTGTCTTTTGGGGAAGGGCACTAATTATAACAAGAGAGGCAAGGTGGGGAAGGGCACTAATTATAAGGAGAGAGGCAAGGGAAATGGTTGAAAAGACTGGAGCACATACTTTGCATTCAGGAGGTCTAGACTTGAACCCTTTCACTGCATGGTCCCCAGAGTATCTCTAGGAATGACCCCCAAGCTCCTAACTGGGTGTAAGCCCTCCACACCTCTGGTTAGGATTCAAAAAACAAAGAACCACAACAAAAATGGAGAATGTGTGTGTGTGTGTGTGTGTGTGTGTGTGTATGAGAGACAGACAGACAGACACCGGGGGGTGGTGAAAGGAAAGGTAAAAGTAAAGGGGGAAAAGGGAAAAGTAAAGGAAATTCATGTACTAAAGGATACAGACAATCCCATGTTGGAGAGCTTTTAAGGAAAGGATCAACTACTAACCCAAACTGGGGTGTAGGAAGCTCCGCAGTGGAGTGTGCCATGATCTCTCTTATGAATTTGGGTCTGCCATCAAAATCTGTAATTCATTTTTATTTATGTTTGATTGCTGGTGTAAGATAGTTTTGTTTCATGTAACTGACCACTTAACTCAAATTCATTTACTGAAGAGCTTTTCTTTCTCCATTTCTGTATTCTTGGCTCCTTTGTTATAAAATTGACTGTCCATGTCGGGGAGCTGCGAGCTCTCAATTCTATTCCATTGATCTTTGTGCTTACCTTTATTTCATTACTGTGCTATGGACCAGAGAACTATTTCAAAGGGTTAAGTACATGCACGTGCAAAGGCCCACATTCAATCTACAGAATCCCACGGTTTCTGCTGGGAGTGACCCTCAAGCAGATCTGGGAGTAGCCTGATCACCAGGTGTACCCATTCCCCTCCCAAAATGCCATACCCCAATCCCATACTATTTGGTTACTATAGAGTTAAAGCTTCATTTAAAGTTGGCCCATGTTCAAGTAGGGCATTTGCCTTGCACACGGCCGACCCAGGTTCAATTCCTAGCATCCCATATGGTCCCCCGAGCACCGCCAGGAGTAATTCCTGAGTGCAAAGCCAGGAATAATCCCTGTGCATCGCCCGGTGTCACCCCCAAAGCAATAAATAAATAAATTAATTAATAAAATTAGCCATGTCCGATCTAGCCTGCCTGTATTCAATCCTGGGCACAATGCCTTCCATCTTCTTTTCCCTCAAGATTGCTATGACTATTTTTAGCAGATATTGTACCTTCATGTAAACTTTAGTAGTATTTTTTCTATACTCTTGAAGTATGTCAATAGTATTTTAATAGGCATTACACTAAGTCTGAGTAATGCTATGAGTAGGATGGTCATTTTTGGTTTGTGTTGTTGCTTTATTACGATGGTTATTTTAACAACGTTCTTTTTTTTTTTTTAAGTGTTTGAAAGACACCAGGCTAGTTGTGCTCAGGGATCACTTTTGGCAAGGCTCAGGGAACCATATGGGATACCAAGAATCTAACCTGGTGGGTATGTTCAAGGCAGTACACTACCCATTGTACTATCACACCAGCCCCTGCTAATTCTTCTAATTCATGAATGTGAAATATATTTTTATTTCCTTGTGCCTCCATTTCTTTTAACAGTGACTTGCAGTTTTTGATATATGAGTCACCCTCTTTGTCAATACCTTAGAAATTGATTCTTAATGAAATTATAAATGCAATTTAAATTTTTCTTGATTGCATATAGAAATGAAACAGATTTGTATATGTTGATTTGAAAGCCTGTCACTTGACTGTATTGGTTTATTGTTTTTAAATGTTTGGGGATTTTTTTGGGTCAGTTATTTAGGGTTTTATGTATATTATTATGTCATCTATACAGTAATAGTTAAACTTCTTTTCCAATATTGTCATTTGTATCTTTTTTATTGCCTAATTGCCGTGACTAGGACTTCCAGTATTGTATTGAGTAATTGTGGCAACTGCAGACAAGATTGGGGCAACCCAGGTTTGATCCCTGGAATTGTTCCCCTGAGCACCACCAGGACTGTCCTAAGTGTAGGAATAACTCCTGAGCATCGCCAGATGTGACCCCAAAACAAACAAACAGAAAAAAATAAACCCAAAACAGCGACAACAAAAACAGTGGACAGTCTTGTCTTTTGCCTCTTAGAGAAAAGTCTGCCTTACATTGTTGAGTATTATATTAGTAGTAACTTTTTAAAAATAACACTTTATTGAATCACTATGAGTACAAAGTTACAAAGTTCTTTATGACTGTTTCAGGCTTACAATGGTCAAACACCAATCTTTTCACCAGTGTCCACTTCCCTCCAGCACCTCCACCAATATCCCCAGTTTCCCTCCCCCCCCCACCTGCCTTTACAACAGCACTTTTTCATATTTCCTTTTTCCTTCCTTCCTCCTCCCCCATTTTAAGGCACTATGGCTTATAATACTGTTACTTATTGGGTTCCCTCTTGGAGAGCCCGGCAAGCTACCGAGAGTATCCTGCTCGCATGTCAAAGCCTGGCAAGCTGCCCGTGGCGTGTTCGATATGCCAAAAACAGTAACAACAAGTCTCACAATGGAGATGTTACTGGTGCCCACTCAAGCAAATTGATGAACAACGGGAGGACAGTGCTACAATGCTACTTATTGGGTATCACGAATATCATTTTACCTCCTTTCAAAGTCGCTTTCTGGTCTAGAGTGACCACTTCCCTCCTTCATTGTCTTAATGAGCCCTTTCCTCACCTATGCCCCCTCTTTAGAATCCCCACTCCCCACTCCCAGTGGTAAGCTTCCTACTAAGGACCATTCTCCTTTTCATTCCTATTTCCTTTAGGCATTAGTTTTCTCTCTACTACATCTCTTTATATCCCTCCTATGAGTGTGATCATTCTGTACCTGTCCCTCCCTGACTCATTTCACTCAGCATGGTACTCTTCAAATCCATCCGTGTGCCAGCAAACTGCATGGCTTCATTTTTTATGCCAATTGGTATCCTTTGTTGATATGTGCATATCCAGATATCTGTTTGAGGGCATTGGAGGATGTTTCCAGATTTTGGCTATTGTGAATAATGCTGCAATGAACATAGTCATGCAGATATCTTTTCTGCATTGTACGTTTCAGCCCTAGGAGTATATTCCCATGAGTGGAATTTTTGGGTTATATGGAAGCTCAATTCTTAGTTTTTTGAGGAATGTCCATATTGTCTTCCAGAAAGTCTGGACCAGTTGACATTTTCACCAGCAGTAAAGGAGAGCACCTTTTTCTCCTGCATCCATGCCAACTCTGGTGGTTGTTGTTCTTTTTTTTTTTCCTGGTTTTTGGGCCACACCTGGCCATGCTCAGAACTTACTTCTGGCTCTGCACTCCAGAATCACTGCTGGCTGGGCTTGGGGGTCGATATGTGGTTCGGGGAATAAAACCTGGGTGCAAGATAAGTGCCTTCCCACTATACTATCACTCTGATTCATGTATCTCTTTGGGGGGAGGGGTCACACCCAACATGACTCAAGATTGGCTCCTGGATTTGCTCATGAATCGCTCCTGTTGGGGCTCAGGGGACCATATGGGATGCCTGAGATGAAATCTGGGTCAGCTGTATGCAGGTCAAGTATCACTCCTGAGTACTATCCCTTCAAAGGGCCCCTATTCTTTTTTGTGCATGCCAGTCCCTCTAGTGTGAAGTTATGTCTCATTGTTGATTTGATTTGCATCTCCCTGATGATTAGTGATATAGAGCATTTTTTCATTTGCCTTTTGGCCATTTGTATTTCTTCTTTGAAGAAGTTTCGGTTTATCTCTTCTTGCCATTTTCTATAGGGTTCAGTGTTATGTTCTTGTAAAGTTCTCTCAGTGCTTTGTACCTTTGATATTAACCCTTTATCTGATAAGTGGTGTTAAATAATTTCTCCTACTCTGTGGTCCGTCTTTGTATTCCTGTCACCATTCCCTTTGAGGTGCAGAAACTTCTTGATGTAGTTCCTTTTGTTTATCTTTGCTTCCACTTGTTTGGTCAGTGGCATGACCAAGCAAGTGAGAGCAAAGATAAACAAAAGAAAATCACATTAATTAAACTATCTTTGCATCCCTGAAATAAAGCCCACATAGTCATTTTGTACTTTTTTGGGGGATGGGCTCCCAAGAAGTGCTCAGCAATCTCAGAGATACTCAACCAATCAGGCTGCATTGGTCAGTGCTTAGGCCCAGTGATGCTGGAGACCAGTAAGGCAACCCTAGTGATGTCAAAGGCCACCGTGTCACACCTATCAGTGCTGTGGGTCTGTAGAGTTATACCCATGATGCTTTAAACTCTGGTTCTTGTGCATGCAAAGCTTATGACCCTGATCACTGTGCTGTCTCCCAAGTCCCACTGTGTACTTTTTGTTGTTGTTTCTGTTTCACATCACACCAAGCATTATTCAGAGGCTACTTCCAGCTCTGTGCTGAGGTAGTAATCCTGTTGTTGCTCCGGGGACCCTTCTTTGCATTCAAAGACTGCACTCAACTAATTGAGCTATTTCTCCACTCCCCTATGAAGTACTTTCAATATGTTGTTGATTTTAGTTCACAAAGATTTTGCTGAGGACTTTGTCATCAATGTCCATTTGGAATTCAAGTCTGTAATTTTCTCTCGTGTGTGTGTGTGTGTGTGTGTGTGTGTGTGTGTGTGTGTGTGAAAGAGAGATAGAGAAGAGAGAGAGATGTTGTATCTTTTTGGTATCAGTGTAATGTGGGTCTTATGGGTCCTATTTGGAAGAGTCTCAGCTTTTTCATTTTGGAAGAGATTGAAAAAATAATAAGCGATCTTTAAAAAGTTTTTTAGAACTCACTAATAAACTCATTTGGCGTTTGGTTCAATGAGACTACTGATGACTATATTAACTTCTTTGATTGTAATTCATATATTCAGGTTTTTTATTTCCTCCTGACTCAACCTTAGAAGGCTGAGATGAGTCTAAAATTTTTTTCTTTTTTTTAGGTTTTGAGAGTTGGTGGCATAAAGTTGTTCAGAGGAGTCTCTTGTATTTCTGTAGTCTCTGTTGTAACTTCTTCCCTTTCATTTCTAATTTGTTTATTAGAACTTACTTTTTTCATGAATCTAAAGGTTTCTGAATCTTGTATAATCTTTCAAAGAAACAATTTGGTTCCTTTGATCTTCTGTATTGTCTTCTTAAATGTTTATTTCATTTATTTATCCTCTTTATAAAAATTATTTCATTCTACTGACTTTGAATTTCATTTGTTCTTTTTCTAGTTTCTTGAGATGAGGCTAGGGTGTTTATTTTTTCCTTTCCTTGTCCTCTGATATCAGCCTGTGTTGCTATTATTTCTCTCCTAGTACTATTTTAACTATCCCATAGGTTCTAATAGTTTATTCTTAATTCTCATTCATTTTCAGGCAGTTTTGTAGTATTTGATTATCTACTTGACTAAATGATTGTTCAATAATACATTATTTAGACATCAAATATTTGACTCTTTCCAGCTTTGAATTTATGGTTAATTTCTACCTTCATAGAACTATGAAATAAAACTATTTCATTTATATTTTCATACTTTATGAACATGTGTTTTGTGAACAAGAATGTTGTCTAACCTATAAAATGTTCCTTGTATACTGTTAGATGAATGTGTATTTCTTTTGGGGGTGGAGAACCAGGTACATGTATATTCATTCCAACTCTTCCAATTCTTCATGTTAGGCTACTGTTTCCTTATTGATTTTTTATCTGATTGATCTATCCAGTGGTTAGAGTGGGATCTTAAAATCTACTATTTAAGAAGAAGAGATGATGAAGGTAGAGGAGAAATATATAAATCAGTAATAGAAAGCCCCACATTAGAAAACTAGAGAAAAACCAGAATTAATCCAAAATAAGTCAGAAAAAAAGTTAGAAAGAGTTCAAGCAATTATCAATGAAATTGAAAATAAGGGAAAAAACAACAAGTGAAACAAAAAACTAAAAGTTAATATTTTGAAACTGTTTATAAACTTTAAAAACTCCTAGACAATATCACTAAAAAGTGGGAAAGGAGGAAGAAATAAAATAAGTTACTAATATTAGAAATGAAAGAGGGGAATATCACTAGATATCTTTTTCTCTTGTGTTGCAGTTGTTGTCTTTCTTTTGGCCTGTTAAAATGTTAATACAAACTGTTAATCATTTTTTCATTCATTCATTCATCATCCTGTTATTCCTCGATTGCCTCGAGCAGGCCCCAGTAACGTCTCTTTCATCCTAGCCCTGATTTTATATTCAAGGCTCTTTAGGAGAATGAGACCCATCATTGTTACTGGTATTTGGCATATTGGGTACGCCATGGGGAGTTTGCCAGACTCTGCCCTGTGGGCAGACTACATTCCATAGCCTGCAAGTTATCATAATACCTGTTAATCAAACTGTTGCTTGATGTCACTTTATTTAGTGCAATTATGTGATTGAGTGTTGAATTCTGTTACTAATTTGATGGTTACATACTGTTCATCTCTGTCTCCTATTACCTTTTTTAGATTAAAATGTATTTTGTCTGAAAGGAGTAAGACTGCCCCTCCCTTTTTAAGGCTACCTTTTACCTGTACAGTTGCTTTTCAACCTTATATTTTTATCCTGTGTTTATTATTAAAGTCCTATTGTGTCTCCTGCAAGCAGAAGAAGGTTGAGTTAGTAAACAAAGAGATGGAGGAGGAAAAGGTAAAAGGAAACAGAGGAAACTGAGAGAGAGCAAGAGGAAGAAGAGATGATGAAGGTAGAGGAGAAATATATAAATCAGTAATAGAAAGCCCCACATTAGAAAACTAGAGAAAATCAGAATTAATCCAAAATAAGCCAGAAAAAAAGTTAGAAAGAGTTCAATCAATTATCAATGAAATTGAAAATAAGGGAAAAAACAACAAGTGAAACAATAAACTAAAAGTTGATATTATGAAATTGTTTATAAACTTTAAAAACTCCTAGACAATATCACTAAAAAGAGGGAATGGAGGAAGAAATAGAATAAGTTACTAAAATTAGAAATGAATGAGGGGAATATTACTAGATATCTTTTTCTCTCAGTTGAAATAAACTCCAAGATAACTGGAATTATAAAAAAGTTCCAGTCCTTTGAACACCATTCCAATTTTGGTTATGTCTGTTTACAACAGCAAGACAAGTGCATAAAATACAAATTGTTGAGGTTAGTCTATCATCTAAAAATCACCAGGCAAATAAAAGATATGTATCATTACTGGTGATCAAGTACTGGTGAAGGTACTGGCAGAGGGACAAAGTCTCGCGGGTTCCGGGCCGAGATCTCCAAGCCTACTCGGATTTGGGCTGAGCATCCTCCACCCAGATCCTCCAAATTCCAGTAGGCGGGGCTCACACCCACCAACTGGCCCCCTGGCGCCCTGTAATCCCATCAACGGCCAAGACTCAGAGACTATAAAACCCAGCTCCCGGAAGAGAACAGTGCAGTCTCCTGACATCTTATTATGACATCTTATTATCTCATTCCTACTTTGGACAAACTGGCAGGGTACTGAATGTAGCCTGCCCCCACGGCAGAGTCTGGCAAACTCCTCGTGGTGTACCCAATATGCCAAATACCAGTAACAATGATGGGTCTCATTCTCCTAAAGAGCCTTGAATATAATCTCAGGGCTAGGATGAAGGAGATGTTACTGGGGCCTGCTCGCGGCAATCGACGATTAACAGGATGATTTGTGATTGTGATTGTGATCATTACTGGTACATAAGAAAAGCTGTGGGTGCTTCTTTACTGTTTTTCTATTCACACACAGACAGTAAGATGTCATAGCACTGACTCTCCTATGATGTCACAAATCTGAGCAGCAAAGATGAAGAAGCAGCAAAATAAAGTGATGATAGTAAAAGTAAAATTCTTCTTTTCGAAAATTCCATTCCACCCTATCCCTTTTCCTTATTGAAATGACTTAGGGGATGACAGGGATAGCACAAATGCTTAGCTAAGTTACTGCACTGGCCGTTGCAGCAAAGCCCGCGCATTTCATGGCCAATAGATTTGTGGCAACATATGCTTTCCTAACCAATCCAGTTAAGGGTACATCACTTCTTAGCCTATAGTTTAAAGATCAGCATTTTGCGTCGGTGCTTAGGAACTGACAGGTTTTTAAGGCAGTCCTGGGTCTTGCAACATGGGTCTTGTGAGAGACATCCGGTTATCTGGTCTGACCCCCACCCTTCGAGTACCTGTATCTGAATTCCTTGCTCAGGGGCAGAAAAACCAGTTATTTTGCAGGGTATGCTCCTTAAGATGCGCGACATCTTATTATCTCATTCATACTTTGGACAAACTTGCAGGCTATCGAATGTAGCCTGCCCACAGGGCAGAGTCTGGCAAACTCCCCGTGGCCTACTAAATATGCCAAATACCAGTAACAATGATGGGTCTCATTCTCCTAAAGAGCCGTGAATATAATCTCAGGGCTAGGATGAAAGAGACGTTACTGGGGCCTGCTCGAGGCAATCGACGATTAACAGGATGATGAAATGAAAAAAATGAAAGTTACTGCACTATTCTTCTGGCCCTTGGAGTGAAATTCTCATAGAACTTAAATGGGGTTTAGGAAAAATGATGACCATTGTAATGCTGAGTATGCAGATCTTAGAAAGACTATTTATGTATACAACAGAACTTAGTAAAGACAAAATCAACATAAAGGGAACTAATCGGGACAAAGAAGGGGCTGTCCCAAAGTTAAGTGACATCAACAAGGTAACTTCGTAGTAAGTGAATTTTAGGTGTATTTTATAACATTTGTAACAAATACTTTTAGAAATACTGTTGTACCTTGAGGGATGTCTTAGGTGGGCAGGAGAATGCATTCTGGGGGGGAGGGGAATCACACAAGATCTACTCAATTTCTTTAAAAACCACTGAGCTAGAAAAGAAGCATTGAACTTCTATGCTGATTTTACAAAACCTCTATGTAGTACCTTGATTTAGGAGCAAAAGTTAAGACTCTGCTCTTTGTTTTTGGTAAACAACTATATGGTAAACTTAGATGACTTGTCCCCCCTGAACATGACTTGGAAACGCCCTTTTTTAGTTTTTTTTTTAATTTAAAAGAAGGCAGGTTTGACACTCTTCTACAGCTGTCACCAATGTTAATATTTTTGGGGATCTCAAAAAGATTCATATTCTTTACATCTGATACAGCACTGACTGGAGCTCCAGCCTCAGGTTTCTCCAGTTTACTTTCTGCACTAATTAGTGTAACAGTCTCATTCGTGTTAGTTTCCAAGATCCTCACCATTTCTGCAACTTTACTGTGAATCTTTGAAAATGCAATGGAAATTACGTGGAAAATTAAATCCAGTTCACAAAAATTTTGCAAATCAAGTGTCTAGTGTTTCCAAATACTTGAGTTAAGTCTAGAATGCCAAGTTCACTTTCTGAAGAATCCACGCAGAAGGCAAAATATAATATTGCATAATGTCCACAAATCAGTTTGTGGTCAGATCCTCCAATTAATAATCCTCTTTCTAGGAAATTACAAACATTTTGATCTCTTGGACACGAAGTAGAGAATTGCTAGTGGAGAATTGCTGCCTCCTGTGCTGATCGAAGATGAGAATTTCCTTAACCTAGACTGAACCTGGGTCCACTCAGCCGGGGGAGGGGGAGGGGGGAGCTGAGAGGGGCGGGAGGGCGGGGCGGGGGCGGGGAGCAGGCAGCAAGCCCTCTCCAGTGATCCTTCCACACCCACCCGCTCCAGCAGGCGAGTGCACCCGACAGAACTGGAGTTACTTAACCGAACGGTTATAACTGAAATTCACGCAGAGCTGAAAGATAAAGTGCGGACTTTCTGTAATCCATTTGGTAAGATACGCTGAAAGAAAAATATTCTTTAGAAAAATACAAAAGAGAATAAGAAAGCATAGTCTTGGTGTGATTAAGTATGATTAAGTCAGTGAAACGTTAAAAAGACAGTGGATGGGCTTCACAAAAATCCAAGAATTCTGAGGCAGGAGCCAAAGTACACAGTGCAGGTAAGGCGCTTACCTTGTGTGAACAGCCTCCTATGGGGCTGACCTGGGTACAATCCCATCACTACTTGTGGTATTCCCTGCTGCCTGGGGCAATCCCTGAGCGCAGAGCCAGGAGTAAGTCCTGAGCACTACTGGGTTTGACCCCCAAACCAAAAAATAAATAATTAAATGTAGGGGAAAAATCAAATATTAAAAAATTAATTTCACATAGGCAAGTGCAATCCAAAGTGTAAAGAATAAATGGTGAACTAGAAAATATGTCATTTGACCAATGACTTTGTCAGACATTTCCTGTACAGCAATATGCAGAGGAGAAATCTGAGAGATAGCAGATAAAAAACTAAACGAAGTTCCTCACATGGAGTGAATCTTATTTTATGAAATGCAAAGTACCTCCCATCAGAAAACATTAAATGCTGCAAATCTGATCCAGTTCATTTGCAAATATATATAGCAAAACCTGGGTGTCAGAGAAATAGTATAGAGATTGTTAAAAATCTTGCCTTGCATGTGACTGATCATTTCAATCTCCAGCACCATTATGGTTCCTGGAGCTCTCGCTAGGAGTGATCCCAAAGAATAGCAAAGCCTTGAACACCTTGGGTATGGCCAAAACAAAACAAACAAAAAACTTACGTTAGATGAATCTACTTTGTGTTCAATAACACAAGGAGAACAATGAAGAGAATTTTTCCTAAGACCGTGTCTGCCTTGAGTTTTGCAAAACACCAAAACACGTCATCGTTAGCAAATCACTCATAAACCAACAGGAGTACTTAATGAATGTACCAACTATCTTTCTTTGTAGCCCTGAAAATATAATAATGAGTACTAGCGATTAAAAACACATTAGAGTCTTTTTTTTTCTTCTTGGGTCATACCCGGCAGTGCACAGGGGTTACTTCTGGCTTATGCACTAAGGAATTACTCCTGGTGGTGCATGGGGGACCATATTGGATGCTGGGAATCGAATTGGGTCGGCTGCATGCAAGGCAAACGCTCTACCCACTGTGTTAGTGCTCCAGCCCCACATTAGAGCCCCAAAGGGCATAAAGGACATCATAATTCAAAAGATGTGGAACAGGGGAAAAAAGAATGCCTCTGATAACCCACCAAGTTGAATTTTTATAGTCTCATCTGAAAAATGTTAAGAGATGAGATGATATATTGAAAAGCAGCTGGTGTGGGGCTGGAGTGATAGCACAGCGGGTAGGGCGTTTGCCTTGCACACGACCAACCAGGTACGATTCCCAGCATCCCATATGGTCCTCTGAGCACCGCCAGGAGTAATTCCTGAGTGCGGAGCCAGGAGTAACCCCTGTGCATTGCTGTGTGTGACACCAAAAAAAAGGCAGCTAGGGAAACTATACCTGTCTCAAATATTTGTACAAACACTTGCCCGCAGATGTAAGGGAAGGGAAGAAAGAGATCATGCCCTGTGAGCAGGCTTATGAAAAGCGCGGCTGATCTTTTCAGCAAATCATTACTGATCCTCAGAAAAATGTAGTGATTGGGTCAAAAACTTGATGAATTTTCCATACACATAGTGGGTGGGTTTGCAGATGAACTTGCCAGTTACCTTTCCAACATATTATAGGCCATAGCCAGAGGACTAAAGCTGCTCGTTCTTTCTAAAGTGTGAAAGGATTTTAAAAGTTCTGAGCAAATTCTTTCTCATACAAAATGAGAATAGCAGATTAGTACAAGAATCTGTGATCCTGAATTTGGGGTATCAGGTCTCAGTTGATGTGACTCAGACTCACTCTTCCTCTAAATATGTGATTGATTAACCAGGACTGGATATGATTAATCCAGAGCGGGGCATCGGGTATTTGATCCTAGTCTTCCAGAATGGCTCTTGATAGGATCCTGACACCTTTTCATCTACTGTTTTTGGTGGTGGTTGTTTGTTTAAATATATGAAGTGGTGCTAATACTACTTGGTGTTGTACCCTTTAAGGAAGTCCTATATTATGAAGCATAAACTAAATAGTAAAAACTCAACAAGCCTTTTAAACATTTTTCTGAACTCTTTAGGTTGGGTGAGTTTCATAAATACAACAGTTGAACAGAGCGATGAAAGAGTATGCAGTAATTTATCCAATGTGGCCTTGGTACCTGAGGGTCTCTTAACCAAGAGCATGTAGTGGTTAAGAATGCAGGTGTGGGGGGAGGGAGTGAAGGAGGAAGGAATGGAGAGAGAGAAAAAGAGTGTGTGTGCGCGCGTGCACGCGCGTGTGTGTGTGTGTGTGTGTGTGTGTGTGTGAGAGAGAGAGAGAGAGAGAGAGAGCGCACTCAATAGTCAGGAGCACATGCTATGTGTGCAGAAGGCCTGGTTTTATTCCCAGCCCTATAAGATCTGCTCAGCCCTACCAGGAGTTAAAGAACCTCTGAGCACAGAGCCAGGCATGTAGCTCCTGGGCATTGCCAAGTGTGGCTCAGGGAAAAAGGAGGAAGCAAGGAAGGAAGGGAGGGAGGGAGGGAGGGAGGGAGGGAGGGAGGGAGGGAGGGAGGACTAAGGATGGTTCAGAGTATCCTAAAGTTGAATTTCATGAACATTAAACATTCTGAATTTGTTTAAGACCTAGGATGGGTCAGAGGAATAGTACAGTGAGGAGAGAGCACTTGCCTTGCATGTGGCTGAGCTGGGTTCGATCCTCAGAATCCCATATGGCCCCCTGTGTATACTGCCAGGTACAATTCCTGAGTGCATAGCCAGGAGTAATTCCTGAGCATAGTCAGGTGTATGCAATCAATCAATCAATCAATCAATCAATAAAAAGGCCTAGAACAAATTGTTTCCCTATAACTTATCACCTGCATCTGAAAAAAATAATCTGCTTTATGGCAGACTGAATGCCTTGCCCCAAAATATCCACATCCTACTTCCTGTATCCTTTCCATTTAAGTAGAAAATATGATTTTAGAAACAGATTAGTAACCTTGAGATGGGGAAGTTTATCCTGAATTGTATGGGCATACCTTTAAGTTGTATGGGCTGAAGCGAGAGCCCAGCAGGTAGGGTGTTTGCCTTGCACGCGGCCAAACCAGGTTTGATTCCTCCGTCCCTCTAGAAGAGCCTGGAATGCTACGGAGAGTATTCTGCCCGCATGGCAGAGCCTGGCAAGCTCCGCGTGGCATGTTTGATATGCCAAAAACATTAACAACCAGTCTCAAAATGGAGCCATTACTGGTGCCAGCTTAAGCAAATTGATGAACAACGGGAGAACAGTGCTACAGTGCTACTTGTATTTTTTTTTCTTTTTGGGTCACAAACAGCAGTGCTCCTGGCTCTGCACTCAGGAAGGCGGTGTTTGGGGGACCATATGGGACGCTGAGAATCGAACCCAGGCCAGCCACGTGCAAGGCAAATGCCCTACCCGCTGTGCTATCACTCCAGCTCCAACTACCTTTAATTACAAATATTCTTCTGAGAAAGACAGAGGAATAGTGTACTACAAAGAGATGAAAAAAGAGATCGGACTAACATGACTCAAAGCCAGTGAAATGGATTATCTCTTAGACTATCCATAGGGAACACAGCCTGACCACATCTTATTTGAGTCCAGTGAAACCGATCTCTGACTTCTGATATCCAAAACTGTACAAGAATGGGTGTTCTGTTTTAACTTTGTGGTGATGTTCTAGGTCACTTATCACTTACTCACTTAACTTCCCGTTAGTCATCGATTTGCTCGAGCATCTCTTTATGAGATGTTCTAGGTAACAAATATAAACCATGATTTTTTTTGCTTTGTTTAGCTTAATTTTATTATAATGTTGATGAGGAAAAATGATCTTGGCCAAACATTGACAACTTTGAACCAAGCATTACTCAAAAAAAATTGCTGTACTTCACTTCATTTAAAATTTCAGCTTTCCGGACCCTATGCATGACATTCAATGGGGATTTATTCTGTTTCTCTTTTTTTTAAATTTTTATTAGTGAAACACCATGAGGTACAGTTGTATATTTACAATTTTTTTTGCTTGGGTTTCGATTATACAATGATCAAATACCCATCCCTCTACCAGTGCCCATTTTCCACCACCATAGATAATATGCCCCCTACCCCCATCCCCCCCATCCCACCCTGCCTCTGTGGCAGGGCAACCCCTTGTGTTCTCTCTCTTCTTTTGGGTGCTGTGGTCTGCAAAAGAGGCATTGAGTGGCAAACATGTTCAGTCCATAGTCTACTTTCAACATCATCTCCCCTCCTGGGAGGATCCTCCAAACACCCTTAATTTGGTGCTCCCTTCTCTATCTGAGCTGCCTTTCCCCCTAGAATGCCTGGCTGCATCTAAGCTATGGAGTAAGATTTTTAAAATTCGTTCCAGTGGCAAAAGTGCCTCAGCCTCTCACAGAAAGCATTCTAGCTTATTCCTGGGCAAGTTTTGCTGTTACATAGAGAAAAGACTACTACTTTTCAACTGTTATTTTTTTCTCCTTGTGAAAGAAATTCTTGGTCTTGTAATTGGCGAAGGACAAGTGAGTGTTGCGAATGCTTTTCCTGGCTTTTGCAGCATCAACCAGAACTGCTGCTTATATATATATATATATATATATATATATATATATATATGTTTTATTAGTGAATCACCATGAGGTACAGTTGTAGACTTACAAATTTTTGTGCTTGGGTTTCAATTATACAATGATCAAATACCAATCCCTCCACCAGTGCCCATTTTCCACCAACACGTGTTCCAGCACCCTCCCACCCCCCGTCCCCCCATCCCACCCTGCCTCTGTGGCAGGGAATTCCCTTTTGTTCTCTCTCTCCTTTTGGGTGTTGTGGTTTGCAAGAGAGGCTTTGAGTGGCAATCATGTTTGGTCTATAGTCTACTTTCAGCATGCTTCTCCCATCCTGGGAGGATCCTCCCAACACCCTTTATTGGTGCTCCCTTCTCTATCTGAGCTGTCTTTTCCCCTAGCATGTGTGGCTGGCCTGCAAGCCATGGAGTAAACCTCCTGGTACTACTCTCCACTATTCTTGGGTATTAGTCTCCTATTTTGTTACTTTCTGTTCATCCAATGCAATAGTTATGTGTACCTAGGTTGAGAAGTCAACCTGACGAATGACCTGTGCTTGGAGCTGGAGGTTCTTCGTCCTCTTAGTTATTTCTTCGACACTCTGGAAGGCATTCCAAGCCGCTCTCTTCTCTCTTTAAGGTCTTCCTTTATTGCTTCTCTGCACTGCTTTGCGAGCTCAGTCACGTTGGTGAATGAGCTTGAGAGTTTTTGAATACAGGCGTCTTTTGGTGGCTTTATCTCCCTCCACGTTCCTCGCACACATATTCTTCATCAATGTCATCAACGAGGGCATCGTTCCCATGTTGCTGAAATAGTGCCAAAGAGCTCCCAGTTGGTGGTCATTCTGGGAGTTCTCTTCTTAAACATTGCAGGCCTTTCTCTCTGCTCCGTGAAGTAGAATTTTGCACGAAGGAGAAGGTGGCCTGATCCCATTTGGAATTTACAGTGACATCGGTCAGGCAAAACCGTTGATCGAATATTATGTGGTCAGTTTCATTGTTGAACTGTCCACCGGGTGACTCCCATGTCCAATGTTTAGATTTGGCCTTCTGGAACTTCAAGTTACCGTGGATGATCTTGGTCGACATGATCAACCATATCCACGCAGTAACCAAGCTCGTTGAGGTTTCTCGGGTGTTCAAGATGCTGCACTGTCTAATGTTCATTGATTTAAAGAAGGCCTTTGATTCTGTTGAGACTGACGCGGTCATTGAAACCTTAGCCAAACAGGGGGTTCTAACTCAATACATCGGGATCCTCCATGAGCTGTATTATGGATTCACTACCAGGATCTCCCCATTCTACAAAGAAGTGATCATCGATGTCAAGAGAGGGGTTCAGCAGGATGACATCATTTCACCGAAACTCTTCAGTGCCACCCTCGAGAATATCATGCGATGATTGGAATGGGAAGGAATGGGAGTGAAGATAAATGGTCGGCAACTACACCACCTCTGCTTTGCAGATGACATCGTTCTAATAAGACCAAACATTAGCCACTGTCACTGTCACTGTCCTCCTGTTGTTTATCGATTTGCTCGAGCAGGCCCAGTAACGTCTTCATTGTGACAATTGTTACTGTGTTTGGCATATTGAATATGCCACGAGTAGCTTTCCAGGCTCTGCCATGCGGGCGAGATACTCTTGGTAGCTTGCCAAGTGGCACAAATGCTGGCTGAGGTTGACTGTGACTGTGGAAAGGTTGGACTGCAGCTGAATCTCATGAAGACAATGTTCATGAGAAACGGTCTCCTTCCTGACCTTCCATTCGCTCTCAATGGAATGAACATCTCCAAATGCAGCAGTTATGTGTACCTGGGCCGAGAACTCAACATGACAAACGATCTGGCACCTGAGTTGTGCAGAAGGAAGAGAGCGGCTTGGAATGCCTTCAAGAGCGTCAAAGAAACAGCTAAGAAGACAAAGAACCTCCGGCTCTGGACACATCTCTTCAACTACACCATTCTTCCTGCATTAACATGCCTCAGAGAGCTGGGCCCTAGGAAAACAGGATGAGAACGCTATTCGGGTCTCCCAAAGAGGAACTAAAGAGCTATGCTTAGAGTATCACACTTCACTCAAGTGAGAAAAGGAATATGGAGTTCCATCCTCCATCAAAGATCGAGAATCAGGGATGCTGTCTCATTTGCCAAGGCGTCAAAAATCAGATGGGCTGGACACGGAATGCGATTAGAAGAGGACCGCTGGACTAGAGCCATTACTGACTGGATTCCATGGAACATCAAAAGATTGCATGGCTGCCCACCTATGAGATGGTCAGACTTCTTTGTCAAGACCCTGAACGATCAGTTTGAGGCTCTTTATGTTTCTGGAGAGAGCAGACACCATTGGGCTACACTAGCATGCAACAGGGACAAATGGAGACATTACTGGCGCCCACTTGAGCAAATGAATGAGTAACCAGATGTCAAGTGATCAAGTGAAAAGAAACTACTCATTCAACAGGTATGAGCCGGTCGTGATGGGCACCTGAAATCTCATGGGAAGGGGGGCGCTCATGTCTGAGCTTGTAGGAATACAGCTATTTTGTAATGAATTCTTGTGTGATACCAACTTAATTAAAGTACGTTCTTACCCTTCTTTCTAGGAATCTTCACTAGAAATTTCAGAACTCCCAGTTTCCAACATGACTCCTTGTACTTCTCTCTGCCTTTAGTTCAGATTTTTTGTGAATTAATTCCTATAAATATGACTCATTATGTTATTGTTATAGCTTATTAAAAGTGATAACACAACATGTTTTTGAATACTGAGTCTTTGACACCTTCACATTGTATAAAATTGACCAATCTGTTTTTTAATTAAATGAATTCATTAATTTATTTTTATTTATTGAATCACTGTGGGAAAAGTTACAAAGCTTTCAGGTTTAGATCTCAGTCGTGCAATCATCAAATACATTTTCCTTCACCAGTACTTATTTTTTACCACCAAGAACGGCAATATACCTGCCCTCCCAACCCTTCCAATGCCTGTGAGGCAGATAAATTCTAGTTAACACTCTATTTACTTTGATTAGATTCATTGTTTCGACAAAAGATGCACCATTATTATTTAGAGTTTACACCCCCAAATCAGACCTGCTGAAAAGGCATTGTGAAATAATGTGTTTTCTACAGCTGGTAAGAAGAACCAAAAGATTTTGGATTTCTGATATTTTACTTATTAAGCCTGGAAGTACTTCTGCCGAAAGTCAGATAATTATGAGATTGGTTTCTGTGGCTCTGGAGCCAGGGCCGTGTCGGAGAGCCGCTCATGGGGGGCAAACCTGTGACCTCGGTAGGGTGTGAAGGACAAGCCGGAAAGGTCCCCCTTTCCATGAGGTTTCAGTTGCCCGTCACGACCGGCTCATACCTGGATTTCCAAAAATCTCCAAGGCGGCCGCCATCTTGCTGTCCAGAGGGAAAAAGGCAGAAGAGGGCAACACCCTTTCCCTCCCGGGCAGGCATGGTGGCGTGGATTAACGCAGAGTCCATTCACTTTTCTGCTGCAAGCTGCCGAGCTCTGCATTAAGTCCTTGTGCTTCTGGAGCCATGGCCGTGCTGGAGAGCCGCTCGTGTGGGGCAACTCGTGACTTCAGTAGGGCGTGAAGGACGAGCCTGACCAATTTATTTAAATTTTGGGCCTCCAATTCCAAAGTATACACACATGTACAATGTGTGTGTATGTGTTTAGGAAATACCATATGTGTTTAGGAAATATCATATGTATTTAGGAAATATCTACCTACATGCTGCTATTAGGATTACTGAGCTAATATTGACTAAATATTTGGAGTTTATCAAAGTGTATACCCTAAAAATGTGCCTATTGATAATAATTTGTAAATTCTAAGCATGACACTGATTCTACTGTCTTTGAGATAGAGTGATGAAGTAAAACATTCAAGGAAGAAAAATAATATTTCTATCCAGAAATGATTTTTTTTGGAGAAGCTGTTGTATGGGCTTATTCCTGGCTCTCTGCTCCACGATCACTCCTGGTAGTGTTCAGGGAACCATATGTAGTGCCCAGGACTGAACCTAGTTTTGCCACATGCAAGGTTAGAGCCATGCCCACTGAATGATCTTTCTGGCACCCAGAAAACTAATTTTAATTAAGTTTTTAAATAAGTTTGGCAAACTCCCCATGGTGTACCCAATATGCCAAATACCAGTAACAATGATGGGTCTCATTCTCCTAAAGAGCCTTGAATATAATCTCAGGGCTAGGATGAAGGAGACGTTACTGGGGCCTGCTCGAGGCAATCGAAGACTAACAGGATGATTTGTGATTTTGTGAAGTTTTTTAATTCTTTACACCAATCCCACCACCAGTGTAACCTTCCCTCCACCATTGTCCCTAGTTTCCCAGATGCCCAAGACGGCCACTGTCCAGGCACATAATTATTTCATCTTGCTTGTTACAACTAAAGGGCTGGCTGATGATGTTACTGAAAAAGACTCCAGGAGAAGAAAATTTGTGAAAATTGTTTAATCTAACCATGAAGTCATTAAGTCTTTGTCTCAGGGTAGACTAAGTTGTTTGTTGCTAGCTGAGCCTGCTATGTTATTCTGTTTGTTGAGCTTAGTTGACTGACATGTTACTTTCTCATGTAATTTGGTGTGTTTCTATGGGCGTGTCAGTATTGTGGAATTTGGAGGTGTCCTTCTCCAGGAGCTCCATGAACTGTGGAACTGGTCCAAATCAGTTTACATGGTGGTGACTGTGGGATGAGTTGTGGCTGCTGGGGCTTCTGGAAGTATGGGGAACGTGGGAGGTGGCTGCCTGCCCTTACCCTGAGAAGACTCCTGATTTTCAGCCTGAAAACTGAAGTACCTAGAAGTTTTGACATTTTTGTGTTTCTACAGAAATTAGTTGTCAAACAGTGAAGTTTGGCCATTGGCATGACAGCAGCTATGGGGTGATTAGATGTGGATTTTGGAGCTTTGGCAGAGTGGGGTCTGGGCCTAGCCACCTCCTAAGACTGCCCAAAAGTTTTCAGCTGGATGACCAATGTACCTGCAAATGTTAGCAGCATAGTTTACATGTCTTCTTAGATTAATTGTGAATCTGGGAAGCTGGGCTGATGAGTTTACATGGCAGCAGCTATGTAATGTGGATGTGTCTCCAGAAAAGTACTTTTCACTTATTCATGTGAGTAATTTAAGTATGTCACCACAATTGAAGTTCCCAAATTCTTATATAATAGTTTCGACTAATCCACTGACTAATTAGAACAGGACTAAGGAACTGGAGCAATAGTGCAATGGGTAGGGTGTTGACCTTGCACGCTGCTGACCGGCGTATGGTCCCTGACATGGCACATGGTCCCCTAATGGCCTCCAGGAGTGAACCTGAGCAAAAAGCCTGGAGTGATCCCTGAGCACTACCAAGAGTGGTCCAAAAGCAAAAATGAAAAGGCAAATAAAAAAGAACAGAAGGAAAGAAGGAAGGAAGGAAGGAAGGAAGGAAGGAAGGAAGGGAGAAGGAGGGAGGAAGGAGAAAGAAAGAAAGACAGAGAGAGAGAGAAAGAAAGAAAGAAAGAAAGAAAGAAAGAAAGAAAGAAAGAGAAGGAGAGAGAGAAGGAGGGAGAGAAGGAGGGATTAAGTAGAAGAAAGTAAGAAAGAAAGAAAGAAAGAAAGGAGATAGAAGGAGAGAGGAAGGAGAAAGAAAGAAAGAAAGAAAGAAAGAGAAAGAGAGAAAGAAAGAAAGAAAGAAAGAAAGAAAGAAAGAAAGAAAGAGGAGAAAGGAGGGAGAGAAGGAGGGACAGGAGGAGGGATTAAGGAGAAGAAAGAAAGAAAGAAAGACAGAAAGAAAGAAAGAAAGAAAGAAAGAAAGAAAGAGGAAGGAAGAAAGGAAGGAAGGAAAGAACAAAAGAAGGAAAGAAAGAGAGAAAGATTTGCATCTCCCTGATGATAGCAATGTTCACCATTTGTTTTGCGTACCCTTTTGCCATATCATATACAATGATTGAGTACCCATCCCTCTATCAGTGCCCAGAGGAATCACACGAAGACAAGTTGTGATGCAATAAGCAAAGAATCTTTATTGACTAGCTCGGCTAGCCTGAGCTAGGGCCCTCGTCTGGCTCACCCACACAGTGGCAGCCTTCTGGAAATGAGCGGCCCCAAGTCTCAAAAGTGAGTGACTTTGATAGCATATCATAATATAACAAACTTTCTATGGACCACCATTTTGGATGCAGTCTAACAGGCTTTCCACTACTTGTATTTAGCTGATTGGTTATAAGTTGCTGTTACATAAGTGTTGCATTACAGTTACGGAAGGGTTATATAGGGGGCATCCCTACCTGCATCTGATTGGTGAACCTTAGTTGACCTCCCTTGTGACTTGTAAAGTCAAATTCCTCAGAAATCTCTGATTTTGTATTTCTGATAGCACAGCGGTAGGGTGTTTGCCTTACACGCGGCCAACATGGCAGACCCGAGTTCGATTCCTCCGCCCCTCTCGGAGAGCCTGGCAAGCTCCTAAGAGTATCTCGCCCGCATGGCAGAGCCTGCCAAGCTCCCCGTGACGTATTCGATATGCCAAACACAGTAACAACGAAGTCTCCAATGGAGACGTTACTGGGCCCGCTCGAGCAAATCGAAGATCAACGGGAGGGCCTTTACCCTACCTTTACCTAAGTGAAATATTGCTTCTCTCTTTCCCTATGTCCTCTTGCATAGTTTACTTCAGACCAATGCCCCTTTTTGTATAGACACAGGAAAACAGTTAATGCTATTCTTTTGTAACTTGGGAATAAATTGACTCTGAATCCTATTTACTCCTGAGCATCTGTTTTCTCGACTTGATCCTCAGATGCCTTTCGTTATTAGTAGGTTCCAAAAAAAATCTCTTTGGACAAATAATGAGCAGTTATAAAAAGAATGATTACTCAACTATCAGGATAAGCAATAAAATTAATATGAAGAAATAATAGTTGAATCAAAACCAAACTAAAATATAGGATCGTTTTAAACAGTTGAAGTTAAAGACAGTAGGGGTGATACTGCTTCAAAAATGAAAATACAATCCTCTTCAGACTAAGACTTAGTTAAAACAACCTATTGGTTGAAAATCTTGAGGAAAACTCTGGATAAAACACAGGATACTTTGCTATCGTTGCTTATTATGATGTAAAAATAAGCAGCATAGGGGCTGGAGCGATAGCATAGCAGGGAGGGTATTTGCCTTGCACGCGGTCAACCCTGGTTCAAATCCCAGGATCCCATATGGTCCCCTGAGCACCGCCAGGAGTAATTCCTGAGTGAAGAGCCAGGAGTAACCCCTGAGCATCGCTGGGTGTGACCAAAAAAAGCAAAATAAATAAATAAGTTAATTAAATAAAATAAAAATAAGCCGCATAGACAAAAGCAGACATGTACTGAGGAAGGCTATCAAAGGAATGCACGATGGCTAGGGATGTGACTTCAGTGCTCTATGCCTGACATGCAAGATCCAAGACCTAAATTTAATCCCCAGCACTGAATCACCACACCACGACCACAACTCTAAAGTGCCAAGTACAAGTCCAGTAGGTCCCCAAATATTGCACTCTCTCTGGAGTGGACAGGCACTCACCATAGGCCCCTCCACCCCATGCCAGATCTGACCATGCATTTGAGCCAGATGCTGGGTCTGGGCAGACACTTTTTATATCTGTCTCAAGGTATGTGCTTTCCAGACTATGCTCCAAGGCTAGAGCTTTGATGTAGGTATTGTATTACTGGCACTGCATGTATTTCCGGGAAAAGTCTGTATGAAACTTTGCATTTGAAGGAAAACATCTTGAGATTGCCCAAAACAAAAACCGAAGTAACTACCATTGTGTACTTGTTATCCACTAATTTGATTACCTGCCTCTTTCTTCTGCTCTCTTAGTCTGCTTCACATGCAGGTTGTTTTCCAAGTAATCCAAGAAGAGCTTAGGTTGGACTCCAGCTACATACCAATGGCCAATTGGACAAGGGAAAGAAAAAATGAAAACTATGGAAGCACCCACATGTGGAGGAAAAACCCTGACGTTAGATGTCAAGTTGATCAAATAAGAAATAACAGTCAATGTTCCTTGTTTTATGTGTTGAACACCAGAGGCTACACATGCTTAATTAATTGGATCATCATGAATGTGATCATAATGCGTTGCACGTGGAAAGCCAGGTTTTAGCCCCTGACATCACATGGTCCACAGAGCAACCCCAGGTGTTCCACCCCCACTCCAGACGCTGGGTTTGGAGGGGCCTTGAGTACCTTGAATGTGGTCTAGAAAGAAAACAAGGAGGGAAGGAGGCAGGGAGGGAGAGAGGAGGATGGAAGAGGAGAGAGGGAAGAGGAGAGAGGGAAAGGAGGGAAGGAGTGAAGAGAGGGGAAGAGAGAAAAGTGGGAAGGAAGGTGGAAGGGGGGTAAAGAGAAGAAAAGGGAAGGGAGAGGAAAGGGGAGGAGATGGGCACAAGGGGAGGGAAAGGGAGGAGAAGGAAAGGAATAGAGGAAAGGTGGAAATAGAAAGGTTTCCTCCTGGCTGTACATAGGGATCATGCTTGACAGGCTCCGAAAAACATAAGTGGTGCCAATGATCAATCCTGGTCAGCCAATCTGAAAGGCAAGTACCCTACCTGTTGTACTATCTCTCTGGCACAATTGTGGCAACATAACTTTTAAGCATAGTTAAATTTTGAAAACTTACAGAGAAGATATAAAAATGTTCTTGTTACTCCAGATGTAAAACCCAGTGTCAAATCCATTTTCTCTGAATGAAGCAAGAAAGTGACAATGCGGACGTATGAATAAGTTAAAAGCCACAAGAACCAGGGATATGGCTCAGTGGTATATCACATGCTTCATATTTGTGACATCCTGGGTTTGATTCCTGGTACCACAACACAAGAGCATGCATAAAAACCCAAAACAACATTAAAAATGTTTTTCAAAACTTGATTTCCTGTGCATATCAGGGACCAAACTAGTTTCAAGTGAGGTTAGAGTGGTAGGAGAGACGAGAGAAACATAGAGGGGAGAGTCACCCAAACTCTTCCTCCTTATCATCTTCCTCCTCAGCTGACAAACTCCTTAGATCCTCTACAGGAATCAGGAGTCAGCCATGCAGTCAGAATGCATGATTACTTTCATGGCCTAAGCACTGGAACAACAATTTTGCAGTTTACTTTGGTCCAACATATTACCATGTGAATGTCAGTATCTCCAAGACAGCTAAGTTGACGAGTAAAGACACATGAGCAGAGAGAGGTTAATAAGAATGAGTTTTTATTCAAGTGCATCTAAGACATAAATGCACAGAAATCAATTAGGGACAAAAATTGAGAAAATGGGTAGGGAAGAATAAAAGCCAAGCAATATAAGTAGTAGAAGTTGTCATCCTGCCAATTTAATTCTGCGCCCACTGCAGAGCCTGAGCCCGTCAAATTAGAGACATCAGTCAATGAAAATACATCACTCTGGTGAATCTATAAGTCAGTTTTTACTGATACTTGAAGTCCAGTGCTCCATGACATCCAATGCACTCACTTGGTGGCGAGAATGTCGAACTCTTGAGGTCTTGAGATGTTGGGAATGACCTTCAAAAATACCACCCATGGTCTGAGAGGAGCCCACTGCAGAGCTTGAGCCCGTCAAATTGCAGACATCAGTCCATGAAAATACATCACTCTGGTGAATCTACAAGTCAGGGTACTGATATTTGAAGTCCAGTGCTGCTAGACATACAATGCACTCACTTGCTGGTTAGAATGTTTGACTCTTGAGGTGTTGAGATGTTGGGAATGACCTTCTTCAAAAATACAACCCATGGTCTGAGAGGAGCCCACTGCAGAGCTTGAGCCCGTCAAATTGCAGACATCAGTCAATGAAAATACATCACTCTGGTGAATCTACAAGTCAGGGTACTGATACTTGAAGTCCAGTGCGTCATGACATCCAATGCACTCACTTGCTGGCTAAAATGTTGGAATGTTGTGGTCCTCAAATGTTGGGAACGGAGCCAGGCTCTGTAGCACTGTCCACATCTGTTTGTGTCCATCGTTGATCAGGGGATAGGCAACTCAAATGTCAAAAACATTACAAAACTATTTGCAAGATCGAAGATCCCAGAATGCCCAGTTTCATTGGTGCCACTGACGACCACCAGGATCAAGAAAACCACCTAACCACCTACACTTGTAAGAGTCACCACAACAAATAAGAAACGTGTCCTTGACTGCATCAGAGAACCTGGGGCTCACCTAACCATGGAATATCCATTGTATGTCCCACTGTCAGCTCTGTCTAATTTTCATACTTGTCTGCCCCCCTCTGCATGGTTAGCTGAGTCCCAAGTTCTCTGATCTAGTGAAGGGCACGTTTCTCATTTGTTGCAGTGAGTCATACAAGCATAGATGGTTAGGTGGTTTTCTTGGTCCTGGTGGTCCTCAGTGGCACCAGTGAAACTGGGCATTCCTGGATCTTCAATCTTTCAAATAGTTTGGACTGCTTTTGACTTTTGAGTTGCCTGTCCCATAATCAAAGATGAACACAAACAGATATGTTGAAAGATGGTTCTTAAAGTAGTGCTTGTCATTCATCTTCGTCTAATCACTTCCCTTTTGCCTGTTGGTTCCTGGGACCTTTGATTGATCACACAATTTTAGGTCGTGCACAGCAGCTGGAAAATGTGAGGCAATGGGACAGAGGATGGGAAAAGGGTGACATGTGGGAACAGTGGGACAGGAAGAATAGGGTTCCACGGTACAGGGGACAGATGGAAAGGTAAAGGCAGTTGGGGGAAGAAGGGAGACAGGGGAAACACGGTGGAAAGTGTGCACAGAACAGACAAGTGATGTTCCAACTGGTACTGTTCCAAATGAAGGTGTTTCTTGAAGTTCTTCCATTGTCAGAAGGACTTCTGTTTCTTTAAACAGCATCTGTTAAACTAAAGGATAGACTGGCTCCCTGATCAGTAAGAGTTGCCTTGTTCTTTCTTTACCGTAGTGAACTGTGTGACCATGGATGAGTATGGTCTGAAGAGGGTAGGTTGTTCCTGATGTTTCTACCACTCATTGGGATTGAGGGCTCTATGAATACAGATGTTTTCTTACTAGCAGCAGCAGACGATGCACTTCGGTCTCCAGTGCTAGGTATTCTCTGGGTCTTCCCCCGAATTAGTGATGACAGTACTCTGCATAGATGATCTTGGACTGATGCAAGTTTTGTACACTCTGTTGGAGCTGAATTTCGGTTGCTATCAAAAAGCTGCTGTGTGTCTACTAACGCTCATCCCAGATGAGTACCGGACAGTTTGATGGGACTGATTGGGAATTGTAGTTTGTATGTACACTGATGCTTCCGGCAGATAGTTCAAAATACCGGCGAAGACCATGGATAAGTTTTACTCAGAACGGGTTGCATCAGATGGTAATTCTGCATGTTGTTTCTGGGCTACACTTCTTGCTTGGCAAAGAGGCATGTGGCTTCTAAACTCTCCACCCAGGTGAATACAGGACATTTCCAGGGGACTGAGTGGGAATTGTTGGATCTATGTCCATTGCCATATCAGACAGAGAGGTTGAGCTCCGGTCCCCGCATGTCGCTGACCTGAAGGCACTCAGGGCTAGCTTCTTCCGACCGGCCCTGAAAGATGGGATGGCCCTTTTGTGCCGCAGTCTCTTGGAACACTCACTGTGGTTGGCTGCCTGGAACTTTTTGTTGAGTACACAGGGAAGTTTGGGAGGAGGGGGAAACTCACCGCGGCCCCACTGCCGGGGCAGTTGGGGAGGAGGCAGCTGTGGTACCTCTGGCATAGGGTGTTTCCTTTTGCAGGCCCTCTTGCCTTCACATTGCGGAGCAGCACTCCCCGGTGCAGGCTCTGGAGGCTTCTTCTCGGCCACGTTGGTTATTGTTGGTGGACCGGCAGGGCTGCGCCGGGCGTCTGCAGGCTGCTCTCCTGCTGCTGACATCCATGGCAGTGAGCAGCAGGGCACGGACCCCACTGAAGCGCAGGCCGGAGGCTCTCCAGGAGGCTGGATATGTGCACCCCGGGGCGGGGCAGAGGGCTCGGGAGATGCGGCCGAGGCTGGCTCTGCTTCTGCTGGCAAGGCCTGGAGGTGGAGAGGCCGGGGGTGGGAGCACGTGGGGCCGGTGCCACTGGACTGCAGGCCGCTGGTACAAAGGGCCTTGGCGCTGCGGGTGCCCTCGTCGTCCTCCTGTCGCGTCTCTGCACCCACATCCCCGTGTCCTGCCCTTTTGGGGGGGTGGTCTTGGATGATCTCAGCTTTTGCCCATGGTGCGGGTTTTATCAGTTCCATGATCTGAAGGGATGGGACGCTCAGGGTGTCGAAGTTGCGCCCCGCAGCCGCGATCTTGACATTGCTCCGGTCCCCGCATGTCGCTGACCTGAAGGCACTCAGGGCTAGCTTCTTCCGACCGGCCCTGAAAGATGGAATGGCCCTTTTGTGCCGCAGCCTCTTGGAACGCTCACTGTGGTTGGCTGCCTGGAACTTTTTGTTGAGTACACAGGGAAGTTTGGGAGGAGGGGGAAACTCACCGCGGCCCCACTGCCGGGGCAGTTGGGGAGGAGGCAGCTGTGGTGCCTCTGGCATAGGGTGTTTCCTTTTGCAGGCCCTCTTGCCTTCACATTGCGGAGCAGCACTCCCCGGTGCAGGCTCTGGAGGCTTCTTCTCGGCCACGTTGGTTCTTGTTGGTGGACCGGCAGGGCTGCGCCGGGCGTCTGCAGGCTGCTCTCCTGCTGCAGACGTCCCTGGCTGTGAGCAGCGGGGCACGGACCCCACCGACGCGCAGGCCGGAGGCTCTCCAGGAGGCTGGACATGTGCACCCCGGGGCGGGGCAGAGGGCTCGGGAGATGCAGCCGAGGCTGGCTCTGCTTCTGCTGGTAAGGCCTGGAGGTGGAGAGGCCGGGGGCGGGAGCACGTGGGGCCGGTGCCACTGGACTGCAGGCCGCTGGTACAAAGGGCCTTGGCGCTGTGGGTGCCCTCGTCGTCGTCCTGGCGCGTCTCTGCACCCTCTTCCCGGTTTCCTGCCCTCTTGGGGGGGTGGTCTTGGATCGTCTCTGCTTTGGCAGATTGTGGGAGTTTTGTCGGTTTCATGATCTGAACGGATGGGACGCACAGGATGTCGAAGTTGGGCCCCGCAGCCGCGATCTTGACATTGCTCCCATACCCGCATGTCGCTGGCCTGAAGGCACTGAGGACCATCTTCTTCCGACTGGCCCCGTATGATGAGAGAATCCCCACCCGGGAGTTGTTGGTCTGCGGCAGGGGACAGGGCCTCCTGGGCGTGATGGTGAAGGATGCGGGCGGGGGCCTCCGTGGCTGGTGCGGTTGGTCGGCAGGTGCAGGAGCCCCGGGGTGGCCCCGGCCAGGGCGAGCAGCGGGGTTTCTGGAGACAGGAATTGGCCCCGGACGACCCACTGGGGGACGTCGGCGATGGCTCAGCAGGAGCCGAAGTCGACTCAGAACGTTGCCCATGTTTCCAGGCCACGGTCCCAGAAAGTGCAGAGGACCGCGCTGGAATCTCGGCTGAAACCAGGCTTCTGACTCCTGGCCTCTGCGAGGTCAGGATATACTGGGAGGTGATTGTGACGTTGCCTGGCCCACGTCACAGTGGAAACAATGTAGCAGCTTTTCCACCACCCACACACGGCTCAGGGACCACGTGCAAGGGCAGAGCGCTGAGGCCCCATTGCCCAGCCCCTTCAGGGCTCTCCTGAGCCTGGGACTTGTACTGTGGAGGGTGGGTTGGCACCTGATCGAATCCGTGAGGGGTCTGCTGGGGACTGCGCGGGGCACACGTTGCTGAGAGTGTGGTTTCAGCGCCCGGAGTCTGTGCATGCAAGGCCCTGGGCGCCTGGTGCTGTCCCCTCCCTCGGTCCGGAGAGGAGACCCCAGATCCTGTCCTCCCTCAGTTTGTCTGCCTGGCTTGGAGTCACATGGACATTCTCCCAGGCTCACTCAGGCCTCTGAGTTTCCAATTTCCAAGGATGGATGAGTTGCCCAGACCTAACCTCTCACTCCATCTCCACTTCATTCTACACATTGTTGCTTTTTTTTTCCGGGGGGGGGGGCGGGTGAGTAACTTTTTTTAGAGCATTTCAAAGCCATTCATGATTGAATATCAGTCGGACAGTATTCCAACACTGATCCCTCGACCAGTGTACATTTCCCAACACCAATATCCCCAGGTTCTCTCCCATCACCCCACCCCTGAACCCCCGTCCCTTGCCTGCCTCTTTGGCAGGCGCTTTTACAGATTTTAAATCAACTGAAAACATGTAATTACATCTTCAGCTGTGCCCCTAGGTCAACCCAGGTGGTCGTTGGTCTACCCAGGATATGAACTTAGTCCGAGTTATCTGACTGGTCAGGGCTGTGGGGTGGCTATCACAAGCACATCCTATGTGTCTATTTAGTTACTGTAGTGGAACAAGACTGGAGAGAGAGTACATGGGTACAGCACTTGCCATGTGTGAGGACAGTGCAGGTTTAGCCCCTGCCATCCCTACAGTCCACTGAGTCCAGCCAGGAGTGATCCCTGAGCACAGAGCCAGGAGTAGCCCTGAGTACAGAGGCATCTGGCCCCAAATCAACCAAACAAAATTCTCCCACTGGAGATTGTCATTATGATCACAAAGCAGCTTGGGGCAATCTTCACAGGACCTTATTGGCAACTAAATCTGTCTCTAGATACTCTTCTGCAGCTTGTTTCTCTGGCTTATTTCACTGGGATCTTTCATCTGGCTGCTGCTGAGTATTATGGCATATGGCAAGCAGAAGTTACGGACCCAAAAATCATACTGAGCAGTAAAAATACGTTTCAGTGGATGGAGACAAAATCCAGCAGGTAAGGGCATTTGCAATTATGGGAAATCCGGGTTCAATAGCTCTGTTCACCAGATGTGAGCCAAAAACAGGAAAAAAAACTTTTTAGTTGACAATCTATGTAATGTTGGATATTGGTCATATATGAAACGAACTTGTGACCTTTGTTCATGAGATTTCTTGAAAAGAGCATTGGTGAGTAAATGTGGACTTCCACACAAACTTTGAGGCATGGTAAATCATATTAGGTTTTGCTCACATTCAGAATGATTTTGAAATGTAGGGTATAGCATAGGACACAGAAACCTCACCATGATAACAAAATATTTACAACTATAAATTTAAATTACAATTTTTGTTATCATTAGAGATTGTTCAATAAGAACCAATTTCTTAATTTTTTAATTTAATTATAATTTTATTTTATAATTTATAAAATTATAAATATAAATTATAATTTTAATTTAATTAATTTCTTAATTAAACTTGCATGAACACACATGGCATGCTCTCATACTAATTTTGAATGAAGATTTTTTATTGTAAGTTGCGTTTTGCTTTATTTTATTGAGGTATCATGGTTGACATTCATCTTCATGTTATACTTCGGTGGACTCTGATTGCACTCCACCATCACAAAAGTACCAGAGACCCTCTACCACTGTCCTGATGTTATTATTATGAGCAAGGTTTATCACAGGAATTCTGCAAAGTGTTGAATACAAGAGTGTTGCATATGCTAAACTGCCATGAAAACAATCAATTATGCTGCTTTTAAAATCTTTGAGAGGGATGAGGGGGATGAGGGGTGGGAGGGATACGGGGATCCATGGTGGTGGGAAATGGGCACTGGTGGAGGGATGGGTATTTGATCACTGTATAATTGAAACACAAGCACAAAAATTTGTAAGTCTACAACTGTACCTCATGGTGTCTCACTAATAAAAAAATAGTTATGTAATGATAACATTGTACCCCTTAACTTAAAATCATGTGCACTTTTTTGAGATGATGTTACCTAACGAAAAAGAGAAAAAATTAGAACGTCTTTATAATGATGTCAACTATTATAATATCCACATGCAGAAAAGTGTACCTGAGATAGAAAAACTAGAGTAACCGTAACAATGAAAAATTATACAGTACTAAAGAATGCAAAGTGTTTGTTTTATTATTCTATGAAACTTGTAAAATACCATGATGTGCAGAAAATTAATAAGTTTATTGCTACAATTAAAAAAATCTTTTTTCCTGAGATTGGGAAAAACTATGTATGATGAGTGTCGAGGATTTGGTATGGTAAAAGAGAATTGAAAAAATGGTATCCCAGAAAAATCCATCACCTGATTTTTCCTGTCAAACGGTTTGCTTGGGCAGGCAGGCAGGAGTTAGAGAGGGAGAATCCAGATTTTCTTCACTAAAACAAAAAACAAAAGAACAGCAAAATTTTAGTAATAACAGATATCATGGCATTGGCCAATGTGGGGGTACGAACCCACGACCCTGAGATTAAGAGTCTCATGCTCTACCGACTGAGCTACTGACATCTTATCATCTCATACCTACTTTGGACAAACTGGCAGGCTACCGAATGTAACCTGCCCACACGGCAGAGTCTGGCAAACTCCCCGTGGTATACCCAATATGCCAAGTACCAGTAACAATGATGGGTCTCATTCTCCTAACCCTGAAAGAGCCTTGAATATGGCACTTTAAAAAAAAAAATCTCAGGACTAGGACGAAGGAGACGTTACTGGAGCCTGCTCGAGGCAATCGACGAACAACAGGATGGTCGTGATCATGATGCTGTTGCCAGGTAAGATTCATTTTTAAACACCAATCTCCAGACATATCAAATGTATGTGACAGCATGACTTAGAATTTGTAGTAATGACGGTATACTAGCTGACAAAATTTAGTTCACTCATTCCTCATTTTCTTGTATACAGTAATTCATTGTAATTCATGGATAATAAGGATGCAGATAGAGTGATCTGTGGGATTCATTTAATAATAGACTTGTCACTGTGTTTTCACTGGCTGTTCTGCCTCATAACCTTTACTATAGGATTTAGGAGCGATATTTTCTTGAGAGGGAATAATACATGTCACATGGAGTTGATGATAATTAAATGTTAATGAACATAAAATGCTTTGTAAGGTTTATGTCTAAAAATATCATTTCATTTATTACAAATGACTTTACCTGATGGATGTTTATGACTTTATGTGAGAAAATGACTTCTGGTTTACTATTTTGACATTTTAAAATATTTTATTCTAAAAATCTCATTGGAAATGGTATTGTTGATTGTGGATGAAATCATGGGTGTTCTTGACTCCTTCACCCATGCATGGTTCAATATTTGCAGCAACTAATTTTTCATATACCCTTTCTTCAAAATGATTGCGCAATGCTCTATACCAAGGATTGAAAAATATTTTACAAATTTTCAATTATTGTCTATGTATAATTTCTGTAGCTTCATCCCCTCCTCCTCCTCCACCTTCTCCCACCTTCTCCTCCAAAAACCTTTCAGAATTTGAAACTGTTATTAGTACATAGTTCAAAGACATACAAGCTAACAATCTTATTGGGTCTGTGGGTCCTTAATTTGCCACTTCCTGCTCAAGATCATCATTGAGTAGATGCCACATTTTTTAGTAGGTTACTTTTTTTTAATTCTTTTCTAATAGCTGAGTAGTGTCTACCTATCTTTCTATTACAATTACCTTTTATTTATTTTTTTATTATTGAGCCACATATCCTGTAGTGCTGACGACGTACTTCTGACTCTGTGCTCAGATCGCTCCTGGTGATGGTCCGGAAACCATATGGGGTGCTGAGGATCAACCCTGGGTCAGTCACATGCAAGGCAATTACCATGCCCATTGCATTGTCACTCTTGCCCAATATAATTCAGTTTATTTATTGACTCATCTTTAGGCAGGAGTTCCTACCAGATCTTGGCTAATGTTGATAAACCATGAGGAACATAGGTGTGCATTATCTCCTGTCAGATTAACGTTTTTGTGTTCTAGGCATAGAGAAATGGAAACTCAGGGTCATAAGGAAGCCTTATTCCTCAACTTGTCGTTTGTTTCTTTTAAGAAAGCATAATGCACAACAAGTTTTTTCAGGCATACAATGTTCCAACATCAATCCTACCACTAGTATCCTCCTCTGCCCACCAGTGGTCCCACGTTCCCTCTCACCAGCCCCAGCATGCCCCCTTGGCACTCACATCATAAATTTATTTCATACTACCTGCTCCATCAAAACTCAAAGAAATGGCAAATAGAATTATCAGAAAATAAATCAGTAAGAGTCCATTTGTGATGATTGCTGATTTTTTTGGATTGCTGATTTTAACCAATACAAATAGAACATTCATCATGGAAAATGTACAAATCCCTTAGCAAGCAAAAATAACCTTTCTTAATCTAGTGGCAGGCAACCATATGCATCATTCGTGAGTGTCATACTCAATGCCACAAGTTTATCCTGTCCTTGAGAGAAGCTCTTTTAGCACTTCTTGCAAAACTTGTTTCAAGGCTATGAATTCCCTAAATTGTTGCCTGTCTATGAAGCTCAGTATCATTCTTTTAAATCTGAATGTTAATCTAGCTGGATAAGATATGATTGGTGAGGTGTTCGTTTTGTTGAGTTTTTGTACTATATTCCTCCATACTCTATACTATATCCACCTATACTCTGCTGTAAATCTTTTGGGGGGTGTGTGTGTGTGTGTGTATGTGTGTGTGTGTGTGAGTGTGTGTGGTTACTTTCCATTTGTGACACTGTAGATTCTCTACCTTTGTATTTTGAGTATAATATGTCTTTGAATTTTCCTAGTAAAATCCTTTGTTGCTGGGATCCTTGAACCTTAACTCTGAGTAATTGTTATTGATAATTTTGTAACTATTGTTTCTTCATCACCTTTGCCTTCCTGTTTTTCAGGAACCCCTATGATTCTCCTATTGTTCCTCTTCAACTCAGTTCTCCGGTATGCTATTTATTTCTCTTCAGGCTATTGTCCATTTTCTGTTGTTTCCTAGACTTTCCTCATCTTGGAGTTATTGTGGGTGGTGACTCAAGGTCTCGTTGGGGTGGGGGGAGGAAGCGCCAGCTCAACCCCTATCCTGTGAGACCCTGCGTGTCCTGTCACTGGGGCCCAAACCTGACTGTCCATTGGCCTCTCGGGATGGTGGCCACTGAGCCACCAAGGGGGAACAGGCGGAGTGACAACACCCACCCCCCCACCCCCCGGTGCCAGTAATCCATTGTGGTGACTGGGCACATCTCTGCCCAAAGCTGCTGGGTTCCGAGATTTGTCTCTGAGTCTCTGGGATCCTGGACGTTAAGCAGTTCGAACAGGAACCAGAGAGGACTTGCCTCCAATTATATAGCTGAGCCGGAGGTAGTTTGTGGGTGTGTCTCTCACATACCTAACTTTTGGCCATTTACTTTCTTGGTAAACTTTGTCCCAAGTTTTTGGGGTCTGGCCACAGGCACAGCAGCAATTTGGAGGTATCTGGAAGTCTGAAGGTGACATCAGGCTGCTGATACACTTGCCTCACAGGTACAGATTGACCTGCTATTGGCAACATACCCCCTAATATCATGCAGTTTTAATTATTGGAGTATTGCAGTCAAGACTAAAGTCTAGAAATGCAATGCTTCCCTTCTTTTCTTTTGCTTTCTTATGGATTTTCTGGGAGTTTTATAATTACATTTGAATTTTAGGAGTACTAGTTCTGTTTCTTTAAAATTACCATGGAAATTTTGGTGGGTTTTGCATTACATCTATAAATTGCTTTGGATAAAACGGTCATTTTAATTGTATTATTTCATCAAATCCATGAACAAGGAATGTGATTTTATTTTCTTGTTCCTTCTATGACGTAATTCAGAATTGACTAATATTTTTCACTAAATAGATATTTCACATTTTTTGCTAAATTGATTTCTAGGTATTTGGAGTTTCTGACACCAAATAAAAGGCAGGGATTTTTTCCTTCTTCTATATTGTTGTTTATGTATAAGAATGCAACAGATTTCTTTCTTTCTGTATTAGTCACCAATGAAATGACCAATTATGTATGATTTGGTTTTAGGCACATATTGTTTCAACACCAGTTTCTTCACCAGTACCCACTGCCCTCCGCCAATTTTCACTACTTGCCCACTTTGCCTCCTATCTACTCGTCTGTCTATACTGGAGACACTTTTTAAAAAGTATGTGGTTTTGCTGTACCGGCGTGATTGTACAGTGGGTAGGGCATTGCCTTGCATGCAGTTGACCTCGGTATAATTTCAGACCTCCCATGTGGTCCCTCAAACAGCACCAGGAGTAATTTCTAAGTTCAGAACCAGAAGTGGCTTTAGCACTGCCAGGTATGTCTCCCAAACCACCTATGTGCATGTATATGTGCAAGTGTATATGTATATGTATATGTATATGTAACTGTATATGTGAGTACATATATATTGGTCATGTATATAATCATATATATTGGGTTATATATAAAAGTATATATAAGCATATATATTGGGTTATATGAATTATATGTTTTTGTATTGTGGTTTACTGTTCTGTGGCTGATAGGATTTCATACAACACACTTTATCACCTTTGAGCACTACATCCGACTTCAATAATTTGATTTTCCCTTCACAATACTAATTGCCCTCTCCCTGTCGTATCTCCCAGCCTCCTCAAGTGGTATGTTTCCTATTGAATACTAGCTCTCATTTTCTTTGTTTCCTTGGTCTTTAGAAAGTATCACCCTGAGTGAAGTTTTTCAGCGGGAGAAAGAGGTACACAGAAAGATCTCTCAAGGTGGAGTCTAAGGAAAACATAACAGGGAAATAATGAATGTCCAAAGACAATGCAACAGTTTTATGTGCATTTATTTTATAACTTGCTACTTTACTTTTTATGTTTTTTTCAAGGATTTTTTTAGTGGAGTCTTTAGGGGTTTCTATGTACAATATTATGTCATTCGTAGACAGTATTTGTTCAACTTCTTTACTAATTATCATTGCTTTGATTTCTCTTTTTTGCCTCCTTGTGGTAAGGACTTCCCACACTACATTGCATAGTCATGGTAAAAGTGGGCATCGTGTCTTGTGCCTGACTTTAGAGGAAAGACTCAGTTTCCCCCACTGGGGATGATATTGACTGTGGATTTGTTGTTGTATATGACCTTTATAGTATTAAGACAAAATTCTATGGTCTCCGTTTTGTTTCAGGTCTTCATCATGAAAGGGAAGAAGAGCTTGGAGGCAGGAGTGCCTCCCAAGCAGTGCTTAGGCCTGAGGTCTTTATCAGTGATGCTTGCCCAGCTGGGCTGGTGTTTCATGCAAGGACACAACAAGGTACTATGTCTTGGAGCTGTGGTCCTGGGAATTACCTGAATCATTCCAGTGGTACAGTGGCAGGGAGAGGGGAACAGGGAGAAATGTGCTTCTAGGCCCCATCTAGTGGTGCTTTGGGGTCTCCCCAGGGCTCCACCTGGCAACACCTGGGGCCAAGACTTGAAATGGAATAAGTTTCCTAAGGCATGAGATTTAGTCCATTAACCCCTTACTATCTTTATGTCCCCAAGAATACATTTTAAGTGTTTCTGGGAGAACTCAGTGGTAGATCACTATCAGAAAGCTACAAATTTGAACCTGGGAATTCTCTCACAGGTCGAGTGTGATCAGCTGCCATTTGGGCTGGAATCCCTGGCTCCACAACAAAGTGTGTGCAGTCTGCAGTGTAGCACAATCCTCTGATATTGCACTGTCCTCCCGTTGTTCATCGATTTGCTTGAGCGGGCCCAGTAGCATCTCCATTGTGAAACTTCTTGTTACTGTGTTTGGCACATTGAATACTCTCGGTAGCTTGCCAGGCTCTCCGAGAGGGGCGGAGGAATCGAACCTGGCTCAGCCAGGCTGGCTGTGCACAAGGCAAACGCCCTAACACTGTGCTATCACTCCACAAAGTAAAATTAATTGTACTATTAAATTATAAACATCTAATACTTAGAGTTCCCTGGTAGTCTGCCTCAATATATAGGCAGATTATTTATTATATTTTGAGAAGTTTTAGTGAAAGAGTAGTGGACACACGACATGAAATATTTTGTAGCCCATTCTGTAGAGTTCCTTTAAGTCAGTACAAATACCAGTGCAAATATATTAAAAATAGATTGAAACAAAGACACCTGTATTACTTTAATATTTTACAAGAGCTATCTTGTGGTTAAGATAGAAAGTATCAAAATCTTCTTCATAATAAGTCTAATTTGCTTAAGATGATACCAGAATGCAATTGTGATATCCTTATTTCAGCTTCTAATCAAAAACCTGTAACTTATTACCATGACCCAGTAAAAACGCATTCAGTTTCGACCAGTCATAGTGTGAGAAAACAGTATTGCCATCACCCATCCTGTTTGGAACTGAAGCCACAAATACCTTTAGTTGCTAGTCCTGCTCATTTACAAGGAACTATCTTCAGGTGCCAATGTTTTTTCTCTATCTGGTCTGTATCTCAGTTTTCAGAATTTGCCGGAAATATTATTTTAATGCACAGAGTTCCAGCTTCTTATTTTTTTGTTTGTTTGTTTTGGGGTCACACTTAATAGTAGTCAGGATTCATCTCACCCTGCACTCAGGGATCACTGCTGGTGTTGCATAGGAGGATCACTATGGGGTGCCTTGATTCATACTTCAATTGTGAGCAAGGCAAATGACCTACCAACTGTATTATCTCTCGAACCCCACCTTGGATAATTTTCAGCAGCAGGATAACTTCTAAGAAAACTTAAATTCTCAATACTTACAGAGAAGATACATAGTTTTTCTTCCTGTAATTCTAATGGAAGAATCTCAATGCCAAATCCATTCTCTTCCGATGATACTGTGATACTGAAATGTGAGAGAATGACTGGCTTCTGACTATGTTTCAATAAAAGTCAAAAGAACCAGGACTGTGAATCAGTAGTTTGCCACATAATTCATGTGTGTGACATTCTGGGTTTGATTTCTAGCACCGCAATACATACATAAAACCCCCAAAAATATAGAAGTGTGTTTAAAAGGGGCCAAACTATCTTTGGGTGAGTTAAGAGAGGTAGGAGAGAAGAGGGAAGCATAGAGAGAGGAGTCACCGTCACCCCAACACTCCCTCCTTAGGATTTTCTCCTCAGTGCACACATTCCTTAGATCCTCTACAGGACTCAGGAGTCAGCCATGCAGGCTAACTGCATGATTACTTTCAAGCCCAGGCACTGGAACACAAGAAATTTTGCAGTTTGCTTTGGTCCGTTTGAATGCTAGATTCTACACCACAAATAAGTTGAAGAGTAGAGACGTAGGAACAGAGGCAGACTAATAAGAATGAAGTTTTATACAAATATATCTGATACATTAATGCATAGGAATACATAAATTAGGAACAAAACTTGGAGAATGGGTAGGTTGAACAACAGCCAATACAATCAGAAGTAGTTGGCATACAGCCAATTCCAAGTTCTGAGATCCATGTAAGAGGTAGGGTCAGTCAATTCAGTGATATTACAGTTAATGAGCATGCATCTCCACACTGAATCTTTTTAAGCTCTTTTGTACAGATGATTTGGACTTAGGTGCTTCTTAGAGTCCATTGCACCACATGTGTACAATAGCACATAGGAAAAGGGCATGTCGTTTCACATAAAAGATTGAGTTTTGCACTGAAAAGAAGTCTGTTCTTGGTTATAATTTGCAGAGGAAGATTTATCCCTCATTTGCTGAGATTGCTGCTCAAAGATATTTGCCGACACCTATGAAGTACTTCACAGGTAATAAAGATGGCATGAAGGCAAGGCAGGACTTTCCTTTTCCAAGGATGAGCATAGTTGATCTGACTCAGGAACTTCTACACACAGGGCTGGTCCCTCCAAATTTGGACGAGGCTCTGAGCATTCTCATCCAGAGTTTTACCTGAAAATTTATGAGCTTTTCACAAATCATTCCATTTACTCTTGGACGCGGAAGGGGAGAGGTGACCAGCAGCTCATTATGAATGGGGGAGATTCTAAGTTTTGTGACAAATGAAAACCTGTGCTGCCTTGTGACTAGAAAATTGGAATACTGAGGTCATCAAAGGATGGATTTGGCCATATCCCCTGAGTATGGAAGTTAGACAGATCTGGCAGTGGGGCATATGATGGATATTGCATGGTTAGGAGAGTCCCAGTTTTTCTAATCCAGTCAAGGACAGGTTCTTAATTGTTGGGTGACTCTTGCAGAAATAGATAGTTTTTTTTTTCATCCTGATGGTCCTTAGTGATGAAAGTAGGGACTGATGAAAGTGGGCACTCTAGGGCCTTCAGGCTTCCAAATTTTAATGAAATGTTTGTGACTTCTTATTTGTATGTCTTCTGATCAATGTTGGAAACACACTTGTGTCTTGAAAGACTTTTCTTAGATCCATGGTTGCTGTTTTCCTAATTATTTTATATCTAATTATATATAAAAATATCTAATTATTTTTCTTTGGCCTGACAGTCATTCCCAAAAGAAAAATCCCTAAATACACATCTTTTTCAGGATTGAGAATGCCTTTACAAGGTTGGTATTATAGTAGTGTTTCTTCCAAACTGTCTTCGTCTGTACTTGCCTTCATATAAGAATGTGTTATATGGAAAAAGCCTTGAATGCTTGATGGCCCTTCCATTCCACATTCTTATAGCGACTTTTAGACTATCTTGAAGTTTCTCCTTTTCTGAGTGTATCAGCCTTCTTTTGGTGGAACCTATGTTTCTGGGTGGTGGCCCATTTTCTCTATCTCCAAAATGTTCTATATCTAAATTTCTAAGGGATGTGGTCTTTGTGCCATTGGGATACGTCAGGTATGGGTAGATTCTTCTCAGTTCCATTATTCCCCCAAAACTCATCACCATGTTCTCCCTCTTTGACTGTAACATTACCTCTAGTATTCTTATCCCTTAAATTGTATGGGCCATATGGCTGAAGGTCCATCTTCTATATCTGCTTCCTACGGGCAAAGGGTGTGGACCTGTCTGTGTAAGGGAATGAATCTCATGCTAACTTAACATAACCCAGTGATAGTTTGTTGGTTTTCAAAGTTTTCAGTCTGAAATAAAAATCAGAGTAATTAGACAATACATTTTGTTTTCATTATTAAGTCATATACCTTCTGTATGTATATGAAGGTATAGCATATATAGAAGGTATAGCACAGCGGTAGGGCATTTGCCTTGCCTGCAGCCAGTCTGGCTGAGCTGGGTTCCATTCCTCCACCACTCTTGGAGATCCCGGCAAGCTACCAAGAGTTTCTTGCCCACACAGCAGAGCCTGGCAAGCTATCCGTGACGTATTCAATATGCCAAACACAGTAACAACAAGTCTCAAAATGGAGACATTACAGGACATTAGGGGAGGACAGTCTTTGTTTGGGCTGGAGTGATAGCACAGCGGTAGGGTGCTTGCCTTGCGCGCAGCCAGCCCGGCCAAGATGGGTTCGATTCCTCTGCCCCTCTAGGAGAGCCTGGAAATCTACCGAGAGAATTCAATATGCCAAACACAGTAACAAGAAGTCTCACAATGGAGACGTTACTGGGCCCGCTCGAGCAAATCGATGAACAACAGGAGGACAGTGTTGTTTGTTTTTTGTTTATTAAGTCATAAAAGCTAGACAAATAGTACAGTGGGTAGGGTGCTTTCCTTGCATGCAGCTCATCTAGGTTCAATCCCTGGAAACCCATGTTATCCCTCAAGCCCTGCCAAGAATGATCCCTGAGTGCAGAGTCAGGAGTAATCCCTGAACACCACTGTGGATGTGCGTGGGTGGGGGGGAGGGGGGCGGGGAGGAGAAAAGGGGTTAAACAAACGAACAAACAAATAAAATATTAGGCCATGGAGAAGAAACAAAGACTTTCTCTGACTCAAGGAGAACAGAACATTTAGAAAACAATAAAATAATGACTATATCACAATTTATTGTCCTCTTGCTTGGTTCTGATTAGTTTCTCCAAAGGAAAGTGCTATCTCTTACTTTAAAAAATGTATTGTAATTGTGTTTTCATTTTTGTCACAGTAAAAGAACTTTGATTCAGAAAATTTTTGATAGTTGAGTTTCAGGGCAGTAATATTTCAATACCAGTGTCAATTTCCATTTACCAGTGTCCCATAGTCCCTCGCCATCCCAATCCCCTCTCCATTCCCACCCCAATCCCATCCCCCTTATAAACTTGACAGGCACATTTTGATTTCAGTGGTTGCAACTTAGAACTCACATTGCAGTATTCTAAAGTCTGTGTTTTGTATATATGGCTATACCACTCACCCATATTACTAGTGCTACTGAAGCCCTGATGTCCATTCACCCACTACCTCCCATTCTCTTCTCCCCCACTCCACCTGCTGCCAGATTTCCCTTGTTCTCTGTCTTTCTACTCTCCAAACACTGGAGTAATGGGTGATCTAGGCCTCCCCCTTTTCCTACAGTGCATTTCCTCATACAGTTTTCTATATACCACAGTTAAGTGAGATCACCCTGTACTTATTATTCTTCAGGCTTACTTCACTCAACAAGATACACACAGTTTCAACCATGTTGCAGTAAATTGTGTATTTTCATCATTCCTTGCAGCTATCTCCTGCATCTGCTGGCCTACTAGGAGAATTACGTGTAACTTGGCTTTTAGAGCTGAAGAGTGAGATATGGGTTTTCTGAAAAATGACTTTTATAAGTCCCAGATTGATTTACAGGAGTAGATTAACTGTTACCTATCAGAGTCTGGTCCTCAGTTTAGGCATATGTAACATTTTATTCTGGAAGTATTGAGAGGTTCTCAGAATATCTTGATAGTTCATTTCCACTTAGCTGTTGATCCAAAGGGGACCAACAATGCTAAACAGCATTTTCATATTCTTGAATTGCTTTCTGCACCTGTCCTAGGTTAATGACATGAGTAGTTAATTCTAGACTTTCTAAGTAAAATAAGAAATGTGTGGTTAAAAAGTGTCTACCATACAATAGCTTTAAGTTTCAGTTGATAGTTTAAGTTTGACCCCAAGAGCTATTCTGCACCCAAGTAGGACTGTAGTTAAGAGTGAGAACCACAACTCAGATGTTTTTTGACATAACTCCCCCAGTATTACTTTTAGGGTGTGATTTAATTTGTCTACAATTCCTGATAATTGGAGATACCTGGGTGTTAAAAATTGATAATTTTTAAAGCGGAAGTTAAATCCTGGAAAACTTAAAAGTGAAAGAATTCCCATTGTCACTCTGCAGAGATTTGAGTAAGTCAAATCTAGGGATTATTTTCTTAACATTTTAAATATTCTCTGCTTTTTTTCAACCTGCAGAGAACACTTCTATCCACTCAGTGAAGGTTTCAGTAAGAACCAATGTATCCTGGAAATCAAGCTACAAGTGCCCTTGGGTAAATTCCTCATTGCTGGGCAGATTGAGTAAGAAGAAAAGGATTTCCACTAGTTTCATGAATAATGAAAACCACAGCCTTGCCATGGGAACTTCAACTCAAAAGAAAGAAATAATTGTTCTTACCCAAGCCTGCCAATTGGCAGAAAGACTTACAATAAACACCTATATTGATTCTAAATATGTTGTTAGTTCTCAAGCACATGCATATATTTGGAAAGAGGGAGGATTTTTAGCAAATAAAAATTGTCCAATAAAGCATAGGGAGGAAATTTTAAAATGCTTGGAAACAGTCCAGACCACAAAAGAAACAGTACTTATGCACTGCAGGGACCATCAAAAAGCAAATAACGAGATAATTAAGGAAAATGACCAAGTGGATCCATAGCTAGAAAGACCGCCCTTTAATATTGTTCAGTTATGGAACTTATACCACATTCAAAGAATATTTTTTATTAATAAGAAAACTTCCAAAGAGAAATAATGGGCAATGCTAGAAGGGAAGTTATTCCTGGTCCAATATGATGGGAAATTGTTAAGGATTAGATGAAACATTGCCATTAGAAAGAAATGCTCTAACAACATTAGTAAAAGCTGTGATCCAAAGAAAAGGACTAAACTGGACAGTTAAAGAGGAAGCTGAGGGCTGTGCTTTCTGTGATGTTAAGGGACCCAGGCCCTTTTGGCAACTTCATTTATCTGCTCAGATTTAGCTACATTTCCAGAGTGATTGTCATTATTCTGGTTGGTCAAATTAAATGTTCGAAACACATTTCTAGATGCCTGTGCCTCAACAATTTAAAAGGTTGTGCTCACAGTCTCTCACTACACACACTTTTGAATGCATTGGCTGTTCCTCCAGTTTTTATTCAGTACAGTGGACCATGAGAGTGTAAAGGTCGGACTACAGCTGAATCTTACGAAGACAATGTTTATGAGAAACAGCCTCGTTCCTGACGCTCCATTCGCTCTCAACGGAACCACCATCTCCAAATGCAACAGTTATATATACCTAGGCCGAGAAATCAACATGATGAATGACCTGGCACCTGAGTTATGCAGGAGGAAGAGAGCGGCTTGGAATGCCTTCAAGAGCGTTGAAGAAATAACTAAGAGGACAAAGAACCTCTAGCTCAGAGCACATCTCCTCGATTTCACTGTTCTTCCTGCATTAACATATGCCTCAGATACCTGGGCCCTACGAAAACAGGATGAGAACGCTATTTGGGTCTCTCAAAGAGGAATCGAAAGAGCTGTGCTTGGAGTATCATGCTTCACTCAAACGAGAGATAGAATCCGGAGTTCCGATCTCCGTCAATGCTCAAGAATCAGGGACGCTGTCTCATTTGCCAAGGCATCAAAAATCAGATGGGCTGGACAAGTAATAAGGTTTAGAGATGACCATTGGACTAGAGCCACTACTGACTGAATTCCACGGGACATCAAAAGATCACATGGACACCCACCTAAATATGCTCCCACTTCTTTGTCAAGACCCTGAATGATCAGTTTGAGGCTCTGCATCTGCATGTTCCTAGAACAAGCAGTTGCCACTGGACTATGCTAGCACGCAACAGGGATAAATGGAGACGTTACTGGCACCCACTCGAGTAAATCGATGAGTAACGGGGTATCAAGTGATCAAGTGATATATAAGTTATATATATATATATATATATATATATATATATGGATATATAATCACCACTCAGAAAAAAACTCATAAATGTAGTACATATGAAGAATCTAAAACATTTTTTTGGATGGTGAACTGCCTATGTTTGAATTACTCTCTACAACCGATTCCTTTGGACAGAGCCAAAGGAACTGTTTTGATGCAGTTTTTTAGTGGTTATTTTGAACAAAAAATTATAAAATGGGAGAGGAGACTGAGAGACAGTACCCCAGGTAAGGACAGGCTTTTTGTTTGGGTCAACACAGGAACCATCTTTGGCACCACATCTCATTCCCCAAACTCCACCCTTGAGAACAGAGCCAGAGTGTAACCCAACATCCCTCCAAAAAATTAATAATATTAGATGAACAAATGTATTTGTTTGAATAGTGATTTCTAAATCTTAGAATCTCATCATTAAAGAACACTTTATTCTTTAGGGCAATGAAAGTAGGATTTATTCTTTTGTTTGGATACTGGGAATGGATCCATGGAAACACAGTCACCTTTGAATTATCTGTCCTATTAGGTGAACAGTATGAATCCAGCACCAACAAGGCTTTTAATTATTTTAAGATATTAATTAAAAAGGCCCATTTATTATAGGAATTCACCTATAAGTTGTAAAACAGTCTTTGTTGAAAGTCAAAACTAGGGGGCTGGAGCAATAGTACAGCAGGTAGGGTGTTTGCCTTGCACGCAGCCGACTGGGGTCAATTCCAAACACCCTATATGGTCCTCCGAGCACCTCCAGGAGCAATTTCTGAGTACAGAGCCAGATGTAACCCCTGAGCATCACAAGGTGTGACCCCAAAAATAAAAAAAAATCAGAACTAATAGAGAACAAAGAAGAACTATTGATTGTAGTTTTGAGTATATTAACAAATGTATACTGAAATGTCAAAGGAAATAGTACAGGGGATAAAGTGCTTGCCTTGCATGTAGCTAGCCCTGGTTCCATCCCAGCTTCTTTCAATAAAACCTACTCTATTGTTGAATTCTCTCCCTTTGACAAAATTCCTTCCTTCTTTGTATTAATCTATGTTCTCCCACTTCTGCTCACATTATACTCACCATCTCTTTTAATATCACTTCATCCTGACTTAATCATACAATAGTTTAAATACCTTTCCATATTCCCAGTTTGCATGCCTACCATTTATTTCACAAAGTTAAACAAAATGCACTACTTTAAAATTGCTAATACACTTAATTTTTAATACACTTAATTTCTTTCAAAGGTAGGCCAAGAAAATCATTATAAGTAATTCAAGGTAAAGTGTGTTTTATTTTGTATAAATATGAATAAAAGGAGCTTTTGAACAGTAAGCTAACTAGAAACAATTAATTGACAATTTATTTTCTTACTTCCAAAATAAAATGACAAGAAAACTGGTATGTTATCTTTTGAAATTTTTTTCACGTACTTTAATATATTTAGTCCACATACTCATACACATCGGTATGTATGATTATCACGTCTTTTATTTTATACACTTCGATCAAAATTTCAAACAATAAGAAAATTCTGAAAGTCCTTTGTCAGGCAAGGTTAAACAATAACAACCCAAGTGGATTTTTGGATAAAGGTACTAGCTGAAAGAAGAGAAAACGAGTTGGTTTTCTCTGTTTCAACAAGCATGTATGGGATAATATTGGTAGCGACTTGAAAAAGAATTACGCTCCATGTAGGGCCAAGGTTAAGACTAAGATATTAGAGGCTAGGAGAGCAAAGTAACTACAACAGTTCATATGCTTTTGAGAGTATTTCTTTGTATGGGAGAGATTGATTTTCCCACAACTTTTCCCAGTACCCCGACGTTTAGTCTTTATTAAATGACCCAAGAAAATATGAGCGGCCGAGAAGGCTTAGATTTCCTTAGCCCACAGTTATATATACTCAATAGAGTTTTCACTAAAATTACTGAGAGTTTTATAAGAGTAAATGAAATCAACCAAGTGTACTATTATTTCAACAGTGTACATGAAGCTTTTGTTGTTCTTTCTTAACTCAATTCTGTAATTTTTTCAGAATTCTATAATCAGCTTCTCACGGATGTAGCTACAGTGTTAATAAATATGAAAAAGATTTTATGTTAAAAATTTGGCTCACTGCATGCATTTTTAATTTAAGAGAATAAAATTATGCATCTTTTTTTCTCTATTTCCTCCACAAAAATACTTTGAAGTAAATTACACTGGGCATTTCTTCTTTCCAAGAAATGACTTCAACTAGAGATCAGAACAAAGATACTTTAGCTGCTCTTGGTTCCTTATCTAAAAATAATGAGAACCACCTTTTTCTCTGACAATTTAAAAACTCATACTCAAAAAAATAAATAAAAAAAGTATGGAAGCGCTCCAGATATAATAGAAACCAAAGGGTCAAATTGATACTACAATGGACAGGGTACTTGCCTTGCACAAAGCTAATCCAGGTTTGATCCCTGTCACTGGATCTGGTCCCCTGAGCCATGCCAGGAGTGATCCCTTAGTGCAGAATGAGGAGTAAGCCCTGAGCACTACTGGAGTGTGGCCCAAACAAAATACAAAAAAATATGAAGGGAGAGCAAATATTCCCTGCTTTCAAACCACTCAAATTCTGGAATATATTATATCTCAATGTATTATATTGAGATTATGGATCTCAATGTATTATATCTCAATGTACTGGATTATATCTCAATGTATTATATCCCAATGTATTATATCTCAAATTCAAGAATTTGAGATATTTGAGATTTGATAGGCATTTTCTTTCCATGCTGACAATGCAAGTTCAATTTCAGACACCTAATATTCCCCCCGAGTCCCTCCTGGGGTGATACATTAGGATAAAGCAAGGAGTAAGACTTGAGCACCTCCGGGTGTGGCCCCCAAGGTCACTCAAATATGCATCTTGGTTTTCTGTTCTCCACATTACTAAATTTTTACATTTATTTTTCACATTGCTTTCAGTTTTTAGTTTTGCTTTTATTTTTCACTTGCTTTGGAATTTTTTGTCTTCTTAGTTTTATTTTCCTTCTAGTAACCTGATTTTCTCCTATTCTTATTCCAACTCAATGAAGTACATTACCATGTTAATTTTTCTTATTGTTTTTATTTCCTATTCTAAGAAATATGCATAAAATGATTACTGAGCCAGGAGTAACCCCTGTGCATCGCTGGGTATGACCCAAAAAGCAAAAAAAATTTAAAAAAAAGAAAAGGTGGTTTAATGTTGAGTCTTAATCTAGTCACAGGTCATCTAACATCACTTTTATTTCATTCTAATAACAGAATAGGTCAGACAAAATTCGGTGTAATAGGAAACTACAGAAGGACTCAAGAACTGAAGGCATAATACAGTGAAGTTAATTGGGGCACTTTCTGGAGAGTATCCAGCAATATGCACAGTTCATTAAAAATATATACTGTACATATCATATTGTATTCTATGCTCTAAAATTCATTATTTATTAATATCTTATTATCTATAACATTGTATAAGACTTCCCTCTTCTTGGAATTTTTCTCTACTCTAAACACAAGAAGAGACCTGAACTCTCTATCCTTTTTTCCCTTTCTCTAATTCAGTCTTAAACTTCTACAGACAGAATTCTCCATAGTATTTCCCAATAAATTATTTTTAACCACTTGCAATATAAACACTCAGAGCCATTGATACAGTCACATCAGCAAAATGGTAAATAACTCCCCACAGAAGCATTGAAAAACAAGCAGAAACTGTCAAAATCAACTTTAGAAAACATCCAAAATTTACAGGAAACCAAGCAAACACTGAAGCAGAGAAAAACACCACTTTAAAATGGCAGGAAAATTTCGTAGCTGTTTTTTGAGTCCTGCTTACATTAGCATCCTAACATTCTGGTGATCTTAAGCCTTTGAAATATTAATGCACCTGATGAAAGCAGGTGATTTTTAGTGATATTATAAAGTCCTGCTCTGGCCAACGGTTCACATCTGCTGGTATCTGGTAGGTTATGGGGCGTAATAGCTCAAACTATTTGGTTAGTGACTAAAATTGTGGGTACATGTACCCACAATAGTAGCTTTTCTACTCCCTTTGTTGTTCCTAGGGAATTTTTGTAGTGGCCAGTATCAGTTTCAGCAAGGTTCACCTTCAGAAAAATTATCTTAAAGTTAGTTGTACCAGGAGTAGCTGTCTGAATGCTGGGCTTCAGAGGACGCTAGATTGTTCTTGATTCAGTGTAAAGTTGAAGTTATTTCTGTGAAAACACAGCATTCAGCACACTCCTGCCTTTGGTTGGCATGTTACATCTGACTTCGTCTTGCCTGCCCTCTTTCTCTCTCCATCTACTTCTCTTCTCTCACTCTACTCCAAGTTATCTATGGTCCTGTGGTCCACAGAACTGAAAATTCCTGTGATGATGTCTATGTTCTCTGGTGAACTTTATTCCCTCAATGCGAACCCGCCCATCACACACTGTAGGAAATTTCTTTCAACTCTGATTTGACGTGTTCTTTGTGTTGATGCCCCAGAAATGCTCTCAGAACTGTTCATATCCTGCCATTCTGAACTATATTGGTGTATTAAATTGTTAGCTCTGTCATAACAAAGTATCATCGGCAAGTGGGTTAAATCATATTTTCTCACTTCTGGAGGTTAGACATCTAAGATTAGTTGCTGTTGGGCTACTTTCTTCTGTTGCCTTTTCCCTTGACTTGTAAGTGAAAATTATTATATTTTCATATGGTCTTCCTTCTGTATATTCATGTCCGATATTTTTCTTCCAATAAGATTATGTTGGCGTTCACCCTGGGGATCTTCTTTAAACTTAATCACTTCTTTGATTTTGTGTTATTTTTGTTTTGGAGGCCACACCCAGCTGTGCACAGGGCTTAATTCTGTTTCTGTGCTCAGGAGTCACCATTGCTGGTGCTCAGGTGACCATATGGGATTCTGGGGATCACACCTGTGTTCACTACATGCAAAGCAAACACCCTACCCATGTACTATCTCTCTGGACCCCTTAGTTGCTTTTTTAAAGACTACTTCTACAATAGGAGAAATAGCACAGCTGTTATTGCATTTGCATTGTATGTGATTGACCTGAGTTTGATCCCTGGCACCACAAAGGTCCCCAGAGCCCAGCCAGAAGTAAGCCTTGAGAGCAGATCCAGGAGTAAGCCCTGAGCACAGACAAGTGTGATCCCAAAACTAAAACCAACAACCAAACAAAAAAGATTACTTCCAAGGGCCAGAGAAATAGGATAGTAGGTAGGGGGCTTTTTGCACTTGGCCAGTCCAAGTTTGATCCTCGGCACCCCATACAGTTCCCTGAGACCCACCAGGAGTGATTCCTGAGTGCAGAGTCAGGACTAAGGCCTGAGCATCTCAGCCTGCCACCCCCAACCCAACCCACCCCCCAAAAAAGTCTACCTCCAAATATATCACGTTCTGAAATATTCAAGATAAATTTGAGGCAATGGACAAATTTCATCCAAGACAGATGAGTTATTTTAAACATTCACTTATCCTCCCTTCCTAACATCACTGAAGTGGCTAACCATGAGTATTCAATTTGATTAGGTTGCTGGTTGCTTGGCTGAGGTGCTCACTGAGGATCACAGACTAGGTGCAGTGCTGTGAGTGAGTCACCCAGGCTCACATGGGTTAGCTGTGGGGGTCATCGGAGTCAAAGTTTATCATTGCAGTGTTCACACAGACTAGATTGTGGAAGAGGAGAGACCTTTTGTGGCATTACCAGAGATCTCAAGTGGCCGTGCAGCGTGAAGCAAGCTTAGAGCTGTACGAAGATGCAAGGACATAACTTGCAGCCTCACATCTACAATATAGATACTATTGATCCTTCTGGACTCTCTCAGCACGAAAGTAACTCTCTTCATGGTGAATTACTTAAGGACATAAACTTATTCAATAATAACAATGGCAACAGCACACAACAGAGACGAAACACAGAACATTCATCTGCATAACATCTTGTAAGATAAGCATTAAGTGAGATTGAGTAATATTACACAACTAATCTTGAATTATATAGCTCATACTACCCAAATCTACAGTTCAAATCAGGTATTTTCTCCATTTCACATTCACATTTTGTCTTAGCACAAGAATCATTCATTTCTACAATGAGAGAAGAAAAATTATCCTCCAACACAAGATTGTCTTTCTTTAAAAATCTACAGAAATTTCCACATTTGCTTACCAGTTTTTCTCTGAGGAAAACTACCAGATTCTGTTTTGTAATAAAAATAACTTTACTTAACTTGTGTTATTGAAAGTATTTTGACTGTTGATCCACTATGAAATCAAGAAAAAAATATGATTAGCTTGAAAAAAATCAGTTCTGTTTTAGCATTTAGCAAATATTTATCTCATCAATACTTATCTCTACAATCTCTACAATCTCGAGTATTTTGCCCACACGCCAAAGCCTGGCAAGCTACCTGCGATGTATTCGATATGCCAAACACAGTTACAAGTCTCACAATGGAGACGTTACTGGGCCCGCTCGAGCTAATCGATGAACAACGGGAGGACAGTGCAACAATGCTACAATCTCTAAACAGAAAACTTACCTACCTTTTATCTTCAATCTCATCTAGGAATATAAAGCAAGAGATTGATGAGAAGCAGCAGGACATAGGGACCAAGCGCATTAAGGGTAGATGCATAATGTTCTGAGATTTATTTTTATTTCCAAAGATATAATTGCAAGGGAAAGTTATAGATTTTAAAATAGTTTTATAATAAAAGAATCAACTTCATTAGTATGTCATATGTTATTTTTTGTTTGCTTTTGTTTTGGGGTCAGACCAGCAGGGCTAATGAGACCATGCAGTGCCTAGGATCAAATTTGTGCTTCGACAAGCATGCATACTTTGCTCCCCAGCCCTTTGTGTCATCTTCTTGGTCCTTCATATATTTTCTTCATCTCCTCTGTAACTTTGTCCTATTTGTTTTGTTGTCCTTGTATATTTTCATTTTTTTCTTAAGCAAAGTGCTTATTCATTATTAAATGTTTTCAAAGAATACAAGTTTGAACTGCTTGTCACCTTAATTTTATACTTTTTCTCCGATCTATTCAGTTCTCTGAATATTATAGTTATCTACATTTGTAAAATGTTCTCTTGCTTATTGTCTTGATTTAGTGACATTTTCATTTAAATTTTGATAGCACTTTAAATTTTAAATAAAATTTATGAGGCTGGAGAATAGCACAAGCGGTAGGGCGTTTGCCTTGCGTGCAGCTGACCGGCTGAGCCGGGTTAGATTCCTCCACCCCTCTCGGAGAGCCAGGCAAGCTACCGAGAGTATCTTGCCCGCACAGCAAAGCCTGGCAAGCTACCCATGATGTAGTCGATGTGCCAAACAGAGTAACGAGAAGTCTCACAATGGAGACGTTACTGGGCCCACTCGAGCAAATCGATGAAAAACGGGAGGACAGTGCTATAGTGGTACAGTGCTTTGAGGAAGTTTCTGTTCATCTCTTCTCTTCTTCTCTCATTTAGTTTATACATATATAAGTATCTTTAAAGTTTTCACCTTAATTGAAGTATTAGATCACACACATATTTGTGTGCATATATATACACACACATATATATGTGTATGTATATATATATATACATATACACACACAAATACACACACATACACGGAGAGAGTATAGCAGTAAGATGTTTGACTTGTACAAATGCGTTTGTTCCTCAGCACTTCACATGGTCCCTGAGACCTGCCATATCCCTTAATTCCAAGCCAGGAATAATTCCTGAGCAATAATAAATGTAGACCCCAAGCCAACCAAACAAACAAAAAGCCAAAAACAAACCAAGGTTTGTTTATGGTCCAAAGCTTAATTCACTCTATATCAGTTATTGACACTTATCACTGACAAGTCATCTTTTGTTATTTTCTACTATCTTTGGGTAAACGTTCTTTGAAATATCCTGTACTTGCTACAGGGCAAGTAATTCATTACAAATTTGCTTCCCCCAATCTCACCCATCTCACCCCAGAATCAATCTATTTATATATAGCAAAAAAAAAAAGATCTACTACATTGCTAAGAGCACCATCATTTCATTATTTTTCTATTTTTAATCTGCCATTTTACCCAACCACTGAGTTTAAATTATGTGTCTTTAAATTTTAAAAGATTCTACCCAGTTATTTATAAAATCATTCCTTTCTCAAATTCCAAATACATATATGTACATATATTTATACACAGATGTACTTTTTTGCTATGGCTCATTTGATAATTATAACATCTGATGCCTTTTCTGATATATATATAATTATGATATTTATTATAGATTGGTATTGCTTTTTGCTCGAGCGGGCCCAGTAACGTCTCCATTGGAGAGTTTGTTGCTACTGTGTCTGGCATATCGAATACTCTCGGTAGCTTGCTGGGCTCTCCGAGAGGGGCGGAGGAATCGAACTCGGGTCGGCCATGTTGGCCGCTTGTAAGGCGAACGCCCTACTGCTGTGCTATCGCTCCAGTCCCGGTATTGCTTTATTTAATAATTTATTTTATAATTGTTTTTACAATGTTTATATAAACATTATCTGTGGAAATCCTCTAAGTCAGGTTTAAGATATACTTCTTAAGAAAGAATTTTAGTTTTAAGACCTAAATTTCTGGGAACTTTCCTTCTTTTCCTCTTCCTTCCTTCCTTCCTTCCTTCCTTCCTTCCTTCCTTCCTCCCTTCCTCCCTTGTTTTCCTTCTGTCTTTCCTTCCTTTCTTCCTCCTCACACTCCCCCTCCCCCTGCTTTATCAGGTTTTGTAATCTTTGGTCATTCACCAGCTTGATTTGAATCAGATACTTCAAATTAGCACCCAACTGCATGACTTCATCTTTTTCTTATAGACAAGTAGCAGCATATATTCCACTCTATATATAACCAGTTTTTTTATACACAATCATCCATTCTTGGACACTTGGTTGTTTCCAGATTCTAGCAGTTGTAAACAGTGCTGCAATGAACATAAGAGCATACATGATCTTTTCAGAATAGAGTTATTGTGCCATTGGTGAAGGTACCCCAAAGTTAAATTTCTAGGTCATATGAAAGTTGAATTATTAGTTTCTGTTTTCAACAAATGTTGAATCAGTTGACATGTCCACCAGCAGTTTCTTTCCTCCCACATTCCTGCTAACACTAATTGTTTTTATTCTTTTTGATATGTGCTAGTCTTGCTGGTGTGAGGTTCTATTTCATTAATGTTGTGATTGAATTTCCCTGATAATAAGTTAGGTACATTTTTTTTATCAGGGAAATTCAAATTTCAGCATCAATAAATTAGTCCCTCATACCAGTGTGGATCTAAAGTAAGGACTAATGGAATAGTCCTGAGAACCAAAAGACAGATCATCAGATATATGTAGAGCTACCTATGACAAAGGAGCAGATCACATGAAGTGGAGCAAGAAAAATTTCTTCATCCAATGTCATTAGGAACTCAGACCCCCTATCTCACACATGCATAAAAGTTAATTCAAAATAAATGAAAGATGTCAATATCATAAATGAATGCATAAGTTATATTAAGGGAAACATAGGCAAAACTTTTTGTGATTTTGAATCCAGATACAACTTTGATGATTCACTTTATTTTCTCTATTTCCATCTTCAGAAAGACGGATACATTTTCAACCAATCACTGTGAATGGAGATTCAGAGTCCCAAATTCTCATTTCTTTAGCTTTTTCATACCCCAACTAGAAGCAAGAGAATTTTCTCTTGTTCTTTTTTACCAGTAGTTATTATCCTTATCCACTCTTTCATTAAATATGAAGGTTTTAGGTGTAACTCCCATCCTGTACAGATAAGTTTGATCTCTGCTTCTTATCTTATCATGGTTATTAAAATCAAATCTTTGTCAGGTGTATGCAAAACATGACCTGGGGTCAAGTCTATTCTATTTTTCATTTCATTTCATCATCCTGTTATTCGTTGATTGCCTCGAGCAGGCCCCAGTAACGTCTCTTTCATCCTAGCCCTGAGATTATATTCAAGGCTATTTAGGAGAATGAGACCCATCATTGTTACTGGTATTTGGCATATTTGGTACGCCACGGGGAGTTTGCCAGACTCTGCCCTGTGGGCAGGCTACATTCGATAGCCTGCAAGTTTGTCCAAAGTAGGAATAAGACAATAAGATGTCATAAAAAAAAAGTTCTGTTAAGATGTCCGGGATCTGGATTTTATAGTCTCTGAGTCTTGGCCGCTGATGGGAATACACGGCGTCAGGGGGCCAGGTGGTGGGTGTGACCCCCGCCTACTGGAATTTGGAGGATCTGGGTGGAAGATGCTCGACTCCAATTCGAGTAGGCTTGGAGGTCTCGGCCCCGGAACCCGCGTGGCTTTGTCCCTCTGCCAGTACCTTCATGTGTGCGGATAGCACACCCACCACCTGGCCCCCTGGCGCCGTGTAATCCCATCAGCGGCCAAGACTCAGAGACTATAAAATCCAGATCCCGGACGAGAACAGTGCAGTCTCTGCCCCCGCGCCTGGGTGTTCCTTCCCGGAGCCCCTCGGAGGGGAGCGGGTTGAGCTTTCCTCCCCGCCCCGACCAGGGCTCCGGCAGCCAAAGACCTCCAGGACCAGCCACCACCATGCTGAGACCACTCTCCGCACACATGAAGGTACTGGCAGAGGGACAAAGCTACGCGGGTTCCGGGGCCGAGACCTCCAAGCCTACTCGAATTGGAGTCGAGCATCTTCCACCCAGATCCTCCAAATTCCAGTAGGCGGGGGTCACACCCACCACCTGGCCCCCTGGCGCCGTGTAATCCCATCAGCGGCCAAGACTCAGAGACTATAAAATCCAGATCCCGGATGAGAACAGTGCAGTCTATTCTATAGCCTTTTCTTTATGTCCTGTGAGACTTCCATGTTTTTAAGAGTGGGATTGAAAGTTATTATATATGTATCCAAAATGCTAAATTTTGCTACTTGCTTATATAAACTAAAATATACACTTTGGCTAACTCTATAAGATTTAGTCAATTGCTATATGGCGGGTAGGGCGCTTGCCTTACAAGCGGCCAACATGGCCGACCCGAGTTCGATTCTTCCGCCCCTCTCGGAGAGCCCGGCAAGCTACCGAGAGTATTCGATGTGCCAGACACAGTAACAACAAAGTTTCCAATGGAGACATTACTGGGCCCGCTCGAGCAAATCGACGATCAACGGGAGGGCCTTTACCTTTACCTTTACCTTTACCTTACCTATAATATTTAGTCAATTGCTGTTTTAACTATCAGAATTTACAATCAGTGGGAGCGCACTCTCACGTCAGACTACCATGTTTCTCATGTTGATTCATTTATGGATCCCAAAATTTCTATGACACACTTCAGAAATAATTCATGGATTTAAAAATAAATTTTGTATATTTAATGTACATATTGAAATGTTTTTCTCCCTAGAATCTTATTTGACATATACTTTTGGATCCGAATAATGGCAAAAATGTTTAAAATTTAAACAACCTACCATTAAAAGAAGTAGATGTTTTAAACATACTTGCACCTAGTAAAACAGTGAGACACAAATATTTTTATTATATAGAACTCTGTTCATTTGCTTAAATAAGTACTTTTCTTTGTATATATGCAGGTATGTTTATTTACACATACATGACTAGGATATATTTTTTATACATTTGAAATTCATTAATGTATATAAACATTAAATCATGGTGTTGTTCATACACAGATATATACTGTGTATTAAACTGTGTATTTTTTATATTTATATACACTGAAATGGAAGACAAATTAGATTTTATATACTTATGGAGATATATAATGTGTATATATTTGAAATTAAGATATAGATAAGTTATTTATTGAAGGTTCAAATATAAAATAAAATATTCAGAGTTAAAATGATACAAATAATATTATTAATTACATAGTTAACACATTATGTAATGTGTTGCCTAATTATTCACTGCACCATTATTCATTAAAGCACTGAACAAGCACAATAGCTGGGGTGTGGAATCAACCTAGGTATTCACTAACAGATGAGTGAATAATGAAAGTGTAGTGTATACTCATGATAGAATACTACACAGCTGCAAGGAAGGATGAAAGATTGCAATTCACTGCATCTTGGATGGAACTGGAGGATATCATGTTAAGATGAAGTGAGTCAGAAGAAGAACAAATACTGAATAATCTCATGTATCAGTGGTATATAGAATAACAGGCTCATGGAATACAAGATATTAAAGGGGGGATACCTAGATTAACCTTGACCCAGTATAATATGAGAAAACCCAGGGAAGGAAAAAAAAATTCGAGAAGATTAAGAAGAGGTAAATGGGAGATAACAAGGGGATTTGGGCACATGAGTGGTGTAGAGCTGTATTACATGCATACATCTAAACCACAGAGCCGCCAACACTGAAAACATGAGAACCAGCTGAAACAACCAAACTTAAAATTGTGTCTTCCAGTGGGCAGACTAGGGGGTTGGAGGGAGCGGACCAGGGAAAGAAAGTCAACAGCAGTGGAAGGATTAGTGCTGAGCTTAAAATTCAACCAGGAATAACGTTGTTAATCATGGCACCTTAACAGATTCTTTTTAGACTATACATGCATAAATATTATGTGTGAAAACACCCCAAAATAGTAAATATATGTGCAATGTATAATTGCAATATATAGATATATTGGTGCCAGAGAGAGAGTGCAGTGGGTAGGGCACATCTTGCACACACAGATCTGGGTTTAATCCCCAGAAAACCGTATGCTCCCACCAACTCACCAGAAGTGATCCCTGAGTGAAGAATCAGGGGTAACCACTGAGCACTGTCTGGTATAGATCCCAAATAAAATATATAAGAATATTAATTATGCAATTAATGTATTATATATGTTATCTAATAGTGCATACTTATGTATACTATAAGTACATTTATGTATACTATAAGTAATGTATCATTCAAGTACATTATTTAAATAGATATGTAAATATGAATATGTTATGTGAATATGTATTAATATTTACATATCTGTATACATCTCACATTTTATATAACTTTATGGCTATATGTGACAAATAAATGTTATTTTATATAAATTTATTACAGATATATTTTAGATTTCATATAAATATCTAAAGTTAATGACTGTCCTCCCGTTCATCGATTTGCTCGAACGGGCCCAGTAACGTCACCATTGTGACAATTGTTACTGTGTTTGGCATATTGAATACGTCATGGGTAGCTTGCCAGGCTTTGCCGTGCGGGCGAGATACCCTCAGTAGCTTGCCTGGCTCTCTGAGAAGGGCGGAGGAATTGAACTCGGGTCGGCCATGTTGGCTGCATGCGAGGCAAATGCCCTACCCCTGTGCTATCGCTTCAGCCCAAAGTTAATGACAAGAACATATAAATATTATACTATCATCATGTATATAATTAATTTCCTCTAAAGCCATCCACTATAAGTAGAATGTGATCAAGCCTGAGACCAAAGTAAATTATAAGGTAAAAAAGGTAAAGGCCCTCCCGTTGATCGTCGATTTGCTCGAGCGGGCCCAGTAACGTCTCCATTGGAGACTTTGTTGTTACTGTGTCTGGCATGTCGAATACTCTCGGTAGCTTGGCGATGGAGGGATAGCCCAGCGGGTAGGGCGTTTAGCTTGCATGCGGGCGACCCGGGTTCGATTCCCAGCATTTCGTACAGTTCCCCAAGCACCGCCATGAGTAATTCCTGAGTGGAGAGCCAGGAATAACCCCTGTGCATCTCTGGGTGTGACCCAAGGGGGAAAAAAAGTAAATTATAAGTCTATCAAAATGTTTATATTCATTAGGTTATCGTCTCTCTGAAATTTACATCCTACGATAAGAGAACAGCAGAATCACCTAAAAGCTATCAAGAGGGACTGGGATCCTTTGTTTTATTTTATTAAGAATTCCAGGGAAATTTAGTACATTGTATCATCACTATCTACTTCCACAATATTTTCATCATTCTACAGGGAAACACCACAAACATTAAATCCTTTTTTTCTGCACCACACCTCCTAACTTCAGGTATTTCTCTCTGAATTTTTCTATTATGGACATTTCATGTATATGGAACCAAACAATATGAGACCATACGCTTTTGCTTTTATTCAATGGACAGCTTTTCAAATTTCATCCTTGTTGTATCATGCAAAAGTATTCCACTATCCTTTATAACTAAATTTATTAAATGTTCTATTATATTGACTTCAAATTTTCAGATAATTAGTGTCTGAAGAAATTTCAACAGCAAGCTGCTTTTTTGGAGACCTTTTGTGTGTCTCTGGATCATGGCCCTTAAGGAGCTTATGTATTAGCCTGGAGACAGGGTCCCATGGGGATGGGGGCTAAGGGGAACCGGCTCATTCCCTGTCCCTTGAGGCCTGGAGTTTGCCATCACTGAACTCTCGTATCTGCACTTCTCATTGGGTTCTGAAAGTTGGGAGCTACCGGGGCTTTTAGGGACAGGTGGAGGGACAACCCCTACAGCTGTCTAAGGCACCTGGGTAGAGTTAGGCTGGCTAAAAATCCAGAGACAACTCTGCAATGAGCTGCTCGGTTTGGAGATTTTTTTTGTGTCTCTGGATCATGGACCCTGGAGGTTCTAGGTTCTTTGGGCTGGAGCGATAGCACAGTGGGTATGATGTTTGCCTTGCATGCCGCTGACCCAGGTTCGATTCCCCACCCCAGGTAGGGAGTATTTGACATCAAATTTCAACATTATAAGTTCAACGTACACTGTAGCTGTGAAATGATGAGAAAATAACATTTAATTTTAAGTATGGACTTTAAATTTTGTATGCATTGTCACATTATAATCATCATTTTGTTTGTTTGTTTTTAATATAGTGACACTCCAGCTCTCACTAATTGAGAATCTTCATTTATAGTGTTTGAATATCTGAATGAGTTTTACTTACTTGTGTGATATTATATACAATCATTGTTAAGATGAACAGAAAGAAAGCAAAGAGGCTACTTAAGCTGTTAATGTAAAAAGGATTATTTTATAAGTATCCATTATTCTGATTTATATACAATTACATCTACATATATGGATTTCTAAATACCTACTCTTCTATTTAAATTCACAAATTGTGACTTATTTTAATAAAGTTATAACTTTCTTTAATTTTGTTTCCTTCATTTCAGATCAATTCAAACTACACTAAGCATATATATATATATATATAAAATGATATATCTATGATGATTTACCATCACTAAATTTCAACTGTTTTAAACTTTCTTTTAAGAAGTGACCATAACTATATAAACACATTCAGCTTTTCAAACAAAATTTTCTTAGCAAATACCATAACTAGTATTGATGCAAGTAAACAAAACTCTTCAAAATATACATCTAAAATTAGTTATTTACAATAATTCTAAATATTTTATATCGTCATTGAAAGAAACAGTTTCATTTCGGTTCAATAACTTGCTAAAATAAATGCTATAAAGTATATACTATAACTTAAATAAACAAGATTCAAAAATTAATGGAAAAACAAAATTAGTTGCTGGAGGTTTTCTCCTCTGGGGCCTCTGTTAGGGTAGAGAGGGGAACTTACTTGCCCCTCTGGTTTGCCTCAAAGAGACAGACAGGCAAGGGGTCTAGAGACATTTCTGAGGTGTGTTGATCCATGTTGCTCTCTCTTCTGAGGGCTTTATTTCTGAGTCTCTGGATCATGGACATTAACTGGGACTCTTGGATCTTGGTGCACATATTCTTCAATTCTCTGGGAAATTATTATCTATAATTTATTTTGCTAATTGTACGACATCAAGTTCATCTTCCTATTTCTCTGAGATTCCAATAATTCTTGTATTGTTCCTCTAGAATTCATCCCATATTTTGCTGGCATCCATTCATTTTTCTTCAGAATTGTCTCCATTTACGTTTGTTGACTATAATTTTTCTGCATCTCATTTTGGTGCTCACTGATCTTTTTCTCGATTGCTATAATTTTGCTGCTCTGGCTTTCTGACCCTTTTTCTGTCACTTCTGATTGCAGTTTTTCATTTCCACTTTCATAACTTCTTGTGCTTTTCTGACTACCTGTACCATCAATTCTTTGAGTTCATTAAACAACTTTAACATGATGTCTCTAAAGTCAGTATCTAAGAATTTTAACTGCTGGTTGGTACTGGTACAGCCTTCCAGGATGTTCACTCATTGAGACTGGTGAGCTTCTATGCAGCTTCCCACTGAATTTTCTGAGGGTGAACCTTTGCCTCAGGCCTTCTGTGAGTTTGGGAGGGTTTAGCTGAGTGTTGTTGTTTTCTTTCCTTGCTGTTCCTCACTCAGAGACAATAGATACAAATGTGTGCACTGTGAGATGCAATAAGTACAGCTGCAGTACACATGCGAGCCTGTGCTTCAGGGAACAAGCAATATGGGATGCAATTATGGGTCCAGGGTACAGCTGTAAGCCTGTGAGTTTGGACGAGAAAGTAGAGAGTCTGGAATGTGAAATTTGGTCTACTTAGATGGCAGAGGTCAGGCACACTGTCAGTTACAAGGGAGGAAAATCTGCTTCTGGTTCCAAAAAAGGCTTCAGGAATGTCGATTGGAAACCTAGACTCACCTGGAAAGTTTAATGAGTGACAAAAAGCTCTGGGACTGCTGAGGTTCCTGCTTTTATGAACTTCATTTACCATATATTACAGATCATCATCACAGTAGATAATCACGAGAGCTTGATATTCTCACAACGTAGCTTACCCATATCAGTGTTAAGATAGTAGGTTTAATATTGTTTTTCCATGAATTTCTGAATCTTCTTTATTTAATTTATAGTATTTATCTTATCACATTTATTTTAGCAAGTTACTGAACCAAAATGAAACTGTTTCTTTCAACGCCGATATTAAATATTTAGAATTATTGTAAATTACTAATTTTAGATGTATATTTTGAAGAGTTTTTGCTGCCATGCTCACGGCTGTTCTGACCCATGAGTGAATTTGCTGTATAACCGTATTTTTTATTTTAAAATTCCTGGAGTGCACAACCATATTCGAAGCTGAGAGACATCTCATACTTTACACCACTGATGTACCAATAATAGCACAAGATATTTAATGGGGTTTAAAGTAGATGGCAACCAATCTCAGGGGGGAGGAAAAGAAATATATATATATATATATATATATATATATACACACAGACATATATGTACACACACAAAAGGCTTAACCTTTAACAACATGTTAGTAATCTCTTGTAGAAGGCCTTAATGGCACCAGGTGAAATACAACAATATTCACACTGTGTTTTGGATTGTTTTTAGTGGATTATTCATAATAAGCAATACAAAATAAATTATTTTATTTCTGCTTTGGGGGCAGGGTTTGGAAATAGTCAAAATAAGTTGAGGAAAGGTGTAATGGTGATGGGATTGTTTTCCACTCACCATTATTAAATATGATAAATTGTTGTGAACAACTTTATAAAAATTGAATTAAAATTTACAAAAAGACCCAAGAGTCTTGAAGGACACCAGACAAAATAAACCGAATAAAAAAATTGCCAAAAGGGACTGAGATATGGTGATACAGTTGAAGGAGAAAGGTGGAGGGCCTAGTGAATTTAGTTGGTCACTTTAAAACTCACCCATGGAACAGGTCGTCCATCAGAATACATCAGGGAATGGCTGGGGTGGAATATGGTAGCAGATCAAAGGAAGTCCCCAGTCCCATCTCTCTTTCTCTTCACTCCCTCCCTGACCCTCCCTCTTTTCACAGAATGTGGGATCATGTAGTATGATAGAACACCCAGACAGATGGCTGAGTTCAGGTAGACCCAGAGAGGGACAGACTTACACACATGGACACCCAGAAATGCTCAGGATCAGGAAGGGCTCAGACACCCAGGTAGTGACAAGGTGCTGCACGCAGGAGACTCACCCACATGCACATGGCCATGGTCCGTGACTACGGAAGCCAGAACGGGATGGCAGAGACTGCAGGGGTACAGCAAAAGGTTGAGAGCAGGGACCTCCATCAGCCACTTGTGGCCCGTGGCTGGAGACTGAGGAAAGCTTTGAAAACAGGAGAGAGAGTGACTCAAGGATGGGACCTGGTCAGCGTTCATGGGAGACTAATAGGGGAGAGACAGACTTCATTCCCAGGATGGAAAACTTCAGAGACAGGATGTCATTCCGGGTAAAAGAGAGGTCGGGACATCGGGGGAGGGACTTGTAACCATCTACTTTAAACATACAATAAACCCTAATTATTAATCTTCTGAGTTTTGTATGAAAATCTGCACATGTATGTTCATTGCTACACTGTTTACAATAGCCAAAATCTGGAAAAATCTCTAGTGCCCAAGAACAGATGACTGGTTAAAGAAACTTTGGTACATCTACACAATGGAATACTATGCAGCTGTTAGAAAAGATGAAGTCATGAAATTTTCATATAAGTGGATCAAGATGGAAAGTATCATGTTAATTTACATGAGTTAGAAATAGATGGACAGGCATAGAAATATTGCACTTATCTGTGAACTATATAGTAACAGAATGGGATATTAACTCCCAGGGGTAGTAGAGATAAGGACCAGGATGTATGCTCCAGGGCTTGGAAGCTGGCCTCACATGCTGGGGGAAAAGGCAGCTCAGATAGAGAAAGGAACACCAAGTAAAAGATGTTTGGAGGACTTGTTCATTTTGGGAGATGCACACCAAATGTAGATTATGGATCGAACACAATGATCACTCAATACCTCTATTGCAAACTACAGCACCCAAAATGAGAGAGAACAAAAGGGAATGCCCTGCCAAGAGGCGACACGGGGTGGGATAGGTGGGATCGGGTGGGGGTGGAGAATATTGGAAACATTGGTGGAGGACAATGGGCACTGGTGGAGGAATGGGTAAATAATTATTGTATGACTAAAATAAGAATCTTCATAAGTTTGATAGCACAGCAGTAGGGCCTTTGCCTTGCATGCAGCCGACATGGCTGACCAGAGTTTGATTTCTCCACCCCTCTCGAAGAGCCTGGCAAGCTACCGAGAGTATCTCGTCCGCACAGCAAAGCCTGTCAAGCTACCCGTGATGTATTCGATATGCCAAACACAGTAACAAGTATCACCATGGATATGTTACTGGGCCTGCTCGAGCAAGTCAATGAACAACAGGAGGACAGTGACAAGTTTGTAACAGTACCTCACGGTGATTCACTAATTAAAAATTTAAAAAAAAAGAAAGATGCGAATAAACAACCTAATCACATATCTAAAGAAATTAGAAAACAAGCAATAAATCAAACCAAAAGTAGATAGAAGAAAGAAGATAACAAAATAATTGATGGCACAAATAAAATAGAACTCAGAAATAAAACAAGGGAATAATGAAACCAAGAGTTGTTTCTTCAAAAAATTTAAATAAATAAACAAGGAGCTGGAGAGAAAGAGAAGACATGTCTTTCACTGGACATGGTCAACTTTCTGATACCAATAACCCATATGGTTCCCAATAAATCATCAAAAGGTATTCCTTAGCACAGAGCCATAAGTCAACCCTGAGCAAAACCAGCTTCTTACCCCACAAGACTACTCCTCTTCACAAGAGATAAAGAAAACTGACAAACCCTTAACTTCATTCTCTCAGAAAAAAAGGTGAAAATCCTAGTAAACAGAATAAAAATAAAAGGAGAGAAAATAAAATGAGTATGACGGAGATATAAAGGATCATACGAGGAACTTAGTTAGAAAACATTGAAGAAATGGACAAAAGTTCGGAATCTTACAACCTCTTCTGACTCAATCAAGAATAAATAGAAAACCTGGACAAATCAATCACCGACAAAGAAATTGAAACCAAAATAAGTTTCCTCCAAAACAAAATCACAGGACCAGATTATTTCAGTAATAAATTCTACCAAGCTTTTAAGTATGACATTACCCATCCTTCTCAAACTTTTCTAAAAAAAGTGAAGAGAAGTGAATTATTTCAAACAAATTTTTGAGAACTTTTATCAAAAAGTAAGCAAGACTATCACAGAAAATTAAACTCCAGAACAATACCCCAGATCAAAATATTTTGCAAAAAATTTCAACAATATATTAAGGTTAATAAATCAAAAGTGTCATTTGATCCCACTTGGGATCATATATATCAAATAGAATTTATTCTAGAGATGTAAGACTGCTTCAACACATGTATGTCATGTAAACATTGAACTAAATGATAAGGAATATTTTTAGAATACCACTTACGATTATATCTAAAAGAAGTAAATACTAGGATTTAACTTAACTAAAGAGGTGAAAAAGTGAAAGGCTTGTACTTCAAGAACTATGTCACTGTTTAAAAAAATAGTAGGAAAAGCAGAGATATCCCATGCTTATGAGTTTAAAAGATTAAAATTGAAAAATGACCAAGCTACAGCAAAATCACATTTATTAAATGCAACTCTTATCAAAACCCCAATGAAAATTGTCAAGGGGATAGAGTAATTCAACATTCTCTTTCTATGTCAAAAGAAGTAGATTATTTGTTGTAAATACTTTGAGACATAAATTTTTACTTATAGTGGTTCTAATGGCATTTAATTTTAGGTATTTGAGAATTTTCTATGATTTTCTCTTAAATAATAAATACACAAAACTTGAAATTTTATTTTTAATAATAAGATGTTATTAAAGAGTCTTCTGCCTGCGTGCCAGGCTGTCTTCACCAGGGCCCCTCGAGGGGAGAAGGACAGGTTTAGTTTCCCTCCCCATCCCGAGCAGAGCCTTGCTACTGAAGACCTCCGGTACCCAGCCACAGCCATGCTCAAGGCCACTCTCCACACGCTGAGACAAACCTCACACATGAAGGAATTGGCAGAGGAACAAAGGTGCATTGGTCCCGGGACTGAGATCTCCAAGCCTGCTCGGATAGGGACTGGGTCTCCTCCACCCAGATCCCCCATTTTTCCGTGGTTTGGCAGTCACACCCACAAACTGCCCCAGCTCCATGAAATCCCATCAAAGGCGAAGATCCAGAGACTATAAAATAAAGCTCCCACATGCGGCAGTGTGACCTCTTACAATCTAGCTCTCCTGTTCAGAGAACCAGACAAGCTACTGAGAGTATCCTACCTGCACAGCCAAGCTGGGCAAGCTTCTGTGGAATATTCGATATGCCAAAAGCAGTAACAATGATGTGTCTCATTACCCTGACCCTGAAAGAGCCTCTAATGTGGCACCGTTGGGAAGGATGAGTAAGGAGAGACTGCTAAAATCTCAGGGCTAGGACGAATGCAGATGTTACTGGTGCTCACTCGAGCAAATTGATGAATAATGGGATGACAGTGATAAAGTGAATAATAAGATGCTAAATTAATTTATACTTTTGTCGAAGCTGGGCTGTAGCCTTGTTGTTCAGGGAATAATCCTTATACTGTGCTCAGGTATCACTCTTGGTACTGCTCTGCTTATCAAATGAGGTGCCAAAATAAAACTGGTATCTGCCATATATAGCACTGCACTGTAGCACTGTCCTCCCATTGTTCATTGATTTTGCTTGAGCGGGCACCAGTAACGTCTCCATTGTGAGACTTGCTGTTACTGTGTTAGGCATATCAAATATGCCACAGAGAGCTTGCCAGGCTCTGCCGTGCGGGCTGGATAGTATTGGTAGCTTGCCAGACTCTTTGAGAGGGATGGAGGAATCTAATCTGGGTCAGCCGCGTGCAAGGCAAAAGCCGTACACGCTGTGCTATTGCTCTAGCCCCAAATTAAGGAAAGTAAATTCACTTCAGTGTTATCTTTTTGGTCTGTAAATAAATTTACATATTTTTAGTTATTGATTTTCAAGGTATGATGTCCTAATTATATCTTTAAAATAATGTATTCTTTCTAATAATATTTTGTGAAAGTGTTATATAACTTTAAAAAAATCACTTTTTGTTGTTGTGGCTAATGTGAGCTTGCAAAATTACGTAGTCTGAGCTTAACAGAATTTTATTCAGGTTTCTGCTAATATATTTTTGGTTAATCTTAAGAAACTTGCACTGAAATGCTAGTTTTAATTTTTTTCTATATTTTGTTTACCAAATGCTTCCAATGATTGCTTTATTATATATTTTACACCTTTCACATACAGGTGATATCTTTTATATATTTTGACCTATTGTGTGTTTTGTGTATATAATTTATCTCATGCTTTTACTAGTTATTTTATCTATTTTTAAAAAACTTTAGTGAAGATCTTTTGCTCCAGTTAATAGCTATATTCAGAAAATATCACAAATTTTATCTCTGTTTTATTAAGAAAGAGTTGCAGGACACATTGTTTGATTATGCAATTTTAATACAGTAGTTGAATGCAACATATGTTTATTTTAACTGCAATTAATCTTAATTTGGGATACTTTGGTCACTCACTTTGTTTTCCTTAATATTTTCATTTTCTTACACTTTCAGCATTATTTTTCTCTATTTCTCTTGCTTATTTTGTACATTGTTTGAGAATTTACAGACATTCTACTTTTTCCTTCTGGTGTATAAATGTAGCTCAGTAGGGTCTACATATATAGTCATTTATGACTAAGATTATTTCCAATACCAGTCTAAAGTATTTTTCAAGAGAAAAATAATATAACATTATTTAACATTTTTCTACTACTCATTAATTGCTCACACAAACAATCACACTGAACTTAACTAAGAAGTTTCAGATCTAAATTAGTATGACAATTCTTATTGTCCTGATTTTTGAGTTTTATAAGAAAAATTACAATTGCTCTATTTTCTATTTGTTTTCTAGCAAATTGATTTTATTACAATTTTTATTATTAAATTATTATGGTGTCTGTGTCCTTGTCAATACGAACTTTGCTATGAGCATTGATTCATTCAAATGCCTAACAACCTGAATTGGACAATTATGCTCGAATAGGTGTGGCTCATTGCTGGCAGTTTCTATCTTCGTTGTCTACACACCAATATCCAACTATGATGAAGAAGAAATTGAGAAGTTCTACATGGAGCTGGAGAAGTTCTATAACGAAGACCACACCTTCTACTAGATCTTTGTTGGTGATTTTAATGCCAAGATAGGACTGAAAAGGTCGCCTGAAGAACTCCACATCGGGACCCATGGCCTAGAATGGAATGAATAGTGTGAGATACTGTCTAAGTTAATCATGTCGACCAAGACCATCCATGGTAACTCACAGTTCCAGAAGGCCGAATCTGAATGTTGGACATGGGAGTCTCCTGGTGGACAGTTCCACAACAAAATTTACCACATCATATTTAATCGGTGGTTTTGCCTGACCAATGTTGCTGTTGTCCCAAAATTCCAAATGAGATTGGATCACCGTCTTCTTTGTGAAAAATTCTACTTCATGGAGCAGGGAGAAAGAGCTGCAAAATTTAAGAAGAGAAGTCCCTAAATAACCACCAACTGGAAGCTCTTTGGCACTATTGCAGCAATGTGGGAAGATGTTGTCATTGACATTGACTAGGAATACGATCAATTGGTTCAGCACCTCCATGACTGCTCAAGGAATGCCAAGAGTGGAAAAGCCATAAACAGATGCCTGTCTTTGGAAACTCTTTTTTTTTTCTGTGTGAGTTTTTTTTTTTAATTTTTATTAGTGAAACACCATGAAGTAGTGAAATGAGTCAGAAAGAGAGGGACAGACATACAAAGATTGTGTTCATCTGGGGAATAATTTAATAATAAGACACCATAGTAATTTAATAATAAAAATTATAATAAAATCAATTTGCTAGAAAACAAATAGAAAATAGAGCAATTGTAATTTTCCACAATGCTCGCCTGTCCTTCACCAACTGCAAGACAAAGATGACTGCTATCCGATGTCCTGATGGATCTATCACATCTTCCAGAAGAGCAATGGAGAAGATTATCCATGATGATTATCCATTATTTCTACTTTGATCTCCTTGATAGCCACGTCTACCTGCCCACAATCCAAATTCCACAGGATGGATATGTTGTTCCCAACATTCTCCCTTCTGGAAAAAAAACAAAACAGCATTTTGTTGGTAAAGAAGTGAACAGCACCCAGCCCAGACAAGGTCAGACCTGAACACCTGAAGAATTTCCCACCAGTAGTCATCAATACACTGCCTCAGCTCTTCATACTCTGTCTGAATGCAAGTTTCTGTCCCAGTGGAAAATCAACAGGACTTTTCTGTAGTCTAAGAAGAGAGACATCCACAATATTGGCAATTATCACCCAATCTGCCTGCTGTCTGTTGTCTACAAGTTGCTCGCTCGAGTCATCCTGAATAGAATAGACAGAACACTAGATGAAGGACAACCATGTGAGAAAGCCATGTTCCTTAAAAGATTCAGCACATCAACCATATCCAAATGGTGACCAATCTCTTTGAGGTTTCTCGAGAGTTCAAGATGCCACTCTGCCTTAAGTTCAACTATTTAAAGAAGGCCTTTGATTCTGTTAAGACTGACGCAGTTATCGAAGCCCTAGCCAAACAGGGCATTCAAACTCAGTACATCAGGATCCTCCAGGAGCTTTATTACATACCCTCACCGTTCTACAAGGAAGGATTATCGACATAAAGAGAGGGGTTCAGCAGAGTGATACCATTTCACCAAAACTCTTCAGTGCCACCCTTGAGAAAGTCATGCAACGACTGAAATGGGAAGGAATGGGAGTGAAGATAGACGTTTGGCAGCTACATGACCTCTGCTTCGCTGATGACATCATTCTAATAACACCAAATATTAGCCAAGCAGCACAAATGCTGGCCAACTTCGACTATGAGTGTGAAAAGGTCGGACTGCAGCCGAATCTCACAAAAATGTTCATGAAAAACGAACTAGTCCCTGACATTCCATTTGCTCTCAATGGAACAAACATCTTCGAATGTAGCAACTTTGTGTACCTGGGTGGAGAACTCAACATGAGGAAAGACTTGGCTCCAGAACTGCGCTGGAGGAAGAGGGTGGTGTGGTATGCCTTCAAAAGCATCAGAGAAGTGGTTAAGAGGATGAAGAGTCCCCGGCTCCGGGCACATCTTTTCGACTCCACCATTCTTCCTGCACTAACAAATGCCTCAGAGACCTAGGCCCTACAAAAATAGAACGAGAAGTTTGTTCAGATATCCCAAAGAGGAATCAAAAGAGCTGTGCTTGGAATGTCACATTTCACTCAAGTGAGAGAAGGAATCTGGAGATATGACCTCCATTGATCAAGAATCAGGAACACGGTCTTGTTTGCCAAGGCGTCGAAAATCAGATGGTCCAGATATGTAATGTGATTTAAGACAACTGCTGAACTAGAGCTGTTACTGACTGGATTCCACGGGACGTCAAAAGGATGCATGGCCACCCACTTGGGAGATGGTCAGACTTCTTCGTCAAAACCCTGAACAAACCATTTGAGGCTTTTTGTGTTCCTGGAGTGAACAGATGCCATTGGGCTACACTAGCATGTAACAGGGATGAATGGAGATGTTACTGGCCCCTGCTCGAGCAAATCGAAGATCAGTGGGATGACAAGTGATACAAGTGATTAATAATAATTATTTTGGCTTGGGTGTCACACTGACAGTACTCAGGGCTTACTCCTTGCTCTTCATTCAGTGATCACTCCTGGTAAGGATCACTCTTACGGTGCCAGGGATTGAAGCTGGTCTACCATGTACTAGGCGAGAACCCTGCCTGCTGTACTATCTCTTCAAGGGTCCCTGCTTTTTGTTTTTTGGAAGGGGGTGTGCATTTCTCCATCTAATTCTTGAGCAACAAGGTCCTGTAGTTCAACTCAAGATCCTGAGGATGCAGGGCTCTTCAGGCTGACAGGGCTAAAGATTCTTTGGATGATCTAATCATCAAGACCTTCCAAAACCATATCTGGAGGTGCTGGTGACTTCTGGGGACACAGCAGGCCTAGGACAACATTATGCTAGGCATTGTCAGGGCCAGCGGCAGAACAAGTAGACTCCTTCTCTCTAAAATTTCTCTGCGCCCTTCATTTCCTGACTTATTTTTTTAACAAATATTTTCTAAGGAGTTTTTTTCAAATTATTTTTAAATTTTATTAAAGCACTATGACTTACAAAGTTTCATAGTTGAGTTTTGGACATACAATACCGCAGCACCATTGCTACCAGTGTTGTGGAGCATGGTGACAGGCACTGAGCATATAAGACCTGACCTAGTGAAGCAACCCAGTAGCAAAGCCTCAAAAGAGGGAGTGTCTGGACAAAGTTGGCAAAAACAGTGCATCAGCCAGCACTGTTTTCGGCCTTCAGCCTCACTCCAGCTCCTAGTCACATGTGCCTTAGACACAGAAATGTCACATATGTTTAGCAAGTCATCCTAACTGCAGCATCCAGACTTGATTGGGATTGGACCAGGGCAAAGAAGAGTTGGAAAGGTGATAGGCCGATACTGATAAATTTTATGTGATTGGGCCATCCTCTTAAACCTAGACCCCCTGTAAAATATGTGTGTGTGTTTGGCAATAAAGGGAACAGCCATCAGCTGCTCCCAGAGGGTGTTTCTCCATTATCCTTCAGAGAAAGGATAACATGTCCATTATCCTTCGCTGCACATCTGCCCAGACCCAGTGCTCAACGTGTCCAGCCACCATTGGGAGGAAAAGTGTTCCCCAGCACACCAGTGTCAACCTCACTCCACCAATGCTCTCTGGTTCACCCTCATACGCCCTCCATTCCAGCACTCACTCTTGACAGGCACCTTTATAACTTCAGCAAAACTCCTAGTAAATGTTTTTGTTCAAGGACTTGACCCATTCCATGATTTTACATTCAGCGTGTAGAATAGAAGGTAGTTTCTGAAAGTTTAGATGACTTATTTTACTTCAACCAGATTTGATGACTACCCACATGTTATCTGCAGACCAAGCTATTCATTTAGGTGCTGTGCTACTCCTGAGTTCTCATATAATATCTAAAAATGTAGATTTCTGGTTCTACACCTATACTTTCTTTGACCCCAGAGCAAGTCATCACCATTCTCTCAGCCCTAGAATTTCTCTAGGGGCTGAAATTCATTGTTCTCCACATTCATGTAAGTTTGTCTACTTTCTCTGACTTTGACAGAGAAGATTTGTTGAAAACAATCATCAGTCTGTATAAGTTCTCCCTTTGCTCAAAAATTGAATGATTTGATTTTTAGTTTTCACACAGCAGTTGATTACAAATATGAATGAACATTAATATGTCCAGGTCTTGAGCAAATGAAAATATTGAGGCATTCACATTTATTTATATATAATTTAATTATACATATAATATACATAATAAAATAAACTGTAAATATTTGGAATAAAAAGATACCTAAGTCTGGCAATTCTATACCTAATAGCCAATTCATCTATACCTTGTACCTAACTTTATCATCTCTCATTTCTATCAGAATATGGATGTGTTTTCTTTCCTATCTGAGCAAAGAAATATTTAAAAATTAAATTGTTACATGACTCATATTCTTGGACTAGGCACACCAATTTTAAGTGCAAATAGCAATGTATTAAAAATATTTATAAACATTTATAATATTTTATATTTAAAGAATTTAATGCATATACACAATACCCAAATTGTTACTGTTACTGTCCCTGTCTTCCCTTTGTTCATTGATGTGCTCAAACGGGCCCAGAAATGTCTCCATTGTCATACTTGTTGTTACTCTGTCTGGCATATCAAATACTTCAAGGGTAGCTTGCCAGGCTTTGCTGTGTGGGCAAGATACTCCCAGTAGCTTGCCGTGCTCTCCGAGAGGGGTGGAGGAATCACATCCTGGCTGGCTGACTGGCCGCATGCATGGCAAATGCCCTAATGCTGTGCTATTGCTCCAGCCCACCCAAATAACTATTGATATTTTTCAATTTCTTCATCCATGTGTTTCAACAACAATGGTGACACTGAAAAATTAATGTAGGTGTTTTATTCACTTTTTCATATGTACAGATCTTTCACATATCTTCCTGGTGTGTAAGGAAATGGACAAGAGAGAAACTGTAGATTATCTTTTCAGTTGTATCATCACTTTTAGGATAAGTCGTATCAGCACTTTTAGGATAAGTCATTGAATAATAAAAAGGCACAATTTTTAATTATTTGTTCTTGATGTCACAGTTCACAATATAATTGAATTCATAATTTTGTTGATTATATCACAGGGTTTATTTTTCACTGAGAATTATTTAATCCCTTTGTTTCTTTATAATCTGCCTATGAACAAAATAATCTGGAATTTATTTTTTAATTTGGCCCACTTCACTTTACCTGACACCCTCCAATTCCATTTATGTTTCAGTGAATGGCAAGATTTTATCTTTTCTCATGGCTAAATAGTATTGCACTGTATATCTATACTACATTTCCATTATCTACTCATCTCTTTATGGACACGAGAATTGTTTCCAGATCTTAACTATTATAAAAGAAAATAGATAAATAGATAAAGTGACAAATAAGAAATAATATATAGGACTCCATGGTTGCTGGTGTTTCTTAGACCCCCAATGTCTTTCTTTCCATTCTTCATGAAAATTCTAGTTCAGATGTAAATCGATGCCTTCCAAGGTTGCGAGACCCTCACTTATTCATAGATCTAAGAAGTTTCCCTCTATTTGCATGAAACCTATAAATCAAATCCCAATGGAATCCTGGGCTGATGGTGCCCATGAATATTGGTACACAAATTAAGGTGCTGATGAGTAGTGAAAAGAATGCATACTTAGCTTGAATGTATATTGTCTGCTTACTTGTTTAATTCTAAAGAATAACAGAAAAGTAACAGAAGCATATATATATTGTACAGAGTAGTTTTCTGTGCTGGTCCTTATAAACACAAGGATTTGAGTTGTCCATGGGCCCACTTCACTTATTTTCCTGTGAGTCCTGGCTACAATCTGTGTTCCTTAATGCATACTTTAACCACATATCTAAACTATGTCCTATCCCCTGAAAATTGCTGTATATTGGCCATCTGGCCTTGGAAGCATGGACCCAGAGAAGCCTAAAGGGAATTAACAGCAGGTTAGAGGTCTTTGGGCAGGAAATTTCAATACAAAGGGTTTAACTTACGTAGGCATATCCCGGAAGTCCTATGATCTCTTTATTTAAAGAAGCAGATGAGACAGGGCCCCTCCAAAAACACAGGGTCAGTGCCTGGTACTACACTAGCTATGTGTTAGGTGCTCCAAACAACCTGAAAATCTTACCTTTGTTCTCACTCTTGTAACCCATTTTCTTTCATCTTTTCCATTTCCCCTAAGATACAACTCATTCCGTGTTTCTGAGTTGTGCCTTTATTTGCATTTTCTGCTTTGCTGCATGGCTCTTCTTTAGTCTTTTTACACATGTCCTTTCTTAAGTAAATCCTCCTGGAGAGACACTTGAACAGTCACAAAATCTCTGTAGACATTTCTCAGTTTCTTCCACACTTACACTACTAAATGAGAAAGTTGTAAAAGCACTAGAATCAGAACATTGTAGAAGTTTATAGTGTTACTGGATCTGTGGTTTATATAGTATAAGAAACTCTTTTTTAAAATAGAAAAGGGGCATAACAAATGAAAGACCCCAGCCTGGCCAAGAAAAAACAGTCATAGGACTAAAAGCAACTCCCAAAAGATCTCTAAGGCATGGAACTTTACCCTATTAGAGAGGAAGGGGTTGTACCAAACAACTATATCACCAAGACCCCAAAGCTACACTTATTTCACTGGAACAGAAGACAAAAATATAGAATATAAGGGGCTAGAGCAATAGTACATGGGTAGGGTGATTCGCTTGCATGCCACCAACCCAAGTTCAGTCCCTGACATCCCTTATTGACCTCTTGAATACACAAGGAATAATACCTGAGCAGAAAGCCAGCAGTGAGTCCTGAGGATCGCTGGGTGAGGCTTAATTCCTGCCCATCCCTCTCCCCCTGCAATATATATAAGTCCTTCTAAGTTTTCTATATCATTAAAATGTTAATTGTTACTGGAGCAATAGCACAGCGGGTAGGGCGTCTGCCTTGCACGCAGCCAACATGGCTGACCCGAGTTCGATTCCTCCGCCCCTCTGGGAGAGCCCGGCAAGCTACCGAGAGTATTCAATATGCCAGACACAGTAACAACAAAGTCTCCAATGGAGACGTTACTGGGCCCGCTCGAGCAAATCAATGATCAACGGGAGGGCCTTTACTTTATATATATATATATATATATATATATATATATATATATATATATATATGCCACTAGTACCTGCACTGCACCATACTGTCCTCCCGTTGTACATCGATTTGCTTGAACGGGGCTCAGTAACATTGTGAGACTTGTTGTTACTGTGTTTGGCATATCAAATATGTCACGGGTAGCTTTCCAGGCTTTGCCGTGCAGGTAAGATACTCTTGGTAGCTTGCCGGGCTCTCCGAGAGGGATGAAGGAATAGAACTCGGGTCAGCCAACTGGCCATAAGCAAGGCAAATGCTCTACCCACTGTGTTATCGCTAGGGTTAACAAATCAATATATTACAATAAGAAATTTGTAAAAGGATATAGAGGTATGGTGCCTCCAACAGGTCAACCTATACCTGCAGGGGAATGAATCAGCAGGCTGATGTTGCCTTCAGGCTTCCTGATACCCCAAAATTGCTGCTGTGTCTTTGGCCAGACCCCAACAACTTGGGAACAAGTTTACCAAGAAATTAAATTGCCAAAAATTAGCTATGTGGGTGTCACACCCACAAACCACCTCCGGCTCAGCTATACAAGCTCACTCAGATTTGGGATAGGCTACCTCCCCCACTTCCCAATACACATGGAAGAACTGTCAGGCACCCCCATGAACCAACTCCAGTGCCACCTTGACTTTGCCTCAGAGACCCCTAAATAAATCTTGAAAGAGATCGAAAGCTGCAGTTAAGCTGAGACCCATACATGGCTAAAGAGTCCAGAGTAAATTGGAGGAGATGGGTTAGGCTGTGCCCACTCAAGCAGAGTCCCCGGCAGCCACTTGCTCCCACAATCTAAAGTTTCCACCATATCCCAGCCTGACTCCACTGTCTCAGGATGGACCTCACCAATGTATAATCTGAAAATTTTGTAATGTGGATCTTGGCACCAACAGCCCTGGCCCAGTGACACAGCAGCAAGTCCCAGAAGACATCACAGAACCATAGATCTCTCTGGGCCCCATACTGAGCCAATATCACCAGGACACCCCAGATGGAGCAGGTACAGTCTCCCCGCCTACTCCAGATGGAATCCTGGTGACCAAGAGCTTCGACAAGCAAGGCCTAGATATGCGGGTTCCAGGACTACACTTCCAGGACGCATGTTGGCAGATGATCCAGGCTGTCCCTCCCCAGGTCCCCGCCTACCCAGAAGACTGGCTGTCATCTCCACTATTATCCTCCAGGCACCATCTTAGCACACCAACAGACCTGGACCAGAGACACAGCAGCAAGTCCCAGATAACACCACAGCACCAGAGATCTCTCCAGGCCCCACACTGAGTCAATATTACTGGGGCACCCCAGAAGGAGTAGGTGCAGTCTCCCCACCTACTCCAGATAGAATCCTGGTGACCAAGAACTTTCAAAGCAAGGCCTAGGTATGTGGGTTCAGGACTAAATCTCCAGGCCACATGGTGGCAGAGAACCTCGGCTCTCCCTCCCTGGGTCACCACCTTCCTAGAAGACTGGCTGTCATGCCCACAATTTACCTCCAGATGCCATCTTAGCGCACCAACAGCCCTGGCCCAGAGGCTCCTAATTGAATCCCCAATGGATTAGTGCCATACAGAGATGTCTCTGGAACCCAACCATTTACAATCTAGAAATTTACATTTACAATCGTGCCTGCGTGAGCTCTCATGATATTCAAAATTTGCTATGGAAAATATATTATTTAGTGTCTGCCCCGGCAGGTAGGCTTGAATGGTGGTGGGAAAATTCGAGCAAAATTAATGCCCCAAATTTAGAGAGAGAGTATTGGGGAAATTGTCTGCCATAGAGGCAGGGTGAGAACTGCGATGTGTATATATGTGAGTGGGGGGTGATACTTGGTGGTGGAAAAAGTGCACTGGTGGAGGGATGGGTGTTTCATCATTGTATGGCTAAATCTCAAACATGAAATCTTTGTAACTCTATCTCATGGTGATACAATAAAATAAAAAGGTAATGTGGAGTTCATGCCCAATTCAATCAGTTTAATCAATGACTGAACAAATAGCAGTACTCCTACATTATTTAAAAAAAAAGAAATTTGTAAAAGCATAAACCACAAAAGATAAATAAAGAAACAAAAGAAGATTTTTGGAAGTGGATGTTTTACCAGTGTATCCATATCTGCAAATTCATCAAACTGAATGCATTATAAAGTCACTTTTATGTAATTTATAAAGTATAAATAACTCATAAATAAATCTATTGCTGTCTATTAGATTAGGTAATAATAATCTACCTATTGCTTTCATTAGACAGATAGGTGGTGCTAGCTAGAGAAGCTTGACATTTGATTATCATTCATTTTGCTACTTAATCTTAAGTATTGCTCATGCTAATTGATAAAAGAAAAAAGTCACTAGTCTTTTATGCAATAAGGCTTTCAGTCCAGATCTCGTCTAGTCAAATTAACTTTGTGACACCTATCACTGGCATTTCCGTCGGATTAAAAATAGCTGCTATTGATGGATTTTCAAAGCTAGATTGTCTTCCCACTATGCCATGATCTCACTAGAAAAGTGTTTCAGAAGGAATTAGATTAATTTTTAAAGACTCCTTTAGTTTACTGTAAGAATTCATCACCTCAAAACCTCATGCTTATTAAATAAGCTTATGTTTTATATATGCTGTTTATAGAAGTCATTGTGTGAGTGGTTTGTTTAACTCACTAAAACAATGACTTCCTAAAACAATGAGGTTAAGAGTTAACAGAGTCAGAATCTTAAGAATAAGAGACATTTAGTTCTATTATATATAATTTTGTCTAAATATTCAAGCAAATAAAAGCAACGCATTTAATTCTAAAATTTTCAATAAGGGCCAGGGAGATAGTACAGCATCTAAAGTTCTTGTCTTGCACATGCCCAATCTGGGTTTGATTCCCAGATGCATATGGTGTCCAAGGAACGGTTATGTGCAATGAGCAGAGAGTCAGAAGTAGGTCCAGAGCATAGTCAGGTATGGTTCAAAAATGAACAAAAAGTAAAATTTGCTATAAATTTTTTTTATAAAAGCATTAGATAAACTTTCATACTCCAAACTTACAGCTCAATAGCACACCCTACCCCTTTTCATTTTCAGCATAACATTCCCACTCTCTTTTAAATCAAGGCAAGCAATATATCTATCTCTACTATTTATGGTATCCACATGAACAATTTTATCCCACATAATATTCTAGCAAACTTTGAAAACTGTTGACATGTCATTAAGCTTATTTTTATATATTGCCCCCATTTTATTGTGGTACTATGATTTACAATATTATATTTATGATAATTACATGAACACATAGTTCCAACAAAACATCCATCACCCGAGTACTTTCTTCTCTCCATCAATGCCCCAAAGACCCCTTCAACACACATTTCTTCCATCCTCCCAGGTTAAGCTGAGTTCTGTGGATCAACTCTCCAGTTCTTTACCTTTAGTCATTTGTTGCTCCCTCATTATATTCCTTTATATACCACAAATTCAAGTGAATATTCTGTATCTGTCCCTTTCCATTTGACACTCTTCACTCACCAGGATAGTCTCCAGTTTCATGCATGTAGCAGCAACTTGAACGATTTTTATATTTTTCCTTATAGTCAAGTCCATTATGAATACATACCATTGTTTCTTTAACTGTCTGTTATAGGATAATTAGATTTTTCTCACCAGGTCTTGGTTATTGTGATAGCACTGAAATAAACATAAAGGCAGCAACACACTTTCAAAATTGTGTTTTTGGACCCTTAGAACATATGCCAATAAATGAAACTATTAGCTTGTATGGAAGCTCAGTTCTTATTTTTTAATAAATGTCCATATTGTTTTCAAAGAGGATGAACCAGTTGGCATCCCCAGTAACAATGGATGATTTTCTCCTCACATCCATACAATATTAATGTTTTCTTCTTTTTAATGTGTGCCAATTTCACTGGCATGAGATGATATTTCATTGTTTTGGTCTGCATTTAAAAATAACCAACACATATTCATTAGAGAAACAAAAACGAAACTCTTTATAAAATGTGAGTAGCAGGAACTTCCCTAAATATAGGTAAAGAAAGAAATTTACCAAAAACCAACAGTTAACACTATACTCAGTGGTTAAAAAAAAATTAAAAATCTTCCCTCTAACATCATATACAAGTCTGCCAACTCTCACCACTATAATTCAGTACAGTATTGAAGATTTTGTATAGATACTAGATAAAAAAAATAGTTGTTAAGGGGACCCAAATTGGAAAATAAAATGTCAAACTATCACTACATATAGGATAAATAGTACTTAAAAAAACCTAAGAAATCTATAAAATATAAATCTCAGTGAAATATTAAACTTGTACAGTAAGATAGCAGGGTGCAAAATTAACCAACACAATACATGGCATTTCTGTTTGAATACAATGAAGTAGAAGAGAAATAAGTAAAAAGTAATTCCATTAAAAAATTATTTCAAAATAAAATCAATTCTCGGTAATCAGCTTAACAAATGAGATAGCAGACATACAAAAATAAATAAATAATTAAGTCAATACTAAAAGAAGGAATAAAGACAAAAGGAAATGGAAGCACATCCTTTATCCATAGATCAGAAGGACTAATTGTCAAAATGATTATACTTCTTAATAAACTATACAGATTCAACTCAGTCCTTAAAAAATACCTATGACAAGGTTTTAGAGACAAAGGCCAAATGCTACTAGAATAAAACCCTCTTGGGCTGGATCAATAGCAGAGTGGGTAGGGCGTTTACCTTGCACGCGGCCAACCTGGGTTCAATTCCCAGCATCCCATATGGTCCCCTGAGCACCGCCAGGGTGATTCCTGAGTGCAGAGCCAGGAGTAACCCCTGTGCGTCGCTGGATGTGACCCCAAAAGCAAAAGCATAAAATAAAATAAATTAAAATCCTCTTAACAGCCAAAATAGTCTTATGGGAAGAAATGGGACAATTTTCTTTCCTTTGTTTTAAATTATACTAGAAAGATATAATACTTAAGGCAGTGTGTTACTGGAATAATCACATAGCTAATCTTAATAAAGGAGCCAGAATAAAACAAGGAAGCTACTTCAAGAAATAGTGTTGGTTGGTCACATTTAAGAAAAAGAACTTAAACCACTATCTCACTCCTTACATTTGTACAAAAGTCAATTCAAAAAATGAGTTAGACAACTTGATATAAGTCCTCAGCTCATAAATTATATGTGCATAATACTTTATAACACTGAATCTAGAAACATGTTCAATGACTCCATGCCACTTTCCAAGCATACAAAAAAATAAGCAAATGGGACTCTATCAGATTAAGAATCTTCTGCACTTCAAAAGAAATGATGACTAAAATAAAAAAAACTGAAAGAACATATTTGTTTATCTCTTGTGTGACAAAGGGTTAATACTAAGATATATATATATATATATATATATGAAACATCTGTAAAACTTAGTAATAAAATAACAAATACAACCCTATCAAAAATGAGCCAAGATAAACAGATACTTTCTTAAAGAACTACAAATGGTCAATAGGTCTGTCACTTATGTTCAGGGACATTTAGAATATTTAATTTATTTATGAGAAGTGAAGGTGGCTCAAAATACAAACTACAATAATACACTGCTGAGAATTATGCAAATAATAGGCAACAAAGTTAGAAAAAATCCAGAGTTTTTTCATATAACCCAATCGTAGTTGACTAACATATTAAATTATGCTACATAGCCCCAGTTACATTTACTAAACTCACTCCAAATGAATACCAAGAGATTTTACTGTGCTGAAATGGAGACCAGCATTGAGAATCTCAGATTGCTTCCCCCAATACCAAAGACAGATCAATGAGAAAAACAAGAGCAATCCACAAGACCCAATGCATCCTTAAAATACATAGCCTCATTTTTAATTCAATTTCTTTGCTTCTATTTTGCTTAAATGTAAAAGTCACCAAGTTCTTTCTTCTATAAAAGGTTCTTGTTCCCTCTCTCAAAGTTTGTTTTTAAATAAAAGCATTCATCACACTCTGCTAATGTCAAGAAAAAACTAATTTTTTAATTGAGGTAACATGGGGTGAAAATACTGTGTAATATTTAAGGGTACAGTAGCTCACCTCTGAGCCTCTAGGCATCACACCATGTATTCCGCCAAACATCTGGCGCTCCTATGAACACAGATAAACAGCGTCTATCTATTCCATGCATATCTCGTCACAGGTAACCAGGTAACCACTCACCATTGATCAGAGAATAAGAGTTTCCTTTGGGTTTGGTTTTATTTGTTCATTCACTTTCTTTCTTCTTACCACATAAATGAGTGCGAGCATATAATTTTCTCTTTCTGACTTTCTCTTTCTGACTTATTTTACTTATGATAATCTCTTCAAATTCATCCATGTGTTTTCAAATGGAAATATTCCATCTTTTTTGCCTTTTATTTATTGAGTACTTAGTTGCATATTGTACCTTAGTTCTTCCATCCTTTCTTTGGCAGCCATCACTTAGCTTGTTTGGCCTCTGTGGAGAGAGAACAGTCTCACTGTTTATGACATTGGCCTTCTAACTAATAGCTGAAGTCACATGGCTACAGGGATTCATTGTTTTCTCTCTTTCCAGAAAAGCATGAGAGCTGGAGCTCACCTGGGTGTTGCATAGTAATCTTTGCTTTGGTGATCAATAGGTTGGAAGGTGGATCCTGAAAAACTTGTAAAAGCAAAGATATTTTCTAGCTTGAAATAAGTTTGGGGGGTAATAATTTTCTGTAAACTGTATCAGAAGTAAAAGTAGTTGTAAATTGTATGGCCATGATTACACATCCAAATTGTTTTTCACTTTATACTCAGTCATAAAGACTAAAATCCTTGTTATCCGTGATAACCTTCAGGGTTCAGTTTATTTAGCACATCATACACTGCCTTAGTCTTTGCAGAGTTTTTATATGATTTATATTTAATGGGAACATTTTTATGCATTAGGAAGTGTGCTTCTCATTAATTGTCACACAGCTAATTAATTATGAATTCCTAATCATTAAAATGTTGCTGTTTAGTCATTTGACACACTCATGATGAGATTAGAAATTTAAAAATTAAGACCTTAAAATATTTCATTAGAAGAGTGAATCAAACATTGGCCAAATTATCTCTTAAATAAGGCTTTCTACTTCATGGATATAAAGCAGAAAAATACCTCAGCAACCTCCAGACTTAAAAACATTGAGGTGTGTAAGATAGTATAAATTACCTCCTTTGTTTCTGGCTAATTTGACTTTGTCAAATAATATGTCATTTGTTACTGCTCAAGAAATTAGTTCCCAAGAAAAGCACTATTCTTTTCTGTTTTACATATTTAAAGGAAAAACAAGAAAGGAATAATAATCATGAGATATCAGGGAAGAGAAATGCAATTAGTAAGAACAATATAAAGTTGAAGATGAGTTATATTCTTGTAGAAGACAACAGAAAAAAATGGGTACATTCTATGTATGCCAATGCAAATGGTATATACAAAAATACATGTTTTATTTGTTAAATATATATGGTCACATTGTTGAAGTGAGATGTTTTCTTGACTCTTCAGAGATCAGAGGGCAAGCAGACAGACAACCATTATTAACTAATATTTGAATAAGAATCGAAACCCCCAATAACATTCAAAAATTCAATCCCTCTTTTAGCTTGATAATTTTAAACAGCGCAAGCAGTTAATAAAATTGAAAATGTAGGTTGTTTATTTTCTTAACAGAAAAGAAGTGTGAGATTCTGCTTTCCCCCAAGGCTCCCGGAAGGTTCAGCAGTTGAAATTTGTTGCTTATGGTGTAAAATACAAACAACAGTATTTGCATTGGGGTATTGAAACACAGTGGCTTTTACACATAGTTTGGATAACAAAGTTATTTTGCCTTTCAATCATTTATAATATTTGGCATTATTGCTTTGGACTTGGCCATAAAAGTAAGAAGATAGTGCTAGAGATAATATAGCAGAAAATAAATTTTGAATTCTGCATCACAGCTAGCATATATTTACTTCATTAACTAGTACTTACATTTCCCACGCCTTCAATTAACACTGGTTCCATTTTAAATGTTATCAGTTAAGACAAGATGCAATAAGAAAACATCATCGCCAGGCAAGGATTTCTCAAACACAGCCGATTTATCTCTTTGGCAATTCATTAAAGGTAAAAGGTAAAGGCCCTCCCGTTGATCGTCGATTTGCTCGAGTGGGCCCAGTAACGTCTCCATTGGAGACTTTTGTTGTTACTGTGTCTGGCATATCGAATACTCTCGGTAGCTTGCCGGGCTCTCCGAGAGGGGCGGAGGAATCGAACTCGGGTCGGCCATGTTGGCTGCGTGTAAGGCGAACGCCCTACCCGCTGTGCTATCGCTCCACTTGAAATTGATTTTCAGCACTTTCAGGCAGAAATGTTTCTAATAATGTTAATTTGAAAATTTCCCCTCTCCCTCTTTCTCTTTTTTTTTTTTAGTCTCTGTTGCAGTCACCATGTTCAGCTGAAGACCATTTGTATTGTGCAGACAGAAAATGAACAGTGAACATTTATTTCTCATATCTTTCTGAGAAACCTGAGGTGCATGAAGATATTTGTGCTATAACAGGCATAGTCAATCCCCTTCACTTCCTTTAGCCTCTATATATCACCAGCAAACTCCCATCTACTCTTGCTGTAGCAATTAACCTGCCAGAGCTCTCTCCTGTCAGTGAAGTAATAATAAACTCCCTCCCACAATCATCTTCCCCCATCCCCTACACACACACACACACACACACACACACACACACACACACTGCCATAGACTTCCTCTGAAACACCCATAAAGGCTAAATTATTCAGAACCAGCATGATTAAGATGACATGATATTATTTAATAAGACATAAAGAGACATATCTACTCCTCCCCACCTCACCATCACTGAGGTTTCAACCTTTTAAAATGGAAACAACTGATCTTACCCACTTCAGTTTTCCTAAAATAGGAATTCTAGAAAGACTATTTACAATGCCTTGTCAATTTCCAAGTTTATGAATCAAAGTATAAATACAAGGAGGAAAGCATCAGACTCAAAATGTAAGCTCTCTATAAACCAAGGAACTGGCTAAAAATAATATTTTAACCCCAAAACAAAAAATAGAACAGGTACATTTTAAATAATTTGTCATGTTTCAAATGTTATTATTAAAAGCAAAGAAAAAAATCACTGTTTATATTTTTTGGGGAGGGGGTAAGTTTCAAGAGGACCAATTTATGTTGAATTATAAATTAAAAATTTGGATATACAATCTGTCAGATAAACAAGTTGATCAGCTCTGGAAATAGTGTACCCCTAACAATAAACCCTGTCTGCGTGGGTATAGCAGTATTATAAATGCCATAATGCATTGCAAATGAACCAGCTGTTTATATTCTATTCTAGTCCATGAATGAAAGAAGAGCAAGCCAGGAAATAACGGAGATTGAGGAAAATTTACTAGTACCCAGTCACGGAAAGAGCCCAAGAAACTCAATTTTTACGCATTCCCATCCAATTTACCCTTGCTGGTGACTTTTGGGGAGAAGTGTAGCTTTTGAAACCAATTGTATTATTCCACTTTAAGATGCCATCTAGTATAGTCAATAGACCCATCACAGTTATATGTTCCTTTTTACAGTCTCAAGCTGCCCTCGCCTTACGAGATTGGTTACTGTCAGAGGACTTTCAGAAAAGCATTTGAATGCAATTTCAAAGGCCAGACAGAGCAGCTTTCAAAACACTGCAGGCTTAGGAAAGCAGGGTTAGCAGACCAAGAGGGGAGAGATTTTGGCTTTTTGTTTCACATTTCACTCATTTTACTTTAAGCTAAAGCCGGTTTTTGATCCCAACCAGGTAATATTGAGGCAGCATGGCAATACTAAGTGAATGACCCCATCCACCCAAGCTCTGCAAATGACTGTTATCTGTAACTGAATTACTGCCAGCATCATTCCTATTGGTCCAAAGAGACCAGCGATTTCCTTTGAGAACAGAAACACTGCTGTTATGTTTATGATTAAATCTAGGTGCACCCATGAGATTTCATCAAATGGCCAGACCACTCATGGATGCTTGTTAGCAGGTGACTGTTTTCTGAACATCACTTATGAATCATGTGTTTGTTATGCAAATATTAAATTAAAACGAGTTCTCTTAGTCAGAACAAAATTCTATTTAAGGGGTGCAAAGGAGGATACAACTGTACTTTACAAATTAAGATTGCTGCTTTATTGAGCATTACAGTTACTATATTAAAAATAACTCAGTCCAGAAGATAATACTCCTGCTTGTTATGTTTGCATTTTCACAGTCCTTACCCTTGGCTGCAGTTCTCTTATCTCTGTAATATTCATAGACTACTGCCTTTTAATGAAACCATCCACAACTCTTTGTAATTCAGAGGATATATTTTTCTGCTGCAGGAACTAATAAGTCAAGAAAAAGTACATTTTTTTAAATTTATTTTTGATGCCTGGATAGTTTAATTGCCAATGATGTCATGAACAGTGCTAGCCCACAAAGAGGACTAGGTTTTGTGTTTCAATAGCTGTGCCAATCATATCAGGGGCCCCTGAAAGTTCAAGAGACTCTTGACTTTTGGAAATATATTATTCAGAGATTTGATTTTGTCAGAAACACTTGGAGGTCTGTTACATGTAGTCATTTGTCCCTTAAAGTGTAATTTTATTCACATGCGGGATGAATCTGGAGTGCAGGAACAAGTCACAAAGTTTCTGATACATCCCCCCCCCCAAAACCGACCATTATTGTTCACAAATAAGACATCTAAATTTCTGAGACATCAAGCCACTTCCTTTCCTTTTGATTTCCATCCTGTAAATATTGAAATTTAAGACTACTAATTTCTCATTCTTTATACTCACCCTAGGGCCTCTCATTCATGATCAGAGGACAGAGAATATTGAGTTCTGTACATATGTTGAAAACTCCGACACAAAAATCCCACACTCAGGTCTCACTTGACGTTCAGAAACTTCCTAATACACTGGATATCTCTCTGGCATTTATGTTCAGCATATCGCAGATAACATCAATAAAGATGCCAGAGATATTAAATATTGATTACTTGTTTATGATTATAATCGTTGTAAAAACACAATCAGGTAAGTAACTATCACTTTATCAGGTGAGGAAATAGGGGCTTGAGGAAGCTAATTGTCAGGATCATAGATTTTGGAACCTGGAGCTGGAGCTCCAGGTTTGGGCTGGAGCGATAGCACAGCTGTAGGGCGTTTGCCTTGCACACAGCCAACATGGCCGACCCGAGTTCGATTCCTCTGCCCCTCTCGGAGAGCCCGGCAAGCTACCGAGAGTATCTCGCCCACACGGCAGAGCCTGGCAAGCTCCCCGTGACGTATTCGATATGCCAGACACAGTAACAACAAAGTCTCCAGTGGAGACGTTACTGGGCCCGCTCGAGCAAATCGATGATCAATGGGAGGGCCTTTACTTTTACTTTACTGCATCCATCTGACCAGCCTTTATATTGTTAATTGCTATCCCAGCATGGGTTTCCTTTTTCAATCATAAACTTGTGGTTCTTGCTTTCTTCACGTGTTCAATTACTTCCTGAGAGATGTTTTATGTGCTCTTACAGAGAAACAAAAGTTTCCCAAACTAAAGTTAGTTCTGAGCCTGCAATTAAGTATTTCATTTTAATCTTTGCAATCATCTGGGAATGACAGAGAGCTGGCATATTTAGAAGGTAAAGGTAAAGGCCCTCCCGTTGATCGTCGATTTGCTCGAGTGGGCCCAGTAACGTCTCCATTGGAGACTTTGTTGTTACTGTGTCTGGCATCTCGAATACTCTCGGTAGCTTGCCGGGCTCTCCGAGAGGGGCGGAGGAATCGAACTCAGGTCAGTCATGTTGGCCGCTTGTAAGGCGAACGCCCTACCCGCTGTGCTATCGCTCCAGCCCTGTTTAGAAAACAAAAGAAAATAAATGGAAAAGGAAGTATAATCTAGAGAGAACAGTGAGTATGGAGGTCCTGGTAAGGGAAAAATATATAACACAAAAGTGACATAACATCCAGTGTGGAATGATTTTCTTTAAAGTTAAACAGAGAATGAAACTAATTATGAATGAGAGGGGAGATGTAAATTGTTAAGAGGTTCTATATATGGGCTTAACAAATCATTTAAAGGATTTGGAAATAAATTATAGTGCAGTGGGTAGGGTTCTTGCCTTGCACATGGCTGACCCAGGTTTGATTCTCAGCATCCCATATGGTCCCCTGATGATTACATGGAGTGGTTCATGAATTTAGAGCCAGGAGTAAGCCCTGAGCATAACCAGAGGTGACCCTCCAACCAAAATAATAAAGCAAAAAAAATAAAAGGATAGGGGGGATAATACAGAATGTAAAAATACTGCCTTGAACACAGCTGACATTAATTTGAATCACTCATATGCGCCCAAGGCAGCTCAGATGATCTCTGAGCACAGAACCTTAGTAATGCTTGAGCACAACTTGTCATAGCACCTGCCCCTCCCCCCACGCCTAAAAAAGAAAATAAAGTTTTAAGCAAGTGGATATGGGAACTCGAAGTTCATTTACTTAATCCTAAATCATTGATGCATCAAATCAACCCTGGAGACTTATAGTCCAAAAATTTTGCTCAATGGTTCATCCTCTGCTGCCCATATCCCGAACTGCAATTCTTACACATTTTTCTAAATAAAACTATTTTACTTCAAGAATATTTTAAGCACGCGCAGCTAGAAACAGCCCCTAGACAGCCGGTTTTCAACCCCTGATCTGCATGGGACGGGCACAGAGGCCCAGCTCTGGGCAACAAAGCTGAACGGCTCCAATTCCAACAGGTACAGCCCGCCCCCAAGGGCCTGGGTTCCTCTCTGGGCACGCGCAGCTAGAAACAGCCCCTAGACAGCCGGTTTTCAACCCCTGATCTGCGTGGGACGGGCACAGAGGCCCAGCTCTGGGCAACAAAGCTGAACGGCTCCTATTCCAAACAGGAGACATTCCCAACTCCTCGCCCAGTGCCAGGGACTCTTTCCAGAGCCGCGGCCGCTAACTCGGCCGCGAAATATTTTCCCACTACATATGCCATAGGAACCATAAGCTAACTTCTTAGATGGAAACTTCTCTATTTTAGCTCAGCCACTAGAAACACAGTTGCCAATAACTCATAAGCCTATCTTAACTCACACTGCATATCAAGCAGAATAGTAACACTGAACGTGAAGGACTAAACCACACCTCTCACAATGGTAAAGCAACGCAAAAGCCCACCAAACATTCACATTGAAGAGTCTAGCCCAGATGACACCAACAGTACTGTAGTGTTAGACAACCTCTCTGACAAGGAATTCAGAAGGGAGCTACTTAGGATGCTTAGGGAATTAAAAGAAACAATGGAAAGCAATGCCAATAGAAGACAAGAGGATCTGAAGGCAGAAATGAGGAAAATGCAATCAGAAATGTCAGACCTGAAAAATCTCGTAGGCGAATTGAAAAGCTCAGTGGAAGGCCTCAGCAGCAGAGTAAGAGCGGCTGAGAACAGAATCAGTGATCTCGAAGATGAAGTTCAGAGACTCTCCAGAAAAGAGCAGAAAATGGAAAAGAGACTCACAATTCGGGAACAGATGGCAAGAGAAGATCGTGATGAAGACAAGAGGGGTAACATAAGAATTATTGGAGTCCCAGAGGGACAGGAAGAAAACCTCGATGAAGAAGAAACTGTCAAAGACATCATTGCTACAACATTTCCAGAGCTGAAGAAAACTTGTGACCACATTCAGGAGGCCCGAAGGGTACCAGCTAGAAGAAATCCGAATAAAAATACCCCAAGACACATTCTGATCAAAATGACCAAAACCTTAGACAGAGACAAAATTCTGAAAGCAGCAAGATCGAAGAAAGAAATCTCTTACAAAGGAGCATCCTTAAAATTCACAGCTGATTTTTCTGATGAAACCCTCATGGCCCGAAAACAGTGGTGGGACATAGTAAAAAAACTCAATGAAATAAATGCCTCCCCCAAAATACTTTTCCCAGCAAGACTCTCATTCATAATAGAAGGAACAACACACAGTTTCACAGACAAACAACAGCTCAGGAACTTCATAGACTCAAAACCATGGTTACAAGAACAACTAAATGGGCTACTTTAAGGCAAGAAAGGCCCCTCAAATACACCAAATTTTAACAGAACAATGGGACAAAATCCCATAACAATAATCTCTCTCAATGTCAATGGGCTAAACGCACCAATTAAAAGACATAGAGTGGCAGGATGGATTAGAAAATTGAACCCAACATTCTGCTGCCTGCAAGAAACGCATCTCAATAGTCAAAGCAAACACAGACTCAGAGTCAAAGGCTGGAAAACAATCCTACAGGCAAACAGCTCCCATAAAAAAGCTGGGGTAGCCATCCTTATATCAGATCACATCGATTTCAGAGTGAGGAAGGTCATAAGAGACAGTGAAGGCCATTTCTTATTGATCAGAGGATCTGTACAACAGGAAGAACTTACAATAATAAATGTATATGCACCTAATGAGAGACCAGCAAAGTACTTAAAACAACTACTCATAGATTTGGAAAAAGACATCAATAGCAACACAATACTAGTGGGAGACTTCAACACTGCTTTGTCACCTCTTGATAGATCAACCAGACTCAAGCTTAGCAAGGACATACTTCATTTGAGGGAAACAATGGAAGAAAGGGACTTAGTAGATATATACAGGACACTTCATCCACAAAAAGCTGAATACACATTCTTCTCAAGCGTACATGGAACATTCTCCAAGATAGACCACATGCTGAGCCACAAAACATGCCTCCATAAAATTAAGAAGGTAGAGATTGTATCAACAATCTTCTCAGACCATAATGCGCTGAAATTAGAAGTAAATCACACACAAAAACAGAAAACTAAATCAAACACCTGGAAATTAAACAGTGCACTATTGAACAACGAGTGGATTAGACAGGAAATCAAAGAGGAAATCAAAAGATTCCTAGAAACGAATGAAAATGAGAACACGAGTTACCAGAACTTATGGGACACAGCAAAGGCTGTGTTAAGAGGAAAGTTTATAGCTCTACAAGCATTCCTCAGGAAGGAGGAGCGAGCACACATAAGTAACCTAACCTCACAGCTTAAGAGCTTGGAGAAGGACCAAAAAAAGGAGCACAACCCGAACAGGAGAAAGGAAATAATAAAACTCAGAGCAGAGATTAACGAGATGGAAACCCAAAAAACAATCCGAAAGATCAATGAAACCAAGAGCTGGTTCTTCGAGAAAATTAACAAGATCGATAAGCCTCTAGCAAAACTCACAAAGAAAGGGAGAGAGAAAACCCTAATAAACCGAATCAGAAATGAAAAGGGGGTCATTACAACAGAAACCACAGAAATTCAGAGGATCCTCAGGGAGTACTTTGAGAAGCTTTATGCCACGGAACATCAAAACCTCGAGGAAATGGATAAATTCCTAGACTCCTACAGACTCCCAAGGCTGAACCAAGAAGACCTGGAATACCTGAACAGACCTATCACCATCAAGGAAATTGAAATGGTAATAAAAAGTCTCCCCAAGCACAAAAGTCCTGGCCCGGATGGATTCACTAGTGAATTCTTCCAAATCTTTAAAGAGGACTTACTCCCAATGCTCTTTAAGCTTTTCCACGAAATTGAAATATCAAAAACACTTCCAGTTTCTACGAAGCAAATATCACACTGATACCAAAAGCAGACAGAGATACCACAAAGAAAGAGAATTACAGGCCGATATCCCTGATGAACACAGATGCAAAGATCCTCAACAAACTACTAGCAAATAGAATCCAACTACTCATTAAAAAGATCATACACCATGACCAAGTAGGATTCATCCCAGGGATGCAAGGATGGTTTAACATTCGGAAATCAATCAACATAATCCACCATATCATCAAAAGAAAAGATTAAAAAGCATATGATCATATCAATAGATGCAGAGAAAGCATTTGATAAGATCCAGCACCCCTTTATGATGAAAACCCTAGCCAAAATGGGTATAGAGGGGACCTTCCTCAACATAATTAAAGCCTTCTACCACAAGCCTACAGCAAGCATCATCCTCAATGGGGAAAAACTGAGAGCCTTCCCTCTAAGATCAGGGACGAGACAGGGATGCCCACTCTCTCCACTGCTGTTCAATATAATACTGGAAGTACTTGCAATAGCGATTAGGCAGGAAAAAGATATTAAGGGCATTCAGGTAGGAAAGGAAGAAATCAAGCTCTCACTATTCGCAGATGATATGATACTCTACTTAGAGAACCCAATAACTTCCACCAAAAAACTCCTAGAAACAATAGACTCGTATAGTAAAGTTGCAGGTTATAAAATCAATACCTAAAAGTCCATGGCTTTCCTATACGCAAACAGTGAGAGAAAAGAAAGCAACATGAAAAAAACAATCCCATTCACAATTGTGCCCCAGAAAATCAAGTACCTAGGAATCAGCTTAACTAAGGAAGTAAAGGACCTGTACAAAGAAAACTACAAAACGCTACTTCAGGAAATAAAAGAGGACATGAGGAAATGGAAAGATATCCCCTGCTCATGGGTCGGGAGACTTAACATTGTCAAAATGGCAATACTACCAAAAGCATTGTATAAATTCAATGCAATCCCTATAAGGATACCCATGACATTCTTCAAAGAAATGGAGCAAACACTCTTGAAATTTATATGGAACAATAAGCCCCCACGAATAGCTAAAGCAATTCTTGGGAAAAAGAAAATGGGAGGAATCAACCTCCCGAACTTCAAACTGTACTACAAAGCAGTAATAATTAAAACAGCATGGTACTGGAACAAAGGCAGAACTGCAGACCAATGGAACAGGGTTGAATACACTGACATCTCTCCTCAATCATATGCTCATCTAATCTTTGATAAAGGTGCAAGTAATGTGAAGTGGAGTAAGGAAAGCCTCTTTAATAAATTGTGTTGGCATCACTGGACGGCTACATGCAAAAAAATAGGCTCAGAACTCTGCCTAACATCATGTACAAAAGTAAGATCAAAATGGATTAAAGACCTCAACATCAGACCAGAAACCATAAGGTACATTGAAGATAAAGTTGGCAAAACCCTCCATGACATTGAAGCTAATGGTATCTTCAAAGATGCCACGCCACTGGCCGAGCAAGTGAAAACAGAGATAGATAAATGGGACTATCTTAAACTAAGGAGCTTCTGCACCTCCAAAGAAACAGTGACCAAAATACAAAGACAGTCTACAGAATGGGAAAGGATATTCAGCGAATACACATCTGACAAGGGGTTGATATCCAGGATATACAAAATACTGGTTAAACTCCACAAGAAGAAAACATCCAACCCCATCCAAATATGGGGCAATGAAATGAACAGAAACTTTCTCAAAGAAGAAATCCGAATGGCAAAAAAGCACATGAGAAAATGCTCTACATCATTAATCATCAGGGAGATGCAGATCAAAACCACAATGAGATACCATCTCACACCTCAGAGACTGGCCCACATTCAAAAGAACAAAAGCAACCGATGCTGGCGTGGATGTGGCGAGAAAGGGACACTCCTTCACTGTTGGTGGGAATGTCCACTGGTCCAGCCCTTCTGGAAAACAGTATGGATGAATCTCAAAAAATTAGAAATTGAGCTCCCATTTGACCCAGCAATACCACTCCTGGGAATATATCCCAGAGAGGCAAAAATGTATAGTCGAAGTGACATCTGCACTTGTTTGTTCATTGCAGCACTCTTTACAATAGCCAGATACTGGAAGAAAGCTGAATGCCCAAGAACAGATGACTGGTTAAAGAAACTTTGGTACATCTACACAATGGAGTACTATGTAGCTCTTAGAAAAGATGAAGTTATGAAATTTACATACAAGTGGTACAATATGGAAAGTATCATGCTAAGCGAAATGAGTCAGAGAGGGATAGACATAGAAAGATTGCATTTATCTGGGGGATATAAAGTAACAAAGTATGAGATTAATACCCAAGAATAGCTGAGATCAGCACCAGGAGGATTACTCCATAACTTAGAGGCCAGCCGGGTATCCTAGAGGAAAGGGCTGTTCAGATAGAGAAGGGAGCACCAAATAAAGGATGTTTGGAGGATCCTCCCAGGAGGGGAGATACATGTAGAAAGTAGACTATGGACTGAACATGTTTGCCACTGAATGCCTCTTTTGCAGACCACAACACCCAAAAGGAGAGAGAGAACACAGGGGATTGCCCTGCCACAGAGACAGGGGGGATGGGGGGATGGGGGTGGGAGGGATATTATCCATGGTGGTGGAAAATGGGCACTGGTGGAGGGATGGGTATCTGATCATTGTATAATTGAAACCAAAGCAAAAAAAATTGTAAATCTACAACTTTAAAAAAATAAAATAAAATAAAGGGGAAAAAAATTAAAAAAAAAAAAGAGGCATGACTAAAACCCAGTTACTGTACAAAGTAGATTATTATAAATGCTAGAAGAGTTCAAATAATAGGATTTGGGGAGTTTCCCCCCCCCCCCCGAGTGACTCTCCGGCATGTCCATGGCACCAGGGGCACATGGACCTAATCCAGAGCCCAGCAGCTTGCAGCAGAAATGTGAATGGACTATGCGTTAAACTCCAGCGTCATGCCCCCGGAACGGAAAGGGTGTCTGTCTCTTCTGCCTTACTAACCCGGCCACCCTCCCCCCCACCCCAGCAGCATGGTGGCCGCTGCCTCAGATCTTACTGGAAAGCCAGGTATGAGCCGGAGGTGATGGGGCAACTGCAGCCTCATGGGAAAGGGGACAGAACCGGCTCATCCTTCACGCCCAACCGAGGCCCTGAGTTGCCCCCCACTAGCGGATCTCCAGCACGGCCATAGCACCAGATGCACAGAAACCAATCTCGTAATTATCCGGCTCTTGGCAGAAATTCCTCCAGACTTAATTAATAAAATATCAGAAATCCAAAATCATGCAGCCGCTATTGTGGCTGCATGACATGATATGGTTTTCATAACCAGCAATAAAAAAGAAATTATTTCACAATGCCTTTTCAGCAGTTCTGATTGTTGGGGTAAATTAAAACAATAATGGTGCATCTTTTGTCGAGATAATGAATGTATTCAAAATAGAGAGAGAGTTAAGTGGAAATCACCTGCTCACAGCCATTAGGAGGGGTGAGGGGGTATATTGGGGTTATTGGTGGTGAAAAATAATTACTGGTGAGAGGAGGGGTGTTTAATCATTATCTGACCAAGACTTAAACCTGAAAGCTTTGTAACTTTTCTCACGGTGATTCAATAAATAATTTAAAAAAAAAAAAAGAATATTTTAAGCATTTTATCCAGTGCATGTGACAAACCATTAAAGAAGAACATAAGGAAAAATGTTTGAATTACAATTGTTTTTCTAACACATTAAATATATATTCATATTATATTTATATATTCACATCATTTGTTCATATACATAAATTATGATAGTGATAGCACAGTGGTAGGGCGTTTGCCTTGCACGTGGCCAACTTGGACGACCTGAGTTCGATTCCTCCACCCCTCTCAGAGAGCCTGGCAAGCTACCGAGAGTGTCTTGTCCACACGGAAAAGCCTGGCAAGCCACCTGTGATGTATTTGATATGCCAAACATGGTAACTCACAATGGAGATGTTACTGGGTCCACTTGAGTAAATCAATGAACAATGGGAGGACAGTGTGACAGACAGGGCATGATATATATTCAATAGATTTCATTTTTCATTTAGCAGCATAATTGTGCACAAAATACGAAGTTCCCCACATTCATTCTCCCTCCTTTTACCCAAACAGACCAAAAGGTGGGTTTTGAAAAAGGGTGAATAAATATTGATACATTTTATTCAGTCAAAGTTCAAAGCTTATATTATGGTATGTTACAAGTTTCTGTTTCCCAAAAGATTTTGGAGAGCTACATTTTGATCACAGATCTCATAACCCCTGATAACTGATTATTTTATATTTTTATTGCATTGTATCCCCCGCACCATATTTGGTACCCTGAACTCTGCCTGGAGTGTCCTTGAACACAGACCCAAGAGTAAGATTTGATGACTGCCTGGTGACCAGGTTCCCAAAAACAAACACAAAATACCTTCTTAAATTTCCTTCACATACTTCCATGCCTTAATAATTCTTCTTAGGGAGAGGTCACATTCCATTTCTGAATATTAGTTTATGTACCCCAGTGTTTCCCAGACTGGGCAGTGAGGCTCTCTGGGAGGTACTGGAGTGACTCACTGGAGAGCAGATATGTTTGTTCAACTCTAGGAGGCGGATTACCAGCAGAAGACTGAGTGCGGGGAAACTCTGAGGCATACATTCCTCTACCTGAAGGGCATTCTGGTCACTTCTAAGCTTTGGCAATTATGAAGAAAGCTGATAAGTTATAATCGTACAGGTACAGGATTTTGTGTGATCATAAATTATCAACTAAATAAGTTAAAGGTAAGAAGCATAATGCCAGATTGTTCGTAAGATAGTGTTTAGTTTAGTCAAAACTAAGAAACTGCAATTTATTCAACAAAGTAAATACATTGCTTTGTGTTCCCAGCGGCAAAGAACAGAACATACCAACTGCTTCACAGAATCATTAGCAATTGTGTTATAAGTGCTCTTAAATCTGATCAATCTCATAGGTGTGTGTTGGTTTGGAATTTTCTGATGATGTATGATATGGTTCATCTTTTATATATACTTTGTAGCTATACAACAGTGTCAATGCTCTCTGGTGAGACTTGCTTATGGTTATGTGTTTCTTTCACATCAGACTTTATCTTATTTTTACTCAGTTTGAAGAGTTCTTTATATATTGTGCTTAATAGTCCTTTATCAGATGTGTCTTTTTAAAATATCTCCTCCCTGTTGTTTTGTCTTATTCTGTTTTCTTTTGGATATCTATGAAAGGATGTCTCTAAATTTCTACCTTATACTTAGCCTCCTGAATCATTGGCTTAAAGAGAGCATATAGAATCCAATGAGTGACATCAGACCTATTTTCTTTGAGATTTGACTGGCGAGATGCACTGTTTGATGACAGATGCAATGAGACACATATACTATTTAATTTCTGTCCTCAAGAAAATTATCAAAGGTATCCAGAATATACAAAATACTGGTTAAACTCCACAAGAAGAAAACATCCAACCCCATCCAAAAATGGGGCAATGAAATGAACAGAAACTTTCTCAAAGAAGAAATCCGAATGGCAAAAAAGCACATGTGAAAATGCTCTACATCATTAATCATCAGGGAGATGCAGATCAAAACCACAATGAGATACCATCTCACACCTCAGAGACTGGCCCACATTCAAAAGAACAAAAGCAACCGATGCTGGCGTGGATGTGGCGAGAAAGGGACACTCCTTCACTGTTGGTGGGAATGTCCACTGGTCCAGCCCTTCTGGAAAACAGTATGGACGAATCTCAAAAAATTAGAAATTGAGCTCCCATTTGACCCAGCAATACCACTCCTGGGAATATATCCCAGAGAGGCAAAAATGTATAGTCGAAGTGACATCTGCACTTGTTTGTTCATTGCAGCACTCTTTACAATAGCCAGAAACTGGAAGAAAGCTGAATGCCCAAGAACAGATGACTGGTTAAAGAAACTTTGGTACATCTACACAATGGAGTACTATGTAGCTCTTAGAAAAGATGAAGTCATGAAATTTACATACAAGTGGTACAATATGGAAAGTATCATGCTAAGCGAAATGAGTCAGAAAGAGAGGGATAGACATAGAAAGATTGCATTCATCTGGGGGATATAAAGTAACAAAGTATGAGATTAATACCCAAGAATAGCTGAGATCAGCACCAGGAGGATTACTCCATAACTTAGAGGCCAGCCGGGTATCCTAGAGGAAAGGGCAGTTCAGATAGAGAAGGGAGCACCAAATAAAGGATGTTTGGAGGATCCTCCCAGGAGGGGAGATGCATGTCGAAAGTAGACTATGGACTGAACATGTTTGCCACTGAATGCCTCTTTTGCAGACCACAACACCCAAAAGGAGAGAGAGAACACAGGGGATTGCCCTGCCACAGAGACAGGGGGGATGGGGGGATGGGGGTGGGAGGGATATTATCCATGGTGGTGGAAAATGGGCACTGGTGGAGGGATGGGTATCTATCTGATCATTGTATAATTGAAACCAAAGCACAAAAAATTGTAAATCTACAACTTTAAAAAAATAAAATAAAATAAAGGGAAAAAAAATTATCAAAGTTATGATAGTGGGGCATACAGACTGAAAAACCCCATTCCATGGATTTACATTAAAAGATTTTTTACAAGACGTTCCCATTTTCTTTGTTTAAATCTCTCTGGGACTAGTCAATGCTTATTAGTCTTTCCTATAAAGGTTTATCACTTTGGGGCCAGAGAGACAAAGATTCTTACTCTGCATGTGGTCCAATCCTGATTAGAATCCCAAAACCTCATTACATTTTCATAGTATAGCCAAGAGTTATCCCTGAGTGCAGAGTCAGAAGTGAGCACTGAGCACTGAGCTCTAAGTACGGAGCTGAGTGAGGCTCCCAAAACAAAACAGAAAACACTTTATCACCTAGAAGACGCCCTTTCTGATTTTAGGGCATGTTCTTGATATTCCTCTGGAGATTTTAGCCAGTATCTCATATTTCAGAGACTTTGGTTTTTATTTACTAAGTTCATTTTTTATTTATTCCAGGAAAATCTTCCATATTCTAATGCTAATTTTGGAGGCATGAGTTCCAGTTCTCTAATTATGTGTTCTTCTTTCCAGAAGGGTTAGAAAAAAACACAATTATAGATTGCAGTTTTCTGGATATATTTCACATAAAATAAATTAAAATTCAACTGAGATTTGAATTTTAAAGAGATTAGTAGGAGATTGTAAAAAAAATAGACAAATGAAAGGTTCCTCCTTGAGAAAACAGTAGACTCAGATATGTATATCAATCCCCCAAATTAGACAAAGGAAAAAATGCATATGGAGGAGCAATGCAGGAAAGAGTTGCAAATTTGACAAAGATCTGTAATCACATTTTTCTTTTAGATACTCTAGAATTCTTGCACTTCTATTGGAGATATACCAACTGAGATTTTGTGAGGTACCAGGCACTTTTCCGTGTGTTTTTATGTACAGAGTTGTAGAGCCTATTATATGATAGTGTTTCTGAGTCCAGATCTCTGTCTCACAACCACAGAACTCTGTTCATTTCCCACAACAGAGCTTCAAATTCACATTTTTTCTGTGTCTTTTTAGTCAATATTAGTGTCTGTTATGGATCTGTCAAATTTTACTTCCATGTTTTGAAATCTTACCCTTAAATCTAATATAGCTTCACCACTTCAGAACGCAGCAACTTCAATTATAATACAATTTAATACAATTTTAAACTAAGATACTTAAATAAAAACAAATTTAAATAAAGAAAATTAAATGGTGCTTACTGTAGGTCCGAGTTCAGAATCATATAAAAATGTGATTGAAATGTTATTCTGTGATTAGCAGCTAAAGTTTAAAGGATTAAATTAATTTCCCTGAATTTCAATTTTCTCATTTATAATACTGACATTATTTGATTTTGTAAGAAATAAGATGCATAGAAAGGGAACTTTACCCCCCCAAATCAATAAATTAAGAGAAAAATTGAAAAGGATCATATAATTAAAGTGTCACATACAAAGGCTTAAAAAATCATGTATTGACTGCAGTGAATTACCACTGGACTAATGCAGAGTGTCAGCTGAGCCATATTCCCTTCTGGAAATTCCAGGGGTGAAATTCTTCCTCTGTTGTTCTCATCTTCAACTGTGGCCCTCCTCTTCCTCTAAGATGAAACTTTCTTACATGACAGCATACTTTTATTTCATGACTCTATGAAAACATATTCTCCTATCTCCTACTTTTAAGGATTGTCTGATTATAATCAAAGATAATATGCCTATTTCATGAAAACCTGTTTTCAATTTTACTTAACCTTTGTCATGTAATCTGACATATTTACAGGTTTCAGACATTCTGAAATGAACAACTGTGGGGGTTCATTATTCTGCCTAGTATAGACCTCCGTCAAAATTAGTATCTATTAGTTTTTTTTTTAATTTTTATTAGTGAGACACCATGAGGTACAGTTGTAGACTTACAAATTTTTGTGCTTGGGGTATTTGATCTACTAGTTTTTTAAATGAAGAAATTAAAGAACATGAGGCCAATAGTTATTAAATAATTTATTCTGAGTTAGTAGAGTATTTCTGATATTCTCCAACTGTTTTATTTGTTTAATTTGACATAAACAATTTTCTCTACACACAAACACTCTTTATTTAAAAACCGTTTTTTATTTGTACATGATTATTTATTTGTACGTGATGATTTATTACAGGCATTCAGTATTACAACATCAATCCCACCACCACTGTCACCTTCCCTCCACCAATGTTTCCATTTTTCCAACTATCCCTCAAGCCTGTGCACAATAATTGATTTTATATTGCTTGTTTCCACTAAATGACTAGTGGAATGATTTAAAAAGATATCAGTAAATGAAAATTTGTGGAAGGTATTGTATCTTACCATGGAGACATTAAGTCCTTGTCTGAGGATTTCCTAAGCTGTTGTTGCTATTGATGCATCCTGTGGTAATGCTTTTGCTAGTGGAGATTAGTTGACTTCTACTTATATACCATCTGTTCTTATACCAGGAACCTAGTATTACAAAGTTTGGAGATGTCACAGGTTGCAAATTTGGCAGTTCAGAAAATCTAGAATACTTAACTGAGCAGTCCCTCTCTTGAGGTTGTTCCAGAGTTCTCAGCCAGGGCCCGGTATCTGAGAAATTTTTATGGCTAGTTTATCTTTTTGGAGATTTAATTATGAATCTCTAAAACAGGGCCAGCAGATGTAATAGTGACTGTGATAGTGACTGTAGGACGTGGGTGTGACTATGGGGGCTTCTGAAAGTAAGAGGAGAGGAGCTGTGCGGAAGGTCATCCATCCTGACTCCGAGAAGGCCCAGAGTATTCAGCCTAAAGAATTTAGTGTACCTGAGATTTACAGCAGGTTAGCATCTCAGTGGAACTCATTTTTGAGTTAGTGGAGTCTAGCCAAAGGCATAGTGGCAGCTGTTGGAATGTGAGTGAGATGGTCAGGGCTTTGGTAAAACTTGGCTTGCCCCTCCCAATGCACTTGGCTCAGAACAAAAATGTTTTCTCTAGCATCCCCCAAACAGGAATTTAATTGAAGGGGTTTAGCTTAACTTTCATAGTATATAACTTTGTTTCATAGAAACCAAACTCCACATGTCTTCTCACTTATATGGAGTCTACAGTTTATACAATCTTTAATTGAATTATAGAATGGCAACCTAATTATACCTGGATAAACACATGGGAGAAACATGATTGTTGGTAAACACTGAGCTCAGTGGGAGAAGCAGAGGTGTTTGGGCTCGGTGGAGGAGTGAATGCCAGTGACAGATACGCAGCAGGTAGTGAATACCCATCTGTGTGTTCTCCAGAGAGAATAAAGATTGACAATTAATCTGCTGTACACTAGTTGAGTGAAAGTTTTTAAAGATTCTGTTTTCTAACCTACAGTAGAATATATGCTCTGAGCCTGAACTTGTATTCAGATTTCTTCTCTCTTAAGTTTATAAACTGGGTAATTTTTTTTGTGGGGGGGCTGGATTTTACCCAGTGCCATATGACTTAATTCTAACTTTGTCCTCAGAAATCATCGCTGGTGGATTGGGGGTGGGGTCAGGGGAGTGTATAGGATGCCGGGAATTAAATCCAGATCAGCTGCATGCCAGACAAGAACCCTGATCACTTTAATATCATTCAGGTTCAAAATTTGGATACTCTGAATAAATTAATAATATCAATATATAATAAATTATATATCATAAATTATATATCAAAAGATCAGTTCTGCTTGTTTTGTTGTCAAATGAGTATCATAATTCTACCTATATTGAAACAAACAAAGCACTAAAGTAAATATAAAAGGAGATTGTGCAGGTAGATGTCTTCATTGGATAAAGAGTGTCCATGATAAATATTTACATAATACTACCATGACTCCTTCAAATAAATCCTAGAAACAAAGTTCTGAAGAACTGCATTCACAAATTTCTCAATTTTTATATAAAATTGCACCAAAATACATTCCAGAAATATACATCATTCTATACTAATTACAGTGTGTAATTAGTAGAGGATACTCACTCCCTTAACAAATTGCCAAGATTACTTAGTATTTAAATATCACCAGTAAGGTTGCACAAATAAAAACATAAAGAGGTCCTGAGATATTGTACAGTCTGAAAAACATTTTCCTAGAACACACATAACATGGATTCAATTCCAGTCACCCCATATGATGTCTTGAGCACTGCCAAGAGTGATCTATGAGTGCAGAGCCGGGACTAAGCCTCAAACACTGCCAGTCATGGCCCCAAAACAAACAAAAGATGTGATATTAAATAGAGCCGCATTTGTGGCCTCACGACATTTAATTATCGCACTCTTACTTTGGACAAACTGGCAGGGTACCAAATGTAACCTGTCCACATGACAGAGTCTGGCAAACTCCCCATGGCGTACCCAATATGCCATATACCAGTAACAATGATGGGTCTCATTCTCCTAACCCTGAAAGAGCCTTGAATATGGCACTTTTTAAAAAATTCTGAGGGCTAGGATGAAGGAGACGTTACTGGGGCCTGCTCGAGGCAATTGATGAACAACAGGATGGTCATGATCATGATCGTGATTAAATAGAGTGTCTAACATTGTTCTTTTCTTTTGAATTCTGTTTAGTTTGGGTTTTGGGGGGCCACAATGGCCAGTGCTCAAAGGATATTCCTGGCTCTGTATTCAGGAATCACTCCTGTCATTGCTCAGGAGACCATAGGGCATGCTGAGGATTGAAACCAGGTTGGTTCACATGCAAGGCACGTGCCTTACCCACTATACTATCTCTCCAGCCCCCTTTTTGAATTTCTAAGATGACACTTGGAGAATATATTTGGATAGAATAGTGAATATTTAAATTGTGAATCATATAAATTTCTTGCTGATATATTTACCCCATTTTTAATAGAAATTTTACTTGCAGTTACAGCAGAAGTGTACAGAATGGACTAAATCTGTGAATAGTAGAGCTATAGTTATCTAAGGGAAAAGATCTGGATTGGTTTTATCCCAAAGTTTTCATTTCCTTACATTTACCCAGCTTCTGCTATTAAGATGACTGTGCCACAAGTTACTTACACATTTCTTATTCTACTTGAGTATTAGAGCATTGGCATATGCTTATTAAAATGGATGCTGTGTAGCTTCAATGAGTAATTGACTGAATGTATTTTCCTACTGAGATTAGCCTGACTGGCATAGGGGAAAGTCGGGGCATCGAGCAGTTAACCAGAGTTCTCTCTTGGTGTCAATTCTGCTTCCCTGAGGCAGCCCTTGTCTCTGAAAAATGAAGTTCTTCCCTTCCTCAATACAAGAGTAATTATTGTTGTTTTGCAGAGAGGAGTGGGGACTCCCGAGAGTTGCATGGGGTCCATGTGTTCCTCCCAGTGACCTGTCACCATACATGATGATACAGGCCTGATGGTTTCAGGGCTCAGGGCCATGATGTGGTGCTTAGATGACTCCAGGGCCAACATGACCATCCATGGGAGTTCAAACACAGGGACTCCTGTATGCTAGACAAACCCCTTGACCCTGTAATTATTATTGGCACCATGATTTATATTACTATTAACGATAGAAGTAAATGCATGCAATGTTCCACACCCACAGCCTCCACCAGAGTGCCTGCTTCCCTCCACCATTGTCTCAGGCTCCCTTCCAATCCACGCTGTTCCCCGACCTTTATAATCTAAGTGCTGTAGACTAGTTCTCAAGTTCTGTTGTCTCTGACCATTTGCTATTCTTTTACTATGCTTCTTTATCCCACATATGAGTCAGATTATTCTTGATTTGTTGCTCTTCTTCTGCCTGACATCACTTGGCATGATATCCTCTGTTTCCATGGATGTTAGCAAATTGCCTGACTTCATTTTTTTCTTATGCATTATTTTTTTTCTTATTTCCTGTTTGTATCTATATACACCTCCCCCTTTTTTTTGGTGAAGTAAGATTGCTTTCATTGAAATTTATTTAGGAAGAAGTGAGGGGGAAGGAAGAGCAAAGTATGCATTTAAGAAAGAGCATAGGCTGCTCCTGAGTAGAGATATGAAAGGAAAAAAAATACAGAGGCATGCAAAGGAGATATGTGTTCCAGGGAGAACGCGGGCCCCAAGAGCAAGCTATACCATTTTATAATGTGATGTTTGTGTTTCTTATCTTTGTGAGTATTCCAAACACCTTTGACTCTAATGCCCTTTTTTTTTCTAATTCATGTTTTTCTTTCCTTTTTACATGTGTGCTAAGGATATGCCTGGACAGTTGTGCTGAAATTCCCCTGTTCTCCAGAGGAATGTAAATTGAAAATGAGTCAAGATGACAAAACTAGAGAGCTGATCCCACAGAAATGAACTGGAGGAAAGAGCAGTGGGCCGCTGGAGGTACTGTTGGAACTCTGTTGAAGGGAAGCTGGGTCTCTGGTGATGAGTCTGATAGAAAGGATTCATTTATGAGACTATAGATAATAGCATTGTAAACTACAACACCTCAAGAACATAATACAATTTTAATCAATAATCTAAAGTTCATTAAAAATAAAATAGAACATTATCTGTGGCAAGTATTTTTCCTATAATAATATTAGTGTGTCTGTTTCAGTAGTTATTAAGTTAAATGGAGTCTCTAACAATAACTTGACTTTAAAATCCTATATAAAAAACACATAATTTTATATAATGTTCAGAACTTAGGTACCAAAATAACTTTTAATTATGATTTTTGTTAACATCAATTTCTGTTTTTTAATTGCATATTTCATGAGGCTTGCCTTTATTTAGCCACTGTTGCCCTAAAGCTTATTATCATAACACCTCTGTCTGTTAAATAGGGTCAACGTTCTTTCTGTCACCTCGGTACTTCTAATTCCCGTCCATATAACCCCCCTTCAATGAATGAAAAGCGGTGCATTATTTTTTTTGTTAAAAGCTCTGAATGAATAATTCATTTATAAAAATTGTCCGTGTTCTGCACGTTCAGGGGACTGAGCGCTTCTCTTGTCAGTCACAATAGCTCAGGCAGAAGCAAGTGCTATTCCGGGTGTGCTCGGAGTGTACTGCTGATGGCAGGTTGCTGAGATTGCCAGCTGTGTTAATCCTGACCATACTTAGCTGTCTTTTGTGACGGGAAGATTAAGATTCAAGTTCTTATTCTATGGCTGCCGTTAGACTCTATTTCACCTGGTTGTTTCAATCCTTCTATTCAGTTACTGACAGTTTCTCATCATCATCTTTTCAAATCCTGTGAAATCCGGTCCTGAAGTAGTGTTCTCCTGAGGCAAGAAGTTAGAAAGAAAGGAGAGCAAGGCCTTTCACCTCAGATATCCTGGAGTTTGAGTTCTCCACCAGTTATTTGTGAACTTGGTAATAGAGGCAAGTTTTAAATAACCCTGATAAGACTCAGTTCTCCATCTGGAATGTAAAAGTAATTATTGCTACAACCCGGATTGTGTGTGAGGTTTCTACAAAGTAAATGCTAGATGATGCCAGCCCAAAAGTGGCCTAGACATTGTTTGTGTTTTATGATTTTTTTTTAATTTCTCCCTCACTACTGCCTCCAACATCTCCCTTACCTTTATCCACTTCATTGAACTACACTGCACTGCACTGTCCTCCCACTGTTTATCGATCTGTTTGAACAGGCCCAGTAACGTCTCCATCATGAGACTTGTTGTTACTGTGTTTGGCATATCGAATACGTCACGGGGAGCTTGCCAGGCTTTGCTGTGTGGGCGAGATACTCTCGGTAGCTCGCGGGCTCTCCGAGAGGGGTGGAGGAATCAAACTCGGGTCAGCTGTGTGGGCTGCGTGCAAGGCAAACGCCCTACCCTCTGTGCTATCGTTCCACTTCATTAAATAGATTTCATAATACTAAATAAGCATAGTGTTTTGTCTGGTAGCATGGAGTTCACTCTCTCCACCATGATCCCAATTATCTAGCCCCTCCCCCTCCTGGATATACACCCAGTATATCCAGTTGACTATCAACATGGAAATATGTTTCACTTTCCCCAAGTAACTCTAACTCTTCAACTTCTAAAACAAACAACTCTAGCTCCCTCCTGGGGTTGTTCATTCTTTGCTGCAAAAAGCAGAGTCTTTCCTTAAGATATGACAGCACAGAGCACACCTCCTGAGTTCCCCACTGACCTACAGTAGAGCCGTGGGCCCTGTGTCCATGTTGCTCAATACAACGTACACAACTTTGAATTCATAATGATTTCATCAAAGAATAATTGTGTGTCCATGTCAACATACGCCTAATAGAATGAAGCCCTAAAGAGTGTTAATATACTTCTGTCTTTTTAGAGGGTTTGTAGAAAATGCCTCCAGACATTTTGAGTATATGAATAAAGGAAATGCTGAATATTTTGGAAGAATGATACCACATGCATTAAAAACGACTAAAATCATTATGTGTCACTGGCAGTGAACGAAAGCCAGACATGTTGAAAAACATAGGTTTTTAAATTTTTATTGCTTATATAAGAACCCTGTTTCCTAGATTGCTTTATTCAATTTCTTCAGTTTTCCTTCCTGGTTTTGAAGAAAGCAGAATTAAGAGGGATAATTTGAAAATCCTTCAAAGGCTGGAACCCACATCTGTGACATCTGGAATCCTGCCTAATTTACTTAGTGAGACAATAAAATCCCTTCACCAAAGGTAACTAGTCACTCACCTCCCTCTATTACCCAATCTTTCTGAGCTTGGCAGTTGCTCTAGCCTGCATCTTGTAGCTGGCTTTCCTTTTATGCTCTAGGAGTATAGTGTAGGGCATAACCTATCTTAACCAAGTGTGGGCTAAGTATTCTGTGTAGCAAGACACATACAATGAAGTCCTTTAACACAGCGGTAGGGCATTTGCCTTGCTCGCAGCCATCCCAGCAGAGCCGGGTTCGATTCCTTCGCCCCGCTTGGAGAGCCCAACAAGCTGCTGAGAGTATCTCGTCCTCACGGCAAAGCCTGGCAAGCTACCCGTGACATATTCAATATGCTAAACACAGTAACAACAAGTTTCAAAAAAATGGAGACGTTACTTGGCCCGCTCGAGCAAATCGATGAACAATGGGAGGACAGTGTTTGTTTGTTTGTTTGTTTGTTTGTTTACTAGGTAACATTCGCTGATTTTTTAGGGTGTCCCAGCACTTTCTGTCTTTCCATAAAAAAAAACACTCTAATGTCCTAGAACAGAAAGTATCATCTTATCATCACTTAATATCAACACTGAATATATATTTTTAATAGGGCTGGAGTGAGAGCACAGCGGGTAATACGTTTGCCTTGCATGCAGCTGACCTGGTCGACCCAGGTTCAATTCCTCTGCCCCTCTCAGAGAGCCTGGCAAGCTACCAAGAGTATCTCACTCACACGGCAGAACCTGGCAAGCTCCCTGTGGCATATTTGATATGCCAAACATAGTAACAAGTGTCATAATAGAGACATTACTGGGCCTGCTTGAGCAAATCAATGAACAACAGGAGGACAGTGACAGTGACAGTGATGGTGCCAACACAAGACAAACCATTAATCAATCATCAGAACTTAAATTCCTGACACCAATATTTGCTAGGAACTCCATGAGCAATATTTGCTAGGAACTTCATGAGAACAAAAATTTTCTTTCAATTTACTCCTTAAAACATAAAGTGCAATTAATTCAAGGTGGTTTGCTACTTAAGATGAGCTACTGGTCATACCATGTTTATCACTACAAATATAATCAATGTACTTATGTATGTTCAAAAATATATCTGTGCATATATATACACACAGCGATAGCACAGCGGGTAGGGCGTTCGCCTTACAAGCGGCCAACATGGCCGACCCGAGTTCGATTCCTCCGCCCCTCTCGGAGAGCCCGGCAAGCTACCGAGAGTATTCGATATGCCAGACACAGTAACAACAAAAGTCTCCAATGGAGACGTTACTGGGCCCGCTCGAGCAAATCGACGATCAACGGGAGGGCCTTTACCTTTACATATATACATACAAATATATATATATATATATAATATATATAACACATTCATAGATTTATCAATTGTTGGTATCACGATCACAATCACGACCATCCTGTTATTCGTCGATTGCCTCGAGCAGGCCCCAGTAACGTCTCCTTCATCCTAGCCCTGAGATTTTTAAGAAAGTGCCATATTCAAGGCTCTTTAGGAGAATGAGACCCATCATTGTTACTGGTATTTGGCAAATGTGGCCGCGCGCTTCCAGGAGCTGGGTTTTATAGTTTTATAGTTATACCAACATTGTTGGTATAATAACAACAAAACAATCGCCAAAGAAGCAGTACAGTGGGTAGAGCCTTGCCTTGCATGTGGCCAACCTGGATTTGATTCCCCATCACCACACATGATCCCCTGAGTAGATATCCTTGAATGCAGAAGCAGTAGTAAGGCCTGAACACAGCTGGAAGTGATCTCAAAAGAAAAAAAAATGAACTCAGAAAAATGTCATACATGGTCTATTCGTTAAGGGAACACTTGTTACTTAACAGCATTTCACTTTTCTGCTTTTCTTACTGCTCTAAAAATACAACTCAGTTTGGCACATAACAACTCAGGGATACTGATACTCATCACTTCTCCTCAAGAAGCATCAGTCATCTCAATCTCCATCAGATTTTCATAGTCATTGGCTATTTGAATTAGGCCATTCCCTCAGAGTTAGTCTTCTAAGCTGAAGTTCAGAATCCCTTAATTTATCTTTGTACTTATGAGTCTTAATGTCTCTGAACTGTTAATACTATTGAAAAAGAACCATATTTCACCCAGAGGATAAACATAATACCCCACCACTTCTTGTTTATTTTCTGCCTAGTTGGAATATGATGCCTCCACAGAGGAAGTGAATGCAAATTGCACAATTTTTTTTGTGTGTGTTTGGGAGTCACACCGATCAATGCACAGAGGTTACTCCTAGCTCTGTACTCAAGAATTACTCCTGGTGGTGCTCAGGGGATGATATTGGATGCTGGGAATCAAATCCATGTTGGCTGAATGGAAGACAAACACCCTACCCACTGTGCTATCACTCCAGCCTCTGTATAAACATTTTTTTTATCATTTTTTTTTATTAGTGAAACACCATGAAGTACACTTATAGACTAATCAATTTTTGTGCTTGGGTTTCAGTTATGTATAAACATTTTTAAAGTAAGAGCATCATGTGAACAAAAGTTTTGGAAACCATTATATATTACATGAGGACATAATATTCATTATTAATTTACATGAACATTTCTATATCTGAGTTTATTATATATAATATAAAATATTTTATTACATATAGCATGGGCCTTTTACATATAGCATACATATATAGTTTATGTGTTTATGCCATTATTCTGATAAATGTGACTTATTCTGTGAATTACTTGCTATTTCCAAAACACTTTCCCAAGATCTCACTTCAATAGAGAACTTTTTTTTTTTGATGTCTCTTGCATGATGCATATACCTCTCAAACTGATTTCCTGAAACTCTCCAACAAAGCTGCCCTTTCAAAAATCCACCCTCCCTATTCTCAATAAGTTCTTTAACATTTGCTCAAATCTCAAAACCAAAAGACCTCAACACTATTTGTGACACTTAAACTTTTCTCACAGCAACTGAGAATTCCAGTGACTCTGCTATCATAATAGATTAGTAATCTAGATACTAGATACTAATTAGGAATCTAAATACTAGATAATAACCTAGGTACTGATACTTAACCATTTATAATACCATTCCCATTTCTCAAAACTACCTTTATTTTAGAGAGATTCCAGAGATGCACAATAGGAAATAAGTAGCAAACTGACACATTTGAAAACTTTGAAAGTAAATGAGATTGCTAGAGAATTAAGGAATAAAACAAAGTCATAAAAACCATGGACTATCAATATAGATTTGATACAGAAAAAAAAAGAAAAAAAGATAAAATGAAAACCAAGGTTCTTGCTTTCTTAAAAGTAAGAAGATGTGTTATATTAACATTGGAGGCAAAATTGGATATGTTCTAAGGGAAATATGTATAGCCTAACCCTCCTTTTCCAGAATTTTTTGGTCATCAAAACAAACAAACAAACACTGTCCTCTCGTTGTTCATCGATTTTGCTCGAGCAGGTCCAGTAATGTCTTCATTTTGAGACTTCTTGTTACTGTATTTGGCATATCAAATATGTTACAGGTAGCTTGTCAGGCTCTCTGAGAGGGGCGGAGGAATAGAACCCAGCTTGGCCGGGCTGGCTGCACGCAACTGTATGAATGAAGACTAAAGTTTCATCCACAAAAACTCTTAAGCCCCATTATTAAGCCACATTTAATTAGGTCAAGTCATGTGTTGTTTTATTGATTACTAGTCTGCGACCCCAAAGTCATTCGAGCTTAACTTCAAAGCATCAGTCCTACAATACCTAAATTCTACAGAGGGAGAATTTACAGAAGCTGTGGCTTCTCTATAACTTATTCTCAGTTGGCTCTTTCTTAAGGACATGCATAATATTAATCTATATTTTTCTAAGTTATTTGAATAGCAACATACTTCTTTGTCAGCAAATACTTAAAGGGTACTAAAATATCTAATTATGTTTGTGGAAGATTTTTGATGTATTAGAAAATGTCTCATTCAATAGTAAAGATTACTTTGCCTCCCTCTACAGGAAGTTTGGAAATTTCTATAAATTGTGCTGGTAAATATCTGATAATAATTTTAAAATTGCATGACAGGTGCTGGAATGCATGTAGAATCTTTACCTTGAGCATGGCTTTATGGGTTGAATTCCTGGTACACACATGGGCCTCCAAGCCTTGCCTTGAGTAATTTCTGAGCACAAAGCTAGGAAAAAGCCCTGAGCACCAGTAAGTGTGCCCCTCTCTAAAGTTATCTATCTCAGAATACTACAGAGGATAAAGCATTTTTCTTGAACTCAGCTGATCCTGGTTTGAATGCCCTTGATCCTGGTTTGAGTCCCCTCAGGGGACTGCCTGATGTCCCCTGAGTACCACCAGAAATGACCCATAAGCATAAAGCCTAAGTGGGAGAGTTACCTCAGAGATGTGGAACATATGTCTTGGATGTGCAAGAACCTGAGTTTGATCCTTATACCACATGGCTTCCAAGCACCAAGGGGTATACTCTAGTGGCCCCTGAACCCTGACAGGATGGACCGAGTGGCCTTGAGAAGCACCACATCACTGGGCCAGAGCATTAGACCATTCATCCCGGTTGGCCAAGTACTACTGGAAGTGATGGCTAGATGCACCCCACCCCCACCCTAAGTACTGCCAGAGACTCAAACAAGTACATAATAAATATTCTCTATCTTTAGTTGAATATTTTCTTTTAGAAATTATATATTAAATAATATTTTTAAATATTGTTTAGAATCTATTAGCACATCTTGGTTTAAAAATAAAATATATATCTTCTAAAGTATCACAATTGTTTTCTTTTTAAAACAGTATAAAATGCTAAATTATAATAAATTATAAGAAAACTCTAATATTTATTATTCATAAAAAATCTCAGAACAAAAATAGCAGATCCTAATGCTATTTGGGACATATTTTTGCAAATAATGTCTAACATTTTACATGAAGTTTGCATTAAATAAACAGTCAAATATCAGCAATGTTTTTAATTGATTTATTTAAGGCAATTTGTAAAAAACTATGCACGCAGAAGGTTGTGTGTTCGCGGGCTCTCTGGACGACTGATGGCCAAGGGCAGACAAAGGAAGAGACGAGGGCCAGGCCGGTTGATCTTAGTGGCAGTTTATTACAAGGAAGTTTATCACATAGAAGAACCTTATGTTATGAAGGGCCTAGGTTCTCTCAAGCACACATTCCCCTTGCTAGTCTCTCAGTAGTCCATCTTTCAGCCCTGCTCTCTCCTCCTCAGCTCCCTTCTAGTCTGGCTGACACTCCACCCAGTCAGGTAGCCAAATCAACATAAGAAAGCCCTTCCTGAATGCTCAAGGGCAAGATACCTCTTAAGGTGTTTTTCTCTTTTCCTCAGTCCAATAAACTATCAACTATTTCTGAGGTTATGCAGGAAGGACAGAACAGTGTTATCCTACATCTCCCCCTTTTTCTTTTTACAAAAAACACAAAATTTGAAACAGGAAAAATTACTAGCTATTTTTGTGTGGACACAGTAAGAGATAACATTGAGACTTGTAGGGCAGCTCTCCTGGGAACATCTTGCCATAGACTCAGAGTACAGTGCTCAGGCCAGATTAATCATTCCTAGCCCTAGCAGGGTCCAAATCTAGTTATTACTTTTTGGATCATGACAGCATTTGTCCATGACCAAGCTCTTAACTTATAGTTAAGCATTATGGCACTTTGGCCAGGCCCATCTCGATGCCAGGGTAGCACATAGCTTACAGCTTGCCCTGGGTCCATCCAGTCCCTCGTCGGGACCCTGCCTTTAGGGGTGCTAGGAAGTGAGGGCAACTGAGGCTTAAGTTGAGAAAGCAGATACCCAGGAATGAAATATCACTGAGAGTCACATTACAAAAGCATGTCTTCTTGTGTCCATACAAAAAGAACACTGATCTGAATAAACTATGCAAAGGACTTAGGGAAAAGAGAAAAACAATAATTTACAAGTCAACAGAACACAAAGTTACAAATAAACACAGAGAAATGGGAGCACTCTGATGGGAGCAACCCAATAAATCTAAAATACCTGAGTTTGCAGGAAGATTCCCCCCCCCCTTTTTTTTTTTACAAAAAACACAAAATTTAAAACAGAGAAACAATTCCAAATACAAGACAGTCTCATTAGTTGTAGTAAGATTTCAGTCCAACCCTGGACCCAGAGTAGTGCTTGTAGTAAGCGTCCAATTGTCCTGCACTGTACAGGGGTGATGAAAGTCACCAATGATGAGAGTCATTTAGTCCCATTCTGAAGAAACAAAGTGTCTGGATCAAAACTGAAGAGTTGTTCCTGTAACAGCATCAGGAGTGGTTGCAGCAATGAATCCAAGGGTAGCAGCTATGAGGAGTCCGATAAATTTCAGGAAGCACTGGATCAGCTGGGGAGCACTGGAACAGGAGCATCACAACTTCTGGCAGGAGTACTTCAGTAGGGGAATGCAGCCATTCTCCCGTCAGGTTCATCAGCAGTCATAGATGTACAACCTAGCTTATGTTTGAGAAAAACACTTTTTTAAAGTTATCAGAGGCTTTAACCATCAGTGTTTGGCCTCCGTGCCTGTGAGTAGAGAGAAAGACAGAGGGAAGTTCCAATACAAATGGATATCCTAGAGAGAAATAAAAAGGTGTTCCTGTTTAAAAGCCATTCCTTTCTCCTTCAGGAACCTGTGAATTCCAAGAAAAGGGTAAAAGTAAAGTATCGTTAATTCAAAATATGGAAGCCGGGCGTTGTCTAATCCTCAACCTGTAAAGAGAAAGGCATAAAAAATGCCTTAATGTGAACTCATGATGTGTTAAAGGAGCTAGAGGCCTTGCTGGAGGTCCTCTGATGCAGGTTCCTCTTCTTTCCTTTGTGACTTCTAGCTGAAATCAGTTTGGAGATAGTTTGGGGCTGGAATTTGAAGGGTTGTGAGTCTCTTTTTAATGTGTGCCAGCCTCTGTGCTGTGAGCTTCTTAGTTTGATGTAGTCCTATTTGTTTATATTTGCTTCCACTTGGATAGTCAGTGCTGTTTCATCCTTAAAGATGCTTTTAGCTTCAATGCCATGGAGAGTTCTGCTTACATTTTCCTCTATGTACCTTATGGATTTATGTCTGATACTGAGGTCTTTAATCCACTTTGACCTAACTTTTGTGCTTGGCATTAGACAGAGGTCAGAGTTCATTTTTTTGCAGGTAGCTATCTAGTTTTCCCAGCACCACTTGTTGAAGAGGCTTTCCTTGTTCCACTTCAAATTTCTTGCTCATTTGTCAAAGATTAAGTTGTTATATATTTGGGGGTTTGTGACAGAATATTCAACCCTCTTCTATTGGTCTGCAGGGCTGTTTCTAACCCGGTAACATGCTGCTTTACATTCTACTGCTTGGTAGTACATTTTGAAGTTTGGGGTCGGGTGTGATGCCACCCATCTTCTTTTTCCCAAGGATTGCTTTAGCTATAAGTGGGGGTTTACTGTTACATATAAATTTCAGGAGTTTTTAGTCTATTTCTTTGAAAAATGTCATGGGTATCCTGATAGGGAATGCATTACATTTGTATAGTGCTTTTGGCAGTATTGCCATTTTGATAATTTTAATCCTCCCCATCCATGAGCAGGGGATTTCATTCCATTTCCTAGTGTCCTCTTTTATTTCTTGAAGTAGTATATTGTAATTTTCCTTGTATTGTTCTTTCAACTCTTTGGTTAAGATGATTCCGAGGTACTTGATTTTCTGAGATATTGTTGTGAACAGGATTTTTTAAATGTCTCTTTGTTATCTTTCATTATTTGTATATAAGAAAGCCATGAACTTTTGGGTGTTGACTTTGTAGCTGCCACTTTACTAAACTGACCTATTGTTTCTAGGAGTTTTTCTGTAGAGTCTTTAGGGTTTTCTAGGTATAGTATTATATTGTCTACAAAAAGCGATAGTTTGACCTCTTCCTTTCTTATCTGTTTGCCCTTTATACCTTTTTCTTGCCTAACTTCAATGACCAGGACTTCCAGTACTATATTGAATAGGAGTGGTGAAAGTGGGCAACCTTGTTTTGTGCCTTATCTGAGAGGGAAAGCTTTTACTTTTTCCCCATTGGGAATGATACTTGCCATGGGCTTGTGGTAGATGGTTTTGACTATATTGAGGAAAGTACCTGTGATGCCTATTTTGCTGAGAGTTTTCATTATAAACAGGTGCTGGATCTTATCAAATGCTTTTTCTGTGTCTATTGATATGATCATATGGTTTTTAATCTTTTCTTTTGTTGATATGATGGGTTATGTTGATCGATTTCTGAATGTTAAACCATCCTTGCTTCACTGGGATGTATTCTACTTGGTCATGGTGTGTGATCTTTTTGATGAGTCAATGGATTCTTTTTGCTAATAGTTTGTTGAGGATCTTTGTGTCTGTGTTCATCAGGGATATCGGCCTGTAATTCTCTTTCTTTGTGGTATCTCTGTCTGCTTTTGGTATCAAGGTTGCTCAACGTTTTTTACACTAAGAGATTATCAGGTTTTACTCTGTATAGACTTCAGATGAACACTATAATTTTATGCTTATTTTTAAATGTGAGCCTAATTGTTTCATGGCACACCTGAGTATATCTGCAAGTCAGTGCTGCCATGGCCAAAGGGCAGCTTTCATTCTAAAAGAAGCAAAAAAATATAATTAAGATTTTTTTCTGTGCATTAGATGATACAAGGAATATATTTTTCCAAAAAGATAAAATAAAATGAGAAAGCTGCCATAATTAGGGCCAAACTGCTGAGTATTTCCTTTGCATACTGGGGGCCGGAGTTTCATTCATGACGTTTGTTTCTTCAAACCTTGTCAGATATTGTTCTGAATACCACAGAGTCTGCCAAAACCAAACCAAACAAAACACAAAACAAAACACTATATCTGGAGTAATAGGGAAAAATTTCCACATCCACACTGATTAAAATTTTATCTCAGCTGGCTCTCTTTCTGATCAGTGAATCCAGTAAGATTAAAGAATCACAGTCCTTGTTGGTGGTGGGGCTTGGGACAGGACTCAGTGGTAGACACAGTGTTTGGGAGAATAATTTATTAAGCACAAAAATATTATTTTCATGAGTGAGTTACCAAAGTTGTGAGACTATACACATTAAAAAATTTTAAACCCTCCAGCTTAGAATCTGGGCTGTACCTCTCTGGCATAAAGGGGTTTAAACTTAGATTCATAACCCTCTAGAATCTGCCTCTAGCCTAACCCTCTGCAATCTAGGTTTATGTCCATATTTTCAGGTAGATCTTATAGAAGCAGCCAGTTCAGAATAAATTTTTCTTTGTGTCATCAATTTTTATCAGATCTAATATTAAAAGTTACAGGATAGTCTCCATGCCCAAAGGTGCAAGTCAAAAGAGAGGAGAAAGAAGAAAGGGTGACCAGGTGCTAAAACACCTTACACATTGAATTGAGTTTGTATCATATTAATAACTTCTGTGGATCCCAACAAGCTACGGATATCTGTATATATTATTATTCTGGCCAAATACAGAAAGGTCTTGATTTATTTATTTGTTTATTTATTATTTATATTTAAAGAACTTTAGCAGTTTTACAATTGCTTTGTTACCCCAAAACACTCTTTTATCTTGATCCATCTCACTTTCTATCACGGAAAAATGATAAGGCTTTTCTGTTAATTCCTTCTACAGTATTTCCCTACTTTAGGGGACAAAGAATTGGCTTGAGATCAGTGTTTTGGTCAAACCCCGAGGTACTCAGGGATTACTCCTGGCTCTGTACTCAGAATCATATCTATCAGTGCTCTTGGGACCTTGTGGGACAACTGAGATAATTTCCCCATGCAAAGCAATTGCCCTACCAGGTGTATTATGGCTCTAATCCCTATTTGCCTACTTCTCATCGCAAGCAGCCACCTAGAAATAATTACTTAAAACTAAAGGGCTTGGAAATGCAGTGTTTAGCTGGGTGGAAGGGTAGTCTCATCAATATAAATTTCTGTTTCAGGATTCTCATTAAGTTTTCTGTTTTATTTGTTTGTTTAGAACGTACACATGGTGCTCAGGACTTGCTCCTAAATCTGTGGGATGACTCCTAGCAGAGCTCAGGGAACATATAAGCTGCATGGGATCCCACCTGCTCAGGAACAATGCAAGGCCAGCATCTTACCTGCTATACTATCTCTCCATCTCCTTATTAAGGGTCGCAATGTAGACTGTTATTATGAATGATTTATATCAGTTTTTCTCCCTCTTTCCATTTTTTTCTACTCAAAAAGTATCCTGGGCTCTGCCTGGGTCCTTTCTTCTTGCACTGCTACCTAGATTATTTTTCAATTTACTGACGTAAGTCAGTCGTATACTCATCTCTTTCTCATTTTGAAGGATTGCTTTTCCTCAGTGTTGCATATCCAATGCCTCAAAAGTGTTTTTATTTTTGTGATTATATGTTTTATATAGGAAAAAATAATCAAATGCATTATTTACTCACAGATGAGTTTGAAATTTTTCTGGCCTATTCACTTCTCCCCCCTGATCATTATACTCTACATATATTTTTCATCTTCCTGGTGCTTTGTTAATTATTTTGATACTCTGCAATTTTCCATGTTGCAAATGAAGTTGGCATAACACAGTATTTTCTGCTAGTACTTTTGAATTGTTTCTTCTAATTGTGTTTCCCTGACCACAGACTTTGGTCCTAGAGGACGTGGGGGACTATTTTTAAAAAAGAATATGTCCATAGTAGAAAAGAGTAAACCCATTTGAACACTCAGTGGTATGCTAAGTAAAACTGATAGAAATGATCAAAGATTAAGGTAAGTAAAGCAAAGCAGAGTGCTCATTGGTAGCACTTCCGTAGACTTTTGCTAACACTAAATTGGCATTTTTGGTACTATGTTTAGCAATTAATTAGATAGAAAGGTTACTTAGAATATTGACATATTATATTAGTTCTGTCACAAACATTTTTTCAAGACCAGCAATTTATAAAATGTGTTTCCTAATTCTTGAACACAGGAAGATATAAACTATTTGGTAATGGCATACTAAACATCTTTAGTGATAGTGAGAGATATTTTCTGTTTTTAAGTGCATCAATTTTAACTTCCAACAACTTTGGGCCCAAGGATCACTTTATGCTTCAGCTTTCCTCTCTCCAATTTCTGCCTATATGGAATTTTCCATATAAAATTTCCATTGTAACCTCCATGCCAAAGGCATTTTACAATATTAAAAGAATTAAGTTTGATGAATATTTGCTTTGTTATACTTTCCTCCCTCTAACAACTAATTTGTTTTGTTAATATCTCTCAAACATGGCAAAGGATCGAATTAGTTCACACAATTAAAATGCAAAAGATTCTGGGATATAAACTGTGTTGAACATAATAACCAAATATTTTTTGTTGATAAATTATTTCTTATAAGTATTTTTGTGGGGTGTTGTGCTTGAGTTTCCAATCTTAAGGGTACACAGCAGTTTTGTAGTTATGAATTCCATTACTGCTATATTGTTTCTAATACATTTTACAGAAACAAAATGTCTTTGTACCACTAAACAACATCTACTCACAAGTGAAGAGGGAACAAAAGCTCATAAAGCTGCAATAAAATATTTATTTGTCTTCAGCAATAGGATTAATTTTATCACTGTAGATTTATGACCCCAGAAATTCGTTGCTGGATATTTAATATATCAAAATAGCAGAGCAAGGAGCTTGTATTAAGAAATGTATTGTGAGCCTTGTGATTTAGCAGATAGAATAGATTTCCTTTTTTTTCATAGGGCTTAATAAAGCAGAAGCAAAATTGACTTTGCTTGGCATAAAGTTTAATTGCCTGACAAAAAATTGGTTCTACTCTTGCATTCGCATTTTGTACTACACATATTGGACTTAGGGATCATCATGTCTGTATGCCCACACTGACAGTGGGAACTAATGAAAGCAACAGGACTGCATGGTTAGTGTCTGGGAAACTTCTTCTTGATTGCCTTTTGCTGTTGTCAGGAAGGGAACATTTACTGTAATGACCTTTCTGAAAGCGAAAACAGGGCTTTCTAGCCTTCTTGCTCTCCCAGTCTAATCCCTTTGTTGACTGCCTATCTCTCAGTAATTCCATAGTACTTCAGTATATGGTCAAATGAGATAGAATACCTTAGTGACATTTGATTGATATATCTGGGAACCATTTTATATGCTGGAAATTGTCCAAGAATGGAGAGTCATAAAAGAATACAGTAAATCTATAATCTTAAAATGTTCTCTTTTGAATTGTGCTACATTAATGAATTTCTCTCTACTCACACATGCCTGGCCCCTTTTCTTTTAAGCTTTGATAAAATTTTGGTACACACTTTGGGGAAAAAAATCAGTCTTGAGATTTTATTGTGGGTTCTAGATATTTTCATGCTCAGAAGTTAGAGGAATATGTCTGATGGAAGCAAAGTTAGCACCCATATTTAGCTTGCATGGGATCTCAGAATATAGTCACTAAATTAATGGTTTGACATAGAGTTCATAAACACAGACTTTCTAGGTTCTTATCCATAAAGATTACAGAGCTAACCTTATTGGGAACTGCTTTATTAATTTCTACTTAAGAAGGATTATCTCAGGGGTGTTTGAGTCTGGGTCATGGTTACAGGAAGTCATTGAGTAAATGAAAAACATGCCAGGGAAGGGAAGGGACTGAACAATTCCTTTTAAGTTTTATTTGAGTGTGGAAAAAGCTAGATTATATTTTAAAAATCTTTTACCCTTAATTGAATATTGAAAATTCTTAAATATTTTTGTCAATAGGAAAACTCTTTGCACACATCTCATTTTCCTCATGGCATCTTCTCAGCACATTGTCCTATTTGGCAGTGGGAACATATATAATTGATAAAGCTTATAGGTCAGCATTTTTCAACTTTTGAGTGATGTCGTATTTAGTACTTGCTTCTCTATCTTCATTCCTACTTATTAATTACCTAATTAGAGAAGATATTATAGATAATAAAAAATAAACCTGGCTAGTTTGACAAATAGCTATTAAGCTTTTGTCTCTAAATCTTGCTGGTAATGTTCAAAAACTAATGAGATTATTGTGTAGAAAATTACATAAAAAGTTTTTTCTTTTTTGGGGGTCACACCTAGTGATGCTCAGGGGTTACTCCTGGCTCTGCACTCAGGAATTACTCCTAGTGGTGCTTGGGGGACCATATGGGATGCAGGGGATTGAATCCAGGTCAGCCATGGGCAAGGCAAATGCTCTACCCGCTGTATTATCGCTCCATCCCCAAGAAGCATTTTTTTTTTAAATTTTTATTAGTGAAACACCATGAGGTACAGTTGTAGACTTACAAACTGTGCTTGGATTTCGGTGATACCATGATCAAATACCCATCCCTCCACCAGTGCCATTTTCCACCACCAAGGATAATATCCCTCCCCCCCATTCCCCCCATCCCCCCCTGCCACTGTGGCAGGGCATTCCCTTTTGTTTTCTCTCTCCTTTTGGGTGTTGTGATCAGCAAAAGAGGCATTGAGTGGCAAACATGTTCAGTCCAGTCTACTTTCAACCTGCCCAAGAAGCATTTTTTTAAAGTTTGAGATTAAGTCCATAAACATTTACGATTTTATGACAGAAAATAGATTATAGGTTAGCTACTAGGAAACTTTTTTACATAAGTCTGTCTCTCTCTTCCACTCAGATCCCAATTAAAGTATACAAATAAATACATTTACTGAGGAAAATTTTACCAACATCTCTTAATGAAAGATGATTATAAACTAAAATTATAGAACAGTGATTTATCCTCCTGGCTGCACTCAGTCCCCCCACCTCAACCCTGGCCCCCTACTCCAAGAGAAGTGCCTGCCTCCCAGTCTCTCACCAGGAACCACACTCCCCTGCCAGTCACCGCCCCTAGAGTGCTGAACCCACTCCTCCAACATGTGTGTGGACTCTTAGTGTCACCTCCCTGTATCTATCTATTGCAGTATACCTTAAAAATCTCTAACCACAAACTTGTGTGGATGCAAAGTGTCTGCGTGAAGAAGTTACTGTGTCTGTAACCCACATATTAGGCACTAGGTAACTCAGGCCTCACATATCTTTATCTATCAATAAACTACAGTAACACACAAAGATAGCCCCATTGCAGGCTCAAAAAAAAAACACAGTGAAAAATTCAAAAAGCAAAAGTAAGCAAAAGTAGAATGGTAAAACAATGCAGAAACTCACCAGGCTTAATGATTAAAGTTGCTATCCCAGATGAATCAAACAGAAATAATGAACTGTATAACCTCTCCAATAAAAGATTTAAATGGAGCTTTTAAGGATATATAAGAAGGCAAAGAAGCAATGGACACAGGGCTGATAAAATACAGGAGAATTTGAGAGTAGAAATGAGGAAAATGCAAACAAAAATGCCAAGCAGAAAAGAAGACCTAAATATCTTGATAGATGAAATGAAAAACACAGTGGAAGGACTCAGCAACAGAGTAACAGCTGCTAAGGACAGAATCAGTGAGCTCCAAGACGAGATGCAGAGAATCTCCAGACAACAGCAGAAAATGGAAAAGAGCCTCAAAATAAACCAACAGATGTCATGAGAAAATCAGGATGAAGCCAAGATTAATAACATAAGAATCATTGGAATCCCAGAGAGAGAGAATGAAAACCCTGACAAAGACGAAACTTTCAAAGACATCATTGCTAAGACGTTCCCAAAGCTGAAGAGCATATGCGATCAGATTCAGGAGGCCCAAAGGGAACCAGCTAGAAGGAATAAAAAAAAATGCCCCAAGACAAACCCTGATTAGAATGACAAAAACCATAGACAGAGATAGAATTCTGAAAACAGCAAAATCAAAGAAAGAAGTTGCTTAGAAAGGGGCATCCTTACGATTCACAGCATACCTATCTGATGAAACCATAAGGGCCCAAAGACGGTGATGGGATAGAGAAAACAAACTCAATGCTATAAATGCCTCACCTAGAATACTTTACCCAGCTAGACTCTCAGTCATATGAGAAGGAAAAACACACAGCTTCACAATTCAGAAACTTCAAAACTATGGTTACAAAAGCAATTTAATGGGGCTACTTTAAGTCAAGACAAGGCCTTCAAATACACCAAATTTTGCAGAAAGATGGGACAAAACCCTATAACAATAATCTCTTTCAATGTGAATGGGCTAAATGTGCCAATTAAAAGACACAGAGTGACAGGATAGACCCCAAAATTGAACCCAACATTCTGCTGCCTGCAAATAACGCATCTGAAAAGACAGAGAAACCACAGACTCAAAGTGAAAGGATAGAAAACAATTCTACATGCAGACAACTCCCTTAACAAAGCTGCAGTGACCATACTAATATCAGATCACATAGACATCAGATTGCAATAGGTACAAGAGACAGGACCATTTCTTAATGATCAAAGTATATCAAGGAGAAATCATATTTCTAAATGTATATGCACTTAATCAGGAAGCAGTAAAATACTTAAAACAACTGCCCATAGACTTGTAGCAAGACATTGTTAGCAACTTAGTAACACAAAAACAGTTGGAGATTTCAACACCAACTTATCACATCTACATAGATCAACCAGACTCAGGCTCAGCAATGACATGTTTTATCTGAGAGAAGAAATAGAAGAAATGGGCTTAATATATATATATATATATATACACATATATACAAAGTATACACATGTATACATATATAAGACTATATATTTATGACATTTCCTCTCCAAAAAGCTTAATACACATTCTTCTCAAATGCACATGGAACATTCTCCAAGTTAGACCACACGTTATGCAACAAAACATACCTCCATAAAATTTAGAGGATAGAAATTATATCATTGACCTTTTCATACCATGTAGCACAGTAGCACTTTCATCCCATTGTTCATCAATTTGCTCAGCGGACACCAGTAACGTCTCCATCCATCCCTGTCACATGCTAGTGTACCCCAATGGCATCTGCTCCCTCCAGAAACATGAAGTGAGATTTCTTGTTACTGTTTTTGGCATATAAAATATGCCATGGATAGCTTTCCAGGCTTTGCCGTGAGGGCGGGATGCTCTCAATAGCTTGCTGGGCTCTCGGAGAGGGAGAGAGGAATCAAACCCAGGTTGGCCACATGCAAGGCAAAAGCCCTACCTGCTGTGCTACCGCTACAGCCCATTCAGACCATAATGCACTGAAAATAGAAGTGAATCACACACAGAAACAGAAATTCAAACTGAGCACCTGGAAATTAAATAATTCACCAAGGAACAATGAGAGGCTTAGAAAGAAAATCAAAGAGGAAATCAAAAAATTCCTGGAAATAAATGAGAATGAAGGCACGAAAAAAAGTGTTAAGAGGAAAATGTATAGCTTTACAAGCATTCCTCAGAAAGAAAGAGAGATCCTACATAAATAACCTCACAGCTTAAGATCTTGGAGAATGACCAATAAAAGGAGCCCAAACCAATCAGGAAGAAAGAAATAATAAGATTTAGAGCAGAAATCAGAATAGAAACCTTATTTAGAATAAAAAACCTGTTTTTTTAGTATAGAAACCTAAAAGAAATTGAAATATCAACAAAATCAAGAGCTGATTCTTTGAGAAAATAAACAAGATTGATAAACCACTTCCAAGATGAGAAGGAAAGAGAGAGACCCCTAATAAACAGAATCAGAAATGAAAAGGGGGACATCACAACAGAAACTACAGAAATTCAAAAAAGCATCAAAGATTACTTTGAAAGTCTGTATGCCATGAAACAAGAAAATCTAGAATAAATGTATAAATTCCTGGACTCATAATCTTCCAATGCTGACCCAAGAAGACTTAGAATGCCTGAACAGACCTATCAATATTAAGAAAATTGAAATAGTAATCAAAGTCCTTTGAAAAACAAAAGCCCTGGCCCAGATAGATTCACTAGTGAATTCTTCCAAAACTTAAGCAGGCAGAGATACCACCAAAAAAGATAATTATGGGCCGATATACCTGATAAACATGGATGCAAAGATCTTCAACAAAATACTACAAATAGAATCCAATGGCTCATCAAAAAGATTATACACCATGACTAAATAGGATTCATCCCAAGGATGCAAAGATGATTTAACACCCGCAAGTCAATCAACATAGTACACCATATTAATAAAAGAAAAGATAAAAAAGTTCATATAAATAAATGCAGAGAAGACATTTGAAAAGATCCAGCATTTATTTATGATAAAAACTCAACAAAATGGGAGTCAAAGGAACTTTCCTCAATACAGTCAAAGCTATCTACCATAAGCCCAAAGCAATCATTATTCTCAATGGGGAAAAACTAAAGGCCTTCCTTTTAAGATTGGGAACAATACAAGGGTTGCCCACTCTCACCAATTCTATTCAATATAGTACTGGAAGTACTTGCCATAGCAGTTAGGCAAGAAAGATATCAAGGGCATCCAGATATGAAAGGAAGAAATCAAGCTCTCACTAGTTGCAGATGCTGTAATACTATATTTAGAGAATCCTAAAGCCTCTACCAAGAAGTTCCTAGAAATAATAGGTATGCTTAGTAAAGTGGCAAGTAACAAAATCAATACCCAAAATTCCATGGATTTCCTATATACAGATAATGAAAGAGAAGAAAGAGATATTAAAAGAAAACAATCCCACTCACAATAATGCCACAGAAAATCAAGTACCTTGTAATCAGTTTAAATGAAGAGGTGAAGGACCTATACAAAGAAAACTACAAAACACTACTTCAGAAATAACACAGGACACCAGGAAATGGAGACACATCCCCTGCTTGTGGATCAGGAGAGTTAACATTGTCAAAATAACAATATTTCCCATAGCATTGTACAGATTCAGTGCTGTCCTTATGTCCCATGTCCCTATAAGGATACCCATGACATTTTTCAAAAAAAAAACACACAAACTTTCCTAAAATTTTTTTGGAGCAATAACCCCCCCCCCAGGAATAATGAAAGCAACCTTTGGGAAAAAGAAGATGTGTAGCATCATCTTCCCCAATTTCAAACTGTATTGGAATAGAAACAGACCTGCAGACCAAAGGAACAGAGCTGAATATTCTAACACAGCCTCTCAAGTATATTATCACTTAATCTTTGATAAAGGAGCAAAAAATGCGAAGTGGAGCAATGATAGCCTCTTCAACAAGTGGTGTTGAGAAAACTGGACAACTACACGCCAAAAAAAAAAAATTAACTCAGAACTCTGTCTAAAACCAAGGACAAAGTTCAGATCCAAATGGATTAAAGACCTCTATGTTAGACCTGGATCTATAAGGTACATGGAGGGAAATGTAGGCAGATCCCTCCATGATATTGAAGTTAAAGGCATCTTTAAGGATGAAACACCAATGACCAATCAAGTAGAAACAAATATCAACAAATGGGATTACATTAAATCAAGAATCTTCTGCACCTCAAAAGAAACAGTGACCAAATTACAGAAAGAGCTCACAGAATGGGAAAAATTATTTACCCAATATCCATCAGATAGGGGCTTAATATCCAGGCTATACAAGACACTGGTAGAACTTTACAAAAAAAAAAGTAGAAAAATGGGAAGAAAAAACGAACAGAAACTTCCTTAAAAAAGAAATACAAATGGCCAAAAGGCACAAGAAAAAAAAGGTCCACATCACTGGTCATAAGGGAGATGCAAATCAAAGTAACAATGAGAGAGCATCTTACACTACAAAAACTGGTCCACATCAAAAACAACAAGAACAACCAGTGCTGGAGCAGATATCAGAGAAGGTGACTCTCAATCATTGTTGGTGGGAATGCTGACTGGTTTAGCCTCGATGGAAAACAACACGGATATTCCTGCAAAACTAGAAACTGAGCTCCCATATGACCTAGCAATACCACTTCTGTGAATAGTATTCCCAGAGGAGCAAAATAATACAGTAGAAATAATATATGACTTGTATGTTTATTGCAGCACTGTTTACAATAGCCAGAATCTGGAAAAACCTGAGTGCCCAAGAACAGACAACTGGTTAAAGAAACATTGGTACACCTATACGATGGAATACTATGCAGCTGTTAGAAAAGACGAAATCATGAAATTTTCATATAAGTGGATGGACATGGAGAGTATCATGCTAAGAGAAATGAGTCAGAAAGAGAGGGGCAGACATAGAATGACTGCACTCATTTGTCGAATATAAAGTAACGTAACAGGAAACTAACACCTAAGGACAGTAGAGATAAAGGCCAAGAGGATTGTACCACGCCTTGGCATCACATGCTGGGAGAAAAGGCATCTGAGATAAAGAAGGGATCACTAAGTAAATGATGGTGAAAGGCATAGCTTGGGATAGGAGATGTGTGCTAAAAGTAGACTATGGACCAAACATGACGGCCGCTTAGTACTTGTATTGCAAATCATAACACTCAAAAGGAGAGAGAGAGAGTAAGAGGGATTGTGCCTGTCCCAGAGGCAGGGAGTGGGAGGTGGTGGTGGTGGCAAGAAGGATATTGGAAACATTGGTGGTGGAGAATGGGCACCGGTGGAGGGATAGGTGATCGATCATTGTATGACTGAAACATAATCATGAAAGTTTGTAAATCAGTAACTGTAACTCATGATATTCAATAAACTGCACTGTCCTCCCATTGTTCATTGATTTGCTTGAGCGGGCACCACCAGTAATGTCATTGTGAGACTTGATGTTACTGTTTTTGGCATATCAAATATGTCACGGGTAGCTTTCCAGTTTTTTCTGTGTGGGTAGGATACTCTCGGTAGCTTTTTGGGTCCTCCTAGAGGGGCAGAGGAATTGAACCTGGGTCAGCTGCGTGCAAGGCTAACACCCTACCTGCTGTGTTAACATTAAAAAAAGAAAATAAATTTATATGCCATTGAAAGTCACATACACACAAGTTAAAAACAAAAAATAGGCAAAATGTACAATCCTTTTAAATGAGCAATAAAAAAGAATATTGGTACAAGAATTTAAGCTAAAAACGGTAGAATTTAATGCAAACATTATAAATGTAATGATATTATTTATGAAAATATGTTATAAAAATATAAAAATCTTGAGCCCTTGCATAAATGAGCCAACATCAAAATCACCTGTAGCACTATAGCACTGTCCTCATGTTGTTCATCAATTTGCTCCGGTGGGCCCAGTAACGTCTCCATTGTGAGACTTGTTACTGTGTTTGGCATATGGACTACGTTATGGATAGCTTGCTAGGCTTTGCCAAGGGGCCGAGATACTCTCTGTAGCTTACAGGGCTCTCTGAGAGGGGCAGAGGAATCAATCTCAGGTCGGCTGGGCCAGCCGCATGCAAGGCAAATGCCCTACTGCTGTGCTGTCACTCCAGCCCCCAAATACACCAAATAAACAAAATATTAAGTTGGTTGAAACTCAAAAAATAATAAAATATTGAAGTATTGCACTGTAGCACTGTCCTTCCGTTGTTCATTGATTTGCTCGAGCAGGCAACATTAATTTCTCCATTATGAGACTTGTTGTTACTGTTTTTGGCATATCCAATACGCTATGGGGAGCTTGCTAGGCTCTGTCATGTGGGTGAGATACTCTTGATAGCTTGCTGGATTCTCCGAGAGGGATGGAGTAATCGAACCCACGTCAGTCACATGCAAGGCTAACGCCCTACCCACTGTGCTATCGCTCCAGCTCAAATAAAATACTAGTAAATTAGAATACTATAAATAAGATAAATGTATTATTTTATATTCTGCAAAATATAAAGAACACATAAATAATTTAAATAGTACAGCAGCATAGAAATTTAGCGTTTCGTCTTTACCAGCCATAAAACATTTGTTTAAAAAATAGTTATGCATTGAGCTGTGTTTCAAGTGTCAATACTTTACAAACTGTACCCATTGTGAATGATATATTTTATGAACATAATGAAAGAAGAAAATAATAACGAAACAAATAATACTCAGTTAACCCGACCATCACCAGAGATTTGTTTTTATGATTTTCTTTTTATTTCTATGTAAGTATTTCTGTTTAGTGCATATTTTAACAAGCCATTTTCTGTAGTCATCATAACGACATCATTTGGTATTTGACAATTGTAGCGTATATAGATATTGTTTTTCCATTTCTTTCTGACCATTATGGGCAGAAAGCAGCTTTTGTGAAAACAGATACTGTTAATTTTCAGGTCCTTGTGGACAGCATGCCAGATTGCTACAGTGAAGCCCAGATACCTTCAGTGTTTTAACTTATATTTAGCAGTTTTATTAATTTAACAGCTCATCTTTGTGGTCTATAGCAGCCCCTGCAGCAACAGGAATCTTTGCACCTGGCTTAGCGACCCCATTGCCATTTCCTTTGTTCTCAGCCTCACGTTTGACTCCAACGCTTCAAGACTCTGGCAGCTTGCCTGGGTTGTCTCCACTCATCTGCTATCTGTGGTGATGATGGGTATGCTGCGGCTTCTATCAGTTTGGGTCACCAGTAACATGTCTGCAATTTCTCTTCTTCCTTTCGTTTTTTCCACAATCCACCCATCTACTTGCCTAGCTATGTATTGTCATGCAGAAGTGTGTCTTACCTAATTCTGCTATTAACTGTTTTTATTGTCTGACTGAGTGCACCCATACCCCACTTCCCTTCTGTTTTAATATTTTAGTAGGAAGGACGGTCACGGTCACGGTCCTCCCGTTATTCATGGATTTGCTCCAGCGAGCCCAGTAACATCTCCATTGTGAGACTTGTTGTTACTGTGTTTGGCATATCGAATACATCACGGGTAGCTTGCCAGGCTCTGCCGTGCGGGCGAGATACTCTTGTTAACTTGCCAGGCTCTCCGAGAGGGGCGGAGGAATCGAACTCGGGTTGGCCATGTTGGCTGCGTGCAAGGCAAACGCCCTACCTGCTTTAAGTGGCATGTACCATTTGCAAGATTAAACTGCTATTGAGATGGGGTATTGTGCTTCCAGCAGGTCAATCTGTACCTGTGAGGCAAGTGCATCAGCAGCCTGATGGTGCCTTCAGACTTCTAGATATCCCCAAATTGCTGCTGTGCCTCTGGTCAGACCCCAGCAGTTGGGGCCAAGTTTACCAAGAAAGTAAATGACCAAAAGTTTGGTATGTGGGAGCCATACCCACAAGTCACCTCCAGCTCAGCTATATAATTGGGGGCAAGGCCTCTCTGGTTTCTGATCAAACTGTTTAACTACCATGATTCCAGAGACTCAGAAACAAATCTTGAAACACAGCAGCTTTTGGCAGAAATGTGTCTGTTCCCACAGTAGGTTACTGGTGCCGGGCCACCCCAGGTGGGAATAGGTTTTGGCAGAAATTCCTCAAGATTTAATTGTTAAAATTTCCGGATTCCGGGGCTGGAGTGATAGTACAGCAGGTAGGGCGTTTGCCTTGCATGCGGCCGACCCAGGTTCGATTCCCAGCATCCCATATGGTCCCCTGAGCACCACCAGGAGTAATTCCTGAGTGCAAAGCCAGGAGTAACCCCTGTGCATCTCCGGGTATGACCCAAAAAGCAAAAAAAAACAAAAACAAAAACAAAATTCAGGGTTCCAAAATTGTGGCCGCATGACATCATATGTTATTCATAACCAGCAATAGAAAACAATTGTTTACGGTTGCCTTTTTGGCAAGATATGAGTATTGGGGGAAAATCCCAAGTAATAATGGTGGATCTGGTATCGAAATATTGAATGTGATCAAAGTAGAGAGAGAGAAATGTGGAAGTCATCTTCCCCACAGGTAGGGGGAGGGTATGGAATAGGAGGTATACTGGGAGTTTTGGTGGTGGAAAATGGGCACTGGTGAAGGGATGGGTGTTTAATCATTGTATGACCAAGACTTAAACCTGAAAGCTTTGTAACTGCTCTCAGGGTGATTCAATAAATAAATTTATAAAAAGGAAAAAGCGGGTAGGGCGTTTGTCTTGCATGCGGCCAACCCAGGTTCGATTCCCAGCATCACATATGGTCCCCTGAGCACCACCGGGAGTAATTCCTGAGTGCAAAGCCAGGTGTAACCCCTGTGCATCTCCGGGTATGACCCGGAAAGTAAGGCGGAGTTCATGTCCAATTCAATCAGCCTAATCAATGGCTGAATAAATAGCAATGTCAAGGTCACAGTCCTCCCATTGTTCATCAATTTGCTCGAGCGGACCCAGTAACGTCTCCATCATGAGACTTGTTGTTACTGTGTTTGGCACATTGAATACATCATGGGCAGCTTGCCAGGCTCTGCCATGCAGGCGAGATACTCTCGGTAGCTTGCCAGGCTCTCCAAGAGGGGCGGAGGAATCGAACTCGGGTCGGCCATGTTGGCTGCTTGTAAGGCAAACGCCCTACCACTGTGCTATCGCTCCAGCCCCAAATATTCCTACATTGAAATAAAAAATAATTAAAAAATTAAAAAATGAAATAAAAATCAAGTGATGGGTTAAGGATAGTCAGTGTAATATTTTTAATTGACAGATACTCTGCCCCCTGCCTATTAGTAATGCCACAGTGAATAGCATGTGACAAACAGTATTTATAGAAGAAACAAAAGAGAGAAAAGGTCTCAGCTGAAGGATAAAAGTGATAGCTACTGTTCAGATTACACTAATCTCTAAAGTAATTTTTTAATTCAATTTTATTTAAACTGACCCTTGATTACTTAAATACATCATTTTATAATGAGTATTACATGGTACTTTTATTACCCTGAAATAAATTGTAGAGATAATATTATCTATGTGCTTACAAAATGGCTCAATTATTGTAATGCTTAAATTAACATATGGAAGTAATAAAAGCTTATAATAAGAAAAACAATAAACTGCTATTTAGTTATATTCACTTTATTCTCATCAATGTTCTTTTCAAAATCATTTTTCTTTTCTTTACTACCATTTTAAAACTGAACTGACAAGTTTCCTAAATAATTCGAAGATCAAGGGAAATATAAATGTGAGTTATATAATCGAAAGCTGCCAAGAGTAAAATATTAGATATTAAAATTTAGAAAAAATATTCAAAGTTAAAATATCTCTATATGGTTTTAATATTTAAAAAGAAATTTAATTTAAGAAGTCATAAATGTCAAAAATAAAGCAGAGGTTGGAAAACTATACTTTAGGGACAAATTTCTATTTATCATATAATTTTGTAAGTTGGTATTAAAACAAAACCATGTTCACTTTGTGGACCACACTCAGCAATGCTCAGGGCTTACTCCTGCCTCTTTGCTCAGGATCACTACTAACTGGTTCAGGGGGACTATACGGGGTTCCAGGATCGAATCCAGGTAAATGGGCTGCCAATATGTTATTACTCCAGCTCCCTGACATCTTCATTTTTACTGTCTATGTCTGCTTTTAAGGTAGCATGGCACACATGCTCAGGACGAGCCTCACGCATGAATGAAGTCCCATGGAACCCAGACAATGAGGAACTTTGTGGTCTTGGACTCTGGACTCAACAGACCAGAATAGAAATCCTCTGCCTACTTCCCCCAGTCTCCAGTGACTCAGGGATCACACCTATAAGCCGCACTCTGCCAGCACCAGATAATATCCTCATCGGCCACCGTCCAGAACTCATGGATGCTCATCCCTGACGGGAGTATAAACAGAGGCTCCCAGAAGCATGCCGCCAGACTCTGCACCAGACTGTGGGGCGGGTGAGAGCCCTCCCCACCCCAAGAGACCCAGCCCCGGCAGTGAACCTCCACTGCTCAACCACTGCCACGCTCCAGGACACTTTCTAGACTGTGTGACTGCATGACACATTATAATACACTTCCTACCCATTTATGACACTCGGAGAACCCAGAAAGCTACCTAGACTATCCCGCTCACATGGGCAGAGCCTGGCAAGCTCTGTGTGGCATATTCAATATGCCAAATACAGTAACGACAATAGGTCTCATTCCTCTGAACCTTGAAGAACCTCCAATCATTGGGAAAAGGCGCATAAAAAGAGGCTGCTAAAATCTCAGGTCTAGGAGGAATAGAGATATTACTGGCACCCACTCAAGTAAATCGAAGATCAACAGGATGACACTGATACACTGATGCACTGATGGCACAAATGAATAGTTAAGACAGAGATGATTTTCCTTGACAAGTAATTAAACCCTTACTATATGATTCCTATAGAAAAGTTTACTGGTTTAATGACCGGTGTGCTAAGATATTACAAGAGCAAGGCAAGTGCTCTTCCTGCTGTATTATCTCTCTATTCAGAGAAAAAAAATAATATCTAAAAGTTCTAAACATTTGAATATGAAAATAAAATTAGAGAAATAAGAAACTATTATTTTTGAATTGTATGATTAAATTTTCTAAAAGCAAAATCAGGGAATAAAATAGATATATTGCTGTGATCTAATTGAGTTATAAATTGATCTTGACATGTTTCTTCAGCTGATAACAGGGAATCTCTTCTATATTGCATTTACTTGTCACTTCTCTCAATTTTTTTTTCAAACTTGGGTATGTTCTCATTATTTTTCTACTTCTTATTGTATATTTTTTAGATTTAGTTATTTAGTTTTAAGGTCACACCCAGAAATGCTCAGGGGTCCATTCTGACTTTATGCTCAGGGGTCACTTCTGGTGGTGCTGAGGGAACTCTATGAGGTGCCGGGGATCAATTCTGGGTCAGCTGCCTACAAGGCAAGTGCCCTACCCATTGTAGTATTGCTCCAGCCTCTATTTTTGAAATTTATAAAGCAGTTACTTTGTAAAATATATGTTAATTGGGGTGTGTATAATATTTACTTTCGAATCAAAACTTTTTGTTGAATATTTTAGAAACAATGGTATTACCTTTATTCTGTTGGATACATATATAATTGTTTAGTCCAATACAGTGTTTACTCTTTATCATTATGGAGCCGTGTTGGCAATATTCCTTCATTTTAAAGTGAATGCTTTTCATTTATGATTATAGGCATTATACAGGAGGTACTCTACTGCTACAAATATATGCTGTTCTTCATAAGTTTATTTATATAAGTATTAGATTAATAACTTTATTTTATTGAATGGTAGTAATATGTTTCTATTTGTATTTATTTCTGTGTTTGTCAGAGGGGGTGGATATCAGGCCACACTTGGTAATGTTCAGTAACTATTTCTGTAACTGAGTATCACAGAGTGAGTAAACTAAAAAAAATAATTAAAAATCTCTTTACTCAGCCTGTGCCCTAATACTCCATGGTAGATAGCTTAATTGCAGTCACTGTCCTCATAACCTCAGTGCTCTGGTGACCATATTGTTAGCCTCCTGGACATAGGACTTACTATATCCTGAGCCTGCTCAGGCCTGCCAACGGGCTCCGGGCAGTCTTTCTTCACTCACTCTCCTTATTCTTGAATTCTGGGACCTGTTCCAACAACTTGACTTCTCACACGCTGCCTCTCTGGAAGTGAGGCCCGCTCTCACTGGATCCCATCCACATATTTAAAATTATGTTGTTCACAAAAAGAATGAGGGAGGTAGTAGAAAGAGAAGAAGTAAATAGCTTCTTTTTAACAAGAACAATTAAACAAGAAATTATTAACATAGATAAAATACATCTTATGGAATTTATAAACATAATGTCAAGGAGGGCTGGAGCTATAGCACAGCGGGTAGGGCATTTGCCTTGCATGCAGCCAATATGACCGACCCGAGTTCAATTCCTCCGCCCCTCTCGAAGAGCCCGGCAAGCTACCGAGAGTATCTCGCCTGCACAGCAAAGCCTGGCAAGCTACCAGTGATATATTCGATATGCCAAACACAGTAAAAACTAGTCTCATGATGGAGACATTACTGGGCCCGCTCGAGCAAATCAATGAACAATGGGAGGACAGTGACGGTGACAATGTCAAGGAAGTTCCTCAATACCTGGTAATGCAGAGCTTTGTGGGCTTGGACTCCAGGCTCAGTGGGACCCAGAAACAGATCCTCTTCCTGCTTCCCCCAATCTTCAGAGACCCAGGGATCACACCCATAAGATCCACCCTGCGGGTACCAGATAAATACCTCATTGACCGACCTCCACTACCCAACAGTCACCATGCTCCAGGCTGCTTTCTGGTCTGTGCAGCCGCAAAGCTTACATCATAAAACATTTCTACCCACTTTCCATAATTACCACACTATATTTGATGGGGTTCAAATATGATGTGAACCATGGGAACACCTGTAAGGGCGATTAGAGGTCGCTCTGAAAGTCTCTATCCCTCTCAGAGAGCCTGGCAAGCTAGCGAGAGTATCCCGTCCACACGGCAGGGCCTGACAAGCTATCCATGGTTTATTTGATATGCCAAAAACAGCAAAAACAATGGGCCTCATTCCCCTGATCATGGAAGAATCCCCAATATGGCAGCGTTAAGAAGGATGAGCAAGGAGAGTTTGATAAAATCTGAGGGCTGAACTAGGCTGCCAAAACAAAAAAGAACTAAAATAACTGTATGTACTTTCAGTTCATGTATGCTGGCATCAGATGCTTCCATCAAGGACCTGATGCCGCAAGCGTAAAAGACCAAGTACTACATCATTGGTCTGACAGGGACGAGAATGCATCAACCACATAATGCCATTTTCAACACTAGAGAAGAACTGTTCCTCAGAACATGTGACAAAAGAGGCGTCAATGGTGTCGGTGCCCTTGTCAACATGAATTTGGCCATGAGCATTGATTCATTCGAATACCTAAAAACCTGAATCAGACAATTACAGTTGAATAGTTGTGGCACACTGCAGGCAGTTTCTATCTTCATTGTCTATGCACCAACATCCAATTGAATGAAGAAGAGTGAAGAAGAGCTGGAGAAATTCTATAAAGAAGACCACGTCTTCTACAAGATCTTGTCGGAGATTTTAATGCCAAGATAGAACCGAGAAGATCAGCCGAAGAACACATCAGGACCCATGACCTAGAATGGAATGAACAGGGTGAGAGACTGAGTTCATCATGTCGACCAAGACCATCCATGGTAACACAGTTCTAGAAGGCCAAATCTAAACATTGGACATGGGAGTCTCCCAGTGGATGGTTCCACAATGAAATTGACCACATCATATTCAATCCATGGTTTTGCCTGACAAATGTCTCTGTTGAACCAAAATTCCGAACGGGATTGGAGCACCGTCTTCTTCATGCACAATTCTTCACAGAGAGGGGAGAAAGGACTGCAAAGTTTAAGAAGAGAACTCCCAGTACAACCAAAGTTGTGCAGAGAAGTGATAAAGGCAGACTTCAAAGAGAGAAGAGCAGCAGTGTTGGCCAATGCAGCCGGGAAAAGCATTTGTAAAGCTTGCCTGTCCTTTGCCAACTACAAGACCAAGATGACTGCACTCTGATGTCCTGATGGATCTATCACATCTTCCAGAAGGGCAATAGAGAAGATTATCCACGACTTCTACTCTGTTCTCTCCGATAGCTATGTCTTCTTGCCCACATACCAATTTCCGCAGATTGGATATTTAGTTCCTAACGTTCTTCCTTCCAAAATCTGACATGCCATTTTGTCAGTAAAGAAGTGTACAGCACCCGGTCTGCACAAGGTTAGATTCGAACACCTGAAGTACCTGCCGTCAGTACTCCTCAATGGTTTGACTCTTCACACGCTATCTGTGTGAATGCAAGCTTCCATCCCAAGGGAAAACCAGTAGGACCGTTCTATTGTACAAGAAGGGAGACATCCACAACATTGACAACTATCGCCTGATCTGCCTGTTGTCCATCATCTACAAGTTGTTCACTCGAGTCATCCTGAATAGAATAGGCAAAACACTAGACAAAGGAAAATCATGTGAGCAATCTGAGTTCTGAAAAGGATTCAGTATAATTGACCATACACACACGGTGACCAAGCTCATTGAGGTTTCTCGAAAGTTCAATATGCCACTATTTCTAACGTTCATTGATTTAAAGAAGACTTTTGATTCTGTGGAGACTGAAGTGGTCATCAAAGCCCTAGAGAAACAGGGCATTCACACTCAGTACATCAGGATCCTCTGAGAGCTGTATTACAGATTCATCACCAGGATCTCACTATTCTACAAGGAAGTGATCATTGACGGAAAGAGAGGGGTTCGGCAGGGTGATACCATCTCACTGAAACTCTTCAGTGTCACCCTCGAGAAAGTCATACGATGACTGGAATGGGAAGAAATAGGAGTGAAGATAGATGGTCGGCAACTAAACCACCTCCACTTCGCTGATGACATTGTTCTAATAACATGAAACATTAGCCAAGCAGCATAATTGTGGCTGACTTCAACCGTGAGTGTGGAAAGGTCAGACTGCGGTTGAATGTCACAAAGACAATGTTCATGAAATACGAACGAGTCCCTGACGTCCTATTTGTTCTCAATGGAATGAACATCTCCAAATGCAGCAGTTATGTGTACCTAGGTGGAGAACTCAACATGAGGAATTACTTGGCACCAGAACTGCCAGAACTGCGCAGGAGGAAAAGAGTGGCATGGAAGGCCTTCAAGAGTGTCAAAGAAGTTAAGAGGATGAAGAACCTCCAGCTCCAGGCATGTTTTCGACTCTGCTGTTCTTCCTGCAATATACGCCTCAAAGACCTGGGCCCTACGAAAACAGGAGAACAGTATTCATATCACCCAAAGAGGAATCAAAAGAGCTATGCTTAGATTAACATGTTTTACTCAAGTGAGAGAAGGAATTCCTGGAGTTCCGACCTTTGTCAACTATCGAAGATCAGGAACACTGCCTCCTAATGCAGTTTGACAAAGTATAGTGGTAAATTATATTTGAAGAAAATTTTGTACTAAATGTAATAGTACTATTCATCTTCTTTGAATTAATAGCTCTCTTTTTAGTGATTAAATAGCAAATTATGAAATAAGTACAATTTTATAAGGATAAAATGCTAAATGACACATCAATATATTTATTTATTTATTTTTGCTTTTTGGGTCACACCTGGCAATGCACAGGGTTTATTCCTGGCTCTTTACTCAGGAATTACTCCTGGTGGTGCTCAGGGGACCATATGGAATGCTGGAAATCGAACCCGGGTTGGCTGCATGCAAGGCAAATGCCCTGCCCGCTGTGCTATTGCTCCAGCCCCAACACATCAATATATTTAATACACGAATTATTCCATGTATATAGAATATCAGGAAGAAAACTAACAATTTTTAAAATGTAAATTATTTTATTACACAAAGAAATCTTAAAATGTACTCATTAAATGGTCTGGTTTTGTGTTTATGTGCACTTATGCATTTTATGCTTTGTTATATGCAGATGATATGGATACATATGAGACCATACAATACCATACTCTATAATTTGTCTAATGTTTACTGAGATTTTCCTCTTTCTGTACTCTTTTGGGGCTTTTTGGGGACACGTCTAGTGCTTCTAGGGAGTTATTTCTGAATATGCTTACAGGTCTGTCATGGAAGTGCTCAGGGGAACCCACAGAGCCAGAGATTGAACCAGGGTTAGCCTTGTGCAAGGCAAGTACTACACTCTCCAGTTCCTCTTTACATACTCGCAAAATTTTGTGTCATGCACACGTTCTTGTAGCACTTTTCTGTCCGAATGTAAAAAATTACTAGAGCATGATTTTTTGTTTCATAATTCTGGAGTTCAAAATTCCTAAATCAGTTTTATTGGTATCAACCTGCGTATTATTGGCAAGGCTAGTTTATTTTGGAGGTTCTGAAGGAGAATGAGTTTAGATACTGTTTAAACATACTTGAGGTGATTTACATACTGTCTTACAACTAAATGCATTCTTTCTTTTGCAAAGAACATCACTCATCTTTATTTCTTTTTCATATCACCTTTTTCTCTTTTGTGACTCTCTGATACCATTCATATAAGAATTACCATGGTTAAATTATCTTGTATTATCACACCCAAGTGCTAATTGATGTGATCTCTCTCTCTCTCTCTCTCTCTCTCTCTCTCTCTCTCTCTCTCTCTCAAGATTATCGGTTCCCTCAAACTGTAAAATACCTTTGGTTCAAGTAAGGTGTCTTTTACAACCTCCTGCAAGTAACAACAGAATATGGATATATTTCTAGATGCACTATTGAGCCTATCTCTGTTAGAAACTATTATAGAAATATAGTCCTTACTATATACATGTATACTTTACTATGATCTTGCATGAGAGGAATTTGGCTTTCTTAAAATATTTGTAACATATAAAGTATTAGCAGAAAATATAGGCAATAGGGAAAGTTATTCTGAGGAACACAGTATATATTCTGGCATTGGGTACAGGATATTTCTAGAAATCAGAGCCTATATAGAAATTTATGAGTTTAGAGTAGATGTTCAAGGATTCTCCATCCATGGCTATAACTTCTAAAATAACTGTTACTCTTAAGAAGAAAGATAGAAAAATATTTCCACATTCCTGCCAATCTAGTAGTTGGTCTAGCTCTGGTCCTGGTTCAAGGACCATCTCAGTCAGAGAAAACTCTGACATTCATTAGTAGCCACTCAATATTTGAGGAAACTTTATCCAGTAAGTCTTCTTCTAGTATATCTTCTTCCAGGCAATGATCCCTGGGAAATCAACTGAAAACTTACCATAGGATTAGTATCAATACTAAATACATGAAGATGTTCTCTATCAAAATATAAGCATGTATTATTTTGTAGGAAATATATATGTATTATATATACATATATTATATATAAATATAAATATATATATATATATATATATATATAGCAGTGCAATAGCACACACGCTGGAGCGATAGCGCAGCGGATAGGGAGTTTGCCTTGCATGAGGCCAACATGGTTGACCCGAGTTTGATTCCTCTGCCCCTCTCTGAGAGCCCAGCAAGCTACCAAGAGTATCTCGCCCGTCTAGCAAAGCCTGGCAAGCTAACATATTCAATATGCCAAAAACAGTAACAACAAGTCTAACAAGTCTCACAATGGAGACATTACTGGACCCCCTCGAGAAAATCAATGAACAACGGGAGAACAGTGACAGTGACAGCATTATTCAAAAGGGCTCTGTCATATATAATTATTTTTAGCTCCCAACCAATTAGAAATCATATTTTTACATAGTAATAAAATAATTAAATTTATGTACCATGGTTAAATTATCTTGTATTATCACACTTGTATTATATATTTTTATATTTATATATTATATTAATATATAAATTTATATATTAATTTATAGTAAATATTTTAATTTCATAATTAAATCTATATAAATTATTGTATAATAATTAAATTATATACAATAATTTATATAAATCATTTTATTTAAATTTAATTATTAAATAAAATAATTTAAAATTTATATTTTAAATTAATAAAATAATTAAATTTTATAAATAAAATTTATATTTTATTTATAATTTATATACATTATAAAAGATATGCTACTCATATATTTTTAAAAACATTAAGTATTAATGGGAGCAACTAACAAGGTGCCAAATTTTATGTTTTTATCTCAATAAGTTTGAAGTCAAGGGAAGAGGGATGATGTTAAAATATTTATAGTGCATAGTTTGAATTGTGGGGTTGTAAGTGACTTGCTTTTTGAAGTTTCCAAATTTTCCATTGGGTATGCAGTGTTTTGTAAAAGAAAAAAGATCAATAAAAGGCATAGAATAAGTTTTCCTCAAATATTGATTTGATATTGGACTAAGGGAAGTTAAAAGGATCAGTGATATTATTGGGAATAGCGATGAGATGATAGTAGATCTATCAAATGAGATTTTACAAGACCATAGAATATTGAAAGTTATAGTAAAATTTCTCAATGAAGTGAACAGAACATATCACCAAGAATACTCTATCCAGCTAATTTATCATTCAGATTAGAAGGAACAATCCAGAACTTCATGGATAGGCAATAGTTTAGGGAATTTATAGTCTTGAAACCATTTCTTTTTAATTGAATTACCTTGAAATACACAGATAATAAAGCTTTTCATGGTCGGGTTTCAGTCCAATGTTCCAGTACTCATCTCTCCACCAGTGAACATTTCCTACCACAAATATTCCCAGTTTCTCTTGAAATCATTTTTGCAAGAAATGTTAAAATTTTTTTGTTTAATGTTTAAACTTCTTTAAAAGACAGAAATACTTCCTTTCATGTGTCATTGAATATGGTTGTCCTCTAGATTAAGAAAGGTTAAAAACATATAGCAATTAATCCCCACAAATTAATTTTTTGTTTTACTTTATGATAATTTTATCTGTCATTCTTTTAAGTCTTTGGACAAAGTAATATAAAATAAATTTGTTATATGCCTGCCACGAGGGGAGAAAAAAGAAGACTAATAAATGAAGAGTACGTAGAAAGGATTTAAATGTTTTTCAAACTTTGATTTTCTCCAGAGATCTCTTTTTCTACCATAAGCTGAAAACAAACACTCAGTAAAGGTTTGTACATGTAAAGAAAAAATATTGGTAGATTAATTCATAGTGCATTTACCTAAACTTAATCCTCTTTAGATTTTATATGAACAACAACATTTAGTGCTTGAGAATTCACAATGAAAATGATGTAACCTCGATATATATTCTAATTCACAATGAAATAATTTATCCTGTTAATCCTTTAATCTACTCTAGAAACACAATAATTGAGCTAGAACATGGATTATTCCCTCTGATTCAAAACATTTGGAGGTCAGAGTCTCAGAAGAGAATTTTTCACGTGTTTATTTGCTCTAATTCACATAATTGGTACATTAAAATGAGCAAATTAGAGACAGGCATCCAGAGGGTACTGGATTAGTGGGAGTCTTAAAAGCTTTGCAGCTTCTTTATATAATTATTGAGGAAGCATGTTTAATTAGAATAACACACATTAGTAACAATTAAACTTTGTCTAGGATAGGAAATTAACCCTTTTACAATTTAAAATTGGCACTTTAATTTTAGAGTACTCAGCCCAGCAGAAATGTTAATTTGTTTTAGTATAATATTCTGATACAGCAATAATATTTACAATCGTTCTACAATACAATCATACTATAATATAGAAAATCATTTTATAATACTATAATATGCTAATATACAGGTATGAAATAGAGATTTTAGTTTCTAGAGACATCTATATAAGACTCTTGTGAATGTGAAAGTTCGGTACTCAAAGCAATGGAGATTCACATACAATTTCAAGTGACTGCTTTGCTGGCTGGACTCTTTCTGAGCTGAGTGAAAAATAGAATGGAGAGACTTAAATAGTTGCTCCATTTCCTAATCCACATCTTGTACCTCAATTGAAAGGGGTTAAGAGCCCATTAAATTCTCTTCTTGGTCCATAAGCTTCTTTTCAGTACCTTTCCTGGGTTGTGAAGAAAATTTCCTGAAGGTGAGCCATTAAAGATTACTGTACTCCTGTAAATCCTTGACTTACATCTTGAAACATGGGGTCATTTTAATTATCTATGGATGAAAGACAGTGGTTTGACTTCAACTGACTTTCGATGTACTCTTATGATATAAAATGTCTTAAGGTTTTGAAATACTAACTCAATCATTACACTGTGAAACATTTCTGAATTATTTTTGTTTTTAATATTTTTAAATTTCTACCTATGTAGTTGATTGCTGCTAATACAGCAACTTTAACTTCTATGACTAAGGAGATGAAAATATTAATCTACAAATCTGAAAAATACGATATAAATGTTTGCTTTATAGTTTCCATTATGAAGGTACTCTCTTTATTAAAAGTCGTCAAAATTCCTATCAATAATTGTAACTAGAATCAGGGTATATAAGGAAGATGACAGAGATATTGCAAAACCTTTTGCTGGTTTGCTTATATTACAAAATTTTTCAGTTTGAATTATATCAGATTTATGTTCCCAATATTTTAAAATATTTTTTTCAACTTGAAGAGTGACTGTAACCCTATTAATCATACTTTTCTATCAATTATCATACAATATATTTATTATTTGAAATTGAATATGAAATACATACATGCATTATTTACATGCAGTGTTACATGGTCTTTGTAACATCTGCAAGTTTTATTTATTTTTAATCTTTTTAACAATAATGAATTTATCAAGCCTCAGGAAGCTTTGCTTCATTTTGAAGATTTGTGTAATTATAAATACAATCGCAGTAGTCCATGTTTTTCATGCCATTTTTCTCCTTTAATGGCAGGGTATTACCATATAGATGTCAACGGAGGCTATTCTGACATTTATTACACCTCCATAACACAAGAAGACAGTGGGAAAATGATTATGAAATCAGAAGTGCTAAATATTTATTTTTATATTTGAGGGGCTGAAGTGATAGCACAGCGGGTAGGGCATTTGCCTTACACATGGCTGACCCAGGTTCGATTCCTTTGTCCCTCTCAGAGAGCCCAGCAAGCTACCAAGAGTATCCTGCCCGCAGAGCAGATTCTGACAAGCTCCCCATGGCGTATTTGATAAGCCAAAAACAATAACAAGTTTCACAATGGAGACGTTACTGGTGCCCCCTCAAGCAAATGGATGAATGACTGGAGGACAGTGCTACAGTGCTACAGTTTATAATTTTGGGCCACACCTGATGGTGCTGGTAATTAAATTTAGATGAACCATGTGCAAGGCAAGCACCTTAACTTCCATACTATACTTCCAGCCCCATGGCATTTTGGTTCCCTTGGCTTGGTTGGTAGAGGCCACACATGCCTAAACACAGGACTTGCTCCTTCCTCTGTGCTCAGGATTGACTCCTGGCAATGTTCAAGAGACCACATGCTGTACTGATGGTTGAACTGAGTCAACTGCATGCAAAGCAAATACCTAAACCTATGTACTAGCTCTCCAATCTGGAGAAATATTTTGATGTTTAATGAAAAAATATAAATATAAATGACTACCTACCCATTTATTTAGTCAACATTTATTTCCTGTGCACATGTGGCCAGGCTTTATGCTGGCTAGTACATGGAGTTATAGTGAAACAGATGATTGTCATCTTTAGAAGATAAAATAAAAGTAAATTTTATCAGAAAGATATTTTCCAAGTAAAGCAAACTGAACATAAAATAGAAAATGATATTTGGGGGAATGGGTCCCACATGGTGATTTTCAGTCTCCTTGCTTTGCACCCAGGGATCACTCCTGGAGGTCTCAGGGGATCACATGTGATACTGGAATTGAACCCAGGCCACCCAGGTCCGTAGCATGCAAGACAGGTCTCCTACCTGCTCTAGGGCACTTTTCTATTGGGGCTCAAGCCCCAATAGAAAAATAGACATGTATCTTTTGTTTGCTTGTTTGAGTGTCACACTTGGAGATGCTTAGGACTTGCTCCAGGCTCTGCACTCAAGAATTACTTCTGACAGTGCTCAGGGGATCACACGGGATGCTGGGGATTGAACTGGTCCGGCAGCTTCTAAGGAAAGCCCCCTTCCCCATGCACTGTATCCCCAGTCTCAAAAAACGAATTTTAATTTGAACTCCTGCTTAGGAATTTGGGAAAATTTTCAACGAGGAGAGAACACTAAAAGAGAGGGAAGACATGTAAAACAGTCCTGTGAATGGAAGTCTGTTATGCCAGTGAGAAAAGCTATGAGATATACTTTGTGAATAATAGATGGTGTAAAATAAAGAGTGGTCTGTTTATTCATAGAAATAGTATCTCCTTTTGATTAATATTACCTCTAACACCCCCAATATAAAAATGACCCTGCTTCAAGGTCCCCACCTATTTTCAAGATTACTCCATATGGGTTACCTGAAGATTTTTTTTTTCTTTTTGGGTCATATCTGGCGATATACAGGGCTTACTCCTAGCTCATGCACTCAAGAATACTCAGGAATTACTCCTGGCAGTGTTTGGGGAACCATATGGGATGCTGGGAATCGAACCTAGGTCAGCTGTGTGCGAGGCAAACAAGCTACCTGCTGTGCTATTGCTCCAGCCCCTACTGAAGCTTTTTGGCTGTTTTCCTTTCACCTAACTACCTCACACCACCACTACATCACAGCCCGGGTTCAAAAGAGGATTGAAAAATCCCCGTCTCATGTTAACTCAGCTCTGACAGTGAAAGCCATTTTAACTTCAGGTCCTGACTGACAGGCAGAGTCTCTTATTCCCACTTGGCTCACTTGGTTCTCTGTTGGAATAAAGCTTTTCATGGTACTGAGGGTAGAACTCAAAATTTGAATGTAGCTTCAATAAAGCTCAGGTTTTATGGAAGAAACTTAAAAAAAAAAATCTTAAAGCACTAATGAGTCAATCACCAGTCTATCTTGGCTATCTCCTTAGTTGTAACCATATTTGCAGACAGAATTTATCACTCAAACATATCTACTGTAGAAACTTCAAAGACTTGGGTTTCAGGCAATATCTCTTCCTGGTTCCAAAGTGAACAAGTGTGTATCCTTAATCTTAATTTAAAATGTAAATCCACTCATCATAATTTCCTAATCCAGCTAATGATCAGTGTTGGAAACATCCACTTTATATAGATTTGATCTTTGTGTCCTTAGTAAACCAATCACATATTATCAATCATAGAATGATTTCTGAGTTCCCAAAGTCCTTATTTTTCTACACTGTCAGCAGTAAACTTTTGTTCTCTAATATCCAAAGTACTGTGTCTAAAGAAATGGAGAAACTGAATTTCATGGCTAACTTAACTCTCACCTAGCCACTGCATAGGTACTCACTGCCACTTTTGCCCCTGATACTTTATTTTTTCTACATTTTTGTAGATTACTATTTTTAAATGCTAAGTTATTCATAGAAAGTAATAGCAGATTTCATTGATTAATTAGATAGACTGCAGTAAAACTGCATAAACATGACAATCTCATTTCGATTATTTTTCTCTACTAAGTTAAACAAATTATTTCATGCCATAGTATTACTTTAATTGTCTCTTTGATTTCTTATGAGATATATTTTCATTACCCTTATGCATTAACACTGCCTTTCATTTTTACATCAGGGAAATATTCTACAAAAATTGTCTGGATTTCAAAAGTAATATAAAGTGCCTGTCATATAAGAAAAAGAGGTTCAAGTATCAAGAGAATTGTACAAATAACCAGTGCTTCACCAAAGTTTGCAATTTCTAAAATAAGGACATTGGATAAGTGGTTTTAAGAGCCATATATTCTGCTCTACAAATTTGACACCTTCCAGCACTATATTTCCAATCTCCAAATCTACATTTTCAATACTGTAGTAAAACTTTAGTTGACAGGACAATCATGGTATTCTTTAAGACAGTAGCAGAACCTGCAGTTTTTGTGGCTTTATATTATATAAAAGATAAAATTATACTTACTTTTTCATTACTTATGAATTTGTACTCAGAAAAATAAAGATATTTTTGAAATCTACAGCTTATGAATTTATAAAATAGAATTAGTAGCATGTCTCTCCTGGGACATTTGGTGGTGGTTCATAACAATCAATTATTTTTACCACAACCAGTGTCAGTCATGATTTAAAACTTTAATTTCCAGACAAGAAATGGTTTGAAACTCCTTAAAAATGCAGGTGTTTTTAAGGCATCTTAAAAACTTGAATAATTGCCCTATGAAAACCTTTTCTCTTTTCTGAGTAGTGATGATGACTCTAATGATTTATGGGGGTTTTTTTGACAATTTTTTGGACACCTTTTTTCTTTGGTCACGCTAGCTAATATTTGGGGCTCACTCCAGGCTCTGTGCCCCAGGGTTATTATTATCTGTGCTTAGGAATTAAGCAGTCCTGGGAACCGAACTGGGTCCTCTGCTTGCAAGACCTGTGCTCACCTGAGGTTTGTCTGTGGTTCAACTTGAGATCATTTTTGTTTCATTTCACAAAATATTTATTTGTCTTTTTTCTAAACCAAAGCTCAAGATCAAAACCCAACAAAATCCTAATATTTCAATTTACTTGAAAATTCCTTGATCAAACCTCAAAATAATTATGGCTTAATTTGCAGTTGTAGCCCTCGATAAATTTGACCAATGTATTAAATTGTTGAATATTCAGGTCCTAGAAACTCCAAAGTATTTACCAGAGGTTTGGCCGTTCGTTCTTGGTTTAATGAATTATTTCATCATTTATGAATTGTGTGATCTTGAACAATTTGTGAAGCCGCTGAAATTTAGCTACCTCATTTGCAAACTCAGAAAGTTAGAACTGGTGTAAATAGTATTGAAAGAATGAGGTGGAGTATGTGTGTGTGTGTGTGTGTGTGTGTGTGTGTGTGTGTGTGTGTGTGTGTGTTGGGTGACAGTGATAAGTATTTAGTATCAAAGCCAACAACCTCATCTCCTTTTATATATATATATAAAATTGTAAGTACACAGTTCATAGAATGACCACTTCCGCTCAAGGGAGAGGTACTCAGATTACAGAGAATCAGGTCGCAACTGTTCAATTCTCATCCTTTCTATTATTTTGTTTTAGGGCCAGAGAGAGGGGATTTGGAATGAAACAGCTAAATCACAAGAAAATCATTCTCAAAACGTTTTTGGAATCATTATCTGATGTCAGCAATTTTCTTACTAGCTTTAATAGAGGTCTTCTTTTAAATGTATTTCTTTGATTTCCTTTATTTTCTTGTCTTTATTATCTCTGTTTAATTAGTAGCACTTAAATTTCTGTTTTATCCGGATAACCTCCACCTTTATTATAGATCAGTTTACTAATTTAAAATGTGTAATATTAATAATATGTTATTGGAATAATTTAAAATAAGAATGAAATATTTTAAATGAAATACTGACCTATTAAAATGATCTCCTTCAACTACAAATGCTTCAATATTCCAAATATGAATGTTTTAGTGAAGTCAGGCTAGTCTTGTGTTTTTTGTTGTCATTCATAACTTTTTCTTTTTTTAAACAACCTATTTTGAAGACATTTTAATTGGGAGTTAGTTATTAATTTACTTAAATAAAACATAAGAGCAAGCCAATAGAACAAGGTAATACAACATGTTAATCTTTATTTTGGGGACAAGGGGTCACACCCGGTGATGCACAGAGGTTAGTCCTGGCTTTGCACTCAGGAATCACTTCGGCGGTGCTCAGGGATGCTGGCATGCTGGGAATTGAACCCTGGTCGGCCATGTGCAAGACAAATCTCCTACCCACTGTGCTATTGCTCCAGTCCCCAACATGTTAATCTTAAAGAAGCATTTTATCAATTCTGTATTGTGTGATAAAATGCTCATTAAATGCACCTAATTAGCTGAGATAACATAGTGATTCATTTTCCTGTATATAGACTGAAAGTGTCTAAAATTTTCTTATCCTTTTGAACATATCCTGACTACCAGCTTTCTTAGTCTATTCTGGAAAGGACGAATAAACAATTCATTTCTAGGGATTGGAGAGAGAGAGAGAGAGAGAGAGAGAGAGAGAGAGAGAGAGAGAGAGTTAGAGATTATAGGAATTAAGACACTTCTTGCACACAGTCATTCTTGTTCAATCCCAGAACCATTTATGGTCCTCTGAGCATTGAGAAAGGAGAAAGCCTGAACCACTGGATGGGTTTCAAAGAGTGAGGAAGGGAAGCAGAGACAGAGGGAAGGAGGGAGGGAAGGAGGGAGGGAGGAAGGAAGGAAGGAAGGAAGGAAGGAAGGAAGGAAGGAAGGAAGGAAGGAAGGAAGGAAGGGATTTGTTCCTCTGTATCAATTCATATAATACCCATGACTTCTACGAATCCTCGGAATTCTTAAACTAAAGAAAAATCTCTCACTACTTTTACATATCTTTTGTCAATATTAGCTTTTTAATTGGGCTGGAGTTATAGCACAGTGGGTAGGGCGTTTGCCTTGCACGCCACCAACATGGCCAACCTGAGTTCGATTCCTCTGACCCTCTTGGAGAGCCCGGCAAGCTACCGAGAGTATCTCGCCCACTTGGCGAAGCCTGGCAAGCTCCCCGTGACGTATTCAGTATGCCAAACACAGTAAGAAGTCTCACAATGTTACTGTGCCCGCTCGAGCAAATCGATGAACAACGGGAGGACAGTGACAGTGACAGCTTTTTAATTTATTAGAGACTATTTTATCCTCTAGGATATAATGTAAATAGATTTACTAATATCCAGGATTCATTTCAATTTGAATCTTTTTTGGAAAAGACGGCTGAGGCAAACTTAAGAGTTTCTTTAATAACCTATTTTAAGAAAGTTACAAAAAAGATTTGCCTATAAGAGACCACATATTCATAGCCACATATATGGTAGTACATTACCATTTGTAGTAATCCAACACAAAACATTCACAAATTAGAGAACTGAGATCCCCATGGTGTGCTTTCAGAATTTTAATAATTTCTTCCCCAGAACGTACATTAATGGAATTGAAAAATAGATAGGGTTTTGGCAAGTTGAGGTTAGGAAAGATATTCAGATTGTGGGAAAATGAGCAAAGGCTTAATCGATAATATATTTTAGAATGGAATTGATTTTTTATGGTAAGAGCTGCATTTCCCACACTCTCCCTTGCACGCATGCCAATACAGTTCGTAGATAAAAAACAATGTATCTCATTATGAAATACACCTTAACCATTTTTTGACGTTGTGGTCCTGAAAAGTTTTGTGAGAAAAAGTTCATTTAACTTTGCTTACGCAGTCTCCTCAAAACTTGACAACTTAGTCACTTTCTTAGAGCAAATCTTAACCAGCTGATGAAACTATATTTTCTGAAAGACAAGTATTAGAAAAGCTGAAGTAAAGTCTAGGATATTTTTCCTTGGTTGGAACTGGCATGAACTTATTTTTTTCTTATAGCACTTGATTATTTCATGACCTAACATTTGCCATTTTATAAGACTGGTTTTAGCCTTCTCCTTTTATGTGATTGTCTCTCTTTAGCAATTCTGCAATTTTCCAGCTGGTTACTGAGAGTTCCCAAGGATGTTTTGTAGTGATGCACGCTTACCACACATTTTGTCTGCTTCCTTTCTTCTGAATTAAAGCATTTTATGAATATGAGCTAATTGTTTCTCAGTCTTTCATCTGGTGTCAGCATCAGATAGATCTCTTATCAAATTATCTGTTTAACCAAAATAAACAGAGAATTTTTTTGGTTAAACAGAGAATTTGATGAAAGAATTTGAACAGAGAATCTGACTCACTTTGGTTAAGTTTAGGTATGAAAAATATATCGGGGATTGAGACATAAACACTCAAGAAATTATATTTATTTGTTCAAAGGTATGCAAACGGAACAAATTATTAAATTTGAAATGAAAGCCATTTAATTTCTTGACCCTTATCCAACTATCAAAATTTATCCTTTTTCTTACTAATTTTGCCCTTCATTTTAATAGTGATGTTTGAAAATATTTTAACTGAATTATTGAATTAATTCTTAGATTTTACTTAAAAATTTTTCTTTTTACAGATGAAAAGTTAGGTAGTCAAGAGATCTTTTAAAATGAACATATATAATGAGTAATTGTGCTTATCATAAGTGAATTTTTCATTTTTTATGCACTCTTGTATTCAACCCTAGATCAAGAATACATAAAACACTTCAAATACACTAAAATGTTTCTATGTTGCTTCTTCCCACTATTTGCTACTATGAGAGATAAGCCTTATACTAACCTATATACCTGCATATCACACACTTGGAGACACCTGTATTCTTTACTGGTATCATAATATATTTTGCATACATCAGGTATATCAAGAGTTCTATTGTTTTTTGGGGAGCATACCTGGTGGTGCTACAGAAATCTTCTGCCTCTGTTCTCAGGGATCCCTCCTGATGGGGCACAGGGTAATCGTATGGGGTTCTTGGGTGGAACCCAGGTTGCACGTGACAATTGCCGTACCATTGCTGTAGCCGTACCAAGCGTTCTTTTATTGTATGTTGGAATTATTTAAATCTAGATATTATTATAGTAGAAGGTACCTTAGATTTTTATGTAGATTTTGGTATATTGTTTTATTTATCTACCTCTTCAGGGACTTTCCACAGTCCATGTCTTCCCCTATCATTTCTTCTTTAGTCTAATTGTGTTTTATTTTCTGAAACCTCAGCCAATCTCACTCCCCAAATTCTCTCATTTTTCTTTTCATCCAGGTTTGGTTCTCATTCCTACCCCTCTATCCTCATTCCTGACACTGAACCTCTTCTTTCCTGGAAGGGTCTTCTTCATCCTTGCAATATATCTGTTCAAAACACTGTAGAAATGTGGGAGGCAATGAGGTCAGACCTAAAATGACAGGACAGCGATGGAGGGTCCTGGGCACTTGGTGATATTGGTATTAACAACATGCAACAAGTCTGCATAAATTCAATAAACTTAAGCAATGTTGTAACCATCTTGACTAAATTACAATAAAAATAATAGAATGAAGTATAGGAGGAAAAATATAACTGCATCTGTTTAAGACTCAAACCAAATCTTCTCAAGAATTTTAGGGGATTAAGCATTAAGCTCTATTTTTTGAAAAAGAGATGCTATTGAAAAGAGAACACTTCATTTGAGCCCTGTTCCTAAATGATGCCCTTTTTCACTCCTGGAATAATTTGTCTAAGATTAATTTGAGTTCTACTTAGTACTGCACTGCACTGTCATCCTGCTGTTCATCGATTTGCTAGAGTGGGCCCAGTATTATCTCCATTGTGAGACTTCTTGTTACAAACTTTTTGTTTGGCATATTGAATATGCCATGGGGAGCTTGCCAGGCTTTGCCATGCTGCGAGATACTCTCAGTATCTTGCCAGGCTCTCTGAGAGGAGTGGAGGAATCGAGCTTGGGTTGGCCCGGCTGGCTGCATGCAAGGCAAACAAACGCCCTACCTCTGTGCTATCACTTTCAAGAAAATAAAGCACCAAATTTAACTGCAAAAATAAAATAATAATAGTCTTACCTCTCAGTAGCCGTGACTGCTGGAATACTCTTTACCCAAATCCTACAGGAAGTATCACAATTCTTTCATGACCACTTTGATTTGTCATTGTTTCCATTGTTTAGTGCTTACTTTCCTTATGTGGACTCATTGTTAAAGCTTATTATAATGATTTGAACCAAGAGCTATGCCTTTTCATTTTCATTTCAATTCATGGTCTGTGATACTGAATTAAATTGCTCACCCATCTCTTCAATTTGCCATTAGCAATACTACACATGAGACACAAATGGAACATATTGGTTAATAAGTTTTCTAGTCCTTGTTTCTGTTCCATAGTGCTAAAATATGCTTCTGTTGTGTTAACATGTTGGCTTTTTTATTATCACATATCTAAGAAATTAACGAATCATTACATACTTAAAAACAGAAGATACCATCAGGAAACCAAACACTGAATACAAATGTAGGTCCAGGAGAAAAAAATTATATTATTCATTGGTCAGTGAAGTTCATATTTAATGAAGTGAACTTCCAATATTCCATTGTTAATTAGAAAAGGAATACATAAACTTATCATTCATAGTTAATGGTATTAATTAGGAAAGAAAGAGACAAAATGAGAGAGAGAGAAATTATTTTGTCTGTATTTTGAACTGTTAACATAATTGGATAGAGAAATAAAATAGAGCCATCGACCCATAAATGAGCTCAGGAAAAAGGAAATCACCTGGTATGCAAGTAGAGATTTGACCTAAACAGTCTTAGGAAAAACTCAAATTTCTGAGTACTTTTGGCAGGAGGCAAATTAGAGGCATTGGGAAATGCTACAAAACATAGAAAAACTTGGCCTGATATTTATCATATAGTCATGCCTGACATACATATTTATTAAAGTAAGATCTTTGTTATAGTGGGTTTTTTGGGGGTAATTGGGTCAAATCAAAATAAACCAACTTAAGCTGCCAGAATAAACAATGGAAAGAAAAATAATCAGGGAAAGAGATCCCTAGAGAAAATGGTTAATATACCTCAATTTTAGTTCCAGGGAAAACTGTGAATGTAGTCAAAAGAATAAAGAAGTTGAGGCCCAAGGAATATGGCAAAAGCTAGATAAAATAAGAAAACATATGTTGCAAGCCACCATAAGCAAAAACATATTGACCAAATTTTGTGAAGGGAAAAACACAGATTCATGATTGACATTTGGCACAGTTTTTATCCTTGGACATTTGCTGATTTAAAATTTACAATTTAGGTATAAACTGTAAGTACAGAAGCCAAATGACAAGGACTCTAAAAGCAACCAAGAGGTTGACAAGTTAATATTTTTTCCTTTTTTTCTTTTTGTTAGTCCCATTAGTGCTCAGGACCTACTCCTGGCTCTGTGCTCTATGCTCCCTTGGTGGGCCTGGGAGACTATGGGGTGTCAGGGATCCAAAGAAGGTGTGGCCCATATGCTCTGGCCCCAAATTTTATAAGACATATGAAGATATTCTGAAATTTTTCCTCAAAGTGTTAATTTAGGAGAAAAGACGGTCTAAGTCCTTTTTTTTAACAACTTCAAAAACAAAATAAATCAATTTATGAGATGAGAATGTTTTCAAGCATCCTTATTATTACCATCATATTTTTAGGTTACTAACAATAGTATCAAAGTTGATGATATTGATATACAAATTTACTCTTACCCACTGCCAAAAATGTGCCTATGACCCTCAACCAGTGTCCTTATGTCACCTTCAGTATGATTTTCTATACCCCAACACCATCTCTCCACCACTATTTATGTGTTGTTACCAAGGCCAAGGGCTTGCCATTATTTGATACTGTCTTTTAGCTTGTTTTGTTTCACTGTTTTACATTGATAGGAGATATCACACTGTGTTTTTTTCCCATCTTGCTTATTTCACTAAAGATGATACCCTCCACTTCCAACCATGTTGCACTGAACTACAGGCTTTCTTGCTTTTTCACAGTTACATAGTATTCCCATGTGTTCCCTTTTCTTTATCCAGCCACCTTCTCAGATATTTTCATTGTTTCCATATTCCAGCTATTGAACTAAGAGATGCAATGAATTAATATCACATAAGTATGAATATAACGTAAGTATTCATATAACATTTAAATATGAATGTAACAATGCATACTTTTTTTTGAATGACTGTTTCCGTGTGTTCTGATAGACTCAAGATGTGTTATCACTGGGTCATGTGTAAGCTCTATTCTCACTTTATTGAGATGTCTCTATACTCCCTTCCATAGAGAATGAAGCAGACAATATATGAACCAATAATGAATAAGAATTATTATTTTATCACATCTTGCCTGTATTGGCTTCTGATATGATTTCTTATAGCCACTCTTTGTGAAATTTTTCATTCTTGGTGTGAGGTGAAATCTCCTTGTTTGATTTTAATTTTCATAATCAGTGACGATCAAATTTTATATACTTAATAATCATACACATATCTTACTTGATGGAATAGTTTGTCCACTTTTCTCCATTTTTATAGGGTAGGTGCACTTTTTTGATGTTGGACTTTGCTCCTTTGTTCATTTGCTGAAAGTTACTCAAAAAACTGAACAGTGGGCATAAAAAATAAAAACTAAATCTAGATGAGTAAAGACAGAGAATGAAGAAGACAGGTCAAAATAGAGAAAAACTGTAAAACTTACTAATAAAACCAAACCTTGATTCTTACAATATGCAACATTAGTTCTTTGAACACTGTTCTAATGGACCCAGAGCACTAAGTCAGGAGTAGCATTTGAGTATGTTACTTTGTTCAGTCTTTCTCTGGCCTCTTTTGCTGATCTTTTCATTGAACAGTGATAAGATTACTGCTTGGAATTCTTTCTGGTGGAACTTAAACTTTCTATTTCTTTGTATTTAAAGACAGTAGAGGTATATTTGAAGGCTGTCCAAGGATCTAATTTGGGGGGGTGTGAAAGGATTTGGGGTCACATCTTACTTTGCTTAAGGATTACTTCCAATTTTGTGCTCAGTGATCACTTGGTGCTCTGGGGACAAGATGTAGAGCCAGGGATTAAACCCAGATCAACTGAGAGGAAGGAAAGCATTTTTTTATTTATTTTTTATTTATAACAAATAATATTTGTAGCACTGTCCTTCCATTGTTCATCGATTTGCTCTAGCGGGCACCAGTAATTCCTCACAACAAATTTTGAGACTTGTTGCTACTGTTTTTGGCCTATCAAATATGCCACGGGTAGCTTGCCAGGCTTTGACATGTGGGTGAGATACTCTCGGTAGCTTGCCGGGTTCTTCGAGAGGGGTGGAGGAATCGAACCTGGGTCATCCATATGCAAGACAGATGCCCTACCCACTGTGCTATTGCTCAGAGAGATAGTAAAGTGGGTAGGGCGTTTGCCTTGTATGCAGCTGACCTGGCCTACCCAGGTTCGATTCCTTCACCCCTCTCAGAGAGCCCAGCAAGCTACCGAAAGTACCTCGCCTGCATGTCAAAGCCTAGCAAGCTACCCGTTACATATTCGATATGCCAAATACAGTAACAAGTGTCACAATGGAGACATTACTGGGCCTGCTCGAGCAAATCGGTGAACAGGAGGACAGTGACAGAGAAATAATATTTATAGTCTAGCCCACTGGTGTACCTAAAGCAACACATATGTGTTTGGTTTTAACATACTTGCTTGTATTCTATTAATTACATTCTTCGTCCCTCTTGGAGAGCCCGGCAAGCCACCAAGAGTCTCTCACCCATACGGCAGAGCCTGGCTAGCTCTCTGTGGTATATTCAATATGTCAAAATCAGTAACAATAACGGGTCTCATTCCCCTGACCCTGAAAGAGCCTCCAATACGGCAGCTTGGAGTTGGGAAAGACAGTAAGGAGAGGCTGCTAAAATCTCAAGGCTGGCACAAATGGAGATGTTACTGGCGCCCAGTCGAGCACATTGATGTACAAAGGTATGACAGTGATACAGTGATGCAGTGATTTTTTTATTTAAGTACTGTGAGATAGGCCCTTGCAAAGTTGTTTATGATCAGATTTCAACCACACAATATTCCAACACCCACCCCGGCACCAGTGTCCTCAAAATTCCTTCTATCATCTCCACCCCCATCATATCCCAACTTGCCTCTATGGTAGTAGTTTTCTTTCTCTCTCTGCCTCTCTCTCTCTCTCTCTCTCCTTTTGGTATTGTGGTTGCAATATTGACATTGAGAAGTTATCAAGAGTATTCCTTTACCTACTTTTAACACTCAGATCTTGTCCATTGAGATCATTTCCAGTTATAATTATCACACTGATCTCTTCTTTATCTTACCTAACTTCCACCCCACACAAATTGTGGTTGATTACAACCATTGACCAGTTCTCTTAGCCCCTATTTTTCCTGGACATGGATATTAGTCTTCATATATATATATATATATATATATATCACAAAATGAATACAGTTATTCTATACCTGTCCCTCTCCTTCTGACTCATTTCACTTAGCACAATACTCTCAATGTCCATCTGTTTATAGGCAAATTTCACGACTTCATTTTTCCCAAAAGCTGAAAAGTATTCCATTTTATAGATGTGCTTTATTCATTGTAGTTCATAGTTTGTAGTTTCTACAAACCCATTAGTTTCTTTATCCATCCGTCTATTATCTGACACTCAGGTTGTTTCCAGATTTTGGATGTGAATAGTGTTGCAATGAATATAGGAGCGCAGATGATGTTTCTGCTGTGTTTTTTTGGGCCTTCTGGATATACTCCCAGAAGTGGTATTGCTGGGTCAAATGGGAGCTCAATTTCTTCTCTTGTGAGAAACGTCCATATTGTTTTCCAAAATGTCTGGTTCAGTCGACATTCTTACCAACAATGAAGGAGCGTCCTATTCTCTCCATATGCACGCCAGCACTGGTTGTTCTTGTTCTTTTGGATGTGTGCCTGTCTCTGTGGTGTAAGATGATATCTCACTGTTGTTTTGATCTGCATCTTCCTAATGATTAGTGATGAAGAGGATTTTTCATTTGCTTTTTGGCCATTTGAGTGTCTTCCTTGAGAAAGCTTCTGTTCATTTCATTGCCCCATTTTCTGACAGGGTTGGATGATTTTTCTTGTACAGTTAAACCAGTATCTTGTATATCACTGACATTAACCCTTACCAGAAATGCATTGAGTGAATATGCTTTCCCATTCTGTAGACTGTCTTTGTTTCTTGGTCACTGTTTCTTTTGAGGTGCAGAAGCTCCTTAGTTTAAGGTAGTCCCATTTGTTTATCTTTGCATCCACTTGCTTGGTCAGTGGCATTTCATCTTTGAAGATAACTTTGTTTTCAATGTCATGGAAGATTCTGCCTACGTTTTCCTCTCTGTACCTTATAGATTCTGGTCTGATGTTGAGGTCTTTTATCCATTTTGATCTGACTTTTGCGCATGGTGTTAGGTAGAGGTCTGAGTCTGTTATTTTTGTTCATAGAGGTTCAGTTTTTTCAGCAACATTTGTTAAAAAGACTATCCTTGCTACTCTTCGTATTTCTTGCTGCCTTATCAAGATTAAATGGTCATGTATTTGAGAGTGAGTGTCAGGATATTCAAGCCTATTTAATTGGTTTGCAGGTTTGTCTTTATTCCAATACCATGCTGTTTTAATTATTACCTCTTTGTAGTACAGTTAAAAGTTGGCAAAGATGATGCCTCCCATACGTTTTTTTCCCCCAAGAATTGCTTTAACTATTCATGGGGGTTTATTTTTCCATACTAACTTCAGGAGTTTTTGATCAACTTCTATGAGAAATGTCATGGCTATTCTTTATAGGGATCACATTGAATACAAATAATTCTTTGAGGAGTATTGCAATTTTGAGAATATTATTTCTCCCAATCCATGAGAGAGGATGTGTCTCTATTTCTTTTTCTTTTTCTTTCTTTTTCAGTCAACCTGGCGATGCACAGGTTTTACTCCTGGCCCTGCACTCAGGAATTACTCCCAGTGATGCTCAGGGGACTATATGGGATGATGGGAATCAAACCTGGGTCAATAGCATGCAAGGCAGATACCCTACCCGCTCTACTATATCTCCAGCCCTCTCTATTTATTTCTTAAAGTATCATTTTGTAGTTTTCTTTTTACAGGTCCTTTACCTCCTTAGTTAAGCTGATTCTGAGAGACATGATTTTTTGAGACATGCTTGTGAAAGGTATTTTTTTCTTATCACTTTCTTCTCTTTTATTATTTGCAAATAGGAAAGCATGGACTTTGAGGTATTGATTTTGTTAACCTGTCACTTTTCAGTGCAAATGTATTGTTTCTAGAAGCTTCTTTTTGGAGACTTTGGGGTTCTCTAAGTATAGTATCATATCATCTGCAAATCGTAAGAACTTGATTTCTTCCTTTCCTATCTGAATGCCATTAATATCTTTTTCCTCCCTAAATGCTATGGCAAGTTCTTCCTGTATTATACTGAATAGATGTGGTGAGTGTTGGCATTCTTGTCTTGTTCCTGATCTTGGAGGAAAGGCTTTTAGTTTTTTTCCCCATTGAAAATAATGCTTGTCCTAGGTATGTGTTAGATGGCTTTGACTATATTGAGGAAGGTTCCTTCAACTTCCATTTTTCTGAGAGTTATCATCATAAATTGGTGCTGGATCTTGTCAAATAATTTCTTTGCATCTATTAATATGATCATATGGATTTTATCTTGTCTTTTATTGACATGAATTATGTTTATTGATTTGCAATTGTTAAACCATCATTGCATCCCCAGGATGAATCCTACTTGGTCATGTGTATGATCTTTTTGATAAGTCATTGGATTCTATTTGTAATATTTTATTGAGGTGTAATAGCAAAGTGGTAGGGCATTTGCCTTGCACAAGTCCAGCCTGGCAGAGTCGGGTTCGATTCTTCCATCCCTCTTGGACAGCCCAGCGAGTTACTGAGAGTATCTCACTCGCACGGCAGAGCCAGGCAAGCTACCCGTAATGTATTCAATATGCCAAACACAGTAACAGCAGGTCTCACAATGAAGACATTACTGGGTCTGCTCGAGTAAATCGATGAACAATGGGAGGACAGTGCTACAGTGCTTTGCCCTCGGTATTCATCAGGGATATCAGCCAGTAATTGTCCGTTTTTGTGATGTCTCTGTCTGTTTTTGGTATCAGAGTGATATGTGCCTCATAGAAACTGTTTGGGAGAGTTTCTGTTTCTTAATTTTCTTGTAAAAGCTTGAAAGGAACTGGCAATTCGTCCTCTTTAAATGTTTGAAAAAATTCAGTAGTGCATACATCTGAACCTGGGCTTTTGTTTTTGGAAAGACTTTTGATTGCTGTTTCAATTTCCCTGATAGTGATAGGTCTATTCAGGTATTCCAAGTTTTTTTTTTATTCAGCCTTGGGAGGTTATAGGAATCCAGGAATTCATCCGTTTCTTCTAGGTTCTCTTGTTTCATGACATACAGACATTCAAAGTAATCTCTGATAATCGTTTGAATGTCTGTGGTTTCTGTTGTGATGTTCCCCTTTTCATTTCTGATTCGGCTTATTATGTCTCTCTCACTCTCTTTCTTTGTGAATCTTGCTATTGGTTTATTAATCTTTTTTATTTTTTCAAAGACCCTGCTCTTGGTTTCATTGATCTTTTGTATTATTTTTTGGGCTTCCAACTCATTGATTTGTGCTCTAAGTTTTATTATTACTTTCCTCCTGCCCAGCTTAGGCTCCTTCTGTTGATTTATCTCTAAGATCTTAAGCCGTGAAGTCAATTTCTTTTTAATGAGGACCCTTTCTTCAGACAAGCGCTAGCAGAGCTATAATTTTTCTCCTAACACGGCTTTACCTGTGTCCCACAAGTTCTGGTTGCTTGTGTCTTCATTCTTGTTTGTTTCCAGGAATCTTGTAAGTTCTTCCTTGATATCCTTTCTAATCCACTGGTTGTTCAATATTGAGCTGTTTAACTTACAGGTGTTTGATTTGATTCTCCATTTTGTGTGTGTGTGTGTGTGTGTGTGTGAGAGAGAGAGAGAGAGAGAGAGATTAACTTCTATCTTCAGTGCATCGTGGCCTGAAAAGATAGTTGATACAGTTACTATCTTCCTGATTCTCTTGAGGTATATTTTGTGTCCCAGCATGTGTTCTATCTTGAAAAATGGCCCTTGTGTAATGAAAAAGAATGTGTATTCAGCTTTGGGTGGATGGAATGCCCTCTATATAACTATTAGTCCTCTCTCTTCCATTTCTCCCTTTAGATTCAGTACTTTCTTTCTGAGTTTTAATCCTTTTGGTCTATCAAGATGTGATAAGGGTATGTTAAAATCTCACACTACTATTTTGCTGCTACCAATGCCCTCCTTGAAGTGCCTTAGCAGTTATTTTAAGTATTTTTCTGGCCCCTCATTGGGTGCATGTATGTTTAGGAGGGTAATTTCTTCCTGAGATACATATCTCTTGATTATTAAAAAATGGCCTTTGCTGTCCCTTCAAATCTTTTTCAGCCTGAAATTTATCTTATAGGATACTAGTATGGCCACCCTGGCTTTTTTGAGGGATTTGTTTGCTTGAAGGATTGTTGTACATCCTTTAACTTTGAGTCTATGTTTGCTCTCATTGATCAGATATGTTTCTTGTAGGCAACAGAATGTTGCATTCAGTTTTTTAAATTCATTTTGCCACTCTGTGTCTCTTATATGGTGCATTTAGTCCATTGACACTGAAGTTATTGTCATAGAATTTTTAGCCATTTTTCTGTATAATTTTTTTTGTGTTTCTGGGATTTGTCTTGTCTTATAGTAGCCCCTTCTGCCCTTCTTTTAAGGTTGGTTTTGAGTCTATGAATTTCCTGAGCTGTTGTTTATCCATGAAGTAGTATATTTTTCCTTTGAGTCTGAATGAGAGTCTAGCTAAATAAAGTATTCTTGATGAGGTGTTCATTTCATTGAATTTTTTCACTATATTCCACCACTGTCTTCAGACTTGGATGGCTTTATCTGATAAGTCTCCTGTAAATCTAAGGGATGCTCCTTCTCCTTCATATGTGATTTTCTTAAAAACATATGAAATACTTCATGAATTTGTAGGTCATTCTTGAGCAGTGGCCATACTAATCTTCTCGGTGTAGTTCCAATTATAGTACATGTGCTGCCAAAGCGAGCTCAGGAAAGCACTTTTAAACCCTATACCATCTCTACAGTCCATCTTCTTAGATTTTTGTCTCCATCTTTCAATGTGTCTACCATCCGTTTCTTCCTTATGCTTCTTCCATACTATGTGATGGCACATGAGCCCTATAGCAGTGGGAGCTGGGAGCCGGCAGTCACCAACTTCTATGATAGCTGTGTCCCTAAGAGTAGCCAGACCGGTGCTACATTACAGAGTATAAAGTGACTGTTCCCTGGCAGTTTTATGGTGTTAACAACCTTCAACACTGGGAATCAACTCGGGACTTAAGTTTAGGAGTTCCCAGCAGAACCTGCAGTCAGTCACTTATGGCTTAGGAGGGCTAGTTTGTATGATCTGCTGAAGGTATATATCACCTAATCTACTTCTGCTCTTGGCTTTGAATGATAGAATCCATTCTAAGGTTGTTTCCCAGTTTTTGAAATAATTTGCCTTCCCTGCACATTAGTGGGGTTTAAAAGATAGTAGAAGCTGGTACTCAAATAAGTGATCTTCATGACAATGTAGAGAATAACATCAATAAAGAAGAGGAAAAATACTAAAAAAAGAAAATATTTGACATATATGGGAAAGTACCAAAAGAAATATTTACATCATAAAGTTTTAAAAGAAGAGTAGATAAAGGGGGAAGATATCTGGTATAAGAATTATAGCTGGGGCTGGAGCAATAGCACAGTGGGTAGGGTGTTTGCTTTGCATACGGTCGACCTGGGTTCAATTCCCAGCATCCCATATGGTCTCCAGCACTGCCAGGGGTAACTCCTGAGTGCAGATACAGGTGTAACCCCTGTGCATCACCAGGTGTGACCCAAAAAGCAAAAAACAAAAAAAATATATAGCTAAGTAATCACTTCTATGTCTTGGGAAAATGTCTCACTTCATTTCAATTTTGTACCAATCTCCAGGAGTTTTATTTGTTTTGCATTTAGTTCCATGAAGACCATGGAGACTCCCTTTAATATGAAGATTTTCTTGGTCAATGTCACATTTACTTCGTTATATTTATATTATCTTTACTATGTCTTTGGTTGCACATTTTGTTTCTTCAGTCTGTAGGTTTAACATTATGATGGCCATTGATTTTTTTTCTGAAACTCCATTTAAAGTTTATTAGAGTTTTGCCTCTGCTATAAGAACTTTTGGCTTATTTGCTGCTGATTTGTTTTGCTTCTTCTGTTTAACTCTTTAAACATATATTTCAATGAAATATAATATGAATATTTACTAAGTGACCAAAAGACCCGAGAAGGATATTAGGCATAAAATAACGGTGACCAAACACCTATTGTCTTTGAAAGGAGAGACCTGAATGACCACGGATTTTGATGTCCTAATCCTACTAACCTGGCAATCTGTGACCTGAAAACTTTTCCATATATATATATGATATGATAATATTCTATTGTAATAAAAATTACCTAGAAAAAAATGTAAAATAACATAAGGAATTATATTTTTGGTATAAAGAAATCTTTCCCAAAGCAGGACTTCAAATTGATATGTGATAATTGAAAGGAGAGTGGGTATAACTTAATAGAAATTAAATAATTCTACATGGCAGAAGGAAATCTGATTAGTTAGAAGATAAACGACAAACTATGAAATAGAAAGTAAATATTTAACCAAGGACTTGGCAAACAATTTTCTTTTTCCAAAACAGTATAAGTGGGAGTAATCTCAGTGAATCAAATATCATGAACCAACAGATGAGAGGTTAAACTAAATTTCTCCTGGGGTGTGAACTTTATTTTATAGAATGCAAAGTACCTTCAATAGAAAAATTGGATTAGTGCCAATTTAATCCAGATCCTTTGCAATACCCTTAGTGAAACACAAGTAGCAGTGCAGTAGACCAATCTCTTTTCTGTTTTAAAAGAAAATCACTTATCACTTAACTTCCCGTTAGTCGTCGATTTGCTCGAGCGGGCGCGAGTAACGTCTCCATTTGTCCCTGTCACGTGCTAGTGTAGCCCAATGGCATCTCTTCGCTCCGGGAACATGGAGGGCCTCAAACCGATCGTTCATGATCTTGACAAAGAAGTCTGACCATCTGGTAGGTGGGCGGCCACGCGGTCTCTTGACATCCCGTGGAATCCAATCAGTAACAGCTCTAGTCCAACGGTCATCTTTAAATCTCATTACGTGACCAGCCCATCTGATTTTTGACACCTTGGCAAATGAGACAGCGTCTCTGATCCTTGATCGTCGACAGATGTCAGAACTCCGGATTCGTTCTCTCATTTGAGTGAAACGTGATATTCCAAGCATAGCTCTTTCTATTCTTCTCTGGGAGACCTGAATGGCGTTCTCATCTTGTTTGCGTAGGGCCCAGGTCTCTGAGGCATATGTTAATGCAGGAAGAACAGTGGAATCAAAGAGATGTGCCCGGAGCCGGAGGTTCTTCGTCCTCTTAGCTATTTCTTCGACGTTCTTGAAGGCGTTCCAAGCCGCTCTCTTTCTCCTGCGCAGCTCGGGTGCCAGGTCATTTGTCATGTTGACCTCTCGACCTAGGTAGACATAGCTGTTGCATTCGGAGATGGTCGTTCCATTGAGAGCGAATGGGGCGTCAGGAACAAGGCTGTTTCTCATAAACATTGTCTTCGTAAGATTCAGCTGTAGTCCTACCTTTCCACACTCACGGTCAAAGTCGGCTAGCATTTGTGCCGCTTGGCTGATGTTTGGTGTTATTAAAACAATGTCATCAGCAAAGCGGAGGTGGTGTAGTTGCCGACCATCTATCTTCACTCCCATTCCTTCCCATTCCAGTCGTCGCATGATGTTCTCGAGGGTGGCACTGAAGAGTTTCGGTGAAATGGTATCACCCTGCCGCACCCCTCTCTTGACATCAACGATCACTTCTTTGTAGAATGGTGAGATCCTGGTAGTGAATCCGCAATACAGCTCACGGAGGATCCTGATGTATTGGGCTTGAATGCCCTGATTGGCTAGGGCTTCAATGACCGCTTCCGTCTCAACAGAATCAAAGGCCTTCTTTAAATCAATGAACGTTAAGCAGAGCGGCATCTTGAACTCCCGAGAAACCTCAATGAGCTTGGTTATCGTGTGGATATGGTCGATGGTGCTGAATCCTTTGCGGAACCCTGCTTGCTCACATGGTTGTCCTTCATCTAGTGTTCTGCCAATCCTATTTAGGATGACTCGAGTGAACAACTTGTAGATGACAGACAATAGGCAGATCGGGTGATAGTTGCCAATGTCATGGATGTCTCCCTTCTTGAACAGTAGTACGGTCCTGCTGGTTTTCCATTGGGACGGAACCTTGCATTCAGACAAGTAGCGAGTGAAGAGCCGAGCCAGTGTATTGATAAGTACTGACGGCAGGTTCTTCAGGTGTTCAGGTCTGACCTTGTCTGGGCCGGGTGCTGTTTGTTTCTTTACCGACGAAATGGCGTGTCGGATTTCGGAAGGGAGAACATTAGGAACGACATACCCATCCTGTGGAATTTGGTATGTCGGCAAGTGGACATGGCTATCGAAGAGATTTGAGTAGAAGTCATGGATAATCTTCTCCATTGCCATTCTGGAGGATGTGATGGATCCATCAGGACGTCGGAGGGCAGTCATCTTGGTCTTATAGTTGGCGAAGGACAGGCGGGCTTTACAAATACTTTTCCCGGCTTCTGCCGCATCTACCAGTACTTCTGCTCTTCTCTCTTTGAGGTCTTCCTTGATCGCATCTCTGCACTGCTTTGCGAGCTCGAACGTTAGCTTGCGGTTGCCTGAGGCATGCGCCAAACCACGCTGGCGAATTAGCTCAAGAGTTTTCGAAGATAGGCGACTTTTTGTGGCTATCTCTCTCTTGGCGTTCCTCGCACATTCATGGAGGTGCTGAACTAGTCGATCGTATTCCTCGTCAATGTTGTCAACAATGGCATCTTCTCATGTTGCCGCAATAGTACCAAAGAGTTCCCAGTTGGTGGTCATTCTGGGAGTTCTCTTTTTGAACTTTGCAGCCCTTTCTCCCCGCTCTGTGAAGTAGAATTTTGCACGAAGGAGACGGTGGTCCGATCCCATTCGAAATTTTGGGACAACAGCGACATCAGTCAGGCAAAACCGTCGATTGAATATGATGTGGTCTATTTCGTTGTGGAATCGTCCACCGGGAGACTCCCATGTCCATCGTTTAGATTCTGCCTTCTGGAACTGTGAGTTACCATGAATGGTCTTGGTCGACATGATGAACTCAGACAGTCTCTCACCCTGTTCGTTCCATTCTAGGCCATGGGTCCCGATGTGAAGTTCTTCAGCTGATCTTCTCGGTCCTATCTTGGCATTAAAATCACCCACAATGATCTTGTAGAAGGTGTGGTCTTCTTTATAGAACTTTTCTAGCTCCATGTAGAACTTCTCGATTTCTCTTTCATCATAATGAGATGTTGGTGCATAGACAACGAAGATAGAAACTGCAGGCAGTGAGCCACATCTTCCACTACTAGTAGTAGGACACTACTTCCACTACCCAGCCGTCGCCACACTCCAGGACGCTTTCCGGACCTGCGCGGCAGCTCCGGCCGAGACCCACGCACAACTGAAGACCCACAGAACAAGATAAGCGGAACTCTCTGAGACCTTGGACTCCAGGCTCGGCGGACCCAGGGACAGAGCTTCTCTGCTTGCTCCCACCACCACAGGTGACAAAGGGATTCTAATCAGGAGCCCCACCCTACCCTGCCCTGTCTGCTTCCATCAACCACCCAGGGATCGAATTGTGCACAGGAGACCCACCCTACCCAGATAAATACCCCACTGGCAGACTTCCACTCTCGACACTACTTCCACTACCCAGCCGTCGCCACACTCCAGGACGCTTTCCGGACCAGCGCGGCCGCAAGCGGCCGCGCGACACATCATAAAACACTAAATATCCATCTTCTGGAATTGTCGTACCATATTTGATAGGGTTCAAATATGGTAACACCTACAAGGGTGATTAGAGGTCACCCCAAAAGCCTCTATACCTCTCGGAAAGACTGGCAAACTACCGAGAGTATTCCGCCCGCACGGAAGAGCCTGGCAAGCTATCCGCTGTGTATTCGTTATGCCAAAACCAGTAACTACAACTGGTCTCATTCACCTGACCCTGAAGGCTTCACCGACATGGCAGCACTGAGAAGGATGAGAAAGGAGAGGCCGACAAAATCTCAAGGCCGACCTAGGCTGCCACAACGAAGGAAGACAAAAATGATCGTCTGTACTTTCAATGCACGTACGCTAGCATCAGATGCATCCATCGAGGACCTGATGGTACAAGCACGAATGATCAAGTACGACATCATTGGTCTGACCGAGACAAGAAGGCACGAATCTCACCATGCCGTTTTCGACACTGGAGAAGAATTGTTCCTCGGAACATGCGATAAAAGAGGTGTCGGAGGCGTCGGTGTCCTTGTCAACACAAACTTGGCCAAGAGCATTGATTCATTTGAATGCCTAACAACCCGAATCGGACGTTTACATTTTAAAAGAAAATGAGAACAATTAACAAAATGTTTCTCTTAGACTGAATTCCAATATTATCTCTGCACCAGTGAGCTTTGAAAAATACCAAAACTCACAGTCTCTAACAAATCACTTTCAATCAAGAGAGAAAGAAATGAAAAGGCTAATTAACTTGCCAATCATCTCATAGTAATGACCCATGAAAACAGTGACAATGGGAAATATCTGATGGGAACATATGAGAATCTTAAAGGTCATAGAGATTCAAATGAAGCAAAGTAGAAAAGAATGTCCCTGATAATCTTCCTAGATTTAATTATTTATAATATCAATTTTAAAATGTTGGTTAAGAAATGGAAGGATATATACAGGAGCAATTTTCAAAATGGTATATAAATACTTTAAGTATTCCTAAGAAATCCCATGAAGAACTGTGTCATAAAGAGCTAACAAATGAAGTATAATAAGCACAGAGATTGTGCCTGTGTCAGCTAGAATGTAGAGAGCATTACTGATCTTCAGCAAATCATTACTGATCCTCAGAAAAATATACCGTGACTGGTTCTAAAACCTGACTGGAATTTTCCATAGATGTGTGTGTGTGATACTAGAGACATGTTTGCAGCTGCACTTGCCAAATCATTTTTGCACAGCATAGTGGGTCATCAGAAGAGCAAAAGTTCTGTTCTTCTTCAAGCTGAGAAAAGAGTTTTAAAGCATCAAATAAGTTTTCTCTTACAAAAGGGTTAGACGACTATGGATGGTGATAAGTACAAGGATCTGTGATCATTTGGCTAATTTCTGTTGTGAGTTTGAGATGGCTGTCTCAAATGATCGGTGACCACTAACAATCCTGCAAATAGGTGCTTCACCAGGATTGGATATGGTGAAATTAGGCCTGGATATCTGGCATCTGGCACTGGCCATTTCTTTGCCCTCTGGGAATTACCTAACACTTTGACATTTGTCCCTTTGGGGGGCTGCTTTTGTTCTAAGTAGGTATGATGCTGATAATGTTACTTAGTGGAATATTCTATTAGAAACATCTCTCATTACCAAACACAAACCTTAGCAGTAAATGTTTTCTCTGAGTAAGTCTTTCTAAGATTTTTATGAAATCTTGTTTTTTTCTGTGTGTCATGATCATGACAAATAAAAATGGGAAGGAGTACATAGTTTTTAATCCAATGGGATCATTGTTTTCATGGGGTCTTTAGATTTCTGTCAATTTCGTTGTTTTCCTAAACATGACTTACAGCAATGTGATAAAAATCTTGATGATCTGGTTCTAAGTCCTTGATTTTTGAAAGATTCTTTTGATATTGGGTAAGAAATTTAACATCTCTGGGGCTTTTTAGTTTGCTAATGTTGATGGGAAGGGCACACCTGGCACTGTTAAGGGCTTAACAGTGGCTCTGTAATAATTCCTGGCAAGACTCTGAGGAACCATATGCAGTTCTGGGGCTTAAACCCAAATCAGCTGCAAGCAAGATAGGTAGCTTAATCACTCACTGTACTATTTCTTCTTCCCTTAAAGGTCACATTGTCACACTATCCTCCCATTGTTCATCGATTTGCTCGAGTGGGCCCAGTAACGTCTCTATTTTGAGACTTGTTATTACTGTGTTTGGCTTACTGAATACATCAGGTGGTTGCTGCATGGGCAAGATACTCTCGGTAGCTTGCCGGGCTCTCCAAGAGGGACAGAGGAATAAAACCTGGCTCAGCCGGGCTGGCTGCACACAATGTAAATGTCCTACTGCTGTGCTTATCTCTCCAGCCTCCCTTAAAGGTAGGAATGTTATATTTAAAAAATAGCAAACAGCATGACTGCTATTATCAGCATTTTATGTGTTGACATTTTCCAACCTCTTAGGGTAGTGCTTGTAATAGTTTAGGTAGTATTAATTTATTTGTAATACAACAAATTAATCCTGTGCTTAAAACTGACTTAGTTTTCTGTTATAACTTAAAAAAATATGCTGATAAAATAAAATTTTCAAAGAAAACAGAAAAAGATTTCTATTCAGAAAAAAATATTTTTGAATATTTATCCAGTTGGCTGATTTTGGTATGTTAGCTCAGTGTTTCTAAATTCTCCCACAACAGTTTGTACTAGTCTAATAACAAATTAGAAATGGACTGAGCTGGTATTCTGAACCTTTAACTCAATGATTCCCAGAAAGGCCTTTATATCTTTGCCTATCATTTGTCCTCCACCTTTAAAAAGGTAATCTTCTACCTTTAAGGAAGTTTCTGATATTAGTCATCCATATGTAAGGGTAGATTTAAAACAGATATTTATTTATTAGAGAAACACTGTTTTCAGAAGTGGTTTTGTGCTTTGTTTTTCTGTCCCTTCTCCTTTTGTTCCAAACCTTGGGGAAAAAAAACCAAAGATCCATGAATATGACATTTGGTACCTGTTTGATGCTATAAATCTCAAGGTCATTTGAGGAAAATCTCATATCCTCAGACAGATAAAAGACATTCCCAGTTCTGTCTTAGGTCATGTGTGACTGCTACTCGGAAATTCCCACTGCACTACATCACATCATCCTGGGGTCATGGGAATGAATGAGTAAGCAAGTCTAAGAACAGGCTTTGCCCAGTTAGGGGAAGTTTCTTGATCTCACAAAGGAAAATATTTAGGTTATAAACAATACACAGTTTTGTTATAAAATAAATAAAAAAAAATTTAGGTTATAAACAATACACAGTACTCGCAGTTCCAGAAGGCTGAATCTAAATGTTAGACATGAGAGTATCCTGGTGGACAGTTCCACAATGAAATTGACCACATCATATTCAATCAATGGTTTTGCCTGACCGATGTCACTGTTGTCCCAAAATTTCAAACGGGAACAGACCACCATCTCCTTAGTGCAAAATTCTACTTTGCAGAGTGGGAAGAAAGGGCTGCAAAGTTTAAGAAGAGAACTCCCAGAACAACCACCAACTAGAAGCTCTTTGGCACAATTGGCACAACATGGGAAGATGCTGTCTGTCGTTGACGACATTGACAAAGAATGCAATAGACTGATTCAGCACCACCTGATTGTGTGAGGAACACTGAGGGAGAGAAAGCTACAAAAAGATGCCTATCTTCAAAAACTTGAGCTCATTTGCCAACATAACTGGGTGTGAGCTTCAGGCAACCCCAAGCAAATGTCCAAGTTCACAAAGCAGTGCAGAGTAGCGATAAAGGAAGACTTCAATGTGAGAAGAGAGGCAGTGATGATGCATAAGAAGCCAGCAAAAGCATTTGCAACATCCGCCTGTCCACAAAACACAAGACCAAGATCGTCCTGATGGATCTTTCATATCTTCCAGAAAGGCAATAGAAAAGATTATCCTTGACTTCTACACACGTCCATGTCTTGCTCAGATACCAATTTCACAAGATGTATATGTCGTTCCCAACATTCTCCCTTCTGAAATCCAACACACGATTTCATCGGAAAAGAAGTGAACAGCACCCGGCCCAGACAAGGATCAGACAATCAGACCCCAACAGCTCAAGAATCTGCCATCAGTACTCATCAAGACATTGGCTCGGCTCTTCTGAATGCAAGGTTTTGTCTCAATGGAAAACCAGCAGAACCTTTCTACTGTACAAGAAGAGAGTCATCCATGACATTGACAACTATCACCCGAACTTCCTGTTGTCTGTGGTCTATAAACTGTTCATTTGAGTCATCCTGAAGAGGATTGGCATAACACTAGATGAAAGACAATCATGTGAGCAAGTCAGGTTCTGAAAAGGACTCAGCATGATCGACCATATCCATGTGATAACCAAGCTCATTGAGTTTACTCGGGAGTTCAAGATGCCACTCTGTCTAATGTTCATTGACTTAAAGGTCTTTGATTCTGTTGAGACTGAAGTGGTCATCGAAGCCCTAGCCAAAAAGGGTGTTCAAACTCAACACAACAGGATCCTCTGTGTGCTGTATTACAAATTTACCACCAGGATCTCACCATTCAACAAGGAAGTGATCATCGATGAAATGAGAGGGGTTTGCAAGGGCAATATCATTTCACCGAAACTCTTCAGTGAAACCCTCAAAAACTTCATGCAATGACTGGAATGGAAAGAAATGGGAGTGAAGATAGACGGTCGGCAACTACACCACCTCCACTTCACTGATGACATCGTTCTAATAACAACAAAAATTAGCCAAGCTACACAAATGCTGGCTGACTTCGACCATGAGTGTGGAAAGGTCGGACTGCAGCTGAATCTCACAAACACAATGTTAACGAGAAACGGACTCATTCTTGACGTTCCATTCCATCTCAATGGAACCAACATCGCTGAATGCAGCAGTTATGTGTACCTAGGTTGAGAATTCAACATGACAAACAACCTGGCACCTGAGTTGCACAGGAGGAAGAGAGTGGCTTGGAATGTCTTCAAGAGCATCGAAGACTCAGCTAAGAGGTTGAAGAACCTCTGGCTCCAGACACATCTCTTTGATTCCACTGTTCTTCCTGCATTAACATAATCCTCAAAGACCTGGGCCCTAAGCAAACAGGATGAAAATGCTATTCAATGCTATTCAAGAGGAATCAAAAGAGGTATGCTTGGAGTATCACATTTCACTCAAATGAGAAAAAGAATCCAGAGTTCTGACCTTCATGGACAGTCAAGAATCAGGGACATGGTCTCCTTTGCCAAGACATAGAATATCAGATGGGCCAGACACGTAATGAGATTTGGAGACGACCACTGGACTAGAGCCGTTACCTACTGGATTCCACGGAACATCAAAAGACAGCGTGGCTGCCCATCTACAAGATGGTCAGACTTCTTTGTCAATACCCTGAACGATCGGTTTGAGGCTCTTCGTGTTCCTTGAAAGAACAGAAGCCGCTGGGCTACTCTAGCACACAACAGGGACGAATGGAGACGTTACTGGCTCCCACTCGAGCAAATCGATGATTAACGGGAAGTCAAGTGATCAAGTGATGAAGAGAAATACTAGTTTGTGGCCACCCAAGACAATGCTTCTTAAGCTCTCTTATTCATCTCAATTTTTAGCTTCTAATCTGAAACGGACCTTTTTTTTCCTGCACCATCCATCTCTCTGTCTATTGTGGTGGCAGTTTACATCATATGGGGGCAACACCTGAGTTATACCTCAAGATTGACAGAAGTTCACTTGTAAAGGAAAAGAAAAGGAGAAGGATTGTAGGGGTACAAACACTTAATCTTAGAGAAAATACTGAAAGTAGGGTGAAAGTTGATAAAACAAAAAATAGCATCTTTAATATTTTTGTCTTGTATGTTGAACAATAAGGACTGCAAAAACATTATTAATTTATTTATCATGTGCAAATTCTTGAATTCTTTTCTCTACTTTACAAAGGAGATAAAGATTTAGTAAGTTTATTTATATTTTTCAGGAATACAAAGCTAATGAACTAAAGCACAAGGATTTCAATCCAGGCAGTCCATCTCTAGAAATGTTGCATTTAGCTATTATGTTACTACCTCCTCTTCAATAAGATTATACGAAATCACAAAAGAAAAATAGAAAAAAAATAATTCACTTACTATTATATATTGGAAAGGAAGAAAGAAAAGTAGTGGGAGCACAGTGTTCTCTTTTTTCTTCCATTATGTTTTGATGATAAATATTTGCTTAAAATAAATATGCTATATCACAGCAGAAAAAAAGCCATAATGTTTAGAATGATGGGAGTTACACAGAAACAGTGAAAATCTGTCTTTATAGAGGGGGAACTGAGGTAGGAAATATTTATTTTCAATATTTTATCCAAGCTCTTTTGTTTGTGTGTATTCTCTTAGAATTTTAAAATACATTCATATCAATTCATAAATAGCTTTAGGATATAAGTAACTTTAGGATAACATATATCTGACCATGGTTTGAGCCTCAGTATCCATATTTCCATTAGTAAATTCTGAACACAGAGCCAAGAGTAAGCCCTGAGAACCATCAAGTGTGATACGACAAAAAAATACACAATGCCCAATACAAAAGCAAGAGAATCAAGAAGGAATAGTTTTATCATACAAAAGGCTTTTTTAAATTATATCTAGACTGTTTAGAAAAAGAAAAAAAATGAACTAAGTTTTAACCTCTCCAGGAGCAAAATCTATATGTAGTTATGATATTTAACCATAATTTCCTGATAAATTTTGAGAAGAGTTCAGTAAGTAACAATCTCTTGATTAGATTTGTTAGAGGAAAATAGCAAGCTGATTTCCCACTAATAAAAGAAAGATGTATTAAGTTCTTAAAAGATTGGCTAATCTTATGAAATTTAAAGCTCCATTTTCATGTAAAGCATGTTGAATATGGAACAGAAAGTCATCTTAACCTCTGGGTTAAACTTCTTGGAAATAAATTTTCTATCTTCTGAAATTTGCTCCTTACTATCTGAAATTCATACCGGCCAAGGCATTTTCAAGATAGCACACTTAGGAAGTTATATTGTCACATAAGTAAGATGCTAAGAAAGGCCAGAGAGACTGCATAGGGGTTTTCACACAACAGATCTGCTTCAAGCTACCATATATGTCTCTGAGTACCACCAGGAGTGATCTCTGAACACAGAGCCAGAACCAGCAATAATTTCTGAGTACTACTGCGTGTGTATGAAAGAGAGAGACAGAGGGGGTTGGAGGGTGCAGGGGAAAGAGGATGGGGGAAAAAGAGGAGGGAAGATGAGAGACAATGGAAAAGGAAGAGGAACTGATTTAAGTTTTTATCACTATCATTCCTAATATATATACACATATACACATGTACATATATAATATGCATATATATGCAAATATATGCAAATATATTTGAGTTACTGTGAGATACAGAGTTACAAAGCTGTTGATCATGGTCAGGTTTCAGTCATACAGTGTTCCAATACCCATCCTTCTACCATTGTACATTTCCTTCACAAGTGTCCCCAGTTTTCATCCCACCACACGTCCCACAGCCTCTCTGTCTCTGTCTCTTGCTTTCTCTCTCGCTTGCTCTCTCACTCCTCCTCCTTTGGGCATTTTGGTTTACAATAAAAATACTGAGACGTTGTCATGTTTGTTCCTTTACCTGTTTACAGCACACAATTTTTATCCAGAGTGATCATTTCCAACTATCTTTGTCATTGTGGTCCCTTCTCTATCCCACCTGCCTTCGTGGATGTGGGGAGAAAGGGACTCTTCATTCTTGGTGGGAAAGCTGACTGGTCCAACCTTTTCAGAAAAAAATATGGGTAATCCTGAAAAAGTTAGCAATTGAACTCCATAAGATCCAGCAATACTGTGCTAATGTACCCCGGGGACCCTCAAAACATACAGCAAAAATGCTAACTGCACTTCTATGTTCATTACAGCACTATTAACAGTAGCCAGAATCTAGAAACAACCTGAGTGCTGGGGAACAGATGACTGAATAAAAGAAACTATGGTGCATGTTCAGAATGGAATATTATACAGTTTTTAGGGAAAATAAAGTTTTGAAATTTGTTTATAAATGGATGTGGAGGGAGAATATTATGTTTAGTGAAGTTATTCAGACGGAAATAGATAGACATAGAATGATTAGACTTGTTTCTGGGATATTAAAAATACATAATATGATACCAATACCCAAGGATAGTAGAAACAAGAGGATTGGTGCACTGTTGGATGTCTACCTCATTCTTAAAATATCTGAGTCCCTTGTCAAGTATAATCATTCTGAGATAAACTTTATAACATAAAGCAGCTATCTTAGAGGTTTAAAACAAATAAGTACTTATATACATTTACTTAGGTATATTTATTTTACCTAATAAATGTATTTTATTTGTAAAATGGTTTACAATAGATTATATCTATTTGAGATATAATCTGCATTTTTCCTCACAAAGAAGATCACCACCTCAGCAAAAACTGCATATTAATAACATATGTCATCAACATCTAACCGTATCTTGGATATGTTCAATACATCTGAAACATGAATGAAAAAATTTGAAGTAATATCTCAGACATGAAAAGATAGAATAGTTTCATTTTTAGTAAAAAGTGGCAACTTATAAATAATAGAGATAAGAAATATTACAATTCAAGAAAATAAAAGGAATTTCTGTGGGATTTACAAAGTAAAGACATTCGAACAAGTGAGAACTGACTTTTTAATTAATCAAAGGAGGAATCATGGAGCAGTTATCATAAGCACCAATGTCAATCAAGAGGTGAATAGGGAAATATTACAATAAGGTCAATACAACAGGTGAATAAACTCACTATACTGAGACTCGTAGAGGTAATGAGGGTTGTGTAAGATTCCAAAGCAAGTACATACCAGATAATTAAAATTTTGACTAAAGCCTAATTAACTTGAAATAATTTTCTTTATATAATGATATGTGTTGTTGGACTGGTAGAAGTTTCTTTCGTTTGAGTGTGAAAAATGATGGCATTAGTGATTTATATAAGTGATATTTTGCATTAAATAGTCTGGAACTGAAATTACACTGTCTTCTTTTGGAAATAAAAGAATCTATTATGCATTCAGATATAATCTTCAGCTGCGTCCTGAATGACAAAAACAACCTAAAATAAAAAGACAAAGCAGAAGACTCATAATTACTGATTGGATAACTTTTTGTCAAAATACACTAGCGAAGAGAATAACTACATAAAAACTTAGAGAGAGAGAAAGAGAGAAAGAGAGAGAAAGAGAGAGAGAGAGAGAAAAGTGCCTGCCATAGTGACAGGTCATAGGGTGGGACAGAAAATGGCAGGGAAACGGACCATTATCATTTTTGAATAGGTATAATCTTTCTGTATATATATACATATATATAGCAGAATAAAAATTAATGTTGTTGTTGAAAGCTCACCCCTACTAAATAAATGGTGGGTATACTATGTCCTTTCTACTATTTTATGCGCTTTTCGCTTTTGATGTTTTTATTTCCAAGAAAAACATATATGATTGTAAGGGCAATACCATAGGGCATCTTTGGTTGGAATAAAAATGAAGTTGTATATAGGGCTGAGGAAATAACAGTAGGAGTTGCAGCTCATGTCTTACAAGCCTGAGCTCTCAAACTCAGTCTATAGCAGCACTCTGTGTTCAAGTAGTGCCACACATAATCAGACCAGAGCACTGAACCATTATTCCTGCACAACCAGAGAATTCCTCAGACCCAGAGCACTGATGGATAGGCCCCTATTTAAAAATAATGTATTTGGGGTTAGAAAATCTTGAATCATGTCCTCCTTGTGAGGCACGTGAAAGAATATGCTTCCAACAAGTTTTATTAGCAGCTAATCAAGAAGTGTTTTTCCCCGGTCAAGAATTCTGATTAGCTATTAGTGTGCTAAGACTAAATCAGGGTTAAAGTGGTTTCTGATTTGTTTTACATTGTAAATGTGCATTTGTTTTAGTGCAATTGGGTTGGTGGGATTTCGTTGACTTCAAGGATGTTTCATTCAGCCTTGTCATAAGACCTCTTTAGAGGAAGATGAATTCTATTTATTTTTACTATTTGGTTTGTAGAATGGTCAAGTGACTTATATGCATAATTTTAAATAATAAACCAGATATTCTTGTCTTTTAACTAACTTAGTTCTCCTTTAGAGTGAAAGTATGTTTCTTCTGTTATTTTAATACTGTATGTTTCTAACTGGTAAATCTGCCTGATTCTGAGAAACATTTAAAGGACCATTCGTCTCTCATTCATTCTGGAGTTTAAATCAGGGCTATGAACAAGAATATTTTGTTTTATTTTTATCTTTTTTTTGTTTATTTTGTTGTTTGTTTCTTGTGTTCTGGGTGTATACTTGACTCGAAACTTAGGAATCACTCCTGGCAGTGCTTAGGGGACCATATATGAAACCATGGATAAAAATTGAGCTTGTCTGCATATAAGGTAGACTCTCTCTGACTCCCGGTTATATTTTAATGTTCATAGTTACTTTTTATTTCTTGGCTTGTTCCAAACTGATGGAATAAATCTGTTGTCTTTACTGTAGAGAGTGCCGAATCCTGTGGAGGGAATAGAGCAATAGAAAGCACAGCGGTAGGGCATTTGCCTTGTGTGCAGCCAGCCCGGCTGAGCCGAGTTCAATTCCTCCGCCCCTCTCGGAGAGCCTGGCAAGCTACCGAGAGTATCTTGTCCATACAGCAAAGCCTGGCAAGCTACCTGTGACGTATTCAATATGCCAAACACAGTAACAACAAATCTCAAAATGGAGATGTTACTGGGCCTGCTTGAGCAAATCGATGAACAACTGGAGGACAGTGCTACAGTGTTATTGTAGAGATATTTAAAGACTCAAATTTAAAGGCTCAACCCTCACATACTGCCCCAAGCCCACGATCAGATATCCCTAAGCACAGATTACAAGAAGCACCAGTGTGGCCCCAAAACAAAAGTTTAAGAAGTTGAAAATTAAGTTGAAAAATACAAAATTCACAAACATAGAATCTATACAGAAAAGATCATAAATGATCATTTATCTTAAAATTTTCAGTAAATAACAGTGACCTAAAATCACAAATCAAAAGGTATATTATGGTCTATTGGATTATGAAACAAAGCTCAATATTTTGCTGATTATAAGAGAAACACCTGATTTTTCATGATAAATCAGACTCAACATGATAGGATGGGTAACAATAAAATTGCAAAGGGTTGGTAGCCAAAAATAATCAAAAATAGTTTCTACACAATGGAATAGACTTCAAAGTTAGATGGTTATTAAGAGACATAGATAAGCATTACAAAATCATTAAAGGTTACATACAACACAAAGTTTTAACACACTTTATCATACTTACCAAATTAGTCATACTAAGATAGATACAGGATGATCTCCCTCATATGAAGTACATATATTAAAAAAAAGAACATAGTAAGGAAAGAACAAATTCTCAAAGGCAACAGGATCTGAGTACTTCTCTTTAATAGGAAGCACGCCATTGGGAAGAAGGGTGAATTGGAAGGTGTGGGACCCTGAGGTTACAGTAGAGGAAAACTGACATTCTGGACACACTGAGTGTGCAGTGCTGGAATGTTTTATGCATAAAACCCTGCCACTATCCGAGAGGGGATCATCGTGTCTAAAAATTAAAAAAAAATTGACTAATAAGAGACCAGAAGAAAGATTAAAGAAGCACAGTATAGTTAAAGAAGCACAGTATAGTAGAGGGACTTGACTTTACTTTACTTCTTTCACTTTGGATATATCAACAAACCACAACATGATTAACCAAACAATATTCTTTAAAGATGTATTGATAGACCTAAGCTAAGTCCATGTGTAAAGAACTCTTCATTCCCAAAATGTCAAGTTCTCATTCTTCTCCGGTGCACACAGATTTTTCAACAGAAAAAAAAAAACAACACTTCCTGGAACACAAAGTAAGTATACATAAAATCTTGCATATGGAAAACATAACAAGGAACTTTTCAGATTAAAATACTATGAATGGAGAAATTAACTGTAAAAATAAAGCTGGGGAAAGTTCAATCAATTTGAGACTGAAATTTTTACTGCTGATCAACCACCAAGAAAAGAGGAAATTAACATATAAGTAAAAAGTTTCATGAAAGAAAAAGAAAATGAAGAGAACACATATTAGAACATATGAGACACAACAAAAGCTTTGCTAAAAGGGAAATTCTTAACAATTTAGACTTGAGAACACAGGAAAAGGCTTAAATAAAGATTCTAACTTCACATCTACAAATACAAAAAAAGAACTACAAATCAAACCCACAGAAAGTGGAAGAAAGTAAATACTGATGACTATAGCAGAAATTTACAATATAAAAATTAAAAATACAAAATGTCAATGACATAAAAAGCTGACTTTTTTCAAAAGAATAAAACTGGCAAACCATTAGAGGCACAAAGGTTAAAATTGATAAAATTAATAAACTGAATCAAGAATGTAAGGTGAGACATCATAACGGATACCACAAGGTCATAAGAGATTATAATAAAACTAAGTCCCATGAAGTAAGAAAAGAAAGGAATAAATTGTCAGAATCACATAACTGGAGAAAATAGAATGCTTGAACATTCATGTGACTGTAAAATTGATAAGTCACTTTATCTTAAAGAAAAATTTAGCAGACAAAGAATTAGCATGAGAACTGAAAAAATAATCAAAATATCCCCTTAGAGATCAGGCCTGTGGTGATTTATTAGTTAGTTCTTCTAAGTATTCTAACACCTATTCCTCTTCTTAAGTACTACCAGAAATTTAAAGATAAAGGGATCTTTAACAATAAATGAGGTCAAAATTAACAGACACTAAAAGCACAGATATCACAAAAACAAAATTACATATTAATACTTATCATGAACATAAATGCCAAGATCCCCAATAAAATCTATGCAAAGCAAGTTTGCAAGTATCCTAAAAAGACCATATACCAAATGGAATTTATTCCAGTGATGCAAGGATGGTTTTTTTATACACAATTCATAGTGGAATATATCAGTCAATGTGGTATATCATATCAACAATAGCAAAAAACAAAAATTATATGCTTATTTATATGAAGAAAAGCTTTTCAAAATATTTAACAATAAATTATTATTAAGACCCAATGAAATGAAGGTGGAAGAAACTTATCTCAAATGATAAAGGTCATTTACAATAAGCTCCATATTCAGAGGTATAAAGTAAAATCTTTTTCTGTAAGATTTGTAAAAAAGTAAGGATGCCCACTTTCATCACTGTATTTCAATATAGTATTAGGAGTCCTGGTAAAAGTAACTATGAAAGAAAAAGAAATTAAAGGGACCCAAATTGAATAAGTAGATTCAAACCATCATTATTTGCTCATCACATGATATTATACATAGAAATCCCTAAAGACTTCCCTAAAAAGCTTATAAACAATAAACCTGTAATTAAAGTTACATGCTACAAAATCAATACACACAATTCTTTGAATCTTATATGCAAGTAAATGTAGAATAGAAAGGCATATAAAACCCCATTTGAAATTGTGTACATCCAACAAAATTAAATATAAATTATTTCACAAAAGGATTAATTGCCAAAACCTGTCAGTATTAAAAGAGTAGAAAACATATGGAAATGGAAAAATATCCCATATCCATGGACTAAAAAATTACCATACAGCCTATGCATAATTCGTATTGAAGGAAATATCTATCTAAATTTCATGAGCATTTTTCAAAGGTACGGAACAAGTACTAATAAGATTGTTATGGAATCACAAAGCTACTCAAACATCTCTGAGACAAAAGGAGATGGAAAGCGATGTATTTTCTGATTTTGAATAGTATGACAAAACTTTAGTAATTAAAGCATGTTACTAGAATAAAGCAAAAGCTCAGACAAATTGAATAGAATTTAGAACCTAGAAAGTAAATCTTCAGATATACAGACAGATCATTTATGACAGACAATTATGATGAGTATCCAAGTGCATAATATTAGAGAAGAAAACCTCTTCAACAGATGAGACTGGAAAAATGGGCATAACACATGTTGAATAAATAATTAATAATTCAAGACCAAAAACAAAACAAAACAAAAACCATTTTTTATAAAATGGATAAAGGGGATCAGTAGACAGTTTGTTGAAGAAGACACACAAGATAACCTTAAGAAGTATAAAAAGTTATCACTACTGATGAGCAGGAAAATAAAAATCAAACCAATAAAGATATATTTATATATATTCCTTCACACAAATGTTAATGGTCTATATCAAAATCCAGAAATAAGAAGTGCTGGAAAGTAAGCAGTAAAAATGGAATTATCATTCACAGTTGATATAGCTTCAAACTGCTTCAGCCACTATGGAAAACAGTATGAAGATTTTTTTTCAAATATGAAAATTAGATTTACTATCTATGAACAGACACTTCTCAGCATCTATCACAAGATAATCACTGTCACAATCACTGTCCTCCCGTTGTTCATCGATTTGCTCGAGCGGGCCCAGCAATGTCTCCATTGTGAGACTTGCTGTTACTGTTTTTGTCATATCGAATATGTCACAGGTAGCTTGCCAGGCTTTGCTGTGCAGGCATGATTCTCTCGGTATCTTGCCAGGCTCTCCTAGAGGGGCAAAGGAATCAAACTTACTAATTCAAAATGATATATGTACATCTATGTTTATTGCATCACTATTTACAACAGCAATGATTGGGAAAGTATCCAAGAACCCCCCAAACAGGTGAGTGATAAAGAAACTATGGTATATATGCACAATAGAATACTACTCAGTTATTAAAAAGGATGAAATCATGCATTCCAAAGCAACATGAACAGCATTAGAGAGTGTTATGTTTGTGAAATAACTCACAGGAGAAAAACATATTAAATGATACGTGTGCCATATAAATAAAACAATACAAGAGACAAAAACCGATAAAAGCAAAGAAACTGAGAAAACAATAAGTTTGCTACGCAGGGGATGTAGTGAGACAAGGGTAAAGAGTTGGTTGGCCTATGACTGGAAAAATGGAACATAAGAATCCTAGAGTTAACATTGGAAGTATAATGACACTTTGGTGGTTGGCCTCATGAGTAACAATGTATGTCTAAAGCATAAATAGAAACCCTATTGCAAGACCTGTTACCTCAATTGAAAATAAGCAAAGAACTTTCATAATTGGTATATTAAGGGAAGAATAAAATTTAAAATGTCAAAGATAGAATACAACTTTTGAACCTGAATACCTGGAAGAACATTGACCTTTATCTTAATGAGTGTCTTCAGTTTGGGTGAGATATGGTCATAAATTCTATTCTCTATGCATATATCATGTAAATTAATTGCAGGAAGTGAAAGCCGCTGTTGTATAGATCCTCTCACAAGGTGATTAATTACTCAAGAATACACTTTAATCTAAAGTGACTGATAAAATTGGGCACAGCCAAATCTAAGAATATCATAACATCTCACAGTGGTTTATTTCACTTTTCCATCAAGTGCCAAAATCAAGTCTGAGTATTTTGTGGTTAAGTCCTCAGTGTGTCTTTAGGTATCACTCCTGTCCAGAAATAACTTATCTTGGAAAATATGATACAAATTGGATGAATAGTTGAATCAATTAAATATGTGAAGGAATAGTTGGGCAAATATGTTTCTGAAGATGTCATTTAAAGAACAGTGAAAAATCAGGGAGACAGAAAGATAGTCCAGGGGGTAAGATGTTTGCCTTCTATACAGCCAAGTCAGGTTTGATCCCTGGCACCACATATATTTTTCCAAGACCCATCAGAAGTTATCCCTGAGGACAGAGCTCGGGAGTTAGCCCTGGACACTGCTGGGTGCTCCCTTCTCCAAAAAATATCAGGAGCTTATTGTCTATAACTTAATATATTTAATATTTATTAATATACTTCATGACTATGTCGGTTCATGAGTAAATATGTTAGTGTTGAGCATTAGTTTTATTTCTCTGTTTTAGTCACAGGAATATAATTCCCTTAAGGCTTAACCTTTAATGTTAGTTCTGCATTTGGCTAAAGTTTCACAAGTAAGAAAGATTAAGGATTTAATTCTCCAGTAGCAATTCTATTACTTAATTTGTCTTTCATTTATGAACAGGGGACAGTCCAAGATAGTAAAGATAGTGAGAAGAAGGAAAACTGAATATCCAAGACTTCAGTTCTTAACTTTGTTTTCATGCTCTGCATCCATATTAGACAGATGATTTTCTGTTGCATTGACATTGAAATGACAATGTAAAACTAGATACTGTGTTTCAGTTACTACAACTTGATATTTCTTTTACTGCATATTAAAATATATATATAAAACATAATAAAATACAAATTTGCACCTACCATATAAAGACACTTAGCATCTACATAGACACATAGATGCATGGAAAATAATAGCTATCTCTTACTTTGTCTAATTCTTCCTCCTATGGGAAATGGAGACCCAACGAGGAAGTGGTTTTCCAGAATCAGAATTGAATCAGTGATTAATATGATTCATTGACTTCTTTAGGAGAGGAATAAAATATAAGGCATTAAATGATAGTGTCCATTCACCTAAAAATGTGAGTCTTAATAATAAGTTTTGGGGAATAAAAGCCAGCACCTCACATAAAATGCATGCAAATGACAACCAATGATCTCCTTTCTGCTTCTAATAGATCATATTATTTTAATGGCTCATTATAGGTAGAATACTAAGAAATTTACTTTCTATCTCATTTTTGTGGTTATGAGCAGCAAAGTGTAACAGATCTTGATAAATAAAATCAAATTTCCTCAGGCATTTCCATGGTTTGGGGAGGTAAAAATGGTATATGAAAAGTGACTTCAATATGTAAATATATTTCTTAAGATTTATCACTTATTAATTAGAACACTGACTCAGAAGTCAATTTGTGTGTGTTCTTTTTCCTTTTTCCCAGCTAATCCACTACCAGCTCCCCGTTGTTGTATTTTAGGAATAGTACTTAATCTCTCTGTGCATTATTTCTAAATTAAAATATAGAAAAAGCTTCACAGCAGCATTGACAAGCTTTATGGTATTTTTCTGTATATTTTCTGCATTGCATTTAAGATTTCTACCAAATCCCATAAGGCTGATTTCAAGTTGTCTCACTTGTTTCTGTTTAGCTCAGTAAAAGTGAAATAGAGAAAGGAATTTTAGCAGAGTTTGATTCATATATAAGACTTTGAAGTTTCTCCCATTCACACTCACTGGTGAGTTGATGTGTGAAAATGAGTCCATGGGCCTATGTGTGGAGACCCTGTACTGGTACTCAGTTTCCAAGTGATATGTAACTGCGCTATCAAGAAGCTAGTGTTTCTTCAGGACCCAAGACTGTTTACTAAGACATGTCATTTCAGAAACATGAGGCATGATTTTGTTAAACTGGTTGACTATAGCAAAAATAAATAACAAGAGGGAAAGACTTTGTCAAATATGTGACTGACAACTTCTTCAATATCACATGCAACCTTTTCCCATATATTTCACCAGAAATCCATGCTATTAACAATGCGATAGTGTAACTATTATTTTCAATTCTCTATAGCTCTGACACTGAATCCATTTAATAGAATTGGTTAATTATCTGATTCCAACTGACATAACCAATAGATTTCTTTTCTTTTCATTTTCACCAAATACTATGTGAAACACTACAACAAATTATCTCTGAATACTAACAAAGAATGTGATAATAAGACAATCATCGCAGATAATCACAGTAAATTTTATTTGTCATTGTATGAATTCTGTTACAGGCAAAAACGAAGTGTATAATTTGGGGGTAATTCTGTTCTATCTATTTTATAGAAATGAACTAGTACAAGAACAGGTCAGCAAATTCTGAGCAGAAAATTCTGAGTCAATCAAAGATATTTTTCCTAATAATATTATATAAGTATAAAAGATAAAAGAATTCCATTGAAAACTGTGAAATACAAAAGGTAATATACTTTTAATACAATACTAGACTCAAACTTGGTTATTGAGCCTAACATGCTGCCTAAGAATTTTGCCCTTATTAGAAGAGTAAACAAAATCAATGATCACTTCTCACTCTGAAATATGCACTTTTAGTCTGACTAACATTCCCAGTCACTATTGCATAATCTAAACAAACTCTAAATTCTCCATCTATTTATGTACTTTTTATTCACCCAAACAGACTTTGACTATTGAGCAGTGTCTGAAAGCTATAACGTAACAGGAAAGAAAGACAGCACAATCTTTGTCATGAAGGAACTCACAAATTTGGGGGAAATACGTTTAAATACAAATGCAGATCACAGTTATTTTATGTAAACTATGTTTCTGTTCCTGAAAAATGGGTAAATGTTTTGAAGAAAATAAAATAAAGTAATTCAATAAAATGTGGCTAAATGAGGCTACTAGGTTAACCAGTATGAGACATTTTTTTAGATTAGAGTAGAAAATAAGAATAATTTGTTAACTAAAATCTATGAATTAAACCCCAAAAAATGAGAACAGCAAAAATAAAGACTTTGAGGCAAATCAAGCTCAATCATAATCAAGGTATGAAAAAGAGGCTAACATGTTATTTAGACTCGAGACAATCATACCATTTTATACACCAAATAATTCCTGACCTCCAATATACAATGATTTTTTCATATATATGTATGCATTTTGCATATTAGCTTCCAAAAGAAATAGTTCAACTCACTTTGGAACTTCTGAAAGATTTTTGACCTCATTAAAGATTACATCCTTTGTTTTGAGAAGTTTCACTCAAGCAATCACTAGCAGACATTTAACAGGAGTGTTTAATATCCTCCCTAAAATATTTAGCATGTCTGCAATGTGAACCTAATGTTTCACAATTGAAAATTGGCCGGCAATTGCCATGCTGACTGCTTTGTTGGCAGAACCAGCTTTTAAACCCTGAATTCCTATCCTTTCAGCTATCGTTGTGTTTATGTCTCTCACTTAAGCAGTTTTCAACACACTTCTGTGGTTCTTTTGATATAGTGAACGTGCAGGTGTACATAGGATTATGCCAGGAACTTTGTCCAGATCTGGTCTTTATTGCTAAAACAGACAGTATGAGTATTCGAATTACTACACACACCATATTTATTCTTGTGTAGGTAGGCCAATTTTCCTCCAGCTAAAGATATAATTTTAAATTATTTCTCTCCACTTATTCCCCTCTTTTCCTATTGCTTATGCTAAATAATTCATATCACTACTCCAAAAGTTAGCATGAGTCATCCAAACCTACTATATTCTGTAAAGGAAAGTCAAAACAAACAGGAGGAGTCCAAACCCAAGAAAATGGAAGTGGAAAAAAAAATGCACTCTCTCTCAAAGGGTCAAACAGTGTCTTCAACTACAAGTTTTTTGTTTTTATTTATTTCTCATCTTTTGGAAAAAAAAGAATCAATTTCAGGAGGCTAGAGTTTGGGAACAGGATGAGATTATTGCAGTAAGCCTATTTCTAAAGACTCTGAATCTCAGACTTTGAAACCTTTGCAATTATTAATTAGAAATCTTTGTGCTACATAATCCATTTCTGCAGAAATGCCCAAGACATATACACTCTACCGTGGTCTCATACTAACACTAATCTGATGAATAGTATATTAGAAAAGTGATTTTTGTACATCAAAATGGAGAGTATATTTTTCTGAGCAAAGCTTGTGTACTGAAATGCAAAATATTCCTTCATCCCCTAAACATAGCTTCCAGCTCCCACATCAACCAATGAGATAAGTTGGTGCACCTTCAAAGAATTCTGAGTGATTACTTTGTTTTTATTGCCCAGGGAAATTTATTTACCAAATCTTGCATAGGTATGTAAGAAAGTGTACCTAAAAGAAAAGAAACTAAGTTCTCCATTTTGAAACTTTGGAAGACTAATCATATACAAAGCTCAGTTTAAATTTTAGTTTATTTTTCAAGCAAAGAAAAACTAAGCTTTATTTATCCCACTAGATTAATTTGGTTAAACCTTATACATCATAGGGAAACTGGCTTAATATTTTACTTCAAATGCCATATCATTGTTTATCTTTTGTTTATTGTGTTCTTCAGTTTCATTTCTCAACTTAAGAGAGAGATGGCATTGATCCCTAATCTATTCCTCTTTTGTGCTATGCATTCTTTTTCTATTCTTTTTTTTCCTTTTTTGGGTGACACCCAGCGATGTGCAGGGGTTACTCCTGGCTCATGCACTCAGGAATTACTCCTGGTGGTGCTTGGAGGATCATATGAGATGCTGGAAATCAAACCCTGGTCAACCACATGCAAAGCAAATGCCCTACCCTCTGTGCTTTTGCTCCAGCCCCTCTTTTTCGATTCTTAAGAAACAGCATTGACAGGAGATTTTGTTTTGTTTGTTTTAAGAAAAAATTGAATTTATTCTACCTGCTAATGAGAGAATAGATCTTTGATGTCCAGTTAAAAACTTGCTTTTCAATAAAAATCAGCATCTCGTTATTTTTAAGTGTTTTTTGATTCAGAGAGATGGGATCTGAATTGAATGTTTCCTGTAACTAAATTCAGATTATTAACCAGCAAGAGGAGAGCATTGTGAAGGTTTAAGAGATATATGAGTTTATAAATTATATATATATATTGCCAAATCAAAAGAATTCTTGGGTAGAGACTAGAGTGAAGGCCAATAGATCATAATTGCATTTTAAGGAGTCTAAGTCCCATTCAGTTGTACTGAGAAGCAGCCAAAAGAAATTGCAAATCAAAGTGTAACTAGAACTCAGTTTTCTGGCAATGACAACATCCCTATTTCTCGTGTCACAGATTGCCAGCAGGGGCAGAAAGGAAGTTTCTGTTAGTTGGCAATTCAACATTTTCAAAGTCATATTCATCATATTCAAAGTCACCAACATGTTCAAAGTCATCAATAGAGCGACCTGATTAAAACCACATCCATATTTCAATGAATCAAGCATCAATTTAGACTCTTAGAAAACAATAACATTAACCTAAGAGCCTTCAGTTTCAGTTTTTGGTTTATTTTAAATAAGCTAAATTTTTATAAAGTCGTTCACAATAATTTATTGCACTCAACCTTACAACACCAATTTCACAACCATTACACTTTCCCACCACCATGATTTTGAATTTTCCCAAACATTACCAAAGCCTGCTCCAATAGCAGGCCCTAAATAACTCATTTTGTATTGCTTATTATGAATAATTCTCTAAAAATGATCAAAAATTGTTTCATTAGAATAAAGTATATGAAGATTGTTGAATCTCTCCCTGGAGCCATTAAGCTCTTATATAAGAGATTGACTATCATGTTGTTGCAGGTTGACCCTTGTGTGCTAATATTTTCTTAATCAAGATGGTTACCTTTTACTTTATATCCCATCCAATGTGGTGTGCTACTCCTGGCATATCAGTATATCAGCAATGTAGAGTATGAGATGTCGCTCTAGGAATTCTAAAATTTTATTTAGGGTGATACAACCAGAATTAAATTTTTAACTGGATGGTGACTTTGGGGTCTGGAGGCATCTCTGTAGCTTATTGATCTCTTCCTAGATTTATTTATGTGTCTCCAGATTCTACCCAGTTAATGAGCTTATATGGCACCAGAGTCAGTTTGTGGGCATGGTTGCCAGGTTCCTGGAAGAACAGGGAGATGGTGGGAGGTCATCCATACTTGACTCTGTGAGAGACTGAAGATTCTGATCACACAATCCCCATACCTGAGTTTTCTCAGCAGATTTATTCATAGATGAGGCTCATTTGAGCCTATAGAGATCGACCACAGGCATGGCAGTAGTTCGGTTCTACAGATTTTCTGCTGCTGGAGCTCTGCTTGGGTGGGTAGTGGGTGCACCCACCCACCCTCAATCCCATGGGATGCCCCAGATATAAGACTCAGCCTGGCATGGGGTTTGGAAGCATCTCTGCTATACTTCAGTTTTAATTTGGAGGTCAAGTAACTGCTCAAATTCTTTTGTTTTCCTTATGACTGGGCTGGAGTGATAGCACAGGGGGTAGGGCATTTGCCTTGCATGTGGCCAGCCTGGGTTCAATTTCTCTACCCCTCTCAGAGAGCCCAGAAAGCTACCGAGAGTATCCTGCCCACACGTCAAAGCCTGGAAAGCTCCCTGTGACGTGTTCTACATGCCAAAAACAGTAACAGCAAGTTTCACAATGAAGACATTACTGGTGCCTGCTTAAGCAAATTGATGAACAATGAGAGGACAGTGCTACAGTGTTTATGACTAGTGATCTTTAGTACAGGCCCTTTTTTTATGTGTTTGTTTCATCTTCCTTCTTGTGTTCTGCATATCCTTTTGAGTTTTATTATATGTTTCATTTCTCCATACCCAGGAGAAACATTAGTAATGTCCTCTCTAATGTGTCAAAATCGAAGGCACTCTCTAAGTGACATCTGTCAAATATCATTATCATGCTGCACATAGATCTTTAGGCTAGAAAACGTATTAAGAAAGGCCATCATCTTTCACTGCTTCTGGCATGGTTACAAATTAGTGTTCTTCTAAGAAATGTCCCAGAGAGAACCTAAAAGAGACTTTTATTAAAACTCTTTATGATGAGGTGTAGCCTGATTATTTTAAAAATGAACATTGGAACTTAATCCATTAAATTACCCTATCATCAGTTGGTTGCAAAAATTTGACCAAACCACTTGGCACTCTGCTCCTTAGTTGTCTCTTGTGATATGGGGTGTCTCTATAAATAATCTCTGTCCTTTGTCTAGTTGTAAATTTCCCTAACAGAAAAGACAAGGAACTCTTTCATTAACATTACCGACTCTCTATTCTTGTCTGAGGATGTATTGTCTCTCAAACTGCATTTCCAGAAAGGTGCTGGGAGACTTCTACAGGGTTAATGTGCATATCTTTGGGTTTACATTCCTCTGGCACATCGTGTTCAGCCTTAATATTTTACACTGTAAGCCATATCATCTTTTATCTTTTATTTATAGTTATCCTCATATTAATTTCTCAATAGCAGCTGGTAAGGCAGGAGGGACAAGTCATTGATCTTCCAATTTATCTGCTACTCTTACATATCCTGAGGTCGAGGCAGCCTGGAGAGATTGATGGAGCATTGGCACCCGCCCAGCAGCTGTGTGTTCCTCATGCATGAAAATCAACCACAGGAAACCAAAATTCAACAATTGGCGGCAGTATCAGCCAGTCCTGTAATAAATATAACACGATGGTCTTTAATAATTGAATGGGGTGCCTGGAATTCAGGAAAGCAAAAGCTCCTGTATGAGCATGTCAGTCATGCTTTGGACTGCCTGGAAGGTGGTATTTGGGGAATGGAAGGGGAAGTGGAGGAAGTGTTTGCAGATGTCATCTTCTAAAGCCAGTACCCCTTCGTGCTGAAGTCTCAAAAAGGTCGTAGAATAGAGTAATAAATGATTGATTTTCGGCAAGGCCAAAGGCTTTCATGACTTTAAAAAAAACACAAAACAGCAAAGCCACAGATTATGAAATTGCCCAAAAGGAAAAGGAGTGAGTTACATGCATTGAATGAGCTACAGAAACAAGGTAAAGAGTTGTGCCCAGAACTTTGATTCACTTGTGGTTTCTCTTAGGGACAAACAACAGCAAAAAAGTTGTCCTTCCTTGTATACAAGCAGAGAACTCCAATAGACCGCCCAAGGTTATTAGAGACTTATTGGACTCAATCTGAGTCGAGTTCCTGATCTGATGGCAGTTTAACCGTTAGCTACTTACCTCACTTTCCTCACTGGCTTTTCACTTAGTCTTTCTGGTCCAAGTTCAGATGTTCCAGATTTTTGACCATCAGTGATCATTTCTGTTTGGAGTAAGACCCACATGTTAAAGCTTGTCTCTCTGTTTGGCTGTTTGAGTTGGGAAAACAAATGTTAAGCATGAAAGCTCACTTTACACCATTAGATCACATAGAGAAGGCTGTGGTGATGGGATGGCAACAGAGCCTGGAGGTCTTGTAGAATTATTTTTAAAAGCAAGCTTCTCCATTACCCATCTGTAAAAATCATTCTGCCCCTTTGGTTCTTACTTTGCATGCATATTGTATAGATATACATATTATCTCCACATTTGAAAAAATATGCCCTCCAGGGATAAACTGGAGTGTCAAGTTGCTTAGAAATCTCAGACACAAAGACACAAACTCTTTTTTTTTCTTTTTGGGTCACACCTGGCGATGCACAGGGGTTACTCCTGGCTCTGCACTCAGGAATCACTCCTGGTGGTGCTCAGAGGACCATATGGGATGCTGGGAATTGAACCCAGGTCGGCCGTGTGCAAGGCAAATGCCCTACCCGCTGTGCTATGGCACCAGCCCCTCAGACACAAACTCTTTAGGAAATAATTCACCTCTAGCAAAACATGTTACAAAGATTTTGAATATCCAGAAAGTCGGGGCCACATTATGGCTTTCATAGAGCTTTACAACAGTGTCTTCCCAGTGTATTGTATTCTTGTGCTAAACAGAGGCAGAGCTGACTCCTTTGCATTATGGAATCACAATGAATATAACAACAAAAGCTTTAATCTCATATAGGACCTACTACTGATATAAAAGTATATGATACTAGGTGTGGGAAAAGTTGGCCAAAGAAGGCCAGTTCTGAGAACAACACTAGAGCACAAAAACTGAATTAAAAGCAGCAATTCCTTAACGAGTCCAACAGAAGAAGAATGAGGAGCAGACATCATCCAGAGACGGTCAGCTCTGTGAAACATGGGACTGCAAACAAGTGCAGAGCTGAGATATACTTGTCCTGGATGGAGAGAAGGATGAAAGTGAAACGTAAAAAGAAAAGCAAAGGAATTGGCAGAAGGCACTAGACTTAAAACACAATACAACAGCATCAGGGTGTTGAGAGTAATGAATGGTTTTGCAGAAATTCTGCTTTGTACCTGCAGAGGGTAAGTAGAAAGAAATTAGAGACTTACTGAACTCAACAGAGATATTGGAGAGCTACCCTGACCCCCTGCCACAAGCAGCCATTCCTTGAAATGAACTCTATTCCAACACCAAGTCAGAAACAGCCTCTGCACCAATAGGACAGGTTTCAAGCGGCTGTCGTTGTTCCTGACAGGCATTTGGAGGCTTGGCCCACCCCAACAGGCTCCTGAGAACTGTGAGGCCCATCCTACCGTCTCACAGCTGGTTCCATCATGGCTAGACAGGCTTGCAGCAGGTTTGTAGCAGGGCTAGGATTGACAGGTTTGTGGTGACTACTAGATCTGAAATAAAGAGAATCTCTCTCCCAGTCTGCTGCTAGTTAATAGACTTCATTTGCAACCTGAGTGTATATGCATAACTGTGTCCACTGCAGTGCATAACACAATAGCCAAGACACAGAAACCCAAATGCCCAACTACAGAGGAAGATCAGGAAGTTTTGGTCTAGATACTTTGGGGAATACTATGAAGCTGTAAGAAAGGACAAAATCCTGTGGTTTGGATGGAACTAGAAGTATCATGCTGCATGAAGTGAAACAGAAGTAAGGAAAAGAAAATGATATCTTTCCTTGAATGAAAGGAGAAACGAAGGGTAGGAGACAATGGAACTGGAGAATCATCCCACAAAACTGATCTCATGCTGTGGGTACGACACTGAATAGGAGAGATCTTTGGGACGTTGGTGTACAGTGGTGAATACTCTGATGGCCACAGTGGGATTGGAATACATATGCATAAAACCAGCATTAACAGCCTTGTGTATCACAAGATCCCAATAGATATTTTTAAGTGAAGAAATAATTTATATGTCGTTCTCATAATTTAGAATATAAACTTCAGAATTTATGTGAATGCTCCTAGCTCAGATACATTTTTTTTGTGGGCATAAGAGATAGTATTGCATGTGAGGCACTTGCCTTGCATATGTTCAACCCATGTTCAATCTCCAATACAGTTTTCTGTGCACTGCTAGGAGTGATCTCTGAGCATAAACCCAAGAGTATGCCCTGAGTACTGACAGGTGTGGCTCCATGGATCAAAATGATGATGACGATGATGATGATGATGATGATGATTTTTTATGAGAGGAATTCTGCAATATATGACCTTTTTTTATATATAGAAGTAAGAGTTTTTGAACATTTGGGACCCAATCAAGGAAAATCACTTTATAACTAATGTGTGAGTGAGTTATAGTGGAGTGTGGAAGATCAGATTAATTGATGTTTATCAATGCGTATTTAAAAATGCTTTATCCAGCAACAAATACAGTGGGCAGAGCATCAGCGTTGCATGCAGCTGACCCAGGTTCAACGCCCAGCTTCTCATACTGGTCTCTGAGCATCAGCAGGGGTAGTTTCTGAGTGCAGACCCAGAAATAACTCCTGAGCATCGCTGTGTGTGACCCCAAAAGGTTAAATAAAAGTCTGCCTGCTATCCCAATCACTGAGACCTCATGACTTTCCAAGTACCTTCTCAACACTATTTTCATGCAATGCCACTGAGCCACTCAGCTGACAAGGGTTATCAATCTGAAGCTAGACCTGTGAGAATCAGTATTATCAGGTAAATGCTTTAGAGTACTGTAAGTTTCAATGAAAGGACAGTGGGCCCAAAGGACAGGTGAGGGACGAAGATATAGAACTCTAGCCTTCTGTGGTCTAGAGCCGTCTCCCCAGGTGGGGCTATGAGAAAAGGACAGGCAAGGGAAACAGCAAAACAGGAACAGGGCCCCAGGTTGGTTGGCAGTTGGTTTATCTGTCTCTCCACCCTGGTGTCGTATGATCTCTCCCTTTACGGCACAGTCATAGTCTTTGGCTATAGTTTCAGTCATTAGATTTCCATCTCCCTAGTCTCCTTGAAGACCTCAAAGTCTCCAAAGTCTCAGTTCTCCTTCTCATCTTTAATGTCTTGTTGTCGACCTTCTAGTCCTCGACCTTCAGCATTGAGTCTTCACTAATTTTTTCTCAGTATCTCAATCCCAGAGTCCAGTCTACCTCCTCCAAGTTTCTCTGCCAGACACATGTCATCTTCCAGCCACAAGTCTTTCCTCTTCCACATGTCTAGTCTTTTCTCCTCACTCCCCACCTGCCTAGTCCCTTACAGCATAGTTATATAGGAATCATGATGGGTGGGGATACAAAGATGGGGTTGAACATATTCATAACAACAAAGAGGTAAGGGTCACTCCTTCAGAATATTACCTCAAGGACAAAATCTCATCTGAGGGTTCAGCACTCGAGATTACTAGGAGATCTGGCCAAGTGTGGGATTCCATCTAGGGTGTATTGTTTTCTTCTTTCCTTAGCTAGTAATCCATTTAAAGTCATAGTAAATTTACTTATAATATTTCTAGCAATGCCATTTTGTATGCTCACAGTAAGAGATATATCAGCTTAAAGTTTGGTTATTCCTGGAAACATCTCACAATATATTCCAGACCACAGTCCTTAGGCCAGGTACGTCTTAGGGAAACTGAGGATTAAGTCAAGTAATTATGGATGCCCAGGAGTAAACATTATTTTGGGATCAATTAATTCCCATGTTACAAAGCACATCATGAACTGTTTTCCTGTGCTTAAACAAAAAGGGGGTTGCTAACTAAACCATACAAATGACATAAAGAAAGGTGAAGAACAGTTTAGGATTATTAGCATCTGTTGGTATTGGGTGTGCCTCAGTTGCAGTGTGTGGGAGTGGCTCAATAAACCTCAAGCTCCCTGAGGGAGCAGCAAGGACAACCCAGTGTTATCCAACAGAGTACCAGGGAATACACTCATTAAACACTTAACTATGTTGGGAAAACTTTGAAGCGCCACCAAAAAAAAAAAAAAAAATATATATATATATATATATATATATATATATAATGGTTGAGTGCAAATGTCTAAGAATTTAAGCTTATAGTACACACAATTAGCTTTTAATTTATTGCATGTGCTTCATTAAGATAGAGTTTGATAATGCCTAATAAACAAACATGGGGCTGGAGCTATAGCACAGTGGTAGGGCGTTTGCCTTGCACACAGCTGTCCAAGCAGAACCTGGTCCGATTCCTCTGCCCCTTTCAGAGAGCCCGGCAAGCTACCAAGAGTATCTCCCCTGCACGGCAAAGCCTGGCAAGCTACCCATGACATATTCAATATGCCAAACACAGTAACAACAAGTCTCACGATGGAGACATTACTGGGCCTGCTGGGGCAAATTGACGAACAACAGGAGGACCGTGACCATTAACAAACATGAAATATATCAAAATGAATTGAGCAGTATTGATGGAATTAGAAAGAGGAAAGTAAAATACCAAACTAATGTTATGGGGGAAAAACTGACATGCATGAAAACTGGAAAAAAATGAAGAATAATATCAAGAATGAAAAGATTAAATGGTAAGAAAGAGCTTCTATCATAACTACAAATGTTAATGAAAGTACACATTACTGATTCTTTAGCATTCAACAAATTTTCTTTGTTTTGTCTGCTCTAAAAGCTACCAGACATAAATCTGAGAATAGTAGAGAAAAATACTTGTCAAACTTTTGCCACAGTGTGAGACTCTGTTATATAACCTTTGGGAATCCATTAAATTTGAAGTATAAATCCCTTTGAATATATGTTTTTAATCTATTTGGCGTATTTATCCTCTGTAAGAGAGCGGTATTTCAAAGAACATTAAATAATATATATTTTTAAGAAGTTACAAAACCACAGCACTTCAATATGCTTAAATAATGAAAATTTTCAAAAGCAAAATTTAGGATTACCAGTATGGTTTCTTAATCTCCTAATTATTTGACAATAGTGACACTCCACTTATCACCTCTTTTTGGAATCACTGGAAATATCCACTACATGTTACACATGAAGAGAATCTCTCTTGAGATGTTGGGGTATAGTATATGAGATAATACTTTACTAGTGGTTAAATTTATCCTTAATCAATCTTGAAATATTTATAAATACAAGTAATATGATGAGATAATTCAAGACTTATTTAAGAATTTGTATTCTACAATTATCAGAAATAAATTCATCTTAGAGAAATTATTATTTATCTGCATATTATGTTTAGCAAAGTGATAAACATAAAAGCTTCCAATTGGTATAGGGAAATCACTTTTAACTGTCTTTCTCAGCTCAAACTACAGTTTTATTCTTTCTAGTCAAGAGTATTTGGGAACAAATTTCACCACAGATACCAGAAGTCACAATCAGACTTACGATCACAAAATTCCATAGTGGGTAATAAAGTGACCAAAGAAATATTTTAGCATTTGTAATGGATTATACCTGGGTTATTATCTACAAGCTTGGTGAATCATAGATGTTCTGTGTAAATGTAAATTAAAAACTTGAATGGAAAGTAGACTTTCCCATGATGGGAAATGCATGCTGAAAGTAGACTATAGACCCAACACGATTGCCACTCAATGCCTCTTTTGTAAACCACAGCATCCAAAAGGAGAGAGAATAAAAGGGAGTGCCCTGCCACAGAGGCAAGGTGGGATTGGGGAATGGGGGGTAGGAGGGATATTGGGATTAGTGGTGAAGGAGAATGGGCACTGGTGGAGGGTTGGGTATTCCATCATTGTATAACAGAAACCCAAGCACAAAAATTTGTAAGTCTACAACTGTACCTCATGGTATTTCACTAATAAAAATTTTAAAAAATAATAATAAATGTAAAAAAAATAAAAAAAAACTTGAATGGATGACACCTAATTGGACTTGCTTTTTCTTGTCTATGATGTGTTTCAGTTTAGAAACACTTGTTATTGATTAACTTTAGAAGTATTAAAGTGTGACTGGAGCAATAGTACACATCAGTTAAGGCATTTACCTTGTAGGTGGCCAAACCAAGTTTGATACCCAGAATCCCATTTGGTTACCTGAGCAATGCCAGTAGTGATCCCTGAGAGCAGAGCCAGAAGTAAGTGCTGAGCACAGAAGCATGTGACAAAAACAAACAAAAAGGAAGTATCAAAGTATATGCAATACACAATAAATCATACAATTCAAAATATGCACTTTGATTATGTTTTAAATATGCATATATTCGTGATATTATCTACTTAATCAGGAAAATAACATCACTCAAGACAGTTTCATTGTGTCCAATACATAACACTCAACCACTTTTTTCCAACCTACTTTTCCACTTCTTCAGCTGAGCGCTGATCTGCATTCAGTGCTTATAAACTGCATATTTTTTCATTTTTTAAATGTTTATAAGTTGATTCAGACAAATTAAACTCTATGACTCCATTAACCTACTGTAATTATTTGGAATAATACCTACCTGTATTTATATTTATATTTATACTAATGAATAATTTTCTACACTATGAATGCACCTGCACCACTGTATATCTATTCAATTATTGGTGAAAAACTGGTTGTCTATAATTTCAAGATATTAAAATAAATATCCCATTATTTTACTCATGTTGGTCTCAATATAAACATATGCTTTGAATTTTCTTGGACAAACATTTGAGTATAGAATAGCTTTATTTTATGATAGATGCTTAACTTTTAAAGAAACTGCCTATGTGTTTCCCAAAGTAATTATATCAGTTACCTTACCACTAACTGTATATGAGTTATAGTTCCAGCAATCTCTTATCAATAAATGTCAAAAGGTATTTCTGTATCAAATGGCTTTCATTTTTACTCTTTTTCTTATTAGTGAAACACCATGAGGTACACTTGTAGACTTACAAACTGTCATGTTTGGGTTTCAGTTATACAATGATCGAGTACCCATCCCTCCACCAGAGCCCATTCTTCAACACCAATGATCCCAGCAGCCTTCCCACCCACCACCCCATCCCCCCACTCCAGGCTGCCTCTGTGTCAGGGCATTCCCTTTTGTTCTCTCTTTCCTTTAGGGTGTTGTAGTTTGCAATAGAGATATTGAGTGGCCATTCTGTTTGGTCCATAGTCTACTTTCAGCATGCATCTCCCATCCTGGGAGGATCTGCCCAACACCCTTTACTTGATGTTCCTTTTCCCCCCAGCATGTGCTGCCAGTCAGGTGACCTGATAGGAATGAACAGGAAGAGACTCAGGATGGAGGGCAGCTCAGAGTCCCTGAGGACTCCTGGGCACCTGCGCAGGGAAATCAGAGTCCTAGGTTTGATTAATGACTGACCTTGGGGAGGAGAAAGCCGGGCTCTGTGTTGGGAATGAAGAGGAAGATACTCAGGGATGGAGGGCGGCCCAGGATCTTAGAGGACGCCCGGGGCACCTATGCAGGGAAATCGGAGTCCCGGCATCGAATAATGACTGATCTGGGGGAGCTGATTTTCACTTTTTGATTACGTAGAAAAACTTTTATGTGTCGATTTGCTATTTGCATTATCCTCAAAGTATTTTTTTCAGTACTTTACCCATTTTAAAGCTATTTATGAATATATTTATGAATATAGTTACGTATATAGGGTTTTGGGCCCACGTGTTCTGCTTGGGGCTTCCTTCTGATGCCATGCTCGGGGATCACCCTGTCAATGATTGGGGAAAAACAACATATGTGACACTGGGGACTAAGGGTCAGCCACAAGCAAGATACCCCGAACTCCCTCTCTAGGAAATTTTGCCTAACCCACAGTCAAAAAGCATGGCTTGTTTTTAATGTTTATTTTATAGATTTGTAGTTTGGCCTGTATTTGGGTAATTATATGGCATGTGTTATGAATCAATGTTTATAATTTTACATATATTTATCTATGCATAACGCATAATTACATGTTTCCAGCATCATTTGTTTAAACATGAGTCTTTCTCCATAGAATTCACTTTGAACGTTTATTTATAATGTGTAGTACCTATAGATTGAATATATTTCTGGGACTTATACTTTGTCTAATTGACCTATTATATGCAACTATTTATTATAGTTCATTCTTATCCTGTTTCCTTTTTATATGCTCATGTTTATAGATTCCAAGTATTTTAACAACTATTCTAATAGACAAATAAAGGTATATCTAAAGCATTATTTATAAATCAAAGGAAATTTGATCAAAGTACTTTTTTAATTCACTTCTAAAATGTTGGAATGTTAAGATTATGCATTTTTGAGACATTCTAATAAAAATTTATATTAATTTTCCTCAAAGAGCTATTTTTCATGTATGCAGGTTACAAATTTTATGGAACATATAAAGGCATGTACTGTATGTGCTAGAATATTATTATAGGATTGGAAGAAGAAATGAGAAAAACAGATAATAAAAAGTTAATTTTATTTACAACATGGGTATGATTATAAATAAAATAAAATCCTATTTTATTTTAAATGAGATAAAATAAAATGCTATGGTAAATATATTACTTTGAAAATATTATTTTATCTTAATATCTTACCAAATATTAAGATTAAGATAAAATATATTTCTATGAGTGTTTTAAAACACATTGATATGAATATGTGAATGATTATTTAGAACGCAATTAAATAGACAATATTTCAAAATGATTTAATTTACCAAATGCACAGAGATACTAGGAATAATATTAAAATATTTTCTGGAACCAGCTTGTTTTTTTGTTTTATTGCCACAGACTTATTGGCTGAATTTCAATCAGTGCATTGTACATGTGCATGTGATTCAAATGAAACTCCTCTCAAAAAAAGAAATGAACAAAGAATGTATCTTGTCAACTTGTCTGAAACATTTCTCGTGTTCTGACTCATTTTCCTTTGTATTGGCATCTCAAAATTTTTGTTATTTTTTTAAATATCATAGGGCTGGAGCGATAGCACAGCGGGTAGGGCGTCTGCCTTGCACGCGGCCAACATGGCTGACCCGAGTTCGATTCCTCCGCCCCTCTTGGAGAGCCCGGCAAGCTACCGAGAGTATTCGATATGCCAGACAAAGTAACAACAAAGTCTCTAATGGAGACGTTACTGGGCCCGCTCGAGCAAATCGACGATCAACAGGAGGGCCTTACTTTACTTTAAATATCATAAAAACCTTGATGATTTCTGTGAAATCTCATGAAATAATATAAACAACTGTAATAGAAAGTGAAAAGATGATAACAGCAATCAGCGTTATGATATTTCTTGTCAGTGTTCTTTATCACTTATAATAGTTGAAGAATCCCATATTAATTTGACTTTTTAACCTTTATTCTTTACTTTGTTGAAAAAAGTTCTTTTGAAAAGCAATTACTTTCATTTCGCTTATTTTCATATGCACTTGAAAACAATTAATGGCCATATTTTGACATGACCATCTTAGGAATTATGCAAAAGGGACAGTCATGCCACCTATTTATAGATCTCTGAATTCAACTCAATGCCAAGAGTTTGTTGTTTTGATTTGCATTTCCCCGATTATACGTTATGAAGAATATTTTAAAAAATATTACAGGCTGCCTGCATGTGTTTTTTATTTTCTTTTGCTTTTCTGGGTCACACCCAGCGATGCTCAGGCCTTAGACCCAGCTCTCTGCTCAGGAATCACTCCTGAATGGTCTCTTGAAGCACACACTTACCACATGCAGGCAAATATCCCATGATGGTACCACATGCAAGGCAAGTGCCCTACCCACTATCCTGTCACTTCCAGTCCCTGCATATCTTCTTTTAGGAGGTTTCTGCTCATCTTTCTCCCTATATTTTTTGGATAGGATATATTTATTTTTTCTAGCTAAATACAAATATTCTCTTCCAGTCTATGTGATATGATTGTGATCATTGTTGCTTTTTGGTGCAGGAGCTTCTCAGAGTAATATAATCCCATTTGTTTATGTTTTCTTTGGCTTGGCCGGTGTTTTTAAATCTTTGGAGATACCACTAAATTCACGATCACAAAGAGTTCTACCTATGTTCTCCTCAATATGTATCATAGATTCATCTCTGGTGCTGATGGTTTCAGTTTTATGCATGGTGTTATAAAAACAAATAATAGATTAGATTCCTTGAACTTCATCAACTGCTGGTGACAATAATGAGTAGTTCAGCCTCCAACCTTTTTGGAAAGCAATAACACCTCTTTTCAGAAAAACTAGGAAACACTCTTCCATCACTTAATCACTCAATCACTTAACTTCCCGTTAGTCATCGATTTGCTCGAGCGGGCGCCAGTAACATCTCCATTTGTCCCTGTCGTGTGCTAGTGTAGCCCAAAGGCATCTGTTCGCTCCGGGAATATGAAGGGCCTCAAACCGATCGTTTATGATCTTGACGAAGAAGTCTGACCATCTGGTAGGTGTGCGGCCATGTGGTCTTTTGACATCCCGTGGATCCAATCAGTAACAGCTCTAGTCCAATGGTAGTCTTTAAATCTCATTACGTGACCAGCCCACTCTTCCATATGTTCCTATAATTCCACTTCTTGGCATTTACTCCGAGGTACAAAAACTCTACTCATAAAGGACATTTGCAGTCATATGTCCATTTCAGCATTATTCACAACAGCCAAAATCTAGAAACAACCCATGTCCAAGAAAAAGATAACTAGGTAAAGAAACTATGGACATATACACAAAATAATACTACTTAAGAAAGAACAAATTCACATAATTCACTGCTATGTGGATGAATATGAAGATTATCATGATGAGTAAATTTATTCAGAAGAGGAGGGACTGATACAAAATTATTTCCCTCATATGTAGTAATATGGGCTGGAGTGATAGCGCAGCGGGTAGGGTGTTTGCCTTGCATGCAACCGACCCGGGTTCGATTCCTTTGCCCCTCTCAGAGAGCCCAGCAAGCTACTGAGAGTATCCCACCTGCATGGCAGAGTCTGGAAAGCTCCCCGTTCATATTTGATATGCCAAAAACAGTAACAATAAGTCTCACAATGGAGACTTTACTGGTGCTCACTAGAGCAAATCGATGAACAATGGGAGGACAGTGACAGTGGCAATGTAGTAATATACAAATATAATAGGAAAAGAAAAAGTACATAAGACAACACAAACTGGGAACTGGTCTTTTATAGGAAACAAATGACTACTGGGAAAAATGGGCAGGAGAGATAGGACAGAAGTTCGCACACTAAGACAGCAATGGAAGGAAGCTGACACTCTGGTGGAGGATATCGTGTTAGAAGTTTTCGTGCATGAAACGCTGCCAACATAAGTATTGTCAATCACTGTGCCTAAAATAAAAATGTTTTAAAATGTTCCTTAAAATGATAGATAATGAAGACGCAAAGCATTAGAACCTATGGAACGCAGAAAAATCATACCAATGATGGTTTACATCAGAAAAAGAAGCTCAAGTAAATTACCTAATCTCAGAGACTGAAAAACTAGTAACAGAAAAACAAATGAATCCCAAAGTAATTCGACCACGACCACGATCACGACCATCCTGTTGTTCGTCGATTGCCTCGAGCAGGCTACAGTAACGTCTCCTTCGTCCTAGTCCTGAGATTTTTTTTTTAAAGTGCCATATTCAAGGCTCTTTCAGGGTTAGGAGAATGAGACCCATCATTGTTACTGGTACTTGGCATATTGGGTATACCACGGGGAGTTTGCCAGACTCTGCCGTGTGGGCAGGTTACATTCGGTAGCCTGCCAGTTTGTCCAAAGTAGGTATGAGATGATAAGATGTCAGTAGCTCAGTCGGTAGAGCATGAGACTCTTAATCTCAGGGTCGTGGGTTCGTACCCCCACATTGGCCAATGCCATGATATCTGTTATTACTAAAATTTTGCTGTTCTTTTGTTTTTTGTTTTAGTGAAGAAAATCTGGATTCTCCCTCTCTAACTGCTGCCTGCCTGCCTGCCCAAGCAAACCATTTGACAGGAAAAATCAGGTGATGGATTTTTCTGGGATACCATTTTTTCAATTCTCTTTTACCATACCAAATCCTCGACACTCATCATACATAGTTTTTCCCAATCTCAGGAAAAAAGATTTTTTTAATTGTAGCAATAAACTTATTAATTTTCTGCACATCATGGTATTTTACAAGTTTCATAGAATAATAAAACAAACACTTTGCATTCTTTAGTACTGTATAATTTTTCATTGTTACGGTTACTCTAGTTTTTCTATCTCAGGTACACTTTTCTGCATGTGGATATTATAATAGTTGACATCATTATAAAGACGTTCTAATTTTTTCTCTTTTTCGTTAGGTAACATCATCTCAAAAAAGTGCACATGATTTTAAGTTAAGGGTACAATGTTATCATTACATAACTATTTTTTTATTAGTGAGACACCATGAGGTACAGTTGTAGACTTACAAATCTTTGTGCTTGTGTTTCAATTATACAGTGATCAAATACCCATCCCTCCACCAGTGCCCATTTCCCACCACCATGGATCCCCGTATCCCTCCCACCCCTCATCCCCCTCATCCCTCTCAAAGATTTTAAAAGCAGCATAATTGATTGTTTTCATGGCAGTTTAGCATATGCAACACTCTTGTATTCAACACTTTGCAGAATTCCTGTGATAAACCTTGCTCATAATAATAACATCAGGACAGTGGTAGAGGGTCTCTGGTACTTTTGTGATGGTGGAGTGCAATCAGAGTCCACCGAAGTATAACATGAAGATGAATGTCAACCATGATACCTCAATAAAATAAAGCAAAACGCAACTTACAATAAGAAATCTTCATTCAAAATTAGTATGAGAGCATGCCATGTGTGTTCATGCAAGTTTAATTAAGAAATTAATTAAATTATAATTTATATTTATAATTTTATAAATTATAAAATAAAATTATAATTAAATTAAAAAATTAAGAAATTGGTTCTTATTGAACAATCTCTAATGATAACAAAAATTGTAATTTAAATTTATAGTTGTAAATATTTTGTTATCATGGTGAGGTTTCTGTGTCCTATGCTATACCCTACATTTCAAAATCATTCTGAATGTGAGCAAAACCTAATATGATTTACCATGCCTCAAAGTTTGTGTGGAAGTCCACATTTACTCACCAATGCTCTTTTCAAGAAATCTCATGAACAAAGGTCACAAGTTCGTTTCATAGATGACCAATATCCAACATTACATAGATTGTCAACTAAAAAGTTTTTTTTCCTGTTTTTGGCTCACATCTGGTGAACAGAGCTATTGAACCCGGATTTCCCATAATTGCAAATGCCCTTACCTGCTGGATTTTGTCTCCATCCACTGAAACGTATTTTTACTGCTCAGTATGATTTTTGGGTCCGTAACTTCTGCTTGCCATATGCCATAATACTCAGCAGCAGCCAGATGAAAGATCCCAGTGAAATAAGCCAGAGAAACAAGCTGCAGAAGAGTATCTAGAGACAGATTTAGTTGCCAATAAGGTCCTGTGAAGATTGCCCCAAGCTGCTTTGTGATCATAATGACAATCTCCAGTGGGAGAATTTTGTTTGGTTGATTTGGGGCCAGATGCCTCTGTACTCAGGGCTACTCCTGGCTCTGTGCTCAGGGATCACTCCTGGCTGGACTCAGTGGACTGTAGGGATGGCAGGGGCTAAACCTGCACTGTCCTCACACATGGCAAGTGCTGTACCCATGTACTCTCTCTCCAGTCTTGTTCCACTACAGTAACTAAATAGACACACAGGATGTGCTTGTGATAGCCACCCCACAGCCCTGACCAGTCAGATAACTTGGACTAAGTTCATATCCTGGGTAGACCAACGACCACCTGGGTTGACCTAGGGGCACAGCTGAAGATGTAATTACATGTTTTCAGTTGATTTAAAATCTGTAAAAGCGCCTGCCAAAGAGGCAGGCAAGGGATGGGGGTTCATGGGTGGGGTGATGGGAGAGAACCTGGGGATATTGGTGTTGGGAAATGTACACTGGTCGAGGGATCAGTGTTGGAATACTGTCCGACTGATATTCAATTATAAATGGCTTTGAAATGCTCTACAAAAAGTTAATCACCTGCCTCCCCACCCCCCCAAAAAAAGCAACAATGTGTAGAATGAAGTGGAGATGGAGTGAGAGGTTAGGTCTGGGCAACTCATCCATCCTTGGAAATTGGAAACTCAGAGGCCTGAGTGAGCCTGGGAGAATGTCCATGTGACTCCAAGTCAGGCAGAGAAACTGAGGGAGGACAGGATCTGGGGTCTCCTCTCCGGACCGAGGGAGGGGGCAGCACCAGGCGCCCAGGGCCTTGCATGCACAGACTCCGGGCGCTGAAACCACACTCTCAGCAACGTGTGCCCCGCGCAGTCCCCAGCAGACCCCTCACGGATTCGATCAGGTGGCAACCCACCCTCCACAGCACAAGTCCCAGGCTCAGGAGAGCCCTGAAGGGGCTGGGCAATGGGGCCTCAGCGCTCTGCCCTTGCACGTGGTCCCTGAGCCGTGTGTGGGTGGTGGAAAAGCTGCTACATTGTTTCCGCTGTGACGTGGGCCAGGCAACGTCACAATCACCTCCCAGTATATCCTGACCTCGCAGAGGCCAGGAGTCAGAAGCCTGGTTTCAGTCCAGATTCCAGCGCGGTCCTAGGCACTTTCTGGGACCGTGGCCTGGAAACATGGGCAACGTTCTGAGTCGACTTCGGCTCCTGCTGAGCCATCGCCGACGTCCCCCAGTGGGTCGTCTGGGGCCAATTCCTGTCTCCAGAAACCCCGCTGCTCGCCCTGGCCGGGGCCACCCCGGGGCTCCGGCACCTGCCGACCAACCGCACCAGCCGCGGAGGCCCCCGCCCGCATCCTTCACCATCACGCCCAGGAGGCCCTGTCCCCTGCCGCAGACCAACAACTCCCGGGTGGGGATTCTCTCATCATACGGGGCCAGTCGGAAGAAGATGGTCCTCAGTGCCTTCAGGCCAGCGACATGCGGGTATGGGAGCAATGTCAAGATCGCGGCTGCGGGGCCCAACTTCGACATCCTGTGCGTCCCATCCGTTCAGATCATGAAACCGACAAAACTCCCACAATCTGCCAAAGCAGAGACGATCCAAGACCACCCCCCCAAGAGGGCAGGAAACCGGGAAGAGGGTGCAGAGACGCGCCAGGACGACGACGAGGGCACCCACAGCGCCAAGGCCCTTTGGACCAGCGGCCTGCAGTCCAGTGGCACCGGCCCCACGTGCTCCCGCCCCCGGCCTCTCCACCTCCAGGCCTTACCAGCAGAAGCAGAGCCAGCCTCGGCTGCATCTCCCGAGCCCTCTGCCCCGCCCCGGGGTGCACATTTCCAGCCTCCTGGAGAGCCTCCGGCCTGCGCGTCGGTGGGGTCCGTGCCCCGCTGCTCACAGCCAGGGACGTCAGAAGCAGGAGAGCAGCCTGCAGACGCCCGGCGCAGCCCTGCCGGTCCACCAACAAGAACCAACGTGGCCGAGAAGAAGCCTCCAGAGCCTGCACCGGGGAGTGCTGCTCCGCAATGTGAAGGCAAGAGGGCCTGCAAAAGGAAACACCCTATGCCAGAGGCACCACAGCTGCCTCCTCCCCAACTGCCCCGGCAGTGGGGCCGCGGTGAGTTTCCCCCTCCTCCCAAACTCCCCTGTGTACTCAACAAAAAGTTCCAGGCAGCCAACCACAGTGAGCGTTCCAAGAGGCTGCGGCACAAAAGGGCCATCCCATCTTTCAGGGCCGGTCGGAAGAAGCTAGCCCTGAGTGCCTTCAGATCAGCGACATGCGGGGACCGGAGCAATGTCAAGATCGCGGCTGCGGGGCGCAACTTCGACACCCTGAGCGTCCCTTCCTTTCAGATCATGGAACCGATAAAACCTGCACCATGGGCAAAAGCTGAGATCATCCAAGACCACCCCCCCAAAAGGGCAGGACACGGGGATGTGGGTGCAGAGACGCGACAGGAGGACGACGAGGGCACCCGCAGCGCCAAGGCCCTTTGTACCAGCGGCCTGCAGTCCAGTGGCACCGGCCCCACGTGCTCCCGCCCCCGGCCTCTCCACCTCCAGACCTTGCCAGCAGAAGCAGAGCCAGCCTCGGCCGCATCTCCCGAGCCCTCTGCCTCGCCCCGGGGTGCAGATGTCCAGCCTCCTGGAGAGCCTCCGGCCTGCGCTTCGGTGGGGTCCGTGCCCTGCTGCTCACTGCCACGGATGTCAGCAGCAGGAGAGCAGCCTGCAGACGCCCGGCGCAGCCCTCCCGGTCCACCAACAATAACCAACGTGGCCGAGAAGAAGCCTCCAGAGCCTGCACCGGGGAGTGCTGCTCCGCAATGTGAAGGCAAGCGGGCCTGCAAAAGGAAACACCCTATGCCAGAGGTACCACAGCTGCCTCCTCCCCAACTGCCCCGGCAGTGGGGCCGCGGTGAGTTTCCCCCTCCTCCCAAACTCCCCTGTGTACTCAACAAAAAGTTCCAGGCAGCCAACCACAGTGAGCGTTCCAGGAGGCTGCGGCACAAAAGGGCCATCCCATCTTTCAGGGCCGGTCGGAAGAAGCTAGCCCTGAGTGTCTTCAGGTCAGCGACATGCGGGGACCGGAGCTCAACCTCTCTGTCTGATATGGCGATGGACATAGATCCAACAATTCCCACTCAGTCCCCTGGAAATGTCCTGTATTCACCTGGGTGGAGAGTTTAGAAGCCACATACCTCTTTGCCAAGCAAGAAGTGTAGCCCAGAAACAACATGCAGAATTACCATCTGATCCAACCCATTCTGAGAAAAACTTATCCATGGTCTTCGCCGGTATTTTGAACTATCTGCCGGAAGCATCAGTGTACATACAAACTACAATTCCCAATCAGTCCCATCAAACTGTCCGGTACTCATCTGGGATGAGCGTTAGTAGACACACAGCAGCTTTTTGATAGCAACCGAAATTCAGCTCCAACAGAGTGTACAAAACTTGCATCAGTCCAAGATCATCTATGCAGAGTACTGTCATCACTAATTCGGGGGAAGACCCAGAGAATACCTAGCACTGGAGACCTAAGTGCATCGTCTGCTGCTGCTAGTAAGAAAACATCTGTATTCATAGAGCCCTCAATCCCAATGAGTTGTAGAAACATCGGGAACAACCTACCCTCTTCAGACCATACTCATCCATGGTCACACAGTTCACTACGGTAAAGAAAGAACAAGGCAACTCTTACTGATCAGGGAGCCAGTCTATCCTTTAGTTTAACAGATGCTGTTTAAAGAAACAGAAGTCCTTCTGACAATGGAAGAACTTCAAGAAACACCTTCATTTGGAACAGCACCAGTTGGAACATCACTTGTCTGTTCTGTGCACACTTTCCACCGTGTTTCCCCTGTCTCCCTTCTTCCCCCAACTGCCTTTACCTTTCCATCTGTCCCCTGTACCGTGGAACCCTATTCTTCCTGTCCCACTGTTCCCATATGTCACCCTTTTCCCATCCTCTGTCCCATTGCCTCACATTTTCCAACTGCTGTGCACGACCTAAAATTGTGTGATCAATCAAAGGTCCCAGGAACCAACAGGCAAAAGGGAAGTGATTAGACGAAGATGAATGACAAGCACTACTTTAAGAACCATCTTTCAACATATCTGTTTGTGTTCATCTTTGATTATGGGATAGGCAACTCAAAAGTCAAAAGCAGTCCAAACTATTTGAAAGATTGAAGATCCAGGAATGCCCAGTTTCACTGGTGCCACTGAGGACCACCAGGATCAAGAAAACCACCTAACCATCTATGCTTGTATGACTCACTGCAACAAATGAGAAACGTGCCCTTGACTAGATCAGAGAACTTGGGACTCAGCTAACCATGCAGAGGGGGGCAGACAAGTATGAAAATTAGACAGAGCTGACAGTGGGACATACAATGGATATTCCATGGTTAGGTGAGCCCCAGGTTCTCTGATGCAGTCAAGGACACGTTTCTTATTTGTTGTGGTGACTCTTACAAGTGTAGGTGGTTAGGTGGTTTTCTTGATCCTGGTGGTCGTCAGTGGCACCAATGAAACTGGGCATTCTGGGATCTTCAATCTTGCAAATAGTTTTGTAATGTTTTTGACATTTGAGTTGCCTACCCCCTGATCAACGATGGACACAAACAGATGTGGACAGTGCTACAGAGCCTGGCTCCGTTCCCAACATTTGAGGACCACAACATTCCAACATTTTAGCCAGCAAGTGAGTGCATTGGATGTCATGACGCACTGGACTTCAAGTATCAGTACCCTGACTTGTAGATTCACCAGAGTGATGTATTTTCATTGACTGATGTCTGCAATTTGACGGGCTCAAGCTCTGCAGTGGGCTCCTCTCAGACCATGGGTTGTATTTTTGAAGAAGGTCATTCCCAACATCTCAACACCTCAAGAGTCCAACATTCTGACCAGCAAGTGAGTGCATTGTATGTCTAGCAGCACTGGACTTCAAATATCAGTACCCTGACTTGTAGATTCACCAGAGTGATGAATTTTCATGGACTGATGTCTGCAATTTGACGGGCTCAAGCTCTGCAGTGGGCTCCTCTCAGACCATGGGTGGTATTTTTGAAGGTCATTCCCAACATCTCAAGACCTCAAGAGTTCGACATTCTCGCCAACAAGTGAGTGCATTGGATGTCATGGAGCACTGGACTTTAAGTATCAGTAAACTGACTTATAGATTCACCAGAGTGATGTATTTTCATTGACTGATGTCTCTAATTTGACGGGCTCAGGCTCTGCAGTGGGCGCAGAATTAAATTGGCAGGATGACAACTTCTACTACTTATATTGCTTGGCTTTTATTCTTCCCTACCCATTTTCTCAATTTTTGTCCCTAATTGATTTCTGTGCATTTATGTCTTAGATGCACTTGAATAAAAACTCATTCTTATTAACCTCTCTCTGCTCATGTGTCTTTACTCGTCAACTTAGCTGTCTTGGAGATACTGACATTCACATGGTAATATGTTGGACCCAAGTAAACTGCAAAATTGTTGTTCCAGTGCTTAGGCCATGAAAGTAATCATGCATTCTGACTGCATGGCTGACTCCTGATTCCTGTAGAGGATCTAAGGAGTTTGTCAGCTGAGGAGGAAGATGATAAGGAGGAAGAGTTTGGGTGACTCTCCCCTCTATGTTTCTCTCGTCTCTCCTACCACTCTAACCTCACTTGAAACTAGTTTGGCCCCTGATATGCACAGGAAATCAAGTTTTGAAAAACATTTTTAATGTTGTTTTGGGTTTTTATGCATGCTCTTGTGTTGTGGTACCAGGAATCAAACCCAGGATGTCACAAATATGAAGCATGTGATATACCACTGAGCCATATCCCTGGTTCTTGTGGCTTTTAACTTATTCATACGTCCGCATTGTCACTTTCTTGCTTCATTCAGAGAAAATGGATTTGACACTGGGTTTTACATCTGGAGTAACAAGAACATTTTTATATCTTCTCTGTAAGTTTTCAAAATTTAACTATGCTTAAAAGTTATGTTGCCACAATTGTGCCAGAGAGATAGTACAACAGGTAGGGTACTTGCCTTTCAGATTGGCTGACCAGGATTGATCATTGGCACCACTTATGTTTTTCGGAGCCTGTCAAGCATGATCCCTATGTACAGCCAGGAGGAAACCTTTCTATTTCCACCTTTCCTCTATTCCTTTCCTTCTCCTCCCTTTCCCTCCCCTTGTGCCCATCTCCTCCCCTTTCCTCTCCCTTCCCTTTTCTTCTCTTTACCCCCCCTCCACCTTCCTTCCCACTTTTCTCTCTTCCCCTCTCTTCACTCCTTCCCTCCTTTCCCTCTCTCCTCTTCCATCCTCCTCTCTCCCTCCCTGCCTCCTTCCCTCCTTGTTTTCTTTCTAGACCACATTCAAGGTACTCAAGGCCCCTCCAAACCCAGCGTCTGGAGTGGGGGTGGAACACCTGGGGTTGCTCTGTGGACCATGTGATGTCAGGGGCTAAAACCTGGCTTTCCACGTGCAACGCATTATGATCACATTCATGATGATCCAATTAATTAAGCATGTGTAGCCTCTGGTGTTCAACACATAAAACAAGGAACATTGACTGTTATTTCTTATTTGATCAACTTGATATCTAACGTCAGGGTTTTTGCTCCACATGTGGGTGCTTCCATAGTTTTCATTTTTTCTTTCCCTTGTCCAATTGGCCATTGGTATGTAGCTGGAGTCCAACCTAAGTTCTTCTTGGATTACTTGGAAAACAACCTGCATGTGAAGCAGACTAAGAGAGCAGAAGAAAGAGGCAGGTAATCAAATTAGTGGATAACAAGTACACAATGGTAGTTACTTCGGTTTTTGTTTTGGGCAATCTCAAGATGTTTTCCTTCAAATGCAAAGTTTCATACAGACTTTTCCCGGAAATACATGCAGTGCCAGTAATACAATACCTACATCAAAGCTCTAGCCTTGGAGCAGAGTCTGGAAAGCACATACCTTGAGACAGATATAAAAAGTGTCTGCCCAGACCCAGCATATGGCTCAAATGCATGGTCAGATCTGGCATGGGGTGGAGGGGCCTATGGTGAGTGCCTGTCCACTCCAGAAAGAGTGCAATATTTGGGGACCTACTGGACTTGTACTTGGCACTTTAGAGTTGTGGTCGTGGTGTGGTGATTCAGTGCTGGGGATTAAATTTAGGTCTTGGATCTTGCATGTCAGGCATAGAGCACTGAAGTCACATCCCTAGCCATCATGCATTCCTTTGATAGCCTTCCTCAGTACATGTCTGCTTTTGTCTATGCGGCTTATTTTTATTTTGTTTAATTAACTTATTTATTTATTTTGCTTTTTTTGGTCACACCCAGCGATGCTCAGGGGTTACTCCTGGCTCTACACTCAGGAATTACTCCTGGCGGAGTAATTAGATGGAAGAAAATAACAAAAATTATAGCCGAAGTAAATGACCTAGAAACCAAGAGAATAATACAAAGAATCAATTAAAAACAGGAGCTGAAGAAATAAACAAGATTAACAAATTCTTAGCTAATCTTGCAAAGAAAGAGAGAGAAATTAATTCAAGCATGTATGAAATCAGATAAATTATAACAGTCATCTCAAAAATAGAAAGATCATAAGATATTACTATGTCATTAAGCTAGCGAACCTAAAAGAAACAGAAGAGTTCCTTGAATCATACATTTTTCTAAAACTGATTCAAAAGAAATTAAAAACTTGTACATAGGAATAATGAATAAGTAAACTGTGAAATGCAAAAGTAATAAAAGTCTCACCAACGGGGAAAGAAAAAAGAACCTTAAACTGGGTGGGTACACTAATGAACTCTATCAAAATTTTAAAGAAAATTTAGTACTCATACTTCTGAATTTCTCCTAAAATTTGAAGAACAAGGAATTCTTCCTAACAGCTTTTATGAAGTCAACATTACACAAAAACTAAGAGTTGTCAGATATTCTAAATTTAAAATTATAGTACACACTATTCCTCATGAACATCTATGCAGAAATCCTCAACAAAATCTTAGTGAACTTACTCCAACAATATTTATCAAAAGAATTAAATCACCCTGGGATGATTTGATATATGTAAATCAATTAATATAGCACATCATATCAACAAAAAGAAATATAAAGGTACTATTATCATATTAACTTATGCAGAGGTTTTTTACAACATCCAACATTCATTCATTATAAGAAACTTTTAAAAAAGAGAGCTAGAACTAGCATACCACAAAAACATAATATCTAATATCATATTAACAGTGACCTATTAGAAATTTTCCACTATTATTTGGAATAAGGCAAAAATATCTATTCCCACTAATGCTGAACATATTACTTGAAGTATCTACAACTATTGAGAAAGGAAAAAATAATAAGCATCAAAATCAGAAAAAATTAATATAATTTCTGTACACATACAAATTGATTCTATGCAGAAATAATAATTTCATTAAAAATGACTATCATAATTAAGAAACTCATTCAGGTCTCAGAATACCATTAGACTACGTAGATATCCATTGTACTTTTGAATACTACTGTTGAAAATTATGTTTAGAAAGCAAATTTGTTAACAACAAAATCTACAAATAATAAATTGATTAGGAATGAATTTAAACACTGTCCTGTCATTGTCCTCCCGTTGTTCATCGATTTGCTCGAGCAGGCCCAGTAACATCTGCATTGTGAGACTTCTTGTTACTGTGTTTGGCATATTGAATACTCTCGGTAGCTTGCCAGGCTCTCCGAGAGGGGTGGAGGAATCGAACCTGGTTTGGCCAGGTTGGCTGCATGCAAGGAAAACACCCTACCGCTGTGCGATCACTGCAGCCCAAATTTAAACAAAGAGATGAAAATTTTATACTGGGAAAACATCAAAATATTGTTGTTGCCAGAGAGATGGGAAAGCACTGGTATTTCATAAAGCCATCCTCACTTCAACACTAAGCACTCTAGAATCCCCTAACCAATGTCAGGTACCACTCCTGATCATAAAAGTGGATTCTTAGCACTCTAAGTGTGGCCCAACCACCTCCCCAACAAAACTGTAAGATGTTGTTGAAAGAAAGCAAATACAAATAAATGTAAAGACATTCCGTATTCATAGCCTGGATTAGGATTGTCATTGATATTTTCCTATTTTTCCACATGATCTCCATAATCAGTGCATTGTCAATTAACAACCCAGTGGCAAAGTTTGTAGAAATAGAAGAAAGAAGCAATTCTAAAATTCATATGGATCATAATAGATCCAAGATTGCTAAAACAGTTATGAGAAAGAAAAACAAAGTTAGACTCTCAGGCTTCTTGTTTTCAACATTTTAACATGTAAAGCTAATCACAAAATGGCACTGCACAGTCATTAAGACAGATGGAATGAACAATAGAACTAAAGAGAGTCCAGAATTAATATAATATTGGGCATTTAAAATAAAATTTTGTTTGATATGGCTGCCAAAATCGCGCAATGATGCAAAAACTACTTTCAGAAAATTAGTTGGGGGGAAAATGGAAGTTACTTACAAAAGAATGAGAGTGTCTCCTTTTAAACACCTTCATACTAATAAAGTAAATCTGAATAAACACCTAAAAATGTAAAAACCTGAAATATAAAACGCCTGCAACAAAATTCAGGGTAATGTGTCCATAATACTGTTCTCAAAACGGTTTCTTAGATATGACTCCCTAAGCACAGGCAACAAATAAACAAGTTTTGCTACATCAATTCTAAAAATCTTCCACACATCAAAGAGGCAGTTAACAAACTCGGGGAAATTGTTTAAAATGCATATGTTTGGGGCTGGAGTGATCGCACAGCGGGTAGGTCATTTACCTTGCACACGGCCGACTCAGGTTCGATTCCCAGCATCCCATACGGTTCCCTGAGCACCGCCAGGGATAATTCCTGAGTGCAGAGCCAGGAGTAACACCTGTGTGACCCAAAAAGCAAAAAATAAAATAAAATAAAATGCATATGCTTGAGCAATAGCACAGCAGGTAGGCATTTTCCTTGCAGGAGGCTGACCCGGGTTCGATTACTCTCTCCCTCTCGGGGAGCCCAGCAAGCTGCTGAGAGTGTCCTGCCTGCACTGCAGAGCCTGGCAAGCTCCCCTTGGTGTATTCCAGATTCGAAAAACAGTAACAAAGTCTCACAATGGAAACTGTTACTGGTGTCCGTTCAAGCAAATCCATGAACAATGGGAGGACAGTGCTACAGTGCTACATATATCTAATAAGCAGTAATTATGGGCCACTGCAAGGAACAATTGGGGAGCCACTAGGGCCACTTGAGGCTGAAACACCAGACTTGGCCTGAACAGGACTAGCCTTAGGTGGCCCTTCCCCCATGGCTTCGCCTTTTGATTTCCAGGCAGCATCCCCTCCCACCCCCCTTTCTCTCTCCCATCTGGCAGCCAGCCATACATCCTGTCACCTGGGAGGCGCCAGGGATAATTGAGCAAATAGTGCTCCAGCAAGGATGACAAAGCATCCTACTAAGCCTTTGTGCAAGTGAGTGCTGGTTACTCCCATGAAAAGTTTGTTTCCTGCTTCTTGGGACACATAAACCTGACTCTGCTTGCATTAAATTGAGTCTTCTCCCTGCAGAGTTTCCTGGAGTGCTTGTTTTTTCTTGGGGCTCCGAGTATTCAGGCCCCCTCAAAGGGTTGCCTCCCTCCCTTACTACTGGAGCAATAGTTGGAGTGACCCCAGACCCCAGCATGCTGGAGTGATAGTACATATTCAAGATGTATAAGAAATTCTTATACCTCAACAATAATATTTCTTTTTAAAAAGAAACAAAGCTGCAAATGTCCAAAATTTCAGGGTGAATTTATTGAATAGATAATTTTCCACAGAAAAAACTCAAGTAAATAGCAAATTGGCTTATGAAGGGTTTGTATTTTTAATAATCACTGGAGAATCTCCTGCCCCGCGCCAGGCTGTTTTCAAAAGGGCCCCTCAAAGGGGAGGCAGGTTGAGTTTCCCTCCCCACCTGAGGCAGAACTCGGCAGCCAAAAACCTCCAGAACCCAGCCACAGCTATGCTCTAGGCCACTCCTCACGTGTTCAGACTAGTCTCACGTATGAAGGAACCAGCAGAGAAACCCAGGTATGCAGGACCCGTGACTGAGATCTCCAAGCCTGCTGGGATTGGGACTAGGTCTCCTCCACCCAGATCCCCTGTTTTCTAGTAGCTTGGCAGTTAAACCCACAAACTGCTGCCAGCGTCATGTAATATCCTCAATGGCCAAGATCCAGAAACTATAAATCAAAGCTCCTGGAAGAGAGTAAAACAGTATTTTATTTCCTAGAGCGTGTAGCCTCGACCCCTTGTACTGATTTTTGACAGCCCCAAAAGCCTCTGTCCCTTTTGGAGAGCCTGGCAAGCTACTGAGTCTATCTCTCCCACACAGCAGAGCCTGGTAAGCTCCACTTGGAATATTCGATATGCAAAAACAGTAATAAAAATAATGGGTCTCAATCCCATGACCCTAAAAGAGCCCCCCAATACGCCATTGGGCTACACTGGCACACAGCAGGGATGAATGGAGATGTTACTGGTGCCTGCTCGAGCAAATTGATGAACAATGGGATGACAATAGATACAAGTGATAGATCACTGGAGAAATGCAAGTGAAAAACTACAATCAGATTTCTCACGTCATAATTATTGAGAGAACGCAGGCAGAGAATCTCTTTTTCTGGGTCCCATGGAGCCCAGAGACCAAGGTCACAAAGTTTAGATTACCTGGTGCTGTGGGGCTTCAATCATGTGTGAGGCTCGGCCCACAACCTGAAGCATGGTGGCGGCTGGGTAGTGGAGGTAGTGGAGGTCCTTTGCTTGCTTGCACCAATCTCCAATGACCCAGGTATCTCACCCAGAAGCCCCATCCTCCTGGTGCCAGATAAATACCTCATCGGTCGACCTCCACTTCCTCCTCTACCTCCACTAACCAGCCACAGCCACACTCCAGGCTGCTTTCTGGACCACAAGGCTGCATAGCTGACACATCATAAGACACTTAATACCCATCTTCCAAATTTACCACACCATATTTGATGGGGTTCAACTATGGTGTGAATCATGGGAATACATGTAAGGGCAATAAGAGGCCACCCTAAAAGCCTCTATCCCTTCAGAGAGCCTGTCAAGCTACCGAGAGTATCCCACCCACACATCAGAGCCTGGCAAGCTACCCATGGTGTATTCAATAGACCAGAAATAGTAAAAACAGTGGGCCTCATTCCCCTGATCCTGAAAGAGCCCCCAGTACGGCAGCGTTAAGAAAGATGAGCAAGGAGAGGCTGTTGAAATCTCAGGACCAACTAGGCTACCAAAATGAAGAAGGACTGAAATAACTATCTGTACACATACACTAGCATAGGAAGCATCCATCGAGGACCTGATGGTGCAAGCAGAGAAGATCAAGTACAACATCATTGGTCTGACCAAGATGAGAAGGTATCAATCACATCACGCCGTTTTCGTCACTGGAGAAGAACTGTTCCTCAGAACATGCGACAATAGAGGGGTCAGTGGTGTTGGTATCCTTGTCAACACGAATTTGGCCATGAGCATTCATTCATTCGAATGCCTAAAAACCCAAATCGGACGCTAATACTTGAATAGATGTGTCTCACTGTGGCTCTTTCTATCTTCATCATCTACGCACCAACATCCAACTACAATGAAGAAGAAATTGAGAAGTTCTCTGTGGGTCTGGAGAAGTTCTATAAAGAAGACCACAAATTCTACAAGATCATTGTCGGTGATTTTAATGCCAAGATACGACTGAGAAGGTTGCCTGAAGAACTCCACATCAGGACTCATGTCCTAGAATGTAATGAACTGAGTGAGAGACTCTCTGAGTTCATCATATTGACAAAGACTATCCATGGTAACTCACAGTTCCATAGGGCCAAATCTAAACATTGGACATGGGAGTCTCCCTGTGGACAGTTTCACAACAAAATTGACCACATCATATTCAATTGATGATTTTGCCTGAATGACGGCACTGTTGTCCCAAAATTTCAAACGGGATCGAATCACTGTCTCCTTCATGCAAAATTCTACTTCACGGAGCAGGGAGAAAGGTCTGAAAAGTTTAAGAAGAGAAGTCCCAGAATGACTACTGGGAGCTCTTTGGCACTATTGTGGCAACATGGGAAGATGTTGTCATTGACAACATTGATGAGGAATACGATTGACCGGTTCAGCACCTCCATTACTGGGTGAGGAATGTTGAAAGTGGGAAAGCCACAAAGAGACACCTGTCTGAAGAAACTATCGAGTTCATTCACCAGCGTGGTTTGGCGCGAGCCTCAGACAATCACAAGCTAACATCTGAGCTCACAGAGCTGTGCAGAGAAGTGATAAAGGAAGACCTCAAAGAGAAAAGAGCAGCAGTGTTGGCCAATGCCGCAGAAGCTGGGAAAATTCACAATGTTCGCCTGTCCTTTGCCAACTTCAAGACCAAGATGACTGGCTGCCCTCCGACATCCTGATGGATCTTTCACATCTTCTAGAAGGGCAATCTACAACTTCTACTCAGACATTTTTGATAGCCATGTCCACCTGCCCACATACCATTTTTCCTCAGGATGGATATGCTGTTCCCAATGTTCTCCCTTCTGAAATTCCACACGCCATTTCATCGGTAAAGAAGCATATAGCACGTGGTCCAGACTAGGTCATACCCGAACAACTGAAGAATTTCCTGCCAGTACTCGTCAATACAGTGGCTCAACTCTTCACATGCTACCAGTCTGCATGAAAGGTTATGTCCCAATGGAAAACCAGCAGGACCATTCTACTGTACAGGAAGGGAGACATTCACAACATTGGCAGTGATCACCCAATCTCCCTGCTGTCTGTTGTCTACAAGTTGTTCACTTGAGTCTTCCTGAATATAATAGGCAGAACACTATATGAAGGACAACCATGCGAGCAAGCCGGGTTCCAAAAAGGATTCAACATGATCAACTATATCCACACACTGACCAAGCACATTGAGTTTTCGCAAGAATTCAAGATGCCACTCTGTCTAACATTCATCAATTAAAGAAGTCTTTTGATTCTGTTGAGACTAAAGCAGTCATCAAAGTCCTAGCCAAACAGGGTGTTCAAACTCAGCACATCAGGTCCTCCAATAGCTGTATTACAGATTCAACACCAGAATGTCACCATTCTACAAGGAGGTGATCATCGACGGAAAGAGAGTGGTTGGCCAGGGTGATACCATTTCACCGAAACTCTTCAGTGCCACACTCAAGAACTTCATGCAACGACTGGAATGGGAAGGAATGGGAGTGAAGATAGACAGTCAACAACTACACCACCTCTGCTTCGCTGATGTCAACACTCTAATAACACCAAACATTAGCCAAGCAGCACAAATGCTCTCTAGCTTCAACCGTGAGTGTGGAAATGTCGGACTGCAGCTTAACCTCACCAAAACAATGTTCATGAAAAACAAACTAGTCCTGATGTTCCATTTGCTCTCAACAGAACAAACATCTCCAAATACAGCAGCTATTTGTACCTGGGTCAAAAATTCAACATGAAAAGTGCCTTGGCGCCAGAACTGTACAGGAGGAAGAAAACGACGTGGAATGCCTTCAATAGCATTGAAAAAGTGGTTAAGACGTTGAAGATCCTCTGGCTCTGGTCACATCTTTTCGACACCACCATTCTTCCTGCACTAACACAGACCTCAGGGACCTGGGCCCTATGAAAACAGGACGTGAACGCTATTCGGGTATACCAAAGAGGAATCTAAAGAGCTGTGCTTGAAACTATATTCATATCATATATCATGCGCATTTTATATCATATCATATATCATATACATTTCACTCTAGTGACATAAGGAATCTGGAATTGCGATGACCATTGATGATCAAGAATCAGGGACGCTGTCTCCTTTGCAAGGCATCGAAAATTAGATGGGCTGGACACGTAATGCGATTTAGTGACAACCGCTGGACTAGAGCTGTTACTGACTGGATTCCACAGGACGTCAAATGGACACATGGCCGCCCACCTATGAGATGGTCAGACTTCTTCGTCAAAACCCTGAACAAATAATTTGAGGCTCTTCTTGTTCCTGGAGCAAGCAGATGCCATTGGGCTACACTAGCACGCGGCAGGGACAAATGGAGATGTTACTGGTGCCTGCTTAGCAAATCGAAGATTGATGGGATGACAAGTGACAAGTGACAGCTATTATTAATGCAAAAGAGAAAATAAAACTTGGTAAAATGTGGAGGAATTGGAATTCTTGTACAAATCTTAGAGGGAAAATAAATAGCTAGGGAAGCTATGGAAGATAGTATGGAGTTTCTCAAGAAAATAAAATGTCCCATAATTCAACAATTACATTTGTAGCACTTTTCAAACAGAAAAAAATAGTATTTTCAAATATATGCACTCTTTTGTATATTGCTACATTATTACATTAAGAGAGGCATTTATACTCTTTTACATACTGCAACATTATTACTATAGCCAAACAGTGGGAACTACATATATTTTAAAAATATTTCTTGTCCTTTGGCATTTATTGCATGCTTGTTTTTCATTCATTTGGAGTCTTACTTAGTTTTCATAGAGAGGAATCAGAGTCATTTGTAATCATTAGTATATTTTTGTATAAATGAAATAGTTGATTTTTTTTGAGTATCATATACCATAAAAAGGTTAGAATTCATTTCAATGATGCAAGGATAGTTTAATCAAAATATTATACCACATCAAAAGAAGAAAAATTAGGATTATGTCTACAAATACAGAGAAGGAATTTCACAAGATTCAAGACACATTCACAGTAAAAAACCAATTTTAATGGAGAAATATTCCCCCAAATAATTAAACCATTTCTTATAAATCAACAGCTAATATCATACTCAGTGTTAAAATACTAGATCCTTCCTTTAAGACCAGGCACAGGCAAGGTTGCTCACATTCACCACTGTTATTCTACATAGTATTTGAAGTCTTTGCCATATCAATTCATTATGGAAAAGACATTCATAAGATCCAAATGAGAAAAAGTCAAACGATCACTATATGTAGATTAAAGATATTATACTTAGAATTCTTCACCATGAGACTATTAGAAAAACACTTTCAGGAACGTAAGTTTGTACAGTAAAGCAGGAGACTATAAAAACAACCTGCAGAGAGCCACAGAATTTCTGTTTAAACAACAAAAGAGGTAAAAGGCATACAAATAAAACTGCAAGTTAGCACTAAAAGATAAAAAACGACACAAAGAAATGGAAATACATTTCTTGCCCAAGGGTTGTAAGGCTGAATATTGTCAAAAGGACAATCCTTTCAATAACACCCTACAAGTTCAATGTAGTTCCAGTAAAATCACCTATCCATTTTTAAGAGACACATATAAATACAAAGATGTTTAGGAGCTAGAACGATAGTAGTGGGTAGGTCATTTGCCTTGCATTCGGCCGACCCGGGTTCAATCCCTGGCATCCCGTAAGATCCCTCAAGCACCACCAGGAGTAATTCCTGAGTGCAGAGCCAGGAGTAACCATTGAGCATTGCCAGGTATGACCTAAAAAGGAAAAAAAAACACACAAATGCTAAGATGTTTAGGGAATAATAAAATCAGTGAAAAAAAACAAAAGAAGAGAGAAGATGGAGGGCTTTTTTCTCCTCAACTTTAAATTATATTATAAATCTATTGACATTAAAACAGTGCTGTACTGGTATAATGACAGACTTCTGATAATGAGATAGAGCACAGAGATATATTCTCAGGTATATGGTCAACTAAAATTTTACAATGACTTAAGAGTGAAAGACTACCTGTGATCAGGGAAATACACATCAAAGCAACAATGAAATATTATCTCATGCCAGCAAGATTGGCATGTATAATAATCATTTTAAAAGACCAGTAATGGCTCTGGTGTGGAGAAACGAAACCCTTATCCAAGACTGGTATGAATATTGACTGGCATAGCCTATTTGAAAAACAAGTGAAACAGTAGAGATTCTTCACCAAATAGTGTTGAGAAAACTGGTTAGTAACATGTAAACCATAAATTCAGAAGCTTACCTCAGACCTTATATAAAGTCAAGTTGAAATAAATTAAAAACATTAATACCACACACCAATTCATAAAGTATGTCAAGATATCGAGGTAATATAGACAGACTCCTACATGACATTGAATCTACAATATCTTCAATGATTCAATGCCTCTGAATAAACAACAACAACAACAAAACAAAGGATATAAGTATATGAACAAATGTGACTACATCAAATTAAGAAGTTTGTGTACCACAAAAGAAATGATGACTTTAAATTAAAAGAAGCTCCAAAGAATGGGAGAACTTATTGGACCATAATACATTTTACCAAGCATTAAAATTCAAAATATATAAAGCATTTAAAAAACTTATAAATAAAACAGAAACAATCATTCAAATAATAAATAACAAGAAGATGAACTGAACATAGAACTTACATTACTTAAAATATACATACAGTTGGTCAATAGTTATCTTCATAACCTGTGATCAGGGAAATACACATCAAAACAACAATGAAATATTATCTCTTAATTGGCAAGATTGGCATGTATAATAATAATTTTAAAAGACCAGTAATGGCGCTGGTGTGGAGAAAAGAAACCCTCATCCAAGGCTGGTAGGAATATTGACTGGCTTAGCCTATTTGAAAAACAATATGAACACTTCTCAAAATATATAAAAAATGAGTTTTCATATGACCAAACATCTCAACTTCTAATAACCCCAAAACATTACCCAAAACATTACTCCAAACAGAAAAGATATGTGTATTCCTATGTTCATTGCAACATTGTTCACAATAGTTCAAATCTGGAGACAACCCAAATGTCTAAGTACAGATGATTAAATAAATTGTGGCCTATAGACACAACAGAATACCACTCAGGTATGGGAATAGATGGAAGCATGTAGTTTACCACTACATGATTGGAATTAAAGGGAATCATGCTGAGTCAAGTCAATCAGAAAAAAAAGCAAAGATACAGAATGACTTCTCTTGTATATAAAATAAAAAATAATAGTGACATAGCAAATGACTAAAGTCAATAAAATTTCAAGTTCAGCGTGGAGTTTACTCCAAGCAGGAAAATGTTTTCCTGGGAGGGGCTTCTGGGACATCTGTGAAGGGAATTGGACACCCCAAAGGTGCCCTTGTGTTGGAACACTGTACTCATTAAACAATAGGTAACAATGTAAATCTTGGTAACTAAACAAGAGAATGGGCAAAATTTTGGAATAAAGAAAAACATTTCACCTATACTTTAAAATCTCTTCACTCATTGACTGTGCCTTTAAGACGTAAGTCAATAATGTACAATTATATATTTAAAAAAACTCCAGACTTTACAGAGCTCACCTGCTCCACTTTTAACAGGGCCTTTGGGGCAGCCAGTGGGCACCTTAGAGTTCATTCTCGGAAGTCTCTGAATTTGATTAAATAAAATACTTGGAGTCAAGTAAAATACTTGATTAAATAAAATACTGGGCTGGAGCGATAGCACAGCGGGTAGGGCGTTCACCTTACAAGTGGCCAACATGGCCGATCGGAGTTCGATTCCTCCGCCCCTCTCAGAGAGCCCGGCAAGCTACCGAGAGTATTCGATATGCCAGACACAGTAACAACAAAGTCTCCAATGGAGACGTTACTGGGCCCGCTCGAGCAAATCGATGATCAACGGGAAGGCCTTTACCTTTACCTTACCTTTACTGGGAGTCAAGAGTGGTTCAAATACTTGACTTGCACTCAGTGGTCCTCCAGTAATTGCCAGGGCTAGGCCTTGATCTTCACTAGGTTCATTCCTTACCACATCTTCTCCCCAAAGCAACACTGTCAAAACAAACACTGTCCTCCCGTTGTTCATCGGTTTGCTTGAGTGGGCCCAGTAACGTCTCCATTTTTGAGACTTGTTGTTACTGTGTTTGGTATATTGAATATGTCACGGGGAGCTTGCCAGGCTTTGCTCTGCGGGCGAGATACTCTCGGTAGCTTGCTGGGCTCTCCAAGAGGGGCGGAGGAATCAAACCTGGCTGGCTACGCACAAGGCAAATGCCCTACTGCTGTGTTATTGCACAGCAACACAGAAGAGAATATATTAATTATATTTTCTTTATATAAAATTATTAAAAAAACTATTCTGTTAGTCAACTTTTTTTTTTTTGCTTTTTGTTTGTTAGTTTGTTTATTTGGTGGGGAGTGTTACACCCAGCGTTGCATAGGGGTTACTCCTGGCTCTGCCCTCAGGAATTACTCCTGACGATGCTCAGGGGACCATATGGGATGCTGGGAACTGAGCCAGGCTTGGCCGTGGACAAGGCAAATGCCCTACCCACTGTGCTATCGCTCTAGCCCAGGTCAAATTAAATTGTATCTAACAGTGAAATTTTTGGTAGGATCGTTAACCAGTAGTTCTGGTGACATGACTCCTGTTGAGGCTCTGGACAAAGTACAAGTTGTATCAGTTTGACGCTTCAGGCCAGCCACCGAGCAGGGACAAAATGTGTGCATACAATGCCTAGGAACCAGGCCCACTCTACTGATATTTGGTCATAAGCAAGACCACACCAGGGAATGCTTTGTGATACAATGGATCAAATCCAGCAATTCACACATGCTAGCTCTATGTATTCTCTATCACCTGAATCATATCCCTTACTGTTAACAACAGAATTCTGATGAGGATAAATTGCAAAATAAGTTTCCATATATAAAGGCATTCTAATAACACAACTCAAGACCACAGAAATTCCTAAATTTGAAAGTAAATCCTTGCTATTATAAAAATTCCACCTGAAGAATTTAAAAAGAACACATGAAACTGTCTTCACAGATTGATTTCAAAATGTTAATTCCAAATGATTCTCAATGTATCCTATGAGCTATACTTTTAAATTATTAATTACATGCACTGATTTTGTAGTGATAGCCTCACAACCAAAATATCTAGAAATCAGACAACCCCCAAATCCTAGAAGAGTTAAACTAGGCATATTTGTATTCCTAGACTCCAGCACAGAATGTAGTCAAAGGATATGACAGAAACAGTACCATTTTAGAGAAAAATAAAGCCTCTTTGTAGCTTAATTAAGAGACCTATTACTCTTTTTGGCTTGTCTGAAAGTTTCGACCTATGAACTTTAGAACTGAAAGAATTCTCTTGGCCCGAGGTTCTTTTTTTTATTATTAAAATTTTACTACGTACATTCAAAGCATTAAATAATTATCTTATGTGGTCAACTGATTTACACTCACTCTTTAATTTTCCCATTGCTTACAGTGTAGTACTGATTATTGGGTCTATCTAAATTATTTTGCACCTTCAATCTCTGCTGTTGATTTTGCAGTTTAATTGTGGTCATGTTTATTGCTTCCTGTTATGGAATTGCAGACACTAAGATACTTCTCTCTAGAGACTTTCTCACACAGAATTTTAAAATTAAAAGTCATCTTGCATCCACATAGTAAAGAACATACTTTGGTTCTACCAAAAATCATATTGCCAGTGCCAAAAGCACCCTTAAAATTCATTTTTCATTGGGATTTTCTGTCTCTGCAAACTTTCATGCACTTGAAGTTCAGTAACAGGCAATAGATACTGTACACTAAATATCTTCCTGGTAACTTCTTCAATATACTGTAGTAATTTACTTAATGTTCTTAGACCATTTTCATTCTATTAGACCTTTACTCAATTGATACAATAGAAATGTTACTGTCTTACATCATTAGTTGAAGTTATCAGCCCAAATAAAATTATCTTGTTAGTGCTGTAATGAACTGAAAAGTGGCCCAAATAGATTGTGTCCACATCATAATTCCTTAAAATTGCTACCGTTAATTCATTTGGGGGAGGTTCTTTGTATATATAAGTAGCACTGTAGTACTGTCCTCCCATTGTTCATCGATTTGCTCAAATGGGCCCAGTAACGTCTCGATTGTGAGACTTTGTTACTACTGTGATTTGCATATCAGATACATCATGGGTAGCTTGCCAGGCTTTGCCACGCAGGCAACATACACTCGGCAGTTTGCAATTATTTACCACCTTCTCCTATTTAGAAATTCTGTTGCTAAGACCTGGCGATCAAGGGAGTGTGGCGACCCCGGTCTGCTTTCAGGAATGCATGAAGTGTGGTGGCCTGGAAATGAAGAAATAAGATGCTCATACCACACACAACCAGTGTCCAGCTGCTGACACTAGCACACAGCCTGAAAGGGCAGAATCATGCTGTAACACCTTGGGATTCCTTGCCAACTCCCCATCCACCTCTTACACTAGTGATCTGTTGCTGTGTGACGAAGTGCCACAAAATGTCAGTGAGTCAGAACAGCTCACCCCAGCTCTCTTTCCACCCTCCCTCTGTGCTGCCATAATGATGTGCATGAATGTCTTGGCCAATGTTCTTGAGAGCATCAACAAAGATAAAGAGAGAGGCAAACTCAATGCCTCTTTTGCAAACCACAACACCCAAAAGGAGAAAGAGAACAGAGGGGAATGCCCTGCCACAGGGGCAGGGTAGGATGGGGGGGGGGGGGGTTGAGGGGTGGGAGGGATACTGGGATCCGTGGTGGCAGGAAATGGGCACTAGTGGAGGGATGGGTATTTGATCATTGTATAATTGAAACCCAAGCACAAAATTTGTAAGTCTACAACTGTACCTCATGGTGTCTCACTAATAAAATAAATAAATAAATAAAAATAAAGTAAGCATACAAATATTAAAACGAGAGAGAGAGAGAAAGAGAGAGAGAGAGAGAGAGAGAGAGAGGCAAATGCCTGGTCTTCATCAGGATGTGTTTCACAGTTGTCGTCCCAGTTTCTTCTTTGTGTGTGTGTGTATGTGTGTGTGTGTGTATGTGTGTGTGGCTACAGTCAGCAGTGCTCATGGCTTAGTCCTGGTTCTTAGTCCAGGGATCACACCTGGTGGTGCTTGATAAACCATATGCAGTGTCAGGGACCAATGTATTGTTGGCTATGTGCAAGGAAAAGCCCTTAGCCCCCTATGTCATCTCTCTGGCCCCTAATTGAAATCTGTCTTATAATAAATAAGGCTGTCTAAGAGAGGGAGGCTCACTGAGTATTTAGAAACAAAGTTATCCAAGTAGTAGACTTTTAATTCTCAGGATCTGACTAATTTTTTGACTTTTTGGGATATACCTGAAGATGCTCAGGGGTTACTCCTAGCTCTGTGCTCAGGAATTATTCCTGGTGATGCTAAGGGACCCATATGGGATGCCAGGGATTGAACCCGGGTTGCTCACATGTGAGGCAAATGCCCTACCCATTGTACTATCTCCCTAGCCCCCTGACTATATCTTGGGCTATAAAAAAATCCAATAAACTTGAAATAACTGCTTTAATACAGTTATCTGACTTGAGTAGAATTAGATGAAAAGTTGGAGCAATAGTACAGCGAGTAGGATGCCCGCCCAGCACAGAAGTTACAATATCCCAACACACATAAGAGATCAAGACACATTACTTTCTTGAGTAGTACCAAAATACTTTTACTCTTCAACATCCTGTTCTTTCTTTTCATTTCCAAAGGTGGCAAGTTAATACATTACAGGCATTTGAGTCTTTAAATATCTCTACAATAACACTGTAGCACTGTCCTCCAGTTGTTCATCGATTTGCTCAAGCAGGCCCAGTAACATCTCCATTTTGAGATTTGTTGTTACTGTGTTTGGCATATTGAATACGTCACAGGTAGCTTGCCAGGCTTTGCTGTATGGACAAGATACTCTCGGTAGCTTGCCAGGCTCTCCGAGAGGGGCGGAGGAATTGAACTCGGCTCAGCCGGGCTGGCTGCACACAAGGCAAATGCCCTACCGCTGTGCTTTCTATTGCTCTATTCCCTCCACAGGATTCGGCACTCTCTACAGTAAAGACAACAGATTTATTCCATCAGTTTGGAACAAGCCAAGAAATAAAAAGTAACTATGAACATTAAAATATAACCGGGAGTCAGAGAGAGTCTACCTTATATGCAGACAAGCTCAATTTTTATCCATGGTTTCATATATGGTCCCCTAAGCACTGCCAGGAGTGATTCCTAAGTTTCGAGTCAAGTATACACCCAGAACACAAGAAACAAACAACAAAATAAACAAAAAAAAGATAAAAATAAAACAAAATATTCTTGTTCATAGCCCTGATTTAAACTCCAGAATGAATGAGAGACGAATGGTCCTTTAAATGTTTCTCAGAATCAGGCAGATTTACCAGTTAGAAACATACAGTATTAAAATAACAGAAGAAACATACTTTCACTCTAAAGGAGAACTAAGTTAGTTAAAAGACAAGAATATCTGGTTTATTATTTAAAATTATGCATATAAGTCACTTGACCATTCTACAAACCAAATAGTAAAAATAAATAGAATTCATCTTCCTCTAAAGAGGTCTTATGACAAGGCTGAATGAAACATCCTTGAAGTCAACGAAATCCCACCAACCCAATTGCACTAAAACAAATGCACATTTACAATGTAAAACAAATCAGAAACCACTTTAACCCTGATTTAGTCTTAGCACACTAATAGCTAATCAGAATTCTTGACGGGGGAAAAACACTTCTTGATTAGCTGCTAATAAAACTTGTTGGAAGCATATTCTTTCACGTGCCTCACAAGGAGGACATGATTCAAGATTTTCTAACCCCAAATACATTATTTTTAAATAGGGGCCTATCCATCAGTGCTCTGGGTCTGAGGAATTCTCTGGTTGTGCAGGAATAATGGTTCAGTGCTCTGGTCTGATTATGTGTGGCACTACTTGAACACAGAGTGCTGCTATAGACTGAGTTTGAGAGCTCAGGCTTGTAAGACATGAGCTGCAACTCCTACTGTTATTTCCTCAGCCCTATATACAACTTCATTTTTATTCCAACCAAAGATGCCCTATGGTATTGCCCTTACAATCATATATGTTTTTCTTGGAAATAAAAACATCAAAAGCGAAAAGCGCATAAAATAGTAGAAAGGACATAGTATACCCACCATTTATTTAGTAGGGGTGAGCTTTCAACAACAACATTAATTTTTATTCTGCTATATATATGTATATATATACAGAAAGATTATACCTATTCAAAAATGATAATGGTCCGTTTCCCTGCCATTTTCTGTCCCACCCTATGACCTGTCACTATGGCAGGCACTTTTCTCTCTCTCTCTCTCTTTCTCTCTCTTTCTCTCTTTCTCTCTCTCTAAGTTTTTATGTAGTTATTCTCTTCGCTAGTGTATTTTGACAAAAAGTTATCCAATCAGTAATTATGAGTCTTCTGCTTTGTCTTTTTATTTTAGGTTGTTTTTGTCATTCAGGACGCAGCTGAAGATTATATCTGAATGCATAATAGATTCTTTTATTTCCAAAAGAAGACAGTGTAATTTCAGTTCCAGACTATTTAATGCAAAATATCACTTATATAAATCACTAATGCCATCATTTTTCACACTCAAACGAAAGAAACTTCTACCAGTCCAACAACACATATCATTATATAAAGAAAATTATTTCAAGTTAATTAGGCTTTAGTCAAAATTTTAATTATCTGGTATGTACTTGCTTTGGAATCTTACACAACCCTCATTACCTCTACGAGTCTCAGTATAGTGAGTTTATTCACCTGTTGTATTGACCTTATTGTAATATTTCCCTATTCACCTCTTGATTGACATTGGTGCTTATGATAACTGCTCCATGATTCCTCCTTTGATTAATTAAAAAGTCAGTTCTCACTTGTTCGAATGTCTTTACTTTGTAAATCCCACAGAAATTCCTTTTATTTTCTTGAATTGTAATATTTCTTATCTCTATTATTTATAAGTTGCCACTTTTTACTAAAAATGAAACTATTCTATCTTTTCATGTCTGAGATATTACTTCAAATTTTTTCATTCATGTTTCAGATGTATTGAACATATCCAAGATACGGTTAGATGTTGATGACATATGTTATTAATATGCAGTTTTTGCTGAGGTGGTGATCTTCTTTGTGAGGAAAAATGCAGATTATATCTCAAATAGATATAATCTATTGTAAACCATTTTACAAATAAAATACATTTATTAGGTAAAATAAATATACCTAAGTAAATGTATATAAGTACTTATTTGTTTTAAACCTCTAAGATAGCTGCTTTATGTTATAAAGTTTATCTCAGAATGATTATACTTGACAAGGGACTCAGATATTTTAAGAATGAGGTAGACATCCAACAGTGCACCAATCCTCTTGTTTCTACTATCCTTGGGTATTGGTATCATATTATGTATTTTTAATATCCCAGAAACAAGTCTAATCATTCTATGTCTATCTATTTCCGTCTGAATAACTTCACTAAACATAATATTCTCCCTCCACATCCATTTATAAACAAATTTCAAAACTTTATTTTCCCTAAAAACTGTATAATATTCCATTCTGAACATGCACCATAGTTTCTTTTATTCAGTCATCTGTTCCCCAGCACTCAGGTTGTTTCTAGATTCTGGCTACTGTTAATAGTGCTGTAATGAACATAGAAGTGCAGTTAGCATTTTTGCTGTATGTTTTGAGGGTCCCCGGGGTACATTAGCACAGTATTGCTGGATCTTATGGAGTTCAATTGCTAACTTTTTCAGGATTACCCATATTTTTTTCTGAAAAGGTTGGACCAGTCAGCTTTCCCACCAAGAATGAAGAGTCCCTTTCTCCCCACATCCACGAAGGCAGGTGGGATAGAGAAGGGACCACAATGACAAAGATAGTTGGAAATGATCACTCTGGATAAAAATTGTGTGCTGTAAACAGGTAAAGGAACAAACATGACAACGTCTCAGTATTTTTATTGTAAACCAAAATGCCCAAAGGAGGAGGAGTGAGAGAGCAAGCGAGAGAGAAAGCAAGAGACAGAGACAGAGAGGCTGTGGGACGTGTGGTGGGATGAAAACTGGGGACACTTGTGAAGGAAATGTACAATGGTAGAAGGATGGGTATTGGAACACTGTATGACTGAAACCTGACCATGATCAACAGCTTTGTAACTCTGTATCTCACAGTAACTCAAATATATTTGCATATATTTGCATATATATGCATATTATATATGTACATGTGTATATGTGTATATATATTAGGAATGATAGTGATAAAAACTTAAATCAGTTCCTCTTCCTTTTCCATTGTCTCTCATCTTCCCTCCTCTTTTTCCCCCATCCTCTTTCCCCTGCACCCTCCAACCCCCTCTGTCTCTCTCTTTCATACACACGCAGTAGTACTCAGAAATTATTGCTGGTTCTGGCTCTGTGTTCAGAGATCACTCCTGGTGGTACTCAGAGACATATATGGTAGCTTGAAGCAGATCTGTTGTGTGAAAACCCCTATGCAGTCTCTCTGGCCTTTCTTAGCATCTTACTTATGTGACAATATAACTTCCTAAGTGTGCTATCTTGAAAATGCCTTGGCCGGTATGAATTTCAGATAGTAAGGAGCAAATTTCAGAAGATAGAAAATTTATTTCCAAGAAGTTTAACCCAGAGGTTAAGATGACTTTCTGTTCCATATTCAACATGCTTTACATGAAAATGGAGCTTTAAATTTCATAAGATTAGCCAATCTTTTAAGAACTTAATACATCTTTCTTTTATTAGTGGGAAATCAGCTTGCTATTTTCCTCTAACAAATCTAATCAAGAGATTGTTACTTACTGAACTCTTCTCAAAATTTATCAGGAAATTATGGTTAAATATCATAACTACATATAGATTTTGCTCCTGGAGAGGTTAAAACTTAGTTCATTTTTTTTCTTTTTCTAAACAGTCTAGATATAATTTAAAAAAGCCTTTTGTATGATAAAACTATTCCTTCTTGATTCTCTTGCTTTTGTATTGGGCATTGTGTATTTTTTTGTCGTATCACACTTGATGGTTCTCAGGGCTTACTCTTGGCTCTGTGTTCAGAATTTACTAATGGAAATATGGATACTGAGGCTCAAACCATGGTCAGATATATGTTATCCTAAAGTTACTTATATCCTAAAGCTATTTATGAATTGATATGAATGTATTTTAAAATTCTAAGAGAATACACACAAACAAAAGAGCTTGGATAAAATATTGAAAATAAATATTTCCTACCTCAGTTCCCCCTCTATAAAGACAGATTTTCACTGTTTCTGTGTAACTCCCATCATTCTAAACATTATGGCTTTTTTTCTGCTGTGATATAGCATATTTATTTTAAGCAAATATTTATCATCAAAACATAATGGAAGAAAAAAGAGAACACTGTGCTCCCACTACTTTTCTTTCTTCCTTTCCAATATATAATAGTAAGTGAATTATTTTTTTTCTATTTTTCTTTTGTGATTTCGTATAATCTTATTGAAGAGGAGGTAGTAACATAATAGCTAAATGCAACATTTCTAGAGATGGACTGCCTGGATTGAAATCCTTGTGCTTTAGTTCATTAGCTTTGTATTCCTGAAAAATATAAATAAACTTACTAAATCTTTATCTCCTTTGTAAAGTAGAGAAAAGAATTCAAGAATTTGCACATGATAAATAAATTAATAATGTTTTTGCAGTCCTTATTGTTCAACATACAAGACAAAAATATTAAAGATGCTATTTTTTGTTTTATCAACTTTCACCCTACTTTCAGTATTTTCTCTAAGATTAAGTGTTTGTACCCCTACAATCCTTCTCCTTTTCTTTTCCTTTACAAGTGAACTTCTGTCAATCTTGAGGTATAACTCAGGTGTTGCCCCCATATGATGTAAACTGCCACCACAATAGACAGAGAGATGGATGGTGCAGGAAAAAAAAGGTCCGTTTCAGATTAGAAGCTAAAAATTGAGATGAATAAGAGAGCTTAAGAAGCATTGTCTTGGGTGGCCACAAACTAGTATTTCTCTTCATCACTTGATCACTTGACTTCCCGTTAATCATCGATTTGCTCGAGTGGGAGCCAGTAACGTCTCCATTCGTCCCTGTTGTGTGCTAGAGTAGCCCAGCGGCTTCTGTTCTTTCAAGGAACACGAAGAGCCTCAAACCGATCGTTCAGGGTATTGACAAAGAAGTCTGACCATCTTGTAGATGGGCAGCCACGCTGTCTTTTGATGTTCCGTGGAATCCAGTAGGTAACGGCTCTAGTCCAGTGGTCGTCTCCAAATCTCATTACGTGTCTGGCCCATCTGATATTCTATGTCTTGGCAAAGGAGACCATGTCCCTGATTCTTGACTGTCCATGAAGGTCAGAACTCTGGATTCTTTTTCTCATTTGAGTGAAATGTGATACTCCAAGCATACCTCTTTTGATTCCTCTTGAATAGCATTGAATAGCATTTTCATCCTGTTTGCTTAGGGCCCAGGTCTTTGAGGATTATGTTAATGCAGGAAGAACAGTGGAATCAAAGAGATGTGTCTGGAGCCAGAGGTTCTTCAACCTCTTAGCTGAGTCTTCGATGCTCTTGAAGACATTCCAAGCCACTCTCTTCCTCCTGTGCAACTCAGGTGCCAGGTTGTTTGTCATGTTGAATTCTCAACCTAGGTACACATAACTGCTGCATTCAGCGATGTTGGTTCCATTGAGATGGAATGGAACGTCAAGAATGAGTCCGTTTCTCGTTAACATTGTGTTTGTGAGATTCAGCTGCAGTCCGACCTTTCCACACTCATGGTCGAAGTCAGCCAGCATTTGTGTAGCTTGGCTAATTTTTGTTGTTATTAGAACGATGTCATCAGTGAAGTGGAGGTGGTGTAGTTGCCGACCGTCTATCTTCACTCCCATTTCTTTCCATTCCAGTCATTGCATGAAGTTTTTGAGGGTTTCACTGAAGAGTTTCGGTGAAATGATATTGCCCTTGCAAACCCCTCTCATTTCATCGATGATCACTTCCTTGTTGAATGGTGAGATCCTGGTGGTAAATTTGTAATACAGCACACAGAGGATCCTGTTGTGTTGAGTTTGAACACCCTTTTTGGCTAGGGCTTCGATGACCACTTCAGTCTCAACAGAATCAAAGACCTTTAAGTCAATGAACATTAGACAGAGTGGCATCTTGAACTCCCGAGTAAACTCAATGAGCTTGGTTATCACATGGATATGGTCGATCATGCTGAGTCCTTTTCAGAACCTGACTTGCTCACATGATTGTCTTTCATCTAGTGTTATGCCAATCCTCTTCAGGATGACTCAAATGAACAGTTTATAGACCACAGACAACAGGAAGTTCGGGTGATAGTTGTCAATGTCATGGATGACTCTCTTCTTGTACAGTAGAAAGGTTCTGCTGGTTTTCCATTGAGACAAAACCTTGCATTCAGAAGAGCCGAGCCAATGTCTTGATGAGTACTGATGGCAGATTCTTGAGCTGTTGGGGTCTGATTGTCTGATCCTTGTCTGGGCCGGGTGCTGTTCACTTCTTTTCCGATGAAATCGTGTGTTGGATTTCAGAAGGGAGAATGTTGGGAACGACATATACATCTTGTGAAATTGGTATCTGAGCAAGACATGGACGTGTGTAGAAGTCAAGGATAATCTTTTCTATTGCCTTTCTGGAAGATATGAAAGATCCATCAGGACGATCTTGGTCTTGTGTTTTGTGGACAGGCGGATGTTGCAAATGCTTTTGCTGGCTTCTTATGCATCATCACTGCCTCTCTTCTCACATTGAAGTCTTCCTTTATCGCTACTCTGCACTGCTTTGTGAACTTGGACATTTGCTTGGGGTTGCCTGAAGCTCACACCCAGTTATGTTGGCAAATGAGCTCAAGTTTTTGAAGATAGGCATCTTTTTGTAGCTTTCTCTCCCTCAGTGTTCCTCACACAATCAGGTGGTGCTGAATCAGTCTATTGCATTCTTTGTCAATGTCGTCAACGACAGACAGCATCTTCCCATGTTGTGCCAATTGTGCCAAAGAGCTTCTAGTTGGTGGTTGTTCTGGGAGTTCTCTTCTTAAACTTTGCAGCCCTTTCTTCCCACTCTGCAAAGTAGAATTTTGCACTAAGGAGATGGTGGTCTGTTCCCGTTTGAAATTTTGGGACAACAGTGACATCGGTCAGGCAAAACCATTGATTGAATATGATGTGGTCAATTTCATTGTGGAACTGTCCACCAGGATACTCTCATGTCTAACATTTAGATTCAGCCTTCTGGAACTGCGAGTACTGTGTATTGTTTATAACCTAAATTTTTTTTTATTTATTTTATAACAAAACTGTGTATTGTTTATAACCTAAATATTTTCCTTTGTGAGATCAAGAAACTTCCCCTAACTGGGCAAAGCCTGTTCTTAGACTTGCTTACTCATTCATTCCCATGACCCCAGGATGATGTGATGTAGTGCAGTGGGAATTTCCGAGTAGCAGTCACACATGACCTAAGACAGAACTGGGAATGTCTTTTATCTGTCTGAGGATATGAGATTTTCCTCAAATGACCTTGAGATTTATAGCATCAAACAGGTACCAAATGTCATATTCATGGATCTTTGGTTTTTTTTCCCCAAGGTTTGGAACAAAAGGAGAAGGGACAGAAAAACAAAGCACAAAACCACTTCTGAAAACAGTGTTTCTCTAATAAATAAATATCTGTTTTAAATCTACCCTTACATATGGATGACTAATATCAGAAACTTCCTTAAAGGTAGAAGATTACCTTTTTAAAGGTGGAGGACAAATGATAGGCAAAGATATAAAGGCCTTTCTGGGAATCATTGAGTTAAAGGTTCAGAATACCAGCTCAGTCCATTTCTAATTTGTTATTAGACTAGTACAAACTGTTGTGGGAGAATTTAGAAACACTGAGCTAACATACCAAAATCAGCCAACTGGATAAATATTCAAAAATATTTTTTTCTGAATAGAAATCTTTTTCTGTTTTCTTTGAAAATTTTATTTTATCAGCATATTTTTTTAAGTTATAACAGAAAACTAAGTCAGTTTTAAGCACAGGATTAATTTGTTGTATTACAAATAAATTAATACTACCTAAACTATTACAAGCACTACCCTAAGAGGTTGGAAAATGTCAACACATAAAATGCTGATAATAGCAGTCATGCTGTTTGCTATTTTTTAAATATAACATTCCTACCTTTAAGGGAGGCTGGAGAGATAAGCACAGCAGTAGGGCATTTACATTGTGTGCAGCCAGCCCGGCTGAGCCAGGTTTTATTCCTCTGTCCCTCTTGGAGAGCCCGGCAAGCTACCGAGAGTATCTTGCCCATGCAGCAACCACCTGATGTATTCAGTAAGCCAAACACAGTAATAACAAGTCTCAAAATAGAGACGTTACTGGGCCCACTCGAGCAAATCGATGAACAATGGGAGGATAGTGTGACAATGTGACCTTTAAGGGAAGAAGAAATAGTACAGTGAGTGATTAAGCTACCTATCTTGCTTGCAGCTGATTTGGGTTTAAGCCCCAGAACTGCATATGGTTCCTCAGAGTCTTGCCAGGAATTATTACAGAGCCACTGTTAAGCCCTTAACAGTGCCAGGTGTGCCCTTCCCATCAACATTAGCAAACTAAAAAGCCCCAGAGATGTTAAATTTCTTACCCAATATCAAAAGAATCTTTCAAAAATCAAGGACTTAGAACCAGATCATCAAGATTTTTATCACATTGCTGTAAGTCATGTTTAGGAAAACAACGAAATTGACAGAAATCTAAAGACCCCATGAAAACAATGATCCCATTGGATTAAAAACTATGTACTCCTTCCCATTTTTATTTGTCATGATCATGACACACAGAAAAAAACAAGATTTCATAAAAATCTTAGAAAGACTTACTCAGAGAAAACATTTACTGCTAAGGTTTGTGTTTGGTAATGAGAGATGTTTCTAATAGAATATTCCACTAAGTAACATTATCAGCATCATACCTACTTAGAACAAAAGCAGCCCCCCAAAGGGACAAATGTCAAAGTGTTAGGTAATTCCCAGAGGGCAAAGAAATGGCCAGTGCCAGATGCCAGATATCCAGGCCTAATTTCACCATATCCAATCCTGGTGAAGCACCTATTTGCAGGATTGTTAGTGGTCACCGATCATTTGAGACAGCCATCTCAAACTCACAACAGAAATTAGCCAAATGATCACAGATCCTTGTACTTATCACCATCCATAGTCGTCTAACCCTTTTGTAAGAGAAAACTTATTTGATGCTTTAAAACTCTTTTCTCAGCTTGAAGAAGAACAGAACTTTTGCTCTTCTGATGACCCACTATGCTGTGCAAAAATGATTTGGCAAGTGCAGCTGCAAACATGTCTCTAGTATCACACACACACATCTATGGAAAATTCCAGTCAGGTTTTAGAACCAGTCACGGTATATTTTTCTGAGGATCAGTAATGATTTGCTGAAGATCAGTAATGCTCTCTACATTCTAGCTGACACAGGCACAATCTCTGTGCTTATTATACTTCATTTGTTAGCTCTTTATGACACAGTTCTTCATGGGATTTCTTAGGAATACTTAAAGTATTTATATACCATTTTGAAAATTGCTCCTGTATATATCCTTCCATTTCTTAACCAACATTTTAAAATTGATATTATAAATAATTAAATCTAGGAAGATTATCAGGGACATTCTTTTCTACTTTGCTTCATTTGAATCTCTATGACCTTTAAGATTCTCATATGTTCCCATCAGATATTTCCCATTGTCACTGTTTTCATGGGTCATTACTATGAGATGATTGGCAAGTTAATTAGCCTTTTCATTTCTTTCTCTCTTGATTGAAAGTGATTTGTTAGAGACTGTGAGTTTTGGTATTTTTCAAAGCTCACTGGTGCAGAGATAATATTGGAATTCAGTCTAAGAGAAACATTTTGTTAATTGTTCTCATTTTCTTTTAAAATGTAAACGTCCGATTCGGGTTGTTAGGCATTCAAATGAATCAATGCTCTTGGCCAAGTTTGTGTTGACAAGGACACCGACGCCTCCGACACCTCTTTTATCGCATGTTCCGAGGAACAATTCTTCTCCAGTGTCGAAAACGGCATGGTGAGATTCGTGCCTTCTTGTCTCGGTCAGACCAATGATGTCGTACTTGATCATTCGTGCTTGTACCATCAGGTCCTCGATGGATGCATCTGATGCTAGCGTACGTGCATTGAAAGTACAGACGATCATTTTTGTCTTCCTTCGTTGTGGCAGCCTAGGTCGGCCTTGAGATTTTGTCGGCCTCTCCTTTCTCATCCTTCTCAGTGCTGCCATGTCGGTGAAGCCTTCAGGGTCAGGTGAATGAGACCAGTTGTAGTTACTGGTTTTGGCATAACGAATACACAGCGGATAGCTTGCCAGGCTCTTCCGTGCGGGCGGAATACTCTCGGTAGTTTGCCAGTCTTTCCGAGAGGTATAGAGGCTTTTGGGGTGACCTCTAATCACCCTTGTAGGTGTTACCATATTTGAACCCTATCAAATATGGTACGACAATTCCAGAAGATGGATATTTAGTGTTTTATGATGTGTCGCGCGGCCGCTTGCGGCCGCGCTGGTCCGGAAAGCGTCCTGGAGTGTGGCGACGGCTGGGTAGTGGAAGTAGTGTCGAGAGTGGAAGTCTGCCAGTGGGGTATTTATCTGGGTAGGGTGGGTCTCCTGTGCACAATTCGATCCCTGGGTGGTTGATGGAAGCAGACAGGGCAGGGTAGGGTGGGGCTCCTGATTAGAATCCCTTTGTCACCTGTGGTGGTGGGAGCAAGCAGAGAAGCTCTGTCCCTGGGTCCGCCGAGCCTGGAGTCCAAGGTCTCAGAGAGTTCCGCTTATCTTGTTCTGTGGGTCTTCAGTTGTGCGTGGGTCTCGGCCGGAGCTGCCGCGCAGGTCCGGAAAGCGTCCTGGAGTGTGGCGACGGCTGGGTAGTGGAAGTAGTGTCCTACTACTAGTAGTGGAAGATGTGGCTCACTGCCTGCAGTTTCTATCTTCGTTGTCTATGCACCAACATCTCATTATGATGAAAGAGAAATCGAGAAGTTCTACATGGAGCTAGAAAAGTTCTATAAAGAAGACCACACCTTCTACAAGATCATTGTGGGTGATTTTAATGCCAAGATAGGACCGAGAAGATCAGCTGAAGAACTTCACATCGGGACCCATGGCCTAGAATGGAACGAACAGGGTGAGAGACTGTCTGAGTTCATCATGTCGACCAAGACCATTCATGGTAACTCACAGTTCCAGAAGGCAGAATCTAAACGATGGACATGGGAGTCTCCCGGTGGACGATTCCACAACGAAATAGACCACATCATATTCAATCGACGGTTTTGCCTGACTGATGTCGCTGTTGTCCCAAAATTTCGAATGGGATCGGACCACCGTCTCCTTCGTGCAAAATTCTACTTCACAGAGCGGGGAGAAAGGGCTGCAAAGTTCAAAAAGAGAACTCCCAGAATGACCACCAACTGGGAACTCTTTGGTACTATTGCGGCAACATGAGAAGATGCCATTGTTGACAACATTGACGAGGAATACGATCGACTAGTTCAGCACCTCCATGAATGTGCGAGGAACGCCAAGAGAGAGATAGCCACAAAAAGTCGCCTATCTTCGAAAACTCTTGAGCTAATTCGCCAGCGTGGTTTGGCGCATGCCTCAGGCAACCGCAAGCTAACGTTCGAGCTCGCAAAGCAGTGCAGAGATGCGATCAAGGAAGACCTCAAAGAGAGAAGAGCAGAAGTACTGGTAGATGCGGCAGAAGCCGGGAAAAGTATTTGTAAAGCCCGCCTGTCCTTCGCCAACTATAAGACCAAGATGACTGCCCTCCGACGTCCTGATGGATCCATCACATCCTCCAGAATGGCAATGGAGAAGATTATCCATGACTTCTACTCAAATCTCTTCGATAGCCATGTCCACTTGCCGACATACCAAATTCCACAGGATGGGTATGTCGTTCCTAATGTTCTCCCTTCCGAAATCCGACACGCCATTTCGTCGGTAAAGAAACAAACAGCACCCGGCCCAGACAAGGTCAGACCTGAACACCTGAAGAACCTGCCGTCAGTACTTATCAATACACTGGCTCGGCTCTTCACTCGCTACTTGTCTGAATGCAAGGTTCCGTCCCAATGGAAAACCAGCAGGACCGTACTACTGTTCAAGAAGGGAGACATCCATGACATTGGCAACTATCACCCGATCTGCCTATTGTCTGTCATCTACAAGTTGTTCACTCGAGTCATCCTAAATAGGATTGGCAGAACACTAGATGAAGGACAACCATGTGAGCAAGCAGGGTTCCGCAAAGGATTCAGCACCATCGACCATATCCACACGATAACCAAACTCATTGAGGTTTCTCGGGAGTTCAAGATGCCGCTCTGCTTAACGTTCATTGATTTAAAGAAGGCCTTTGATTCTGTTGAGACGGAAGCGGTCATTGAAGCCCTAGCCAATCAGGGCATTCAAGCCCAATACATCAGGATCCTCCGTGAGCTGTATTGCGGATTCACTACCAGGATCTCACCATTCTACAAAGAAGTGATCGTTGATGTCAAGAGAGGGGTGCGGCAGGGTGATACCATTTCACCGAAACTCTTCAGTGCCACCCTCGAGAACATCATGCGACGACTGGAATGGGAAGGAATGGGAGTGAAGATAGATGGTCGGCAACTACACCACCTCCGCTTTGCTGATGACATTGTTTTAATAACACCAAACATCAGCCAAGCGGCACAAATGCTAGCCGACTTTGACCGTGAGTGTGGAAAGGTAGGACTACAGCTGAATCTTACGAAGACAATGTTTATGAGAAACAGCCTTGTTCCTGACGCCCCATTCGCTCTCAATGGAACGACCATCTCCGAATGCAACAGCTATGTCTACCTAGGTCGAGAGGTCAACATGACAAATGACCTGGCACCCGAGCTGCGCAGGAGAAAGAGAGCGGCTTGGAACGCCTTCAAGAACGTCGAAGAAATAGCTAAGAGGACGAAGAACCTCCGGCTCCGGGCACATCTCTTTGATTCCACTGTTCTTCCTGCATTAACATATGCCTCAGAGACCTGGGCCCTACGCAAACAAGATGAGAACGCCATTCAGGTCTCCCAGAGAAGAATAGAAAGAGCTATGCTTGGAATATCACGTTTCACTCAAATGAGAGAACGAATCCGGAGTTCTGACATCTGTCGACGATCAAGGATCAGAGACGCTGTCTCATTTGCCAAGGTGTCAAAAATCAGATGGGCTGGTCACGTAATGAGATTTAAAGATGACCGTTGGACTAGAGCTGTTACTGATTGGATTCCACGGGATGTCAAGAGACCGCGTGGCCGCCCACCTACCAGATGGTCAGACTTCTTTGTCAAGATCATGAACGATCGGTTTGAGGCCCTCCATGTTCCCGGAGCGAAGAGATGCCATTGGGCTACACTAGCACGTGACAGGGACAAATGGAGACGTTACTCGCGCCCGCTCGAGCAAATCGACGACTAACGGGAAGTTAAGTGATAAGTGATTTTCTTTTAAAACAGAAAAGAGATTGGTCTACTGCACTGCTACTTGTGTTTCACTAAGGGTATTGCAAAGGATCTGGATTAAATTGGCACTAATCCAATTTTTCTATTGAAGGTACTTTGCATTCTATAAAATAAAGTTCACACCCCAGGAGAAATTTAGTTTAACCTCTCATCTGTTGGTTCATGATATTTGATTCACTGAGATTACTCCCACTTATACTGTTTTGGAAAAAGAAAATTGTTTGCCAAGTCCTTGGTTAAATATTTACTTTCTATTTCATAGTTTGTCGTTTATCTTCTAACTAATCAGATTTCCTTCTGCCATGTAGAATTATTTAATTTCTATTAAGTTATACCCACTCTCCTTTCAATTATCACATATCAATTTGAAGTCCTGCTTTGGGAAAGATTTCTTTATACCAAAAATATAATTCCTTATGTTATTTTACATTTTTTTCTAGGTAATTTTTATTACAATAGAATATTATCATATCATATATATATATGGAAAAGTTTTCAGGTCACAGATTGCCAGGTTAGTAGGATTAGGACATCAAAATCCGTGGTCATTCAGGTCTCTCCTTTCAAAGACAATAGGTGTTTGGTCACCGTTATTTTATGCCTAATATCCTTCTCGGGTCTTTTGGTCACTTAGTAAATATTCATATTATATTTCATTGAAATATATGTTTAAAGAGTTAAACAGAAGAAGCAAAACAAATCAGCAGCAAATAAGCCAAAAGTTCTTATAGCAGAGGCAAAACTCTAATAAACTTTAAATGGAGTTTCAGAAAAAAAATCAATGGCCATCATAATGTTAAACCTACAGACTGAAGAAACAAAATGTGCAACCAAAGACATAGTAAAGATAATATAAATATAACGAAGTAAATGTGACATTGACCAAGAAAATCTTCATATTAAAGGGAGTCTCCATGGTCTTCATGGAACTAAATGCAAAACAAATAAAACTCCTGGAGATTGGTACAAAATTGAAATGAAGTGAGACATTTTCCCAAGACATAGAAGTGATTACTTAGCTATATATTTTTTTTGTTTTTTGCTTTTTGGGTCACACCTGGTGATGCACAGGGGTTACACCTGTATCTGCACTCAGGAGTTACCCCTGGCAGTGCTGGAGACCATATGGGATGCTGGGAATTGAACCCAGGTCGACCGTATGCAAAGCAAACACCCTACCCACTGTGCTATTGCTCCAGCCCCAGCTATAATTCTTATACCAGATATCTTCCCCCTTTATCTACTCTTCTTTTAAAACTTTATGATGTAAATATTTCTTTTGGTACTTTCCCATATATGTCAAATATTTTCTTTTTTTAGTATTTTTCCTCTTCTTTATTGATGTTATTCTCTACATTGTCATGAAGATCACTTATTTGAGTACCAGCTTCTACTATCTTTTAAACCCCACTAATGTGCAGGGAAGGCAAATTATTTCAAAAACTGGGAAACAACCTTAGAATGGATTCTATCATTCAAAGCCAAGAGCAGAAGTAGATTAGGTGATATATACCTTCAGCAGATCATACAAACTAGCCCTCCTAAGCCATAAGTGACTGACTGCAGGTTCTGCTGGGAACTCCTAAACTTAAGTCCCGAGTTGATTCCCAGTGTTGAAGGTTGTTAACACCATAAAACTGCCAGGGAACAGTCACTTTATACTCTGTAATGTAGCACCGGTCTGGCTACTCTTAGGGACACAGCTATCATAGAAGTTGGTGACTGCCGGCTCCCAGCTCCCACTGCTATAGGGCTCATGTGCCATCACATAGTATGGAAGAAGCATAAGGAAGAAACGGATGGTAGACACATTGAAAGATGGAGACAAAAATCTAAGAAGATGGACTGTAGAGATGGTATAGGGTTTAAAAGTGCTTTCCTGAGCTCGCTTTGGCAGCACATGTACTATAATTGGAACTACACCGAGAAGATTAGTATGGCCACTGCTCAAGAATGACCTACAAATTCATGAAGTATTTCATATGTTTTTAAGAAAATCACATATGAAGGAGAAGGAGCATCCCTTAGATTTACAGGAGACTTATCAGATAAAGCCATCCAAGTCTGAAGACAGTGGTGGAATATAGTGAAAAAATTCAATGAAATGAACACCTCATCAAGAATACTTTATTTAGCTAGACTCTCATTCAGACTCAAAGGAAAAATATACTACTTCATGGATAAACAACAGCTCAGGAAATTCATAGACTCAAAACCAACCTTAAAAGAAGGGCAGAAGGGGCTACTATAAGACAAGACAAATCCCAGAAACACAAAAAAAATTATACAGAAAAATGGCTAAAAATTCTATGACAATAACTTCAGTGTCAATGGACTAAATGCACCATATAAGAGACACAGAGTGGCAAAATGAATTTAAAAAACTGAATGCAACATTCTGTTGACTACAAGAAACATATCTGATCAATGAGAGCAAACATAGACTCAAAGTTAAAGGATGTACAACAATCCTTCAAGCAAACAAATCCCTCAAAAAAGCCAGGGTGGCCATACTAGTATCCTATAAGATAAATTTCAGGCTGAAAAAGATTTGAAGGGACAGCAAAGGCCATTTTTTAATAATCAAGAGATATGTATCTCAGGAAGAAATTACCCTCCTAAACATACATGCACCCAATGAGGGGCCAGAAAAATACTTAAAATAACTGCTAAGGCACTTCAAGGAGGGCATTGGTAGCAGCAAAATAGTAGTGTGAGATTTTAACATACCCTTATCACATCTTGATAGACCAAAAGGATTAAAACTCAGAAAGAAAGTACTGAATCTAAAGGGAGAAATGGAAGAGAGAGGACTAATAGTTATATAGAGGGCATTCCATCCACCCAAAGCTGAATACACATTCTTTTTCATTACACAAGGGCCATTTTTCAAGATAGAACACATGCTGGGACACAAAATATACCTCAAGAGAATCAGGAAGATAGTAACTGTATCAACTATCTTTTCAGGCCACGATGCACTGAAGATAGAAGTTAATCTCTCTCTCTCTCTCTCTCTCTCACACACACACACACACACACACACAAAATGGAGAATCAAATCAAACACCTGTAAGTTAAACAGCTCAATATTGAACAACCAGTGGATTAGAAAGGATATCAAGGAAGAACTTACAAGATTCCTGGAAACAAACAAGAATGAAGACACAAGCAACCAGAACTTGTGGGACACAGGTAAAGCCGTGTTAGGAGAAAAATTATAGCTCTGCTAGCGCTTGTCTGAAGAAAGGGTCCTCATTAAAAAGAAATTGACTTCACGGCTTAAGATCTTAGAGATAAATCAACAGAAGGAGCCTAAGCTGGGCAGGAGGAAAGTAATAATAAAACTTAGAGCACAAATCAATGAGTTGGAAGCCCAAAAAATAATACAAAAGATCAATGAAACCAAGAGCAGGGTCTTTGAAAAAATAAAAAAGATTAATAAACCAATAGCAAGATTCACAAAGAAAGAGAGTGAGAGAGACATAATAAGCCGAATCAGAAATGAAAAGGGGAACATCACAACAGAAACCACAGACATTCAAACGATTATCAGAGATTACTTTGAATGTCTGTATGTCATGAAACAAGAGAACCTAGAAGAAACGGATGAATTCCTGGATTCCTATAACCTCCCAAGGCTGAATAAAAAAAAAACTTGGAATACCTGAATAGACCTATCACTATCAGGGAAATTGAAACAGCAATCAAAAGTCTTTCCAAAAACAAAAGCCCAGGTTCAGATGTATGCACTACTGAATTTTTTCAAACATTTAAAGAGGACGAATTGCCAGTTCCTTTCAAGCTTTTACAAGAAAATTAAGAAACAGAAACTCTCCCAAACAGTTTCTATGAGGCACATATCACTCTGATACCAAAAACAGACAGAGACATCACAAAAACGGACAATTACTGGCTGATATCCCTGATGAATACCGAGGGCAAAGCACTGTAGCACTGTCCTCCCATTGTTCATCGATTTACTCGAGCAGACCCAGTAATGTCTTCATTGTGAGACCTGCTGTTACTGTGTTTGGCATATTGAATACATTACGGGTAGCTTGCCTGGCTCTGCCGTGCGAGTGAGATACTCTCAGTAACTCGCTGGGCTGTCCAAGAGGGATGGAAGAATCGAACCCGACTCTGCCAGGCTGGACTTGTGCAAGGCAAATGCCCTACCACTTTGCTATTACACCTCAATAAAATATTACAAATAGAATCCAATGACTTATCAAAAAGATCATACACATGACCAAGTAGGATTCATCCTGGGGATGCAATGATGGTTTAACAATTGCAAATCAATAAACATAATTCATGTCAATAAAAGACAAGATAAAATCCATATGATCATATTAATAGATGCAAAGAAATTATTTGACAAGATCCAGCACCAATTTATGATGATAACTCTCAGAAAAATGGAAGTTGAAGGAACCTTCCTCAATATAGTCAAAGCCATCTAACACATACCTAGGACAAGCATTATTTTCAATGGGGAAAAAAACTAAAAGCCTTTCCTCCAAGATCAGGAACAAGACAAGAATGCCAACACTCACCACATCTATTCAGTATAATACAGGAAGAACTTGCCATAGCATTTAGGGAGGAAAAAGATATTAATGGCATTCAGATAGGAAAGGAAGAAATCAAGTTCTTACGATTTGCAGATGATATGATACTATACTTAGAGAACCCCAAAGTCTCCAAAAAGAAGCTTCTAGAAACAATACATTTGCACTGAAAAGTGACAGGTTAACAAAATCAATACCTCAAAGTCCATGCTTTCCTATTTGCAAATAATAAAAGAGAAGAAAGTGATAAGAAAAAAATACCTTTCACAAGCATGTCTCAAAAAATCATGTCTCTCAGAATCAGCTTAACTAAGGAGGTAAAGGACCTGTAAAAAGAAAACTACAAAATGATACTTTAAGAAATAAATAGAGAGGGCTGGAGATATAGTAGAGCGGGTAGGGTATCTGCCTTGCATGCTATTGACCCAGGTTTGATTCCCATCATCCCATATAGTCCCCTGAGCATCACTGGGAGTAATTCCTGAGTGCAGGGCCAGGAGTAAAACCTGTGCATCGCCAGGTTGACTGAAAAAGAAAGAAAAAGAAAAAGAAATAGAGACACATCCTCTCTCATGGATTGGGAGAAATAATATTCTCAAAATTGCAATACTCCTCAAAGAATTATTTGTATTCAATGTGATCCCTATAAAGAATAGCCATGACATTTCTCATAGAAGTTGATCAAAAACTCCTGAAGTTAGTATGGAAAAATAAACCCCCATGAATAGTTAAAGCAATTCTTGGGGGAAAAAAACGTATGGGAGGCATCATCTTTGCCAACTTTTAACTGTACTACAAAGAGGTAATAATTAAAACAGCATGGTATTGGAATAAAGACAAACCTGCAAACCAATTAAATAGGCTTGAATATCCTGACACTCACTCTCAAATACATGACCATTTAATCTTGATAAGGCAGCAAGAAATACGAAGAGTAGCAAGGATAGTCTTTTTAACAAATGTTGCTGAAAAAACTGAACCTCTATGAACAAAAATAACAGACTCAGACCTCTACCTAACACCATGCGCAAAAGTCAGATCAAAATGGATAAAAGACCTCAACATCAGACCAGAATCTATAAGGTACAGAGAGGAAAACGTAGGCAGAATCTTCCATGACATTGAAAACAAAGTTATCTTCAAAGATGAAATGCCACTGACCAAGCAAGTGGATGCAAAGATAAACAAATGGGACTACCTTAAACTAAGGAGCTTCTGCACCTCAAAAGAAACAGTGACCAAGAAACAAAGACAGTCTACAGAATGGGAAAGCATATTCACTCAATGCATTTCTGGTAAGGGTTAATGTCAGTGATATACAAGATACTGGTTTAACTGTACAAGAAAAATCATCCAACCCTGTCAGAAAATGGGGCAATGAAATGAACAGAAGCTTTCTCAAGGAAGACACTCAAATGGCCAAAAAGCAAATGAAAAATCCTCTTCATCACTAATCATTAGGAAGATGCAGATCAAAACAACAGTGAGATATCATCTTACACCACAGAGACAGGCACACATCCAAAAGAACAAGAACAACCAGTGCTGGCGTGCATATGGAGAGAATAGGACGCTCCTTCATTGTTGGTAAGAATGTCGACTGAACCAGACATTTTGGAAAACAATATGGACGTTTCTCACAAGAGAAGAAATTGAGCTCCCATTTGACCCAGCAATACCACTTCTGGGAGTATATCCAGAAGGCCCAAAAAAACACAGCAGAAACATCATCTGCGCTCCTATATTCATTGCAACACTATTCACATCCAAAATCTGGAAACAACCTGAGTGTCAGATAATAGACGGATGGATAAAGAAACTAATGGGTTTGTAGAAACTACAAACTATGAACTACAATGAATAAAGCACATCTATAAAATGGAATACTTTTCAGCTTTTGGGAAAAATGAAGTCGTGAAATTTGCCTATAAACAGATGGACATTGAGAGTATTGTGCTAAGTGAAATGAGTCAGAAGGAGAGGGACAGGTATAGAATAACTGTATTCATTTTGTGATATATATATATATATATATATATGAAGACTAATATCCATGTCCAGGAAAAATAGGGGCTAAGAGAACTGGTCAATGGTTGTAATCAACCACAATTTGTGTGGGGTGGAAGTTAGGTAAGATAAAGAAGAGATCAGTGTGATAATTATAACTGGAAATGATCTCAATGGACAAGATCTGAGTGTTAAAAGTAGGTAAAGGAATACTCTTGATAACTTCTCAATGTCAATATTGCAACCACAATACCAAAAGGAGAGAGAGAGAGAGAGAGAGGCAGAGAGAGAAAGAAAACTACTACCATAGAGGCAAGTTGGGATATGATGGGGGTGGAGATGATAGAAGGAATTTTGAGGACACTGGTGCCGGGGTGGGTGTTGGAATATTGTGTGGTTGAAATCTGATCATAAACAACTTTGCAAGGGCCTATCTCACAGTACTTAAATAAAAAAATCACTGCATCACTGTATCACTGTCATACCTTTGTACATCAATGTGCTCGACTGGGCGCCAGTAACATCTCCATTTGTGCCAGCCTTGAGATTTTAGCAGCCTCTCCTTACTGTCTTTCCCAACTCCAAGCTGCCGTATTGGAGGCTCTTTCAGGGTCAGGGGAATGAGACCCGTTATTGTTACTGATTTTGACATATTGAATATACCACAGAGAGCTAGCCAGGCTCTGCCGTATGGGTGAGAGACTCTTGGTGGCTTGCCGGGCTCTCCAAGAGGGACGAAGAATGTAATTAATAGAATACAAGCAAGTATGTTAAAACCAAACACATATGTGTTGCTTTAGGTACACCAGTGGGCTAGACTATAAATATTATTTCTCTGTCACTGTCCTCCTGTTCACCGATTTGCTCGAGCAGGCCCAGTAATGTCTCCATTGTGACACTTGTTACTGTATTTGGCATATCGAATATGTAACGGGTAGCTTGCTAGGCTTTGACATGCAGGCGAGGTACTTTCGGTAGCTTGCTGGGCTCTCTGAGAGGGGTGAAGGAATCGAACCTGGGTAGGCCAGGTCAGCTGCATACAAGGCAAACGCCCTACCCACTTTACTATCTCTCTGAGCAATAGCACAGTGGGTAGGGCATCTGTCTTGCATATGGATGACCCAGGTTCGATTCCTCCACCCCTCTCGAAGAACCCGGCAAGCTACCGAGAGTATCTCACCCACATGTCAAAGCCTGGCAAGCTACCCGTGGCATATTTGATAGGCCAAAAACAGTAGCAACAAGTCTCAAAATTTGTTGTGAGGAATTACTGGTGCCCGCTAGAGCAAATCGATGAACAATGGAAGGACAGTGCTACAAATATTATTTGTTATAAATAAAAAATAAATAAAAAAATGCTTTCCTTCCTCTCAGTTGATCTGGGTTTAATCCCTGGCTCTACATCTTGTCCCCAGAGCACCAAGTGATCACTGAGCACAAAATTGGAAGTAATCCTTAAGCAAAGTAAGATGTGACCCCAAATCCTTTCACACCCCCCCAAATTAGATCCTTGGACAGCCTTCAAATATACCTCTACTGTCTTTAAATACAAAGAAATAGAAAGTTTAAGTTCCACCAGAAAGAATTCCAAGCAGTAATCTTATCACTGTTCAATGAAAAGATCAGCAAAAGAGGCCAGAGAAAGACTGAACAAAGTAACATACTCAAATGCTACTCCTGACTTAGTGCTCTGGGTCCATTAGAACAGTGTTCAAAGAACTAATGTTGCATATTGTAAGAATCAAGGTTTGGTTTTATTAGTAAGTTTTACAGTTTTTCTCTATTTTGACCTGTCTTCTTCATTCTCTGTCTTTACTCATCTAGATTTAGTTTTTATTTTTTATGCCCACTGTTCAGTTTTTTGAGTAACTTTCAGCAAATGAACAAAGGAGCAAAGTCCAACATCAAAAAAGTGCACCTACCCTATAAAAATGGAGAAAAGTGGACAAACTATTCCATCAAGTAAGATATGTGTATGATTATTAAGTATATAAAATTTGATCGTCACTGATTATGAAAATTAAAATCAAACAAGGAGATTTCACCTCACACCAAGAATGAAAAATTTCACAAAGAGTGGCTATAAGAAATCATATCAGAAGCCAATACAGGCAAGATGTGATAAAATAATAATTCTTATTCATTATTGGTTCATATATTGTCTGCTTCATTCTCTATGGAAGGGAGTATAGAGACATCTCAATAAAGTGAGAATAGAGCTTACACATGACCCAGTGATAACACATCTTGAGTCTATCAGAACACACGGAAACAGTCATTCAAAAAAAAGTATGCATTGTTACATTCATATTTAAATGTTATATGAATACTTACGTTATATTCATACTTATGTGATATTAATTCATTGCATCTCTTAGTTCAATAGCTGGAATATGGAAACAATGAAAATATCTGAGAAGGTGGCTGGATAAAGAAAAGGGAACACATGGGAATACTATGTAACTGTGAAAAAGCAAGAAAGCCTGTAGTTCAGTGCAACATGGTTGGAAGTGGAGGGTATCATCTTTAGTGAAATAAGCAAGATGGGAAAAAAACACAGTGTGATATCTCCTATCAATGTAAAACAGTGAAACAAAACAAGCTAAAAGACAGTATCAAATAATGGCAAGCCCTTGGCCTTGGTAACAACACATAAATAGTGGTGGAGAGATGGTGTTGGGGTATAGAAAATCATACTGAAGGTGACATAAGGACACTGGTTGAGGGTCATAGGCACATTTTTGGCAGTGGGTAAGAGTAAATTTGTATATCAATATCATCAACTTTGATACTATTGTTAGTAACCTAAAAATATGATGGTAATAATAAGGATGCTTGAAAACATTCTCATCTCATAAATTGATTTATTTTGTTTTTGAAGTTGTTAAAAAAAAGGACTTAGACCGTCTTTTCTCCTAAATTAACACTTTGAGGAAAAATTTCAGAATATCTTCATATGTCTTATAAAATTTGGGGCCAGAGCATATGGGCCACACCTTCTTTGGATCCCTGACACCCCATAGTCTCCCAGGCCCACCAAGGGAGCATAGAGCACAGAGCCAGGAGTAGGTCCTGAGCACTAATGGGACTAACAAAAAGAAAAAAAGGAAAAAATATTAACTTGTCAACCTCTTGGTTGCTTTTAGAGTCCTTGTCATTTGGCTTCTGTACTTACAGTTTATACCTAAATTGTAAATTTTAAATCAGCAAATGTCCAAGGATAAAAACTGTGCCAAATGTCAATCATGAATCTGTGTTTTTCCCTTCACAAAATTTGGTCAATATGTTTTTGCTTATGGTGGCTTGCAACATATGTTTTCTTATTTTATCTAGCTTTTGCCATATTCCTTGGGCCTCAACTTCTTTATTCTTTTGACTACATTCACAGTTTTCCCTGGAACTAAAATTGAGGTATATTAACCATTTTCTCTAGGGATCTCTTTCCCTGATTATTTTTCTTTCCATTGTTTATTCTGGCAGCTTAAGTTGGTTTATTTTGATTTGACCCAATTACCCCCAAAAAACCCACTATAACAAAGATCTTACTTTAATAAATATGTATGTCAGGCATGACTATATGATAAATATCAGGCCAAGTTTTTCTATGTTTTGTAGCATTTCCCAATGCCTCTAATTTGCCTCCTGCCAAAAGTACTCAGAAATTTGAGTTTTTCCTAAGACTGTTTAGGTCAAATCTCTACTTGCATACCAGGTGATTTCCTTTTTCCTGAGCTCATTTATGGGTCGATGGCTCTATTTTATTTCTCTATCCAATTATGTTAACAGTTCAAAATACAGACAAAATAATTTCTCTCTCTCTCATTTTGTCTCTTTCTTTCCTAATTAATACCATTAACTATGAATGATAAGTTTATGTATTCCTTTTCTAATTAACAATGGAATATTGGAAGTTCACTTCATTAAATATGAACTTCACTGACCAATGAATAATATAATTTTTTTCTCCTGGACCTACATTTGTATTCAGTGTTTGGTTTCCTGATGGTATCTTCTGTTTTTAAGTATGTAATGATTCGTTAATTTCTTAGATATGTGATAATAAAAAAGCCAACATGTTAACACAACAGAAGCATATTTTAGCACTATGGAACAGAAACAAGGACTAGAAAACTTATTAACCAATATGTTCCATTTGTGTCTCATGTGTAGTATTGCTAATGGCAAATTGAAGAGATGGGTGAGCAATTTAATTCAGTATCACAGACCATGAATTGAAATGAAAATGAAAAGGCATAGCTCTTGGTTCAAATCATTATAATAAGCTTTAACAATGAGTCCACATAAGGAAAGTAAGCACTAAACAATGGAAACAATGACAAATCAAAGTGGTCATGAAAGAATTGTGATACTTCCTGTAGGATTTGGGTAAAGAGTATTCCAGCAGTCACGGCTACTGAGAGGTAAGACTATTATTATTTTATTTTTGCAGTTAAATTTGGTGCTTTATTTTCTTGAAAGTGATAGCACAGAGGTAGGGCGTTTGTTTGCCTTGCATGCAGCCAGCCGGGCCAACCCAAGCTCGATTCCTCCACTCCTCTCAGAGAGCCTGGCAAGATACTGAGAGTATCTCGCAGCATGGCAAAGCCTGGCAAGCTCCCCATGGCATATTCAATATGCCAAACAAAAAGTTTGTAACAAGAAGTCTCACAATGGAGATAATACTGGGCCCACTCTAGCAAATCGATGAACAGCAGGATGACAGTGCAGTGCAGTACTAAGTAGAACTCAAATTAATCTTAGACAAATTATTCCAGGAGTGAAAAAGGGCATCATTTAGGAACAGGGCTCAAATGAAGTGTTCTCTTTTCAATAGCATCTCTTTTTCAAAAAATAGAGCTTAATGCTTAATCCCCTAAAATTCTTGAGAAGATTTGGTTTGAGTCTTAAACAGATGCAGTTATATTTTTCCTCCTATACTTCATTCTATTATTTTTATTGTAATTTAGTCAAGATGGTTACAACATTGCTTAAGTTTATTGAATTTATGCAGACTTGTTGCATGTTGTTAATACCAATATCACCAAGTGCCCAGGACCCTCCATCGCTGTCCTGTCATTTTAGGTCTGACCTCATTGCCTCCCACATTTCTACAGTGTTTTGAACAGATATATTGCAAGGATGAAGAAGACCCTTCCAGGAAAGAAGAGGTTCAGTGTCAGGAATGAGGATAGAGGGGTAGGAATGAGAACCAAACCTGGATGAAAAGAAAAATGAGAGAATTTGGGGAGTGAGATTGGCTGAGGTTTCAGAAAATAAAACACAATTAGACTAAAGAAGAAATGATAGGGGAAGACATGGACTGTGGAAAGTCCCTGAAGAGGTAGATAAATAAAACAATATACCAAAATCTACATAAAAATCTAAGGTACCTTCTACTATAATAATATCTAGATTTAAATAATTCCAACATACAATAAAAGAACGCTTGGTACGGCTACAGCAATGGTACGGCAATTGTCACGTGCAACCTGGGTTCCACCCAAGAACCCCATACGATTACCCTGTGCCCCATCAGGAGGGATCCCTGAGAACAGAGGCAGAAGATTTCTGTAGCACCACCAGGTATGCTCCCCAAAAAACAATAGAACTCTTGATATACCTGATGTATGCAAAATATATTATGATACCAGTAAAGAATACAGGTGTCTCCAAGTGTGTGATATGCAGGTATATAGGTTAGTATAAGGCTTATCTCTCATAGTAGCAAATAGTGGGAAGAAGCAACATAGAAACATTTTAGTGTATTTGAAGTGTTTTATGTATTCTTGATCTAGGGTTGAATACAAGAGTGCATAAAAAATGAAAAATTCACTTATGATAAGCACAATTACTCATTATATATGTTCATTTTAAAAGATCTCTTGACTACCTAACTTTTCATCTGTAAAAAGAAAAATTTTTAAGTAAAATCTAAGAATTAATTCAATAATTCAGTTAAAATATTTTCAAACATCACTATTAAAATGAAGGGCAAAATTAGTAAGAAAAAGGATAAATTTTGATAGTTGGATAAGGGTCAAGAAATTAAATGGCTTTCATTTCAAATTTAATAATTTGTTCCGTTTGCATACCTTTGAACAAATAAATATAATTTCTTGAGTGTTTATGTCTCAATCCCCGATATATTTTTCATACCTAAACTTAACCAAAGTGAGTCAGATTCTCTGTTCAAATTCTTTCATCAAATTCTCTGTTTAACCAAAAAAATTCTCTGTTTATTTTGGTTAAACAGATAATTTGATAAGAGATCTATCTGATGCTGACACCAGATGAAAGACTGAGAAACAATTAGCTCATATTCATAAAATGCTTTAATTCAGAAGAAAGGAAGCAGACAAAATGTGTGGTAAGCGTGCATCACTACAAAACATCCTTGGGAACTCTCAGTAACCAGCTGGAAAATTGCAGAATTGCTAAAGAGAGACAATCACATAAAAGGAGAAGGCTAAAACCAGTCTTATAAAATGGCAAATGTTAGGTCATGAAATAATCAAGTGCTATAAGAAAAAAATAAGTTCATGCCAGTTCCAACCAAGGAAAAATATCCTAGACTTTACTTCAGCTTTTCTAATACTTGTCTTTCAGAAAATATAGTTTCATCAGCTGGTTAAGATTTGCTCTAAGAAAGTGACTAAGTTGTCAAGTTTTGAGGAGACTGCGTAAGCAAAGTTAAATGAACTTTTTCTCACAAAACTTTTCAGGACCACAACGTCAAAAAATGGTTAAGGTGTATTTCATAATGAGATACATTGTTTTTTATCTACGAACTGTATTGGCATGCGTGCAAGGGAGAGTGTGGGAAATGCAGCTCTTACCATAAAAAATCAATTCCATTCTAAAATATATTATCGATTAAGCCTTTGCTCATTTTCCCACAATCTGAATATCTTTCCTAACCTCAACTTGCCAAAACCCTATCTATTTTTCAATTCCATTAATGTACGTTCTGGGGAAGAAATTATTAAAATTCTGAAAGCACACCATGGGGATCTCAGTTCTCTAATTTGTGAATGTTTTGTGTTGGATTACTACAAATGGTAATGTACTACCATATATGTGGCTATGAATATGTGGTCTCTTATAGGCAAATCTTTTTTGTAACTTTCTTAAAATAGGTTATTAAAGAAACTCTTAAGTTTGCCTCAGCCGTCTTTTCCAAAAAAGATTCAAATTGAAATGAATCCTGGATATTAGTAAATCTATTTACATTATATCCTAGAGGATAAAATAGTCTCTAATAAATTAAAAAGCTGTCACTGTCACTGTCCTCCCGTTGTTCATCGATTTGCTCGAGCGGGCACAGTAACATTGTGAGACTTCTTACTGTGTTTGGCATACTGAATACGTCACGGGGAGCTTGCCAGGCTTCGCCAAGTGGGCGAGATACTCTCGGTAGCTTGCCGGGCTCTCCAAGAGGGTCAGAGGAATCGAACTCAGGTTGGCCATGTTGGTGGCGTGCAAGGCAAACGCCCTACCCACTGTGCTATAACTCCAGCCCAATTAAAAAGCTAATATTGACAAAAGATATGTAAAAGTAGTGAGAGATTTTTCTTTAGTTTAAGAATTCCGAGGATTCGTAGAAGTCATGGGTATTATATGAATTGATACAGAGGAACAAATCCCTTCCTTCCTTCCTTCCTTCCTTCCTTCCTTCCTTCCTTCCTTCCTTCCTTCCTTCCTTCCTCCCTCCCTCCTTCCCTCCCTCCTTCCCTCTGTCTCTGCTTCCCTTCCTCACTCTTTGAAACCCATCCAGTGGTTCAGGCTTTCTCCTTTCTCAATGCTCAGAGGACCATAAATGGTTCTGGGATTGAACAAGAATGACTGTGTGCAAGAAGTGTCTTAATTCCTATAATCTCTAACTCTCTCTCTCTCTCTCTCTCTCTCTCTCTCTCTCTCTCTCTCTCAATCCCTAGAAATGAATTGTTTATTCGTCCTTTCCAGAATAGACTAAGAAAGCTGGTAGTCAGGATATGTTCAAAAGGATAAGAAAATTTTAGACACTTTCAGTCTATATACAGGAAAATGAATCACTATGTTATCTCAGCTAATTAGGTGCATTTAATGAGCATTTTATCACACAATACAGAATTGATAAAATGCTTCTTTAAGATTAACATGTTGGGGACTGGAGCAATAGCACAGTGGGTAGGAGATTTGTCTTGCACATGGCCGACCAGGGTTCAATTCCCAGCATGCCAGCATCCCTGAGCACCGCCGAAGTGATTCCTGAGTGCAAAGCCAGGACTAACCTCTGTGCATCACCGGGTGTGACCCCTTGTCCCCAAAATAAAGATTAACATGTTGTATTACCTTGTTCTATTGGCTTGCTCTTATGTTTTATTTAAGTAAATTAATAACTAACTCCCAATTAAAATGTCTTCAAAATAGGTTGTTTAAAAAAAGAAAAAGTTATGAATGACAACAAAAAACACAAGACTAGCCTGACTTCACTAAAACATTCATATTTGGAATATTGAAGCATTTGTAGTTGAAGGAGATCATTTTAATAGGTCAGTATTTCATTTAAAATATTTCATTCTTATTTTAAATTATTCCAATAACATATTATTAATATTACACATTTTAAATTAGTAAACTGATCTATAATAAAGGTGGAGGTTATCCGGATAAAACAGAAATTTAAGTGCTACTAATTAAACAGAGATAATAAAGACAAGAAAATAAAGGAAATCAAAGAAATACATTTAAAAGAAGACCTCTATTAAAGCTAGTAAGAAAATTGCTGACATCAGATAATGATTCCAAAAACGTTTTGAGAATGATTTTCTTGTGATTTAGCTGTTTCATTCCAAATCCCCTCTCTCTGGCCCTAAAACAAAATAATAGAAAGGATGAGAATTGAACAGTTGCGACCTGATTCTCTGTAATCTGAGTACCTCTCCCTTGAGCGGAAGTGGTCATTCTATGAACTGTGTACTTACAATTTTATATATATATATAAAAGGAGATGAGGTTGTTGGCTTTGATACTAAATACTTATCACTGTCACCCAACACACACACACACACACACACACACACACACACACACACACACACACACATACTCCACCTCATTCTTTCAATACTATTTACACCAGTTCTAACTTTCTGAGTTTGCAAATGAGGTAGCTAAATTTCAGCGGCTTCACAAATTGTTCAAGATCACACAATTCATAAATGATGAAATAATTCATTAAACCAAGAACGAACGGCCAAACCTCTGGTAAATACTTTGGAGTTTCTAGGACCTGAATATTCAACAATTTAATACATTGGTCAAATTTATCGAGGGCTACAACTGCAAATTAAGCCATAATTATTTTGAGGTTTGATCAAGGAATTTTCAAGTAAATTGAAATATTAGGATTTTGTTGGGTTTTGATCTTGAGCTTTGGTTTAGAAAAAAGACAAATAAATATTTTGTGAAATGAAACAAAAATGATCTCAAGTTGAACCACAGACAAACCTCAGGTGAGCACAGGTCTTGCAAGCAGAGGACCCAGTTCGGTTCCCAGGACTGCTTAATTCCTAAGCACAGATAATAATAACCCTGGGGCACAGAGCCTGGAGTGAGCCCCAAATATTAGCTAGCGTGACCAAAGAAAAAAGGTGTCCAAAAAATTGTCAAAAAAACCCCCATAAATCATTAGAGTCATCATCACTACTCAGAAAAGAGAAAAGGTTTTCATAGGGCAATTATTCAAGTTTTTAAGATGCCTTAAAAACACCTGCATTTTTAAGGAGTTTCAAACCATTTCTTGTCTGGAAATTAAAGTTTTAAATCATGACTGACACTGGTTGTGGTAAAAATAATTGATTGTTATGAACCACCACCAAATGTCCCAGGAGAGACATGCTACTAATTCTATTTTATAAATTCATAAGCTGTAGATTTCAAAAATATCTTTATTTTTCTGAGTACAAATTCATAAGTAATGAAAAAGTAAGTATAATTTTATCTTTTATATAATATAAAGCCACAAAAACTGCAGGTTCTGCTACTGTCTTAAAGAATACCATGATTGTCCTGTCAACTAAAGTTTTACTACAGTATTGAAAATGTAGATTTGGAGATTGGAAATATAGTGCTGGAAGGTGTCAAATTTGTAGAGCAGAATATATGGCTCTTAAAACCACTTATCCAATGTCCTTATTTTAGAAATTGCAAACTTTGGTGAAGCACTGGTTATTTGTACAATTCTCTTGATACTTGAACCTCTTTTTCTTATATGACAGGCACTTTATATTACTTTTGAAATCCAGACAATTTTTGTAGAATATTTCCCTGATGTAAAAATGAAAGGCAGTGTTAATGCATAAGGGTAATGAAAATATATCTCATAAGAAATCAAAGAGACAATTAAAGTAATACTATGGCATGAAATAATTTGTTTAACTTAGTAGAGAAAAATAATCGAAATGAGATTGTCATGTTTATGCAGTTTTACTGCAGTCTATCTAATTAATCAATGAAATCTGCTATTACTTTCTATGAATAACTTAGCATTTAAAAATAGTAATCTACAAAAATGTAGAAAAAATAAAGTATCAGGGGCAAAAGTGGCAGTGAGTACCTATGCAGTGGCTAGGTGAGAGTTAAGTTAGCCATGAAATTCAGTTTCTCCATTTCTTTAGACACAGTACTTTGGATATTAGAGAACAAAAGTTTACTGCTGACAGTGTAGAAAAATAAGGACTTTGGGAACTCAGAAATCATTCTATGATTGATAATATGTGATTGGTTTACTAAGGACACAAAGATCAAATCTATATAAAGTGGATGTTTCCAACACTGATCATTAGCTGGATTAGGAAATTATGATGAGTGGATTTACATTTTAAATTAAGATTAAGGATACACACTTGTTCACTTTGGAACCAGGAAGAGATATTGCCTGAAACCCAAGTCTTTGAAGTTTCTACAGTAGATATGTTTGAGTGATAAATTCTGTCTGCAAATATGGTTACAACTAAGGAGATAGCCAAGATAGACTGGTGATTGACTCATTAGTGCTTTAAGATTTTTTTTTTTAAGTTTCTTCCATAAAACCTGAGCTTTATTGAAGCTACATTCAAATTTTGAGTTCTACCCTCAGTACCATGAAAAGCTTTATTCCAACAGAGAACCAAGTGAGCCAAGTGGGAATAAGAGACTCTGCCTGTCAGTCAGGACCTGAAGTTAAAATGGCTTTCACTGTCAGAGCTGAGTTAACATGAGACGGGGATTTTTCAATCCTCTTTTGAACCCGGGCTGTGATGTAGTGGTGGTGTGAGGTAGTTAGGTGAAAGGAAAACAGCCAAAAAGCTTCAGTAGGGGCTGGAGCAATAGCACAGCAGGTAGCTTGTTTGCCTCGCACACAGCTGACCTAGGTTCGATTCCCAGCATCCCATATGGTTCCCCAAACACTGCCAGGAGTAATTCCTGAGTATTCTTGAGTGCATGAGCTAGGAGTAAGCCCTGTATATCGCCAGATATGACCCAAAAAGAAAAAAAAAATCTTCAGGTAACCCATATGGAGTAATCTTGAAAATAGGTGGGGACCTTGAAGCAGGGTCATTTTTATATTGGGGGTGTTAGAGGTAATATTAATCAAAAGGAGATACTATTTCTATGAATAAACAGACCACTCTTTATTTTACACCATCTATTATTCACAAAGTATATCTCATAGCTTTTCTCACTGGCATAACAGACTTCCATTCACAGGACTGTTTTACATGTCTTCCCTCTCTTTTAGTGTTCTCTCCTCGTTGAAAATTTTCCCAAATTCCTAAGCAGGAGTTCAAATTAAAATTCGTTTTTTGAGACTGGGGATACAGTGCATGGGGAAGGGGGCTTTCCTTAGAAGCTGCCGGACCAGTTCAATCCCCAGCATCCCGTGTGATCCCCTGAGCACTGTCAGAAGTAATTCTTGAGTGCAGAGCCTGGAGCAAGTCCTAAGCATCTCCAAGTGTGACACTCAAACAAGCAAACAAAAGATACATGTCTATTTTTCTATTGGGGCTTGAGCCCCAATAGAAAAGTGCCCTAGAGCAGGTAGGAGACCTGTCTTGCATGCTACGGACCTGGGTGGCCTGGGTTCAATTCCAGTATCACATGTGATCCCCTGAGACCTCCAGGAGTGATCCCTGGGTGCAAAGCAAGGAGACTGAAAATCACCATGTGGGACCCATTCCCCCAAATATCATTTTCTATTTTATGTTCAGTTTGCTTTACTTGGAAAATATCTTTCTGATAAAATTTACTTTTATTTTATCTTCTAAAGATGACAATCATCTGTTTCACTATAACTCCATGTACTAGCCAGCATAAAGCCTGGCCACATGTGCACAGGAAATAAATGTTGACTAAATAAATGGGTAGGTAGTCATTTATATTTATATTTTTTCATTAAACATCAAAATATTTCTCCAGATTGGAGAGCTAGTACATAGGTTTAGGTATTTGCTTTGCATGCAGTTGACTCAGTTCAACCATCAGTACAGCATGTGGTCTCTTGAACATTGCCAGGAGTCAATCCTGAGCACAGAGGAAGGAGCAAGTCCTGTGTTTAGGCATGTGTGGCCTCTACCAACCAAGCCAAGGGAACCAAAATGCCATGGGGCTGGAAGTATAGTATGGAAGTTAAGGTGCTTGCCTTGCACATGGTTCATCTAAATTTAATTACCAGCACCATCAGGTGTGGCCCAAAATTATAAACTGTAGCACTGTAGCACTGTCCTCCAGTCATTCATCCATTTGCTTGAGGGGGCACCAGTAACGTCTCCATTGTGAAACTTGTTATTGTTTTTGGCTTATCAAATACGCCATGGGGAGCTTGTCAGAATCTGCTCTGCGGGCAGGATACTCTTGGTAGCTTGCTGGGCTCTCTGAGAGGGACAAAGGAATCGAACCTGGGTCAGCCATGTGTAAGGCAAATGCCCTACCCGCTGTGCTATCACTTCAGCCCCTCAAATATAAAAATAAATATTTAGCACTTCTGATTTCATAATCATTTTCCCACTGTCTTCTTGTGTTATGGAGGTGTAATAAATGTCAGAATAGCCTCCGTTGACATCTATATGGTAATACCCTGCCATTAAAGGAGAAAAATGGCATGAAAAACATGGACTACTGCGATTGTATTTATAATTACACAAATCTTCAAAATGAAGCAAAGCTTCCTGAGGCTTGATAAATTCATTATTGTTAAAAAGATTAAAAATAAATAAAACTTGCAGATGTTACAAAGACCATGTAACACTGCATGTAAATAATGCATGTATGTATTTCATATTCAATTTCAAATAATAAATATATTGTATGATAATTGATAGAAAAGTATGATTAATAGGGTTACAGTCACTCTTCAAGTTGAAAAAAATATTTTAAAATATTGGGAACATAAATCTGATATAATTCAAACTGAAAAATTTTGTAATATAAGCAAACCAGCAAAAGGTTTTGCAATATCTCTGTCATCTTCCTTATATACCCTGATTCTAGTTACAATTATTGATAGGAATTTTGACGACTTTTAATAAAGAGAGTACCTTCATAATGGAAACTATAAAGCAAACATTTATATCGTATTTTTCAGATTTGTAGATTAATATTTTCATCTCCTTAGTCATAGAAGTTAAAGTTGCTGTATTAGCAGCAATCAACTACATAGGTAGAAATTTAAAAATATTAAAAACAAAAATAATTCAGAAATGTTTCACAGTGTAATGATTGAGTTAGTATTTCAAAACCTTAAGACATTTTATATCATAAGAGTACATCGAAAGTCAGTTGAAGTCAAACCACTGTCTTTCATCCATAGATAATTAAAATGACCCCATGTTTCAAGATGTAAGTCAAGGATTTACAGGAGTACAGTAATCTTTAATGGCTCACCTTCAGGAAATTTTCTTCACAACCCAGGAAAGGTACTGAAAAGAAGCTTATGGACCAAGAAGAGAATTTAATGGGCTCTTAACCCCTTTCAATTGAGGTACAAGATGTGGATTAGGAAATGGAGCAACTATTTAAGTCTCTCCATTCTATTTTTCACTCAGCTCAGAAAGAGTCCAGCCAGCAAAGCAGTCACTTGAAATTGTATGTGAATCTCCATTGCTTTGAGTACCGAACTTTCACATTCACAAGAGTCTTATATAGATGTCTCTAGAAACTAAAATCTCTATTTCATACCTGTATATTAGCATATTATAGTATTATAAAATGATTTTCTATATTATAGTATGATTGTATTGTAGAACGATTGTAAATATTATTGCTGTATCAGAATATTATACTAAAACAAATTAACATTTCTGCTGGGCTGAGTACTCTAAAATTAAAGTGCCAATTTTAAATTGTAAAAGGGTTAATTTCCTATCCTAGACAAAGTTTAATTGTTACTAATGTGTGTTATTCTAATTAAACATGCTTCCTCAATAATTATATAAAGAAGCTGCAAAGCTTTTAAGACTCCCACTAATCCAGTACCCTCTGGATGCCTGTCTCTAATTTGCTCATTTTAATGTACCAATTATGTGAATTAGAGCAAATAAACACGTGAAAAATTCTCTTCTGAGACTCTGACCTCCAAATGTTTTGAATCAGAGGGAATAATCCATGTTCTAGCTCAATTATTGTGTTTCTAGAGTAGATTAAAGGATTAACAGGATAAATTATTTCATTGTGAATTAGAATATATATCGAGGTTACATCATTTTCATTGTGAATTCTCAAGCACTAAATGTTGTTGTTCATATAAAATCTAAAGAGGATTAAGTTTAGGTAAATGCACTATGAATTAATCTACCAATATTTTTTCTTTACATGTACAAACCTTTACTGAGTGTTTGTTTTCAGCTTATGGTAGAAAAAGAGATCTCTGGAGAAAATCAAAGTTTGAAAAACATTTAAATCCTTTCTACGTACTCTTCATTTATTAGTCTTCTTTTTTCTCCCCTCGTGGCAGGCATATAACAAATTTATTTTATATTACTTTGTCCAAAGACTTAAAAGAATGACAGATAAAATTATCATAAAGTAAAACAAAAAATTAATTTGTGGGGATTAATTGCTATATGTTTTTAACCTTTCTTAATCTAGAGGACAACCATATTCAATGACACATGAAAGGAAGTATTTCTGTCTTTTAAAGAAGTTTAAACATTAAACAAAAAAATTTTAACATTTCTTGCAAAAATGATTTCAAGAGAAACTGGGAATATTTGTGGTAGGAAATGTTCACTGGTGGAGAGATGAGTACTGGAACATTGGACTGAAACCCATGAAAAGCTTTATTATCTGTGTATTTCAAGGTAATTCAATTAAAAAGAAATGGTTTCAAGACTATAAATTCCCTAAACTATTGCCTATCCATGAAGTTCTGGATTGTTCCTTCTAATCTGAATGATAAATTAGCTGGATAGAGTATTCTTGGTGATATGTTCTGTTCACTTCATTGAGAAATTTTACTATAACTTTCAATATTCTATGGTCTTGTAAAATCTCATTTGATAGATCTACTATCATCTCATCGCTATTCCCAATAATATCACTGATCCTTTTAACTTCCCTTAGTCCAATATCAAATCAATATTTGAGGAAAACTTATTCTATGCCTTTTATTGATCTTTTTTCTTTTACAAAACACTGCATACCCAATGGAAAATTTGGAAACTTCAAAAAGCAAGTCACTTACAACCCCACAATTCAAACTATGCACTATAAATATTTTAACATCATCCCTCTTCCCTTGACTTCAAACTTATTGAGATAAAAACATAAAATTTGGCACCTTGTTAGTTGCTCCCATTAATACTTAATGTTTTTAAAAATATATGAGTAGCATATCTTTTATAATGTATATAAATTATAAATAAAATATAAATTTTATTTATAAAATTTAATTATTTTATTAATTTAAAATATAAATTTTAAATTATTTTATTTAATAATTAAATTTAAATAAAATGATTTATATAAATTATTGTATATAATTTAATTATTATACAATAATTTATATAGATTTAATTATGAAATTAAAATATTTACTATAAATTAATATATAAATTTATATATTAATATAATATATAAATATAAAAATATATAATACAAGTGTGATAATACAAGATAATTTAACCATGGTACATAAATTTAATTATTTTATTACTATGTAAAAATATGATTTCTAATTGGTTGGGAGCTAAAAATAATTATATATGACAGAGCCCTTTTGAATAATGCTGTCACTGTCACTGTTCTCCCGTTGTTCATTGATTTTCTCGAGGGGGTCCAGTAATGTCTCCATTGTGAGACTTGTTAGACTTGTTGTTACTGTTTTTGGCATATTGAATATGTTAGCTTGCCAGGCTTTGCTAGACGGGCGAGATACTCTTGGTAGCTTGCTGGGCTCTCAGAGAGGGGCAGAGGAATCAAACTCGGGTCAACCATGTTGGCCTCATGCAAGGCAAACTCCCTATCCGCTGCGCTATCGCTCCAGCGTGTGTGCTATTGCACTGCTATATATATATATATATATATATATATTTATATTTATATATAATATATGTATATATAATACATATATATTTCCTACAAAATAATACATGCTTATATTTTGATAGAGAACATCTTCATGTATTTAGTATTGATACTAATCCTATGGTAAGTTTTCAGTTGATTTCCCAGGGATCATTGCCTGGAAGAAGATATACTAGAAGAAGACTTACTGGATAAAGTTTCCTCAAATATTGAGTGGCTACTAATGAATGTCAGAGTTTTCTCTGACTGAGATGGTCCTTGAACCAGGACCAGAGCTAGACCAACTACTAGATTGGCAGGAATGTGGAAATATTTTTCTATCTTTCTTCTTAAGAGTAACAGTTATTTTAGAAGTTATAGCCATGGATGGAGAATCCTTGAACATCTACTCTAAACTCATAAATTTCTATATAGGCTCTGATTTCTAGAAATATCCTGTACCCAATGCCAGAATATATACTGTGTTCCTCAGAATAACTTTCCCTATTGCCTATATTTTCTGCTAATACTTTATATGTTACAAATATTTTAAGAAAGCCAAATTCCTCTCATGCAAGATCATAGTAAAGTATACATGTATATAGTAAGGACTATATTTCTATAATAGTTTCTAACAGAGATAGGCTCAATAGTGCATCTAGAAATATATCCATATTCTGTTGTTACTTGCAGGAGGTTGTAAAAGACACCTTACTTGAACCAAAGGTATTTTACAGTTTGAGGGAACCGATAATCTTGAGAGAGAGAGAGAGAGAGAGAGAGAGAGAGAGAGAGAGAGAGAGAGATCACATCAATTAGCACTTGGGTGTGATAATACAAGATAATTTAACCATGGTAATTCTTATATGAATGGTATCAGAGAGTCACAAAAGAGAAAAAGGTGATATGAAAAAGAAATAAAGATGAGTGATGTTCTTTGCAAAAGAAAGAATGCATTTAGTTGTAAGGCACAGTATGTAAATCACCTCAAGTATGTTTAAACAGTATCTAAACTCATTCTCCTTCAGAACCTCCAAAATAAACTAGCCTTGCCAATAATACGCAGGTTGATACCAATAAAACTGATTTAGGAATTTTGAACTCCAGAATTATGAAACAAAAAATCATGCTCTAGTAATTTTTTACATTCGGACAGAAAAGTGCTACAAGAACGTGTGCATGACACAAAATTTTGCGAGTATGTAAAGAGGAACTGGAGAGTGTAGTACTTGCCTTGCACAAGGCTAACCCTGGTTCAATCTCTGGCTCTGTGGGTTCCCCTGAGCACTTCCATGACAGACCTGTAAGCATATTCAGAAATAACTCCCTAGAAGCACTAGACGTGTCCCCAAAAAGCCCCAAAAGAGTACAGAAAGAGGAAAATCTCAGTAAACATTAGACAAATTATAGAGTATGGTATTGTATGGTCTCATATGTATCCATATCATCTGCATATAACAAAGCATAAAATGCATAAGTGCACATAAACACAAAACCAGACCATTTAATGAGTACATTTTAAGATTTCTTTGTGTAATAAAATAATTTACATTTTAAAAATTGTTAGTTTTCTTCCTGATATTCTATATACATGGAATAATTCGTGTATTAAATATATTGATGTGTTGGGGCTGGAGCAATAGCACAGCGGGCAGGGCATTTGCCTTGCATGCAGCCAACCCGGGTTCGATTTCCAGCATTCCATATGGTCCCCTGAGCACCACCAGGAGTAATTCCTGAGTAAAGAGCCAGGAATAAACCCTGTGCATTGCCAGGTGTGACCCAAAAAGCAAAAATAAATAAATAAATATATTGATGTGTCATTTAGCATTTTATCCTTATAAAATTGTACTTATTTCATAATTTGCTATTTAATCACTAAAAAGAGAGCTATTAATTCAAAGAAGATGAATAGTACTATTACATTTAGTACAAAATTTTCTTCAAATATAATTTACCACTATACTTTGTCAAACTGCATTAGGAGGCAGTGTTCCTGATCTTCGATAGTTGACAAAGGTCGGAACTCCAGGAATTCCTTCTCTCACTTGAGTAAAACATGTTAATCTAAGCATAGCTCTTTTGATTCCTCTTTGGGTGATATGAATACTGTTCTCCTGTTTTCGTAGGGCCCAGGTCTTTGAGGCGTATATTGCAGGAAGAACAGCAGAGTCGAAAACATGCCTGGAGCTGGAGGTTCTTCATCCTCTTAACTTCTTTGACACTCTTGAAGGCCTTCCATGCCACTCTTTTCCTCCTGCGCAGTTCTGGCAGTTCTGGTGCCAAGTAATTCCTCATGTTGAGTTCTCCACCTAGGTACACATAACTGCTGCATTTGGAGATGTTCATTCCATTGAGAACAAATAGGACGTCAGGGACTCGTTCGTATTTCATGAACATTGTCTTTGTGACATTCAACCGCAGTCTGACCTTTCCACACTCACGGTTGAAGTCAGCCACAATTATGCTGCTTGGCTAATGTTTCATGTTATTAGAACAATGTCATCAGCGAAGTGGAGGTGGTTTAGTTGCCGACCATCTATCTTCACTCCTATTTCTTCCCATTCCAGTCATCGTATGACTTTCTCGAGGGTGACACTGAAGAGTTTCAGTGAGATGGTATCACCCTGCCGAACCCCTCTCTTTCCGTCAATGATCACTTCCTTGTAGAATAGTGAGATCCTGGTGATGAATCTGTAATACAGCTCTCAGAGGATCCTGATGTACTGAGTGTGAATGCCCTGTTTCTCTAGGGCTTTGATGACCACTTCAGTCTCCACAGAATCAAAAGTCTTCTTTAAATCAATGAACGTTAGAAATAGTGGCATATTGAACTTTCGAGAAACCTCAATGAGCTTGGTCACCGTGTGTGTATGGTCAATTATACTGAATCCTTTTCAGAACTCAGATTGCTCACATGATTTTCCTTTGTCTAGTGTTTTGCCTATTCTATTCAGGATGACTCGAGTGAACAACTTGTAGATGATGGACAACAGGCAGATCAGGCGATAGTTGTCAATGTTGTGGATGTCTCCCTTCTTGTACAATAGAACGGTCCTACTGGTTTTCCCTTGGGATGGAAGCTTGCATTCACACAGATAGCGTGTGAAGAGTCAAACCATTGAGGAGTACTGACGGCAGGTACTTCAGGTGTTCGAATCTAACCTTGTGCAGACCGGGTGCTGTACACTTCTTTACTGACAAAATGGCATGTCAGATTTTGGAAGGAAGAACGTTAGGAACTAAATATCCAATCTGCGGAAATTGGTATGTGGGCAAGAAGACATAGCTATCGGAGAGAACAGAGTAGAAGTCGTGGATAATCTTCTCTATTGCCCTTCTGGAAGATGTGATAGATCCATCAGGACATCAGAGTGCAGTCATCTTGGTCTTGTAGTTGGCAAAGGACAGGCAAGCTTTACAAATGCTTTTCCCGGCTGCATTGGCCAACACTGCTGCTCTTCTCTCTTTGAAGTCTGCCTTTATCACTTCTCTGCACAACTTTGGTTGTACTGGGAGTTCTCTTCTTAAACTTTGCAGTCCTTTCTCCCCTCTCTGTGAAGAATTGTGCATGAAGAAGACGGTGCTCCAATCCCGTTCGGAATTTTGGTTCAACAGAGACATTTGTCAGGCAAAACCATGGATTGAATATGATGTGGTCAATTTCATTGTGGAACCATCCACTGGGAGACTCCCATGTCCAATGTTTAGATTTGGCCTTCTAGAACTGTGTTACCATGGATGGTCTTGGTCGACATGATGAACTCAGTCTCTCACCCTGTTCATTCCATTCTAGGTCATGGGTCCTGATGTGTTCTTCGGCTGATCTTCTCGGTTCTATCTTGGCATTAAAATCTCCGACAAGATCTTGTAGAAGACGTGGTCTTCTTTATAGAATTTCTCCAGCTCTTCTTCACTCTTCTTCATTCAATTGGATGTTGGTGCATAGACAATGAAGATAGAAACTGCCTGCAGTGTGCCACAACTATTCAACTGTAATTGTCTGATTCAGGTTTTTAGGTATTCGAATGAATCAATGCTCATGGCCAAATTCATGTTGACAAGGGCACCGACACCATTGACGCCTCTTTTGTCACATGTTCTGAGGAACAGTTCTTCTCTAGTGTTGAAAATGGCATTATGTGGTTGATGCATTCTCGTCCCTGTCAGACCAATGATGTAGTACTTGGTCTTTTACGCTTGCGGCATCAGGTCCTTGATGGAAGCATCTGATGCCAGCATACATGAACTGAAAGTACATACAGTTATTTTAGTTCTTTTTTGTTTTGGCAGCCTAGTTCAGCCCTCAGATTTTATCAAACTCTCCTTGCTCATCCTTCTTAACGCTGCCATATTGGGGATTCTTCCATGATCAGGGGAATGAGGCCCATTGTTTTTGCTGTTTTTGGCATATCAAATAAACCATGGATAGCTTGTCAGGCCCTGCCGTGTGGACGGGATACTCTCGCTAGCTTGCCAGGCTCTCTGAGAGGGATAGAGACTTTCAGAGCGACCTCTAATCGCCCTTACAGGTGTTCCCATGGTTCACATCATATTTGAACCCCATCAAATATAGTGTGGTAATTATGGAAAGTGGGTAGAAATGTTTTATGATGTAAGCTTTGCGGCTGCACAGACCAGAAAGCAGCCTGGAGCATGGTGACTGTTGGGTAGTGGAGGTCGGTCAATGAGGTATTTATCTGGTACCCGCAGGGTGGATCTTATGGGTGTGATCCCTGGGTCTCTGAAGATTGGGGGAAGCAGGAAGAGGATCTGTTTCTGGGTCCCACTGAGCCTGGAGTCCAAGCCCACAAAGCTCTGCATTACCAGGTATTGAGGAACTTCCTTGACATTGTCACCGTCACTGTCCTCCCATTGTTCATTGATTTGCTCGAGCGGGCCCAGTAATGTCTCCATCATGAGACTAGTTTTTACTGTGTTTGGCATATCGAATATATCACTGGTAGCTTGCCAGGCTTTGCTGTGCAGGCGAGATACTCTCGGTAGCTTGCCGGGCTCTTCGAGAGGGGCGGAGGAATTGAACTCGGGTCGGTCATATTGGCTGCATGCAAGGCAAATGCCCTACCCGCTGTGCTATAGCTCCAGCCCTCCTTGACATTATGTTTATAAATTCCATAAGATGTATTTTATCTATGTTAATAATTTCTTGTTTAATTGTTCTTGTTAAAAAGAAGCTATTTACTTCTTCTCTTTCTACTACCTCCCTCATTCTTTTTGTGAACAACATAATTTTAAATATGTGGATGGGATCCAGTGAGAGCGGGCCTCACTTCCAGAGAGGCAGCGTGTGAGAAGTCAAGTTGTTGGAACAGGTCCCAGAATTCAAGAATAAGGAGAGTGAGTGAAGAAAGACTGCCCGGAGCCCGTTGGCAGGCCTGAGCAGGCTCAGGATATAGTAAGTCCTATGTCCAGGAGGCTAACAATATGGTCACCAGAGCACTGAGGTTATGAGGACAGTGACTGCAATTAAGCTATCTACCATGGAGTATTAGGGCACAGGCTGAGTAAAGAGATTTTTAATTATTTTTTTTAGTTTACTCACTCTGTGATACTCAGTTACAGAAATAGTTACTGAACATTACCAAGTGTGGCCTGATATCCACCCCCTCTGACAAACACAGAAATAAATACAAATAGAAACATATTACTACCATTCAATAAAATAAAGTTATTAATCTAATACTTATATAAATAAACTTATGAAGAACAGCATATATTTGTAGCAGTAGAGTACCTCCTGTATAATGCCTATAATCATAAATGAAAAGCATTCACTTTAAAATGAAGGAATATTGCCAACACGGCTCCATAATGATAAAGAGTAAACACTGTATTGGACTAAACAATTATATATGTATCCAACAGAATAAAGGTAATACCATTGTTTCTAAAATATTCAACAAAAAGTTTTGATTCGAAAGTAAATATTATACACACCCCAATTAACATATATTTTACAAAGTAACTGCTTTATAAATTTCAAAAATAGAGGCTGGAGCAATACTACAATGGGTAGGGCACTTGCCTTGTAGGCAGCTGACCCAGAATTGATCCCCGGCACCTCATAGAGTTCCCTCAGCACCACCAGAAGTGACCCCTGAGCATAAAGTCAGAATGGACCCCTGAGCATTTCTGGGTGTGACCTTAAAACTAAATAACTAAATCTAAAAAATATACAATAAGAAGTAGAAAAATAATGAGAACATACCCAAGTTTGAAAAAAAAATTGAGAGAAGTGACAAGTAAATGCAATATAGAAGAGATTCCCTGTTATCAGCTGAAGAAACATGTCAAGATCAATTTATAACTCAATTAGATCACAGCAATATATCTATTTTATTCCCTGATTTTGCTTTTAGAAAATTTAATCATACAATTCAAAAATAATAGTTTCTTATTTCTCTAATTTTATTTTCATATTCAAATGTTTAGAACTTTTAGATATTATTTTTTTTCTCTGAATAGAGAGATAATACAGCAGGAAGAGCACTTGCCTTGCTCTTGTAATATCTTAGCACACCGGTCATTAAACCAGTAAACTTTTCTATAGGAATCATATAGTAAGGGTTTAATTACTTGTCAAGGAAAATCATCTCTGTCTTAACTATTCATTTGTGCCATCAGTGCATCAGTGTATCAGTGTCATCCTGTTGATCTTCGATTTACTTGAGTGGGTGCCAGTAATATCTCTATTCCTCCTAGACCTGAGATTTTAGCAGCCTCTTTTTATGCGCCTTTTCCCAATGATTGGAGGTTCTTCAAGGTTCAGAGGAATGAGACCTATTGTCGTTACTGTATTTGGCATATTGAATATGCCACACAGAGCTTGCCAGGCTCTGCCCATGTGAGCGGGATAGTCTAGGTAGCTTTCTGGGTTCTCCGAGTGTCATAAATGGGTAGGAAGTGTATTATAATGTGTCATGCAGTCACACAGTCTAGAAAGTGTCCTGGAGCGTGGCAGTGGTTGAGCAGTGGAGGTTCACTGCCGGGGCTGGGTCTCTTGGGGTGGGGAGGGCTCTCACCCGCCCCACAGTCTGGTGCAGAGTCTGGCGGCATGCTTCTGGGAGCCTCTGTTTATACTCCCGTCAGGGATGAGCATCCATGAGTTCTGGACGGTGGCCGATGAGGATATTATCTGGTGCTGGCAGAGTGCGGCTTATAGGTGTGATCCCTGAGTCACTGGAGACTGGGGGAAGTAGGCAGAGGATTTCTATTCTGGTCTGTTGAGTCCAGAGTCCAAGACCACAAAGTTCCTCATTGTCTGGGTTCCATGGGACTTCATTCATGCGTGAGGCTCGTCCTGAGCATGTGTGCCATGCTACCTTAAAAGCAGACATAGACAGTAAAAATGAAGATGTCAGGGAGCTGGAGTAATAACATATTGGCAGCCCATTTACCTGGATTCGATCCTGGAACCCCGTATAGTCCCCCTGAACCAGTTAGTAGTGATCCTGAGCAAAGAGGCAGGAGTAAGCCCTGAGCATTGCTGAGTGTGGTCCACAAAGTGAACATGGTTTTGTTTTAATACCAACTTACAAAATTATATGATAAATAGAAATTTGTCCCTAAAGTATAGTTTTCCAACCTCTGCTTTATTTTTGACATTTATGACTTCTTAAATTAAATTTCTTTTTAAATATTAAAACCATATAGAGATATTTTAACTTTGAATATTTTTTCTAAATTTTAATATCTAATATTTTACTCTTGGCAGCTTTCGATTATATAACTCACATTTATATTTCCCTTGATCTTCGAATTATTTAGGAAACTTGTCAGTTCAGTTTTAAAATGGTAGTAAAGAAAAGAAAAATGATTTTGAAAAGAACATTGATGAGAATAAAGTGAATATAACTAAATAGCAGTTTATTGTTTTTCTTATTATAAGCTTTTATTACTTCCATATGTTAATTTAAGCATTACAATAATTGAGCCATTTTGTAAGCACATAGATAATATTATCTCTACAATTTATTTCAGGGTAATAAAAGTACCATGTAATACTCATTATAAAATGATGTATTTAAGTAATCAAGGGTCAGTTTAAATAAAATTGAATTAAAAAATTACTTTAGAGATTAGTGTAATCTGAACAGTAGCTATCACTTTTATCCTTCAGCTGAGACCTTTTCTCTCTTTTGTTTCTTCTATAAATACTGTTTGTCACATGCTATTCACTGTGGCATTACTAATAGGCAGGGGGCAGAGTATCTGTCAATTAAAAATATTACACTGACTATCCTTAACCCATCACTTGATTTTTATTTCATTTTTTAATTTTTTAATTATTTTTTATTTCAATGTAGGAATATTTGGGGCTGGAGCGATAGCACAGTGGTAGGGCGTTTGCCTTACAAGCAGCCAACATGGCCGACCCGAGTTCGATTCCTCCGCCCCTCTTGGAGAGCCTGGCAAGCTACCGAGAGTATCTCGCCTGCATGGCAGAGCCTGGCAAGCTGCCCATGATGTATTCAATGTGCCAAACACAGTAACAACAAGTCTCATGATGGAGACGTTACTGGGTCCGCTCGAGCAAATTGATGAACAATGGGAGGACTGTGACCTTGACATTGCTATTTATTCAGCCATTGATTAGGCTGATTGAATTGGACATGAACTCCGCCTTACTTTCCGGGTCATACCCGGAGATGCACAGGGGTTACACCTGGCTTTGCACTCAGGAATTACTCCCGGTGGTGCTCAGGGGACCATATGTGATGCTGGGAATCGAACCTGGGTTGGCCGCATGCAAGACAAACGCCCTACCCGCTTTTTCCTTTTTATAAATTTATTTATTGAATCACCCTGAGAGCAGTTACAAAGCTTTCAGGTTTAAGTCTTGGTCATACAATGATTAAACACCCATCCCTTCACCAGTGCCCATTTTCCACCACCAAAACTCCCAGTATACCTCCTATTCCATACCCTCCCCCTACCTGTGGGGAAGATGACTTCCACATTTCTCTCTCTCTACTTTGATCACATTCAATATTTCGATACCAGATCCACCATTATTACTTGGGATTTTCCCCCAATACTCATATCTTGCCAAAAAGGCAACCGTAAACAATTGTTTTCTATTGCTGGTTATGAATAACATATGATGTCATGCGGCCACAATTTTGGAACCCTGAATTTTGTTTTTGTTTTTGTTTTTTTTTGCTTTTTGGGTCATACCCGGAGATGCACAGGGGTTACTCCTGGCTTTGCACTCAGGAATTACTCCTGGTGGTGCTCAGGGGACCATATGGGATGCTGGGAATCGAACCTGGGTCGGCCGCATGCAAGGCAAACGCCCTACCTGCTGTACTATCACTCCAGCCCCGGAATCCGGAAATTTTAACAATTAAATCTTGAGGAATTTCTGCCAAAACCTATTCCCACCTGGGGTGGCCCGGCACCAGTAACCTACTGTGGGAACAGACACATTTCTGCCAAAAGCTGCTGTGTTTCAAGATTTGTTTCTGAGTCTCTGGAATCATGGTAGTTAAACAGTTTGATCAGAAACCAGAGAGGCCTTGCCCCCAATTATATAGCTGAGCTGGAGGTGACTTGTGGGTATGGCTCCCACATACCAAACTTTTGGTCATTTACTTTCTTGGTAAACTTGGCCCCAACTGCTGGGGTCTGACCAGAGGCACAGCAGCAATTTGGGGATATCTAGAAGTCTGAAGGCACCATCAGGCTGCTGATGCACTTGCCTCACAGGTACAGATTGACCTGCTGGAAGCACAATACCCCATCTCAATAGCAGTTTAATCTTGCAAATGGTACATGCCACTTAAAGCAGGTAGGGCGTTTGCCTTGCACGCAGCCAACATGGCCAACCCGAGTTCGATTCCTCCGCCCCTCTCGGAGAGCCTGGCAAGTTAACAAGAGTATCTCGCCCGCACGGCAGAGCCTGGCAAGCTACCCGTGATGTATTCGATATGCCAAACACAGTAACAACAAGTCTCACAATGGAGATGTTACTGGGCTCGCTGGAGCAAATCCATGAATAACGGGAGGACCGTGACCGTGACCGTCCTTCCTACTAAAATATTAAAACAGAAGGGAAGTGGGGTATGGGTGCACTCAGTCAGACAATAAAAACAGTTAATAGCAGAATTAGGTAAGACACACTTCTGCATGACAATACATAGCTAGGCAAGTAGATGGGTGGATTGTGGAAAAAACGAAAGGAAGAAGAGAAATTGCAGACATGTTACTGGTGACCCAAACTGATAGAAGCCGCAGCATACCCATCATCACCACAGATAGCAGATGAGTGGAGACAACCCAGGCAAGCTGCCAGAGTCTTGAAGCGTTGGAGTCAAACGTGAGGCTGAGAACAAAGGAAATGGCAATGGGGTCGCTAAGCCAGGTGCAAAGATTCCTGTTGCTGCAGGGGCTGCTATAGACCACAAAGATGAGCTGTTAAATTAATAAAACTGCTAAATATAAGTTAAAACACTGAAGGTATCTGGGCTTCACTGTAGCAATCTGGCATGCTGTCCACAAGGACCTGAAAATTAACAGTATCTGTTTTCACAAAAGCTGCTTTCTGCCCATAATGGTCAGAAAGAAATGGAAAAACAATATCTATATACGCTACAATTGTCAAATACCAAATGATGTCGTTATGATGACTACAGAAAATGGCTTGTTAAAATATGCACTAAACAGAAATACTTACATAGAAATAAAAAGAAAATCATAAAAACAAATCTCTGGTGATGGTCGGGTTAACTGAGTATTATTTGTTTCGTTATTATTTTCTTCTTTCATTATGTTCATAAAATATATCATTCACAATGGGTACAGTTTGTAAAGTATTGACACTTGAAACACAGCTCAATGCATAACTATTTTTTAAACAAATGTTTTATGGCTGGTAAAGACGAAACGCTAAATTTCTATGCTGCTGTACTATTTAAATTATTTATGTGTTCTTTATATTTTGCAGAATATAAAATAATACATTTATCTTATTTATAGTATTCTAATTTACTAGTATTTTATTTGAGCTGGAGCGATAGCACAGTGGGTAGGGCGTTAGCCTTGCATGTGACTGACGTGGGTTCGATTACTCCATCCCTCTCGGAGAATCCAGCAAGCTATCAAGAGTATCTCACCCACATGACAGAGCCTAGCAAGCTCCCCATAGCGTATTGGATATGCCAAAAACAGTAACAACAAGTCTCATAATGGAGAAATTAATGTTGCCTGCTCGAGCAAATCAATGAACAACGGAAGGACAGTGCTACAGTGCAATACTTCAATATTTTATTATTTTTTGAGTTTCAACCAACTTAATATTTTGTTTATTTGGTGTATTTGGGGGCTGGAGTGACAGCACAGCAGTAGGGCATTTGCCTTGCATGCGGCTGGCCCAGCCGACCTGAGATTGATTCCTCTGCCCCTCTCAGAGAGCCCTGTAAGCTACAGAGAGTATCTCGGCCCCTTGGCAAAGCCTAGCAAGCTATCCATAACGTAGTCCATATGCCAAACACAGTAACAAGTCTCACAATGGAGACGTTACTGGGCCCACCGGAGCAAATTGATGAACAACATGAGGACAGTGCTATAGTGCTACAGGTGATTTTGATGTTGGCTCATTTATGCAAGGGCTCAAGATTTTTATATTTTTATAACATATTTTCATAAATAATATCATTACATTTATAATGTTTGCATTAAATTCTACCGTTTTTAGCTTAAATTCTTGTACCAATATTCTTTTTTATTGCTCATTTAAAAGGATTGTACATTTTGCCTATTTTTTGTTTTTAACTTGTGTGTATGTGACTTTCAATGGCATATAAATTTATTTTCTTTTTTTAATGTTAACACAGCAGGTAGGGTGTTAGCCTTGCACGCAGCTGACCCAGGTTCAATTCCTCTGCCCCTCTAGGAGGACCCAAAAAGCTACCGAGAGTATCCTACCCACACAGAAAAAACTGGAAAGCTACCCGTGACATATTTGATATGCCAAAAACAGTAACATCAAGTCTCACAATGACATTACTGGTGGTGCCCGCTCAAGCAAATCAATGAACAATGGGAGGACAGTGCAGTTTATTGAATATCATGAGTTACAGTTACTGATTTACAAACTTTCATGATTATGTTTCAGTCATACAATGATCGATCACCTATCCCTCCACCGGTGCCCATTCTCCACCACCAATGTTTCCAATATCCTTCTTGCCACCACCACCACCTCCCACTCCCTGCCTCTGGGACAGGCACAATCCCTCTTACTCTCTCTCTCTCCTTTTGAGTGTTATGATTTGCAATACAAGTACTAAGCGGCCGTCATGTTTGGTCCATAGTCTACTTTTAGCACACATCTCCTATCCCAAGCTATGCCTTTCACCATCATTTACTTAGTGATCCCTTCTTTATCTCAGATGCCTTTTCTCCCAGCATGTGATGCCAAGGCGTGGTACAATCCTCTTGGCCTTTATCTCTACTGTCCTTAGGTGTTAGTTTCCTGTTACGTTACTTTATATTCGACAAATGAGTGCAGTCATTCTATGTCTGCCCCTCTCTTTCTGACTCATTTCTCTTAGCATGATACTCTCCATGTCCATCCACTTATATGAAAATTTCATGATTTCGTCTTTTCTAACAGCTGCATAGTATTCCATCGTATAGGTGTACCAATGTTTCTTTAACCAGTTGTCTGTTCTTGGGCACTCAGGTTTTTCCAGATTCTGGCTATTGTAAACAGTGCTGCAATAAACATACAAGTCATATATTATTTCTACTGTATTATTTTGCTCCTCTGGGAATACTATTCACAGAAGTGGTATTGCTAGGTCATATGGGAGCTCAGTTTCTAGTTTTGCAGGAATATCCGTGTTGTTTTCCATCGAGGCTAAACCAGTCAGCATTCCCACCAACAATGATTGAGAGTCACCTTCTCTGATATCTGCTCCAGCACTGGTTGTTCTTGTTGTTTTTGATGTGGACCAGTTTTTGTAGTGTAAGATGCTCTCTCATTGTTACTTTGATTTGCATCTCCCTTATGACCAGTGATGTGGACCTTTTTTTTCTTGTGCCTTTTGGCCATTTGTATTTCTTTTTTAAGGAAGTTTCTGTTCGTTTTTTCTTCCCATTTTTCTACTTTTTTTTTTGTAAAGTTCTACCAGTGTCTTGTATAGCCTGGATATTAAGCCCCTATCTGATGGATATTGGGTAAATAATTTTTCCCATTCTGTGAGCTCTTTCTGTAATTTGGTCACTGTTTCTTTTGAGGTGCAGAAGATTCTTGATTTAATGTAATCCCATTTGTTGATATTTGTTTCTACTTGATTGGTCATTGGTGTTTCATCCTTAAAGATGCCTTTAACTTCAATATCATGGAGGGATCTGCCTACATTTCCCTCCATGTACCTTATAGATCCAGGTCTAACATAGAGGTCTTTAATCCATTTGGATCTGAACTTTGTCCTTGGTTTTAGACAGAGTTCTGAGTTAATTTTTTTTTTTTGGCGTGTAGTTGTCCAGTTTTCTCAACACCACTTGTTGAAGAGGCTATCATTGCTCCACTTCGCATTTTTTGCTCCTTTATCAAAGATTAAGTGATAATATACTTGAGAGGCTGTGTTAGAATATTCAGCTCTGTTCCTTTGGTCTGCAGGTCTGTTTCTATTCCAATACAGTTTGAAATTGGGGAAGATGATGCTACACATCTTCTTTTTCCCAAAGGTTGCTTTCATTATTCCTGGGGGGGGGGTTATTGCTCCAAAAAAATTTTAGGAAAGTTTGTGTGTTTTTTTTTTGAAAAATGTCATGGGTATCCTTATAGGGACATGGGACATAAGGACAGCACTGAATCTGTACAATGCTATGGGAAATATTGTTATTTTGACAATGTTAACTCTCCTGATCCACAAGCAGGGGATGTGTCTCCATTTCCTGGTGTCCTGTGTTATTTCTGAAGTAGTGTTTTGTAGTTTTCTTTGTATAGGTCCTTCACCTCTTCATTTAAACTGATTACAAGGTACTTGATTTTCTGTGGCATTATTGTGAGTGGGATTGTTTTCTTTTAATATCTCTTTCTTCTCTTTCATTATCTGTATATAGGAAATCCATGGAATTTTGGGTATTGATTTTGTTACTTGCCACTTTACTAAGCATACCTATTATTTCTAGGAACTTCTTGGTAGAGGCTTTAGGATTCTCTAAATATAGTATTACAGCATCTGCAACTAGTGAGAGCTTGATTTCTTCCTTTCATATCTGGATGCCCTTGATATCTTTCTTGCCTAACTGCTATGGCAAGTACTTCCAGTACTATATTGAATAGAATTGGTGAGAGTGGGCAACCCTTGTATTGTTCCCAATCTTAAAAGGAAGGCCTTTAGTTTTTCCCCATTGAGAATAATGATTGCTTTGGGCTTATGGTAGATAGCTTTGACTGTATTGAGGAAAGTTCCTTTGACTCCCATTTTGTTGAGTTTTTATCATAAATAAATGCTGGATCTTTTCAAATGTCTTCTCTGCATTTATTTATATGAACTTTTTTATCTTTTCTTTTATTAATATGGTGTACTATGTTGATTGACTTGCGGGTGTTAAATCATCTTTGCATCCTTGGGATGAATCCTATTTAGTCATGGTGTATAATCTTTTTGATGAGCCATTGGATTCTATTTGTAGTATTTTGTTGAAGATCTTTGCATCCATGTTTATCAGGTATATCGGCCCATAATTATCTTTTTTGGTGGTATCTCTGCCTGCTTAAGTTTTGGAAGAATTCACTAGTGAATCTATCTGGGCCAGGGCTTTTGTTTTTCAAAGGACTTTGATTACTATTTCAATTTTCTTAATATTGATAGGTCTGTTCAGGCATTCTAAGTCTTCTTGGGTCAGCATTGGAAGATTATGAGTCCAGGAATTTATACATTTATTCTAGATTTTCTTGTTTCATGGCATACAGACTTTCAAAGTAATCTTTGATGCTTTTTTGAATTTCTGTAGTTTCTGTTGTGATGTCCCCCTTTTCATTTCTGATTCTGTTTATTAGGGGTCTCTCTCTTTCCTTCTCATCTTGGAAGTGGTTTATCAATCTTGTTTATTTTCTCAAAGAATCAGCTCTTGATTTTGTTGATATTTCAATTTCTTTTAGGTTTCTATACTAAAAAAACAGGTTTTTTATTCTAAATAAGGTTTCTATTCTGATTTCTGCTCTAAATCTTATTATTTCTTTCTTCCTGATTGGTTTGGGCTCCTTTTATTGGTCATTCTCCAAGATCTTAAGCTGTGAGGTTATTTATGTAGGATCTCTCTTTCTTTCTGAGGAATGCTTGTAAAGCTATACATTTTCCTCTTAACACTTTTTTTCGTGCCTTCATTCTCATTTATTTCCAGGAATTTTTTGATTTCCTCTTTGATTTTCTTTCTAAGCCTCTCATTGTTCCTTGGTGAATTATTTAATTTCCAGGTGCTCAGTTTGAATTTCTGTTTCTGTGTGTGATTCACTTCTATTTTCAGTGCATTATGGTCTGAATGGGCTGTAGCGGTAGCACAGCAGGTAGGGCTTTTGCCTTGCATGTGGCCAACCTGGGTTTGATTCCTCTCTCCCTCTCCGAGAGCCCAGCAAGCTATTGAGAGCATCCCGCCCTCACGGCAAAGCCTGGAAAGCTATCCATGGCATATTTTATATGCCAAAAACAGTAACAAGAAATCTCACTTCATGTTTCTGGAGGGAGCAGATGCCATTGGGGTACACTAGCATGTGACAGGGATGGATGGAGACGTTACTGGTGTCCGCTGAGCAAATTGATGAACAATGGGATGAAAGTGCTACTGTGCTACATGGTATGAAAAGGTCAATGATATAATTTCTATCCTCTAAATTTTATGGAGGTATGTTTTGTTGCATAACGTGTGGTCTAACTTGGAGAATGTTCCATGTGCATTTGAGAAGAATGTGTATTAAGCTTTTTGGAGAGGAAATGTCATAAATATATAGTCTTATATATGTATACATGTGTATACTTTGTATATATGTGTATATATATATATATATATATTAAGCCCATTTCTTCTATTTCTTCTCTCAGATAAAACATGTCATTGCTGAGCCTGAGTCTGGTTGATCTATGTAGATGTGATAAGTTGGTGTTGAAATCTCCAACTGTTTTTGTGTTACTAAGTTGCTAACAATGTCTTGCTACAAGTCTATGGGCAGTTGTTTTAAGTATTTTACTGCTTCCTGATTAAGTGCATATACATTTAGAAATATGATTTCTCCTTGATATACTTTGATCATTAAGAAATGGTCCTGTCTCTTGTACCTATTGCAATCTGATGTCTATGTGATCTGATATTAGTATGGTCACTGCAGCTTTGTTAAGGGAGTTGTCTGCATGTAGAATTGTTTTCTATCCTTTCACTTTGAGTCTGTGGTTTCTCTGTCTTTTCAGATGCGTTATTTGCAGGCAGCAGAATGTTGGGTTCAATTTTGGGGTCTATCCTGTCACTCTGTGTCTTTTAATTGGCACATTTAGCCCATTCACATTGAAAGAGATTATTGTTATAGGGTTTTGTCCCATCTTTCTGCAAAATTTGGTGTATTTGAAGGCCTTGTCTTGACTTAAAGTAGCCCCATTAAATTGCTTTTGTAACCATAGTTTTGAAGTTTCTGAATTGTGAAGCTGTGTGTTTTTCCTTCTCATATGACTGAGAGTCTAGCTGGGTAAAGTATTCTAGGTGAGGCATTTATAGCATTGAGTTTGTTTTCTCTATCCCATCACCGTCTTTGGGCCCTTATGGTTTCATCAGATAGGTATGCTGTGAATCGTAAGGATGCCCCTTTCTAAGCAACTTCTTTCTTTGATTTTGCTGTTTTCAGAATTCTATCTCTGTCTATGGTTTTTGTCATTCTAATCAGGGTTTGTCTTGGGGCATTTTTTTTTATTCCTTCTAGCTGGTTCCCTTTGGGCCTCCTGAATCTGATCGCATATGCTCTTCAGCTTTGGGAACGTCTTAGCAATGATGTCTTTGAAAGTTTCGTCTTTGTCAGGGTTTTCATTCTCTCTCTCTGGGATTCCAATGATTCTTATGTTATTAATCTTGGCTTCATCCTGATTTTCTCATGACATCTGTTGGTTTATTTTGAGGCTCTTTTCCATTTTCTGCTGTTGTCTGGAGATTCTCTGCATCTCGTCTTGGAGCTCACTGATTCTGTCCTTAGCAGCTGTTACTCTGTTGCTGAGTCCTTCCACTGTGTTTTTCATTTCATCTATCAAGATATTTAGGTCTTCTTTTCTGCTTGGCATTTTTGTTTGCATTTTCCTCATTTCTACTCTCAAATTCTCCTGTATTTTATCAGCCCTGTGTCCATTGCTTCTTTGCCTTCTTATATATCCTTAAAAGCTCCATTTAAATCTTTTATTGGAGAGGTTATACAGTTCATTATTTCTGTTTGATTCATCTGGGATAGCAACTTTAATCATTAAGCCTGGTGAGTTTCTGCATTGTTTTACCATTCTACTTTTGCTTACTTTTGCTTTTTGAATTTTTCACTGTGTTTTTTTTTTGAGCCTGCAATGGGGCTATCTTTGTGTGTTACTGTAGTTTATTGATAGATAAAGATATGTGAGGCCTGAGTTACCTAGTGCCTAATATGTGGGTTACAGACACAGTAACTTCTTCACGCAGACACTTTGCATCCACACAAGTTTGTGGTTAGAGATTTTTAAGGTATACTGCAATAGATAGATACAGGGAGGTGACACTAAGAGTCCACACACATGTTGGAGGAGTGGGTTCAGCACTCTAGGGGCGGTGACTGGCAGGGGAGTGTGGTTCCTGGTGAGAGACTGGGAGGCAGGCACTTCTCTTGGAGTAGGGGGCCAGGGTTGAGGTGGGGGGACTGAGTGCAGCCAGGAGGATAAATCACTGTTCTATAATTTTAGTTTATAATCATCTTTCATTAAGAGATGTTGGTAAAATTTTCCTCAGTAAATGTATTTATTTGTATACTTTAATTGGGATCTGAGTGGAAGAGAGAGACAGACTTATGTAAAAAAGTTTCCTAGTAGCTAACCTATAATCTATTTTCTGTCATAAAATCGTAAATGTTTATGGACTTAATCTCAAACTTTAAAAAAATGCTTCTTGGGCAGGTTGAAAGTAGACTGGACTGAACATGTTTGCCACTCAATGCCTCTTTTGCTGATCACAACACCCAAAAGGAGAGAGAAAACAAAAGGGAATGCCCTGCCACAGTGGCAGGGGGGGATGGGGGGAATGGGGGGGAGGGATATTATCCTTGGTGGTGGAAAATGGCACTGGTGGAGGGATGGGTATTTGATCATGGTATCACCGAAATCCAAGCACAGTTTGTAAGTCTACAACTGTACCTCATGGTGTTTCACTAATAAAAATTTAAAAAAAAAATGCTTCTTGGGGATGGAGCGATAATACAGCGGGTAGAGCATTTGCCTTGCCCATGGCTGACCTGGATTCAATCCCCTGCATCCCATATGGTCCCCCAAGCACCACTAGGAGTAATTCCTGAGTGCAGAGCCAGGAGTAACCCCTGAGCATCACTAGGTGTGACCCCCAAAAAAGAAAAAACTTTTTATGTAATTTTCTACACAATAATCTCATTAGTTTTTGAACATTACCAGCAAGATTTAGAGACAAAAGCTTAATAGCTATTTGTCAAACTAGCCAGGTTTATTTTTTATTATCTATAATATCTTCTCTAATTAGGTAATTAATAAGTAGGAATGAAGATAGAGAAGCAAGTACTAAATACGACATCACTCAAAAGTTGAAAAATGCTGACCTATAAGCTTTATCAATTATATATGTTCCCACTGCCAAATAGGACAATGTGCTGAGAAGATGCCATGAGGAAAATGAGATGTGTGCAAAGAGTTTTCCTATTGACAAAAATATTTAAGAATTTTCAATATTCAATTAAGGGTAAAAGATTTTTAAAATATAATCTAGCTTTTTCCACACTCAAATAAAACTTAAAAGGAATTGTTCAGTCCCTTCCCTTCCCTGGCATGTTTTTCATTTACTCAATGACTTCCTGTAACCATGACCCAGACTCAAACACCCCTGAGATAATCCTTCTTAAGTAGAAATTAATAAAGCAGTTCCCAATAAGGTTAGCTCTGTAATCTTTATGGATAAGAACCTAGAAAGTCTGTGTTTATGAACTCTATGTCAAACCATTAATTTAGTGACTATATTCTGAGATCCCATGCAAGCTAAATATGGGTGCTAACTTTGCTTCCATCAGACATATTCCTCTAACTTCTGAGCATGAAAATATCTAGAACCCACAATAAAATCTCAAGACTGATTTTTTTCCCCAAAGTGTGTACCAAAATTTTATCAAAGCTTAAAAGAAAAGGGGCCAGGCATGTGTGAGTAGAGAGAAATTCATTAATGTAGCACAATTCAAAAGAGAACATTTTAAGATTATAGATTTACTGTATTCTTTTATGACTCTCCATTCTTGGACAATTTCCAGCATATAAAATGGTTCCCAGATATATCAATCAAATGTCACTAAGGTATTCTATCTCATTTGACCATATACTGAAGTACTATGGAATTACTGAGAGATAGGCAGTCAACAAAGGGATTAGACTGGGAGAGCAAGAAGGCTAGAAAGCCCTGTTTTCGCTTTCAGAAAGGTCATTACAGTAAATGTTCCCTTCCTGACAACAGCAAAAGGCAATCAAGAAGAAGTTTCCCAGACACTAACCATGCAGTCCTGTTGCTTTCATTAGTTCCCACTGTCAGTGTGGGCATACAGACATGATGATCCCTAAGTCCAATATGTGTAGTACAAAATGCGAATGCAAGAGTAGAACCAATTTTTTGTCAGGCAATTAAACTTTATGCCAAGCAAAGTCAATTTTGCTTCTGCTTTATTAAGCCCTATGAAAAAAAAGGAAATCTATTCTATCTGCTAAATCACAAGGCTCACAATACATTTCTTAATACAAGCTCCTTGCTCTGCTATTTTGATATATTAAATATCCAGCAACGAATTTCTGGGGTCATAAATCTACAGTGATAAAATTAATCCTATTGCTGAAGACAAATAAATATTTTATTGCAGCTTTATGAGCTTTTGTTCCCTCTTCACTTGTGAGTAGATGTTGTTTAGTGGTACAAAGACATTTTGTTTCTGTAAAATGTATTAGAAACAATATAGCAGTAATGGAATTCATAACTACAAAACTGCTGTGTACCCTTAAGATTGGAAACTCAAGCACAACACCCCACAAAAATACTTATAAGAAATAATTTATCAACAAAAAATATTTGGTTATTATGTTCAACACAGTTTATATCCCAGAATCTTTTGCATTTTAATTGTGTGAACTAATTCGATCCTTTGCCATGTTTGAGAGATATTAACAAAACAAATTAGTTGTTAGAGGGAGGAAAGTATAACAAAGCAAATATTCATCAAACTTAATTCTTTTAATATTGTAAAATGCCTTTGGCATGGAGGTTACAATGGAAATTTTATATGGAAAATTCCATATAGGCAGAAATTGGAGAGAGGAAAGCTGAAGCATAAAGTGATCCTTGGGCCCAAAGTTGTTGGAAGTTAAAATTGATGCACTTAAAAACAGAAAATATCTCTCACTATCACTAAAGATGTTTAGTATGCCATTACCAAATAGTTTATATCTTCCTGTGTTCAAGAATTAGGAAACACATTTTATAAATTGCTGGTCTTGAAAAAATGTTTGTGACAGAACTAATATAATATGTCAATATTCTAAGTAACCTTTCTATCTAATTAATTGCTAAACATAGTACCAAAAATGCCAATTTAGTGTTAGCAAAAGTCTACGGAAGTGCTACCAATGAGCACTCTGCTTTGCTTTACTTACCTTAATCTTTGATCATTTCTATCAGTTTTACTTAGCATACCACTGAGTGTTCAAATGGGTTTACTCTTTTCTACTATGGACATATTCTTTTTTAAAAATAGTCCCCCACGTCCTCTAGGACCAAAGTCTGTGGTCAGGGAAACACAATTAGAAGAAACAATTCAAAAGTACTAGCAGAAAATACTGTGTTATGCCAACTTCATTTGCAACATGGAAAATTGCAGAGTATCAAAATAATTAACAAAGCACCAGGAAGATGAAAAATATATGTAGAGTATAATGATCAGGGGGGAGAAGTGAATAGGCCAGAAAAATTTCAAACTCATCTGTGAGTAAATAATGCATTTGATTATTTTTTCCTATATAAAACATATAATCACAAAAATAAAAACACTTTTGAGGCATTGGATATGCAACACTGAGGAAAAGCAATCCTTCAAAATGAGAAAGAGATGAGTATACGACTGACTTACGTCAGTAAATTGAAAAATAATCTAGGTAGCAGTGCAAGAAGAAAGGACCCAGGCAGAGCCCAGGATACTTTTTGAGTAGAAAAAAATGGAAAGAGGGAGAAAAACTGATATAAATCATTCATAATAACAGTCTACATTGCGACCCTTAATAAGGAGATGGAGAGATAGTATAGCAGGTAAGATGCTGGCCTTGCATTGTTCCTGAGCAGGTGGGATCCCATGCAGCTTATATGTTCCCTGAGCTCTGCTAGGAGTCATCCCACAGATTTAGGAGCAAGTCCTGAGCACCATGTGTACGTTCTAAACAAACAAATAAAACAGAAAACTTAATGAGAATCCTGAAACAGAAATTTATATTGATGAGACTACCCTTCCACCCAGCTAAACACTGCATTTCCAAGCCCTTTAGTTTTAAGTAATTATTTCTAGGTGGCTGCTTGCGATGAGAAGTAGGCAAATAGGGATTAGAGCCATAATACACCTGGTAGGGCAATTGCTTTGCATGGGGAAATTATCTCAGTTGTCCCACAAGGTCCCAAGAGCACTGATAGATATGATTCTGAGTACAGAGCCAGGAGTAATCCCTGAGTACCTCGGGGTTTGACCAAAACACTGATCTCAAGCCAATTCTTTGTCCCCTAAAGTAGGGAAATACTGTAGAAGGAATTAACAGAAAAGCCTTATCATTTTTCCGTGATAGAAAGTGAGATGGATCAAGATAAAAGAGTGTTTTGGGGTAACAAAGCAATTGTAAAACTGCTAAAGTTCTTTAAATATAAATAATAAATAAACAAATAAATAAATCAAGACCTTTCTGTATTTGGCCAGAATAATAATATATACAGATATCCGTAGCTTGTTGGGATCCACAGAAGTTATTAATATGATACAAACTCAATTCAATGTGTAAGGTGTTTTAGCACCTGGTCACCCTTTCTTCTTTCTCCTCTCTTTTGACTTGCACCTTTGGGCATGGAGACTATCCTGTAACTTTTAATATTAGATCTGATAAAAATTGATGACACAAAGAAAAATTTATTCTGAACTGGCTGCTTCTATAAGATCTACCTGAAAATATGGACATAAACCTAGATTGCAGAGGGTTAGGCTAGAGGCAGATTCTAGAGGGTTATGAATCTAAGTTTAAACCCCTTTATGCCAGAGAGGTACAGCCCAGATTCTAAGCTGGAGGGTTTAAAATTTTTTAATGTGTATAGTCTCACAACTTTGGTAACTCACTCATGAAAATAATATTTTTGTGCTTAATAAATTATTCTCCCAAACACTGTGTCTACCACTGAGTCCTGTCCCAAGCCCCACCACCAACAAGGACTGTGATTCTTTAATCTTACTGGATTCACTGATCAGAAAGAGAGCCAGCTGAGATAAAATTTTAATCAGTGTGGATGTGGAAATTTTTCCCTATTACTCCAGATATAGTGTTTTGTTTTGTGTTTTGTTTGGTTTGGTTTTGGCAGACTCTGTGGTATTCAGAACAATATCTGACAAGGTTTGAAGAAACAAACGTCATGAATGAAACTCCGGCCCCCAGTATGCAAAGGAAATACTCAGCAGTTTGGCCCTAATTATGGCAGCTTTCTCATTTTATTTTATCTTTTTGGAAAAATATATTCCTTGTATCATCTAATGCACAGAAAAAAATCTTAATTATATTTTTTTGCTTCTTTTAGAATGAAAGCTGCCCTTTGGCCATGGCAGCACTGACTTGCAGATATACTCAGGTGTGCCATGAAACAATTAGGCTCACATTTAAAAATAAGCATAAAATTATAGTGTTCATCTGAAGTCTATACAGAGTAAAACCTGATAATCTCTTAGTGTAAAAAACGTTGAGCAACCTTGATACCAAAAGCAGACAGAGATACCACAAAGAAAGAGAATTACAGGCCGATATCCCTGATGAACACAGACACAAAGATCCTCAACAAACTATTAGCAAAAAGAATCCATTGACTCATCAAAAAGATCACACACCATGACCAAGTAGAATACATCCCAGTGAAGCAAGGATGGTTTAACATTCAGAAATCGATCAACATAACCCATCATATCAACAAAAGAAAAGATTAAAAACCATATGATCATATCAATAGACACAGAAAAAGCATTTGATAAGATCCAGCACCTGTTTATAATGAAAACTCTCAGCAAAATAGGCATCACAGGTACTTTCCTCAATATAGTCAAAACCATCTACCACAAGCCCATGGCAAGTATCATTCCCAATGGGGAAAAAGTAAAAGCTTTCCCTCTCAGATAAGGCACAAAACAAGGTTGCCCACTTTCACCACTCCTATTCAATATAGTACTGGAAGTCCTGGTCATTGAAGTTAGGCAAGAAAAAGGTATAAAGGGCAAACAGATAAGAAAGGAAGAGGTCAAACTATCGCTTTTTGTAGACAATATAATACTATACCTAGAAAACCCTAAAGACTCTACAGAAAAACTCCTAGAAACAATAGGTCAGTTTAGTAAAGTGGCAGCTACAAAGTCAACACCCAAAAGTTCATGGCTTTCTTATATACAAATAATGAAAGATAACAAAGAGACATTTAAAAAATCCTGTTCACAACAATATCTCAGAAAATCAAGTACCTCGGAATCATCTTAACCAAAGAGTTGAAAGAACAATACAAGGAAAATTACAATATACTACTTCAAGAAATAAAAGAGGACACTAGGAAATGGAATGAAATCCCCTGCTCATGGATGGGGAGGATTAAAATTATCAAAATGGCAATACTGCCAAAAGCACTATACAAATGTAATGCATTCCCTATCAGGATACCCATGACATTTTTCAAAGAAATAGACTAAAAACTCCTGAAATTTATATGTAACAGTAAACCCCCACTTATAGCTAAAGCAATCCTTGGGAAAAAGAAGATGGGTGGCATCACACCCGACCCCAAACTTCAAAATGTACTACCAAGCAGTAGAATGTAAAGCAGCATGTTACCGGGTTAGAAACAGCCCTGCAGACCAATAGAAGAGGGTTGAATATTCTGTCACAAACCCCCAAATATATAACAACTTAATCTTTGACAAATGAGCAAGAAATTTGAAGTGGAACAAGGAAAGCCTCTTCAACAAGTGGTGCTGGGAAAACTAGATAGCTACCTGCAAAAAAATGAACTCTGACCTCTGTCTAATGCCAAGCACAAAAGTTAGGTCAAAGTGGATTAAAGACCTCAGTATCAGACATAAATCCATAAGGTACATAGAGGAAAATGTAAGCAGAACTCTCCATGGCATTGAAGCTAAAAGCATCTTTAAGGATGAAACAGCACTGACTATCCAAGTGGAAGCAAATATAAACAAATAGGACTACATCAAACTAAGAAGCTCACAGCACAGAGGCTGGCACACATTAAAAAGAGACTCACAACCCTTCAAATTCCAGCCCCAAACTATCTCCAAACTGATTTCAGCTAGAAGTCACAAAGGAAAGAAGAGGAACCTGCATCAGAGGACCTCCAGCAAGGCCTCTAGCTCCTTTAACACATCATGAGTTCACATTAAGGCATTTTTTATGCCTTTCTCTTTACAGGTTGAGGATTAGACAACGCCCGGCTTCCATATTTTGAATTAACGATACTTTACTTTTACCCTTTTCTTGGAATTCACAGGTTCCTGAAGGAGAAAGGAATGGCTTTTAAACAGGAACACCTTTTTATTTCTCTCTAGGATATCCATTTGTATTGGAACTTCCCTCTGTCTTTCTCTCTACTCACAGGCACGGAGGCCAAACACTGATGGTTAAAGCCTCTGATAACTTTAAAAAAGTGTTTTTCTCAAACATAAGCTAGGTTGTACATCTATGACTGCTGATGAACCTGACGGGAGAATGGCTGCATTCCCCTACTGAAGTACTCCTGCCAGAAGTTGTGATGCTCCTGTTCCAGTGCTCCCCAGCTGATCCAGTGCTTCCTGAAATTTATCGGACTCCTCATAGCTGCTACCCTTGGATTCATTGCTGCAACCACTCCTGATGCTGTTACAGGAACAACTCTTCAGTTTTGATCCAGACACTTTGTTTCTTCAGAATGGGACTAAATGACTCTCATCATTGGTGACTTTCATCACCCCTGTACAGTGCAGGACAATTGGACGCTTACTACAAGCACTACTCTGGGTCCAGGGTTGGACTGAAATCTTACTACAACTAATGAGACTGTCTTGTATTTGGAATTGTTTCTCTGTTTTAAATTTTGTGTTTTTTGTAAAAAAAAAAAGGGGGGGGGAATCTTCCTGCAAACTCAGGTATTTTAGATTTATTGGGTTGCTCCCATCAGAGTGCTCCCATTTCTCTGTGTTTATTTGTAACTTTGTGTTCTGTTGACTTGTAAATTATTGTTTTTCTCTTTTCCCTAAGTCCTTTGCATAGTTTATTCAGATCAGTGTTCTTTTTGTATGGACACAAGAAGACATGCTTTTGTAATGTGACTCTCAGTGATATTTCATTCCTGGGTATCTGCTTTCTCAACTTAAGCCTCAGTTGCCCTCACTTCCTAGCACCCCTAAAGGCAGGGTCCCGACGAGGGACTGGATGGACCCAGGGCAAGCTGTAAGCTATGTGCTACCCTGGCATCGAGATGGGCCTGGCCAAAGTGCCATAATGCTTAACTATAAGTTAAGAGCTTGGTCATGGACAAATGCTGTCATGATCCAAAAAGTAATAACTAGATTTGGACCCTGCTAGGGCTAGGAATGATTAATCTGGCCTGAGCACTGTACTCTGAGTCTATGGCAAGATGTTCCCAGGAGAGCTGCCCTACAAGTCTCAATGTTATCTCTTACTGTGTCCACACAAAAATAGCTAGTAATTTTTCCTGTTTCAAATTTTGTGTTTTTTGTAAAAAGAAAAAGGGGGAGATGTAGGATAACACTGTTCTGTCCTTCCTGCATAACCTCAGAAATAGTTGATAGTTTATTGGACTGAGGAAAAGAGAAAAACACCTTAAGAGGTATCTTGCCCTTGAGCATTCAGGAAGGGCTTTCTTATGTTGATTTGGCTACCTGACTGGGTGGAGTGTCAGCCAGACTAGAAGGGAGCTGAGGAGGAGAGAGCAGGGCTGAAAGATGGACTACTGAGAGACTAGCAAGGGGAATGTGTGCTTGAGAGAACCTAGGCCCTTCATAACATAAGGTTCTTCTATGTGATAAACTTCCTTGTAATAAACTGCCACTAAGATCAACCGGCCTGGCCCTCGTCTCTTCCTTTGTCTGCCCTTGGCCATCAGTCGTCCAGAGAGCCCGCGAACACACAACCTTCTGCGTGCATAGTTTTTTACAAATTGCCTTAAATAAATCAATTAAAAACATTGCTGATATTTGACTGTTTATTTAATGCAAACTTCATGTAAAATGTTAGACATTATTTGCAAAAATATGTCCCAAATAGCATTAGGATCTGCTATTTTTGTTCTGAGATTTTTTATGAATAATAAATATTAGAGTTTTCTTATAATTTATTATAATTTAGCATTTTATACTGTTTTAAAAAGAAAACAATTGTGATACTTTAGAAGATATATATTTTATTTTTAAACCAAGATGTGCTAATAGATTCTAAACAATATTTAAAAATATTATTTAATATATAATTTCTAAAAGAAAATATTCAACTAAAGATAGAGAATATTTATTATGTACTTGTTTGAGTCTCTGGCAGTACTTAGGGTGGGGGTGGGGTGCATCTAGCCATCACTTCCAGTAGTACTTGGCCAACCGGGATGAATGGTCTAATGCTCTGGCCCAGTGATGTGGTGCTTCTCAAGGCCACTCGGTCCATCCTGTCAGGGTTCAGGGGCCACTAGAGTATACCCCTTGGTGCTTGGAAGCCATGTGGTATAAGGATCAAACTCAGGTTCTTGCACATCCAAGACATATGTTCCACATCTCTGAGGTAACTCTCCCACTTAGGCTTTATGCTTATGGGTCATTTCTGGTGGTACTCAGGGGACATCAGGCAGTCCCCTGAGGGGACTCAAACCAGGATCAAGGGCATTCAAACCAGGATCAGCTGAGTTCAAGAAAAATGCTTTATCCTCTGTAGTATTCTGAGATAGATAACTTTAGAGAGGGGCACACTTACTGGTGCTCAGGGCTTTTTCCTAGCTTTGTGCTCAGAAATTACTCAAGGCAAGGCTTGGAGGCCCATGTGTGTACCAGGAATTCAACCCATAAAGCCATGCTCAAGGTAAAGATTCTACATGCATTCCAGCACCTGTCATGCAATTTTAAAATTATTATCAGATATTTACCAGCACAATTTATAGAAATTTCCAAACTTCCTGTAGAGGGAGGCAAAGTAATCTTTACTATTGAATGAGACATTTTCTAATACATCAAAAATCTTCCACAAACATAATTAGATATTTTAGTACCCTTTAAGTATTTGCTGACAAAGAAGTATGTTGCTATTCAAATAACTTAGAAAAATATAGATTAATATTATGCATGTCCTTAAGAAAGAGCCAACTGAGAATAAGTTATAGAGAAGCCACAGCTTCTGTAAATTCTCCCTCTGTAGAATTTAGGTATTGTAGGACTGATGCTTTGAAGTTAAGCTCGAATGACTTTGGGGTCGCAGACTAGTAATCAATAAAACAACACATGACTTGACCTAATTAAATGTGGCTTAATAATGGGGCTTAAGAGTTTTTGTGGATGAAACTTTAGTCTTCATTCATACAGTTGCGTGCAGCCAGCCCGGCCAAGCTGGGTTCTATTCCTCCGCCCCTCTCAGAGAGCCTGACAAGCTACCTGTAACATATTTGATATGCCAAATACAGTAACAAGAAGTCTCAAAATGAAGACATTACTGGACCTGCTCGAGCAAAATCGATGAACAACGAGAGGACAGTGTTTGTTTGTTTGTTTTGATGACCAAAAAATTCTGGAAAAGGAGGGTTAGGCTATACATATTTCCCTTAGAACATATCCAATTTTGCCTCCAATGTTAATATAACACATCTTCTTACTTTTAAGAAAGCAAGAACGTTGGTTTTCATTTTATCTTTTTTTCTTTTTTTTTCTGTATCAAATCTATATTGATAGTCCATGGTTTTTATGACTTTGTTTTATTCCTTAATTCTCTAGCAATCTCATTTACTTTCAAAGTTTTCAAATGTGTCAGTTTGCTACTTATTTCCTATTGTGCATCTCTGGAATCTCTCTAAAATAAAGGTAGTTTTGAGAAATGGGAATGGTATTATAAATGGTTAAGTATCAGTACCTAGGTTATTATCTAGTATTTAGATTCCTAATTAGTATCTAGTATCTAGATTACTAATCTATTATGATAGCAGAGTCACTGGAATTCTCAGTTGCTGTGAGAAAAGTTTAAGTGTCACAAATAGTGTTGAGGTCTTTTGGTTTTGAGATTTGAGCAAATGTTAAAGAACTTATTGAGAATAGGGAGGGTGGATTTTTGAAAGGGCAGCTTTGTTGGAGAGTTTCAGGAAATCAGTTTGAGAGGTATATGCATCATGCAAGAGACATCAAAAAAAAAAAGTTCTCTATTGAAGTGAGATCTTGGGAAAGTGTTTTGGAAATAGCAAGTAATTCACAGAATAAGTCACATTTATCAGAATAATGGCATAAACACATAAACTATATATGTATGCTATATGTAAAAGGCCCATGCTATATGTAATAAAATATTTTATATTATATATAATAAACTCAGATATAGAAATGTTCATGTAAATTAATAATGAATATTATGTCCTCATGTAATATATAATGGTTTCCAAAACTTTTGTTCACATGATGCTCTTACTTTAAAAATGTTTATACATAACTGAAACCCAAGCACAAAAATTGATTAGTCTATAAGTGTACTTCATGGTGTTTCACTAATAAAAAAAAATGATAAAAAAAATGTTTATACAGAGGCTGGAGTGATAGCACAGTGGGTAGGGTGTTTGTCTTCCATTCAGCCAACATGGATTTGATTCCCAGCATCCAATATCATCCCCTGAGCACCACCAGGAGTAATTCTTGAGTACAGAGCTAGGAGTAACCTCTGTGCATTGATCGGTGTGACTCCCAAACACACACAAAAAAAATTGTGCAATTTGCATTCACTTCCTCTGTGGAGGCATCATATTCCAACTAGGCAGAAAATAAACAAGAAGTGGTGGGGTATTATGTTTATCCTCTGGGTGAAATATGGTTCTTTTTCAATAGTATTAACAGTTCAGAGACATTAAGACTCATAAGTACAAAGATAAATTAAGGGATTCTGAACTTCAGCTTAGAAGACTAACTCTGAGGGAATGGCCTAATTCAAATAGCCAATGACTATGAAAATCTGATGGAGATTGAGATGACTGATGCTTCTTGAGGAGAAGTGATGAGTATCAGTATCCCTGAGTTGTTATGTGCCAAACTGAGTTGTATTTTTAGAGCAGTAAGAAAAGCAGAAAAGTGAAATGCTGTTAAGTAACAAGTGTTCCCTTAACGAATAGACCATGTATGACATTTTTCTGAGTTCATTTTTTTTTCTTTTGAGATCACTTCCAGCTGTGTTCAGGCCTTACTACTGCTTCTGCATTCAAGGATATCTACTCAGGGGATCATGTGTGGTGATGGGGAATCAAATCCAGGTTGGCCACATGCAAGGCAAGGCTCTACCCACTGTACTGCTTCTTTGGCGATTGTTTTGTTGTTATTATACCAACAATGTTGGTATAACTATAAAACTATAAAACCCAGCTCCTGGAAGTGCGCGGCCACATTTGCCAAATACCAGTAACAATGATGGGTCTCATTCTCCTAAAGAGCCTTGAATATGGCACTTTCTTAAAAATCTCAGGGCTAGGATGAAGGAGACGTTACTGGGGCCTGCTCGAGGCAATCGACGAATAACAGGATGGTCGTGATTGTGATCGTGATACCAACAATTGATAAATCTATGAATGTGTTATATATATTATATATATATATATATATATTTGTATGTATATATGTAAAGGTAAAGGCCCTCCCGTTGATCGTCGATTTGCTCGAGCGGGCCCAGTAACGTCTCCATTGGAGACTTTTGTTGTTACTGTGTCTGGCATATCGAATACTCTCGGTAGCTTGCCGGGCTCTCCGAGAGGGGCGGAGGAATCGAACTCGGGTCGGCCATGTTGGCCGCTTGTAAGGCGAACGCCCTACCCGCTGTGCTATCGCTGTGTGTATATATATGCACAGATATATTTTTGAACATACATAAGTACATTGATTATATTTGTAGTGATAAACATGGTATGACCAGTAGCTCATCTTAAGTAGCAAACCACCTTGAATTAATTGCACTTTATGTTTTAAGGAGTAAATTGAAAGAAAATTTTTGTTCTCATGAAGTTCCTAGCAAATATTGCTCATGGAGTTCCTAGCAAATATTGGTGTCAGGAATTTAAGTTCTGATGATTGATTAATGGTTTGTCTTGTGTTGGCACCATCACTGTCACTGTCACTGTCCTCCTGTTGTTCATTGATTTGCTCAAGCAGGCCCAGTAATGTCTCTATTATGACACTTGTTACTATGTTTGGCATATCAAATATGCCACAGGGAGCTTGCCAGGTTCTGCCGTGTGAGTGAGATACTCTTGGTAGCTTGCCAGGCTCTCTGAGAGGGGCAGAGGAATTGAACCTGGGTCGACCAGGTCAGCTGCATGCAAGGCAAACGTATTACCCGCTGTGCTCTCACTCCAGCCCTATTAAAAATATATATTCAGTGTTGATATTAAGTGATGATAAGATGATACTTTCTGTTCTAGGACATTAGAGTGTTTTTTTTTATGGAAAGACAGAAAGTGCTGGGACACCCTAAAAAATCAGCGAATGTTACCTAGTAAACAAACAAACAAACAAACAAACAAACACTGTCCTCCCATTGTTCATCGATTTGCTCGAGCGGGCCAAGTAACGTCTCCATTTTTTTGAAACTTGTTGTTACTGTGTTTAGCATATTGAATATGTCACGGGTAGCTTGCCAGGCTTTGCCGTGAGGACGAGATACTCTCAGCAGCTTGTTGGGCTCTCCAAGCGGGGCGAAGGAATCGAACCCGGCTCTGCTGGGATGGCTGCGAGCAAGGCAAATGCCCTACCGCTGTGTTAAAGGACTTCATTGTATGTGTCTTGCTACACAGAATACTTAGCCCACACTTGGTTAAGATAGGTTATGCCCTACACTATACTCCTAGAGCATAAAAGGAAAGCCAGCTACAAGATGCAGGCTAGAGCAACTGCCAAGCTCAGAAAGATTGGGTAATAGAGGGAGGTGAGTGACTAGTTACCTTTGGTGAAGGGATTTTATTGTCTCACTAAGTAAATTAGGCAGGATTCCAGATGTCACAGATGTGGGTTCCAGCCTTTGAAGGATTTTCAAATTATCCCTCTTAATTCTGCTTTCTTCAAAACCAGGAAGGAAAACTGAAGAAATTGAATAAAGCAATCTAGGAAACAGGGTTCTTATATAAGCAATAAAAATTTAAAAACCTATGTTTTTCAACATGTCTGGCTTTCGTTCACTGCCAGTGACACATAATGATTTTAGTCGTTTTTAATGCATGTGGTATCATTCTTCCAAAATATTCAGCATTTCCTTTATTCATATACTCAAAATGTCTGGAGGCATTTTCTACAAACCCTCTAAAAAGACAGAAGTATATTAACACTCTTTAGGGCTTCATTCTATTAGGCGTATGTTGACATGGACACACAATTATTCTTTGATGAAATCATTATGAATTCAAAGTTGTGTACGTTGTATTGAGCAACATGGACACAGGGCCCACGGCTCTACTGTAGGTCAGTGGGGAACTCAGGAGGTGTGCTCTGTGCTGTCATATCTTAAGGAAAGACTCTGCTTTTTGCAGCAAAGAATGAACAACCCCAGGAGGGAGCTAGAGTTGTTTGTTTTAGAAGTTGAAGAGTTAGAGTTACTTGGGGAAAGTGAAACATATTTCCATGTTGATAGTCAACTGGATATACTGGGTGTATATCCAGGAGGGGGAGGGGCTAGATAATTGGGATCATGGTGGAGAGAGTGAACTCCATGCTACCAGACAAAACACTATGCTTATTTAGTATTATGAAATCTATTTAATGAAGTGGAACGATAGCACAGAGGGTAGGGCGTTTGCCTTGCACGCAGCCCACACAGCTGACCCGAGTTTGATTCCTCCACCCCTCTCGGAGAGCCCGCGAGCTACCGAGAGTATCTCGCCCACACAGCAAAGCCTGGCAAGCTCCCCGTGACGTATTCGATATGCCAAACACAGTAACAACAAGTCTCATGATGGAGACGTTACTGGGCCTGTTCAAACAGATCGATAAACAGTGGGAGGACAGTGCAGTGCAGTGTAGTTCAATGAAGTGGATAAAGGTAAGGGAGATGTTGGAGGCAGTAGTGAGGGAGAAATTAAAAAAAAATCATAAAACACAAACAATGTCTAGGCCACTTTTGGGCTGGCATCATCTAGCATTTACTTTGTAGAAACCTCACACACAATCCGGGTTGTAGCAATAATTACTTTTACATTCCAGATGGAGAACTGAGTCTTATCAGGGTTATTTAAAACTTGCCTCTATTACCAAGTTCACAAATAACTGGTGGAGAACTCAAACTCCAGGATATCTGAGGTGAAAGGCCTTGCTCTCCTTTCTTTCTAACTTCTTGCCTCAGGAGAACACTACTTCAGGACCGGATTTCACAGGATTTGAAAAGATGATGATGAGAAACTGTCAGTAACTGAATAGAAGGATTGAAACAACCAGGTGAAATAGAGTCTAACGGCAGCCATAGAATAAGAACTTGAATCTTAATCTTCCCGTCACAAAAGACAGCTAAGTATGGTCAGGATTAACACAGCTGGCAATCTCAGCAACCTGCCATCAGCAGTACACTCCGAGCACACCCGGAATAGCACTTGCTTCTGCCTGAGCTATTGTGACTGACAAGAGAAGCGCTCAGTCCCCTGAACGTGCAGAACACGGACAATTTTTATAAATGAATTATTCATTCAGAGCTTTTAACAAAAAAAATAATGCACCGCTTTTCATTCATTGAAGGGGGGTTATATGGACGGGAATTAGAAGTACCGAGGTGACAGAAAGAACGTTGACCCTATTTAACAGACAGAGGTGTTATGATAATAAGCTTTAGGGCAACAGTGGCTAAATAAAGGCAAGCCTCATGAAATATGCAATTAAAAAACAGAAATTGATGTTAACAAAAATCATAATTAAAAGTTATTTTGGTACCTAAGTTCTGAACATTATATAAAATTATGTGTTTTTTATATAGGATTTTAAAGTCAAGTTATTGTTAGAGACTCCATTTAACTTAATAACTACTGAAACAGACACACTAATATTATTATAGGAAAAATACTTGCCACAGATAATGTTCTATTTTATTTTTAATGAACTTTAGATTATTGATTAAAATTGTATTATGTTCTTGAGGTGTTGTAGTTTACAATGCTATTATCTATAGTCTCATAAATGAATCCTTTCTATCAGACTCATCACCAGAGACCCAGCTTCCCTTCAACAGAGTTCCAACAGTACCTCCAGCGGCCCACTGCTCTTTCCTCCAGTTCATTTCTGTGGGATCAGCTCTCTAGTTTTGTCATCTTGACTCATTTTCAATTTACATTCCTCTGGAGAACAGGGGAATTTCAGCACAACTGTCCAGGCATATCCTTAGCACACATGTAAAAAGGAAAGAAAAACATGAATTAGAAAAAAAAAGGGCATTAGAGTCAAAGGTGTTTGGAATACTCACAAAGATAAGAAACACAAACATCACATTATAAAATGGTATAGCTTGCTCTTGGGGCCCGCGTTCTCCCTGGAACACATATCTCCTTTGCATGCCTCTGTATTTTTTTTCCTTTCATATCTCTACTCAGGAGCAGCCTATGCTCTTTCTTAAATGCATACTTTGCTCTTCCTTCCCCCTCACTTCTTCCTAAATAAATTTCAATGAAAGCAATCTTACTTCACCAAAAAAAAGGGGGAGGTGTATATAGATACAAACAGGAAATAAGAAAAAAAATAATGCATAAGAAAAAAATGAAGTCAGGCAATTTGCTAACATCCATGGAAACAGAGGATATCATGCCAAGTGATGTCAGGCAGAAGAAGAGCAACAAATCAAGAATAATCTGACTCATATGTGGGATAAAGAAGCATAGTAAAAGAATAGCAAATGGTCAGAGACAACAGAACTTGAGAACTAGTCTACAGCACTTAGATTATAAAGGTCGGGGAACAGCGTGGATTGGAAGGGAGCCTGAGACAATGGTGGAGGGAAGCAGGCACTCTGGTGGAGGCTGTGGGTGTGGAACATTGCATGCATTTACTTCTATCGTTAATAGTAATATAAATCATGGTGCCAATAATAATTACAGGGTCAAGGGGTTTGTCTAGCATACAGGAGTCCCTGTGTTTGAACTCCCATGGATGGTCATGTTGGCCCTGGAGTCATCTAAGCACCACATCATGGCCCTGAGCCCTGAAACCATCAGGCCTGTATCATCATGTATGGTGACAGGTCACTGGGAGGAACACATGGACCCCATGCAACTCTCGGGAGTCCCCACTCCTCTCTGCAAAACAACAATAATTACTCTTGTATTGAGGAAGGGAAGAACTTCATTTTTCAGAGACAAGGGCTGCCTCAGGGAAGCAGAATTGACACCAAGAGAGAACTCTGGTTAACTGCTCGATGCCCCGACTTTCCCCTATGCCAGTCAGGCTAATCTCAGTAGGAAAATACATTCAGTCAATTACTCATTGAAGCTACACAGCATCCATTTTAATAAGCATGTGCCAATGCTCTAATACTCAAGTAGAATAAGAAATGTATAAGTAACTTGTGGCACAGTCATCTTAATAGCAGAAGCTGGGTAAATGTAAGGAAATGAAAACTTTGGGATAAAACCAATCCAGATCTTTTCCCTTAGATAACTATAGCTCTACTATTCACAGATTTAGTCCATTCTGTACACTTCTGCTGTAACTGCAAGTAAAATTTCTATTAAAAATGGGGTAAATATATCAGCAAGAAATTTATATGATTCACAATTTAAATATTCACTATTCTATCCAAATATATTCTCCAAGTGTCATCTTAGAAATTCAAAAAGGGGGCTGGAGAGATAGTATAGTGGGTAAGGCACGTGCCTTGCATGTGAACCAACCTGGTTTCAATCCTCAGCATGCCCTATGGTCTCCTGAGCAATGACAGGAGTGATTCCTGAATATAGAGCCAGGAATATCCTTTGAGCACTGGCCATTGTGGCCCCCCAAAACCCAAACTAAACAGAATTCAAAAGAAAAGAACAATGTTAGACACTCTATTTAATCACGATCATGATCATGACCATCCTGTTGTTCATCAATTGCCTCGAGCAGGCCCCAGTAACGTCTCCTTCATCCTAGCCCTCAGAATTTTTTAAAAAGTGCCATATTCAAGGCTCTTTCAGGGTTAGGAGAATGAGACCCATCATTGTTACTGGTATATGGCATATTGAGTACGCCATGGGGAGTTTGCCAGACTCTGTCATGTGGACAGGTTACATTTGGTACCCTGCCAGTTTGTCCAAAGTAAGAGTGAGATAATTAAATGTCGTGAGGCCACAAATGCAGCTCTATTTAATATCACATCTTTTGTTTGTTTTGGGGTCATGACTAGCAGTGTTTGAGGCTTAGTCCCGGCTCTGCACTCATAGATCACTCTTGGCAGTGCTCAAGACATCATATGGGGTGACCGGAATTGAATCTATGTTATGTGTGTTCTAGGAAAATGTTTTTCAGACTGTACAATATCTCAGGACCTCTTTATGTTTTTATTTGTGCAACCTTACTGGTGATATTTAAATACTAAGTAATCTTGGCAATTTGTTAAGGGAGTGAGTATCCTCTACTAATTACACACTGTAATTAGTATAGAATGATGTATATTTCTGGAATGTATTTTGGTGTAATTTTATATAAAAATTGAGAAATTTGTGAATGCAGTTCTTCAGAACTTTGTTTCTAGGATTTATTTGAAGGAGTCATGGTAGTATTATGTAAATATTTATCATGGACACTCTTTATCCAATGAAGACATCTACCTGCACAATCTCCTTTTATATTTACTTTAGTGCTTTGTTTGTTTCAATATAGGTAGAATTATGATACTCATTTGACAACAAAACAAGCAGAACTGATCTTTTGATATATAATTTATTATATATAATTTATTATATATTGATATTATTAATTTATTCAGAGTATCCAAATTTTGAACCTGAATGATGTTAAAGTGATCAGGGTTCTTGTCTGGCATGCAGCTGATCTGGATTTAATTCCCGGCATCCTATACACTCCCCTGACCCCACCCCCAATCCACCAGCGATGATTTCTGAGGACAAAGTTAGAATTAAGTCATATGGCACTGGGTAAAATCCAGCCCCCCCACAAAAAAAATTACCCAGTTTATAAACTTAAGAGAGAAGAAATCTGAATACAAGTTCAGGCTCAGAGCATATATTCTCCTGTAGGTTAGAAAACAGAATCTTTAAAAACTTTCACTCAACTAGTGTACAGCAGATTAATTGTCAATCTTTATTCTCTCTGGAGAACACACAGATGGGTATTCACTACCTGCTGCGTATCTGTCACTGGCATTCACTCCTCCACCGAGCCCAAACACCTCTGCTTCTCCCACTGAGCTCAGTGTTTACCAACAATCATGTTTCTCCCATGTGTTTATCCAGGTATAATTAGGTTGCCATTCTATAATTCAATTAAAGATTGTATAAACTGTAGACTCCATATAAGTGAGAAGACATGTGGAGTTTGGTTTCTATGAAACAAAGTTATATACTATGAAAGTTAAGCTAAACCCTTTCAATTAAATTCCTGTTTGGGGGATGCTAGAGAAAACATTTTTGTTCTGAGGCAAGTGCATTGGGAGGGGCAAGCCAAGTTTTACCAAAGCCCTGACCATCTCACTCACATTCCAACAGCTGCCACTATGCCTTTGGCTAGACTCCACCAACTCAAAAATGAGTTCCACTGAGATGCTAACCTGCTGTAAATCTCAGGTACACTAAATTCTTTAGGCTGAATACTCTGGGCCTTCTCGGAGTCAGGATGGATGACCTTCCGCACAGCTCCTCTCCTCTTACTTTCAGAAGCCCCCATAGTCACACCCACGTCCTACAGTCACTATCACAGTCACTATTACATCTGCTGGCCCCGTTTTAGAGATTCATAATTAAATCTCCAAAAAGATAAACTAGCCATAAAAATTTCTCAGATACCGGGCCCTGGCTGAGAACTCTGGAACAACCTCAAGAGAGGGACTGCTCAGTTAAGTATTCTAGATTTTCTGAACTGCCAAATTTGCAACCTGTGACATCTCCAAACTTTGTAATACTAGGTTCCTGGTATAAGAACAGATGGTATATAAGTAGAAGTCAACTAATCTCCACTAGCAAAAGCATTACCACAGGATGCATCAATAGCAACAATAGCTTAGGAAATCCTCAGACAAGGACTTAATGTCTCCATGGTAAGATACAATACCTTCCACAAATTTTCATTTACTGATATCTTTTTAAATCATTCCACTAGTCATTTAGTGGAAACAAGCAATATAAAATCAATTATTGTGCACAGGCTTGAGGGATAGTTGGAAAAATGGAAACATTGGTGGAGGGAAGGTGACAGTGGTGGTGGGATTGATGTTGTAATACTGAATGCCTGTAATAAATCATCACGTACAAATAAATAATCATGTACAAATAAAAAACGGTTTTTAAATAAAGAGTGTTTGTGTGTAGAGAAAATTGTTTATGTCAAATTAAACAAATAAAACAGTTGGAGAATATCAGAAATACTCTACTAACTCAGAATAAATTATTTAATAACTATTGGCCTCATGTTCTTTAATTTCTTCATTTAAAAAACTAGTAGATCAAATACCCCAAGCACAAAAATTTGTAAGTCTACAACTGTACCTCATGGTGTCTCACTAATAAAAATTTAAAAAAAAACTAATAGATACTAATTTTGACGGAGGTCTATACTAGGCAGAATAATGAACCCCCACAGTTGTTCATTTCAGAATGTCTGAAACCTGTAAATATGTCAGATTACATGACAAAGGTTAAGTAAAATTGAAAACAGGTTTTGATGAAATAGGCATATTATCTTTGATTATAATCAGACAATCCTTAAAAGTAGGAGATAGGAGAATATGGTGTCATAGAGTCATGAAATAAAAGTATGCTGTCATGTAAGAAAGTTTCATCTTAGAGGAAGAGGAGGGCCACAGTTGAAGATGAGAACAACAGAGGAAGAATTTCACCCCTGGAATTTCCAGAAGGAAGTATGGCTCAGCTGACACTCTGCATTAGTCCAGTGGTAATTCACTGCAGTCAATACATGATTTTTTAAGCCTTTGTATGTGACACTTTAATTATATGATCCTTTTCAATTTTTCTCTTAATTTATTGATTTGGGGGGGTAAAGTTCCCTTTCTATGCATCTTATTTCTTACAAAATCAAATAATGTCAGTATTATAAATGAGAAAATTGAAATTCAGGGAAATTAATTTAATCCTTTAAACTTTAGCTGCTAATCACAGAATAACATTTCAATCACATTTTTATATGATTCTGAACTCGGACCTACAGTAAGCACCATTTAATTTTCTTTATTTAAATTTGTTTTTATTTAAGTATCTTAGTTTAAAATTGTATTAAATTGTATTATAATTGAAGTTGCTGAGTTCTGAAGTGGTGAAGCTATATTAGATTTAAGGGTAAGATTTCAAAACATCGAAGTAAAATTTGACAGATCCATAACAGACACTAATATTGACTAAAAAGACACAGAAAAAATGTTAATTTGAAGCTCTGTTGTGGGAAATGAACAGAGTTCTGTGGTTGTGAGACAGAGATCTGGACTCAGAAACACTATCATATAATAGGCTCTACAACTCTGTACATAAAAACACACGGAAAAGTGCCTGGTACCTCATAAAATCTCAGTTGGTATATCTCCAATAGAAGTGCAAGAATTCTAGAGTATCTAAAAGAAAAATGTGATTACAGATCTTTGTCAAATTTGCAACTCTTTCCTGCATTGCTCCTCCATATGCATTTTTTCCTTTGTCTAATTTGGGGGATTGATATACATATCTGAGTCTACTGTTTTCTCAAGGAGGAACCTTTCATTTGTCTATTTTTTTTACAATCTCCTACTAATCTCTTTAAAATTCAAATCTCAGTTGAATTTTAATTTATTTTATGTGAAATATATCCAGAAAACTGCAATCTATAATTGTGTTTTTTTCTAACCCTTCTGGAAAGAAGAACACATAATTAGAGAACTGGAACTCATGCTTCCAAAATTAGCATTAGAATATGGAAGATTTTCCTGGAATAAATAAAAAATGAACTTAGTAAATAAAAACCAAAGTCTCTGAAATATGAGATACTGGCTAAAATCTCCAGAGGAATATCAAGAACATGCCCTAAAATCAGAAAGGGCGTCTTCTAGGTGATAAAGTGTTTTCTGTTTTGTTTTGGGAGCCTCACTCAGCTCAGTACTTAGAGCTCAGTGCTCAGTGCTCACTTCTGACTCTGCACTCAGGGATAACTCTTGGCTATACTATGAAAATGTAATGAGGTTTTGGGATTCTAATCAGGATTGGACCACATGCAGAGTAAGAATCTTTGTCTCTCTGGCCCCAAAGTGATAAACCTTTATAGGAAAGACTAATAAGCATTGACTAGTCCCAGAGAGATTTAAACAAAGAAAATGGGAACGTCTTGTAAAAAATCTTTTAATGTAAATCCATGGAATGGGGTTTTTCAGTCTGTATGCCCCACTATCATAACTTTGATAATTTTCTTGAGGACAGAAATTAAATAGTATATGTGTCTCATTGCATCTGTCATCAAACAGTGCATCTCGCCAGTCAAATCTCAAAGAAAATAGGTCTGATGTCACTCATTGGATTCTATATGCTCTCTACAAGCCAATGATTCAGGAGGCTAAGTATAAGGTAGAAATTTAGAGACATCCTTTCATAGATATCCAAAATAAAACAGAATAAGACAAAACAACAGGGAGGAGATATTTTAAAAAGACACATCTGATAAAAGACTATTAAGCACAATATATAAAGAACTCTTCAAACTGAGTAAAAATAAGATAAAGTCTGATGTGAAAGAAACACATAACCATAAGCAAGTCTCACCAGAGAGCATTGACACTGTTGTATAGGTACAAAGTATATGTAAAAGATGAACCATACCATACATCATCAGAAAATTCCAAACCAACACACACCTATGAGATTGATCAGATTTAAGAGCACTTATAACACAATTGCTAATGATTCTGTGAAACAGTTGGTATGTTCTGTTCTTTGCCGCTGGGAACACAAAGCAATGTATTTACTTTGTTGAATAAATTGCAGTTTCTTAGTTTTGACTAAACTAAACACTATCTTACGAACAATCTGGCATTATGCTTCTTACCTTTAACTTATTTAGTTGATAATTTATGATCACACAAAATCCTGTACCTGTACGATTATAACTTATCAGCTTTCTTCATAATTGCCAAAGCTTAGAAGTGACCAGAATGCCCTTCAGGTAGAGGAATGTATGCCTCAGAGTTTCCCCGCACTCAGTCTTCTGCTGGTAATCCGCCTCCTAGAGTTGAACAAACATATCTGCTCTCCAGTGAGTCACTCCAGTACCTCCCAGAGAGCCTCACTGCCCAGTCTGGGAAACACTGGGGTACATAAACTAATATATTCAGAAATGGAATGTGACCTCTCCCTAAGAAGAATTATTAAGGCATGGAAGTATGTGAAGGAAATTTAAGAAGGTATTTTGTGTTTGTTTTTGGGAACCTGGTCACCAGGCAGTCATCAAATCTTACTCTTGGGTCTGTGTTCAAGGACACTCCAGGCAGAGTTCAGGGTACCAAATATGGTGCGGGGGATAAAATGCAATAAAAATATAAAATAATCAGTTATCAGGGGTTATGAGATCTGTGATCAAAATGTAGCTCTCCAAAATCTTTTGGGAAACAGAAACTTGTAACATACCATAATATAAGCTTTGAACTTTGAGTGAAAAAAATGTATCAATATTTATTCACCCTTTTTCAAAACCCACCTTTTGGTCTGTTTGGGTAAAAGGAGGGAGAATGAATGTGGGAACTTCGTATTTTGTGCACAATTATGCTGTTAAATGAAAAATGAAATCTATTGAATATATATCATGCCCTGTCTGTCACACTGTCCTCCCGTTGTTCATTGATTTACTCAAGTGGACCCAGTAACATCTCCATTGTGAGTTACCATGTTTGGCATATCAAATACATCACAGGTGGCTTGCCAGGCTTTTCCGTGTGGACAAGACACTCTCGGTAGCTTGCCAGGCTCTCTGAGAGGGGTGGAGGAATCGAACTCAGGTCGTCCAAGTTGGCCACGTGCAAGGCAAACGCCCTACCACTGTGCTATCACTATCATAATTTATGTATATGAACAAATGATGTGAATATATAAATATAATATGAATATATATTTAATGTGTTAGAAAAACAATTGTAATTCAAACATTTTTCCTTATGTTCTTCTTTAATGGTTTCTCACATGCACTGGATAAAATGCTTAAAATATTCTTGAAGTAAAATAGTTTTATTTAGAAAAATGTGTAAGGATTGCAGTTCGGGATATGGGCAGCAGAGGATGAACCATTGAGCAAAATTTTTGGACTATAAGTCTCCAGGGTTGATTTGATGCATCAATGATTTAGGATTAAGTAAATGAACTTCGAATTCCCATATCCACTTGCTTAAAACTTTATTTTCTTTTTTAGGCGCAGGGGGAGGGGCAGGTGCTATGACAAGTTGTGCTCAAGCATTACTAAGGTTCTGTGCTCAGAGATCATCTGAGCTGCCTTGGGAGCATATGAGTGATTCAAATTAATGTCAGCTGTGTTCAAGGCAGTATTTTTACATTCTGTATTATCCCCCCTATCCTTTTATTTTTTTTGCTTTATTATTTTGGTTGGAGGGTCACCTCTGGTTATGCTCAGGGCTTACTCCTGGCTCTAAATTCATGAACCACTCCATGTAATCCTCAGGGGACCATATGGGATGCTGAGAATCAAACCTGGGTCAGCCATGTGCAAGGCAAGAACCCTACCCACTGCACTATAATTTATTTCCAAATCCTTTAAATGATTTGTTAAGCCCATATATAGTACCTCTTAACAATTTACATCTCCCCTCTCATTCATAATTAGTTTCATTCTCTGTTTAACTTTAAAGAAAATCATTCCACACTGGATGTTATGTCACTTTTGTGTTATATATTTTTCCCTTACCAGGACCTCCATACTCACTGTTCTCTCTAGATTATACTTCCTTTTCCATTCATTTTCTTTTGTTTTCTAAACAGGGCTGGAGCGATAGCACAGCGGGTAGGGCGTTCGCCTTACAAGCGGCCAACATGGCTGACCTGAGTTCGATTCCTCCGCCCCTCTCGGAGAGCCCGGCAAGCTACCGAGAGTATTCGAGATGCCAGACACAGTAACAACAAAGTCTCCAATGGAGACGTTACTGGGCCCACTCGAGCAAATCGACGATCAACGGGAGGGCCTTTACCTTTACCTTCTAAATATGCCAGCTCTCTGTCATTCCCAGATGATTGCAAAGATTAAAATGAAATACTTAATTGCAGGCTCAGAACTAACTTTAGTTTGGGAAACTTTTGTTTCTCTGTAAGAGCACATAAAACATCTCTCAGGAAGTAATTGAACACGTGAAGAAAGCAAGAACCACAAGTTTATGATTGAAAAAGGAAACCCATGCTGGGATAGCAATTAACAATATAAAGGCTGGTCAGATGGATGCAGTAAAGTAAAAGTAAAGGCCCTCCCGTTGATCATCGATTTGCTCGAGCGGGCCCAGTAACGTCTCCACTGGAGACTTTGTTGTTACTGTGTCTGGCATATTGAATACGTCACGGGGAGCTTGCCAGGCTCTGCCGTGCGGGCGAGATACTCTCGGTAGCTTGCCGGGCTGTCCGAGAGGGGCAGAGGAATCGAACTCGGGTCGGCCATGTTGGCTGCGTGCAAGGCAAACGCCCTACAGCTGTGCTATCGCTCCAGCCCAAACCTGGAGCTCCAGCTCCAGGTTCCAAAATCTATGAACCTGACAATTAGCTTCCTCAAGCCCCTATTTCCTCACCTGATAAAGTGATAGTTACTTACCTGATTGTGTTTTTACAACGATTATAATCATAAACAAGTAATCAATATTTAATATCTCTGGCATCTTTATTGATGTTATCTGCGATATGCTGAACATAAATGCCAGAGAGATATCCAGTGTATTAGGAAGTTTCTGAACGTCAAGTGAGACCTGAGTGTGGGATTTTTGTGTCGGAGTTTTCAACATATGTACAGAACTCAATATTCTCTGTCCTCTGATCATGAATGAGAGGCCCTAGGGTGAGTATAAAGAATGAGAAATTAGTAGTCTTAAATTTCAATATTTACAGGATGGAAATCAAAAGGAAAGGAAGTGGCTTGATGTCTCAGAAATTTAGATGTCTTATTTGTGAACAATAATGGTCGGTTTTTTGGGGGGGGATGTATCAGAAACTTTGTGACTTGTTCCTGCACTCCAGATTCATACCGCATGTGAATAAAATTACACTTTAAGGGACAAATGACTACATGTAACAGACCTCCAAGTGTTTCTGACAAAATCAAATCTCTGAATAATATATTTCCAAAAGTCAAGAGTCTCTTGAACTTTCAGGGGCCCCTGATATGATTGGCACAGCTCTTGAAACACAAAACCTAGTCCTCTTTGTGGGCTAGCACTGTTCATGACATCGTTGGCAATTAAACTATCCAGGCATCAAAAATAAATTTAAAAAAATGTACTTTTTCTTGACTTATTAGTTCCTGCAGCAGAAAAATATATCCTCTGAATTACAAAGAGTTGTGGATGGTTTCATTAAAAGGCAGTAGTCTATGAATATTACAGAGATAAGAGAACTGCAGCCAAGGGTGAGGACTGTGAAAATGCAAACATAACAAGCAGGAGTATTATCTTCTGGACTGAGTTATTTTTAATATAGTAACTGTAATGCTCCATAAAGCAGCACTCTTAATTTGTAAAGTACAGTTGTATCCTCCTTTGCACCCCTTAAATAGAATTTTGTTCTGACTAAGAGAACTCGTTTTAATTTAATATTTGCATAACAAACACATGATTCATAAGTGATGTTCAGAAAACAGTCACCTGCTAACAAGCATCCATGAGTGGTCTGGCCATTTGATGAAATCTCATGGGTGCACCTAGATTTAATCATAAACATAACAGCAGTGTTTCTGTTCTCAAAGGAAATCGCTGGTCTCTTTGGACCAATAGGAATGATGCTGGCAGTAATTCAGTTACAGATAACAGTCATTTGCAGAGCTTGGGTGGATGGGGTCATTCACTTAGTATTGCCATGCTGCCTCAATATTACCTGGTTGGGATCAAAAACCGGCTTTAGCTTAAAGTAAAATGAGTGAAATGTGAAACAAAAAGCCAAAATCTCTCCCCTCTTGGTCTGCTAACCCTGCTTTCCTAAGCCTGCAGTGTTTTGAAAGCTGCTCTGTCTGGCCTTTGAAATTGCATTCAAATGCTTTTCTGAAAGTCCTCTGACAGTAACCAATCTCGTAAGGCGAGGGCAGCTTGAGACTGTAAAAAGGAACATATAACTGTGATGGGTCTATTGACTATACTAGATGGCATCTTAAAGTGGAATAATACAATTGGTTTCAAAAGCTACACTTCTCCCCAAAAGTCACCAGCAAGGGTAAATTGGATGGGAATGCGTAAAAATTGAGTTTCTTGGGCTCTTTCCGTGACTGGGTACTAGTAAATTTTCCTCAATCTCCGTTATTTCCTGGCTTGCTCTTCTTTCATTCATGGACTAGAATAGAATATAAACAGCTGGTTCATTTGCAATGCATTATGGCATTTATAATACTGCTATACCCACGCAGACAGGGTTTATTGTTAGGGGTACACTATTTCCAGAGCTGATCAACTTGTTTATCTGACAGATTGTATATCCAAATTTTTAATTTATAATTCAACATAAATTGGTCCTCTTGAAACTTACCCCCTCCCCAAAAAATATAAACAGTGATTTTTTTCTTTGCTTTTAATAATAACATTTGAAACATGACAAATTATTTAAAATGTACCTGTTCTATTTTTTGTTTTGGGGTTAAAATATTATTTTTAGCCAGTTCCTTGGTTTATAGAGAGCTTACATTTTGAGTCTGATGCTTTCCTCCTTGTATTTATACTTTGATTCATAAACCTGGAAATTGACAAGGCATTGTAAATAGTCTTTCTAGAATTCCTATTTTAGGAACACTGAAGAGGGTAAGATCAGTTGTTTCCATTTTAAAAGGTTGAAACCTCAGTGATGGTGAGGTGGGGAGGAGTAGATATGTCTCTTTATGTCTTATTAAATAATATCATGTCATCTTAATCATGCTGGTTCTGAATAATTTAGCCTTTATGGGTGTTTCAGAGGAAGTCTATGGCAGTGTGTGTGTGTGTGTGTGTGTGTGTGTAGGGGATGGGGGAAGATGATTGTGGGAGGGAGTTTATTATTACTTCACTGACAGGAGAGAGCTCTGGCAGGTTAATTGCTACAGCAAGAGTAGATGGGAGTTTGCTGGTGATATATAGAGGCTAAAGGAAGTGAAGGGGATTGACTATGCCTGTTATAGCACAAATATCTTCATGCACCTCAGGTTTCTCAGAAAGATATGAGAAATAAATGTTCACTGTTCATTTTCTGTCTGCACAATACAAATGGTCTTCAGCTGAACATGGTGACTGCAGCAGAGACTAAAAAAAAAAAAAGAGAAAGAGGGAGAGGGGAAATTTTCAAATTAACATTATTAGAAACATTTCTGCCTGAAAGTGCTGAAAATCAATTTCAATATATTTTGCATTTTAATGAATTGCCAAAGAGATAAATCGGCTGTGTTGGAGAAATCCTTGCCTGGCGATGATGTTTTCTTATTGCATCTTGTCTTAACTGATAACATTTAAAATGGAACCAGTGTTAATTGAAGGCGTGGGAAATGTAAGTACTAGTTAATGAAGTAAATATATGCTAGCTGTGATGCAGAATTCAAAATTTATTTTCTGCTATATTATCTCTAGCACTATCTTCTTACTTTTATGGCCAAGTCCAAAGCAATAATGCCAAATATTATAAATGATTGAAAGGCAAAATAACTTTGTTATCCAAACTATGTGTAAAAGCCACTGTGTTTCAATACCCCAATGCAAATACTGTTGTTTGTATTTTACACCATAAGCAACAAATTTCAACTGCTGAACCTTCCGGGAGCCTTGGGGGAAAGCAGAATCTCACACTTCTTTTCTGTTAAGAAAATAAACAACCTACATTTTCAATTTTATTATCTGCTTGCGCTGTTTAAAATTATCAAGCTAAAAGAGGGATTGAATTTTTGAATGTTATTGGGGGTTTCGATTCTTATTCAAATATTAGTTAATAATGGTTGTCTGTCTGCTTGCCCTCTGATCTCTGAAGAGTCAAGAAAACATCTCACTTCAACAATGTGACCATATATATTTAACAAATAAAACATGTATTTTTGTAGATACCATTTGCATTGGCATACATAGAATGTACCCATTTTTTTCTGTTGTCTTCTACAAGAATATAACTCATCTTCAACTTTATGTTGTTCTTACTAATTGCATTTCTCTTCCCTGATATCTCATGATTATTATTCCTTTCTTGTTTTTCCTTTATTTTTTTTTTTTTATAATTTATTTATTTATTGAATCACTGTGGGAAAAGTTACAGAGCTTTCGGGTTTAGGTCTCAGTCATGTAGATACCGAACACATTTCCCTTTACCGATACTCATTTTTAACCCCGAACCCCAATAGACCCCCACCTCCCACCCCTCCCAATTCTTGTGAGGTAGATGAGTTCTAGTTAATACTCTATCTACTTTGACTAGATAGATTATTTCGATAAAAGATCCACAATTATTGTTAAGAGTTTACGACCCACCCCCCCCCCCCAATCAGACATGCTGAAACAGCGTTGTGAAATGATTTGCTTTCTACAACTTGGTTTAAGAATAAAATGATGTCGCGCGGCCGCGATAGCGGCCGCGCGGTTTTTAATTTCTGCTATTTTACTTATTGACCCTGGAAGAATTTCTATTAAAAGTTAGCTAGTTAAGAGATTGGTTTCTGTGTCCTGGAGTCGTGGCCTTGCCGGAGAGCCGCTCGTGGGGGGCAGCTGGCGACCCCGGTGGGGCGTGGGGGACGGCCCACAAAGCCCCCCTTCCCATGAGGTCCCCGCTGCTCCCCCCCCGAGCCCGGCTCAAACCCGCTTTCCACAAGGCTCCCGTGCGGCCGCCATCTTTCTTTCCAGAGAGGAACGGGCGGGCTGGTCAACGCCCTTCCCCCTCCGGGCAGGCTTGGTGGCACGGATCAACACAAGTCCATTTGCTTTTCTGCTCCAAGCGGCTGGTTCTCTGTGCTAAGTCCTTGTGCCTCCGGGGCCGTGGCCGTGCCGGAGAGCCGCTCGTGGGGGGCAGCTGGCGACCCCGGTGGGGCGTGGGGGACGGCCCACAAAGCCCCCCTTCCCATGAGGTCCCCGCTGCTCCCCCCCCGAGCCCGGCTCAAACCCGCTTTCCACAAGGCTCCCGTGCGGCCGCCATCTTTCTTTCCAGAGAGGAACGGGCGGGCTGGTCAACGCCCTTCCCCCTCCGGGCAGGCTTGGTGGCGCGGATCAACACAAGTCCATTTGCTTTTCTGCTCCAAGCGGCTGGTTCTCTGTGCTAAGTCCTTGTGCCTCCGGGGCCGTGGCCGTGCCGGAGAGCCGCTCGTGGGGGGCAGCTGGCGACCCCGGTGGGGCGTGGGGGACGGCCCACAAAGCCCCCCTTCCCATGAGGTCCCCGCTGCTCCCCCCCCGAGCCCGGCTCAAACCCGCTTTCCACAAGGCTCCCGTGCGGCCGCCATCTTTCTTTCCAGAGAGGAACGGGCGGGCTGGTCAACGCCCTTCCCCCTCCGGGCAGGCTTGGTGGCACGGATCAACACAAGTCCATTTGCTTTTCTGCTCCAAGCGGCTGGTTCTCTGTGCTAAGTCCTTGTGCCTCCGGGGCCGTGGCCGTGCCGGAGAGCCGCTCGTGGGGGGCAGCTGGCGACCCCGGTGGGGCGTGGGGGACGGCCCACAAAGCCCCCCTTCCCATGAGGTCCCCGCTGCTCCCCCCCCGAGCCCGGCTCAAACCCGCTTTCCACAAGGCTCCCGTGCGGCCGCCATCTTTCTTTCCAGAGAGGAACGGGCGGGCTGGTCAACGCCCTTCCCCCTCCGGGCAGGCTTGGTGGCGCGGATCAACACAAGTCCATTTGCTTTTCTGCTCCAAGCGGCTGGTTCTCTGTGCTAAGTCCTTGTGCCTCCGGGGCCGTGGCCGTGCCGGAGAGCCGCTCGTGGGGGGCAGCTGGCGACCCCGGTGGGGCGTGGGGGACGGCCCACAAAGCCCCCCTTCCCATGAGGTCCCCGCTGCTCCCCCCCCGAGCCCGGCTCAAACCCGCTTTCCACAAGGCTCCCGTGCGGCCGCCATCTTTCTTTCCAGAGAGGAACGGGCGGGCTGGTCAACGCCCTTCCCCCTCCGGGCAGGCTTGGTGGCGCGGATCAACACAAGTCCATTTGCTTTTCTGCTCCAAGCGGCTGGTTCTCTGTGCTAAGTCCTTGTGCCTCCGGGGCCGTGGCCGTGCCGGAGAGCCGCTCGTGGGGGGCAGCTGGCGACCCCGGTGGGGCGTGGGGGACGGCCCACAAAGCCCCCCTTCCCATGAGGTCCCCGCTGCTCCCCCCCCGAGCCCGGCTCAAACCCGCTTTCCACAAGGCTCCCGTGCGGCCGCCATCTTTCTTTCCAGAGAGGAGCGGGCGGGCTGGTCAACGCCCTTCCCCCTCCGGGCAGGCTTGGTGGCGCGGATCAACACAAGTCCATTTGCTTTTCTGCTCCAAGCGGCTGGTTCTCTGTGCTAAGTCCTTGTGCCTCCGGGGCCGTGGCCGTGCCGGAGAGCCGCTCGTGGGGGGCAGCTGGCGACCCCGGTGGGGCGTGGGGGACGGCCCACAAAGCCCCCCTTCCCATGAGGTCCCCGCTGCTCCCCCCCCGAGCCCGGCTCAAACCCGCTTTCCACAAGGCTCCCGTGCGGCCGCCATCTTTCTTTCCAGAGAGGAGCGGGCGGGCTGGTCAACGCCCTTCCCCCTCCGGGCAGGCTTGGTGGCGCGGATCAACACAAGTCCATTTGCTTTTCTGCTCCAAGCGGCTGGTTCTCTGTGCTAAGTCCTTGTGCCTCCGGGGCCGTGGCCGTGCCGGAGAGCCGCTCGTGGGGGGCAGCTGGCGACCCCGGTGGGGCGTGGGGGACGGCCCACAAAGCCCCCCTTCCCATGAGGTCCCCGCTGCTCCCCCCCCGAGCCCGGCTCAAACCCGCTTTCCACAAGGCTCCCGTGCGGCCGCCATCTTTCTTTCCAGAGAGGAACGGGCGGGCTGGTCAACGCCCTTCCCCCTCCGGGCAGGCTTGGTGGCACGGATCAACACAAGTCCATTTGCTTTTCTGCTCCAAGCGGCTGGTTCTCTGTGCTAAGTCCTTGTGCCTCCGGGGCCGTGGCCGTGCCGGAGAGCCGCTCGTGGGGGGCAGCTGGCGACCCCGGTGGGGCGTGGGGGACGGCCCACAAAGCCCCCCTTCCCATGAGGTCCCCGCTGCTCCCCCCCCGAGCCCGGCTCAAACCCGCTTTCCACAAGGCTCCCGTGCGGCCGCCATCTTTCTTTCCAGAGAGGAACGGGCGGGCTGGTCAACGCCCTTCCCCCTCCGGGCAGGCTTGGTGGCGCGGATCAACACAAGTCCATTTGCTTTTCTGCTCCAAGCGGCTGGTTCTCTGTGCTAAGTCCTTGTGCCTCCGGGGCCGTGGCCGTGCCGGAGAGCCGCTCGTGGGGGGCAGCTGGCGACCCCGGTGGGGCGTGGGGGACGGCCCACAAAGCCCCCCTTCCCATGAGGTCCCCGCTGCTCCCCCCCCGAGCCCGGCTCAAACCCGCTTTCCACAAGGCTCCCGTGCGGCCGCCATCTTTCTTTCCAGAGAGGAACGGGCGGGCTGGTCAACGCCCTTCCCCCTCCGGGCAGGCTTGGTGGCACGGATCAACACAAGTCCATTTGCTTTTCTGCTCCAAGCGGCTGGTTCTCTGTGCTAAGTCCTTGTGCCTCCGGGGCCGTGGCCGTGCCGGAGAGCCGCTCGTGGGGGGCAGCTGGCGACCCCGGTGGGGCGTGGGGGACGGCCCACAAAGCCCCCCTTCCCATGAGGTCCCCGCTGCTCCCCCCCCGAGCCCGGCTCAAACCCGCTTTCCACAAGGCTCCCGTGCGGCCGCCATCTTTCTTTCCAGAGAGGAACGGGCGGGCTGGTCAACGCCCTTCCCCCTCCGGGCAGGCTTGGTGGCGCGGATCAACACAAGTCCATTTGCTTTTCTGCTCCAAGCGGCTGGTTCTCTGTGCTAAGTCCTTGTGCCTCCGGGGCCGTGGCCGTGCCGGAGAGCCGCTCGTGGGGGGCAGCTGGCGACCCCGGTGGGGCGTGGGGGACGGCCCACAAAGCCCCCCTTCCCATGAGGTCCCCGCTGCTCCCCCCCCGAGCCCGGCTCAAACCCGCTTTCCACAAGGCTCCCGTGCGGCCGCCATCTTTCTTTCCAGAGAGGAACGGGCGGGCTGGTCAACGCCCTTCCCCCTCCGGGCAGGCTTGGTGGCGCGGATCAACACAAGTCCATTTGCTTTTCTGCTCCAAGCGGCTGGTTCTCTGTGCTAAGTCCTTGTGCCTCCGGGGCCGTGGCCGTGCCGGAGAGCCGCTCGTGGGGGGCAGCTGGCGACCCCGGTGGGGCGTGGGGGACGGCCCACAAAGCCCCCCTTCCCATGAGGTCCCCGCTGCTCCCCCCCCGAGCCCGGCTCAAACCCGCTTTCCACAAGGCTCCCGTGCGGCCGCCATCTTTCTTTCCAGAGAGGAGCGGGCGGGCTGGTCAACGCCCTTCCCCCTCCGGGCAGGCTTGGTGGCGCGGATCAACACAAGTCCATTTGCTTTTCTGCTCCAAGCGGCTGGTTCTCTGTGCTAAGTCCTTGTGCCTCCGGGGCCGTGGCCGTGCCGGAGAGCCGCTCGTGGGGGGCAGCTGGCGACCCCGGTGGGGCGTGGGGGACGGCCCACAAAGCCCCCCTTCCCATGAGGTCCCCGCTGCTCCCCCCCCGAGCCCGGCTCAAACCCGCTTTCCACAAGGCTCCCGTGCGGCCGCCATCTTTCTTTCCAGAGAGGAGCGGGCGGGCTGGTCAACGCCCTTCCCCCTCCGGGCAGGCTTGGTGGCGCGGATCAACACAAGTCCATTTGCTTTTCTGCTCCAAGCGGCTGGTTCTCTGTGCTAAGTCCTTGTGCCTCCGGGGCCGTGGCCGTGCCGGAGAGCCGCTCGTGGGGGGCAGCTGGCGACCCCGGTGGGGCGTGGGGGACGGCCCACAAAGCCCCCCTTCCCATGAGGTCCCCGCTGCTCCCCCCCCGAGCCCGGCTCAAACCCGCTTTCCACAAGGCTCCCGTGCGGCCGCCATCTTTCTTTCCAGAGAGGAACGGGCGGGCTGGTCAACGCCCTTCCCCCTCCGGGCAGGCTTGGTGGCGCGGATCAACACAAGTCCATTTGCTTTTCTGCTCCAAGCTGCTGGTTCTCTGTGCTAAGTCCTTGTGCCTCCGGGGCCGTGGCCGTGCCGGAGAGCCGCTCGTGGGGGGCAGCTGGCGACCCCGGTGGGGCGTGGGGGACGGCCCACAAAGCCCCCCTTCCCATGAGGTCCCCGCTGCTCCCCCCCCGAGCCCGGCTCAAACCCGCTTTCCACAAGGCTCCCGTGCGGCCGCCATCTTTCTTTCCAGAGAGGAACGGGCGGGCTGGTCAACGCCCTTCCCCCTCCGGGCAGGCTTGGTGGCGCGGATCAACACAAGTCCATTTGCTTTTCTGCTCCAAGCGGCTGGTTCTCTGTGCTAAGTCCTTGTGCCTCCGGGGCCGTGGCCGTGCCGGAGAGCCGCTCGTGGGGGGCAGCTGGCGACCCCGGTGGGGCGTGGGGGACGGCCCACAAAGCCCCCCTTCCCATGAGGTCCCCGCTGCTCCCCCCCCGAGCCCGGCTCAAACCCGCTTTCCACAAGGCTCCCGTGCGGCCGCCATCTTTCTTTCCAGAGAGGAGCGGGCGGGCTGGTCAACGCCCTTCCCCCTCCGGGCAGGCTTGGTGGCGCGGATCAACACAAGTCCATTTGCTTTTCTGCTCCAAGCGGCTGGTTCTCTGTGCTAAGTCCTTGTGCCTCCGGGGCCGTGGCCATGCCGGAGAGCCGCTCGTGGGGGGCAGCTGGCGACCCCGGTGGGGCGTGGGGGACGGCCCACAAAGCCCCCCTTCCCATGAGGTCCCCGCTGCTCCCCCCCCGAGCCCGGCTCAAACCCGCTTTCCACAAGGCTCCCGTGCGGCCGCCATCTTTCTTTCCAGAGAGGAGCGGGCGGGCTGGTCAACGCCCTTCCCCCTCCGGGCAGGCTTGGTGGCGCGGATCAACACAAGTCCATTTGCTTTTCTGCTCCAAGCGGCTGGTTCTCTGTGCTAAGTCCTTGTGCCTCCGGGGCCGTGGCCGTGCCGGAGAGCCGCTCGTGGGGGGCAGCTGGCGACCCCGGTGGGGCGTGGGGGACGGCCCACAAAGCCCCCCTTCCCATTAGGTCCCCGCTGCTCCCCCCCCCCGAGACCGGCTCAAACCCGCTTTCCACAAGGCTCCCGTGCGGCCGCCATCTTTCTTTCCAGAGAGGAGCGGGCGGGCTGGTCAACGCCCTTCCCCCTCCGGGCAGGCTTGGTGGCGCGGATCAACACAAGTCCATTTGCTTTTCTGCTCCAAGCGGCTGGTTCTCTGTGCTAAGTCCTTGTGCCTCCGGGGCCGTGGCCGTGCCGGAGAGCCGCTCGTGGGGGGCAGCTGGCGACCCCGGTGGGGCGTGGGGGACGGCCCACAAAGCCCCCCTTCCCATGAGGTCCCCGCTGCTCCCCCCCCGAGCCCGGCTCAAACCCGCTTTCCACAAGGCTCCCGTGCGGCCGCCATCTTTCTTTCCAGAGAGGAGCGGGCGGGCTGGTCAACGCCCTTCCCCCTCCGGGCAGGCTTGGTGGCGCGGATCAACACTAGTCCATTTGCTTTTCTGCTCCAAGCGGCTGGTTCTCTGTGCTAAGTCCTTGTGCCTCCGGGGCCGTGGCCGTGCCGGAGAGCCGCTCGTGGGGGGCAGCTGGCGACCCCGGTGGGGCGTGGGGGACGGCCCACAAAGCCCCCCTTCCCATTAGGTCCCCGCTGCTCCCCCCCCCGAGCCCGGCTCAAACCCGCTTTCCACAAGGCTCCCGTGCGGCCGCCATCTTTCTTTCCAGAGAGGAGCGGGCGGGCTGGTCAACGCCCTTCCCCCTCCGGGCAGGCTTGGTGGCGCGGATCAACACAAGTCCATTTGCTTTTCTGCTCCAAGCGGCTGGTTCTCTGTGCTAAGTCCTTGTGCCTCCGGGGCCGTGGCCGTGCCGGAGAGCCGCTCGTGGGGGGCAGCTGGCGACCCCGGTGGGGCGTGGGGGACGGCCCACAAAGCCCCCCTTCCCATGAGGTCCCCGCTGCTCCCCCCCCGAGCCCGGCTCAAACCCGCTTTCCACAAGGCTCCCGTGCGGCCGCCATCTTTCTTTCCAGAGAGGAACGGGCGGGTTGGTCAACGCCCTTCCCCCTCCGGGCAGGCTTGGTGGCGCGGATCAACACAAGTCCATTTGCTTTTCTGCTCCAAGCGGCTGGTTCTCTGTGCTAAGTCCTTGTGCCTCCGGGGCCGTGGCCGTGCCGGAGAGCTGCTCGTGGGGGGCAGCTGGCGACCCCGGTGGGGCGTGGGGGATGGCCCACAAAGCCCCCCTTCCCATGAGGTCCCCGCTGCTCCCCCCCCGAGCCCGGCTCAAACCCGCTTTCCACAAGGCTCCCGTGCGGCCGCCATCTTTCTTTCCAGAGAGGAGTGGGCGGGCTCTTGTTTTTCCTTTAAATATGTAAAACAGAAAAGAATAGTGCTTTTCTTGGGAACTAATTTCTTGAGCAGTAACAAATGACATATTATTTGACAAAGTCAAATTAGCCAGAAACAAAGGAGGTAATTTATACTATCTTACACACCTCAATGTTTTTAAGTCTGGAGGTTGCTGAGGTATTTTTCTGCTTTATATCCATGAAGTAGAAAGCCTTATTTAAGAGATAATTTGGCCAATGTTTGATTCACTCTTCTAATGAAATATTTTAAGGTCTTAATTTTTAAATTTCTAATCTCATCATGAGTGTGTCAAATGACTAAACAGCAACATTTTAATGATTAGGAATTCATAATTAATTAGCTGTGTGACAATTAATGAGAAGCACACTTCCTAATGCATAAAAATGTTCCCATTAAATATAAATCATATAAAAACTCTGCAAAGACTAAGGCAGTGTATGATGTGCTAAATAAACTGAACCCTGAAGGTTATCACGGATAACAAGGATTTTAGTCTTTATGACTGAGTATAAAGTGAAAAACAATTTGGATGTGTAATCATGGCCATACAATTTACAACTACTTTTACTTCTGATACAGTTTACAGAAAATTATTACCCCCCAAACTTATTTCAAGCTAGAAAATATCTTTGCTTTTACAAGTTTTTCAGGAACCACCTTCCAACCTATTGATCACCAAAGCAAAGATTACTATGCAACACCCAGGTGAGCTCCAGCTCTCATGCTTCTCTGGAAAGAGAGAAAACAATGAATCCCTGTAGCCATGTGACTTCAGCTATTAGTTAGAAGGCCAATGTCATAAACAGTGAGACCGTTCTCTCTCCACAGAGGCCAAACAAGCTAAGCGATGGCTGCCAAAGAAAGGATGGAAGAAATAAGGTACAATATGCAACTAAGTACTCAATAAATAAAAGGCAAAAAAGATGGAATATTTCCATTTGAAAACACATGGATGAATTTGAAGAGATTATCATAAGTAAAATAAGTCAGAAAGAGAAAGTCAGAAAGAGAAAATTGTATGCTCGCACTCATTTATGTGGTAAGAAGAAAGAAAGTGAATGAACAAATAAAACCAAACCCAAAGGAAACTCTTATTCTCTGATCAATGGTGAGTGGTTACCTGGTTACCTGTGACGAGATATGCATGGAATAGATAGACGCTGTTTATCTGTGTTCATAGGAGCGCCAGATGTTTGGCGGAATACATGGTGTGATGCCTAGAGGCTCAGAGGTGAGCTACTGTACCCTTAAATATTACACAGTATTTTCACCCCATGTTACCTCAATTAAAAAATTAGTTTTTTCTTGACATTAGCAGAGTGTGATGAATGCTTTTATTTAAAAACAAACTTTGAGAGAGGGAACAAGAACCTTTTATAGAAGAAAGAACTTGGTGACTTTTACATTTAAGCAAAATAGAAGCAAAGAAATTGAATTAAAAATGAGGCTATGTATTTTAAGGATGCATTGGGTCTTGTGGATTGCTCTTGTTTTTCTCATTGATCTGTCTTTGGTATTGGGGGAAGCAATCTGAGATTCTCAATGCTGGTCTCCATTTCAGCACAGTAAAATCTCTTGGTATTCATTTGGAGTGAGTTTAGTAAATGTAACTGGGGCTACGGCAGCCGGAGACCTCCAGGACCAGCCACCACCATGCTGAGACCACTCTCCGCACACCTGAAGGTACTGGCAGAGGGACAAAGCCACGCGGGTTCCGGGGCCGAGACCTCCAAGCCTACTCGAATTGGAGTCGAGCATCTTCCACCCAGATCCTCCAAATTCCAGTAGGCGGGGGTCACACCCACCACCTGGCCCCCTGGCGCCGTGTGATCCCATCAGCGGCCAAGACTCAGAGACTATAAAATCCAGATCCCGGACGAGAGCAGTGCAGTCTCTGCCCCCGCGCCTTGGTGTTCCTTCCCGGAGTCCCTTGGAGGGGAGCGGGTTGAGCTTTCCTCCCCGCCCCGGCCAGGGCTACGGCAGCCGGAGACCTCCAGGACCAGCCACCACCATGCTGAGACCACTCTCCGCACACCTGAAGGTACTGGCAGAGGGACAAAGCCACGCGGGTTCCGGGGCCGAGACCTCCAAGCCTGCTCGAATTGGAGTCGAGCATCTTCCACCCAGATCCTCCAAATTCCAGTAGACGGGGGTCACACCCACCACCTGGCCCCCTGGCGCCGTGTAATCCCATCAGCGGCCAAGACTCAGAGACTATAAAATCCAGATCCCGGACGAGAGCAGTGCAGTCTCTGCCCCCGCGCCTCGGTGTTCCTTCCCGGAGTCCCTTGGAGGGGAGCGGGTTGAGCTTTCCTCCCCGCCCCGGCCAGGGCTACGGCAGCCGGAGACCTCCAGGACCAGCCACCACCATGCTGAGACCACTCTCCGCACACCTGAAGGTACTGGCAGAGGGACAAAGCCACGCGGGTTCCGGGGCCGAGACCTCCAAGCCTACTCGAATTGGAGTCGAGCATCTTCCACCCAGATCCTCCAAATTCCAGTAGGCGGGGGTCACACCCACCACCTGGCCCCCTGGCGCCGTGTAATCCCATCAGCGGTCAAGACTCAGAGACTATAAAATCCAGATCCCGGACGAGAGCAGTGCAGTCTCTGCCCCCGCGCCTCGGTGTTCCTTCCCGGAGTCCCTTGGAGGGGAGCGGGTTGAGCTTTCCTCCCCGCCCCGGCCAGGGCTACGGCAGCCGGAGACCTCCAGGACCAGCTACCACCATGCTGAGACCACTCTCCGCACACCTGAAGGTACTGGCAGAGGGACAAAGCCACGCGGGTTCCGGGGCCGAGACCTCCAAGCCTACTCGAATTGGAGTCGAGCATCTTCCACACAGATCCTCCAAATTCCAGGAGGCGGGGGTCACACCCACCACCTGGCCCCCTGGCACCGTGTAATCCCATCAGCGGCCAAGACTCAGAGACTATAAAATCCAGATCCCGGACGAGAGCAGTGCAGTCTCTGCCCCCGCGCCTCGGTGTTCCTTCCCGGAGTCCCTTGGAGGGGAGCGGGTTGAGCTTTCCTCCCCGCCCCGGCCAGGGCTATGGCAGCCGGAGACCTCCAGGACCAGCCACCACCATGCTGAGACCACTCTCCGCACACCTGAAGGTACTGGCAGAGGGACAAAGCCACGCGGGTTCCGGGGCCGAGACCTCCAAGCCTACTCGAATTGGAGTCGAGCATCTTCCACCCAGATCCTCCAAATTCCAGTAGGCGGGGGTCACACCCACCACCTGGCCCCCTGGCGCCGTGTAATCCCATCAGCGGCCAAGACTCAGAGACTATAAAATCCAGATCCCGGACGAGAGCAGTGCAGTCTCTGCCCCCGCGCCTCGGTGTTCCTTTCCGGAGTCCCTTGGAGGGGAGCGGGTTGAGCTTTCCTCCCCGCCCCGGCCAGGGCTACGGCAGCCGGAGACCTCCAGGACCAGCCACCACCATGCTGAGACCACTCTCCGCACACCTGAAGGTACTGGCAGAGGGACAAAGCCACGCGGGTTCCGGGGCCGAGACCTCCAAGCCTGCTCGAATTGGAGTCGAGCATCTTCCACCCAGATCCTCCAAATTCCAGTAGGCGGGGGTCACACCCACCACCTGGCCCCCTGGCGCCGTGTAATCCCATCAGCGGCCAAGACTCAGAGACTATAAAATCCAGATCCCGGACGAGAGCAGTGCAGTCTCTGCCCCCGCGCCTCGGTGTTCCTTCCCGGAGTCCCTTGGAGGGGAGCGGGTTGAGCTTTCCTCCCCGCCCCGGCCAGGGCTACGGCAGCCGGAGACCTCCAGGACCAGCCACCACCATGCTGAGACCACTCTCCGCACACCTGAAGGTACTGGCAGAGGGACAAAGCCACGCGGGTTCCGGGGCCGAGACCTCCAAGCCTACTCGAATTGGAGTCGAGCATCTTCCACCCAGATCCTCCAAATTCCAGTAGGCGGGGGTCACACCCACCACCTGGCCCCCTGGCGCCGTGTAATCCCATCAGCGGCCAAGACTCAGAGACTATAAAATCCAGATCCCGGACGAGAGCAGTGCAGTCTCTGCCCCCGCGCCTCGGTGTTCCTTCCCGGAGTCCCTTGGAGGGGAGCGGGTTGAGCTTTCCTCCCCGCCCCGGCCAGGGCTACGGCAGCCGGAGACCTCCAGGACCAGCCACCACCATGCTGAGACCACTCTCCGCACACCTGAAGGTACTGGCAGAGGGACAAAGCCACGCGGGTTCCGGGGCCGAGACCTCCAAGCCTGCTCGAATTGGAGTCGAGCATCTTCCACCCAGATCCTCCAAATTCCAGTAGGCGGGGGTCACACCCACCACCTGGCCCCCTGGCGCCGTGTAATCCCATCAGCGGCCAAGACTCAGAGACTATAAAATCCAGATCCCGGACGAGAGCAGTGCAGTCTCTGCCCCCGCGCCTCGGTGTTCCTTCCCGGAGTCCCTTGGAGGGGAGCGGGTTGAGCTTTCCTCCCCGCCCCGGCCAGGGCTACGGCAGCCGGAGACCTCCATGACCAGCCACCACCATGCTGAGACCACTCTCCGCACACCTGAAGGTACTGGCAGAGGGACAAAGCCACGCGGGTTCCGGGGCCGAGACCTCCAAGCCTACTCGAATTGGAGTCGAGCATCTTCCACCCAGATCCTCCAAATTCCAGTAGGCGGGGGTCACACCCACCACCTGGCCCCCTGGCGCCGTGTAATCCCATCAGCGGCCAAGACTCAGAGACTATAAAATCCAGATCCCGGACGAGAGCAGTGCAGTCTCTGCCCCCGCGCCTCGGTGTTCCTTCCCGGAGTCCCTTGGAGGGGAGCGGGTTGAGCTTTCCTCCCCGCCCCGGCCAGGGCTACGGCAGCCGGAGACCTCCAGGACCAGCCACCACCATGCTGAGACCACTCTCCGCACACCTGAAGGTACTGGCAGAGGGACAAAGCCACGCGGGTTCCGGGGCCGAGACCTCCAAGCCTACTCGAATTGGAGTCGAGCATCTTCCACCCAGATCCTCCAAATTCCAGTAGGCGGGGGTCACACCCACCACCTGGCCCCCTGGCGCCGTGTAATCCCATCAGCGGCCAAGACTCAGAGACTATAAAATCCAGATCCCGGACGAGAGCAGTGCAGTCTCTGCCCCCGCGCCTCGGTGTTCCTTCCCGGAGTCCCTTGGAGGGGAGCGGGTTGAGCTTTCCTCCCCGCCCCGGCCAGGGCTACGGCAGCCGGAGACCTCCAGGACCAGCCACCACCATGCTGAGACCACTCTCCGCACACCTGAAGGTACTGGCAGAGGGACAAAGCCACGCGGGTTCCGGGGCCGAGACCTCCAAGCCTGCTCGAATTGGAGTCGAGCATCTTCCACCCAGATCCTCCAAATTCCAGTAGGCGGGGGTCACACCCACCACCTGGCCCCCTGGCGCCGTGTAATCCCATCAGCGGCCAAGACTCAGAGACTATAAAATCCAGATCCCGGACGAGAGCAGTGCAGTCTCTGCCCCCGCGCCTCGGTGTTCCTTCCCGGAGTCCCTTGGAGGGGAGCGGGTTGAGCTTTCCTCCCCGCCCCGGCCAGGGCTACGGCAGCCGGAGACCTCCAGGACCAGCCACCATCATGCTGAGACCACTCTCCGCACACCTGAAGGTACTGGCAGAGGGACAAAGCCACGCGGGTTCCGGGGCCGAGACCTCCAAGCCTACTCGAATTGGAGTCGAGCATCTTCCACCCAGATCCTCCAAATTCCAGTAGGCGGGGGTCACACCCACCCCTGGCCCCCTGGCGCCGTGTAATCCCATCAGCGGCCAAGACTCAGAGACTATAAAATCCAGATCCCGGACGAGAGCAGTGCAGTCTCTGCCCCCGCGCCTCGGTGTTCCTTCCCGGAGTCCCTTGGAGGGGAGCGGGTTGAGCTTTCCTCCCCGCCCCGGCCAGGGCTACGGCAGCCGGAGACCTCCAGGACCAGCCACCACCATGCTGAGACCACTCTCCGCACACCTGAAGGTACTGGCAGAGGGACAAAGCCACGCGGGTTCCGGGGCCGAGACCTCCAAGCCTGCTCGAATTGGAGTCGAGCATCTTCCACCCAGATCCTCCAAATTCCAGTAGACGGGGGTCACACCCACCACCTGGCCCCCTGGCGCCGTGTAATCCCATCAGCGGCCAAGACTCAGAGACTATAAAATCCAGATCCCGGACGAGAGCAGTGCAGTCTCTGCCCCCGCGCCTCGGTGTTCCTTCCCGGAGTCCCTTGGAGGGGAGCGGGTTGAGCTTTCCTCCCCGCCCCGGCCAGGGCTACGGCAGCCGGAGACCTCCAGGACCAGCCACCACCATGCTGAGACCACTCTCCGCACACCTGAAGGTACTGGCAGAGGGACAAAGCCACGCGGGTTCCGGGGCCGAGACCTCCAAGCCTACTCGAATTGGAGTCGAGCATCTTCCACCCAGATCCTCCAAATTCCAGTAGGCGGGGGTCACACCCACCACCTGGCCCCCTGGCGCCGTGTAATCCCATCAGCGGTCAAGACTCAGAGACTATAAAATCCAGATCCCGGACGAGAGCAGTGCAGTCTCTGCCCCCGCGCCTCGGTGTTCCTTCCCGGAGTCCCTTGGAGGGGAGCGGGTTGAGCTTTCCTCCCCGCCCCGGCCAGGGCTACGGCAGCCGGAGACCTCCAGGACCAGCTACCACCATGCTGAGACCACTCTCCGCACACCTGAAGGTACTGGCAGAGGGACAAAGCCACGCGGGTTCCGGGGCCGAGACCTCCAAGCCTACTCGAATTGGAGTCGAGCATCTTCCACACAGATCCTCCAAATTCCAGGAGGCGGGGGTCACACCCACCACCTGGCCCCCTGGCACCGTGTAATCCCATCAGCGGCCAAGACTCAGAGACTATAAAATCCAGATCCCGGACGAGAGCAGTGCAGTCTCTGCCCCCGCGCCTCGGTGTTCCTTCCCGGAATCCCTTGGAGGGGAGCGGGTTGAGCTTTCCTCCCCGCCCCGGCCAGGGCTATGGCAGCCGGAGACCTCCAGGACCAGCCACCACCATGCTGAGACCACTCTCCGCACACCTGAAGGTACTGGCAGAGGGACAAAGCCACGCGGGTTCCGGGGCCGAGACCTCCAAGCCTACTCGAATTGGAGTCGAGCATCTTCCACCCAGATCCTCCAAATTCCAGTAGGCGGGGGTCACACCCACCACCTGGCCCCCTGGCGCCGTGTAATCCCATCAGCGGCCAAGACTCAGAGACTATAAAATCCAGATCCCGGACGAGAGCAGTGCAGTCTCTGCCCCCGCGCCTCGGTGTTCCTTTCCGGAGTCCCTTGGAGGGGAGCGGGTTGAGCTTTCCTCCCCGCCCCGGCCAGGGCTACGGCAGCCGGAGACCTCCAGGACCAGCCACCACCATGCTGAGACCACTCTCCGCACACCTGAAGGTACTGGCAGAGGGACAAAGCCACGCGGGTTCCGGGGCCGAGACCTCCAAGCCTGCTCGAATTGGAGTCGAGCATCTTCCACCCAGATCCTCCAAATTCCAGTAGGCGGGGGTCACACCCACCACCTGGCCCCCTGGCGCCGTGTAATCCCATCAGCGGCCAAGACTCAGAGACTATAAAATCCAGATCCCGGACGAGAGCAGTGCAGTCTCTGCCCCCGCGCCTCGGTGTTCCTTCCCGGAGTCCCTTGGAGGGGAGCGGGTTGAGCTTTCCTCCCCGCCCCGGCCAGGGCTACGGCAGCCGGAGACCTCCAGGACCAGCCACCACCATGCTGAGACCACTCTCCGCACACCTGAAGGTACTGGCAGAGGGACAAAGCCACGCGGGTTCCGGGGCCGAGACCTCCAAGCCTACTCGAATTGGAGTCGAGCATCTTCCACCCAGATCCTCCAAATTCCAGTAGGCGGGGGTCACACCCACCACCTGGCCCCCTGGCGCCGTGTAATCCCATCAGCGGCCAAGACTCAGAGACTATAAAATCCAGATCCCGGACGAGAGCAGTGCAGTCTCTGCCCCCGCGCCTCGGTGTTCCTTCCCGGAGTCCCTTGGAGGGGAGCGGGTTGAGCTTTCCTCCCCGCCCCGGCCAGGGCTACGGCAGCCGGAGACCTCCAGGACCAGCCACCACCATGCTGAGACCACTCTCCGCACACCTGAAGGTACTGGCAGAGGGACAAAGCCACGCGGGTTCCGGGGCCGAGACCTCCAAGCCTGCTCGAATTGGAGTCGAGCATCTTCCACCCAGATCCTCCAAATTCCAGTAGGCGGGGGTCACACCCACCACCTGGCCCCCTGGCGCCGTGTAATCCCATCAGCGGCCAAGACTCAGAGACTATAAAATCCAGATCCCGGACGAGAGCAGTGCAGTCTCTGCCCCCGCGCCTCGGTGTTCCTTCCCGGAGTCCCTTGGAGGGGAGCGGGTTGAGCTTTCCTCCCCGCCCCGGCCAGGGCTACGGCAGCCGGAGACCTCCATGACCAGCCACCACCATGCTGAGACCACTCTCCGCACACCTGAAGGTACTGGCAGAGGGACAAAGCCACGCGGGTTCCGGGGCCGAGACCTCCAAGCCTACTCGAATTGGAGTCGAGCATCTTCCACCCAGATCCTCCAAATTCCAGTAGGCGGGGGTCACACCCACCACCTGGCCCCCTGGCGCCGTGTAATCCCATCAGCGGCCAAGACTCAGAGACTATAAAATCCAGATCCCGGACGAGAGCAGTGCAGTCTCTGCCCCCGCGCCTCGGTGTTCCTTCCCGGAGTCCCTTGGAGGGGAGCGGGTTGAGCTTTCCTCCCCGCCCCGGCCAGGGCTACGGCAGCCGGAGACCTCCAGGACCAGCCACCACCATGCTGAGACCACTCTCCGCACACCTGAAGGTACTGGCAGAGGGACAAAGCCACGCGGGTTCCGGGGCCGAGACCTCCAAGCCTACTCGAATTGGAGTCGAGCATCTTCCACCCAGATCCTCCAAATTCCAGTAGGCGGGGGTCACACCCACCACCTGGCCCCCTGGCGCCGTGTAATCCCATCAGCGGCCAAGACTCAGAGACTATAAAATCCAGATCCCGGACGAGAGCAGTGCAGTCTCTGCCCCCGCGCCTCGGTGTTCCTTCCCGGAGTCCCTTGGAGGGGAGCGGGTTGAGCTTTCCTCCCCGCCCCGGCCAGGGCTACGGCAGCCGGAGACCTCCAGGACCAGCCACCACCATGCTGAGACCACTCTCCGCACACCTGAAGGTACTGGCAGAGGGACAAAGCCACGCGGGTTCCGGGGCCGAGACCTCCAAGCCTACTCGAATTGGAGTCGAGCATCTTCCACCCAGATCCTCCAAATTCCAGTAGGCGGGGGTCACACCCACCACCTGGCCCCCTGGCGCCGTGTAATCCCATCAGCGGCCAAGACTCAGAGACTATAAAATCCAGATCCCGGACGAGAGCAGTGCAGTCTCTGCCCCCGCGCCTCGGTGTTCCTTCCCGGAGTCCCTTGGAGGGGAGCGGGTTGAGCTTTCCTCCCCGCCCCGGCCAGGGCTACGGCAGCCGGAGACCTCCAGGACCAGCCACCATCATGCTGAGACCACTCTCCGCACACCTGAAGGTACTGGCAGAGGGACAAAGCCACGCGGGTTCCGGGGCCGAGACCTCCAAGCCTACTCGAATTGGAGTCGAGCATCTTCCACCCAGATCCTCCAAATTCCAGTAGGCGGGGGTCACACCCACCCCTGGCCCCCTGGCGCCGTGTAATCCCATCAGCGGCCAAGACTCAGAGACTATAAAATCCAGATCCCGGACGAGAGCAGTGCAGTCTCTGCCCCCGCGCCTCGGTGTTCCTTCCCGGAGTCCCTTGGAGGGGAGCGGGTTGAGCTTTCCTCCCCGCCCCGGCCAGGGCTACGGCAGCCGGAGACCTCCAGGACCAGCCACCACCATGCTGAGACCACTCTCCGCACACCTGAAGGTACTGGCAGAGGGACAAAGCCACGCGGGTTCCGGGGCCGAGACCTCCAAGCCTGCTCGAATTGGAGTCGAGCATCTTCCACCCAGATCCTCCAAATTCCAGTAGGCGGGGGTCACACCCACCACCTGGCCCCCTGGCGCCGTGTAATCCCATCAGCGGCCAAGACTCAGAGACTATAAAATCCAGATCCCGGACGAGAGCAGTGCAGTCTCTGCCCCCGCGCCTCGGTGTTCCTTCCCGGAGTCCCTTGGAGGGGAGCGGGTTGAGCTTTCCTCCCCGCCCCGGCCAGGGCTACGGCAGCCGGAGACCTCCAGGACCAGCCACCACCATGCTGAGACCACTCTCCGCACACCTGAAGGTACTGGCAGAGGGACAAAGCCACGCGGGTTCCGGGGCCGAGACCTCCAAGCCTGCTCGAATTGGAGTCGAGCATCTTCCACCCAGATCCTCCAAATTCCAGTAGGCGGGGGTCACACCCACCACCTGGCCCCCTGGCGCCGTGTAATCCCATCAGCGGCCAAGACTCAGAGACTATAAAATCCAGATCCCGGACGAGAGCAGTGCCGTCTCTGCCCCCGCGCCTCGGTGTTCCTTCCCGGAGTCCCTTGGAGGGGAGCGGGTTGAGCTTTCCTCCCCGCCCCGGCCAGGGCTACGGCAGCCGGAGACCTCCAGGACCAGCCACCACCATGCTGAGACCACTCTCCGCACACCTGAAGGTACTGGCAGAGGGACAAAGCCACGCGGGTTCCGGGGCCGAGACCTCCAAGCCTGCTCGAATTGGAGTCGAGCATCTTCCACCCAGATCCTCCAAATTCCAGTAGGCGGGGGTCACACCCACCACCTGGCCCCCTGGCGCCGTGTAATCCCATCAGCGGCCAAGACTCAGAGACTATAAAATCCAGATCCCGGACGAGAGCAGTGCAGTCTCTGCCCCCGCGCCTCGGTGTTCCTTCCCGGAGTCCCTTGGAGGGGAGCGGGTTGAGCTTTCCTCCCCGCCCCGGCCAGGGCTACGGCAGCCGGAGACCTCCAGGACCAGCCACCACCATGCTGAGACCACTCTCCGCACACCTGAAGGTACTGGCAGAGGGACAAAGCCACGCGGGTTCCGGGGCCGAGACCTCCAAGCCTGCTCGAATTGGAGTCGAGCATCTTCCACCCAGATCCTCCAAATTCCAGTAGGCGGGGGTCACACCCACCACCTGGCCCCCTGGCGCCGTGTAATCCCATCAGCGGCCAAGACTCAGAGACTATAAAATCCAGATCCCGGACGAGAGCAGTGCAGTCTCTGCCCCCGCGCCTCGGTGTTCCTTCCCGGAGTCCCTTGGAGGGGAGCGGGTTGAGCTTTCCTCCCCGCCCCGGCCAGGGCTACGGCAGCCGGAGACCTCCAGGACCAGCCACCACCATGCTGAGACCACTCTCCGCACACCTGAAGGTACTGGCAGAGGGACAAAGCCACGCGGGTTCCGGGGCCGAGACCTCCAAGCCTACTCGAATTGGAGTCGAGCATCTTCCACCCAGATCCTCCAAATTCCAGTAGGCGGGGTCACACCCACCACCTGGCCCCCTGGCGCCGTGTAATCCCATCAGCGGCCAAGACTCAGAGACTATAAAATCCAGATCCCGGACGAGAGCAGTGCCGTCTCTGCCCCCGCGCCTCGGTGTTCCTTCCCGGAGTCCCTTGGAGGGGAGCGGGTTGAGCTTTCCTCCCCGCCCCGGCCAGGGCTACGGCAGCCGGAGACCTCCAGGACCAGCCACCACCATGCTGAGACCACTCTCCGCACACCTGAAGGTACTGGCAGAGGGACAAAGCCACGCGGGTTCCGGGGCCGAGACCTCCAAGCCTACTCGAATTGGAGTCGAGCATCTTCCACCCAGATCCTCCAAATTCCAGTAGGCGGGGGTCACACCCACCACCTGGCCCCCTGGCGCCGTGTAATCCCATCAGCGGCCAAGACTCAGAGACTATAAAATCCAGATCCCGGACGAGAGCAGTGCAGTCTCTGCCCCCGCGCCTCGGTGTTCCTTCCCGGAGTCCCTTGGAGGGGAGCGGGTTGAGCTTTCCTCCCCGCCCCGGCCAGGGCTACGGCAGCCGGAGACCTCCAGGACCAGCCACCACCATGCTGAGACCACTCTCCGCACACCTGAAGGTACTGGCAGAGGGACAAAGCCACGCGGGTTCCGGGGCCGAGACCTCCAAGCCTACTCGAATTGGAGTCGAGCATCTTCCACCCAGATCCTCCAAATTCCAGTAGGCGGGGGTCACACCCACCACCTGGCCCCCTGGCGCCGTGTAATCCCATCAGCGGCCAAGACTCAGAGACTATAAAATCCAGATCCCGGACGAGAGCAGTGCAGTCTCTGCCCCCGCGCCTCGGTGTTCCTTCCCGGAGTCCCTTGGAGGGGAGCGGGTTGAGCTTTCCTCCCCGCCCCGGCCAGGGCTACGGCAGCCGGAGACCTCCAGGACCAGCCACCACCATGCTGAGACCACTCTCCGCACACCTGAAGGTACTGGCAGAGGGACAAAGCCACGCGGGTTCCGGGGCCGAGACCTCCAAGCCTGCTCGAATTGGAGTCGAGCATCTTCCACCCAGATCCTCCAAATTCCAGTAGGCGGGGGTCACACCCACCACCTGGCCCCCTGGCGCCGTGTAATCCCATCAGCGGCCAAGACTCAGAGACTATAAAATCCAGATCCCGGACGAGAGCAGTGCAGTCTCTGCCCCCGCGCCTCGGTGTTCCTTCCCGGAGTCCCTTGGAGGGGAGCGGGTTGAGCTTTCCTCCCCGCCCCGGCCAGGGCTACGGCAGCCGGAGACCTCCAGGACCAGCCACCACCATGCTGAGACCACTCTCCGCACACCTGAAGGTACTGGCAGAGGGACAAAGCCACGCGGGTTCCGGGGCCGAGACCTCCAAGCCTACTCGAATTGGAGTCGAGCATCTTCCACCCAGATCCTCCAAATTCCAGTAGGCGGGGGTCACACCCACCACCTGGCCCCCTGGCGCCGTGTAATCCCATCAGCGGCCAAGACTCAGAGACTATAAAATCCAGATCCCGGACGAGAGCAGTGCAGTCTCTGCCCCCGCGCCTCGGTGTTCCTTCCCGGAGTCCCTTGGAGGGGAGCGGGTTGAGCTTTCCTCCCCGCCCCGGCCAGGGCTACGGCAGCCGGAGACCTCCAGGACCAGCCACCACCATGCTGAGACCACTCTCCGCACACCTGAAGGTACTGGCAGAGGGACAAAGCCACGCGGGTTCCGGGGCCGAGACCTCCAAGCCTACTCGAATTGGAGTCGAGCATCTTCCACCCAGATCCTCCAAATTCCAGTAGGCGGGGGTCACACCCACCACCTGGCCCCCTGGCGCCGTGTAATCCCATCAGCGGCCAAGACTCAGAGACTATAAAATCCAGATCCCGGACGAGAGCAGTGCAGTCTCTGCCCCCGCGCCTCGGTGTTCCTTCCCGGAGTCCCTTGGAGGGGAGCGGGTTGAGCTTTCCTCCCCGCCCCGGCCAGGGCTACGGCAGCCGGAGACCTCCAGGACCAGCCACCACCATGCTGAGACCACTCTCCGCACACCTGAAGGTACTGGCAGAGGGACAAAGCCACGCGGGTTCCGGGGCCGAGACCTCCAAGCCTGCTCGAATTGGAGTCGAGCATCTTCCACCCAGATCCTCCAAATTCCAGTAGGCGGGGGTCACACCCACCACCTGGCCCCCTGGCGCCGTGTAATCCCATCAGCGGCCAAGACTCAGAGACTATAAAATCCAGATCCCGGACGAGAGCAGTGCAGTCTCTGCCCCCGCGCCTCGGTGTTCCTTCCCGGAGTCCCTTGGAGGGGAGCGGGTTGAGCTTTCCTCCCCGCCCCGGCCAGGGCTACGGCAGCCGGAGACCTCCAGGACCAGCCACCACCATGCTGAGACCACTCTCCGCACACCTGAAGGTACTGGCAGAGGGACAAAGCCACGCGGGTTCCGGGGCCGAGACCTCCAAGCCTACTCGAATTGGAGTCGAGCATCTTCCACCCAGATCCTCCAAATTCCAGTAGGCGGGGGTCACACCCACCACCTGGCCCCCTGGCGCCGTGTAATCCCATCAGCGGCCAAGACTCAGAGACTATAAAATCCAGATCCCGGACGAGAGCAGTGCAGTCTCTGCCCCCGCGCCTCGGTGTTCCTTCCCGGAGTCCCTTGGAGGGGAGCGGGTTGAGCTTTCCTCCCCGCCCCGGCCAGGGCTACGGCAGCCGGAGACCTCCAGGACCAGCCACCACCATGCTGAGACCACTCTCCGCACACCTGAAGGTACTGGCAGAGGGACAAAGCCACGCGGGTTCCGGGGCCGAGACCTCCAAGCCTACTCGAATTGGAGTCGAGCATCTTCCACCCAGATCCTCCAAATTCCAGTAGGCGGGGGTCACACCCACCACCTGGCCCCCTGGCGCCGTGTAATCCCATCAGCGGCCAAGACTCAGAGACTATAAAATCCAGATCCCGGACGAGAGCAGTGCAGTCTCTGCCCCCGCGCCTCGGTGTTCCTTCCCGGAGTCCCTTGGAGGGGAGCGGGTTGAGCTTTCCTCCCCGCCCCGGCCAGGGCTACGGCAGCCGGAGACCTCCAGGACCAGCCACCATCATGCTGAGACCACTCTCCGCACACCTGAAGGTACTGGCAGAGGGACAAAGCCACGCGGGTTCCGGGGCCGAGACCTCCAAGCCTACTCGAATTGGAGTCGAGCATCTTCCACCCAGATCCTCCAAATTCCAGTAGGCGGGGGTCACACCCACCACCTGGCCCCCTGGCGCCGTGTAATCCCATCAGCGGCCAAGACTCAGAGACTATAAAATCCAGATCCCGGACGAGAGCAGTGCAGTCTCTGCCCCCGCGCCTCGGTGTTCCTTCCCGGAGTCCCTTGGAGGGGAGCGGGTTGAGCTTTCCTCCCCGCCCCGGCCAGGGCTACGGCAGCCGGAGACCTCCAGGACCAGCCACCACCATGCTGAGACCACTCTCCGCACACCTGAAGGTACTGGCAGAGGGACAAAGCCACGCGGGTTCCGGGGCCGAGACCTCCAAGCCTGCTCGAATTGGAGTCGAGCATCTTCCACCCAGATCCTCCAAATTCCAGTAGGCGGGGGTCACACCCACCACCTGGCCCCCTGGCGCCGTGTAATCCCATCAGCGGCCAAGACTCAGAGACTATAAAATCCAGATCCCGGAAGAGAGCAGTGCCGTCTCTGCCCCCGCGCCTCGGTGTTCCTTCCCGGAGTCCCTTGGAGGGGAGCGGGTTGAGCTTTCCTCCCCGCCCCGGCCAGGGCTACGGCAGCCGGAGACCTCCAGGACCAGCCACCACCATGCTGAGACCACTCTCCGCACACCTGAAGGTACTGGCAGAGGGACAAAGCCACGCGGGTTCCGGGGCCGAGACCTCCAAGCCTGCTCGAATTGGAGTCGAGCATCTTCCACCCAGATCCTCCAAATTCCAGTAGGCGGGGGTCACACCCACCACCTGGCCCCCTGGCGCCGTGTAATCCCATCAGCGGCCAAGACTCAGAGACTATAAAATCCAGATCCCGGACGAGAGCAGTGCAGTCTCTGCCCCCGCGCCTCGGTGTTCCTTCCCGGAGTCCCTTGGAGGGGAGCGGGTTGAGCTTTCCTCCCCGCCCCGGCCAGGGCTACGGCAGCCGGAGACCTCCAGGACCAGCCACCACCATGCTGAGACCACTCTCCGCACACCTGAAGGTACTGGCAGAGGGACAAAGCCACGCGGGTTCCGGGGCCGAGACCTCCAAGCCTGCTCGAATTGGAGTCGAGCATCTTCCACCCAGATCCTCCAAATTCCAGTAGGCGGGGGTCACACCCACCACCTGGCCCCCTGGCGCCGTGTAATCCCATCAGCGGCCAAGACTCAGAGACTATAAAATCCAGATCCCGGACGAGAGCAGTGCAGTCTCTGCCCCCGCGCCTCGGTGTTCCTTCCCGGAGTCCCTTGGAGGGGAGCGGGTTGAGCTTTCCTCCCCGCCCCGGCCAGGGCTACGGCAGCCGGAGACCTCCAGGACCAGCCACCACCATGCTGAGACCACTCTCCGCACACCTGAAGGTACTGGCAGAGGGACAAAGCCACGCGGGTTCCGGGGCCGAGACCTCCAAGCCTACTCGAATTGGAGTCGAGCATCTTCCACCCAGATCCTCCAAATTCCAGTAGGCGGGGTCACACCCACCACCTGGCCCCCTGGCGCCGTGTAATCCCATCAGCGGCCAAGACTCAGAGACTATAAAATCCAGATCCCGGACGAGAGCAGTGCAGTCTCTGCCCCCGCGCCTCGGTGTTCCTTCCCGGAGTCCCTTGGAGGGGAGCGGGTTGAGCTTTCCTCCCCGCCCCGGCCAGGGCTACGGCAGCCGGAGACCTCCAGGACCAGCCACCACCATGCTGAGACCACTCTCCGCACACCTGAAGGTACTGGCAGAGGGACAAAGCCACGCGGGTTCCGGGGCCGAGACCTCCAAGCCTACTCGAATTGGAGTAGAGCATCTTCCACCCAGATCCTCCAAATTCCAGTAGGCGGGGGTCACACCCACCACCTGGCCCCCTGGCGCCGTGTAATCCCATCAGCGGCCAAGACTCAGAGACTATAAAATCCAGATCCCGGACGAGAGCAGTGCAGTCTCTGCCCCCGCGCCTCGGTGTTCCTTCCCGGAGTCCCTTGGAGGGGAGCGGGTTGAGCTTTCCTCCCCGCCCCGGCCAGGGCTACGGCAGCCGGAGACCTCCAGGACCAGCCACCACCATGCTGAGACCACTCTCCGCACACCTGAAGGTACTGGCAGAGGGACAAAGCCACGCGGGTTCCGGGGCCGAGACCTCCAAGCCTACTCGAATTGGAGTCGAGCATCTTCCACCCAGATCCTCCAAATTCCAGTAGGCGGGGGTCACACCCACCACCTGGCCCCCTGGCGCCGTGTAATCCCATCAGCGGCCAAGACTCAGAGACTATAAAATCCAGATCCCGGACGAGAGCAGTGCAGTCTCTGCCCCCGCGCCTCGGTGTTCCTTCCCGGAGTCCCTTGGAGGGGAGCGGGTTGAGCTTTCCTCCCCGCCCCGGCCAGGGCTACGGCAGCCGGAGACCTCCAGGACCAGCCACCACCATGCTGAGACCACTCTCCGCACACCTGAAGGTACTGGCAGAGGGACAAAGCCACGCGGGTTCCGGGGCCGAGACCTCCAAGCCTGCTCGAATTGGAGTCGAGCATCTTCCACCCAGATCCTCCAAATTCCAGTAGGCGGGGGTCACACCCACCACCTGGCCCCCTGGCGCCGTGTAATCCCATCAGCGGCCAAGACTCAGAGACTATAAAATCCAGATCCCGGACGAGAGCAGTGCAGTCTCTGCCCCCGCGCCTCGGTGTTCCTTCCCGGAGTCCCTTGGAGGGGAGCGGGTTGAGCTTTCCTCCCCGCCCCGGCCAGGGCTACGGCAGCCGGAGACCTCCAGGACCAGCCACCACCATGCTGAGACCACTCTCCGCACACCTGAAGGTACTGGCAGAGGGACAAAGCCACGCGGGTTCCGGGGCCGAGACCTCCAAGCCTACTCGAATTGGAGTCGAGCATCTTCCACCCAGATCCTCCAAATTCCAGTAGGCGGGGGTCACACCCACCACCTGGCCCCCTGGCGCCGTGTAATCCCATCAGCGGCCAAGACTCAGAGACTATAAAATCCAGATCCCGGACGAGAGCAGTGCAGTCTCTGCCCCCGCGCCTCGGTGTTCCTTCCCGGAGTCCCTTGGAGGGGAGCGGGTTGAGCTTTCCTCCCCGCCCCGGCCAGGGCTACGGCAGCCGGAGACCTCCAGGACCAGCCACCACCATGCTGAGACCACTCTCCGCACACCTGAAGGTACTGGCAGAGGGACAAAGCCACGCGGGTTCCGGGGCCGAGACCTCCAAGCCTACTCGAATTGGAGTCGAGCATCTTCCACCCAGATCCTCCAAATTCCAGTAGGCGGGGGTCACACCCACCACCTGGCCCCCTGGCGCCGTGTAATCCCATCAGCGGCCAAGACTCAGAGACTATAAAATCCAGATCCCGGACGAGAGCAGTGCAGTCTCTGCCCCCGCGCCTCGGTGTTCCTTCCCGGAGTCCCTTGGAGGGGAGCGGGTTGAGCTTTCCTCCCCGCCCCGGCCAGGGCTACGGCAGCCGGAGACCTCCAGGACCAGCCACCATCATGCTGAGACCACTCTCCGCACACCTGAAGGTACTGGCAGAGGGACAAAGCCACGCGGGTTCCGGGGCCGAGACCTCCAAGCCTACTCGAATTGGAGTCGAGCATCTTCCACCCAGATCCTCCAAATTCCAGTAGGCGGGGGTCACACCCACCACCTGGCCCCCTGGCGCCGTGTAATCCCATCAGCGGCCAAGACTCAGAGACTATAAAATCCAGATCCCGGACGAGAGCAGTGCAGTCTCTGCCCCCGCGCCTCGGTGTTCCTTCCCGGAGTCCCTTGGAGGGGAGCGGGTTGAGCTTTCCTCCCCGCCCCGGCCAGGGCTACGGCAGCCGGAGACCTCCAGGACCAGCCACCACCATGCTGAGACCACTCTCCGCACACCTGAAGGTACTGGCAGAGGGACAAAGCCACGCGGGTTCCGGGGCCGAGACCTCCAAGCCTACTCGAATTGGAGTCGAGCATCTTCCACCCAGATCCTCCAAATTCCAGTAGGCGGGGGTCACACCCACCACCTGGCCCCCTGGCGCCGTGTAATCCCATCAGCGGCCAAGACTCAGAGACTATAAAATCCAGATCCCGGAACCGCGCGGCCGCATTCACGGCCGCGCGACATCTTATTATCTCATTCCTACTTTGGACAAACTTGCAGGCTGTTGAATGTAGCCTGCCCACAGGGCAGAGTCTGGCAAACTCCCCGTGGCCTACCAAATATGCCAAATACCAGTAACAATGATGGGTCTCATTCTCCTAAAGAGCCCTGAATATAATCTCAGGGCTAGGATGAAAGACACGTTACTGGGGCCTGCTCGAGGCAATCGACGATTAACAGGATGATGAAATGAAAAAATGAAATGAAAAAACTGGGGCTATGTAGCATAATTTAATATGTTAGTTAACTACGATTGGTTTATATGAAAAAACTCTGGATTTTTTCTAACTTTGTTGCCTATTATTTGCATAATTCTCAGCAGTGTATTATTGTAGTTTGTATTTTGAGTCACCTTCACTTCTCATAAATAAATTAAATATTCTAAATGTCCCTGAACATAAGTGACAGACCTATTGTCCATTTGTAGTTCTTTAAGAAAGTATCTGTTTATCTTGGCTCATTTTTGATAGGGTTGTATTTGTTATTTTATTACTAAGTTTTACAGATGTTTCATATATATATATATATATATATATCTTAGTATTAACCCTTTGTCACACAAGAGATAAACAAATATGTTCTTTCAGTTTTTTTTTATTTTAGTCATCATTTCTTTTGAAGTGCAGAAGATTCTTAATCTGATAGAGTCCCATTTGCTTATTTTTTTATATGCTTGGAAAGTGGCATGGAGTCATTGAACATGTTTCTAGATTCAGTGTTATAAAGTATTATGCACATATAATTTATGAGCTGAGGACTTATATCAAGTTGTCTAACTCATTTTTGAATTGACTTTTGTACAAATGTAAGGAGTGAGATAGTGGTTTAAGTTCTTTTTCTTAAATGTGACCAACCAACACTATTTCTTGAAGTAGCTTCCTTGTTTTATTCTGGCTCCTTTATTAAGATTAGCTATGTGATTATTCCAGTAACACACTGCCTTAAGTATTATATCTTTCTAGTATAATTTAAAACAAAGGAAAGAAAATTGTCCCATTTCTTCCCATAAGACTATTTTGGCTGTTAAGAGGATTTTAATTTATTTTATTTTATGCTTTTGCTTTTGGGGTCACATCCAGCGACGCACAGGGGTTACTCCTGGCTCTGCACTCAGGAATCACCCTGGCGGTGCTCAGGGGACCATATGGGATGCTGGGAATTGAACCCAGGTTGGCCGCGTGCAAGGTAAACGCCCTACCCACTCTGCTATTGATCCAGCCCAAGAGGGTTTTATTCTAGTAGCATTTGGCCTTTGTCTCTAAAACCTTGTCATAGGTATTTTTTAAGGACTGAGTTGAATCTGTATAGTTTATTAAGAAGTATAATCATTTTGACAATTAGTCCTTCTGATCTATGGATAAAGGATGTGCTTCCATTTCCTTTTGTCTTTATTCCTTCTTTTAGTATTGACTTAATTATTTATTTATTTTTGTATGTCTGCTATCTCATTTGTTAAGCTGATTACCGAGAATTGATTTTATTTTGAAATAATTTTTTAATGGAATTACTTTTTACTTATTTCTCTTCTACTTCATTGTATTCAAACAGAAATGCCATGTATTGTGTTGGTTAATTTTGCACCCTGCTATCTTACTGTACAAGTTTAATATTTCACTGAGATTTATATTTTATAGATTTCTTAGGTTTTTTTAAGTACTATTTATCCTATATGTAGTGATAGTTTGACATTTTATTTTCCAATTTGGGTCCCCTTAACAACTATTTTTTTTATCTAGTATCTATACAAAATCTTCAGTACTGTACTGAATTATAGTGGTGAGAGTTGGCAGACTTGTATATGATGTTAGAGGGAAGATTTTTAATTTTTTTTTTAACCACTGAGTATAGTGTTAACTGTTGGTTTTTGGTAAATTTCTTTCTTTACCTATATTTAGGGAAGTTCCTGCTACTCACATTTTATAAAGAGTTTCGTTTTTGTTTCTCTAATGAATATGTGTTGGTTATTTTTAAATGCAGACCAAAACAATGAAATATCATCTCATGCCAGTGAAATTGGCACACATTAAAAAGAAGAAAACATTAATATTGTATGGATGTGAGGAGAAAATCATCCATTGTTACTGGGGATGCCAACTGGTTCATCCTCTTTGAAAACAATATGGACATTTATTAAAAAATAAGAACTGAGCTTCCATACAAGCTAATAGTTTCATTTATTGGCATATGTTCTAAGGGTCCAAAAACACAATTTTGAAAGTGTGTTGCTGCCTTTATGTTTATTTCAGTGCTATCACAATAACCAAGACCTGGTGAGAAAAATCTAATTATCCTATAACAGACAGTTAAAGAAACAATGGTATGTATTCATAATGGACTTGACTATAAGGAAAAATATAAAAATCGTTCAAGTTGCTGCTACATGCATGAAACTGGGGACTATCCTGGTGAGTGAAGAGTGTCAAATGGAAAGGGACAGATACAGAATATTCACTTGAATTTGTGGTATATAAAGGAATATGATGAGGGAGCAACAAATGACTAAAGGTAAAGAACTGGAGAGTTGATCCACAGAACTCAGCTTAACCTGGGAGGATGGAAGAAATGTGTGTTGAAGGGGTCTTTGGGGCATTGATGGAGAGAAGAAAGTACTCGGGTGATGGATGTTTTGTTGGAACTATGTGTTCATGTAATTATCATAAATATAATATTGTAAATCATAGTACCACAATAAAATGGGGGCAATATATAAAAATAAGCTTAATGACATGTCAACAGTTTTCAAAGTTTGCTAGAATATTATGTGGGATAAAATTGTTCATGTGGATACCATAAATAGTAGAGATAGATATATTGCTTGCCTTGATTTAAAAGAGAGTGGGAATGTTATGCTGAAAATGAAAAGGGGTAGGGTGTGCTATTGAGCTGTAAGTTTGGAGTATGAAAGTTTATCTAATGCTTTTATAAAAAAAATTTATAGCAAATTTTACTTTTTGTTCATTTTTGAACCATACCTGACTATGCTCTGGACCTACTTCTGACTCTCTGCTCATTGCACATAACTGTTCCTTGGACACCATATGCATCTGGGAATCAAACCCAGATTGGGCATGTGCAAGACAAGAACTTTAGATGCTGTACTATCTCCCTGGCCCTTATTGAAAATTTTAGAATTAAATGCGTTGCTTTTATTTGCTTGAATATTTAGACAAAATTATATATAATAGAACTAAATGTCTCTTATTCTTAAGATTCTGACTCTGTTAACTCTTAACCTCATTGTTTTAGGAAGTCATTGTTTTAGTGAGTTAAACAAACCACTCACACAATGACTTCTATAAACAGCATATATAAAACATAAGCTTATTTAATAAGCATGAGGTTTTGAGGTGATGAATTCTTACAGTAAACTAAAGGAGTCTTTAAAAATTAATCTAATTCCTTCTGAAACACTTTTCTAGTGAGATCATGGCATAGTGGGAAGACAATCTAGCTTTGAAAATCCATCAATAGCAACTATTTTTAATCCGACGGAAATGCCAGTGATAGGTGTCACAAAGTTAATTTGACTAGACGAGATCTGGACTGAAAACCTTATTGCATAAAAGACTAGTGACTTTTTTCTTTTATCAATTAGCATGAGCATACTTAAGATTAAGTAGCAAAATGAATGATAATCAAATGTCAAGCTTCTCTAGCTAGCACCACCTATCTGTCTAATGAAAGCAATAGGTAGATTATTATTACCTAATCTAATAGACAGCAATAGATTTATTTATGAGTTATTTATACTTTATAAATTACATAAAAGTGACTTTATAATGCATTCAGTTTGATGAATTTGCAGATATGGATACACTGGTAAAACATCCACTTCCAAAAATCTTCTTTTGTTTCTTTATTTATCTTTTGTGGTTTATGCTTTTACAAATTTCTTTTTTTTTTAAATAATGTAGGAGTACTGCTATTTGTTCAGTCATTGATTAAACTGATTGAATTGGGCATGAACTCCACATTACCTTTTTATTTTATTGAATCACCATGAGATAGAGTTACAAAGATTTCATGTTTGAGATTTAGCCATACAATGATGAAACACCCATCCCTCCACCAGTGCACTTTTTCCACCACCAAGTATCACCCCCCACTCACATATATACACATCGCAGTTCTCACCCTGCCTCTATGGCAGACAATTTCCCCAATACTCTCTCTCTAAATTTGGGGCATTAATTTTGCTCGAATTTTCCCACCACCATTCAAGCCTACCTGCCGGGGCAGACACTAAATAATATATTTTCCATAGCAAATTTTGAATATCATGAGAGCTCACGCAGGCACGATTGTAAATGTAAATTTCTAGATTGTAAATGGTTGGGTTCCAGAGACATCTCTGTATGGCACTAATCCATTGGGGATTCAATTAGGAGCCTCTGGGCCAGGGCTGTTGGTGCGCTAAGATGGCATCTGGAGGTAAATTGTGGGCATGACAGCCAGTCTTCTAGGAAGGTGGTACCCAGGGAGGGAGAGCCGAGGTTCTCTGCCACCATGTGGCCTGGAGATTTAGTCCTGAACCCACATACCTAGGCCTTGCTTTGAAAGCTCTTGGTCACCAGGATTCTATCTGGAGTAGGTGGGGAGACTGCACCTACTCCTTCTGGGGTGCCCCAGTAATATTGACTCAGTGTGGGGCCTGGAGAGATCTCTGGTGCTGTGGTGTTATCTGGGACTTGCTGCTGTGTCTCTGGTCCAGGTCTGTTGGTGTGCTAAGATGGTGCCTGGAGGATAATTGTGGAGATGACAGCCAGTCTTCTGGGTAGGCGGGGACCTGGGGAGGGACAGCCTGGATCATCTGCCAACATGCGTCCTGGAAGTGTAGTCCTGGAACCCGCATATCTAGGCCTTGCTTGTCGAAGCTCTTGGTCACCAGGATTCCATCTGGAATAGGCGGGGAGACTGTACCTGCTCCATCTGGGGTGTCCTGGTGATATTGGCTCAGTATGGGGCCCAGAGAGATCTATGGTTCTGTGATGTCTTCTGGGACTTGCTGCTGTGTCACTGGGCCAGGGCTGTTGGTGCCAAGATCCACATTACAAAATTTTCAGATTATACATTGGTGAGGTCCATCCTGAGACAGTGGAGTCAGGCTGGGATATGGTGGAAACTTTAGATTGTGGGAGCAAGTGGCTGCCGGGGACTCTGCTTGAGTGGGCACAGCCTAACCCATCTCCTCCAATTTACTCTGGACTCTTTAGCCATGTATGGGTCTCAGCTTAACTGCAGCTTTCGATCTCTTCCAAGATTTATTTAGGGGTCTCTGAGGCAAAGTCAAGGTGGCACTGGAGTTGGTTCATGGGGGTGCCTGACAGTTCTTCCATGTGTATTGGGAAGTGGGGGAGGTAGCCTATCCCAAATCTGAGTGAGCTTGTATAGTTGAGCCGGAGGTGGTTTGTGGGTGTGACACCCACATAGCTAATTTTTGGCAATTTAATTTCTTGGTAAACTTGTTCCCAAGTTGTTGGGGTCTGGCCAAAGACACAGCAGCAATTTTGGGGTATCAGGAAGCCTGAAGGCAACATCAGCCTGCTGATTCATTCCCCTGCGGGTATAGGTTGACCTGTTGGAGGCACCATACCTCTATATCCTTTTACAAATTTCTTATTGTAATATATTGATTTGTTAACCCTAGCGATAACACAGTGGGTAGAGCATTTGCCTTGCTTATGGCCAGTTGGCTGACCCGAGTTCTATTCCTTCATCCCTCTCGGAGAGCCCGGCAAGCTACCAAGAGTATCTTACCTGCACGGCAAAGCCTGGAAAGCTACCCGTGACATATTTGATATGCCAAACACAGTAACAACAAGTCTCACAATGTTACTGAGCCCCGTTCAAGCAAATCGATGTACAACGGGAGGACAGTATGGTGCAGTGCAGGTACTAGTGGCATATATATATATATATATATATATATATATATATATATATATGTAAAGTAAAGGCCCTCCCGTTGATCATCGATTTGCTCGAGCGGGCCCAGTAACGTCTCCATTGGAGACTTTGTTGTTACTGTGTCTGGCATATTGAATACTCTCGGTAGCTTGCCGGGCTCTCCCAGAGGGGCGGAGGAATCGAACTCGGGTCAGCCATGTTGGCTGCGTGCAAGGCAGACGCCCTACCCGCTGTGCTATTGCTCCAGTAACAATTAACATTTTAATGATATAGAAAACTTAGAAGGACTTATATATATTGCAGGGGGAGAGGGATGGGCAGGAATTAAGCCTCACCCAGCGATCCTCAGGACTCACTGCTGGCTTTCTGCTCAGGTATTATTCCTTGTGTATTCAAGAGGTCAATAAGGGATGTCAGGGACTGAACTTGGGTTGGTGGCATGCAAGCGAATCACCCTACCCATGTACTATTGCTCTAGCCCCTTATATTCTATATTTTTGTCTTCTGTTCCAGTGAAATAAGTGTAGCTTTGGGGTCTTGGTGATATAGTTGTTTGGTACAACCCCTTCCTCTCTAATAGGGTAAAGTTCCATGCCTTAGAGATCTTTTGGGAGTTGCTTTTAGTCCTATGACTGTTTTTTCTTGGCCAGGCTGGGGTCTTTCATTTGTTATGCCCCTTTTCTATTTTAAAAAAGAGTTTCTTATACTATATAAACCACAGATCCAGTAACACTATAAACTTCTACAATGTTCTGATTCTAGTGCTTTTACAACTTTCTCATTTAGTAGTGTAAGTGTGGAAGAAACTGAGAAATGTCTACAGAGATTTTGTGACTGTTCAAGTGTCTCTCCAGGAGGGTTTACTTAAGAAAGGACATGTGTAAAAAGACTAAAGAAGAGCCATGCAGCAAAGCAGAAAATGCAAATAAAGGCACAACTCAGAAACACGGAATGAGTTATATCTTAGGGGAAATGGAAAAGATGAAAGAAAATGGGTTACAAGAGTGAGAACAAAGGTAAGATTTTCAGGTTGTTTGGAGCACCTATCACATAGCTAGTGTACTACCAGGCACTGACCCTGTGTTTTTGGAGGGTCCCTGTCTCATCTGCTTCTTTAAATAAAGAGATCATAGGACTTCCGGGATATGCCTACGTAAGTTAAACCCTTTGTATTGAAATTTCCTGCCCAAAGACCTCTAACCTGCTGTTAATTCCCTTTAGGCTTCTCTGGGTCCATGCTTCCAAGGCCAGATGGCCAATATACAGCAATTTTCAGGGGATAGGACATAGTTTAGATATGTGGTTAAAGTATGCATTAAGGAACACAGATTGTAGCCAGGACTCACAGGAAAATAAGTGAAGTGGGCCCATGGACAACTCAAATCCTTGTGTTTATAAGGACCAGCACAGAAAACTACTCTGTACAATATATATATGCTTCTGTTACTTTTCTGTTATTCTTTAGAATTAAACAAGTAAGCAGACAATATACATTCAAGCTAAGTATGCATTCTTTTCACTACTCATCAGCACCTTAATTTGTGTACCAATATTCATGGGCACCATCAGCCCAGGATTCCATTGGGATTTGATTTATAGGTTTCATGCAAATAGAGGGAAACTTCTTAGATCTATGAATAAGTGAGGGTCTCGCAACCTTGGAAGGCATCGATTTACATCTGAACTAGAATTTTCATGAAGAATGGAAAGAAAGACATTGGGGGTCTAAGAAACACCAGCAACCATGGAGTCCTATATATTATTTCTTATTTGTCACTTTATCTATTTATCTATTTTCTTTTATAATAGTTAAGATCTGGAAACAATTCTAGTGTCCATAAAGAGATGAGTAGATAGTGGAAATGTAGTATAGATATACAGTGCAATACTATTTAGCCATGAGAAAAGATAAAATCTTGCCATTCACTGAAACATAAATGGAATTGGAGGGTGTCAGGTAAAGTGAAGTGGGCCAAATTAAAAAATAAATTCCAGATTATTTTGTTCATAGGCAGATTATAAAGAAACAAAGGGATTAAATAATTCTCAGTGAAAAATAATCAACAAAATTATGAATTCAATTATATTGTGAACTGTGACATCAAGAACAAATAATTAAAAATTGTGCCTTTTTATTATTCAATGACTTATCCTAAAAGTGCTGATACGACTTATCCTAAAAGTGATGATACAACTGAAAAGATAATCTACAGTTTCTCTCTTGTCCATTTCCTTACACACCAGGAAGATATGTGAAAGATCTGTACATATGAAAAAGTGAATAAAACACCTACATTAATTTTTCAGTGTCACCATTGTTGTTGAAACACATGGATGAAGATATTGAAAAATATCAATAGTTATTTGGGTGGGCTGGAGCAATAGCACAGCATTAGGGTGTTTGCCATGCATGCGGCCAGTCAGCCAGCCAGGATGTGATTCCTCCACCCCTCTTGGAGAGCACGGCAAGCTACTGGGAGTATCTTGCCCACACAGCAAAGCCTGGCAAGCTACCCTTGAAGTATTTGATATGCCAGACAGAGTAACAACAAGTATGACAATGGAGACATTTCTGGGCCCGTTTGAGCACATCAATGAACAAAGGGAAGACAGGGACAGTAACAGTAACAATTTGGGTATTATGTATATGCATTAAATTCTTTAAATATAAAATATTATAAATGTTTATAAATATTTTTAATATATTGCTATTTGCACTTAAAATTGGTGTGCCTAGTCCAAGAATATGAGTCATGTAACAATTTAATTTTTAAATATTTCTTTGCTCAGATAGGAAAGAAAACACATCCATATTCTGATAGAAATGAGAGATGATCAAGTTAGGTACAAGGTATAGATGAATTGGCTATTAGGTGTAGAATTGCCAGACTTAGGTATCTTTTTATTCCAAATACTTACAGTTTATTTTATTATGTATATTATATGTATAATTAAATTATATATATAAATAAATGTGAATGCCTCAATATTTTCATTTGCTCAAGACCTGGACATATTAATGCTCATTCATATTTGTAATCAACTGCTGTGTGAAAACTAAAAATCAAATCATTCAATTTTTGAGCAAAGGGAGAACTTATACAGACTGATGATTGTTTTCAACAAATCTTCTCTGTCAAAGTCAGAGAAAGTAGACAAACTTACATGAATGTGGAGAACAATGAATTTCAGCCCCTAGAGAAATTCTAGGGCTGAGAGAATGGTGATGACTTGCTCTGGGGTCAAAGAAAGTATAGGTGTAGAACCAGAAATCTACATTTTTAGATATTATATGAGAACTCAGGAGTAGCACAGCACCTAAATGAATAGCTTGGTCTGCAGATAACATGTGGGTAGTCATCAAATCTGGTTGAAGTAAAATAAGTCATCTAAACTTTCAGAAACTACCTTCTATTCTACACGCTGAATGTAAAATCATGGAATGGGTCAAGTCCTTGAACAAAAACATTTACTAGGAGTTTTGCTGAAGTTATAAAGGTGCCTGTCAAGAGTGAGTGCTGGAATGGAGGGCGTATGAGGGTGAACCAGAGAGCATTGGTGGAGTGAGGTTGACACTGGTGTGCTGGGGAACACTTTTCCTCCCAATGGTGGCTGGACACGTTGAGCACTGGGTCTGGGCAGATGTGCAGCGAAGGATAATGGACATGTTATCCTTTCTCTGAAGGATAATGGAGAAACACCCTCTGGGAGCAGCTGATGGCTGTTCCCTTTATTGCCAAACACACACACATATTTTACAGGGGGTCTCGGTTTAAGAGGATGGCCCAATCACATAAAATTTATCAGTATCGGCCTATCACCTTTCCAACTCTTCTTTGCCCTGGTCCAATCCCAATCAAGTCTGGATGCTGCAGTTAGGATGACTTGCTAAACATATGTGACATTTCTGTGTCTAAGGCACATGTGACTAGGAGCTGGAGTGAGGCTGAAGGCCGAAAACAGTGCTGGCTGATGCACTGTTTTTGCCAACTTTGTCCAGACACTCCCTCTTTTGAGGCTTTGCTACTGGGTTGCTTCACTAGGTCAGGTCTTATATGCTCAGTGCCTGTCACCATGCTCCACAACACTGGTAGCAATGGTGCTGCGGTATTGTATGTCCAAAACTCAACTATGAAACTTTGTAAGTCATAGTGCTTTAATAAAATTTAAAAATAATTTGAAAAAAACTCCTTAGAAAATATTTGGTAAAAAAATAAGTCAGACAGCCCGCCCCCAAGGGCTCGGGTCCCTCTCTGGGCACGCGCAGCTAGAAACAGCCCCTAGACAGCCGGTTTTCAACCCCTGATCTGCGTGGGACTGGCACAGAGGCCCAGCTCTGGGCAACAAAGCTGAACGGCTCTAATTCCAACAGGTACAGTCCGCCCCCAAGGGCCTGGGTCCCTCTCTGGGCACGCGCAGCTAGAAACAGCCCCTAGACAGCCGGTTTTCAACCCCTGATCTGCGTGGGACGGGCACAGAGGCCCAGCTCTGGGCAACAAAGCTGAACGGCTCCAATTCCAACAGGTACAGCCCGCCCCCAAGGGCCTGGGTCCCTCTCTGGGCACGCGCAGCTAGAAACAGCCCCTAGACAGCCGGTTTTCAACCCCTGATCTGCGTGGGACGGGCACAGAGGCCCAGCTCTGGGCAACAAAGCTGAACGGCTCCAATTCCAAACAGGAGACTTTCCCAACTCCTCGCCTAGTGCCAGGGACTCTTTCCGGAGCCGCGACCGCTGACGCGGCTGCTAAATATTTTCCCGCTACATATGCCATAGGAACCATAAGCTAACTTCTTAGATGGAAACTTCTCTATTTTAGCTCAGCCACTAGAAACACAGTAGCCAATAACTCATAAGCCTGTCTTAACTCACACTGCATATCAAAGCAGAATAGTAACAGTGAACGTGAAGGACTAAACCACACCTCTCACAATGGTAAAGCAACGCAAAAGCCCACCAAACTTTCATATTGAAGAGTCTAGCCCAGATGACACCAACAGTACTGTAGTGTTAGACAACCTCTCTGATAAGGAATTCAGAAGGGAGCTACTTAGGATGCTTAGGGAATTAAAAGAAACAATGGAAAGCAATGCCAATAGAAGACAAGAGGATCTGAAGGCAGAAATGAGGAAAATGCAATCAGAAATGTCAGACCTGAAAAATCTCGTAGGCGAATTGAAAAGCTCAGTGGAAGGCCTCAGCAGCAGAGTAAGAGCGGCTGAGAACAGAATCAGTGAGCTCGAAGATGAAGTTGAGAGACTCTCCCGAAAAGAGCAGAAAATGGAAAAGAGACTCACAATTCGGGAACAGATGGCAAGAGAAGATCGTGATGAAGCCAAGAGGGGTAACATAAGAATTATTGGAGTCCCAGAGGTACAGGAAGAAAACCTCGATGAAGAAGAAACTGTCAAAGAAATCATTGCTACAACATTTCCAGAGCTGAAGAAAACTTGTGACCACATTCAGGAGGCCCGAAGGGTACCAGCTAGAAGAAATCCGAATAAAAATACCCCAAGACACATTCTGATCAAAATGACCAAAACCTTAGACAGAGACAAAATTCTGAAAGCAGCAAGATCGAAGAAAGAAATCTCTTACAAAGGAGCATCCTTAAAATTCACAGCTGATTTTTCTGATGAAACCCTCATGGCCCGAAAACAGTGGTGGGACATAGTAAAAAAACTCAATGAAATAAATGCCTCCCCCAAAATACTTTTCCCAGCAAGACTCTCATTCATAATAGAAGGAACAACACACAGTTTCACAGACAAACAACAGCTCAGGGACTTCATAAACTCAAAACCATGGTTACAAGAACAACTAAATGGGCTACTTTAAGGCAAGAAAGGCCCCTCAAATACACCAAATTTTAACAGAACAATGGGACAAAATCCCATAACAATAATCTCTCTCAATGTCAATGGGCTAAACGCACCAATTAAAAGACATAGAGTGGCAGGATGGATTAGAAAATTGAACCCAACATTCTGTTGCCTGCAAGAAACGCATCTCAATAGTCAAAGCAAACACAGACTCAGAGTCAAAGGCTGGAAAACAATCCTACAGGCAAACAGCTCCCATAAAAAAGCTGGGGTAGCCATCCTTATATCAGAACACATCGATTTCAGAGTGAGGAAGGTCATAAGAGACAGTGAAGGCCATTTCTTATTGATCAAAGGATCTGTACAACAGGAAGAACTTACAATAATAAATGTATATGCACCTAATGAGAGACCAGCAAAGTACTTAAAACAACTACTCATAGATTTGGAAAAAGACATCAATAGCAACACAATACTAGTGGGAGACTTCAACACTGCTTTGTCACCTCTTGATAGATCAAGCAGACTCAAGCTTAGCAAGGACATACTTCATTTGAGGGAAACAATGGAAGAAAGGGACTTAGTAGATATATACAGGACACTTCATCCACAAAAAGCTGAATACACATTCTTCTCAAGCGTACATGGAACATTCTCCAAGATAGACCACATGCTGAGCCACAAAACATGCCTCCATAAAATTAAGAAGGTAGAGATTGTATCACCAATCTTCTCAGACCATAATGCGCTGAAATTAGAAGTAAATCACACACAAAAACAGAAAACTAAATCAAACACCTGGAAATTAAACAGTGCACTATTGAACAACGAGTGGCTTAGACAGGAAATCAAAGAGGAAATCAAAAGATTCCTAGAAACGAATGAAAATGAGAACACGAGTTACCAAAACTTATGGGACACAGCAAAGGCTGTGTTAAGAGGAAAGTTTATAGCTCTACAAGCATTCCTCAGGAAGGAGGAGCGAGCACACATAAGTAACCTAACCTCACAGCTTAAGAGCTTGGAGAAGGACCAAAAAAAGGAGCACAACCCGAACAGGAGAAAGGAAATAATAAAACTCAGAGCAGAGATTAACGAGATGGAAACCCAAAAAACAATCCGAAAGATCAATGAAACCAAAAGCTGGTTCTTCGAGAAAATTAACAAGATCGATAAGCCTCTAGCAAAACTCACAAAGAAAGGGAGAGAGAAAACCCTAATAAACCGAATCAGAAACGAAAAGGGGGTCATTACAACAGAAACCACAGAAATTCAGAGGATCCTCAGGGAGTACTTTGAAAAGTTTTATGCCACGGAACATCAAAACCTCGAGGAAATGGATAAATTCCTAGACTCCTACAGACTCCCAAGGCTGAACCAAGAAGACCTGGAATACCTGAACAGACCTATCACCACCAAGGAAATTGAAATGATAATAAAAAGTCTCCCCAAGCACAAAAGTCCTGGCCCCGATGGATTCACTAGTGAATTCTTCCAAATCTTTAAAGAGGACTTACTCCCGATGCTCTTTAAGCTTTTCCACGAAATTGAAATATCAAAAACACTTCCGAACAGTTTCTACGAAGCAAATATCACACTGATACCAAAAGCAGACAGAGATACCACAAAGAAAGAGAATTACAGGCCGATATCCCTGATGAACACAGATGCAAAGATCCTCAACAAACTACTAGCAAATAGAATTCAACTACTCATCAAAAAGATCATACACCATGACCAAGTAGGATTCATCCCAGGGATGCAAGGATGGTTTAACATTCGGAAATCGATCAACATAATCCACCATATCAACAAAAGAAAAGATAAAAAGCATATGATCATATCAATAGATGCAGAGAAAGCATTTGATAAGATCCAGCACCCCTTTATGATGAAAACCGTAGCCAAAATGGGTATAGAGGGGACCTTCCTCAACATAATTAAAGCCATCTACCACAAGCCTACAGCAAGCATCATCCTCAATGGGGAAAAACTGAGAGCCTTCCCTCTAAGATCAGGGACGAGACAAGGATGCCCACTCTCTCCACTGCTGTTCAATATAGTACTGGAAGTACTTGCAATAGCGATTAGGCAGGAAAAAGATATTAAGGGCATTCAGGTAGGAAAGGAAGAAATCAAGCTCTCACTATTCGCAGATGATATGATACTCTACTTAGAGAACCCAATAACTTCCACCAAAAAACTCCTAGAAACAATAGACTCGTATAGTAAAGTTGCAGGTTATAAAATCAATACCCAAAAGTCCATGGCTTTCCTATACGCAAACAGTGAGAGAGAAGAAAGCAACATGAAAAAAACAATCCCGTTCACAATTGTGCCCCAGAAAATCAAGTACCTAGGAATCAGCTTAACTAAGGAAGTAATGGACCTGTACAAAGAAAACTACAAAACGCTACTTCAGGAAATAAAAGAGGACATGAGGAAATGGAAAGATATCCCCTGCTCATGGGTCGGGAGACTTAACATTGTCAAAATGGCAATACTACCGAAAGCATTGTATAAATTCAATGCAATCCCTATAAGGATACCCATGACATTCTTCAAAGAAATGGAGCAAACACTCTTGAAATTTATATGGAACAATAAGCCCCCACGAATAGCTAAAGCAATTCTTGGGAAAAAGAAAATGGGAGGAATCAACCTCCCGAACTTCAAACTGTACTACAAAGCAGTAATAATTAAAACAGCATGGTACTGGAACAAAGGCAGAACTGCAGACCAATGGAACAGGGTTGAATACACTGACATCTCTCCTCAATCATATGCTCATCTAATCTTTGATAAAGGGGCAAGTAATGTGAAGTGGAGTAAGGAAAGCCTCTTTAATAAATTGTGTTGGCATCACTGGACGGCTACATGCAAAAAAATAGGCTCAGAACTCTGCCTAACACCATGTACAAAAGTAAGATCAAAATGGATTAAAGACCTCAACATCAGACCAGAAACCATAAGGTACATTGAAGATAAAGTTGGCAAAACCCTCCATGACATTGAAGCTAATGGTATCTTCAAAGATGCCACGCCACTGGCCGAGCAAGTGAAAACAGAGATAGATAAATGGGACTATCTTAAACTAAGAAGCTTCTGCACCTCCAAAGAAACAGTGACCAAAATACAAAGACAGTCTACAGAATGGGAAAGGATATTCACCGAATACACATCTGACAAGGGGTTGATATCCAGGATATACAAAATACTGGTTAAACTCCACAAGAAGAAAACATCCAACCCCATCCAAAAATGGGGCAATGAAATGAACAGAAACTTTCTCAAAGAAGAAATCCGAATGGCAAAAAAGCACATGAGAAAATGCTCTACATCATTAATCATCAGGGAGATGCAGATCAAAACCACAATGAGATACCATCTCACACCTCAGAGACTGGCCCACATTCAAAAGAACAAAAGCAACCGATGCTGGCGTGGATGTGGCGATAAAGGGACACTCCTTCACTGTTGGTGGGAATGTCCACTGGTTCAGCCCTTCTGGACAACAGTATGGACGATTCTCAAAAAATTAGAAATTGAGCTCCCATTTGACCCAGCAATACCACTCCTGGGAATATATCCCAGAGAGGCAAAAATGTATAGTCGAAGTGACATCTGCACTTGTTTGTTCATTGCAGCACTCTTTACAATAGCCAGAAACTGGAAGAAACCTGAATGCCCAAGAACAGATGACTGGTTAAAGAAACTTTGGTACATCTACACAATGGAGTACTATGTAGCTCTTAGAAAAGATGAAGTCATGAACTTTACATACAAGTGGTACAATATGGAAAGTATCATGCTAAGCGAAATGAGTCAGAAAGAGAGGGATAGACATAGAAAGATTGCATTCATCTGGGGGATATAAAGTAACAAAGTATGAGATTAATACCCAAGAATAGCTGAGATCAGCACCAGGAGGATTACTCCATAAATTAGAGGCCAGCCGGGTATCCTAGAGGAAAGGGCAGTTCAGATAGAGAAGGGAGCACCAAATAAAGGATGTTTGGAGGATCCTCCCAGGAGGGGAGATGCATGTCGAAAGTAGACTATGGACTGAACATGTTTGCCACTCAATGCCTCTTTTGCAGACCACAACACCCAAAAGGAGAGAGAGAACACAGGGGATTGCCCTGCCACAGAGACAGGGGGGACGGGGGGATGGGGGTGGGAGGGATATTATCCATGGTGGTGGAAGATGGGCACTGGTGGAGGGATGGGTATCTGATCATTGTATGATTGAAACCAAAGCACAAAAAATTGTAAATCTACAACTTAAAAAAAAAATAAAATAAAATAAAGGGGAAAAAAAAATAAGTCAGCAAATGAAGGGCCCAGAGAAATTTTAGAGAGAAGGAGTCTACTTGTTCTGCCACTGGCCCTGACAATGCCTAGCATAATGTTGTCCTAGGCCTGCTGTGTCCCCAGAAGTCACCAGCACCTCCAGATATGGTTTTGGAAGGTCTTGATGATTAGATCATCCAAAGAATCCTTAGCCCTGTCAGCCTGAAGAGCCCTGCATCCTCAGGATCTTGAGTTGAACTACAGGACCTTGTTGCTCAAGAATTAGATGGAGAAATGCACACCCCCTTCCAAAAAACAAAAAGCAGGGACCCTTGAAGAGATAGTACAGCAGGCAGGGTTCTCGCCTAGTACATGGTAGACCAGCTTCAATCCCTGGCACCGTAAGAGTGATCCTTACCAGGAGTGATCACTGAATGAAGAGCAAGGAGTAAGCCCTGAGTATTGTCAGTGTGGCACCCAAGCCAAAATAATTATTATTAATCACTTGTATCACTTGTCATCCCACTGATCTTCGATTTGCTCGAGCAGGGGCCAGTAACATCTCCATTCATCCCTGTTACATGCTAGTGTAGCCCAATGGCATCTGTTCACTCCAGGAACACAAAAAGCCTCAAATGGTTTGTTCAGGGTTTTGACGAAGAAGTCTGACCATCTCCCAAGTGGGTGGCCATGCATCCTTTTGATGTCCCGTGGAATCCAGTCAGTAACAGCTCTAGTTCAGCAGTTGTCTTAAATCACATTACATATCTGGACCATCTGATTTTCGACGCCTTGGAAAACAAGACCGTGTTCCTGATTCTTGATCAATGGAGGTCATATCTCCAGATTCCTTCTCTCACTTGAGTGAAATGTGACATTCCAAGCACAGCTCTTTTGATTCCTCTTTGGGATATCTGAACAAACTTCTCGTTCTATTTTTGTAGGGCCTAGGTCTCTGAGGCATTTGTTAGTGCAGGAAGAATGGTGGAGTCGAAAAGATGTGCCCGGAGCCGGGGACTCTTCATCCTCTTAACCACTTCTCTGATGCTTTTGAAGGCATACCACACCACCCTCTTCCTCCAGCGCAGTTCTGGAGCCAAGTCTTTCCTCATGTTGAGTTCTCCACCCAGATACACAAAGTCGCTACATTCGAAGATGTTTGTTCCATTGAGAGCAAATGGAATGTCAGGGACTAGTTCGTTTTTCATGAACATTTTTGTGAGATTCAGCTGCAGTCCGACCTTTTCACACTCATAGTCGAAGTTGGCCAGCATTTGTGCTGCTTGGCTAATATTTGGTGTTATTAGAATGATGTCATCAGCGAAGCAGAGGTCATGTAGCTGCCAAACGTCTATCTTCACTCCCATTCCTTCCCATTTCAGTCGTTGCATGACTTTCTCAAGGGTGGCACTGAAGAGTTTTGTTGAAATGGTATCACTCTGCTGAACCCCTCTCTTTATGTCGATAATCCTTCCTTGTAGAACGGTGAGGGTATGTAATAAAGCTCCTGGAGGATCCTGATGTACTGAGTTTGAATGCCCTGTTTGGCTAGGGCTTCGATAACTGCGTCAGTCTTAACAGAATCAAAGGCCTTCTTTAAATAGTTGAACTTAAGGCAGAGTGGCATCTTGAACTCTCGAGAAACCTCAAAGAGATTGGTCACCATTTGGATATGGTTGATGTGCTGAATCTTTTAAGGAACATGGCTTTCTCACATGGTTGTCCTTCATCTAGTGTTCTGTCTATTCTATTCAGGATGACTCGAGCGAGCAACTTGTAGACAACAGACAGCAGGCAGATTGGGTGATAATTGCCAATATTGTGGATGTCTCTCTTCTTAGACTACAGAAAAGTCCTGTTGATTTTCCACTGGGACAGAAACTTGCATTCAGACAGAGTATGAAGAGCTGAGGCAGTGTATTGATGACTACTGGTGGGAAATTCTTCAGGTGTTCAGGTCTGACCTTGTCTGGGCTGGGTGCTGTTCACTTCTTTACCAACAAAATGCTGTTTTTTTTTTTCCAGAAGGGAGAATGTTGGGAACAACATATCCATCCTGTGGAATTTGGATTGTGGGCAGGTAGACGTGGCTATCAAGGAGATCAAAGTAGAAATAATGGATAATCATCATGGATAATCTTCTCCATTGCTCTTCTGGAAGATGTGATAGATCCATCAGGACATCGGATAGCAGTCATCTTTGTCTTGCAGTTGGTGAAGGACAGGCGAGCATTGTGGAAAATTACAATTGCTCTATTTTCTATTTGTTTTCTAGCAAATTGATTTTATTATAATTTTTATTATTAAATTACTATGGTGTCTTATTATTAAATTATTCCCCAGATGAACACAATCTTTGTATGTCTGTCCCTCTCTTTCTGACTCATTTCACTACTTCATGGTGTTTCACTAATAAAAATTAAAAAAAAAAACTCACACAGAAAAAAAAAGAGTTTCCAAAGACAGGCATCTGTTTATGGCTTTTCCACTCTTGGCATTCCTTGAGCAGTCATGGAGGTGCTGAACCAATTGATCGTATTCCTAGTCAATGTCAATGACAACATCTTCCCACATTGCTGCAATAGTGCCAAAGAGCTTCCAGTTGGTGGTTATTTAGGGACTTCTCTTCTTAAATTTTGCAGCTCTTTCTCCCTGCTCCATGAAGTAGAATTTTTCACAAAGAAGACGGTGATCCAATCTCATTTGGAATTTTGGGACAACAGCAACATTGGTCAGGCAAAACCACCGATTAAATATGATGTGGTAAATTTTGTTGTGGAACTGTCCACCAGGAGACTCCCATGTCCAACATTCAGATTCGGCCTTCTGGAACTGTGAGTTACCATGGATGGTCTTGGTCGACATGATTAACTTAGACAGTATCTCACACTATTCATTCCATTCTAGGCCATGGGTCCCGATGTGGAGTTCTTCAGGCGACCTTTTCAGTCCTATCTTGGCATTAAAATCACCAACAAAGATCTAGTAGAAGGTGTGGTCTTCGTTATAGAACTTCTCCAGCTCCATGTAGAACTTCTCAATTTCTTCTTCATCATAGTTGGATATTGGTGTGTAGACAACGAAGATAGAAACTGCCAGCAATGAGCCACACCTATTCGAGCATAATTGTCCAATTCAGGTTGTTAGGCATTTGAATGAATCAATGCTCATAGCAAAGTTCATACTGACAAGGACACAGACACCATAATAATTTAATAATAAAAATTGTAATAAAATCAATTTGCTAGAAAACAAATAGAAAATAGAGCAATTGTAATTTTTCTTATAAAACTCAAAAATCAGGACAATAAGAATTGTCATACTAATTTAGATCTGAAACTTCTTAGTTAAGTTCAGTGTGCTTGTTTGTGTGAGCAATTAATGAGTAGTAGAAAAATGTTAAATAATGTTATATTATTTTTCTCTTGAAAAATACTTTAGACTGGTATTGGAAATAATCTTAGTCATAAATGACTATATATGTAGACCCTACTGAGCTACATTTATACACCAGAAGGAAAAAGTAGAATGTCTGTAAATTCTCAAACAATGTACAAAATAAGCAAGAGAAATAGAGAAAAATAATGCTGAAAGTGTAAGAAAATGAAAATATTAAGGAAAACAAAGTGAGTGACCAAAGTATCCCAAATTAAGATTAATTGCAGTTAAAATAAACATATGTTGCATTCAACTACTGTATTAAAATTGCATAATCAAACAATGTGTCCTGCAACTCTTTCTTAATAAAACAGAGATAAAATTTGTGATATTTTCTGAATATAGCTATTAACTGGAGCAAAAGATCTTCACTAAAGTTTTTTAAAAATAGATAAAATAACTAGTAAAAGCATGAGATAAATTATATACACAAAACACACAATAGGTCAAAATATATAAAAGATATCACCTGTATGTGAAAGGTGTAAAATATATAATAAAGCAATCATTGGAAGCATTTGGTAAACAAAATATAGAAAAAAATTAAAACTAGCATTTCAGTGCAAGTTTCTTAAGATTAACCAAAAATATATTAGCAGAAACCTGAATAAAATTCTGTTAAGCTCAGACTACGTAATTTTGCAAGCTCACATTAGCCACAACAACAAAAAGTGATTTTTTTAAAGTTATATAACACTTTCACAAAATATTATTAGAAAGAATACATTATTTTAAAGATATAATTAGGACATCATACCTTGAAAATCAATAACTAAAAATATGTAAATTTATTTACAGACCAAAAAGATAACACTGAAGTGAATTTACTTTCCTTAATTTTGGGCTAGAGCAATAGCGCAGCGTGTACGGCTTTTGCCTTGCACGCGGCTGACCCAGATTAGATTCCTCCATCCCTCTCAAAGAGTCTGGCAAGCTACCAATACTATCCAGCCCGCACGGCAGAGCCTGGCAAGCTCTCTGTGGCATATTTGATATGCCTAACACAGTAACAGCAAGTCTCACAATGGAGACGTTACTGGTGCCCGCTCAAGCAAAATCAATGAACAATGGGAGGACAGTGCTACAGTGCAGTGCTATATATGGCAGATACCAGTTTTATTTTGGCACCTCATTTGATAAGCAGAGCAGTACCAAGAGTGATACCTGAGCACAGTATAAGGATTATTCCCTGAACAACAAGGCTACAGCCCAGCTTCTACGAAAGTATAAATTAATTTGGCATCTTATTATTCACTTTATCACTGTCATCCCATTATTCATCAATTTGCTCGAGTGAGCACCAGTAGCATCTGCATTCGTCCTAGCCCTGAGATTTTAGCAGTCTCTCCTTACTCATCCTTCCCAACGGTGCCACATTAGAGGCTCTTTCAGGGTCAGGGTAATGAGACACATCATTGTTACTGCTTTTGGCATATCGAATATTCCACAGAAGCTTGCCCAGCTTGGCTGTGCAGGTAGGATACTCTCAGTAGCTTGTCTGGTTCTCTGAACAGGAGAGCTAGATTGTAAGAGGTCACACTGCCGCATGTGGGAGCTTTATTTTATAGTCTCTGGATCTTCGCCTTTGATGGGATTTCATGGAGCTGGGGCAGTTTGTGGGTGTGACTGCCAAACCACGGAAAAATGGGGGATCTGGGTGGAGGAGACCCAGTCCCTATCCGAGCAGGCTTGGAGATCTCAGTCCCGGGACCAATGCACCTTTGTTCCTCTGCCAATTCCTTCATGTGTGAGGTTTGTCTCAGCGTGTGGAGAGTGGCCTTGAGCATGGCTGTGGCTGGGTACCGGAGGTCTTCAGTAGCAGGGCTCTGTTCGGGATGGGGAGGGAAACTAAACCTGTCCTTCTCCCCTCGAGGTGCCCTGGTGAAGACAGCCTGGCACGCAGGCAGAAGACTCTTTAATAACATCTTATTATTAAAAATAAAATTTCAAGTTTTGTGTATTTATTATTTAAGAGAAAATCATAGAAAATTCTCAAATGCCTAAAATTAAATGCCATTAGAACCACTATAAGTAAAAATTTATGTCTCAAAGTAGTTACAACAAATAATCTACTTCTTTTGACATAGAAAGAGAATGTTGAATTACTCTATCCCCTTGACAATTTTCATTGGGGTTTCGATAAGAATTGCATTTAATAAATGTGATTTTGCTGTAGCTTGGTCATTTTTCAATTTTAATCTTTTAAACTCATAAGCATGGGATATCTCTGCTTTTCCTACTATTTTTTTAAACAGTGACATAGTTCTTGAAGTACAAGCCTTTCACTTTTTCACCTCTTTAGTTAAGTTAAATCCTAGTATTTACTTCTTTTAGATATAATCGTAAGTGGTATTCTAAAAATATTCCTTATCATTTAGTTCAATGTTTACATGACATACATGTGTTGAAGCAGTCTTACATCTCTAGAATAAATTCTATTTGATATATATGATCCCAAGTGGGATCAAATGACACTTTTGATTTATTAACCTTAATATATTGTTGAAATTTTTTGCAAAATATTTTGATCTGGGGTATTGTTCTGCAGTTTAATTTTCTGTGATAGTCTTGCTTACTTTTTGATAAAAGTTCTCAAAAATTTGTTTGAAATAATTCACTTCTCTTCACTTTTTTTAGAAAAGTTTGAGAAGGATGGGTAATGTCATACTTAAAAGCTTGGTAGAATTTATTACTGAAATAATCTGGTCCTGTGATTTTGTTTTGGAGGAAACTTATTTTGGTTTCAATTTCTTTGTCGGTGATTGATTTGTCCAGGTTTTCTATTTATTCTTGATTGAGTCAGAAGAGGTTGTAAGATTCCGAACATTTGTCCATTTCTTCAATGTTTTCTAACTAAGTTCCTCGTATGATCCTTTATATCTCCGTCATACTCATTTTATTTTCTCTCCTTTTATTTTTATTCTGTTTACTAGGATTTTCACCTTTTTTTCTGAGAGAATGAAGTTAAGGGTTTGTCAGTTTTCTTTATCTCTTGTGAAGAGGAGTAGTCTTGTGGGGTAAGAAGCTGGTTTTGCTCAGGGTTGACTTATGGCTCTGTGCTAAGGAATACCTTTTGATGATTTATTGGGAACCATATGGGTTATTGGTATCAGAAAGTTGACCATGTCCAGTGAAAGACATGTCTTCTCTTTCTCTCCAGCTCCTTGTTTATTTATTTAAATTTTTTGAAGAAACAACTCTTGGTTTCATTATTCCCTTGTTTTATTTCTGAGTTCTATTTTATTTGTGCCATCAATTATTTTGTTATCTTCTTTCTTCTATCTACTTTTGGTTTGATTTATTGCTTGTTTTCTAATTTCTTTAGATATGTGATTAGGTTGTTTATTCGCATCTTTCTTTTTTTTAAAATTTTTAATTAGTGAATCACCGTGAGGTACTGTTACAAACTTGTCACTGTCCTCCTGTTGTTCATTGACTTGCTCGAGCAGGCCCAGTAACATATCCATGGTGATACTTGTTACTGTGTTTGGCATATCGAATACATCACGGGTAGCTTGACAGGCTTTGCTGTGCGGACGAGATACTCTCGGTAGCTTGCCAGGCTCTTCGAGAGGGGTGGAGAAATCAAACTCTGGTCAGCCATGTCGGCTGCATGCAAGGCAAAGGCCCTACTGCTGTGCTATCAAACTTATGAAGATTCTTATTTTAGTCATACAATAATTATTTACCCATTCCTCCACCAGTGCCCATTGTCCTCCACCAATGTTTCCAATATTCTCCACCCCCACCCGATCCCACCTATCCCACCCCGTGTCGCCTCTTGGCAGGGCATTCCCTTTTGTTCTCTCTCATTTTGGGTGTTGTAGTTTGCAATAGAGGTATTGAGTGATCATTGTGTTCGATCCATAATCTACATTTGGTGTGCATCTCCCAAAATGAACAAGTCCTCCAAACATCTTTTACTTGGTGTTCCTTTCTCTATCTGAGCTGCCTTTTCCCCCAGCATGTGAGGCCAGCTTCCAAGCCCTGGAGCATACATCCTGGTCCTTATCTCTACTACCCCTGGGAGTTAATATCCCATTCTGTTACTATATAGTTCACAGATAAGTGCAATATTTCTATGCCTGTCCATCTATTTCTAACTCATTTAAATTAACATGATACTTTCCATCTTGATCCACTTATATGAAAATTTCATGACTTCATCTTTTCTAACAGCTGCATAGTATTCCATTGTGTAGATGTACCAAAGTTTCTTTAACCAGTCATCTGTTCTTGGGCACTAGAGATTTTTCCAGATTTTGGCTATTGTAAACAGTGTAGCAATGAACATACATGTGCAGATTTTCATACAAAACTCAGAAGATTAATAATTAGGGTTTATTGTATGTTTAAAGTAGATGGTTACAAGTCCCTCCCCCGATGTCCCGACCTCTCTTTTACCCGGAATGACATCCTGTCTCTGAAGTTTCCCATCCTGGGAATGAAGTCTGTCTCTCCCCCATTAGTCTCCCATGAACGCTGACCAGGTCCCATCCTTGAGTCACTCTCTCTCCTGTTTTCAAAGCTTTCCTCAGTCTCCAGCCACGGGCCACAAGTGGCTGATGGAGGTCCCTGCTCTCAACCTTTTGCTGTACCCCTGCAGTCTCTGCCATCCCGTTCTGGCTTCCGTAGTCACGGACCATGGCCATGTGCATGTGGGTGAGTCTCCTGCGCGCAGCACCTTGTCACTACCTGGGTGTCTGAGCCCTTCCTGATCCTGAGCATTTCTGGGTGTCCATGTGTGTAAGTCTGTCCCTCTCTGGGTCTACCTGAACTCAGCCATCTGTCTGGGTGTTCTATCATACTACATGATCCCACATTCTGTGAAAAGAGGGAGGGTCAGGGAGGGAGTGAAGAGAAAGAGAGATGGGACTGGGGACTTCCTTTGATCTGCTACCATATTCCACCCCAGCCATTCCCTGATGTATTCTGATGGACGACCTGTTCCATGGGTGAGTTTTAAAGTGACCAACTAAATTCACTAGGCCCTCCACCTTTCTCCTTCAACTGTATCACCATATCTCAGTCCCTTTTGGCAATTTTTTTTTTCGGTTTATTTTGTGTGGTGTCCTTCAGGACTCTTGGGTCTTTTTGTAAATTTTAATTCAATTTTTATAAAGTTGTTCACAACAATTTATCATATTTAATAATGGTGAGTGGAAAACAATCCCATCACCATTACACCTTTCCTCAACTTATTTTGACTATTTCCAAACCCTACCCCCAAAGCAGAAATGAAATAATTTATTTTGTATTGCTTATTATGAATAATCCACTAAAAACAATCCAAAACACAGTGTGAATATTGTTGTATTTCACCTGGTGCCATTAAGGCCTTCTACAAGAGATTACTAAAATGTTGTTAAAGGTTAAGCCTTTTGTGTGTGTACATATATGTCTGTGTGTATATATATATGCATATATATATATTTCTTTTCCTCCCCCCTGAGATTGGTTGCCATCTACTTTAAACCCCATTAAATATCTTGTGCTACTATTGGTACATCAGTGGTGTAAAGTATGAGATGTCTCTCAGCTTCGAATATGGTTGTGCACTCCAGGAATTTTAAAATAAAAAATACGGTTATACAGCAAATTCACTCATGGGTCAGAACAGCCGTGAGCATGGCAGCAAAAACTCTTCAAAATATACATCTAAAATTAGTTATTTACAATAATTCTAAATATTTAATATCGGCGTTGAAAGAAACAGTTTCATTTTGGTTCAGTAACTTGCTAAAATAAATGTGATAAGATAAATACTATAAATTAAATAAAGAAGATTCAGAAATTCATGGAAAAACAATATTAAACCTACTATTAGTGTTTATTCTTAACACTGATATGGGTAAGCTACGTTGTGAGAATATCAAGCTCTCGTGATTATCTACTGTGATGATGATCTGTAATATATGGTAAATGAAGTTCATAAAAGCAGGAACCTCAGCAGTCCCAGAGCTTTTTGTCACTCATTAAACTTTCCAGGTGAGTCTAGGTTTCCAATCGACATTCCTGAAGCCTTTTTTGGAACCAGAAGCAGATTTTCCTCCCTTGTAACTGACAGTGTGCCTGACCTCTGCCATCTAAGTAGACCAAATTTCACATTCCAGACCCTCTACTTTCTCGTCCAAACTCACAGGCTTACAGCTGTACCCTGGACCCATAATTGCATCCCATATTGCTTGTTCCCTGAAGCACAGGCTCGCATGTGTACTGCAGCTGTACTTATTGCATCTCACAGTGCACACATTTGTATCTATTGTCTCTGAGTGAGGAACAGCAAGGAAAGAAAACAACAACACTCAGCTAAACCCTCCCAAACTCACAGAAGGCCTGAGGCAAAGGTTCACCCTCAGAAAATTCAGTGGGAAGCTGCATAGAAGCTCACCAGTCTCAATGAGTGAACATCCTGGAAGGCTGTACCAGTACCAACCAGCAGTTAAAATTCTTAGATACTGACTTTAGAGACATCATGTTAAAGTTGTTTAATGAACTCAAAGAATTGATGGTACAGGTAGTCAGAAAAGCACAAGAAGTTATGAAAGTGGAAATGAAAAACTGCAATCAGAAGTGACAGAAAAAGGGTCAGAAAGCCAGAGCAGCAAAATTATAGCAATCGAGAAAAAGATCAGTGAGCACCAAAATGAGATGCAGAAAAATTATAGTCAACAAATGTAAATGGAGACAATTCTGAAGAAAAATGAATGGATGCCAGCAAAATATGGGATGAATTCTAGAGGAACAATACAAGAATTATTGGAATCTCAGAGAAATAGGAAGATGAACTTGATGTCGTACAATTAGCAAAATAAATTATAGATAATAATTTCCCAGAGAATTGAAGAATATGTGCACCAAGATCCAAGAGTCCCAGTTAATGTCCATGATCCAGAGACTCAGAAATAAAGCCCTCAGAAGAGAGAGCAACATGGATCAACACACCTCAGAAATGTCTCTAGACCCCTTGCCTGTCTGTCTCTTTGAGGCAAACCAGAGGGGCAAGTAAGTTCCCCTCTCTACCCTAACAGAGGCCCCAGAGGAGAAAACCTCCAGCAACTAATTTTGTTTTTCCATTAATTTTTGAATCTTGTTTATTTAAGTTATAGTATATACTTTATAGCATTTATTTTAGCAAGTTATTGAACCGAAATGAAACTGTTTCTTTCAATGACGATATAAAATATTTAAAATTATTGTAAATAACTAATTTTAGATGTATATTTTGAAGAGTTTTGTTTACTTGCATCAATACTAGTTATGGTATTTGCTAAGAAAATTTTGTTTGAAAAGCTGAATGTGTTTATATAGTTATGGTCACTTCTTAAAAGAAAGTTTAAAACAGTTGAAATTTAGTGATGGTAAATCATCATAGATATATCATTATATATATATATATATATATGCTTAGTGTAGTTTGAATTGATCTGAAATGAAGGAAACAAAATTAAAGAAAGTTATAACTTTATTAAAATAAGTCACAATTTGTGAATTTAAATAGAAGAGTAGGTATTTAGAAATCCATATATGTAGATGTAATTGTATATAAATCAGAATAATGGATACTTATAAAATAATCCTTTTTACATTAACAGCTTAAGTAGCCTCTTTGCTTTCTTTCTGTTCATCTTAACAATGATTGTATATAATATCACACAAGTAAGTAAAACTCATTCAGATATTCAAACACTATAAATGAAGATTCTCAATTAGTGAGAGCTGGAGTGTCACTATATTAAAAACAAACAAACAAAATGATGATTATAATGTGACAATGCATACAAAATTTAAAGTCCATACTTAAAATTAAATGTTATTTTCTCATCATTTCACAGCTACAGTGTACGTTGAACTTATAATGTTGAAATTTGATGTCAAATACTCCCTACCTGGGGTGGGGAATCGAACCTGGGTCAGCGGCATGCAAGGCAAACATCATACCCACTGTGCTATCGCTCCAGCCCAAAGAACCTAGAACCTCCAGGGTCCATGATCCAGAGACACAAAAAAAATCTCCAAACCGAGCAGCTCATTGCAGAGTTGTCTCTGGATTTTTAGCCAGCCTAACTCTACCCAGGTGCCTTAGACAGGTGTAGGGGTTGTCCCTCCACCTGTCCCTAAAAACCCCGGTAGCTCCCAACTTTCAGAACCCAATGAGAAGTGCAGATACGAGAGTTTGTGATGGCAAACTCCAGGCCTCAAGGGACAGGGAATGAGCCGGTTCCCCTTAGCCCCCATCCCCATGGGACCCTGTCTCCAGGCTAATACATAAGCTCCTTAAGGGCCATGATCCAGAGACACACAAAAGGTCTCCAAAAAAGCAGCTTGCTGTTGAAATTTCTTCAGACACTAATTATCTGAAAATTTGAAGTCAATATAACATTTAATAAATTTAGTTATAAAGGATAGTGGAATACTTTTGCATGATACAACAAGGATGAAATTTGAAAAGCTGTCCATTGAATAAAAGCAAAAGCGTATGGTCTCATATTGTTTGGTTCCATATACATGAAATGTCCATAATAGAAAAATTCAGAGAGAAATACCTGAAGTTAGGAGGTGTGGTGCAGAAAAAAAGGATTTAATGTTTGTGGTGTTTCCCTGTAGAATGATGAAAATATTGTGGAAGTAGATAGTGATGATACAATGTACTAAATTTCCCTTGAATTCTTAATAAAATAAAACAAAGGATCCCAGTCCCTCTTGATAGCTTTTAGGTGATTCTGCTGTTCTCTTATCGTAGGATGTAAATTTCAGAGAGATGATAACCTAATGAATATAAACATTTTGATAGACTTATAATTTACTTTGGTCTCAGGCTTGATCACATTCTACTTATAGTGGATGGCTTTAGAGGAAATTAATTATATACATGATGATAGTATAATATTTATATGTTCTTGTCATTAACTTTGGGCTGAAGCGATAGCACAGGGGTAGGGCATTTGCCTCGCATGCAGCCAACATGGCCGACCCGAGTTCAATTCCTCCGCCCTTCTCAGAGAGCCAGGCAAGCTACTGAGGGTATCTCGCCCGCACGGCAAAGCCTGGCAAGCTACCCATGACGTATTCAATATGCCAAACACAGTAACAATTGTCACAATGGTGACGTTACTGGGCCCGTTCGAGCAAATCGATGAACGGGAGGACAGTCATTAACTTTAGATATTTATATGAAATCTAAAATATATCTGTAATAAATTTATATAAAATAACATTTATTTGTCACATATAGCCATAAAGTTATATAAAATGTGAGATGTATACAGATATGTAAATATTAATACATATTCACATAACATATTCATATTTACATATCTATTTAAATAATGTACTTGAATGATACATTACTTATAGTATACATAAATGTACTTATAGTATACATAAGTATGCACTATTAGATAACATATATAATACATTAATTGCATAATTAATATTCTTATATATTTTATTTGGGATCTATACCAGACAGTGCTCAGTGGTTACCCCTGATTCTTCACTCAGGGATCACCTCTGGTGAGTTGGTGGGAGCATACGGTTTTCTGGGGATTAAACCCAGATCTGTGTGTGCAAGATGTGCCCTACCCACTGCACTCTCTCTCTGGCACCAATATATCTATATATTGCAATTATACATTGCACATATATTTACTATTTTGGGGTGTTTTCACACATAATATTTATGCATGTATAGTCTAAAAAGAATCTGTTAAGGTGCCATGATTAACAACGTTATTCCTGGTTGAATTTTAAGCTCAGCACTAATCCTTCCACTGCTGTTGACTTTCTTTCCCTGGTCCGCTCCCTCCAACACCCTAGTCTGCCCACTGGAAGACACAATTTTAAGTTTGGTTGTTTCAGCTGGTTCTCATGTTTTCAGTGTTGGCGGCTCTGTGGTTTAGATGTATGCATGTAATACAGCTCTACACCACCCATGTGCCCAAATCCCCTTGTTATCTCCCATTTACCTCTTCTTAATCTTCTCGATTTTTTTTTTCCTTCCCTGGGTTTTCTCATATTATACTGGGTCAAGGTTAATCTAGGTATCCCCCCTTTAATATCTTGTATTCCATGAGCCTGTTATTCTATATACCACTGATACATGAGATTATTCAGTATTTGTTCTTCTTCTGACTCACTTCATCTTAACATGATATCCTCCAGTTCCATCCAAGATGCAGTGAATTGCAATCTTTCATCCTTCCTTGCAGCTGTGTAGTATTCTATCATGAGTATACACTACACTTTCATTATTCACTCATCTGTTAGTGAATACCTAGGTTGATTCCACACCCCAGCTATTGTGCTTGTTCAGTGCTTTAATGAATAATGGTGCAGTGAATAATTAGGCAACACATTACATAATGTGTTAACTATGTAATTAATAATATTATTTGTATCATTTTAACTCTGAATATTTTATTTTATATTTGAACCTTCAATAAATAACTTATCTATATCTTAATTTCAAATATATACACATTATATATCTCCATAAGTATATAAAATCTAATTTGTCTTCCATTTCAGTGTATATAAATATAAAAAATACACAGTTTAATACACAGTATATATCTGTGTATGAACAACACCATGATTTAATGTTTATATACATTAATGAATTTCAAATGTATAAAAAATATATCCTAGTCATGTATGTGTAAATAAACATACCTGCATATATACAAAGAAAAGTACTTATTTAAGCAAATGAACAGACTTCTATATAATAAAAATATTTGTGTCTCACTGTTTTACTAGGTGCAAGTATGTTTAAAACATCTACTTCTTTTAATGGTAGGTTGTTTAAATTTTAAACATTTTTGCCATTATTCGGATCCAAAAGTATATGTCAAATAAGATTCTAGGGAGAAAGACATTTCAATATGTACATTAAATATACAAAATTTATTTTTAAATCCATGAATTATTTCTGAAGTGTGTCATAGAAATTTTGGGATCCATAAATGAATCAACATGAGAAACATGGTAGTCTGACGTGAGAGTGCGCTCCCACTGATTGTAAATTCTGATAGTTAAAACAGCAATTGACTAAATATTATAGGTAAGGTAAAGGTAAAGGTAAAGGTAAAGGCCCTCCCGTTGATCGTCGATTTGCTCGAGCGGGCCCAGTAATGTCTCCATTGGAAACTTTGTTGTTACTGTGTCTGGCACATCGAATACTCTCGGTAGCTTGCCGGGCTCTCCGAGAGGGGCGGAAGAATCGAACTCGGGTCGGCCATGTTGGCCGCTTGTAAGGCAAGCGCCCTACCCGCCATATAGCAATTGACTAAATCTTATAGAGTTAGCCAAAGTGTATATTTTAGTTTATATAAGCAAGTGGCAAAATTTAGCATTTTGGATACTTATATGGTAACTTTCAATCCCACTCTTAAAAACATGGAAGTCTCACAGGACATAAAGAAAAGGCTATAGAATAGACTGCACTGTTCTCGTCCGGGATCTGGATTTTATAGTCTGAGTCTTGGCCGCTGATGGGATTACACGGCGCCAGGGGGCCAGGTGGTGGGTGTGACCCCCGCCTACTGGAATTTGGAGGATCTGGGTGGAAGATGCTCGACTCCAATTCGAGTAGGCTTGGAGGTCTCGGCCCCGGAACCCGCGTAGCTTTGTCCCTCTGCCAGTACCTTCATGTGTGCGGAGAGTGGTCTCAGCATGGTGGTGGCTGGTCCTGGAGGTCTTTGGCTGCCAGAGCCCTGGTCGGGGCGGGGAGGAAAGCTCAACCCGCTCCCCTCTGAGGGGCTCCGGGAAGGAACACCCAGGCGCGGGGGCAGAGACTGCACTGTTCTCGTCCGGGATCTGGATTTTATAGTCTCTGAGTCTTGGCCGCTGATGGGATTACACGGCGCCAGGGGGCCAGGTGGTGGGTGTGCTATCCGCACACATGAAGGTACTGGCAGAGGGACAAAGCCACGCGGGTTCCGGGGCCGAGACCTCCAAGCCTACTCGAATTGGAGTCGAGCATCTTCCACCCAGATCCTCCAAATTCCAGTAGGCGGGGGTCACACCCACCACCTGGCCCCCTGACGCCGTGTATTCCCATCAGCGGCCAAGACTCAGAGACTATAAAATCCAGATCCCGGACATCTTAACAGAACTTTTTTTTATGACACCTTATTGTCTTATTCCTACTTTGGACAAACTTGCAGGCTATCGAATGTAGCCTGCCCACAGGGCAGAGTCTGGCAAACTCCCCGTGGTGTACCAAATATGCCAAATACCAGTAACAATGATGGGTCTCCTTCTCCTAAATAGCCTTGAATATAATCTCAGGGATAGGATGAAAGAGACGTTACTGGGGCCTGCTCGAGGCAATCAACGAATAACAGGATGATGAAATGAAATGAAAAATAGAATAGACTTGACCCCAGGTCATGTTTTGCATACACCTGACAAAGATTTGATTTTAATAACCATGATAAGATAAGAAGCAGAGATCAAACTTATCTGTACAGGATGGGAGTTACACCTAAAACCTTCATATTTAATGAAAGAGTGAATAAGGATAATAACTACTGGTAAAAAAGAACAAGAGAAAATTCTCTTGCTTCTAGTTGGGGTATGAAAAAGCTAAAGAAATGAGAATTTGGGACTCTGAATCTCCATTCACAGTGATTGGTTGAAAATGTATCCGTCTTTCTGAAGATGGAAATAGAGAAAATAAAGTGAATCATCAAAGTTGTATCTGGATTCAAAATCACAAAAAGTTTTGCCTATGTTTCCCTTAATATAACTTATGGATTCAGTTATGATATTGACATCTTTCATTTATTTTGAATTAACTTTTATGCATGTGTGAGATAGGGGGTCTGAGTTCCTAATGACATTGGATGAAGAAATTTTTCTTGCTCCACTTCATGTGATCTGCTCCTTTGTCATAGGTAGCTCTACATATATCTGATGATCAGTCTTTTGGTTCTCAGGACTATTCCATTAGTCCTTACTTTAGATCCACACTGGTATGAGGGACTAATTTATTGATGCTGAAATTTGAATTTCCCTGATAAAAAAAATGTACCTAACTTATTATCAGGGAAATTCAATCACAACATTAATGAAATAGAACCTCACACCAGCAAGACTAGCACATATCAAAAAGAATAAAAACAATTAGTGTTAGCAGGAATGTGGGAGGAAAGAAACTGCTGGTGGACATGTCAACTGATTCAACATTTGTTGAAAACAGAAACTAATAATTCAACTTTCATATGACCTAGAAATTTAACTTTGGGGTACCTTCACCAATGGCACAATAACTCTATTCTGAAAAGATCATGTATGCTCTTATGTTCATTGCAGCACTGTTTACAACTGCTAGAATCTGGAAACAACCAAGTGTCCAAGAATGGATGATTGTGTATAAAAAACCTGGTTATATATAGAGTGGAATATATGCTGCTACTTGTCTATAAGAAAAAGATGAAGTCATGCAGTTGGGTGCTAATTTGAAGTATCTGATTCAAATCAAGCTGGTGAATGACCAAAGATTACAAAACCTGATAAAGCAGGGGGAGGGGGAGTGTGAGGAGGAAGAAAGGAAGGAAAGACAGAAGGAAAACAAGGGAGGACGGGAGGAAGGAAGGAAGGAAGGAAGGAAGGAAGGAAGGAAGAGGAAAAGAAGGAAAGTTCCCAGAAATTTAGGTCTTAAAACTAAAATTCTTTCTTAAGAAGTATATCTTAAACCTGACTTAGAGGATTTCCACAGATAATGTTTATATAAACATTGTAAAAACAATTATAAAATAAATTATTAAATAAAGCAATACCGGGACTGGAGCGATAGCACAGCAGTAGGGCATTCGCCTTACAAGCGGCCAACATGGCCGACCAGAGTTCGATTCCTCTGCCCCTCTCGGAGAGCCCAGCAAGCTACCGAGAGTATTCGATATGCCAGACACAGTAGCAACAAACTCTCCAATGGAGACGTTACTGGGCCCGCTCGAGCAAAAAGCAATACCAATCTATAATAAATACCATAATTATATATATATCAGAAAAGGCATCAGATGTTATAATTATCAAATGATCCATAGCAAAAAAGTACATCTGTGTATAAATATATGTACATATATGTATTTGGAATTTGAGAAAGGAATGATTTTATAAATAACTGGGTAGAATCTTTTAAAATTTAAAGACACATAATTTAAACTCAGTGGTTGGGTAAAATGGCAGATTAAAAATAGAAAAATAATGAAATGATGGTGCTCTTAGCAATGTAGTGGATCTTTTTTTTTTTTTTTGCTATATATAAATAGATTGATTCTGGGGTGAGATGGGTGAGATTGGGGGAAGCAAATTTGTAATGCATTACTTGCCCTGTAGCAAGTACAGGATATTTCAAAGAACGTTTACCCAAAGATAGTAGAAAATAACAAAAGATGACTTGTCAGTGATAAGTGTCAATAACTGATATAGAGTGAATTAAGCTTTGGACCATAAACAAACCTTGGTTTGTTTTTGGCTTTTTGTTTGTTTGGTTGGCTTGGGGTCTACGTTTATTATTGCTCAGGAATTATTCCTGGCTTGGAATTAAGGGATATGGCAGGTCTCAGGGACCATGTGAAGTGCTGAGGAACAAACGCATTTGTACAAGTCAAACATCTTACTGCTATACTCTCTCCGTGTATGTGTGTGTATTTGTGTGTGTATATGTATATATATATATATACATACACAAATATATATGTGTGTGTATATATATGCACACAAATATGTGTGTGATCTAATACTTCAATTAAGGTGAAAACTTTAAAGATACTTATATATGTATAAACTAAATGAGAGAAGAAGAGAAGAGATGAACAGAAACTTCCTCAAAGCACTGTACCACTATAGCACTGTCCTCCCGTTTTTCATCGATTTGCTCGAGTGGGCCCAGTAACGTCTCCATTGTGAGACTTCTCGTTACTCTGTTTGGCACATCGACTACATCATGGGTAGCTTGCCAGGCTTTGCTGTGCGGGCAAGATACTCTCGGTAGCTTGCCTGGCTCTCCGAGAGGGGTGGAGGAATCTAACCCGGCTCAGCCGGTCAGCTGCACGCAAGGCAAACGCCCTACCGCTTGTGCTATTCTCCAGCCTCATAAATTTTATTTAAAATTTAAAGTGCTATCAAAATTTAAATGAAAATGTCACTAAATCAAGACAATAAGCAAGAGAACATTTTACAAATGTAGATAACTATAATATTCAGAGAACTGAATAGATCGGAGAAAAAGTATAAAATTAAGGTGACAAGCAGTTCAAACTTGTATTCTTTGAAAACATTTAATAATGAATAAGCACTTTGCTTAAGAAAAAAATGAAAATATACAAGGACAACAAAACAAAACAAATAGGACAAAGTTACAGAGGAGATGAAGAAAATATATGAAGGACCAAGAAGATGACACAAAGGGCTGGGGAGCAAAGTATGCATGCTTGTCGAAGCACAAATTTGATCCTAGGCACTGCATGGTCTCATTAGCCCTGCTGGTCTGACCCCAAAACAAAAGCAAACAAAAAATAACATATGACATACTAATGAAGTTGATTCTTTTATTATAAAACTATTTTAAAATCTATAACTTTCCCTTGCAATTATATCTTTGGAAATAAAAATAAATCTCAGAACATTATGCATCTACCCTTAATGCGCTTGGTCCCTATGTCCTGCTGCTTCTCATCAATCTCTTGCTTTATATTCCTAGATGAGATTGAAGATAAAAGGTAGGTAAGTTTTCTGTTTAGAGATTGTAGCATTGTAGCACTGTCCTCCCGTTGTTCATCGATTAGCTCGAGCGGGCCCAGTAACGTCTCCATTGTGAGACTTGTAACTGTGTTTGGCATATCGAATACATCGCAGGTAGCTTGCCAGGCTTTGGCGTGTGGGCAAAATACTCGAGATTGTAGAGATTGTAGAGATAAGTATTGATGAGATAAATATTTGCTAAATGCTAAAACAGAACAGATATTTTTCAAGCTAATCATATTTTTTTCTTGATTTCATAGTGGATCAACAGTCAAAATACTTTCAATAACACAAGTTAAGTAAAGTTATTTTTATTACAAAACAGAATCTGGTAGTTTTCCTCAGAGAAAAACTGGTAAGCAAATGTGGAAATTTCTGTAGATTTTTAAAGAAAGACAATCTTGTGTTGGAGGATAATTTTTCTTCTCTCATTGTAGAAATGAATGATTCTTGTGCTAAGACAAAATGTGAATGTGAAATGGAGAAAATACCTGATTTGAACTGTAGATTTGGGTAGTATGAGCTATATAATTCAAGATTAGTTGTGTAATATTACTCAATCTCACTTAATGCTTATCTTACAAGATGTTATGCAGATGAATGTTCTGTGTTTCATCTCTGTTGTGTGCTGTTGCCATTGTTATTATTGAATAAGTTTATGTCCTTAAGTAATTCACCATGAAGAGAGTTACCTTCGTGCTGAGAGAGTCCAGAGGGATCAATAGTATCTATATTGTAGATGTGAGGCTGCAAGTTATGTCCTTGCATCTTCGTACAGCTCTAAGCTTGCTTCACGCTGCACGGCCACTTGAGATCTCTGGTAATGCCACAAAAGGTCTCTCCTCTTCCACAATCTAGTCTGTGTGAACACTGCGATGATAAACTTTGACTCCGATGACCCCCACAGCTAACCCATGTGAGCCTGGGTGACTCACTCACAGCACTGCACCAAGTCTGTGATCCTCAGTGAGCACCTCAGCCAAGCAACCAGCAACCTAATCAAATTGAATACTCATGGTTAGCCACTTCAGTGATGTTAGGAAGGGAGGATAAGGAAGTGAATGTTTAAAATAACTCATCTGTCTTGGATGAAATTTGTCCATTGCCTCAAATTTATCTTGAATATTTCAGAACGTGATATATTTGGAGGTAGACTTTTTGGGGGGGTGGGTTGGGTTGGGGGTGGCAGGCTGAGATGCTCAGGCCTTAGTCCTGACTCTGCACTCAGGAATCACTCCTGGTGGGTCTCAGGGAACTGTATGGGGTGCCGAGGATCAAACTTGGACTGGCCAAGTGCAAAAAGCCCCCTACCTACTATCCTATTTCTCTGGCCCTTGGAAGTAATCTTTTTTGTTTGGTTGTTGGTTTTAGTTTTGGGATCACACTTGTCTGTGCTCAGGGCTTACTCCTGGATCTGCTCTCAAGGCTTACTTCTGGCTGGGCTCTGGGGACCTTTGTGGTGCCAGGGATCAAACTCAGGTCAATCACATACAATGCAAATGCAATAACAGCTGTGCTATTTCTCCTATTGTAGAAGTAGTCTTTAAAAAAGCAACTAAGGGGTCCAGAGAGATAGTACATGGGTAGGGTGTTTGCTTTGCATGTAGTGAACACAGGTGTGATCCCCAGAATCCCATATGGTCACCTGAGCACCAGCAATGGTGACTCCTGAGTACAGAAACAGAATTAAGCCCTGTGCACAGCTGGGTGTGGCCTCCAAAACAAAAATAACACAAAATCAAAGAAGTGATTAAGTTTAAAGAAGATCCCCAGGGTGAACGCCAACATAATCTTATTGGAAGAAAAATATCGGACATGAATATACAGAAGGAAGACCATATGAAAATATAATAATTTTCACTTACAAGTCAAGGGAAAAGGCAACAGAAGAAAGTAGCCTAACAGCAACTAATCTTAGATGTCTAACCTCCAGAAGTGAGAAAATATGATTTAACCCACTTGCCGATGATACTTTGTTATGACAGAGCTAACAATTTAATACACCAATATAGTTCAGAATGGCAGGATATGAACAGTTCTGAGAGCATTTCTGGGGCATCAACACAAAGAACACGTCAAATCAGAGTTGAAAGAAATTTCCCACAGTGTGTGATGGGCGGGTTCGCATTGAGGGAATAAAGTTCACCAGAGAACATAGACATCATCACAGGAATTTTCAGTTCTGTGGACCACAGGACCGTAGATAACTTGGAGTAGAGTGAGAGAAGAGAAGTAGATGGAGAGAGAAAGAGGGCAGGCAAGACGAAGTCAGATGTAACATGCCAACCAAAGGCAGGAGTGTGCTGAATGCTGTGTTTTCACAGAAATAACTTCAACTTTACACTGAATCAAGAACAATCTAGCGTCCTCTGAAGCCCAGCATTCAGACAGCTACTCCTGGTACAACTAACTTTAAGATAATTTTTCTGAAGGTGAACCTTGCTGAAACTGATACTGGCCACTACAAAAATTCCCTAGGAACAACAAAGGGAGTAGAAAAGCTACTATTGTGGGTACATGTACCCACAATTTTAGTCACTAACCAACTAGTTTGAGCTATTACGCCCCATAACCTACCAGATACCAGCAGATGTGAACCGTTGGCCAGAGCAGGACTTTATAATATCACTAAAAATCACCTGCTTTCATCAGGTGCATTAATATTTCAAAGGCTTAAGATCACCAGAATGTTAGGATGCTAATGTAAGCAGGGCTCAAAAAACAGCTACGAAATTTTCCTGCCATTTTAAAGTGGTGTTTTTCTCTGCTTCAGTGTTTGCTTGGTTTCCTGTAAATTTTGGATGTTTTCTAAAGTTGATTTTGACAGTTTCTGCTTGTTTTTCAATGCTTCTGTGGGGAGTTATTTACCATTTTGCTGATGTGACTGTATCAATGGCTCTGAGTGTTTATATTGCAAGTGGTTAAAAACAATTTATTGGGAAATACTATGGAGAATTCTGTCTGTAGAAGTTTAAGACTGAATTAGAGAAAGGGAAAAAAGGATAGAGAGTCCAGGTCTCTTCTTGTGTTTAGAGTAGAGAAAAATTCCAAGAAGAGGGAAGTCTTATACAATGTTATAGATAATAAGATATTAATAAATAATGAATTTTAGAGCATAGAATACAATATGATATGTACAGTATATATTTTTAATGAACTGTGCATATTGCTGGATACTCTCCAGAAAGTGCCCCAATTAACTTCACTGTATTATGCCTTCAGTTCTTGAGTCCTTCTGTAGTTTCCTATTACACCGAACTTTGTCTGACCTATTCTGTTATTAGAATGAAATAAAAGTGATGTTAGATGACCTGTGACTAGATTAAGACTCAACATTAAACCACCTTTTCTTTTTTTTTAATTTTTTTTGCTTTTTGGGTCATACCCAGCGATGCACAGGGGTTACTCCTGGCTCAGTAATCATTTTATGCATATTTCTTAGAATAGGAAATAAAAACAATAAGAAAAATTTACATGGTAATGTACTTCATTGAGTTGGAATAAGAATAGGAGAAAATCAGGTTACTAGAAGGAAAATAAAACTAAGAAGACAAAAAATTCCAAAGCAAGTGAAAAATAAAAGCAAAACTAAAAACTGAAAGCAATGTGAAAAATAAATGTAAAAATTTAGTAATGTGGAGAACAGAAAACCAAGATGCATATTTGAGTGACCTTGGGGGCCACACCCGGAGGTGCTCAAGTCTTACTCCTTGCTTTATCCTAATGTATCACCCCAGGAGGGACTCGGGGGGAATATTAGGTGTCTGAAATTGAACTTGCATTGTCAGCATGGAAAGAAAATGCCTATCAAATCTCAAATATCTCAAATTCTTGAATTTGAGATATAATACATTGGGATATAATACATTGAGATATAATCCAATACATTGAGATATAATACATTGAGATCCATAATCTCAATATAATACATTGAGATATAATATATTCCAGAATTTGAGTGGTTTGAAAGCAGGGAATATTTGCTCTCCCTTCATATTTTTTTGTATTTTGTTTGGGCCACACTCCAGTAGTGCTCAGGGCTTACTCCTCATTCTGCACTAAGGGATCACTCCTGGCATGGCTCAGGGGACCAGATCAGGTGACAGGGATCAAACCTGGATTAGCTTTGTGCAAGGCAAGTACCCTGTCCATTGTAGTATCAATTTGACCCTTTGGTTTCTATTATATCTGGAGCGCTTCCATACTTTTTTTATTTATTTTTTTGAGTATGAGTTTTTAAATTGTCAGAGAAAAAGGTGGTTCTCATTATTTTTAGATAAGGAACCAAGAGCAGCTAAAGTATCTTTGTTCTGATCTCTAGTTGAAGTCATTTCTTGGAAAGAAGAAATGCCCAGTGTAATTTACTTCAAAGTACTTTTGTGGAGGAAATAGAGAAAAAAAGATGCATAATTTTATTCTCTTAAATTAAAAATGCATGCAGTGAGCCAAATTTTTAACATAAAATCTTTTTCATATTTATTAACACTGTAGCTACATCCGTGAGAAGCTGATTATAGAATTCTGAAAAAATTACAGAATTGAGTTAAGAAAGAACAACAAAAGCTTCATGTACACTGTTGAAATAATAGTACACTTGGTTGATTTCATTTACTCTTATAAAACTCTCATTAATTTTAGTGAAAACTCTATTGAGTATATATAACTGTGGGCTAAGGAAATCTAAGCCTTCTCGGCCGCTCATATTTTCTTGGGTCATTTAATAAAGACTAAACGTCGGGGTACTGGGAAAAGTTGTGGGAAAATCAATCTCTCCCATACAAAGAAATACTCTCAAAAGCATATGAACTGTTGTAGTTACTTTGCTCTCCTAGCCTCTAATATCTTAGTCTTAACCTTGGCCCTACATGGAGCGTAATTCTTTTTCAAGTCGCTACCAATATTATCCCGTACATGCGTGTTGAAACAGAGAAAACCAACTCGTTTTCTCTTCTTTCAGCTAGTACCTTTATCCAAAAATCCAGTTGGGTTGTTATTGTTTAACCTTGCCTGACAAAGGACTTTCAGAATTTTCTTATTGTTTGAAATTTTGATCGAAGTGTATAAAATAAAAGACGTGATAATCATACATACCGATGTGTATGAGTATGTGGACTAAATATATTAAAGTACGTGAAAAAAATTTCAAAAGATAACATACCAGTTTTCTTGTCATTTTATTTTGGAAGTAAGAAAATAAATTGTCAATTAATTGTTTCTAGTTAGCTTACTGTTCAAAAGCTCCTTTTATTCATATTTATACAAAATAAAACACACTTTACCTTGAATTACTTATAATGATTTTCTTGGCCTACCTTTGAAAGAAATTAAGTGTATTAAAAATTAAGTGTATTAGCAATTTTAAAGTAGTGCATTTTGTTTAACTTTGTGAAATAAATGGTAGGCATGCAAACTGGGAATATGGAAAGGTATTTAAACTATTGTATGATTAAGTCAGGATGAAGTGATCTGAAAAGAGATGGTGAGTATAATGTGAGCAGAAGTGGGAGAACATAGATTAATACAAAGAAGGAAGGAATTTTGTCAAAGGGAGAGAATTCAACAATAGAGTAGGTTTTATTGAAAGAAGCTGGGATGGAACCAGGGCTAGCTACATGCAAGGCAAGCACTTTATCCCCTGTACTATTTCCTTTGACATTTCAGTATACATTTGTTAATATACTCAAAACTACAATCAATAGTTCTTCTTTGTTCTCTATTAGTTCTGATTTTTTTTATTTTTGGGGTCACACCTTGTGATGCTCAGGGGTTACATCTGGCTCTGTACTCAGAAATTGCTCCTGGAGGTGCTCGGAGGACCATATAGGGTGTTTGGAATTGACCCCAGTCGGCTGCGTGCAAGGCAAACACCCTACCTGCTGTACTATTGCTCCAGCCCCCTAGTTTTGACTTTCAACAAAGACTGTTTTACAACTTATAGGTGAATTCCTATAATTAATGGGCCTTTTTAATTAATATCTTAAAATAATTAAAAGCCTTGTTGGTGCTGGATTCATACTGTTCACCTAATAGGACAGATAATTCAAAGGTGACTGTGTTTCCATGGATCCATTCCCAGTATCCAAACAAAAGAATAAATCCTACTTTCATTGCCCTAAAGAATAAAGTGTTCTTTAATGATGAGATTCTAAGATTTAGAAATCACTATTCAAACAAATACATTTGTTCATCTAATATTATTAATTTTTTGGAGGGATGTTGGGTTACACTCTGGCTCTGTTCTCAAGGATGGAGTTTGGGGGATGAGATGTGGTGCCAAAGATGGTTCCTGTGTTGACCCAAACAAAAAGCCTGTCCTTACCTGGGGTACTGTCTCTCAGTCTCCTCTCCCACTTTATAATTTTTTGTTCAAAATAACCACTAAAAAACTGCATCAAAACAGTTCCTTTGGCTCTGTCCAAAGGAATTGGTTGTAGAGTAATTCAAACATAGGCAGTTCACCATCCAAAAAAATGTTTTAGATTCTTCATATGTACTACATTTATGAGTTTTTTTCTGAGTGGTGATTATATATCCATATATATATATATAACTTATATATCACTTGATCACTTGATACCCCGTTACTCATCGATTTACTCGAGTGGGTGCCAGTAACGTCTCCATTTATCCCTGTTGCGTGCTAGCATAGTCCAGTGGCAACTGCTTGTTCTAGGAACATGCAGATGCAGAGCCTCAAACTGATCATTCAGGGTCTTGACAAAGAAGTGGGAGCATATTTAGGTGGGTGTCCACGTGATCTTTTGATGTCCCGTGGAATTCAATCAGTAATGGCTCTAGTCCAATGGTCATCTCTAAACCTTATTACTTGTCCAGCCCATCTGATTTTTGATGCCTTGGCAAATGAGACAGCGTCCCAGATTCTTGAGCATTGACGGAGATCGGAACTCCGGATTCTATCTCTCGTTTGAGTGAAGCATGATACTCCAAGCACAGCTCTTTCGATTCCTCTTTGAGAGACCCAAATAGCGTTCTCATCCTGTTTTCGTAGGGCCCAGGTATCTGAGGCATATGTTAATGCAGGAAGAACAGTGAAATCGAGGAGATGTGCTCTGAGCTAGAGGTTCTTTGTCCTCTTAGTTATTTCTTCAACGCTCTTGAAGGCATTCCAAGCCGCTCTCTTCCTCCTGCATAACTCAGGTGCCAGGTCATTCATCATGTTGATTTCTCGGCCTAGGTATATATAACTGTTGCATTCGGAGATGGTGGTTCCGTTGAGAGCGAATGGAGCGTCAGGAACGAGGCTGTTTCTCATAAACATTGTCTTCGTAAGATTCAGCTGTAGTCCGACCTTTACACTCTCATGGTCCACTGTACTGAATAAAAACTGGAGGAACCGCCAATGCATTCAAAAGTGTGTGTAGTGAGAGACTGTGAGCACAACCTTTTAAATTGTTGAGGCACAAGCATCTAGAAATGTGTTTCGAACATTTAATTTGACCAACCAGAATAATGACAATCACTCTGGAAATGTAGCTAAATCTGAGCAGATAAATGAAGTTGCCAAAAGGGCCTGGGTCCATTAACATCACAGAAAGCACAGCCCTCAGCTTCCTCTTTTACTCTCCAGTTTAGTCCTTTTCTTTGGATCACAGCTTTTACTAATGTTGTTAGAGCATTTCTTTCAATGGCAATGTTTCATCTAATCCTTAACAATTTCCCATCATATTGGACCAGGAATAACTTCCCTTCTAGCATTGCCCATTATTTCTCTTTGGAAGTTTTCTTATTAATAAAAAATATTCTTTGAATGTGGTATAAGTTCCATAACTGAACAATATTAAAGGGCGGTCTTTCTAGCTATGGATCCACTTGGTCATTTTCCTTAATTATCTCGTTATTTGCTTTTTGATGGTCCCTGCAGTGCATAAGTACTGTTTCTTTTGTGGTCTGGACTGTTTCCAAGCATTTTAAAATTTCCTCCCTATGCTTTATTGGACAATTTTTATTTGCTAAAAATCCTCCCTCTTTCCAAATATATGCATGTGCTTGAGAACTAACAACATATTTAGAATCAATATAGGTGTTTATTGTAAGTCTTTCTGCCAATTGGCAGGCTTGGGTAAGAACAATTATTTCTTTCTTTTGAGTTGAAGTTCCCATGGCAAGGCTGTGGTTTTCATTATTCATGAAACTAGTGGAAATCCTTTTCTTCTTACTCAATCTGCCCAGCAATGAGGAATTTACCCAAGGGCACTTGTAGCTTCATTTCCAGGATACATTGGTTCTTACTGAAACCTTCACTGAGTGGATAGAAGTGTTCTCTGCAGGTTGAAAAAAAGCAGAGAATATTTAAAATGTTAAGAAAATAATCCCTAGATTTGACTTACTCAAATCTCTTCAGAGTGACAATGGGAATTCTTTCACTTTTAACTTTTCCAGGATTTAACTTCCGCTTTAAAAATTATCAATTTTTAACACCCAGGTATCTCCAATTATCAGGAATTGTAGACAAATTAAATCACACCCTAAAAGTAATACTGGGGGAGTTATGTCAAAAAACATCTGAGTTGTGGTTCTCACTCTTAACTACAGTCCTACTTGGGTGCAGAATAGCTCTTGGGGTCAAACTTAAACTATCAACTGAAACTTAAAGCTATTGTATGGTAGACACTTTTTAACCACACATTTCTTATTTTACTTAGAAAGTCTAGAATTAACTACTCATGTCATTAACCTAGGACAGGTGCAGAAAGCAATTCAAGAATATGAAAATGCTGTTTAGCATTGTTGGTCCCCTTTGGATCAACAGCTAAGTGGAAATGAACTATCAAGATATTCTGAGAACCTCTCAATACTTCCAGAATAAAATGTTACATATGCCTAAACTGAGGACCAGACTCTGATAGGTAACAGTTAATCTACTCCTGTAAATCAATCTGGGACTTATAAAAGTCATTTTTCAGAAAACCCATATCTCACTCTTCAGCTCTAAAAGCCAAGTTACACGTAATTCTCCTAGTAGGCCAGCAGATGCAGGAGATAGCTGCAAGGAATGATGAAAATACACAATTTACTGCAACATGGTTGAAACTGTGTGTATCTTGTTGAGTGAAGTAAGCCTGAAGAATAATAAGTACAGGGTGATCTCACTTAACTGTGGTATATAGAAAACTGTATGAGGAAATGCACTGTAGGAAAAGGGGGAGGCCTAGATCACCCATTACTCCAGTGTTTGGAGAGTAGAAAGACAGAGAACAAGAGAAATCTGGCAGCGGGTGGAGTGGGGGAGAAGAGAATGGGAGGTAGTGGGTGAATGGACATCAGGGCATTCAGTAGCACTAGTAATATGGGTGAGTGGTATAGCCACATATACAAAACACAGACTTTAGAATACTGCAATGTGAGTTCTAAGTTGCAACCACTGAAATCAAAATGTGCCTGTCAAGTTTATAAGGGGGATGGGATTGGGGTGGGATGGAGAGGGGATTGGGATGGCGAGGGACTATGGGACACTGGTAAATGGAAATTGACACTGGTATTGAAATATTACTGCCCTGAAACTCAACTATCAAAAATTTTCTGAATCAAAGTTCTTTTACTGTGACAAAAATGAAAACACAATTACAATATATTTTTTAAAGTAAGAGATAGCACTTTCCTTTGGAGAAACTAATCAGAACCAAGCAAGAGGACAATAAATTGTGATATAGTCATTATTTTATTGTTTTCTAAATGTTCTGTTCTCCTTGAGTCAGAGAAAGTCTTTGTTTCTTCTCCATGGCCTAATATTTTATTTGTTTGTTCGTTTGTTTAACCCCTTTTCTCCTCCCCGCCCCCCTCCCCCCCACCCACGCACATCCACAGTGGTGTTCAGGGATTACTCCTGACTCTGCACTCAGGGATCATTCTTGGCAGGGCTTGAGGGATAACATGGGTTTCCAGGGATTGAACCTAGATGAGCTGCATGCAAGGAAAGCACCCTACCCACTGTACTATTTGTCTAGCTTTTATGACTTAATAAACAAAAAACAAACAACACTGTCCTCCTGTTGTTCATCGATTTGCTCGAGCGGGCCCAGTAACGTCTCCATTGTGAGACTTCTTGTTACTGTGTTTGGCATATTGAATTCTCTCGGTAGATTTCCAGGCTCTCCTAGAGGGGCAGAGGAATCGAACCCATCTTGGCCGGGCTGGCTGCGCGCAAGGCAAGCACCCTACCGCTGTGCTATCACTCCAGCCCAAACAAAGACTGTCCTCCCCTAATGTCCTGTAATGTCTCCATTTTGAGACTTGTTGTTACTGTGTTTGGCATATTGAATACGTCACGGATAGCTTGCCAGGCTCTGCTGTGTGGGCAAGAAACTCTTGGTAGCTTGCCGGGATCTCCAAGAGTGGTGGAGGAATGGAACCCAGCTCAGCCAGACTGGCTGCAGGCAAGGCAAATGCCCTACCGCTGTGCTATACCTTCTATATATGCTATACCTTCATATACATACAGAAGGTATATGACTTAATAATGAAAACAAAATGTATTGTCTAATTACTCTGATTTTTATTTCAGACTGAAAACTTTGAAAACCAACAAACTATCACTGGGTTATGTTAAGTTAGCATGAGATTCATTCCCTTACACAGACAGGTCCACACCCTTTGCCCGTAGGAAGCAGATATAGAAGATGGACCTTCAGCCATATGGCCCATACAATTTAAGGGATAAGAATACTAGAGGTAATGTTACAGTCAAAGAGGGAGAACATGGTGATGAGTTTTGGGGGAATAATGGAACTGAGAAGAATCTACCCATACCTGACGTATCCCAATGGCACAAAGACCACATCCCTTAGAAATTTAGATATAGAACATTTTGGAGATAGAGAAAATGGGCCACCACCCAGAAACATAGGTTCCACCAAAAGAAGGCTGATACACTCAGAAAAGGAGAAACTTCAAGATAGTCTAAAAGTCGCTATAAGAATGTGGAATGGAAGGGCCATCAAGCATTCAAGGCTTTTTCCATATAACACATTCTTATATGAAGGCAAGTACAGACGAAGAGAGTTTGGAAGAAACACTACTATAATACCAACCTTGTAAAGGCATTCTCAATCCTGAAAAAGATGTGTATTTAGGGATTTTTCTTTTGGGAATGACTGTCAGGCCAAAGAAAAATAATTAGATATTTTTATATATAATTAGATATAAAATAATTAGGAAAACAGCAACCATGGATCTAAGAAAAGTCTTTCAAGACACAAGTGTGTTTCCAACATTGATCAGAAGACATACAAATAAGAAGTCACAAACATTTCATTAAAATTTGGAAGCCTGAAGGCCCTAGAGTGCCCACTTTCATCAGTCCCTACTTTCATCACTAAGGACCATCAGGATGAAAAAAAAAACTATCTATTTCTGCAAGAGTCACCCAACAATTAAGAACCTGTCCTTGACTGGATTAGAAAAACTGGGACTCTCCTAACCATGCAATATCCATCATATGCCCCACTGCCAGATCTGTCTAACTTCCATACTCAGGGGATATGGCCAAATCCATCCTTTGATGACCTCAGTATTCCAATTTTCTAGTCACAAGGCAGCACAGGTTTTCATTTGTCACAAAACTTAGAATCTCCCCCATTCATAATGAGCTGCTGGTCACCTCTCCCCTTCCGCGTCCAAGAGTAAATGGAATGATTTGTGAAAAGCTCATAAATTTTCAGGTAAAACTCTGGATGAGAATGCTCAGAGCCTCGTCCAAATTTGGAGGGACCAGCCCTGTGTGTAGAAGTTCCTGAGTCAGATCAACTATGCTCATCCTTGGAAAAGGAAAGTCCTGCCTTGCCTTCATGCCATCTTTATTACCTGTGAAGTACTTCATAGGTGTCGGCAAATATCTTTGAGCAGCAATCTCAGCAAATGAGGGATAAATCTTCCTCTGCAAATTATAACCAAGAACAGACTTCTTTTCAGTGCAAAACTCAATCTTTTATGTGAAACGACATGCCCTTTTCCTATGTGCTATTGTACACATGTGGTGCAATGGACTCTAAGAAGCACCTAAGTCCAAATCATCTGTACAAAAGAGCTTAAAAAGATTCAGTGTGGAGATGCATGCTCATTAACTGTAATATCACTGAATTGACTGACCCTACCTCTTACATGGATCTCAGAACTTGGAATTGGCTGTATGCCAACTACTTCTGATTGTATTGGCTGTTGTTCAACCTACCCATTCTCCAAGTTTTGTTCCTAATTTATGTATTCCTATGCATTAATGTATCAGATATATTTGTATAAAACTTCATTCTTATTAGTCTGCCTCTGTTCCTACGTCTCTACTCTTCAACTTATTTGTGGTGTAGAATCTAGCATTCAAACGGACCAAAGCAAACTGCAAAATTTCTTGTGTTCCAGTGCCTGGGCTTGAAAGTAATCATGCAGTTAGCCTGCATGGCTGACTCCTGAGTCCTGTAGAGGATCTAAGGAATGTGTGCACTGAGGAGAAAATCCTAAGGAGGGAGTGTTGGGGTGACGGTGACTCCTCTCTCTATGCTTCCCTCTTCTCTCCTACCTCTCTTAACTCACCCAAAGATAGTTTGGCCCCTTTTAAACACACTTCTATATTTTTGGGGGTTTTATGTATGTATTGCGGTGCTAGAAATCAAACCCAGAATGTCACACACATGAATTATGTGGCAAACTACTGATTCACAGTCCTGGTTCTTTTGACTTTTATTGAAACATAGTCAGAAGCCAGTCATTCTCTCACATTTCAGTATCACAGTATCATCGGAAGAGAATGGATTTGGCATTGAGATTCTTCCATTAGAATTACAGGAAGAAAAACTATGTATCTTCTCTGTAAGTATTGAGAATTTAAGTTTTCTTAGAAGTTATCCTGCTGCTGAAAATTATCCAAGGTGGGGTTCGAGAGATAATACAGTTGGTAGGTCATTTGCCTTGCTCACAATTGAAGTATGAATCAAGGCACCCCATAGTGATCCTCCTATGCAACACCAGCAGTGATCCCTGAGTGCAGGGTGAGATGAATCCTGACTACTATTAAGTGTGACCCCAAAACAAACAAACAAAAAAATAAGAAGCTGGAACTCTGTGCATTAAAATAATATTTCCGGCAAATTCTGAAAACTGAGATACAGACCAGATAGAGAAAAAACATTGGCACCTGAAGATAGTTCCTTGTAAATGAGCAGGACTAGCAACTAAAGGTATTTGTGGCTTCAGTTCCAAACAGGATGGGTGATGGCAATACTGTTTTCTCACACTATGACTGGTCGAAACTGAATGCGTTTTTACTGGGTCATGGTAATAAGTTACAGGTTTTTGATTAGAAGCTGAAATAAGGATATCACAATTGCATTCTGGTATCATCTTAAGCAAATTAGACTTATTATGAAGAAGATTTTGATACTTTCTATCTTAACCACAAGATAGCTCTTGTAAAATATTAAAGTAATACAGGTGTCTTTGTTTCAATCTATTTTTAATATATTTGCACTGGTATTTGTACTGACTTAAAGGAACTCTACAGAATGGGCTACAAAATATTTCATGTCGTGTGTCCACTACTCTTTCACTAAAACTTCTCAAAATATAATAAATAATCTGCCTATATATTGAGGCAGACTACCAGGGAACTCTAAGTATTAGATGTTTATAATTTAATAGTACAATTAATTTTATTTTGTGGAGTGATAGCACAGTGTTAGGGTGTTTGCCTTGTGCACAGCCAGCCTGGCTGAGCCAGGTTCGATTCCTCCGCCCCTCTCGGAGAGCCTGGCAAGCTACCGAGAGTATTCAATGTGCCAAACACAGTAACAAGAAGTTTCACAATGGAGATGCTACTGGGCCCGCTCAAGCAAATCGATGAACAACGGGAGGACAGTGCAATATCAGAGGATTGTGCTACACTGCAGACTGCACACACTTTGTTGTGGAGCCAGGGATTCCAGCCCAAATGGCAGCTGATCACACTCGACCTGTGAGAGAATTCCCAGGTTCAAATTTGTAGCTTTCTGATAGTGATCTACCACTGAGTTCTCCCAGAAACACTTAAAATGTATTCTTGGGGACATAAAGATAGTAAGGGGTTAATGGACTAAATCTCATGCCTTAGGAAACTTATTCCATTTCAAGTCTTGGCCCCAGGTGTTGCCAGGTGGAGCCCTGGGGAGACCCCAAGCACCACTAGATGGGGCCTAGAAGCACATTTCTCCCTGTTCCCCTCTCCCTGCCACTGTACCACTGGAATGATTCAGGTAATTCCCAGGACCACAGCTCCAAGACATAGTACCTTGTTGTGTCCTTGCATGAAACACCAGCCCAGCTGGGCAAGCATCACTGATAAAGACCTCAGGCCTAAGCACTGCTTGGGAGGCACTCCTGCCTCCAAGCTCTTCTTCCCTTTCACGATGAAGACCTGAAACAAAACGGAGACCATAGAATTTTGTCTTAATACTATAAAGGTCATATACAACAAATCCACAGTCAATATCATCCCCAGTGGGGGAAACTGAGTCTTTCCTCTAAAGTCAGGCACAAGACACGATGCCCACTTTTACCATGACTATGCAATGTAGTGTGGGAAGTCCTTACCACAAGGAGGCAAAAAAGAGAAATCAAAGCAATGATAATTAGTAAAGAAGTTGAACAAATACTGTCTACGAATGACATAATATTGTACATAGAAACCCCTAAAGACTCCACTAAAAAAATCCTTGAAAAAAACATAAAAAGTAAAGTAGCAAGTTATAAAATAAATGCACATAAAACTGTTGCATTGTCTTTGGACATTCATTATTTCCCCGTTATGTTTTCCTTAGACTCCACATTGAGAGATCTTTCTGTGTACCTCTTTCTCCCGCTGAAAAACTTCACTCAGGGTGATACTTTCTAAAGACCAAGGAAACAAAGAAAATGAGAGCTAGTATTCAATAGGAAACATACCACTTGAGGAGGCTGGGAGATACGACAGGGAGAGGGCAATTAGTATTGTGAAGGGAAAATCAAATTATTGAAGTCGGATGTAGTGCTCAAAGGTGATAAAGTGTGTTGTATGAAATCCTATCAGCCACAGAACAGTAAACCACAATACAAAAACATATAATTCATATAACCCAATATATATGCTTATATATACTTTTATATATAACCCAATATATATGATTATATACATGACCAATATATATGTACTCACATATACAGTTACATATACATATACATATACATATACACTTGCACATATACATGCACATAGGTGGTTTGGGAGACATACCTGGCAGTGCTAAAGCCACTTCTGGTTCTGAACTTAGAAATTACTCCTGGTGCTGTTTGAGGGACCACATGGGAGGTCTGAAATTATACCGAGGTCAACTGCATGCAAGGCAATGCCCTACCCACTGTACAATCACGCCGGTACAGCAAAACCACATACTTTTTAAAAAGTGTCTCCAGTATAGACAGACGAGTAGATAGGAGGCAAAGTGGGCAAGTAGTGAAAATTGGCGGAGGGCAGTGGGTACTGGTGAAGAAACTGGTGTTGAAACAATATGTGCCTGAAACCAAATCATACATAATTGGTCATTTCACTGGTGACTAATACAGAAAGAAAGAAATCTGTTGCATTCTTATACATAAACAACAATATAGAAGAAGGAAAAAATCCCTGCCTTTTATTTGGTGTCAGAAACTCCAAATACCTAGAAATCAATTTAGCAAAAAATGTGAAATATCTATTTAGTGAAAAATATTAGTCAATTCTGAATTATGTCATAGAAGGAACAAGAAAATAAAATCACATTCCTTGTTCATGGATATGATGAAATAATACAATTAAAATGACCGTTTTATCCAAAGCAATTTATAGATGTAATGCAAAACCCACCAAAATTTCCATGGTAATTTTAAAGAAACAGAACTAGTACTCCTAAAATTCAAATGTAATTATAAAACTCCCAGAAAATCCATAAGAAAGCAAAAGAAAAGAAGGGAAGCATTGCATTTCTAGACTTTAGTCTTGACTGCAATACTCCAATAATTAAAACTGCATGATATTAGGGGGTATGTTGCCAATAGCAGGTCAATCTGTACCTGTGAGGCAAGTGTATCAGCAGCCTGATGTCACCTTCAGACTTCCAGATACCTCCAAATTGCTGCTGTGCCTGTGGCCAGACCCCAAAAACTTGGGACAAAGTTTACCAAGAAAGTAAATGGCCAAAAGTTAGGTATGTGAGAGACACACCCACAAACTACCTCCGGCTCAGCTATATAATTGGAGGCAAGTCCTCTCTGGTTCCTGTTCGAACTGCTTAACGTCCAGGATCCCAGAGACTCAGAGACAAATCTCGGAACCCAGCAGCTTTGGGCAGAGATGTGCCCAGTCACCACAATGGATTACTGGCACTGGACAACCCGGGGGGTGGGAGGGTGGGTGTTGTCCCTCCGCCTGCTCCCCCTTGGTGGCTCAGTGGCCACCATCCTGAGAGGCCAATGGACAGTCAGGTTTGGGCCCCAGTGACAGGACACGCAGGGTCTCACAGGATAGGGGTTGAGCTGGCGCTTCCTCCCCCCACCCCAACGAGACCTTGAGTCACCACCCACAATAACTCCAAGATGAGGAAAGTCTAGGAAACAACAGAAAATGGACAATAGCCTGAAGAGAAATAAATAGCATACCGGAGAACTGAGTTGAAGAGGAACAATAGGAGAATCATAGGGGTTCCTGAAAAACAGGAAGGCAAAGGTGATGAAGAAACAATAGTTACAAAATTATCAATAACAATTACTCAGAGTTAAGGTTCAAGGATCCCAGCAACAAAGGATTTTACTAGGAAAATTCAAAGACATATTATACTCAAAATACAAAGGTAGAGAATCTACAGTGTCACAAATGGAAAGTAACCACACACACTCACACACACACACACACATACACACACACACACACACACACACCAAAAGATTTACAGCAGAGTATAGGTGGATATAGTATAGAGTATGGAGGAATATAGTACAAAAAATCAACAAAACGAACACCTCACCAATCATATCTTATCCAGCTAGATTAACATTCAGATTTAAAAGAATGATACTGAGCTTCATAGACAGGCAACAACTTAGGGAATTCATAGCCTTGAAACAAGTTTTGCAAGAAGTGCTAAAAGAGCTTCTCTCAAGGACAGGATAAACTTGTGGCATTGAGTATGACACTCACGAATGATGCATATGGTTGCCTGCCACTAGATTAAGAAAGGTTATTTTTGCTTGCTAAGGGATTTGTACATTTTCCATGATGAATGTTCTATTTGTATTGGTTAAAATCAGCAATCCAAAAAAATCAGCAATCATCACAAATGGACTCTTACTGATTTATTTTCTGATAATTCTATTTGCCATTTCTTTGAGTTTTGATGGAGCAGGTAGTATGAAATAAATTTATGATGTGAGTGCCAAGGGGGCATGCTGGGGCTGGTGAGAGGGAACGTGGGACCACTGGTGGGCAGAGGAGGATACTAGTGGTAGGATTGATGTTGGAACATTGTATGCCTGAAAAACCTTGTTGTGCATTATGCTTTCTTAAAAGAAACAAACGACAAGTTGAGGAATAAGGCTTCTTTATGACCCTGAGTTTCCATTTCTCTATGCCTAGAACACAAAAACGTTAATCTGACAGGAGATAATGCACACCTATGTTCCTCATGGTTTATCAACATTAGCCAAGATCTGGTAGGAACTCCTGCCTAAAGATGAGTCAATAAATAAACTGAATTATATTGGGCAAGAGTGACAATGCAATGGGCATGGTAATTGCCTTGCATGTGACTGACCCAGGGTTGATCCTCAGCACCCCATATGGTTTCCGGACCATCACCAGGAGCGATCTGAGCACAGAGCCAGAAGTACGTCGTCAGCACTACAGGATATGTGGCTCAATAATAAAAAAATAAATAAAAGGTAATTGTAATAGATAGAAAGATAGGTAGAGAGACACTACTCAGCTATTAGAAAAGAATTAAAAAAAAGTAACCTACTAAAAAATGTGGCATCTACTCAATGATGATCTTGAGCAGGAAGTGGCAAATTAAGGACCCACAGACCCAATAAGATTGTTAGCCTGTATGTCTTTGAACTATGTACTAATAACAGTTTCAAATTATGAAAGGTTTTTGGAGGAGAAGGTGGGAGAAGGTGGAGGAGGAGGAGGGGATGAAGCTACAGAAATTATACATAGACAATAATTGAAAATTTGTAAAATATTTTTCAATCCTTGGTATAGAGCATTGCGCAATCATTTTGAAGAAAGGGTATATGAAAAATTAGTTGCTGCAAATATTGAACCATGCATGGGTGAAGGAGTCAAGAACACCCATGATTTCATCCACAATCAACAATACCATTTCCAATGAGATTTTTAGAATAAAATATTTTAAAATGTCAAAATAGTAAACCAGAAGTCATTTTCTCACATAAAGTCATAAACATCCATCAGGTAAAGTCATTTGTAATAAATGAAATGATATTTTTAGACATAAACCTTACAAAGCATTTTATGTTCATTAACATTTAATTATCATCAACTCCATGTGACATGTATTATTCCCTCTCAAGAAAATATCGCTCCTAAATCCTATAGTAAAGGTTATGAGGCAGAACAGCCAGTGAAAACACAGTGACAAGTCTAGTATTAAATGAATCCCACAGATCACTCTATCTGCATCCTTATTATCCATGAATTACAATGAATTACTGTATACAAGAAAATGAGGAATGAGTGAACTAAATTTTGTCAGCTAGTATACTGTCATTACTACAAATTCTAAGTCATGCTGTCACATACATTTGATATGTCTGGAGATTGGTGTTTAAAAATGAATCTTACCTGGCAACAGCATCATGATCACGACCATCCTGTTGTTCGTCGATTGCCTCGAGCAGGCTCCAGTAACGTCTCCTTCGTCCTAGTCCTGAGATTTTTTTTTTTAAAGTGCCATATTCAAGGCTCTTTCAGGGTTAGGAGAATGAGACCCATCATTGTTACTGGTACTTGGCATATTGGGTATACCACGGGGAGTTTGCCAGACTCTGCCGTGTGGGCAGGTTACATTCGGTAGCCTGCCAGTTTGTCCAAAGTAGGTATGAGATGATAAGATGTCAGTAGCTCAGTCGGTAGAGCATGAGACTCTTAATCTCAGGGTCGTGGGTTCGTACCCCCACATTGGCCAATGCCATGATATCTGTTATTACTAAAATTTTGCTGTTCTTTTGTTTTTTGTTTTAGTGAAGAAAATCTGGATTCTCCCTCTCTAACTCCTGCCTGCCTGCCCAAGCAAACCGTTTGACAGGAAAAATTAGGTGATGGATTTTTCTGGGATACCATTTTTTCAATTCTCTTTTACCATACCAAATCCTCGACACTCATCATACATAGTTTTTCCCAATCTCAGGAAAAAAGATTTTTTTAATTGTAGCAATAAACTTATTAATTTTCTGCACATCATGGTATTTTACAAGTTTCATAGAATAATAAAACAAACACTTTGCATTCTTTAGTACTGTATAATTTTTCATTGTTACGGTTACTCTAGTTTTTCTATCTCAGGTACACTTTTCTGCATGTGGATATTATAATAGTTGACATCATTATAAAGACGTTCTAATTTTTTCTCTTTTTCGTTAGGTAACATCATCTCAAAAAAGTGCACATGATTTTAAGTTAAGGGGTACAATGTTATCATTACATAACTATTTTTTTATTAGTGAGACACCATGAGGTACAGTTGTAGACTTACAAATTTTTGTGCTTGTGTTTCAATTATACAGTGATCAAATACCCATCCCTCCACCAGTGCCCATTTCCCACCACCATGGATCCCCGTATCCCTCCCACCCCTCATCCCCCTCATCCCTCTCAAAGATTTTAAAAGCAGCATAATTGATTGTTTTCATGGCAGTTTAGCATATGCAACACTCTTGTATTCAACACTTTGCAGAATTCCTGTGATAAACCTTGCTCATAATAATAACATCAGGACAGTGGTAGAGGGTCTCTGGTACTTTTGTGATGGTGGAGTGCAATCAGAGTCCACCGAAGTATAACATGAAGATGAATGTCAACCATGATACCTCAATAAAATAAAGCAAAACGCAACTTACAATAAAAAATCTTCATTCAAAATTAGTATGAGAGCATGCCATGTGTGTTCATGCAAGTTTAATTAAGAAATTAATTAAATTAAAATTATAATTTATATTTATAATTTTATAAATTATAAAATAAAATTATAATTAAATTAAAAAATTAAGAAATTGGTTCTTATTGAACAATCTCTAATGATAACAAAAATTGTAATTTAAATTTATAGTTGTAAATATTTTGTTATCATGGTGAGGTTTCTGTGTCCTATGCTATACCCTACATTTCAAAATCATTCTGAATGTGAGCAAAACCTAATATGATTTACCATGCCTCAAAGTTTGTGTGGAAGTCCACATTTACTCACCAATGCTCTTTTCAAGAAATCTCATGAACAAAGGTCACAAGTTCGTTTCATATATGACCAATATCCAACATTACATAGATTGTCAACTAAAAAGTTTTTTTTCCTGTTTTTGGCTCACATCTGGTGAACAGAGCTATTGAACCCGGATTTCCCATAATTGCAAATGCCCTTACCTGCTGGATTTTGTCTCCATCCACTGAAACGTATTTTTACTGCTCAGTATGATTTTTGGGTCCATAACTTCTGCTTGCCATATGCCATAATACTCAGCAGCAGCCAGATGAAAGATCCCAGTGAAATAAGCCAGAGAAACAAGCTGCAGAAGAGTATCTAGAGACAGATTTAGTTGCCAATAAGGTCCTGTGAAGATTGCCCCAAGCTGCTTTGTGATCATAATGACAATCTCCAGTGGGAGAATTTTGTTTGGTTGATTTGGGGCCAGATGCCTCTGTACTCAGGGCTACTCCTGGCTCTGTGCTCAGGGATCACTCCTGGCTGGACTCAGTGGACTGTAGGGATGGCAGGGGCTAAACCTGCACTGTCCTCACACATGGCAAGTGCTGTACCCATGTACTCTCTCTCCAGTCTTTTTCCACTACAGTAACTAAATAGACACATAGGATGTGCTTGTGATAGCCACCCCACAGCCCTGACCAGTCAGATAACTCGGACTAAGTTCATATCCTGGGTAGACCAACGACCACCTGGGTTGACCTAGGGGCACAGCTGAAGATGTAATTACATGTTTTCAGTTGATTTAAAATCTGTAAAAGCGCCTGCCAAAGAGGCAGGCAAGGGACGGGGGTTCAGGGGTGGGGTGATGGGAGAGAACCTGGGGATATTGGTGTTGGGAAATGTACACTGGTCGAGGGATCAGTGTTGGAATACTGTCCGACTGATATTCAATCATGAATGGCTTTGAAATGCTCTAAAAAAAGTTACTCACCTGCCCCCCCCCCCCCCCCGAAAAAAAAAGCAACAATGTGTAGAATGAAGTGGAGATGGAGTGAGAGGTTAGGTCTGGGCAACTCATCCATCCTTGGAAATTGGAAACTCAGAGGCCTGAGTAAGCCTGGGAGAATGTCCATGTGACTCCAAGCCAGGCAGACAAACTGAGGGAGGACAGGATCTGGGGTCTCCTCTCCGGACCGAGGGAGGGGAGAGCACCAGGCGCCCAGGGCCATGCATGCACAGACTCCGGGCGCTGAAACCACACTCTCAGCAACGTGTGCCCCGCGCAGTCCCCAGCAGACCCCTCACGGATTCGATCAGGTGCCAACCCACCCTCCACAGCACAAGTCCCAGGCTCAGGAGAGCCCTGAAGGGGCTGGGCAATGGGGCCTCAGCGCTCTGCCCTTGCACGTGGTCCCTGAGCCGTGTGTGGGTGGTGGAAAAGCTGCTACATTGTTTCCGCTGTGACGTGGGCCAGGCAACGTCACAATCACCTCCCAGTATATCCTGACCTAGCAGAGGCCAGGAGTCAGAAGCCTGGTTTCAGCCGAGATTCCAGTGCGGTCCTCTGCACTTTCTGGGACCGTGGCCTGGAAACATGGGCAACGTTCTGAGTCGACTTCGGCTCCTGCTGAGCCATCGCCGACGTCCCCCAGTGGGTCGTCCGGGGCCAATTCCTGTCTCCAGAAACCCCGCTGCTCGCCCTGGCCGGGGCCACCCCGGGGCTCCTGCACCTGCCGACCAACCGCACCAGCCACGGAGGCCCCCGCCCGCATCCTTCACCATCACGCCCAGGAGGCCCTGTCCCCTGCCGCAGACCAACAACTCCCGGGTGGGGATTCTCTCATCATACGGGGCCAGTCGGAAGAAGATGGTCCTCAGTGCCTTCAGGCCAGCGACATGCGGGTATGGGAGCAAAGTCAAGATCGCGGCTGCGGGGCCCAACTTCGACATCCTGTGCGTCCCATCCGTTCAGATCATGAAACCGACAAAACTCCCACAATCTGCCAAAGCAGAGACGATCCAAGACCACCCCCCCAAGAGGGCAGGAAACCGGGAAGAGGGTGCAGAGACGCGCCAGGACGACGACGAGGGCACCCACAGCGCCAAGGCCCTTTATACCAGCGGCCTGCAGTCCAGTGGCACCGGCCCCACGTGCTCCCGCCCCCGGCCTCTCCACCTCCAGGCCTTACCAGCAGAAGCAGAGCCAGCCTCGGCTGCATCTCCCGAGCCCTCTGCCCCGCCCCGGGGTGCACATGTCCAGCCTCCTGGAGAGCCTCCGGCCTGCGCGTCGGTGGGGTCCGTGCCCCGCTGCTCACAGCCAGGGACGTCAGCAGCAGGAGAGCAGCCTGCAGACGCCCGGCGCAGCCCTGCCGGTCCACCAACAATAACCAACGTGGCCGAGAAGAAGCCTCCAGAGCCTGCACCGGGGAGTGCTGCTCCGCAATGTGAAGGCAAGAGGGCCTGCAAAAGGAAACACCCTATGCCAGAGGCACCACAGCTGCCTCCTCCCCAACTGCCCCGGCAGTGGGGCCGCGGTGAGTTTCCCCCTCCTCCCAAACTTCCCTGTGTACTCAACAAAAAGTTCCAGGCAGCCAACCACAGTGAGCGTTCCAAGAGGCTGCGGCACAAAAGGGCCATCCCATCTTTCAGGGCCGGTCGGAAGAAGCTAGCCCTGAGTGCCTTCAGGTCAGCGACATGCGGGGACCGGAGCAATGTCAAGATCGCGGCTGCGGGGCGCAACTTCGACACCCTGAGCGTCCCATCCCTTCAGATCATGGAACTGATAAAACCCGCACCATGGGCAAAAGCTGAGATCATCCAAGACCACCCCCCCAAAAGGGCAGGACACGGGGATGTGGGTGCAGAGACGCGACAGGAGGACGACGAGGGCACCCGCAGCGCCAAGGCCCTTTGTACCAGCGGCCTGCAGTCCAGTGGCACCGGCCCCACGTGCTCCCACCCCTGGCCTCTCCACCTCCAGGCCTTGCCAGCAGAAGCAGAGCCAGCCTCGGCCGCATCTCCCGAGCCCTCTGCCCCGCCCCGGGGTGTACATGTCCAGCCTCCTGGAGAGCCTCCGGCCTGCGCTTCAGTGGGGTCCGTGCCCTGCTGCTCACTGCCACGGATGTCAGCAGCAGGAGAGCAGCCTGCAGACGCCCGGCACAGCCCTGCCGGTCCACCAACAATAACCAACGTGGCCGAGAAGAAGCCTCCAGAGCCTGCACCGGGGAGTGCTGCTCCGCAATGTGAAGGCAAGAGGGCCTGCAAAAGGAAACACCCTATGCCAGAGGTACCACAGCTGCCTCCTCCCCAACTGCCCCGGCAGTGGGGCCGCGGTGAGTTTCCCCCTCCTCCCAAACTTCCCTGTGTACTCAACAAAAAGTTCCAGGCAGCCAACCACAGTGAGTGTTCCAAGAGACTGCGGCACAAAAGGGCCATCCCATCTTTCAGGGCCGGTCGGAAGAAGCTAGCCCTGAGTGCCTTCAGGTCAGCGACATGCGGGGACCGGAGCTCAACCTCTCTGTCTGATATGGCAATGGACATAGATCCAACAATTCCCACTCAGTCCCCTGGAAATGTCCTGTATTCACCTGGGTGGAGAGTTTAGAAGCCACATGCCTCTTTGCCAAGCAAGAAGTGTAGCCCAGAAACAACATGCAGAATTACCATCTGATGCAACCCGTTCTGAGTAAAACTTATCCATGGTCTTCGCCGGTATTTTGAACTATCTGCCGGAAGCATCAGTGTACATACTAACTACAATTCCCAATCAGTCCCATCAAACTGTCCGGTACTCATCTGGGATGAGCGTTAGTAGACACACAGCAGCTTTTTGATAGCAACCGAAATTCAGCTCCAACAGAGTGTACAAAACTTGCATCAGTCCAAGATCATCTATGCAGAGTACTGTCATCACTAATTCGGGGGAAGACCCAGAGAATACCTAGCACTGGAGACCGAAGTGCATCGTCTGCTGCTGCTAGTAAGAAAACATCTGTATTCATAGAGCCCTCAATCCCAATGAGTGGTAGAAACATCAGGAACAACCTACCCTCTTCAGACCATACTCATCCATGGTCACACAGTTCACTACGGTAAAGAAAGAACAAGGCAACTCTTACTGATCAGGGAGCCAGTCTATCCTTTAGTTTAACAGATGCTGTTTAAAGAAACAGAAGTCCTTCTGACAATGGAAGAACTTCAAGAAACACCTTCATTTGGAACAGTACCAGTTGGAACATCACTTGTCTGTTCTGTGCACACTTTCCACCGTGTTTCCCCTGTCTCCCTTCTTCCCCCAACTGCCTTTACCTTTCCATCTGTCCCCTGTACCGTGGAACCCTATTCTTCCTGTCCCACTGTTCCCACATGTCACCCTTTTCCCATCCTCTGTCCCATTGCCTCACATTTTCCAGCTGCTGTGCACGACCTAAAATTGTGTGATCAATCAAAGGTCCCAGGAACCAACAGGCAAAAGGGAAGTGATTAGACGAAGATGAATGACAAGCACTACTTTAAGAACCATCTTTCAACATATCTGTTTGTGTTCATCTTTGATTATGGGACAGGCAACTCAAAAGTCAAAAGCAGTCCAAACTATTTGAAAGATTGAAGATCCAGGAATGCCCAGTTTCACTGGTGCCACTGAGGACCACCAGGACCAAGAAAACCACCTAACCATCTATGCTTGTATGACTCACTGCAACAAATGAGAAACGTGCCCTTCACTAGATCAGAGAACTTGGGACTCAGCTAACCATGCAGAGGGGGGCAGACAAGTATGAAAATTAGACAGAGCTGACAGTGGGACATACAATGGATATTCCATGGTTAGGTGAGCCCCAGGTTCTCTGATGCAGTCAAGGACACGTTTCTTATTTGTTGTGGTGACTCTTACAAGTGTAGGTGGTTAGGTGGTTTTCTTGATCCTGGTGGTCGTCAGTGGCACCAATGAAACTGGGCATTCTGGGATCTTCGATCTTGCAAATAGTTTTGTAATGTTTTTGACATTTGAGTTGCCTATCCCCTGATCAACGATGGACACAAACAGATGTGGACAGTGCTACAGAGCCTGGCTCCGTTCCCAACATTTGAGGACCACAACATTCCAACATTTTAGCCAGCAAGTGAGTGCATTGGATGTCATGACGCACTGGACTTCAAGTATCAGTACCCTGACTTGTAGATTCACCAGAGTGATGTATTTTCATTGACTGATGTCTGCAATTTGACGGGCTCAAGCTCTGCAGTGGGCTCCTCTCAGACCATGGGTTGTATTTTTGAAGAAGGTCATTCCCAACATCTCAACACCTCAAGAGTCCAACATTCTAACCAGCAAGTGAGTGCATTGTATGTCTAGCAGCACTGGACTTCAAATATCAGTACCCTGACTTGTAGATTCACCAGAGTGATGTATTTTCATGGACTGATGTCTGCAATTTGATGGGCTCAAGCTCTGCAGTGGGCTCCTCTCAGACCATGGGTGGTATTTTTGAAGGTCATTCCCAACATCTCAAGACCTCAAGAGTTCGACATTCTCGCCACCAAGTGAGTGCATTGGATGTCATGGAGCACTGGACTTCAAGTATCAGTAAAATGACTTATAGATTCACCAGAGTGATGTATTTTCATTGACTGATGTCTCTAATTTGACGGGCTCAGGCTCTGCAGTGGGCGCAGAATTAAATTGGCAGGATGACAACTTCTACTACTTATATTGCTTGGCTTTTATTCTTCCCTACCCATTTTCTCAATTTTTGTCCCTAATTGATTTCTGTGCATTTATGTCTTAGATGCACTTGAATAAAAACTCATTCTTATTAACCTCTCTCTGCTCATGTGTCTTTACTCGTCAACTTAGCTGTCTTGGAGATACTGACATTCACATGGTAATATGTTGGACCAAAGTAAACTGCAAAATTGTTGTTCCAGTGCTTAGGCCATGAAAGTAATCATGCATTCTGACTGCATGGCTGACTCCTGATTCCTGTAGAGGATCTAAGGAGTTTGTCAGCTGAGGAGGAAGATGATAAGGAGGAAGAGTTTGGGTGACTCTCCCCTCTATGTTTCTCTCGTCTCTCCTACCACTCTAACCTCACTTGAAACTAGTTTGGCCCCTGATATGCACAGGAAATCAAGTTTTGAAAAACATTTTTAATGTTGTTTTGGGTTTTTATGCATGCTCTTGTGTTGTGGTACCAGGAATCAAACCCAGGATGTCACAAATATGAAGCATGTGATATACCACTGAGCCATATCCCTGGTTCTTGTGGCTTTTAACTTATTCATACGTCCGCATTGTCACTTTCTTGCTTCATTCAGAGAAAATGGATTTGACACTGGGTTTTACATCTGGAGTAACAAGAACATTTTTATATCTTCTCTGTAAGTTTTCAAAATTTAACTATGCTTAAAAGTTATGTTGCCACAATTGTGCCAGAGAGATAGTACAACAGGTAGGGTACTTGCCTTTCAGATTGGCTGACCAGGATTGATCATTGGCACCACTTATGTTTTTCGGAGCCTGTCAAGCATGATCCCTATGTACAGCCAGGAGGAAACCTTTCTATTTCCACCTTTCCTCTATTCCTTTCCTTCTCCTCCCTTTCCCTCCCCTTGTGCCCATCTCCTCCCCTTTCCTCTCCCTTCCCTTTTCTTCTCTTTACCCCCCTTCCACCTTCCTTCCCACTTTTCTCTCTTCCCCTCTCTTCACTCCTTCCCTCCTTTCCCTCTCTCCTCTTCCCTCTCTCCTCTTCCATCCTCCTCTCTCCCTCCCTGCCTCCTTCCCTCCTTGTTTTCTTTCTAGACCACATTCAAGGTACTCAAGGCCCCTCCAAACCCAGCGTCTGGAGTGGGGGTAGAACACCTGGGGTTGCTCTGTGGACCATGTGATGTCAGGGGCTAAAACCTGGCTTTCCACGTGCAACGCATTATGATCACATTCATGATGATCCAATTAATTAAGCATGTGTAGCCTCTGGTGTTCAACACATAAAACAAGGAACATTGACTGTTATTTCTTATTTGATCAACTTGACATCTAACGTCAGGGTTTTTCCTCCACATGTGGGTGCTTCCATAGTTTTCATTTTTTCTTTCCCTTGTCCAATTGGCCATTGGTATGTAGCTGGAGTCCAACCTAAGCTCTTCTTGGATTACTTGGAAAACAACCTGCATGTGAAGCAGACTAAGAGAGCAGAAGAAAGAGGCAGGTAATCAAATTAGTGGATAACAAGTACACAATGGTAGTTACTTCGGTTTTTGTTTTGGGCAATCTCAAGATGTTTTCCTTCAAATGCAAAGTTTCATACAGACTTTTCCCGGAAATACATGCAGTGCCAGTAATACAATACCTACATCAAAGCTCTAGCCTTGGAGCAGAGTCTGGAAAGCACATACCTTGAGACAGATATAAAAAGTGTCTGCCCAGACCCAGCATCTGGCTCAAATGCATGGTCAGATCTGGCATGGGGTGGAGTGGCCTATGGTGAGTGCCTGTCCACTCCAGAGAGAGTGCAATATTTGGGGACCTACTGGACTTGTACTTGGCACTTTAGAGTTGTGGTCGTGGTGTGGTGATTCAGTGCTGGGGATTAAATTTAGGTCTTGGATCTTGCATGTCAGGCATAGAGCACTGAAGTCACATCCCTAGCCATCGTGCATTCCTTTGATAGCCTTCCTCAGTACATGTCTGCTTTTGTCTATGCGGCTTATTTTTATTTTATTTAATTAACTTATTTATTTATTTTGCTTTTTTTGGTCACACCCAGCGATGCTCAGGGGTTACTCCTGGCTCTTCACTCAGGAATTACTCCTGGCGGTGCTCAGGGGACCATATGGGATCCTGGGATTTGAACCAGGGTTGACTGCGTGCAAGGCAAATACCCTCCCTGCTATGCTATCGCTCCAGCCCCTATGCTGCTTATTTTTACATCATAATAAGCAACGATAGCAAAGTATCCTGTGTTTTATCCAGAGTTTTCCTCAAGATTTTCAACCAATAGATTGTTTTAACTAAGTCTTAGTCTGAAGAGGATTGTATTTTCATTTTTGAAGCAGTATCACCCCTACTGTCTTTAACTTCAACTGTTTAAAACGATCCTATATTTTAGTTTGGTTTTGATTCAACTATTATTTCCTCATATTAATTTTATTGCTTATCCTGATAGTTGAGTAATCATTCTTTTTATAACTGCTCATTATTTGTCCAAAGAGATTTTTTTTGGAACCTGCTAATAACGAAAGGCATCTGAGGATCAAGTCGAGAAAACAGATGCTCAGGAGTAAATAGGATTCAGAGTCAATTTATTCCCAAGTTACAAAAGAATAGCATTAACTGTTTTCCTGTGTCTATACAAAAAGGGGCATTGGTCTGAAGTAAACTATGCAAGAGGACATAAGGGAAAGAGAGAAGCAATATTTCACTTAGGTAAAGGTAGGGTAAAGGCCCTCCCGTTGATCTTCGATTTGCTCGAGCGGGCCCAGTAACGTCTCCATTGGAGACTTTGTTGTTACTGTGTTTGGCATATCGAATACGTCACGGGGAGCTTGGCAGGTTCTGCCATGCGGGCGAGATACTCTTAGGAGCTTGCTGGGCTCTCCGAGAGGGGCGGAGGAATCGAACTCGGGTCTGCCATGTTGGCCGCGTGTAAGGCAAACACCCTACCGCTGTGCTATCAGAAATACAAAATCAGAGATTTCTGAGGAATTTGACTTTACAAGTCACAAGGGAGGTCAACTAAGGTTCACCAATCAGATGCAGGTAGGGATGCCCCCTATATAACCCTTCCGTAACTGTAATGCAACACTTATGTAACAGCAACTTATAACCAATTAGCTAAATACAAGTAGTGGAAAGCCTGTTAGACTGCATCCAAAATGGTGGTCCATAGAAAGTTTGTTATATTATGATATGCTATCAAAGTCACTCACTTTTGAGACTTGGGGCCGCTCATTTCCAGAAGGCTGCCACTGTGTGGGTGAGCCAGACGAGGGCCCTAGCTCAGGCTAGCCGAGCTAGTCAATAAAGATTCTTTGCTTATTGCATCACAACTTGTCTTCGTGTGATTCCTCTGGGCACTGATAGAGGGATGGGTACTCAATCATTGTATATGATATGGCAAAAGGGTACGCAAAACAAATGGTGAACATTGCTATCATCAGGGAGATGCAAATCTTTCTCTCTTTCTTTCCTTCTTTTGTTCTTTCCTTCCTTCCTTTCTTCCTTCCTCTTTCTTTCTTTCTTTCTTTCTTTCTTTCTGTCTTTCTTTCTTTCTTTCTTCTCCTTAATCCCTCCTCCTGTCCCTCCTTCTCTCCCTCCTTTCTCCTCTTTCTTTCTTTCTTTCTTTCTTTCTTTCTTTCTTTCTTTCTTTCTTTCTTTCTCTCTTTCTCTTTCTTTCTTTCTTTCTTTCTTTCTTTCTTTCTTTCTTTCTTTCTCCTTCCTCTCTCCTTCTATCTCCTTTCTTTCTTTCTTTCTTTCTTACTTTCTTCTACTTAATCCCTCCTTCTCTCCCTCCTTCTCTCTCTCCTTCTCTTTCTTTCTTTCTTTCTTTCTTTCTTTCTTTCTTTCTCTCTCTCTCTGTCTTTCTTTCTTTCTCCTTCCTCCCTCCTTCTCCCTCCCTTCCTTCCTTCCTTCCTTCCTTCCTTCCTTCCTTCCTTCCTTCCTTTCTTCCTTCTTTCCTTCCTTCCTTCCTTCCTTCTTTCCTTCTGTTCTTTTTTATTTGCCTTTTCATTTTTGCTTTTGGACCACTCTTGGTAGTGCTCAGGGATCACTCCAGGCTTTTTGCTCAGGTTCACTCCTGGAGGCCATTAGGGGACCATGTGCCATGTCAGGGACCATACGCCGGTCAGCAGCGTGCAAGGTCAACACCCTACCCATTGCACTATTGCTCCAGTTCCTTAGTCCTGTTCTAATTAGTCAGTGGATTAGTCGAAACTATTATATAAGAATTTGGGAACTTCAATTGTGGTGACATACTTAAATTACTCACATGAATAAGTGAAAAGTACTTTTCTGGAGACACATCCACATTACATAGCTGCTGCCATGTAAACTCATCAGCCCAGCTTCCCAGATTCACAATTAATCTAAGAAGACATGTAAACTATGCTGCTAACATTTGCAGGTACATTGGTCATCCAGCTGAAAAACTTTTGGGCAGTCTTAGGAGGTGGCTAGGCCCAGACCCCACTCTGCCAAAGCTCCAAAATCCACATCTAATCACCCCATAGCTGCTGTCATGCCAATGGCCAAACTTCACTGTTTGACAACTAATTTCTGTAGAAACACAAAAATGTCAAAACTTCTAGGTACTTCAGTTTTCAGGCTGAAAATCAGGAGTCTTCTCAGGGTAAGGGCAGGCAGCCACCTCCCACGTTCCCCATACTTCCAGAAGCCCCAGCAGCCACAACTCATCCCACAGTCACCACCATGTAAACTGATTTGGACCAGTTCCACAGTTCATGGAGCTCCTGGAGAAGGACACCTCCAAATTCCACAATACTGACACGCCCATAGAAACACACCAAATTACATGAGAAAGTAACATGTCAGTCAACTAAGCTCAACAAACAGAATAACATAGCAGGCTCAGCTAGCAACAAACAACTTAGTCTACCCTGAGACAAAGACTTAATGACTTCATGGTTAGATTAAACAATTTTCACAAATTTTCTTCTCCTGGAGTCTTTTTCAGTAACATCATCAGCCAGCCCTTTAGTTGTAACAAGCAAGATGAAATAATTATGTGCCTGGACAGTGGCCGTCTTGGGCATCTGGGAAACTAGGGACAATGGTGGAGGGAAGGTTACACTGGTGGTGGGATTGGTGTAAAGAATTAAAAAACTTCACAAAATCACAAATCATCCTGTTAGTCTTCGATTGCCTCGAGCAGGCCCCAGTAACGTCTCCTTCATCCTAGCCCTGAGATTATATTCAAGGCTCTTTAGGAGAATGAGACCCATCATTGTTACTGGTATTTGGCATATTGGGTACACCATGGGGAGTTTGCCAAACTTATTTAAAAACTTAATTAAAATTAGTTTTCTGGGTGCCAGAAAGATCATTCAGTGGGCATGGCTCTAACCTTGCATGTGGCAAAACTAGGTTCAGTCCTGGGCACTACATATGGTTCCCTGAACACTACCAGGAGTGATCGTGGAGCAGAGAGCCAGGAATAAGCCCATACAACAGCTTCTCCAAAAAAAATCATTTCTGGATAGAAATATTATTTTTCTTCCTTGAATGTTTTACTTCATCACTCTATCTCAAAGACAGTAGAATCAGTGTCATGCTTAGAATTTACAAATTATTATCAATAGGCACATTTTTAGGGTATACACTTTGATAAACTCCAAATATTTAGTCAATATTAGCTCAGTAATCCTAATAGCAGCATGTAGGTAGATATTTCCTAAATACATATGATATTTCCTAAACACATATGGTATTTCCTAAACACATACACACACATTGTACATGTGTGTATACTTTGGAATTGGAGGCCCAAAATTTAAATAAATTGGTCAGGCTCGTCCTTCACGCCCTACTGAAGTCACGAGTTGCCCCACACGAGCGGCTCTCCAGCACGGCCATGGCTCCAGAAGCACAAGGACTTAATGCAGAGCTCGGCAGCTTGCAGCAGAAAAGTGAATGGACTCTGCGTTAATCCACGCCACCATGCCTGCCCGGGAGGGAAAGGGTGTTGCCCCCTTCTGCCTTTTTCCCTAGGGACAGCAAGATGGCGGCCGCCTTGGAGATTTTTGGAAATCCAGGTATGAGCCGGTCGTGACGGGCAACTGAAACCTCATGGAAAGGGGGACCTTTCCGGCTTGTCCTTCACACCCTACCGAGGTCACAGGTTTGCCCCCCATGAGCGGCTCTCCGACACGGCCCTGGCTCCAGAGCCACAGAAACCAATCTCATAATTATCTGACTTTCGGCAGAAGTACTTCCAGGCTTAATAAGTAAAATATCAGAAATCCAAAATCTTTTGGTTCTTCTTACCAGCTGTAGAAAACACATTATTTCACAATGCCTTTTCAGCAGGTCTGATTTGGGGGTGTAAACTCTAAATAATAATGGTGCATCTTTTGTCGAAACAATGAATCTAATCAAAGTAAATAGAGTGTTAACTAGAATTTATCTGCCTCACAGGCATTGGAAGGGTTGGGAGGGCAGGTATATTGCCGTTCTTGGTGGTAAAAAATAAGTACTGGTGAAGGAAAATGTATTTGATGATTGCACGACTGAGATCTAAACCTGAAAGCTTTGTAACTTTTCCCACAGTGATTCAATAAATAAAAATAAATTAATGAATTCATTTAATTAAAAAACAGATTGGTCAATTTTATACAATGTGAAGGTGTCAAAGACTCAGTATTCAAAAACATGTTGTGTTATCACTTTTAATAAGCTATAACAATAACATAATGAGTCATATTTATAGGAATTAATTCACAAAAAATCTGAACTAAAGGCAGAGAGAAGTACAAGGAGTCATGTTGGAAACTGGGAGTTCTGAAATTTCTAGTGAAGATTCCTAGAAAGAAGGGTAAGAACGTACTTTAATTAAGTTGGTATCACACAAGAATTCATTACAAAATAGCTGTATTCCTACAAGCTCAGACATGAGCGCCCCCCTTCCCATGAGATTTCAGGTGCCCATCACGACCGGCTCATACCTGTTGAATGAGTAGTTTCTTTTCACTTGATCACTTGACATCTGGTTACTCATTCATTTGCTCAAGTGGGCGCCAGTAATGTCTCCATTTGTCCCTGTTGCATGCTAGTGTAGCCCAATGGTGTCTGCTCTCTCCAGAAACATGAAGAGCCTCAAACTGATCGTTCAGGGTCTTGACAAAGAAGTCTGACCATCTCATAGGTGGGCAGCCATGCAATCTTTTGATGTTCCATGGAATCCAGTCAGTAATGGCTCTAGTCCAGCGGTCCTCTTCTAATCGCATTCCGTGTCCAGCCCATCTGATTTTTGACGCCTTGGCAAATGAGACAGCATCCCTGATTCTCGATCTTTGATGGAGGATGGAACTCCATATTCCTTTTCTCACTTGAGTGAAGTGTGATACTCTAAGCATAGCTCTTTAGTTCCTCTTTGGGAGACCCGAATAGCGTTCTCATCCTGTTTTCCTAGGGCCCAGCTCTCTAATGCAGGAAGAATGGTGTAGTTGAAGAGATGTGTCCGGAGCCGGAGGTTCTTCGTCTTCTTAGCTGTTTCTTTGACGCTCTTGAAGGCATTCCAAGCCGCTCTCTTCCTTCTGCACAACTCAGGTGCCAGATCGTTTGTCATGTTGAGTTCTCGGCCCAGGTACACATAACTGCTGCATTTGGAGATGTTCATTCCATTGAGAGCGAATGGAAGGTCAGGAAGGAGACCGTTTCTCATGAACATTGTCTTCATGAGATTCAGCTGCAGTCCAACCTTTCCACAGTCACAGTCAACCTCAGCCAGCATTTGTGCCACTTGGCAAGCTACCAAGAGTATCTTGCCCGCATGGCAGAGCCTGGAAAGCTACTCGTGGCATATTCAATATGCCAAACACAGTAACAATTGTCACAATGAAGACGTTACTGGGCCTGCTCGAGCAAATCGATAAACAACAGGAGGACAGTGACAGTGACAGTGGCTAATGTTTGGTCTTATTAGAACGATGTCATCTGCAAAGCAGAGGTGGTGTAGTTGCCGACCATTTATCTTCACTCCCATTCCTTCCCATTCCAATCATCGCATGATATTCTCGAGGGTGGCACTGAAGAGTTTCGGTGAAATGATGTCATCCTGCTGAACCCCTCTCTTGACATCGATGATCACTTCTTTGTAGAATGGTGAGATCCTAGTAGTGAATCCATAATACAGCTCATGGAGGATCCCGATGTATTGAGTTAGAACCCCCTGTTTGGCTAAGGTTTCAATGACCGTGTCAGTCTCAACAGAATCAAAGGCCTTCTTTAAATCAATGAACATTAGACAGTGCAGCATCTTGAACACCCGAGAAACCTCAACGAGCTTGGTTACTGCGTGGATATGGTTGATCATGTCGACCAAGATCATCCACGGTAACTCGAAGTTCCAGAAGGCCAAATCTAAACATTGGACATGGGAGTCACCCGGTGGACAGTTCAACAATGAAACTGACCACATAATATTCGATCAACGGTTTTGCCTGACCGATGTCACTGTAAATTCCAAATGGGATCAGGCCACCTTCTCCTTCGTGCAAAATTCTACTTCACGGAGCAGAGAGAAAGGCCTGCAATGTTTAAGAAGAGAACTCCCAGAATGACCACCAACTGGGAGCTCTTTAGCACTATTTCAGCAACATGGGAACGATGCCCTCGTTGATGACATTGATGAAGAATATGTGTGCGAGGAACGTGGAGGGAGATAAAGCCACCAAAAGACGCCTGTATTCAAAAACTCTCAAGCTCATTCACCAACGTGACTGAGCTCGCAAAGCAGTGCAGAGAAGCAATAAAGGAAGACCTTAAAGAGAGAAGAGAGCGGCTTGGAATGCCTTCCAGAGTGTCGAAGAAATAACTAAGAGGACGAAGAACCTCCAGCTCCAAGCACAGGTCATTCGTCAGGTTGACTTCTCAACCTAGGTACACATAACTATTGCATTGGATGAACAGAAAGTAACAAAATAGGAGACTAATACCCAAGAATAGTGGAGAGTAGTACCAGGAGGTTTACTCCATGGCTTGCAGGCCAGCCACACATGCTAGGGGAAAAGACAGCTCAGATAGAGAAGGGAGCACCAATAAAGGGTGTTGGGAGGATCCTCCCAGGATGGGAGAAGCATGCTGAAAGTAGACTATAGACCAAACATGATTGCCACTCAAAGCCTCTCTTGCAAACCACAACACCCAAAAGGAGAGAGAGAACAAAAGGGAATTCCCTGCCACAGAGGCAGGGTGGGATGGGGGGACGGGGGGTGGGAGGGTGCTGGAACACGTGTTGGTGGAAAATGGGCACTGGTGGAGGGATTGGTATTTGATCATTGTATAATTGAAACCCAAGCACAAAAATTTGTAAGTCTACAACTGTACCTCATGGTGATTCACTAATAAAACATATATATATATATATATATATATATATATATATATATATATGAGCAGCAGTTCTGGTTGATGCTGCAAAAGCCAGGAAAAGCATTCGCAACACTCACTTGTCCTTCGCCAATTACAAGACCAAGAATTTCTTTCACAAGGAGAAAAAAATAACAGTTGAAAAGTAGTAGTCTTTTCTCTATGTAACAGCAAAACTTGCCCAGGAATAAGCTAGAATGCTTTCTGTGAGAGGCTGAGGCACTCTTGCCACCGGAACGAATTTAAAAAATCTTACTCCATAGCTTAGATGCAGCCAGGCATTCTAGGGGGAAAGGCAGCTCAGATAGAGAAGGGAGCACCAAATTAAGGGTGTTTGGAGGATCCTCCCAGGAGGGGAGATGATGTTGAAAGTAGACTATGGACTGAACATGTTTGCCACTCAATGCCTCTTTTGCAGACCACAGCACCCAAAAGAAGAGAGAGAACACAAGGGGTTGCCCTGCCACAGAGGCAGGGTGGGATGGGGGGGATGGGGGTAGGGGGCATATTATCTATGGTGGTGGAAAATGGGCACTGGTAGAGGGATGGGTATTTGATCATTGTATAATCGAAACCCAAGCAAAAAAATTGTAAATATACAACTGTACCTCATGGTGTTTCACTAATAAAAATTTAAAAAAAAGAGAAACAGAATAAATCCCCATTGAATGTCATGCATAGGGTCCGGAAAGCTGAAATTTTAAATGAAGTGAAGTACAGCATTTTTTTTTTGAGTAATGCTTGGTTCAAAGTTGTCAATGTTTGGCCAAGATCATTTTTCCTCATCAACATTATAATAAAATTAAGCTAAACAAAGCAAAAAAAATCATGGTTTATATTTGTTACCTAGAACATCTCATAAAGAGATGCTCGAGCAAATCGATGACTAACGGGAAGTTAAGTGAGTAAGTGATAAGTGACCTAGAACATCACCACAAAGTTAAAACAGAACACCCATTCTTGTACAGTTTTGGATATCAGAAGTCAGAGATCGGTTTCACTGGACTCAAATAAGATGTGGTCAGGCTGTGTTCCCTATGGATAGTCTAAGAGATAATCCATTTCACTGGCTTTGAGTCATGTTAGTCCGATCTCTTTTTTCATCTCTTTGTAGTACACTATTCCTCTGTCTTTCTCAGAAGAATATTTGTAATTAAAGGTAGTTGGAGCTGGAGTGATAGCACAGCGGGTAGGGCATTTGCCTTGCACGTGGCTGGCCTGGGTTCGATTCTCAGCGTCCCATATGGTCCCCCAAACACCACCTTCCTGAGTGCAGAGCCAGGAGCACTGCTGTTTGTGACCCAAAAAGAAAAAAAAAATACAAGTAGCACTGTAGCACTGTTCTCCCGTTGTTCATCAATTTGCTTAAGCTGGCACCAGTAATGGCTCCATTTTGAGACTGGTTGTTAACGTTTTTGGCATATCAAACATGCCACGGGGAGCTTGCCAGGCTCTGCCATGCGGGCAGAATACTCTCCGTAGCATTCCAGGCTCTTCTAGAGGGACGGAGGAATCAAACCTGGTTTGGCCGCGTGCAAGGCAAACACCTACCTGCTGGGCTCTCGCTTCAGCCCATACAACTTAAAGGTATGCCCATACAATTCAGGATAAACTTCCCCATCTCAAGGTTACTAATCTGTTTCTAAAATCATATTTTCTACTTAAATGGAAAGGATACAGGAAGTAGGATGTGGATATTTTGGGGCAAGGCATTCAGTCTGCCATAAAGCAGATTATTTTTTTCAGATGCAGGTGATAAGTTATAGGGAAACAATTTGTTCTAGGCCTTTTGATTGATTGATTGATTGATTGATTGATTGCATACACCTGACTATGCTCAGGAATTACTCCTGGCTATGCACTCAGGAATTGTACCTGGCAGTATACACAGGGGGCCATATGGGATTCTGAGGATCGAACCCAGCTCAGCCACTTGCAAGGCAAGTGCTCTCTCCTCACTGTACTATTCCTCTGACCCATCCTAGGTCTTAAACAAATTCAGAATGTTTAATGTTCATGAAATTCAACTTTAGGATACTCTGAACCATCCTTAGTCCTCCCTCCCTCCCTCCCTCCCTCCCTCCCTCCCTCCCTCCCTTCCTTGCTTCCTCCTTTTTCCCTGAGCCACACTTGGCAATGCCCAGGAGCTACATGCCTGGCTCTGTGCTCAGAGGTTCTTTAACTCCTGGTAGGGCTAAGCAGATCTTATAGGGCTGGGAATAAAACCAGGCCTTCTGCACACATAGCATGTGCTCCTGACTATTGAGTGCGCGCTCTCTCTCTCTCTCTCTCACACACACACACACACACACACACACACACACGCGCGCATGCACGCGCGCACACACACTCTTTTTCTCTCTCTCCATTCCTTCCTCCTTCACTCCCTCCCCCCACACCTGCATTCTTAACCACTACATGCTCTTGGTTAAGAGACCCTCAGGTACCAAGGCCACATTGGATAAATTACTGCATACTCTTTCATCGCTCTGTTCAACTGTTGTATTTATGAAACTCACCCAACCTAAAGAGTTCAGAAAAATGTTTAAAAGGCTTGTTGAGTTTTTACTATTTAGTTTATGCTTCATAATATAGGACTTCCTTAAAGGGTACAACACCAAGTAGTATTAGCACCACTTCATATATTTAAACAAACAACCACCACCAAAAACAGTAGATGAAAAGGTGTCAGGATCCTATCAAGAGCCATTCTGGAAGACTAGGATCAAATACCCGATGCCCCGCTCTGGATTAATCATATCCAGTCCTGGTTAATCAATCACATATTTAGAGGAAGAGTGAGTCTGAGTCACATCAACTGAGACCTGATACCCCAAATTCAGGATCACAGATTCTTGTACTAATCTGCTATTCTCATTTTGTATGAGAAAGAATTTGCTCAGAACTTTTAAAATCCTTTCACACTTTAGAAAGAACGAGCAGCTTTAGTCCTCTGGCTATGGCCTATAATATGTTGGAAAGGTAACTGGCAAGTTCATCTGCAAACCCACCCACTATGTGTATGGAAAATTCATCAAGTTTTTGACCCAATCACTACATTTTTCTGAGGATCAGTAATGATTTGCTGAAAAGATCAGCCGCGCTTTTCATAAGCCTGCTCACAGGGCATGATCTCTTTCTTCCCTTCCCTTACATCTGCGGGCAAGTGTTTGTACAAATATTTGAGACAGGTATAGTTTCCCTAGCTGCCTTTTTTTTGGTGTCACACACAGCAATGCACAGGGGTTACTCCTGGCTCCGCACTCAGGAATTACTCCTGGCGGTGCTCAGAGGACCATATGGGATGCTGGGAACCGTACCTGGTTGGTCGTGTGCAAGGCAAACGCCCTACCCGCTGTGCTATCACTCCAGCCCCACACCAGCTGCTTTTCAATATATCATCTCATCTCTTAACATTTTTCAGATGAGACTATAAAAATTCAACTTGGTGGGTTATCAGAGGCATTCTTTTTTCCCCTGTTCCACATCTTTTGAATTATGATGTCCTTTATGCCCTTTGGGGCTCTAATGTGGGGCTGGAGCACTAACACAGTGGGTAGAGCGTTTGCCTTGCATGCAGCCGACCCAATTCGATTCCCAGCATCCAATATGGTCCCCCATGCACCACCAGGAGTAATTCCTTAGTGCATAAGCCAGAAGTAACCCCTGTGCACTGCCGGGTATGACCCAAGAAGAAAAAAAAAGACTCTAATGTGTTTTTAATCGCTAGTACTCATTATTATATTTTCAGGGCTACAAAAAAAGATAGTTGGTACATTCATTAAGTACTCCTGTTGGTTTATGAGTGATTTGCTAACGATGACGTGTTTTGGTGTTTTGCAAAACTCAAGGCAGACACAGTCTTAGGAAAAATTCTCTTCATTGTTCTCCTTGTGTTATTGAACACAAAGTAGATTCATCTAACGTAAGTTTTTTGTTTGTTTTGTTTTGGCCATACCCAAGGTGTTCAAGGCTTTGCTATTCTTTGGGATCACTCCTAGCGAGAGCTCCAGGAACCATAATGGTGCTGGAGATTGAAATGGTCAGTCACATGCAAGGCAAGATTTTTAACAATCTCTATACTATTTCTCTGACACCCAGGTTTTGCTATATATATTTGCAAATGAACTGGATCAGATTTGCAGCATTTAATGTTTTCTGATGGGAGGTACTTTGCATTTCATAAAATAAGATTCACTCCATGTGAGGAACTTCGTTTAGTTTTTTATCTGCTATCTCTCAGATTTCTCCTCTGCATATTGCTGTACAGGAAATGTCTGACAAAGTCATTGGTCAAATGACATATTTTCTAGTTCACCATTTATTCTTTACACTTTGGATTGCACTTGCCTATGTGAAATTAATTTTTTAATATTTGATTTTTCCCCTACATTTAATTATTTATTTTTTGGTTTGGGGGTCAAACCCAGTAGTGCTCAGGACTTACTCCTGGCTCTGCGCTCAGGGATTGCCCCAGGCAGCAGGGAATACCACAAGTAGTGATGGGATTGTACCCAGGTCAGCCCCATAGGAGGCTGTTCACACAAGGTAAGCGCCTTACCTGCACTGTGTACTTTGGCTCCTGCCTCAGAATTCTTGGATTTTTGTGAAGCCCATCCACTGTCTTTTTAACGTTTCACTGACTTAATCATACTTAATCACACCAAGACTATGCTTTCTTATTCTCTTTTGTATTTTTCTAAAGAATATTTTTCTTTCAGCGTATCTTACCAAATGGATTACAGAAAGTCCGCACTTTATCTTTCAGCTCTGCGTGAATTTCAGTTATAACCGTTCGGTTAAGTAACTCCAGTTCTGTCGGGTGCACTCGCGTGCTGGAGCGGGTGGGTGTGGAAGGATCACTGGAGAGGGCTTGCTGCCTGCTCCCCGCCCCCGCCCCGCCCTCCCGCCCCTCTCAGCTCCCCCCTCCCCCTCCCCCGGCTGAGTGGACCCAGGTTCAGTCTCGGTTAAGGAAATTCTCATCTTCGATCAGCACAGGAGGCAGCAATTCTCCACTAGCAATTCTCTACTTCGTGTCCAAGAGATCAAAATGTTTGTAATTTCCTAGAAAGAGGATTATTAATTGGAGGATCTGACCACAAACTGATTTGTGGACATTATGCAATATTATATTTTGCCTTCTGCGTGGATTCTTCAGAAAGTGAACTTGGCATTCTAGACTTAACTCAAGTATTTGGAAACACTAGACACTTGATTTGCAAAATTTTTGTGAACTGGATTTAATTTTCCACGTAATTTCCATTGCATTTTCAAAGATTCACAGTAAAGTTGCAGAAATGGTGAGGATCTTGGAAACTAACACGAATGAGACTGTTACACTAATTAGTGCAGAAAGTAAACTGGAGAAACCTGAGGCTGGAGCTCCAGTCAGTGCTGTATCAGATGTAAAGAATATGAATCTTTTTGAGATCCCCAAAAATATTAACATTGGTGACAGCTGTAGAAGAGTGTCAAACCTGCCTTCTTTTAAATTAAAAAAAAAAAACTAAAAAAGGGCGTTTCCAAGTCATGTTCAGGGGGGACAAGTCATCTAAGTTTACCATATAGTTGTTTACCAAAAACAAAGAGCAGAGTCTTAACTTTTGCTCCTAAATCAAGGTACTACATAGAGGTTTTGTAAAATCAGCATAGAAGTTCAATGCTTCTTTTCTAGCTCAGTGGTTTTTAAAGAAATTGAGTAGATCTTGTGTGATTCCCCTCCCCCCCAGAATGCATTCTCCTGCCCACCTAAGACATCCCTCAAGGTACAACAGTATTTCTAAAAGTATTTGTTACAAATGTTATAAAATACACCTAAAATTCACTTACTATGAAGTTACCTTGTTGATGTCACTTAACTTTGGGACAGCCCCTTCTTTGTCCCGATTAGTTCCCTTTATGTTGATTTTGTCTTTACTAAGTTCTGTTGTATACATAAATAGTCTTTCTAAGATCTGCATACTCAGCATTACAATGGTCATCATTTTTCCTAAACCCCATTTAAGTTCTATGAGAATTTCACTCCAAGGGCCAGAAGAATAGTGCAGTAACTTTCATTTTTTTCATTTCATCATCCTGTTAATCGTCGATTGCCTCGAGCAGGCCCCAGTAACGTCTCTTTCATCCTAGCCCTGAGATTATATTCACGGCTCTTTAGGAGAATGAGACCCATCATTGTTACTGGTATTTGGCATATTTAGTAGGCCACGGGGAGTTTGCCAGACTCTGCCCTGTGGGCAGGCTACATTCGATAGCCTGCAAGTTTGTCCAAAGTAGGAATGAGATAATAAGATGTCGCGCATCTTAAGGAGCATACCCTGCAAAATAACTGGTTTTTCTGCCCCTGAGCAAGGAATTCAGATACAGGTACTCGAAGGGTGGGGGTCAGACCAGATAACCGGATGTCTCTCACAAGACCCATGTTGCAAGACCCAGGACTGCCTTAAAAACCTGTCAGTTCCTAAGCACCGACGCAAAATGCTGATCTTTAAACTATAGGCTAAGAAGTGATGTACCCTTAACTGGATTGGTTAGGAAAGCATATGTTGCCACAAATCTATTGGCCATGAAATGCGCGGGCTTTGCTGCAACGGCCAGTGCAGTAACTTAGCTAAGCATTTGTGCTATCCCTGTCATCCCCTAAGTCATTTCAATAAGGAAAAGGGATAGGGTGGAATGGAATTTTCGAAAAGAAGAATTTTACTTTTACTATCATCACTTTATTTTGCTGCTTCTTCATCTTTGCTGCTCAGATTTGTGACATCATAGGAGAGTCAGTGCTATGACATCTTACTGTCTGTGTGTGAATAGAAAAACAGTAAAGAAGCACCCACAGCTTTTCTTATGTACCAGTAATGATCACAATCACAATCACAAATCATCCTGTTAATCGTCGATTGCTGCGAGCAGGCCCCAGTAACGTCTCCTTCATCCTAGCCCTGAGATTATATTCAAGGCTCTTTAGGAGAATGAGACCCATCATTGTTACTGGTATTTGGCATATTGGGTACACCACGAGGAGTTTGCCAGACTCTGCCGTGGGGGCAGGCTACATTCAGTACCCTGCCAGTTTGTCCAAAGTAGGAATGAGATAATAAGATGTCATAATAAGATGTCAGGAGACTGCACTGTTCTCTTCCGGGAGCTGGGTTTTATAGTCTCTGAGTCTTGGCTGTTGATGGGATTACAGGGCTCCAGGGGGCCAGTTGGTGGGTGTGACCCCCGCCTACTGGAATTTGGAGGATCTGGGTGGAGGATGCTCGGCCCAAACCCAAGTAGGCTTGGAGATCTCGGCCCGGAACCCGCGTGACTTTTTCCCTCTGCCAGTACCTTCACCAGTACTTGATCACCAGTAATGATACATATCTTTTATTTGCCTGGTGATTTTTAGATGATAGACTAACCTCAACAATTTGTATTTTATGCACTTGTCTTGCTGTTGTAAACAGACATAACCAAAATTGGAATGGTGTTCAAAGGACTGGAACTTTTTTATAATTCCAGTTATCTTGGAGTTTATTTCAACTGAGAGAAAAAGATATCTAGTAATATTCCCCTCATTCATTTCTAATTTTAGTAACTTATTCTATTTCTTCCTCCATTCCCTCTTTTTAGTGATATTGTCTAGGAGTTTTTAAAGTTTATAAACAATTTCATAATATCAACTTTTAGTTTATTGTTTCACTTGTTGTTTTTTCCCTTATTTTCAATTTCATTGATAATTGATTGAACTCTTTCTAACTTTTTTTCTGGCTTATTTTGGATTAATTCTGATTTTCTCTAGTTTTCTAATGTGGGGCTTTCTATTACTGATTTATATATTTCTCCTCTACCTTCATCATCTCTTCTTCCTCTTGCTCTCTCTCAGTTTCCTCTGTTTCCTTTTACCTTTTCCTCCTCCATCTCTTTGTTTACTAACTCAACCTTCTTCTGCTTGCAGGAGACACAATAGGACTTTAATAATAAACACAGGATAAAAATATAAGGTTGAAAAGCAACTGTACAGGTAAAAGTTAGCCTTAAAAAGGGAGGGGCAGTCTTACTCCTTTCAGACAAAATACATTTTAATCTAAAAAAGGTAATAGGAGACAGAGATGAACAGTATGTAACCATCAAATTAGTAACAGAATTCAACACTCAATCACATAATTGCACTAAATAAAGTGACATCAAGCAACAGTTTGATTAACAGGTATTATGATAACTTGCAGGCTATGGAATGTAGTCTGCCCACAGGGCAGAGTCTGGCAAACTCCCCATGGCGTACCCAATATGCCAAATACCAGTAACAATGATGGGTCTCATTCTCCTAAAGAGCCTTGAATATAATCTCAGGGCTAGGATGAAAGAGACGTTACTGGGGCCTGCTCGAGGCAATCGAGGAATAACAGGATGATGAATGAATGAATGAAAAAATGATTAACAGTTTGTATTAACATTTTAACAGGCCAAAAGAAAGACAACAACTGCAACACAAGAGAAAAAGATATCTAGTGATATTCCCCTCTTTCATTTCTAATATTAGTAACTTATTTTATTTCTTCCTCCTTTCCCTCTTTTTAGTGATATTGTCTAGGAGTTTTTAAAGTTTATAAACAGTTTCAAAATATTAACTTTTAGTTTTTTGTTTCACTTGTTGTTTTTTCCCTTATTTTCAATTTCATTGATAATTGCTTGAACTCTTTCTAACTTTTTTTCTGACTTATTTTGGATTAATTCTGGTTTTTCTCTAGTTTTCTAATGTGGGGCTTTCTATTACTGATTTATATATTTCTCCTCTACCTTCATCATCTCTTCTTCTTAAATAGTAGATTTTAAGATCCCACTCTAACCACTGGATAGATCAATCATATAAAAAATCAATAAGGAAACAGTAGCCTAACATGAAGAATTGGAAGAGTTGGAATGAATATACATGTACCTGGTTCTCCACCCCCAAAAGAAATACACATTCATCTAACAGTATACAAGGAACATTTTATAGGTTAGACAACATTCTTGTTCACAAAACACATGTTCATAAAGTATGAAAATATAAATGAAATAGTTTTATTTCATAGTTCTATGAAGGTAGAAATTAACCATAAATTCAAAGCTGGAAAGAGTCAAATATTTGATGTCTAAATAATGTATTATTGAACAATCATTTAGTCAAGTAGATAATCAAATACTACAAAACTGCCTGAAAATGAATGAGAATTAAGAATAAACTATTAGAACCTATGGGATAGTTAAAATAGTACTAGGAGAGAAATAATAGCAACACAGGCTGATATCAGAGGACAAGGAAAGGAAAAAATAAACACCCTAGCCTCATCTCAAGAAACTAGAAAAAGAACAAATGAAATTCAAAGTCAGTAGAATGAAATAATTTTTATAAAGAGGATAAATAAATGAAATAAACATTTAAGAAGATAATACAGAAGATCAAAGGAACCAAATTGTTTCTTTGAAAGATTATACAAGATTCAGAAACCTTTAGATTCATGAAAAAAGTAAGTTCTAATAAACAAATTAGAAATGAAAGGGAAGAAGTTACAACAGAGACTACAGAAATACAAGAGACTCCTCTGAACAACTTTATGCCACCAACTCTCAAAACCTAAAAAAAAGAAAAAAATTTTAGACTCATCTCAGCCTTCTAAGGTTGAGTCAGGAGGAAATAAAAAACCTGAATATATGAATTAGAATCAAAGAAATTAATATAGTCATCAGTAGTCTCATTGAACCAAACGCCAAATGAGTTTATTAGTGAGTTCTAAAAAACTTTTTAAAGATCGCTTATTATTTTTTCAATCTCTTCCAAAATGAAAAAGCTGAGACTCTTCCAAATAGGACCCATAAGACCCACATTACACTGATACCAAAAAGATACAACATCTCTCTCTCTTCTCTATCTCTCTTTCACACACACACACACACACACACACACACACACACACGAGAGAAAATTACAGACTTGAATTCCAAATGGACATTGATGACAAAGTCCTCAGCAAAATCTTTGTGAACTAAAATCAACAACATATTGAAAGTACTTCATAGGGGAGTGGAGAAATAGCTCAATTAGTTGAGTGCAGTCTTTGAATGCAAAGAAGGGTCCCCGGAGCAACAACAGGATTACTACCTCAGCACAGAGCTGGAAGTAGCCTCTGAATAATGCTTGGTGTGATGTGAAACAGAAACAACAACAAAAAGTACACAGTGGGACTTGGGAGACAGCACAGTGATCAGGGTCATAAGCTTTGCATGCACAAGAACCAGAGTTTAAATCCCCACACCATGTGGTTCCTCAAGCATCATGGGTATAACTCTACAGACCCACAGCACTGATAGGTGTGACACGGTGGCCTTTGACATCTCTAGGGTTGCCTTACTGGTCTCCAGCATCACTGGGCCTAAGCACTGACCAATGCAGCCTGATTGGTTGAGTATCTCTGAGATTGCTGAGCACTTCTTGGGAGCCCATCCCCCAAAAAAGTACAAAATGACTATGTGGGCTTTATTTCAGGGATGCAAAGATAGTTTAATTAATGTGATTTTCTTTTGTTTATCTTTGCTCTCACTTGCTTGGTCATGCCACTGACCAAACAAGTGGAAGCAAAGATAAACAAAAGGAACTACATCAAGAAGTTTCTGCACCTCAAAGGGAATGGTGACAAGAATACAAAGACGGGCCACAGAGTAGGAGAAATTATTTAACACCACTTATCAGATAAAGGGTTAATATCAAAGGTACAAAGCACTGAGAGAACTTTACAAGAACATAACACTGAACCCTATAGAAAATGGCAAGAAGAGATAAACCGAAACTTCTTCAAAGAAGAAATACAAATGGCCAAAAGGCAAATGAAAAAATGCTCTATATCACTAATCATCAGGGAGATGCAAATCAAATCAACAATGAGACATAACTTCACACTAGAGGGACTGGCATGCACAAAAATGAATAGGGGCCCTTCGAAGGGATAGTAGTCAGGAGTGATACTTGACCTGCATACAGCTGACCCAGATTTCATCTCAGGCATCCCATATGGTCCCCTGAGCCCCAACAGGAGCGATTCATGAGCAAATCCAGGAGCCAATCTTGAGTCATGTTGGGTGTGACCCCTCCCCCCAAAGAGATACATGAATCAGAGTGATAGTATAGTGGGAAGGCACTTATCTTGCACCCAGGTTTTATTCCCCGAACCACATATCGACCCCCAAGCCCAGCCAGCAGTGATTCTGGAGTGCAGAGCCAGAAGTAAGTTCTGAGCATGGCCAGGTGTGGCCCAAAAACCAGGGAAAAAAAAAAGAACAACAACCACCAGAGTTGGCATGGATGCAGGAGGAAAAGGTGCTCTCCTTTACTGCTGGTGAAAATGTCAACTGGTCCAGACTTTCTGGAAGACAATATGGACATTCCTCAAAAAACTAAGAATTGAGCTTCCATATAACCCAAAAATTCCACTCATGGGAATATACTCCTAGGGCTGAAACGTACAATGCAGAAAAGATATCTGCATGACTATGTTCATTGCAGCATTATTCACAATAGCCAAAATCTGGAAACAACCTCCAATGCCCTCAAACAGATATCTGGATATGCACATATCAACAAAGGATACCAATTGGCATAAAAAATGAAGCCATGCAGTTTGCTGGCACACGGATGGATTTGAAGAGTACCAGGCTGAGTGAAATGAGTCAGGGAGGGACAGGTACAGAATGATCACACTCATAGGAGGGATATAAAGAGATGTAGTAGAGAGAAAACTAATGCCTAAAGGAAATAGGAATGAAAAGGAGAATGGTCCTTAGTAGGAAGCTTACCACTGGGAGTGGGGAGTGGGGATTCTAAAGAGGGGGCATAGGTGAGGAAAGGGCTCATTAAGACAATGAAGGAGGGAAGTGGTCACTCTAGACCAGAAAGCGACTTTGAAAGGAGGTAAAATGATATTCGTGATACCCAATAAGTAGCATTGTAGCACTGTCCTCCCGTTGTTCATCAATTTGCTTGAGTGGGCACCAGTAACATCTCCATTGTGAGACTTGTTGTTACTGTTTTTGGCATATCGAACACGCCACGGGCAGCTTGCCAGGCTTTGACATGCAAGCAGGATACTCTCGGTAGCTTGCCGGGCTCTCCAAGAGGGAACCCAATAAGTAACAGTATTATAAGCCATAGTGCCTTAAAATGGGGGAGGAGGAAGGAAGGAAAAAGGAAATATGAAAAAGTGCTGTTGTAAAGGCAGGTGGGGGGGGGGAGGGAAACTGGGGATATTGGTGGAGGTGCTGGAGGGAAGTGGACACTGGTGAAAAGATTGGTGTTTGACCATTGTAAGCCTGAAACAGTCATAAAGAACTTTGTAACTTTGTACTCATAGTGATTCAATAAAGTGTTATTTTTAAAAAGTTACTACTAATATAATACTCAACAATGTAAGGCAGACTTTTCTCTAAGAGGCAAAAGACAAGACTGTCCACTGTTTTTGTTGTCGCTGTTTTGGGTTTATTTTTTTCTGTTTGTTTGTTTTGGGGTCACATCTGGCGATGCTCAGGAGTTATTCCTACACTTAGGACAGTCCTGGTGGTGCTCAGGGGAACAATTCCAGGGATCAAACCTGGGTTGCCCCAATCTTGTCTGCAGTTGCCACAATTACTCAATACAATACTGGAAGTCCTAGTCACGGCAATTAGGCAATAAAAAAGATACAAATGACAATATTGGAAAAGAAGTTTAACTATTACTGTATAGATGACATAATAATATACATAAAACCCTAAATAACTGACCCAAAAAAATCCCCAAACATTTAAAAACAATAAACCAATACAGTCAAGTGACAGGCTTTCAAATCAACATATACAAATCTGTTTCATTTCTATATGCAATCAAGAAAAATTTAAATTGCATTTATAATTTCATTAAGAATCAATTTCTAAGGTATTGACAAAGAGGGTGACTCATATATCAAAAACTGCAAGTCACTGTTAAAAGAAATGGAGGCACAAGGAAATAAAAATATATTTCACATTCATGAATTAGAAGAATTAGCAGGGGCTGGTGTGATAGTACAATGGGTAGTGTACTGCCTTGAACATACCCACCAGGTTAGATTCTTGGTATCCCATATGGTTCCCTGAGCCTTGCCAAAAGTGATCCCTGAGCACAACTAGCCTGGTGTCTTTCAAACACTTAAAAAAAAAAAGAACGTTGTTAAAATAACCATCGTAATAAAGCAACAACACACACCAAAAATGACCATCCTACTCATAGCATTACTCAGACTTAGTGTAATGCCTATTAAAATACTATTGACATACTTCAAGAGTATAGAAAAAATACTACTAAAGTTTACATGAAGGTACAATATCTGCTAAAAATAGTCATAGCAATCTTGAGGGAAAAGAAGATGGAAGGCATTGTGCCCAGGATTGAATACAGGCAGGCTAGATCGGACATGGGCTAATTTTATTAATTAATTTATTTATTTATTGCTTTGGGGGTGACACCGGGCGATGCACAGGGATTATTCCTGGCTTTGCACTCAGGAATTACTCCTGGCGGTGCTCGGGGGACCATATGGGATGCTAGGAATTGAACCTGGGTCGGCCGTGTGCAAGGCAAATGCCCTACTTGAACATGGGCCAACTTTAAATGAAGCTTTAACTCTATAGTAACCAAATAGTATGGGATTGGGGTATGGCATTTTGGGAGGGGAATGGGTACACCTGGTGATCAGGCTACTCCCAGATCTGCTTGAGGGTCACTCCCAGCAGAAACCGTGGGATTCTGTAGATTGAATGTGGGCCTTTGCACGTGCATGTACTTAACCCTTTGAAATAGTTCTCTGGTCCATAGCACAGTAATGAAATAAAGGTAAGCACAAAGATCAATGGAATAGAATTGAGAGCTCGCAGCTCCCCGACATGGACAGTCAATTTTATAACAAAGGAGCCAAGAATACAGAAATGGAGAAAGAAAAGCTCTTCAGTAAATGAATTTGAGTTAAGTGGTCAGTTACATGAAACAAAACTATCTTACACCAGCAATCAAACATAAATAAAAATGAATTACAGATTTTGATGGCAGACCCAAATTCATAAGAGAGATCATGGCACACTCCACTGCGGAGCTTCCTACACCCCAGTTTGGGTTAGTAGTTGATCCTTTCCTTAAAAGCTCTCCAACATGGGATTGTCTGTATCCTTTAGTACATGAATTTCCTTTACTTTTCCCTTTTCCCCCTTTACTTTTACCTTTCCTTTCACCACCCCCCGGTGTCTGTCTGTCTCTCTCTCATACACACACACACACACACACACACACACACACACACACACACACACACATTCTCCATTTTTGTTGTGGTTCTTTGTTTTTTGAATCCTAACCAGAGGTGTGGAGGGCTTACACCCAGTTAGGAGCTTGGGGGTCATTCCTAGAGATACTCTGGGGACCATGCAGTGAAAGGATTCAAGTCTAGACCTCCTGAATGCAAAGTATGTGCTCCAGTCTTTTCAACCATTTCCCTTGCCTCTCTCCTTATAATTAGTGCCCTTCCCCACCTTGCCTCTCTTGTTATAATTAGTGCCCTTCCCCAAAAGACAATTTTACTTCAAAAGACCAAAACAATGGATAAAAAATATATAGTCAAAACACTCCATAATATTTGCTTCAGTGGTGTCTTCAGGGATTTGACTCCATTGTAACGAAAAAAACAAAAGCAAAAAGAAACAAAGAGGATTACATCAAATGGAGATAAAAGAGTAGCCAGTGTAAATGTGGTATACAACAGATCTAGATGGGGAAAAAAATCAGAACACTTCCCTTGTGCAAAAATGTCAAAGTTTCACAACGGAAACATTCTGTTATGTTCTTACGCAGACAACTATGTGCTTATGTAAGAACTAGCAATGCTTGTGCACTGTGCCTTAATATGTTAGCATCAGTCACCCCCTTTTATCATTGATCACGTCTCTCCTACGTAACAGCATACAATCTTTATATGTTCTGCCAAAGCTATTGATGTGTTACAGATGCTGAATACCTCAAAAGGTGAAAGCATTATGTCCAAGGCATGAACCAAGAAAATTCAAAGTGGAGGCCCAAGTGACTAATGAGTTCCAGCTTCATTATAGTTTCATCTTAATTATTTTGCATAGAAAAACCTTCACTCACCAACTCCATGGCAGTTTAAAATTATCATGGGGCCAAATAAAGAGTACAGGAGATAAGGTGCTTACTGTGCATTTGGGCTCTCTACCCCTGGGTCACATCCCTAGCCTGACTTTTTATTGATTTTTAAGGTTTTTCCTTCTTCCAGTTTAATGATAAAGTAAAAATTTCAACCTCTTTTTTTTTTGTCTTGATAAAAAAAAAAATAAGTCTTTTTGGGGGCATGGTGTGTCAGCAGGTCACTCTGTACCTGTGAGGCGAGTGCATCAGCAACTTGATGGCGCCTTCAGACTTCCAGATACCCCAAAATTGCTGCTATGCCTTTGGCCAGACCCCAAAAACTTGGGGCAACATTTACCAAGAAAGTAAACAGCCAAAAGTTAGGTATGTGGGAGACACACCCACAAACCACCTCCTGCTCAGCTACATAATTGGAAGCATGGCCTCTCTGGTTTCTGATCAAACTGCTTAATGGCCATGATCCCAGAGACTCAGAAACAAATCTCGAAACCCAATGGCTTTTGGCAGAAATGCGTTCAGTCTCTGCAGTAGGTTACCAGCACTGGGCCACCCCAGGTGGGAACAGGTTTCGTGCCTTGGTCTGATCCCCCTGGTGGCCCTGTGGCTGCCATCCTCCAGTGGCCACTGGACAGTCAGGTTTAGGCCCTTAGTGACGAGACATGTGGGGCCAATAGGATGGAGGTAGAGCTGGCCCTTTCCTCCCCATCCCAACGAGACCCCGAGTTGCCACCCACGAATGTCCTCTCTGGCTCCTGATCAAGCTACTTAATGGCCATGATCCCAGAGACTCAGAAACAAACCTTGAAACCCAGTGGCTTACGGCAGAAATGCGTCTAGACTGCACAGTAGGTTACTGTCGTTGGGTCACCCCAGAGGGGAAAGGGTGCTGTCCTTCCACCTGTTCCCCGTGGTGGCTTGGTTGCTGCCATTTGCCAGAGGCCACTGGACAGTCAGGTTTGCGCCTGCAGTGACGAGACACGTGGGGCCTCACGGGATGGGTGTGGAGCTGGCCCTTTCCCCGCCACCCCAATGAGAGCCCGAGTTGCCACCCGTGAATGGCCTCTCTGGCTCCTGATCAAGACTTTTAATGGCCATGATCCGATACTCAGAAACAAATAACGGAACCCAACGGCTTTTGGCAGAAATGCGTCCACTCCCTCCAGTAGGTTACCGGCGCTGGGCCACCCCAGGTGGGAATAGGTTTCGTACCTTGGCCTGTTTGCCCTGGCGGCCTGGTGGCTGCCATCCTCCAGAAGCCACTGGACAGTCAGGTTTGGGCCCACAGTGACGAGACACGCGGGGCCTCACGGATGGGGGTGGAGCCGGCCCTTTCCTCCCCATCCCAACAAGACCCCGAGTCATCACCCACGAATGGCCTCCCTGGCTCCTGATCAAGGTGCTTAATGGCCATGATCCCAGAGACTCAGAAACAATCCTTGAAACCCAGCAGCTATGGCAGAAATGCGTCCAGACTGCTCAGTAGGTTACTGTCATTGGGCCTCCCCAGAGGGGAAAGGGTGCTGTCCTTCCGCTTGCTCCCCCTAGGCGGCTCAGTGGCTGCCATCCTCCAGAGGCCATTGGACAGACAGGTTTGGTCCCTCAGTGATGAGACACGCGGGGTCTCAGGGGATGGGGGTTGAGCCGGCCCGTTTCTCCTAGTCCCAACGAGACCCTGAGTCGCCACCCACGAACGGCCTCTCTAGTTCCTGATCAAGCTGCTTAACGGCCATGATCCCAGAGACTCAGGAACAAATCTCGGAACCCAGCAGGTTTGGGCAAGAAATCCCTCCACATTTAATTGTTAAAATTTCAGAACTTCAAAATGGCATGGTCACTACTACAGCCGCGTGACATCATATTTTATTCATAACCAGCAATAGAAAACAAATTGTCTACTGTTGCCTTTTCAGCAGATCTGAGTGTTGGGATAAAATCCCAAATAACAATGTTGGGTCTGGTGTCAAAATATTGAATGTAATCAAAGTAGAGAGAGAGTACTGTGGAAATCACCTGCCCCACAGGTAGGGGGAGGGTGTGGAATGGGGGTATACTGGGGTTTTTGGTGGCGGAGAATGGGCACTGGTGAAGGGACGAGTGTTTCATCATTGTATGATCAAGACTTTTACCCGATAGCTTTGTAACTTCTTTCACAGTGATTCAATAAATAAAATTATAAAAAAATGAAAACAAATTAGTCTTTTGTACTCTATTCTACTACTGAAATAAGCCACATTTCCAGTCTAAGTTTTTGTTTGTTTTGTTTTTTGTAGTGCAGTGAAGGGATGAGGGTGGGAGTGTGTGTAAGCACACAAAGATAAAAAGGCCGGCGGTCAGGCCATTTCCCCACTCCACGGAGGTCGATGGCGATGGTCAGGCGAAGAAAGGAAATGGGGGCCAGGCTGGTTGGTCTTAGCAGCAGTTTATTACATGGAAGAGATGTATGTCATGGAGGCTTCAGGAGTCCTCAAGACATGCACCCTGAGAGAGCCCCCGAAATCTCCCTTATATACATCATGGTACCTCTAAAGGGCCAATATAGTGATGTCATCAAAAAGAGTTATAGAAAGAACATTGAGGCAGCAAACATACATTGTTTCTTTACATCCACATTGTTTCTTTACATCTGCAAGGCCAGTAATCTTGGCCTCACCTTTACAAACTATTTGGATTAACACATCAAAGAGGAGTCTGCTAGAGCTTGGAGCCTACATCTCAAATATCAGCCTGTCCTGAGCCAGGTATCTACATACCCAATATCAGGCCTGGCTTAGCACCTGAGATTTGCTTACCTAAAACCAGCTAGGCTCCTGTGAGATAAGAGAAACTGCCTCAATATACTGAAATCATTTACTGAAGGCACTTTGGAGGGGGAAAGGTTCAGTCTCATCCAAGCTAGCCAGGACACGTAGGAAAACTGCTTCTAGGACATGTTTCTTCTCTCCTTGTTCAACCAACATAAGCATACATAATATTAATCATTTGGTATGGACACAGTAAGAAATACTTTGAGCTTATAGAATTGCTCTCCTAGGGCCATCTCGATCTCAGACTGCAGTGCTCAGGCCAGATAGCTTTCCTATTCCTAGCGGCAGGGTCCTAGTCTCGTTGTTACTTTTGGATCGTGACAGCATTTGCCTATGATCAAACTCTTAACTTATAGTTAAGAACCGTGTCATCTTGGCCTGGCCCATCGCGATGCCAGGGTAGCACATAACTTACCGGCTTGCCCTGGTTCCATCCAGTCCCACGTCGGGACCCTGCCCTTGGGGTGCTAGGAAGTGAGGGCAACTGAGGCTTAAGTTGAGAAGGCAGATGCCCAGGAGTGAATAATATTCAAAGCCAATCAATTCCTAAGTTACCGAGCATATTAATTAATTGTCTTCCTGTATCTACACAAAAGGACATTGCATTCAAGTAAACTGCTCCAAAGACATAAGGAGAGGAGAAAGGCGTTATTAACTTACAGTACAGCTTCGGTGTCTAAGAAGGATGAGACCTTACAAATTGGTTGGGTAAGAGAGCATAGAAGTGGTTACAGACTGACAAAGTAATGGGAGTGACTCGGGAGCACTGTGATGGGTACACTCTGATAAACCTAAGCTCCGTGTACTCCAACATCTCACCCTTTTCTGTTTACAAAAACACAAAATTTTGAAATAGAGAGAGTAACAATTCCAATCACAAAACAGTCTCATTTGTAGTAGTACTAAAACTTCAATCCACCCCTGAACCCTGAGCAGTGCTTGTTGTAAAGTGTCCAATAGTCCTGCACTGTTCAAGGGTGATCAGAGTCATTCAGCTGCTTTTTGAAGAAATGAGGTGTCCAGATCACAATTTGAAAAGTTGTTTCTACAACAGCAGCAGTAGTAGTCACAGCAATGAGTTCCAGCAATGAGTCCCAGAGAAACAACTGTTAGAGTCCTGAAAACTTCAGGAAGCACTGGATCAGGCAGGGAGCACTGGAACAGGAGCATCATAACTTCTGTCAGGAGCTCTTCAGCAGGGGAATGCAGCCATTCTCTGTTCAGGTTCACTGGCAGTCATAGATGTGCAACCTAGCTTCTGTTGAAAGAATCCATATTAGGGCATCAAATTTTTGTGTACTTTAGCTAACTTGCTGAAAGAACCCATATTAGGGCATCAAATTTTTGTGTACTTTAGCTAACTTGCAACATTGCTTTCTGTAAAACTGCTTGGCTGCTTTGCACCTGGGGGAGAGGGGACTTGGAAAGTGAACAGGGCATAACTTCTTTTCTAAACCAAGTGTGACAGGATTCAGGTGTATTTACTGTCCCTGAAATGTATTGTCTCAGTAAAGCACCCTGCAGATTTGGGTAAAGGATAACTCAGGATGCTGGTGGTTGGGGGAAATTGCCCTTTCCTGGAATGTATTGTCTCACTAAAGCACCCTGCAGACTTGGGTAACTCAAAACTAGGATGGTCAAGGGAGATTACCTAAGGCTTAATGATTCCAGCTATAACCTAACTTGTGCTGACAATCGATGTACATAAATGCTGATCTTTGAATCTATAGGCTAAGGAGTGAGGTACTTTTAAATGGATTGGTTAAGAAAGGATATGTTGTTACAAATCTATTGGCTATGAAATGCGCGGGCTTTGCTGTAATGGCCAGTGAAGGCCTATATAAGATCCCCTTTGAAGAAGTTCGGGGCTCTCAGCCACTGCCCGTTTTTGGGGTATGCTGCGGAGCCCCAGCATGCTGGTCTAAATAAACCCCGTTTTTACTCCTGCAGGAATTGTGTCTATCTGGTCTCTCCGCGCCTCCCAGGGCTAGGGAACTCCGATCCCAACATTTGGAGGTCCCACCGAGATCACCGAGGACCCTGCCCCAGGGACGCCGGATTGAGCCGCGGGGTAAGTTAAGGCGCCTCTTTCTCTCTCTTTGTTTCTTTGGTACCGTTTTACTGTAGTTACCGATCGGTGACACAAGCACAGTGGTGTGCAGCACAGTGACAGTGGTGTGCAGCACACTGGTGTGTGTGTGAGCCTTGTGTCTGACAGACGTGTCGGGAATAGACACGGGCCGCAGCCCTGGGGGACGCCCCGGAGGTGGATGAGGGCCAGGGACGCCTGGAGGCCTCTTTTGTGGTAGCCTCGGAGAGGCTACATCTGGTGTGTCAGGAATCATCGGCCGCTCTATTACTTCTCTATTCTTCTTTCCTCTCCAAAAGGCCTTGCGCTTGCGTCATTCTTTTTTGTAGGTTGGATCACGCTCATCCTTTTTCTCTACCGAGACACCGTCTTTGGAACCATGGGACAATCTCCGTCCACTCCTCTCACTCACTCTCTCCCATTGGTCAGAGGTCTGCTCTCGTGCTCAGAATCTTTTTCTGATTGTTAAAAAGCCTAAATGGCAGACCTTTTGCTCTGCAGGATGGCCGACATTCCAGATTGGTTGGCCCCCCAAGGGATCGTTCCACTCGCTGCTTATCTTCCAGGTCAAGGGAGTTATCTACCAGCCTGCTCCCTGGGGGTACCCGGACCAGGAGCCTTAGGCAGGAGTGCCAGGCCGGGGGGGAGAAGGGGCCCCCACTTACTCTGCTCCTCCTGTGCCCCTGAACCCCGAACTCTCTATTGCCACTCCCGGGCCAGCACTGGCCTTTCCCTACTTCTGATCTCTTCACTTGGAAGAACTAAGCCCTCTGGAGGTGAAAAATCATGTGCATGCCCTTTGGGCATATTTGGGAGTCCCAGGGTGACTGGTGAGTGTGGTGCACACCCGTGTGAAAGAGTGGACCGGTCCGAGCGAGTGCCTAAGTGTGATCTGTGCGTGTATCCATAGTGTGTGTATTTATTATCTTTCTCCTAATTCTGTTTATTAAGATTGTTTAATACGGGTCAGAATTGATCACTTCTCTGAGATCCACAGGAAAGCTCAGGATCTGGGCTTGATGATCAAGAAAGGTAAATTTGACACTTATTGTTCATCAGAATGACCTTCCTTCGGTGTGGATTGGCCCCCACGAGGTTCCTTCTCTCCAAACCTTGTGGCTCAGATAAAGGAGGTAATCTGTGGAAGATCTGCTGTGAAGGTATGCTCCCTTGGAAATCTCTAGGGGGACTGGGGGAGGGATGTGATAACCTCTGTGTGAATGCTTGTGTGTATGAGCACCGTGATAGGTCCTCCTATCGGGCGTCACAATGCTGAACCACTAAGGCTAAGTTCTCCGCCAGGCAAGCATCTGAATGGTCTCTGCAAAGAGGCACCCCTCCTTTGTCTGTCTTGCGTCACCATCCACTATGGGGGGGACACCATCCACTATGGGGGGGATGGGAGGAAAGCCCACTAGTGAGAAGATTCTGGGAAACTAAGGCAGATCAATTTACAGGCAGAAAATCCTTTTCCCCACCCAGTCTCAGCTAGAGGTCAATTCAAATGCGAATGAAGGCAGTCCAGATGTAAGGCAGAAAGAAAAAAAAGGGGGGGTAAAAGGCAGGTAAGAAGCTTAAGAAAAGCAGCAAGTCAGCAAAAAGCAGGGAAGATGTAGCAAGCTGAGAGAAGGCAGAACTGTTTTTTTAAGGAGCAGAGTTTTTAAGACCACAGCACTAAGTTTGGCTCAGGCACACAGCTGTGGGTCTGCCCAAAGCCAGGCCCACCCAGGTGGAGATGAGCCTCTGAATAAAGGCCAATTTAAGGAGGTTAGAGTCCCCTTAGGAGAGGCAAAAGTGATAGACCTGGAGAAAAGTTTTGCCAAGGAACCATCCTTTTCATAGATTATTGCTTGCAATTAGGAAAGCATCTGAGGAGCTTCCAACTAGGTAGTTTTAGATAAGGAGATCTTATTGACCTCTGTAACACCATGTGGCCTGAGTATAGTGGGGAAAGATAGCCAGTGAATGGCAGTTTGCATTACCAGATCATTTTGCAGTCAGATCTTTCAGGTAACAAAAGAAATAGGAGAGTATCAAAGCAGAGGAGGCAGGAAAATGCAAGATCTTATGATTAACTGTTTGACATCAGAAACAAAGAAGCCTATCCCCATGTCTGATAGGAAGGTACTAGCTCCCTGCCTCAGAATTAGCCTTGGCGAAAATATGGTAACATCTTCGTCATAGTTTATTTTGCCGGCTTATATCAACAAAAGCGCTTTCTTGACCCATTTTTAACAAGTGGGAGACTGACTAGTTAGGCTGGGAAATGAGGAGCAGAGTTCCCAATCAGCCGCCCTGGGAACTGTCCCTTCCTTTCTCAGTCCATCAGTTTCTCCCTGCCATTTTTTTTGAAGGGTCAGATTGATCAATCAACTACAGATATGTGCACATGTACGTGTGGTGTTTTCGTCAGTTCACTGTCTGTCTGTCTGTGTCCGTCTGTCTGTGTCTGACTGTCTGTCTGTCTGTGTGTCTGTGTGGAACACTTGAGTGTTGGAACCAGGCTGAAATCAGAAGTAGAAATTTTAGAGAAGTTAGTGACATGTAACCCAGTGATTTAAGAAATGCAGTTGTTTTAGGAACCTGTTAGACAAGGGTTAATCCTTATCAGAAGGTTGAGCCTACAGAGAAAGCAGAATTCTCAATCTAAATTTCTTGTTAGAAGAACATTGATGATTATATTATTAACAGTTGAAATCCTTTTTGAACTTAAGAATCTTATACTGTCTAGAAGAGCTATGGAACTAGAGCCTGAAACTAAAGTGAAATAAGAGTTCAGAGAAAGCAAGAACTTGTCTTACAAGCCTCAGCTAACTTTTATGAAAAATTTGTAAGAGGCAGTTTCCCTTTTCTCACAGAACCTAGCAGGTCTCAGATACGGAGATCTCAGGTGCTAGCCAGGCCTGATCTTTGGGTTGCAGATTCCCAGCTCTAGGCAGGCTAGTCTTTGGTACGAGAGTGGAGAGAGGATTGGAATAAACTGCAACTAAGATCAAGCAGCCTGGCCGTAAGGTTTCCTTCCTTTTCCTGCCCATCTCCATCTACCTCCCTGGAGTGGGGGAAACTACAGAACGCGGGCGGTGGGAAAGATAGATTGTTGCCATCCTTTTTGTGCTCACACAACAATTCAAATATTTTCTTATGCTGATATCAAAGTTTGGTTAAAAAAAAAAATCCAAAGGGCTTTTTCTGTATCTGAAAGCATGTTTGTATTTTTGTGGAATTGTTAAAAAGTATCTGGTGTAGAAAGCTCATGATTTTAAATAATTAAGGTACAAGAACTATTGAAATTAAGCCAAAGAAGGTTTTATCATGTTTTATAAAAATTGATTGTTTATAAGTCTTATGCTGTTATGTTAATGTACATATTTGTATCTGCATTGGATTAGAATATTTGACCTAGAATATCTTGTGAGTTGAAATAATGTGGTACATAAAAACAGGTTCATGTTTATTTTAAAATATGAGTTTCTAGAGTTATAAAGTTGGTTGCAAAACTTATCCTACCAGTGGTTTTATTTGATCTCTGAGACTCTTGGTAACTAAAATTTCTAGGGCTACTTAGCAATAAGTTGTATTGAATTAGTCTCAGATGTCAGCCTGACAATTAGAAGCCATAGCATTGCTTGTCTAGTGCTTGAAAGTATATGCTATTATTTTGATAATTTTATTTTATGCCAAGCTTTGTCTCCAGGTATCAACCTAGTCCTGACCTTCAGAGAGCTTTGTCCTCAAGTGTGAAATCCTTTGTTTCATGGTAATCTATGAGTGTTTTAATCTTTATATCTGTGTTTTCCTAGAAATCAGAATTCTAAGATGTCTCTTGGTTAATTTCTAATGTAAAGTAAACTTTTGCCCATTAAATATATGTTGTAAGAACATTAATTGTGAGCATCTCTAAAGCCTTTTAAGTATAGAACTGATGCTTTTGGAATGGTACTGCAGAGTACAGTTTTGTCATGTTAAGTGAGATTATTGGAAGCTGTGTCTAAACTTGGGAGATCATGTTGCACTAATATGGATGTATGTCATAAGTCAGAAAGATAATGGATGGAAATATCAGAGGGAAAAAAAAGGAAAGGAGTTCTGTTAAAGTGAAGTTGATTTTTAAATGAATGAAAGTTACAGAATGTATGTAAAGGAATGTGTAGAAGGTTTGAGGTTGTTCTAAAGAAAAGGAACTGGTCAAACTGTTATAAGAAATGCTTTAAATCACATGCAGAATTCTTCTAGCATCTTTGTGGTAAGATCTATGGAAAAGATGATTGATGGATTATCTGGACTCCTGTTACAATGCTCTTAAGATCATTGAATTTTTCAAAAGTTGCAGGAAATCAAGGGTTTTGACATGGGATTAAAAACATGTTAAACGGTATGCTTTATCTCTACAGATTTTAGCTTCTCTGACTAGGACCCACAGCAAACAGGTGTATTACATCTCTGTGAGTAAAGTGAAATACTTGCTTTTCTCTTCTTTTGTACCTTCAGTATGTTTTTTGATGTTTCATGGCACTATGTTGGTTTGCATAACTCCAGATAAGTCTTTCCTCTCTGTAATAGGGTCTACCCCTCATGCAGACAGGAAAAACCAGCCATGGGACCCCAAAGCCCTCTTCCAGGGAAACAGTCAGGGGATCTGTCTAAATGACAGGAGCAGGGATTTAACAGGTACTGTTTCAAGAACCCTACAAACCTCAGGGCGACCCTAGAGGCAGGCTGGCTCGAGAAAAGACTGGAAACCATCACTGCTATGGAGAATGAGGAATCTAGGACTCTGCAATGACTAACTCAGTCTGGGCCTACTCTCAGCGTCAAGGAGAAACCTAGAAACCAGGATTTCTCCCAGCCCTGAAGAAGGGATGGGATGGATTCCTTTCTGCCAGGACATCTCTGTGGAAAACGAGGACCAAAGCCACAACCCGAAGGCTCGAGACATCGCGAGACATCTTCTGGCCAGGCCTGGGTAGCTCTGACGTGCCAGATAAGATTAATGAAGATTAATGCCACTATTGTTGTGTCTCCTGTCTTTAGCTGATCCCCAGGACTTCTCAGTAAATAATTGGGTATCCCAAATGGAGAGTTCTCTAATCTTACTGTGTTTATGCAAAAGAACAAGCCAGGTTTGTTAAACTATCTTGCAACGTTTTAAAATGAAGGTGGAGAGAAAACCATGTTTCTGTAACTTGCTTTTTGTAAGAATCAGATTCTAATTCTACAGAGGTGATTGAATAAATGTATTCTAATCTTGATCTAAAAGGTACCCCCTTTGGGGAAATTTAGATAAAACTTAGTTTACTGTCTGTAGGTAAAACAGCCTAATCTGTAAAGGGAACTCAATATTATACATGCTGTCACTAGTCTGATACGAGCATTGAAAGCCAGAGCTTTACTAGGGTGAAGCTCATCTCAAAGTGCAGAATTGCTTTCCCCTGGTCTGAATTGGCCAAAGTGTCGAGAAAGGCATCTAAACTGGTTAAATTAGAGTAGATTAATATCTAGTTCTAAAATACTGTGAATTTTCTTTCTATACTTTATTGCATCTCATTTTCTGTGAACAGTCATTTGGAGAGAACAAGAATATTATCAGCTCTTAATTTCTGTTGCATCATGGGATTAACAACTCCTGGACCAATGCAATGGAATATTATTAAAGGGTTATGTTTTAACACTAGTGAGAACCATCTTCCATGGGGAGGAACTGAACAGCAAGTAAGACAGAAGTAATTCAGAACTGTGCTTTCTGTGCCATTAATGAACCTAGTGGAAATCCTGAGCCTCCTTTCCTAACACCTGTTCAGCATCAAGGAACTTAGAGGTGAATCGGCAGCTTGACCTTATACAAATGATCAAATGTTCATATGTTCAAGGTATAAATATCTGTTGGTTCTCATTGATAGCTTCAGTATATGGGCAGAAGCTTTTCCAATCTGTACTGAGAAAGCCAGAGAATGGCTTGGTGTTTCTGTGACCATTAGAAAAATCTGAACACAGGAAGTTATATTATCAACCAAACCTGTTTGTAGAGTTAATCCTTTTCATTGTTTTAATGATAGAGATGGGTATGGCATTATGTTGCTTTGGTTTCTGTTGCTTTAACTCTTTTTAAGACCTCATCAAGAAATCTCTCACATCCCTGTTCGAGAGAGTCTCCCAAAACCTGAGAGGACTCGACCTTCGACCTGTTGTTCCTCAAGAACAGAGGGCTTTGCTCTGATCTGGTGGAGGGATGCTGTTTCTACGCAGACCACACTGAGGTTGTCAGAGACTCTATAGCCAAACTACGGGAAGGCCTTGAATGACATTGGAGAAGCCTGGGAGAATTGGTTTGAGTCTTGAAGATCCTCCTAATTCTGGGCAACAATACCGGACTCTACCCACTGAGGAAAGCTACTCTTAACCATGGGTCCTCGAATTAGGCCCCGACCCCGCCACGATCTCTAGGATTAGAGATGCTCATGAAAAGAAGTGGGGAATGAAAGAATCCATATTAGGGCATCAAATTTTTGTGTACTTTAGCTAACTTGCAACATTGCTTTCTGTAAAACTGCTTGGCTGCTTTGCACCTGGGGGAGAGGGGACTTGGAAAGTGATTTACTGTCCCTGAAATGTATTGTCTCAGTAAAGCACCCTGCAGATTTGGGTAAAGGATAACTCAGGATGCTGGTGGTTGGGGGAAATTGCCCTTTCCTGGAATGTATTGTCTCACTAAAGCACCCTGCAGACTTGGGTAACTCAAAATGAGGATGGTCAAGGGAGATTACCTAAGGCTTAATGATTCCAGCTATAACCTTGCTTGTGCTGACAATCGATGTATGATGTACGTAAATGCTGATCTTTGAATCTATAGGCTAAGGAGTGAGGTACTTTTAAATGGATTGGTTAAGAAAGTATATGTTGTTACAAATCTATTGGCTATGAAATGCGCGGGCTTTGCTGTAATGGCCAGTGAAGGCCTATATAAGATTCCCTTTGAAGAAGTTCGGGGCTCTCAACCACTGCCCATTTTTGGGGTATGCTGCGGAGCCCGAGCATGCTGGTCTAAATAAACCCCGTTTTTACTCCTGCAGGAATTGTGTCTAGCTGGTCTCTCTGCGCCTCCCAGGGCTAGGGAACTCCCCGATCCCAACAATACAAGAGACCTTCAGGACAGTTTAACTTAAGTTTTTCCTGTCCCTTAAAGTCTTGTCACTTGTTTCCTTTGGGTCAGAATCTGTTCCATGATTGTGCTCTTGACAAATTGTATTACTTCGGCAGACAAGTGTTCAGAAGACAAGAGTTCTCATGACAGACAATGAAGCAGTAGTAGAGGGAGAATCAACTATTAGTTATCTGGGTATAAAAATAATTGAGTCACTTGGGAAGAAAAATATCTCCACTTTCATCAGCCACTGCCAGATCGAAAGGCTGCTTCTCCCGAAAAGAGCATAACTTGAGACCCCCATAACCATGCCACTGGACTCCGCACCAGGCTGTTTCACACAGAGCACTTCAGAGGGGGGCAGGTGAGAGCCCTCCCCGCCCCAAAAGACCCAGCTCTGACAGCCAAAATCTCCACAACCCTACCACCCTACTGCCACGACGCTCTGGGGTCATTCCCCACGTGCTCAAGCTGAGTCCCACACATGACTGAACATATTCCTGGAAACAGCATAAAACACCCCCTGCCCAGTCTCCATAATTACCACACCACATTTGATGGGGTTCAGATAGTAGCAACAAATCATCGAGGGAAATATATATGCATATATATATTTCTTCACAATTTCCTATATGAATAATGTTTGTAAGCATTTTCAGCAGTACTACGTAACAGACAATATGAAATATATTATTTCTGTTGTGTTTGGGACAGGGATTGGGGCATGGAATGGAAATATCCTGAATTTGGTGGTGGTAAGATGTAATGGTGGTGGGATGGGTGTTTGAATATTCATGATCACAATCATCCTGTTGTTCATAGATTGCCTCGAGCAGGCACCAATAACTTCTCCTTTGTCCTAGCCCTGAGATTCGAAAAAGTGCCACATTCAAGGCCCTTTCAGGTTTAGGGGAACGAGGCCCATCATTCTTACTGGTATTTGGCATATTCGGTATGCCACCTGGAGTTTGCCAGTTTGAATATTAAATGTAATCAAATATTGTGAACAAACATATAAAATAAAAAAATATCTCCTCTTTCTTACTGAACACACTTAGCAAGGGCTAAATTATGTACCATTGTATTTCTAACATAAAAAGCTCTGCTTTAGTTTTTTAATTTTTTATCTGTTTAAACTGTTTTATCAAGTATAAAACTACAAGTACCATAAGAATGATCTTTGCAGATATTTGTAAGAATCTCTTTTGGCTCTGTAAAAATACTTGCCGTTGCTAAGGTTTCTTGTGCTCTACACTACATAGATGTTCTACACTAGAACTTTGTAGAAAAAAATTTATTTCTTGTGGGTGAGTAGGTCATCTAATGTCGAAGACAGGGTAGCAGAATGCTTGCCACAGGACAATGTTGTGTCCCCTTCTACTCATGCAGTGCAACTCCTTCCACATGAGCGCATGCAATGCTGTTATGAAATAACATGAAAACCTGGTCATGTTATGACCAGGCACTTTAAGGTCTCTCATGCCATTTACCATATATTTGCAACATAGTTCTAATAGTAAAATAGTAAAGGTATTTAGAAACCTGATTTAAAAACCACCTTTTCTCAATTTCTAACACTTGCGCAGACAAGACAACATTGTGGTAAAGCAAAAGAGACAAAACCAGGTTTCCAATGTGAGAAATCTTAAATCTGAAACACAGGTACAATAAATTTTGCAAAGGATCATCGATTTTACTTAGAATTAAATATCTTATGATACAGAGTAAACGAGGCAGAAAGTCTGCTCTGTACTGCAAATTAACTGGGATACACTCTCCAGCCTTCAAAATTTAATTTCTAAGAAGACAAATATTAAAGGGTTTAATAAATCATTCACTTAGATGATTATAAACAAGCAAGACTTTGGGACCAGAGCTATAGTACAGCAGCAGGACATTTGCCTTGCATGTGGGTGCCCCAGGTTGAATCTTTGGCACCCCATGTGGTCCCCTGAGCAATGCCAGCAGTAATTCCTGAGTGCAGAGTCAGGAGTAACCCTGAGCAATGCCAGGTGATCCAAAAAGCTCGGAAAAACAAAACCAAAAGCACATTTAAAAAAACCACAAAAGAAAACAAAATAAAAAACTAAGACTAGTTTGGGACATGGTAACAAAGCTGACACATAATAAAATCATCTTCATATATTGCACTTTCAGGTACTTTGCAAAATAATTAGCAATATCATCTTTAACACTGATTAAAATATGTTCCCACAGTTCTTGCTCAATTATTTTTTAAAATTTTTATATTAATAAAGTTGTTCACAATACTTTATTACATACATTCACTATTTCAACACCAATCCCACCACAATTATACCTTCCCAGCATCATTATTTCGAATTTTCCTACCCCTACCCAAGCCTGCCCCAAAGGCAGAGGCTAAATAATTGATTTTGTATTGCTTATTATATATAATAGACTTAAAATTATCCAAAAAGACTTCCTTAGAGGAAAGTGTGTGAAATTTGTTGTATCTCACCAGCAGCCATTAAGCCCCGTGTAGGAAATCACTAACATGTTTTACAGGTTGAGCCTTGTATATATATATATATATATATATATATATATATATACAGATCAGTTGCCTTCTACCTTACATCCCATCAAATGTAAATCTCTGACTTCTTTATTTATTGTGACAATAACTGATGCTACTTGGCTCAGTGTTTGGGTAACTCCCAGCAGTGCTTGTGGAATCATGTGTTGCTAAGGACAGAACTGAGGGTTCACATATGTAAAACATGCACAACAGTCCTCTTAGCCATCTCCCTGATGTTCCTTCTTTATATTTATGGGAGATGACTTGTACTAAAGTTTGAGAATGGGGCGAGGTTTAGGTAGGCTTCCCAGTTCAGTGGGTATTTTGAGTATTAGAAATTATGCTTTCTGAAATGCTCTCATTCTTTTTCTTCATATAGTTTGTTGTGGGCCTTCTCTTTGTCTTTATTTCCCCCATGCTATTCAATTTTTTTTTATCCCTAGCACTTTTACTTTGCATGTGGGCTCTGGTCTGGGAAGGGATCTTTGGTAGGTCACTTTTGACTCTTCATGAGCTAGACTAGACCAACTCTTTCGAGTCTTTCTAATCCTGCCTATTTCTTATGTCATCATGAGATGGGTACACTTGTTCCAGTGCCAATAACTATTCTCTAATTTGCTGGTTGTATTTTTCATTAAAGTTTCTTTTTTGAAAGGGGTGGCAGACCCTATCAGATGCAGCCTTTTATTCTCTTTGGATTCTCCTTTATTGAGACCTCTATTTACATGCAGGTTTTGTGGCCATTGGTGATTTGCTAGTATTCATTTGTAGTTTGTTTTCCTTTTGTTATGAACGTTGCCCCAGTTTCCTTATTTCTCTAGTTCCTTTAGATAGAATAAATGCTTTAATTTAAATGCACAAGGAAATTAATCTACAAAAGGCAAAATAACTTTGTGAAAGATATAGGTAGGGCTGGTGATAACCAGTTTCTTTATGGGGACTGTCCCTGGCATTGCCCAGGTACCTAGTGGTACTCAAGCCCTGTGCTGGAGACACCTGTTGGCCCTGCAGTGTGTGGTGTCAGGAGGTGTTGGAATGAGCCTAGGCCTACCACGTGCAAGGCAAGTTCTCTACTACTAGATCCATTTCTCCAACGCAAGAACTCATTTTTGTATTTAACCTGTTAGTCAACATTTTTTTGACAGTGGTTGGGGTGGTATTTGGGTTTGGTGATCATATCCAGTATTGATTAAGGTTTTCCACTATGAATTTTAAATTAAATCACCATGAGATACACTGTTATAAAGCGGTTCATGATCCAATTTCAGTCATACAATGTTCTGAACCCCATCCCTCCACCAGTGCACATTTCCTCCACCAGTGTCCCCCAGTTTCTTCCTACCGCCACCAACTACCAGCCTACCTCTATTGTAGACAGTTTTACTCTCTCTCTTTCTCTCTCTCTCTCTCTCTCTCTCTCACACACACACACATTGTGGTTTGCAGTATACATATTGAGAGGTTATCGAATTTGTTCCTTTTCCTACTTTTAGCACTCAGTTCTTATCCGAGTAATCATTTAAAACTATTGCTGTCATAGTGGATCCTTCTCTATCCCAACTCTAGGTACTTTCCTCAAGGGATCACTCCTAGCAGTGTGCACAATGTTGTGCTTCCATATATGGTGCTAGGGATCAAACTGGGGTTGGTTGTGTTCAAGGCAAGTGCCCTAACACTTTTTTTTAAATATGTCTGGCCCCTCAACTTTTTTGTATATTATTTTATTTTATTTTTTTTACAGTTGTAGATTTACAATTTTTTGTGCTTGGGTTTCAATTATACAATGATCAGATACCCATCCCTCCACCAGTGCCCATTTTCCACCACCATGGAAAATATCCCTCCCACCCCCATCCCCCCATCCCCCCTGTCTCTGTGGCAGGGCAATCCCCTGTGTTCTCTCTCTCCTTTTGGGTGTTGTGGTCTGCAAAAGAGGCATTGAGTGGCAAACATGTTCAGTCCATAGTCTATTTTCGACAAGCATCTTCCCTCCTGGGAGGATCCTCCAAACATCCTTTATTTGGTGCTTCCTTCTCTATCTGAACTGCCCTTTCCTCTAGGATACCCGGCTGGACTCTAAGTTATGGAGTAATCCTCCTGTTGCTGATCTCAGCTATTCTTGGGTATTAATCTCATACTTTGTTACTTTATATCCCCCAGATAAATGCAATCTTTCTATGTCTATCCCTCTCTTTCTGACTCATTTCGCTTAGCATGATACTTTCCATATTGTACCACTTGTATGTAAATTTCATAACTTCATCTTTTCTAAGAGCTACATAGTACTCCATTGTGTAGATGTACCAAAGTTTCTTTAACCAGTCATCTGTTCGTGGGCATTCAGGTTTCTTCCAGTTTCTGGCTATTGTAAAGAGTGCTGCAATGAACAAACAAGTGCAGATGTCACTTCGACTATACATTTTTGCCTCTCTGGGATATATTCCCAGGAGTGGTATTGCTGGGTCAAATGGGAGCTCAATTTCTAATTTTTTGAGAATCGTCCATACTGTTTTCCAGAAGGACTGAACCAGTGGACATTCCCACCAACAGTGAAGAAGTGTCCCTTTTTTCGCCATATCCACTGCAGCATCGGTTGCTTTTGTTCTTTTGAATGTGGGCCAGTCTCTGAGGTGTGAGATGGTATCTCATTGTGGTTTTGATCTGCATCTCCCTGATGATTAATGATGTAGAGCATTTTCTCAAGTGCTTTTTTGCCCTAACACTTTTTTTTTAAATACGTCTGGCCCCTCAACTTTTTAATTAATTATTTTTTGAGAGAAGGTGGGATTGCCAATGATAGAACTCCGTACCTCTACACTGAAAGCATGTATATCATGCATATATACTCATGTATATCACTGAGTATCAAGTAGGCTGGTAGTACAATATGAGGACCTGAGATAATTCAGCCTTGCTTTGGGGACCGTGTGGTATCAGGGATCGAACGGGGGTTGGGCACATATAAGGCATGCACCTTAATGTCTACTGTCCCTCTGGCCCCCATCTAATCTTTTAAATAGCAATAAAATACAGCTTTACAAAATTCTAGCATATACCTATTTCTTATATAACAATTAAAAACTACAAATTAGTCAAAGGCATATCATGTTTTGTTTTTTTTTCTTTTTGGGTAACACCTGGTGATGCTCAGGGATTACTCCTGGCTCATGAACTCAGGAATTACTCCTGGCAGTGCTTGGGGGACCATATGGGTTGCTGGGAATCGAACCCGGGTAGGCCATGTTCGCTGCATACAACGCAAATGCCCTACCCGCTGTGCTATTGCTCCAGGCCCAAACATTTTTAAAAAGGAAAAGAATTTCTCAGTGTTCCATGTAGAAACCTGTCAGTTAACAAGTTTCAGAGAAATGACCAAAGCAACTTGGATGATGCCAAGAGAGAGGAGGAGTTCTGTTTCTCTTGCCACTAAAAACCATACTGTCAGGGACCCCTTATGCTTTCTTCCAGGGAAGCTATTAACCCCTTGCTTCCTGGGGAATGGAAATCTTGGTAAAATAACGGTGAGTTTCTGAGGATAGATAAGAAAGACGAGTAACTCCAAAATATTTCCTCCCAGCCGTCTAAGAGAGAAAAGTTGCTCACTCCTCCACATGCAGAGTAATACGAAAAGAAAGTCTCAGCTCACCAGATGAAGAGGGGTAACAGGAAAGAGAAAAAGATGGTAAGCAGGAAAATGAATACCAGATCCTTGGGAATTCCCCAAATGAAAAAGACAAACACTACACATGGGTGACTCATTAACCCTTCCCCACACTGAGTAGGTAGGTGATCAGTCTCTCCCAGGCCCCTGAGTGAGATCCATTGTGAAAGCACTGTTCAGAACAGGCAGCACTCTGTGGGCCGCTTGGGACCAGTCCTGGCACCTGAGAATCAACTCCATCCAGAAGGGAAACTCACTCCCCACATTCTGAAAAGGACTCAGAATCCAAACTCTGCCTGGGAGAGGAGCTAAGGGCTTTCCTGGAAGTCTGTCCAGGTAAGAAGGTGTTAAGGAAGGTACCTGTTGTCAGTGAATCTCATTGATCCCTCACCCACCTGGCCAACTTCTCCTGGAATCTGTGGGCTGCTAAGGAAGGCTGGTACCCTTAGACACCTTCTATTAGGATCCAGGTTTCATTTCAGCCACAAAGCCAGGAATTACAAGTTGTCTTAGTATCATACCAGGGCCTTCAAATGTAACAGTTCGATTAATCCATCACAGCAAAACAAACTTTAGGACATTAAGCAATGAGAGTGAATATTTCATGTCAAGACTGACCGCAACCAGGCAATCTTCTGGAAGTGTAGCCAGACAGGGGCACCGAGCACTTGACATAGGAACATTCCTGAAACCACTCACTGGGAGGAAAAAGAAAAGGAGCAAATAAATGGGGCTTCTCAATTGGTTGTGTTGTGACAATACACTAAGTTACACTGAAGCAGGAGGGGTCTTATTTGTGGTTCCTGTTGCTCGAAATCTTTGTTATGGACATATTGTTTTAGGTCCCATAAAGACATCTATTAATTGACTAATTGTTTCTGTGACCCTTGCCTACTTCTCCACCCGGGTAACAGTTGGGCTTGGGTCCTTCTGCTCCATTCTGAACCAAGACTTATTACTGATGACCTATTCTTCTCTGCTAGGTTCCTAGAATGAGCCACTCAGAGTTCCTGCCTCTGGCTGTCTCCTGGTTGCCTTTGCTTAGCTCCCGCTCACATTTCTAACTTTGCTGTCACTATAGCAATACATCATGAGAAGGTATTTCTTAATTCAAGTGGTACAGCAGAAACAGAGCAAAAGTACAATTTAACCCTTACATATCAAAGCAGCCTGAGACACCAATGGGAACAGTACATCGCTGCTCAGACCACCTTGAACCCAGAGTTAAACCAAAAACTCACATGAAGCACTAGTAATAATGAAAAAAATTAAGAAATTTCACCATTCTTTGGACAGAGACAGAAGCCCAGAACACTTCTCAAGTGCTTCATAAATTCTGACACTGACTGACATGACCTAAAGCAACAAAATGCTCTTTATAACCACTGAACTACTAAAGCATCACAAGTGTCAATGAACCTACAAAAGATTGTTCAATAAGTAATTGAACAGAAGAGGTAAAGAATACAATAGTAGGACTCAGCATTAGAATGGAACAAGCCAAAATTGAATCAGTGACACACGTGGCAGTGGGTGGGAGGAGTATGATTCTGCCAGAAGTTCAACCTGTACCTTCAGGGCGAGCGCATCAGCAGCCTGCTGGTGTCTTCAGTGCTGCTGTGCCTTTGGTTGGACCCCAACAACTTGGGGCCAAGTTTACCCAGAAAGTAAACCGACAAAAGTTACTTATGTGGGAGCCACACAGAAAAACCACCGCTGGCTCAGCTATACAGACTCATTTATTGGCCTTATTTTCAGAGACCCATAAATTTCGAAAGAGAACAAAAGCTATAGTTAAGGCCAGTGGTGCACTGTGGGAGAGCAGGCTTGCCCTGCATGGCATATGCCAATTTCTCTGGAAAAGATGGAAAGAAGGGCCATGATCCAGAGACACAAAAGAGTCTCGAACAGAGCAGCTCACTGCAGAGATGCCTCCAGAATTCAAGCAGACCAACTTCACTGACATGCCCAGATTTGGCGGGGGCGGAAGGCAATGTCCCTCCACCTGCCTCCTAACCCCCACCTCCCTGGAGGTTGCCAAATTTCAGAATCCAGAGAGAAGTGCAGGTAAGCGGGTTCAGAGACAACAAACTCCTTGCGTCAAGGGATAGGGGATGGGAGGGTCCCTCTCTTCCCCCATCCCCATAGGTCCCTGGATGTCATGCCCACAAACTGCCCTTGGCTGCTACTTAAGCTTCTTAATGGCCATGATCCAGACACACATAAGAATCTCGAATCGAGCAGTTTGCTGCAGAGATTTTACACACCCGACTTATCTAGAATGTTAGAATTCCAAGAGCACGCTAAGGCTCTTGTGACCAGGAGACATCTTATGTGAATCACAACAAGGAATTTAAAAAGGAGCATAGGGGAGACTGTCTGCCATACAGGCAGGGGGAGGGGTGGGACGGTAGGGATACTGGGGACATTGGTGGTGGAAGATGTGCATTGGTGGAGGGATGGGTGTTTGATCCTTGAATGACTGAAACTGAAACAGGGAAGCTTTGTAACTGTCTCACAGTGATTCAATAATTTTTTTAAAAAAAGACAGTACACATGGTCTCATCAATAAGCAAGAGATAGAGGCCAGAAAGATAGCAAACCAGGTAGGGCACTTCCTTGCACATGACTGATCTGTTAGATCCCTTGTTCCCCATGTGGTCTGCTTAGCCAGCCAGGATTGTTCTCTGCATGCAGAGCCAGGATAAGCCCAAGCACCAGTGGATGTGGCCCACAAACAAATAAAAAAGAGGTCTAGAAAAGAAAATTTTTAAATAAATAATGTAAGCTATTTAACTGACAACAGAAGAGAAAAATCACTGAATTATAGAATTTCTAGAAGGGCAGTAAAGAAACAAATGCAATAGTGTAGTGGGTAAGGTACTTTCTTGCATGACGCTGACTTGGATCCAATATTCAACATCACCCAGAATCCTCCAAGTCCCACCAGGAGTGATCTCTGTGTACAGAGCCAGGAGTAAGCCCTGAGCACTGCTGGTGTAGACCCCAAACAAAAATGAAAATGAAAAAAAAAATCAGTAAAAAACCTACCCAAGCAAAAGTACAGATCCAAAATGGATTCACTAACAAACAGCCAAGCCAAATTAGATCCTCAGCACCCACATGTTTTCCCAATCCCCCTGGGTATCACTCACAATCACTGAGCCAGCAGTAAGACCTGAGCTCCTCTGGGAGTGATGCAGAAAAACAATAACCTAGAAATCAAGCTAATATTCACAACAAATGTAAAAAACTACATGAGTTTTATCAGTCATTTTACAAAGGAAACGGAAAGGAACCCCGGAAATGGGAAAATACTACATGTTTATGGGCATGAAAAATTAACATTGCCTAAATAATAATACCCAAATTATACATATTCAATGCACTTGTTCAAGATTCTGATGACATTCATCAACAATTTAGAAAAACTTTTAGTGAAATTAATACAGAATCATAAAACTCCCTGAGAACTAAAAGCAATTTTAAGAAAAAAGGAGGGAAGTATTGCATTTCCTGGCTTAATATTGTACTATTGTAAATTTTCTCATTATAGGATATATGGTTGTCAGTGAGACCCCAGAAATACCCAAAAGGGCCATGGGTGAAAACTAGTTAACTGGAGGTGGTGGTGGTGGGGATAGGCTAAGACTATATGGTTAACCAATAAGATAGGAAGATATTGGAAGAATCAAGATTGGAAGGGGGCACATTAAAGATAAGGTCAGAAGCAACGTTGCACAATATAGAAATCAAAATTATGATCTATTGAAAAAAAAGCAAACTCTCAGGGCCATGGGGTAGAATTGACAGCACACAGATACAAGGCATATATTTATTGAAAAATCTATGACAAAGTTGCTAGGTACATAAAGTGGGGCAGGCAAGTCCTCTTTAACTAACATGTGGGGAAAACTGGAAAATAAAATGTAAAAAAAGAGAAGGAAATACGTATCTCATATCCACCCAAAGTTAATTCAAAGTGGATTATAGACTTTGATATTGGACCATAATCCATACAATACATTTTTGAAAGCATATACAGACCTGTCTAGGAAAGGAACCTCATAGGTGTGTGCAATGGTTTGATTTCACTGGTAAAAGAAATAAAAATACAAAGGGGATTAAAACAAATGTACAAATGAGTACAGAACAAATGAAACTTGAGATAAAATTTTAAAACTGCCCTACTGCGTGGGAGAAAATATTTTCAAACATATAACAAATAAAGGACCAATATCAAGATGTATAAAGCATGCAAAAGCTCAACACAACCCAAATCATCACATCAAATAGGAGAGAAGTGAGACCCATCCACAAAGAGGACATACAAATGATCAATAAGTGTATGAAAACATGTTCAGTATCAACTATTACGAGGATATTGCAAATCAAAACAATGAGATATTACCACCCACCAGTGAAAATGTCATATGTCACAAAGAGTAGAAACAACTACTGTTGGCAGGAATGTAAAAAAGGAAACCTCACTGGGAAACTGAACTTGTTCAACTTCTAGGAAAAACACTCCAGAGATTTCACCAAAACAATAAAAATATAATTTCCATATGTTTCAGAGATTTCACTTGTTGGCATTGCCCCACTAAAAACAGAAAATATTAATTTGAAAAAATATATGAATACCTGTGTTCATCGAAGCACTAATTAGAATAGCCAGGATATGGAGACAACCCAAACATCAATGATGGGTGAATAAAGAAGTTAGGACACATGTGCACACATGCAGATGTCCACAATGGAATTTTACTAAGCTGTTACAAAATAATGAAATCTCTGACTGGAGCTGGAATAAGTCAGAGGGATTAAGACAAAAGCCTTAATTTCAATAAGTAAGTTAGTTGAAATAAGTAAGAGAGATTAAGACAAAACTCACACAATCTCTCTCGTGTGTGATATTGGGAGTCAGAAAACAAGGAAAGAGAGAGTGTCCAATATGGCAACCCCTTAACCTTGAATTCCAAACCTGAGGTTACCATGCACTTGGGGGAGGAGTGGGATAAAACAAGACGTGAAGCTGGAAGTAGCACATGGATAGTGGTGGAAAGTCTTGTGCATTTTGGTGGGATGAACTGCAATAACTGTAATAATAAATACTGTTCCCCCAACAAAGCAGTGGTTAGAACTGTTGGTTATTAATTATTTGTTACCAGGGAAGGCACACATGACCTGCAAAGATTAACCTTAGACCTGTCACTCATCATCCTCATTTAGGAGGACTTGAAATGCTACCGACTGAAGTAGTGATGGTTTGCAATGAGAAAAATTCTCTCTTGCTTTCACATGACTCAAACTATGCACACAGGTTTATTATTTTAACCATCTTAGACATCCATAAAGCCCTTTGGTGTTCAACCCACTTGGGAGCTAGATGGCAGTGGGTGCTGGTCTCCTGGTGTATTTAGGGCTCATTCAAGCCCGGAATGGGTGGAAGGGAACACAACAATCTATCTGGGGTCTCCACCTATAGAGTCGGAGTGCAAACAACCCAGAGCACAACCAACACAGCAGATTCAGAGAATCAGAAGTCAAATTTAAAGCAATGAAGGAAAAATATACATGCATACTTATTTACTATACATATATAAAGCAATCAATGCATCACAATCTTCCTAAGTGCACATGGGATATTTGCTAGGACTGATCATTTGTTAGACCACAAAAAATTTCTTAGGAATTTCAAGAAGATCTAAAACATGCCAAGTAACGAATGTGAACACAATTGCAAGAAAGTAAAAATTAATCATAAAGAAAAATTAGAACTACATATATGCATGAAAATAAAAAAAACTCTGAACAGCCAATGGTATGAGAATGAAAGTTAAGTGGAAATTAGAGGGGGAAAAATGAGACAAAAAAGGAAACACATCTTTCTAAAACACGTGACATGCTGCAGAGTTAAGAGAAATTTCACAGCACTGAAGGCCTACGTCAAGGCCTGGCAGCCAAAACTCTCCAGAATTCAACCGCTGCCATGGTCACGGCTGCTCTTCACATGTTCAGGCAGAGCCTCACCCATGACTGAACTTATTCCTCGACCCTGCGGCTGCATTTCATACGTGACACAACCCATCTTCCAAGAGTGTCACACCACATTTGATGAAGGCAACCAACTTTCGAGGGAAATATATCTTTACATATATATATATACATATATATGTATATCACTGTTACTGTCCTCCCATTGTTCATGGATTTGCTTGAGCAGCCCAGTAACGTCTCCATTTTGTGACTTGTTGTTACTTTCTTTGGCATATCGAATAAATCACGGGTAGCTTGCCAGGCTTTGCCTTGCAGGCGAGATACTCTCAGTAGCTTGCAGGGTCTTTGAGAGGGACGAAGGAATTGAACTCAGGTCGGCCCCATGCAAGGCAAACACCCTAGGGCTGTGCTATTGCTCCAGTCCAATATCTATGCACAAAGGACTGAACCTTTAACAACATGCTCATAATATCTTATAGAAGGGTTTAGTGGTTAATGCGTGAAATAGAACAATCTTTACACACTTTTCTCTAAAGAAACATTTTGGAGCATTTTTAGCATTTTATTCATAACAAATAATGCAACATAAATTATTTTCATTCTGCTATGTGGTAGGGGTTGTGGTTTGGGATGAAAACATCCGAAATATGGTAGTGGGAATGTGTAATGGTGTTGGGATTGGTGATCAAATATAAAATATAATCAAATATTGTGAACTACTATATAAAAATAAAATTAAAACTAATAAATAAGAAAATTCTCAAATGAAAGGAAAAATTAGCCAATTCACCACTTAGTTCTGGAAGAATAAACAAAATTGACAAGAAAAAAATATCCAAAGATGAATAGCCTAAGTTGGAGTGTGGGCAGGATACTCTCAGTAGATTACCGGACTCTCTGAATTATATAAATATAATACATATTTGTATAATATATAAATGTAATATATGTAATATTTATATATTTACTTGTGGGCTGGAGCGATAGCACAGCAGTAGGGTATTTGCCTTGCAGGCAGCCAACATGGCTGACCCGAGTTCGATTCCTCCACCCCTCTCGGAGAGCCCGGCAAGCTACTGAGAGTATCTCGCCTGCACGGCAGAGCCTGGCAAGTTACCCGGGATTTATTCGATATGCCAAACACAGTAACAACAAAGTGTCCAATGGAGACGTTAGTGGGCCCGCTCGAGCAAATCGATGATCAACGGGAGGGTCTTTACTTACTTTACTTATCATTTGTTGCCTACTGTCTGAAACCCATCAAATATGGTGTGGGAATGATGGAAAATGGGTAGGGATGTGGCCAGGAATATGTTCACTCATATGTGAGGCTCGGCCCAAGTGTGTGGAAAGCAGCATGGAGTGTGGCGGCAGTTGGGTAGTGGAGCAAGAATATAGGTTCCAAAAGACCTAGTGATTTCACATTTGCATGTTCCCACCAAAACCCCTTAATAGAAAAATCAAAATGATATATGCACTCCTATATTCACTGCCATGCTAAGTACAATACTCAGGAAAACCCCAAATGGACACATAAACAGATAAAGTTGTAGTATAAACACGCACAACAGAACACTACTCAGCTACAAGAAAAGGTAAAATCTTGCAGACTCCTGCAAATTGGATGGATGGAGGGCATCCTGACAAGCAAAAGAATTCAGAGAAAGGACAAATCTTGTAGGATCTCAGCGTGCTATATAAACAAAGGAAAGTAATTAAAAACTCCTGAATGAAAAGATGTCTTGACTTTTGATTACAAAACAAAACCTCAGTCAAGGAAGAAGCAGACTGAAGGTGATGTGAGGACAATGGTGGGGAAAGGCACCCAGGTGGAGAGTTACTGATGACAACATATATGACCTTACTTGTGCGATGCACATATAACATGCAGAAAACCACATCCCATGACCACTACACATGTGCCTAACTTTGCAAACACATCAATACTGGACCTTCACAACTCAGGTTGAAGAACACCCCTCATTCTGTGCCCTGGGAAAGAATCCATAAGAGCTTCCATGACTCGCTACTCCCAGGAGAGATTGGACACACTCAATAAGCTGCTGCCTTGTCTGCCCAGTACACCATCCTCCTTCGCTCTGGAATTTCTTAAGATTCTTTCCAATTGCTCTTTGCTCTCCCCTTTCTAAAGCAGATATTTCTCATCCTAACAAATTCTTCGTGGGATGAAGGAAACTGAATTAGTGTAACCATGACACCAGAATCACCACCACCACCACCACCATCACCACAGGTTCATCATATTTAATGGGTCATCAAGCTCAGCTTGCTCTGCTGGGCCCAAAATTTCACTAGCTGCTTCCTGAAGAAAACAATCTGAAATCCCTGTCTCTGTCATCTGGCCATCCTACTGCTTTCTTGGAACTGGTAATCACCATGGTTAAACTGAAACAGATCTGGGATTGCAGCATTACACTATGTACTTGTGAGCTGATAATGGCTGGACACCTCTACCTGGTCTCTATAAATGAAGTGTCTTGTCCTAAAATACTACAGATGATGAACACACATTTAAGAGGTTTTTAAGGCATTACAATATACAAAAACATAGTTTCACTGTCAATTTTGTAAGCTCAACTGAACCTTACATATGTCTGTCGATATTTGCTTAATTCTTGCATCTCCTGCCAACCAGGCTACCAATTGCACAACAATTGGATGTCAGATTATGATTGTTTCAATATTTTAAGTCAAGAAAACTGTTTCATTTATTGACGAGGAAATAGAGATGGAACCTAATTGTTGGTTTCTAAAACGTTTTGGGAAACAAAGGTGAAGCTTTTCTATGTATGTATTTTCTATGTATGTCAGAGCTTCCCATTTTCCCCATTTAGGAGTGACCTGACTTTTGTCATGTTCAAGGGCTAAAGTTTTCAATAATGAAAAACTTTGTGTTTGCTTTTGCATCCTACACAAAAGGTCCACATGGTAGTAGGGCTTTGCTTGCTCTTGCTGTTTTATTGCTGTTGTATTTTGGGATTCTTTTGTTTTGGTTTGAAGCCACACTGGCTGTGCTGAGGAATTCCTTTGCACTCAGGAATTACTCTGGCGGTACTCAGGGTACCATCTGGGATGAAAAGGCTGGAAGCCAGGTTGGCCATATGCAAGGCAATGGCCCTCTCCCGCTGCACATTCGCTCCGACCCCAAGTAGCAGTCTGAATGGTCCCAGGAGTCCTTTACCACCCTAGCTCTCAGCGTCCAGATCCGGAACCGATCTGGCGCAGGTGTGCGGCGCTGCCACAGCCTGGAGGAGACGCTCCCCCAGACAGCTGGAAAGTGCCACATACCCGTCTGTTGAGCCTGACATAGGCATGGGTGCGACTATCCCAAAGAGGAGTCATTACACCCATAGCTTGTAGGACGTTGGCAGTTGCAGACCCTGCGAGAGATGCAGGTGCGCGTGCGTGTCCATTACCTCTAACTGTTTAGAACTGAGCCAGGACAGCCCCAATCCGCGCGCACCTACAGGCTGCAGTGGTGCAAATGTTGGCCAGTCATGCACGAGATTGGTGGCTTTTCAGGCATAATAAGGATTCAGATAGGGACTGTAGAAGTTCATGCTGTGTGGATGTAGTCTCCTGAACAAGAGAGAAGCCATTTGACCAATATAAAGAAATCAATACACATGCCAGCTGGTAGAACGTACATGTACTTTTAACCAGAGTGGAAATCAGTTATGAGTTCATAAAAATGAGATCCTTAGGGGTTTCAGTTCATAGTACATGTCTAGAAATATGTTAACAACAGAAAACCAGTTTGGTGTGGGAGAGAGCATTGTATTACAAGGCGAAGTTGAAGGAAACACCCAGCCATGCATTAAAAGCACATCATTGAGACTCTGGCAAAACTTAGCTTTGAACCACTAAAGATATTCCTCGACTCAACATTATATTTAGGAGGCAAATCATCCATAAAATGTATTGCAAATGCAAAGAAGTAAGTTGGAGATTCGTAGCTGTTTTAACATGAAACTTCGTGGCTATTCCAGGAAGAATAAGAGCTTCCAATAGAAAGAAACTTTAAAAAAGCTAGTCAAACATGTTAGACAATTCTACATTACTTTCAGTCCTAGGGATTGGACCCCAATGAAGGATCAGCAAAACAAACAAACAAAAAAGCAAAATCCACTTCATTTGCTTGGGAAAACTCCTTTTAATTTTTGACCTCCATGGGTTAACAAGTCACAAATGACTGAATATTGCAAAGAAAGCGTAGACTATGTTGAAGGAGGTCAACAGGAAGAGAGGAAGGAGAGAGTTTTGAGGGGCACACAACTAGACTGGTGGATAAAGTATTGAGATACAGCGAAGACCAAGCCAACCTGTGTGCTGAGAATCGGGAAACTTTGTCTAAGTGGCTGGAAGAGGCCATGTGAGCTGCTCTGCCATTGAGCAGTTTGAAGGAAAGTTCTGGTTCTGGCCGTCCAATCAGAGCCCTTCATGGAATGTTTCCCCAGCCAGGCCCTCCTGGCCCTCCCCTCCCCCACTGCAGAATGTCTTGGGCCCAAGATTCTGAGGTTTGAATTCAAACTTCACCTTCACCCACTCGGATCCTGAGCGTCTGCGTGAGCAGTTCACTCTCTGATCCTGGTCCTGATTTTTGCCGTTGTGAAGGCTGATAAACTGCAGTGGCCTCTGGCCTCGGCTATGGCGATGGCGTCAGGAGGAGGTAAGCCTGTGAGGGTGTCTGTGTATGTGAGAAAGTCTCTGTCACCCTGAAATCCTTTGGGTTCATAGTTACCCTGACTGGGAACACCATGTTTTGAGTGGGTGAAAGAGGAGAAAGACCTGGGCTCCATAGATATCTCACCTGTACAGCAAAGGGAGCCCAGGGGAACCTGAGGGGTCTGGGAGGGCATCCTTGGAGGTGTGTCAAATTACCTGGGGGAAGGTCATTGGTATGGACAGAGGGAGGCAGCAGGCATATGGCTGCTTTATATGTGAGTGTCCTGCTGGTGGATGGGGGAACAGGGCCATTTGTCATGTGTCTGGAGGGACTTTTTTGTGGTGGCACAGGAAAGACCCAGGCATGCTGAGTCCATGCCTCCTCCTGTGCTCTAGAATATGTTTAGAAGTAATTAGACTTGGGCTGAGCTCAACCTGATGTGGACAGCTCAGCACAGATGGTCCAGCCTGAACCTTTTTGAGTGAGGCTGTCTGTGTGTAATTCTGCCATGATGAGTCCTCCCCAGAGCTGGGCTGCAAGTGACTAACTGCCACAGTCAGAGCCTGACACTTCTACAGACTTAAACTCTCGGCTGGCTGAGCCCAGCAGCTGTCTTGGGTCAGCAGGTTGGGAGACAGGTGACTTCAGCGTAGTTACGATTCAGATTCCTGAGTTATTCTGGATTGTTCTCATTTTGGTGAAGTTTGTTCTTCCATGGTCTGGCATCTCATGGTGCAGGCCCAGCAAGCATTTCAGCTCTGAGGTGAAGATTGATTGAGAATTGGATACTTCCCTCACAGACAAGGAATAAATGGATGTGTGAGTCTATGTGTGAGTTTGTGAGAATGAGTGTGTGTTTCTGTGTGTGTGTGTGTGGTGATATGTGGGGTTTTCCTGAGAAAAGTCTGTGAAGGTCTGTTCCTTGAGGAGAGGTGGAGTGTACTGAGGCAGAAAGAGCATCGTCAGAGCAGTTGGAGACATCAGGGACTCTGTCCTGAGCATGATGCGCACAGGCTCTGGGTCGTCTCTAGTGCGAGTCTCTGTGTGAATTCCACCTGAGTAACGATGGTGGCAGACAATTTTCTTTCCTGGCACCTGGTTTATGCCTAATGTTAATTATCCTGTATCTGTCTCTGGGATAAAGTCTTAGATTATTTAGAAGATGTTACCAATTTTCAATCTAACATGATCAGCAGCTCCAGAACTCTGGAAACATCCCCAAGTGTCTGACTGGTGAAATCTCTGGCCATTTCCACACCTGCTGCCACCCCTGATGAAACTCTCCCAGAACACAAGAACCCTAGCCTTAGGATGTCCACGAAGTATAACCCAGCGGGTGGGGGGGGGGGGGGAGTGATGGCCTGTGCCAGGGACTCATGGCTGAGACAGGGCACACCACCTCATTCCTTTCAAAGGGCCTGATCTAGAGATGGTTGGGCCAGTGAGGCCTTGCTCCCCCGCACACCGTCTCCCTCTCACTCCCCTCCCTCCTCTCCACAGTGTCTCCTGTGCTGCTCCCAGAGATGACCATGAACCTTGGGGTCTCCGGCTCTGCTTTCCGGGTCTTGCCCTTTCTCAATCCAGGGCTCCCCCAGCCACCCCCCTGGGAGCCCATCCAGATGCCCCCTCTGGTGACCTCAACCATTGCTCCTGGCAACCCTCTGGTACTGTCACCTTTCCCCATGATGCCTGTGGTGGCAGGAGCTGCCAGCCATGGTCCCCGTGTTCCTGAACCTTGCAAGGTCATCATCCAGGTCAGCCCTGAGGTGGGGCTTGTGGAATCAGCCCAGAACCAGCCTGTCATCCTGACACAGGCTTCACTCAACTGGGGGGACCCAGAAGTTCCATCTGCCATGAATGGGCATCCTGCACCCATCTACTTGGTGTCATCTGTGCAGGAGACCGTTATGCCGACCCCAGCTACTACTGTCACCCAGGCTGGGACAGGAGACCATCCTCCTCAGGCTCCACTGCCAGTGGCCCAGGTGGTTCCCATCATCCTCCCATCCAGTGGTGGACCACTGCCCCAGTGGGTTTATGGGGATAGTGGTCCCGCTACCACCTGGAACCAGGCATCACCTGAAACCTCCAGCAGCCCCTGTAGTGTCTACGAGAACTTTCGGCGCTGGCAGCGATTCAAGGCCCTGACCCTGAGGTACCTTCCTCAGACTCCGGACACTGAGGCTGTTTCCTGCTTCCTCATGTAAGTCCCTCGGGTGTCCTAGACCTAATGGGAGCTTCACAGGAAGGGACTGGGGTGACCCCCAGGGTAGGGTCCATGACAGCATGACCTCAGGAATGCCACCCTGGAGTTTCGGCTCAAATCCCATAGTGACCAATCATGCCCTAAATCTTCAACTCAGTCTGCTCATCAGGGTTGGTCCTGACCTGTGGTCTGTAGGACAGACATTATGTTCCTAAGACCAGACACAGCACAGATGCACCAGGGTTCAGACAGGCCATGACTGCTCGGCCTTGGCATCTCATGATGTATCCCCAGAGCTGAGGGATCACACCAGCATGGCCACTGAGCTGGGGTGTGGGAGGCAGAGTCAACTCTGTGCGGGGAGACCAGGCCGCCATCGGGGCTCTAGGCATGGGTGTAGGACAGCGGGGCCTCCTGGCAGATACAGACCCTGACTGAGCCTGTCCTTGCAGCCCGGTGCTGTGCACCCTGGCCCGCCTGAAGCCCACCATGAGCCTGGAGGAAGGCCTGCACCGGGCCCTGCGGGAATGGGAGGGCACGAGCAATTTTGACCGCATGATCTACTGCGACATGGCTGCCAAGTAAGTCAGTCCTGGGCAGAGAGTGGGGGTTGGGGCTGGCTGCGGGACCGGGCTTCAGGGGCTGCTCCCAGATAGCCAAGGCGTCCTTGGCATCCCCGGGAGGCCCTTCCCCTCTGGAAGCTTGTCCCTCCTTTGGTCGGGACATTTCTCCCCACCCCACTCTGGGGCTCCTGACCACAGTGTGAGGGTCACAGTCCCTTATTTTCTGTGACCCTCAAAAGGCTGATATGGGGAATCACTGGGGGCGCTGGGGACTGTGCCCACCCATTTTCCACCCTCCTGAGGTCTTAGCTGTGAGTGTTCCCTGTCCCTGCCTCATCCAGTGTGGTCCAGACCAGCCCATCTCAATGGGGTCTGTGCTCCCCATACCAGGTTCATGGAGTTTGAGGCTGAGGAAGAGATGGAAGCGCAGAAGCTGCAGTGGATGAACGGAGTACAGGGCCTGCGAACCACTGCCCCACCCAGGCCTGAGCCTCAGGGGGCTCCAGGCCCACCGCTAGTCCAGCAGCCAGGTACCGACCCTGTTTCCCAGCTAATTTTCATAGGCCCAGGTAGGTGCTAGGGTTCCTGCCCTGCCAGGGAGCCTTCACTCTCCCGGGGACACCCAGGCCTATGCTCAGTGGACCCCTGTTCCTGGGTTTCTCCCTCTCCCTGAACACATCACACTGCCTGAGGGCGTCAGACTCACCTTTGAAGTGGGTTTGGAGACCCTGGGGACACGGTTGACCCCTCCTCTCTTTGAGGGTCTCCTCATCCCTCACGCAGTTATGGGATTCTATTACACACAGATATAGACACACACCTGACCTGACCCATCCCACAGGTATCAGTCCCCATTTCTGTGCTCAGTGCTGTGTGTCTAAGGGCAATGGACACGGGGTCCCCTCACGTCCCTCTCCCCTTATTCCTCCTCAGCCTGTGTCCCTAAGAAATCCAGACCCCGGGCTCGGGCAGCCTGCCCCAAGACGCACAAACCACAGCGGGCCCCCAAAAGCAAGGCCCCCAAGGAGATCCCCCCTGAGACCGTGCAGGAGAACATGGATATCATGGACGAGAAGCTAACGGCCCCCGATACAGTCTGCGGGCGCCCCTTGGCCGAAGGGCAGCAGGCAGGAAGGAGCAGCAGGAGGAGGCCGGGACCTGCCCTGAGCCGGGGCTCCTGAGCTATGTGTACGAGCTGTGCTCCCAGGAGGTCTTTGTCACCAAGGTGGGTTTTGGGGACTGCTGTAGGGTGGGGAGGGCGCAGGGTTGCTTCTGTCCAGGGCTTGGTAGTGACATATTTCTACTTGTGTTTGTGTGTATGTGTGCACATGTGTCTCCCTGTATACAAACATTGGCCCTAGTTTGTGAATTTCTGGGTTTGGTCGATGTGTGAACATCTCTGTGTGTCTCCATCTGTGTGTACTGTGTGGGCTCTGCGCAGAAACGTGTGGATACATGTACATGTGCCTAGAGGTGGAAGAGTATGTGTCTTTGTGTCATGTGTGTACATGACAGAGACTATGTGAAACCGTCCAAGACTCTGCACTGTGCTGAGAACGGGTGTGTTTGCATCTTAATTCCTTCCTAGTCCATATGAGAACCCTCACACCCGCTTTCCCCTCCCAGGTCGAGGCAGTCATTCACCCCAGCTTCCTGGCGCACCTGCTCTCCCCAGAATCCCAGCTGGATCTCCTGGACCTGGCTGAGGAGCTCGAGGAGGAGGAAGGACTCACCCCCACACAGGTGAGGCACATAGGTTTCTGGGGTCCATGCAGGACCCAGGGGAATAATGTGAGGATTTCCTGGAAGGCAATGGGTAGCGGCCCACGGCAAACAGGAGGCATTTTGCATGTGATTGCTGGAAAAGAGTCCCTGCAGGGGACACAGGGGACAGGTCCCAGGGCACTCAGAGCAGCAGGTGCTTCATGAGTCAGGGAGGGGCGCCCAGCACTGGGGCCTAGTCACTTGGTGCCCTCCCTGCCCAGGCCATGGCCAGAGGCCTCCCTTTGAGTCCTCAGGGAGGATGAGGACGTGAATATGGGGTGAGGGAAGAGTTGGCGGGGGTGAGGGCCCTTAGTGGGACAGAGATCTGGGTTTTCTACTCTGAGAGGAGTCGCGGTCACTCTCTGTCCCACCCTGCACCCCCACATGCCCACACTCTCCTTCCTCCCTTCAGATTGTGGAAAAACGTCTACGGACTGCGCTGGACAAGGAGGTCCAGAAGGCTTGTCCCCAACACCAGCTGACTCCAAAGGACTCAAGTCCATCTGAGAGTGCAGCAGGTCACTGCAACTCAACCCCTACCTGGGGCCATAATCCAGGGGCCAGCGCTGAATCCTGTCCCCCTGAGACTGACTTTGGACACGCCTCAAGGCCTGTGCAGGCTGAGGCCACTGGGATGGCACCTCGAGCCTCTGTCCTCTCTTTGGGGAGCCTGGAATCCCCATCCCTTCAGGCAGAACAGGCCCCCTGTCCCGGCCTCGCTGCCCCTACTCTGGACAGCAGTGTCTCCCTCATGCTGGGAGAGGCCCCTCCTGGCCAGGGGCCACATGGGGCAGCAGAGGGCTCCAGTGAGGAGGAGGAGGAGCTGCCCTGCCTGGCCTTCCTCCAGGCCTCTCAACACAGCCTTCTGCCCTGGGGCTTCCCCATGAGCCCTGGCTCAGACACTGGCCCCCGCTGCCCGAGGGCCTGGGGGGCTTCTCAGACCCAACCCACTCAAAGAAGGGCCTGCAATCCTGCTGCCCCTGCTACTGCCCCTTCCAGGAAGCGTCCTCTGTGTGGGAGAGCAGGACTGGGCACTACTGAGAAGACCCCCTTCCCTGGGGAGCACCCCAGGGTGTCTGGGGACTCAGCCTTGACTGTGGAGCTGGTGGGCCCTTCCCTGCCCCTAAAGAGAAGGTTCCAGCCTGCTGTAGCCCAGAGGATTACAGTACAAGATGGGTACAGCATCCAGTAGGACACCGGGGGACTCCCTCCCGAGCCTGGCTGCCCCTAGCAGCCTTGTCTTCCACCTGATCTTCATCCAGCTAGTACTTCTCTGTATTGTTTGGCGGGCCCAGTGGCGGGGTTGTGCTGGAGCAGTCCCTTTGTGTCATTGTGTAAATAGTTAATAAATTTCATTTCATTGAAAACACTCTTGGTATCTCCTGTCGCTCATGCTCCTTGGACAATCCTGAGATGAAAACAGGTAAGGGCGTTAGAGGGGTTGGGTCCTGTGAGACATTGTGCTCCCTGGAGCAGGGAGGAGTCCTCCCCACCCTTAGGGAGATGTGCTCAGTTTCACCAGACCCACCCAATTCTGTGGACATACGCGAGGCTCAAGTTTGCTGCCTTTTCCTTGGAATTCATCAAAAAGCACATCAAAGATTGAGGGCATCCCGCTGGGAAAAATCACAGCATGGGAGAGAGCAACACAAAGGAGCTCTCACAGATGTGGGAGACAGACTGTTTCTATTTCTTCCCTGAGTCCGTGGGTCACACCCAACAGTGACTGCTCTACAGAGCTCCTTGTTCTAGGACTCACTCCTGGTATAGCTCAGGGGACAACGTGGTGCTAGACATCAGTAGAACGAGGGCTGTACACATGCAACACAAGCACCTTAATGTGTATACAATTTTCCCAATTCTCAACATTCAATTTGATTTGTTTTAGTGTCACACAAAATGGTTGCTGGAGCTTACTCTGGCTCTGCCCAGGAAGTACTCCTTTCTGGGCTCAGGGGACCACATGGAGTGCCAGGAATCAAATCCAGGTTGCCCATTTTCAAATCAACTGCCCCATCAGCTGTACTACTTATTCAGTTCCAAAATACCTTTTAAAACAATTTCACCACACTTTAAAATAGAGCTTGTTTCCTCAGAAGGTGTCCATAACCTCCTCCACTCAGCCATCACCCTTTCTCTTCCCATTGATCTTTGAGTCTTGAACCACATATTCCTTTCTTCCTCTAGATTCCCACACTCTGGCCATCTAACTTTCTGTGGCCTCTTTCACTGAGAACAGCTTTTCCTGGTCTACCTACATCAGCACATGTCCACAGTTCAAACGTCAACTACAGAATCATATTCCATGTGCAGTAGGGCTACATCTGGCAATTCCTTCAATGGTTGATGAACAGTGAACTTCTTTCTACTCCCTTGTACTAGCTAACAGCAGGTACACAGATTTTAAGTGAGGTTCTCAAATAATTTTATTGAGAACGCAAGCCTGGGAAAAACCCTCTCACTGCTGGCAAAGAACACCAAATTTGGGATTGTGGAATAGAGGTTTTATGCACTGTGTAATGCAAACCAAGCACGATGGTTCTGATAACTGTATTAGGGATGCAACGATTTGTGTTATCCAGAGAACATGTGTCCTCTCTTGGTGTTTTCTTTGCACTAAGACAAACAACAAGGCCCTTAAACTTTCCTTGTCTGTCCCATCTCGACTTCTGGAACTGAGCATGGTGTCCTGAACCTGCAGTTTTCTTTATCCCTGATAGTTCAGGATCTATATTGCCTTTGGTGCTCTGTTACTTTCTGCCTATTTGGAGACAGTTCAAAATCACAGGTAGTTCCTGTCAGGAATGGGTTTTTTTTGTTACGCAAAATAATTTTTTAAATTTTATTTTCATAAAGTTATTCACAATAATGGATTACATTCAATATTTCAATCCCACCAACATTAAAACATCTCAACACCATTATTTCTAAGCTTACTACCACCACCACTCAAGCCTGCCTAACAGACAGATACTTTATTTTGTATAGCTTATTATGAATAGCATGAGAAATCACATGGCCACAAAAGTGGCTGCACGCCCTGGAATTCTACAATTTTAAATAATTAGTGTCCGAAGAAATCTCTGCAGCTAGCTGCTCGATTCTGAGATTCATTTTGGAGTCTCTGGATCATGGCCATTACTGAGCTTAAATGGCACAAGGAGGAAGGCAGTTCATGAGCGTGACATTGAGGCGAGGAGATGGGAAGGAGCAGCTGTACCTGATCCCTTGAGGACTAGAGTTAGCAGTCACTGGTCTAACATACCTGGGTTTTCCATTGGGCTCTGGATTCGTAAGGGGCAGGTAGAGGGACAGCACCTGCCCCTGTCTGAGGCACCCCGGTGAAATCGGCCTGCTGCAAGATCAGGAGACATCTCTTTAGCAAGCGTCCTGGTTCTGAGATTCATTTATTGTTGTGAATGATTTCGGGTAACCTTGAGGCTCCTCCACAGCACCAGTAGCTTCTGATGTGAAATGGCTCAACATGCCTGATCATGCATTTGGTCCCTAGAAGCAAGAAGAGTTCCTGGGAACCACACCAGTTTTGTTCTTTAAAACTCTTTAAAACTCTTAAAACTTTAAAACTCTTTAAAGCTCTCTAAAACTGTGATCAGTGTGGTAGAAATGAGGTATATCCAGACTCTATGGCACAAATGAAACAAGGCAGTCAGACCTTTCTACTGCTCCTGCATGCTCCTTTATGGGCACACAAAGTCCAGCATCCAGACTTCAGAGCAGATCAGCTGCCCTGCAGGGGACCCAGATACAGCAGCGGGGCCTGTGCTCATTCCCATAGACTAGCCCATAACCTCCAGGTTGTTCCTGTTGGCGAGCTCCTTGCCACCTAGCCCAACCCCAGCAACAGCTGGGAGTTTAAACAACACTGACGTGTCTGGAGAAAGCTCTGCTCTCCACTGGGGAGCACTGAGGAAGCCCTGCAGTCACAGTCAGGGAGCTGAGGGGTCCCTGGGCTCTTCCTCCTCCATGGAGCAGACCCTAGAGGGGCAGCCGGGTTGTGGAGCTGGGTTGGATGGAGGAGACTCTGAGGTGGTGGTGCTGATAAAGGACCTGAAAAGTTGGATCAAGCATCTGGAAAGCCCTGGGGACCTGGCTTTTACCTGTTAGAGCAGGGATAGCAGCTTGCTGAGACCAGCTCTTCATTCCTTTGAAGAGGGCGGGGAGTGAGGGTGGAAACGGGTCTATCTGGGGCTTGGGAGGTATTAACACAGTCTGCTCCCAAGAAAATGCACATCTCAAAATCCCTGGAGAGGGGACCATGTTTTATGTGACCAGGATAAAGATTGAGGGGTGCATTTTCATGGGATAGGTGGAAAACAATGGTCTCATGATCAGGCCTTGAGGATCCTGGAGCCCCAGAAGAGTCTCGCTGTTTGTGTCAAGTTCTTGGGATTGGGTTGTGTCAGACTAAAGCCATCCCAGAGCACATGCAGGTACGCCTGTGGCTGTGACTGGAAAACACTTGCAGGTGTTCCTTGCATTGTTCGTGCTTTGGCAGGCTTTGGTGCCCTCTTTGCCCAGGTCCTGTGCTCTCTGTATGTGTTGTCTCCAAAACAGGCCACCTGGGATAGGCTCCGGAAAAGGCAGCAGCCTCTGCAGTGGCCTAAGGGCCATGTTCCACACCCCACAGTTGGAACAGCTCTGGTGAGAGTCCAAACTGCACATCCAGGTGTGGGCTAGGTAAGGGCTCAGCCACTGGATCATGGAAGGGAAAACAAAACCCGCACCAGAGCTAGGTGAGAAGAGTTTCTGCAAACCTGTGTAGGCAGGTTCAAGCTGTGCAGGGGCTAGGGACTTACATGAGTAGATGGTCCTCAACTCTGGGCCAGAGGAGAAGTCCTTGCGAACCCTTACTTGATGGGGCTGAATCAAACCCAGGTTCTAGTAGAAACTTGGTATGTGGATGACTCTAGTTATGGCCAGCCAGATGGAGGCCAGTGTTAATCCAGCCTTCTACAGAGGGGACTTGGTGTGGTCCCAAGAGGAGGTAATGTGTGCCCTCTGGCAGAACATGCACTCTTGGCCTCCCTGCGAGTTTCCAGGCTGGGCTCTGCTGAGGGACCTGTGACTCAATGCTGCCCAGGAGACACAGGGCCTGGATACATGCCACCCGGTGGCTGCCTGCCAGGCTACTGCATGCTGGCTCCAGAGGTCTATGGGTGGCAAATCGGGCTTGGTTTGACCCCTACACCCTGGAGAAGGAAGCAGTGCTATGGGCCTCAAAGGTGTTTCCAGCGATCAGACCCATTGACAGGGACAGCTCAAACAAAAAAACACAAACGGGACTTCATAAAATTAAAAAGCTTCTGCCTAGATAACAACAATGGTCTACAATGAAAGGACACCAGACTGAACTGGAGATAATGTTCATGTGCAACACATCAGGTAAATATGAATATCCAAGATCTAGAAAGTACTCAAGAGGACTCACCCCCTCCCCCAATTCACAAACCCTATTTAAAAATAGTGAGAGGAAAGAAATAGATGCATCTTTAAAGTCGACTGATGCCCATGAAATAAGACATGAAAAGGGGTTCATTATCACGTGTTGCTGGTCTTCACTGGGCTGGAGCAATAGCACAAGAGGTAGGGTGTTTGCCTTGTACGTGGCTCACCTGGGTTTGATTCCTCTGTCCCTCTCAGAGAGCCCAGCAAGCTATTGAGAGTATCCCGCCATCTTGGCAGAGCCTGGCACTCTACCGTGGCATATTCGATATGCCAAAAACAGTACTAACAAGTCTCACAATGTACACATTACTGTTGCCCACTCAAGCAAATTGATGAACAACGGGAGGACAGTTTTACAGTGCTATCACTTACTCTCAGTGAAATCCAAATCAAGATGATAATAAAGTATCATATCACACAAAGGAGAATGACATCTGTCAGGGAAAAAAAAGTGGGCACAATCTGTGGTGTTGTTGGGATGTGGTGGAAAAGGAATCCTTACCTGCTGTTGTTGGGAATGTTGTCTGGCTTAGCTCCTGTGGAAAACAGTTTGGAGGTTTCCCAGAAAAGTAAGAACAGAGCTGCCATATGATCCAGCAATGCTGCATTTTGATATTACCCCCAAGACACAAAAACATTCATTCAAACGAACAAATGCACACCATTATTCATTGCAATACTCAACACTATAGCTAGACATGGAACCAACTTAGGTATCTAACATCGGATAAACAATTCATGAGAGTATGATATGCAAACACAGTGCAGCTATAACGGAAGGTGACGTCATACAGTTTGCCACAAGCTGAATGGAACTGAGTGAGTCAGAAGGAGGACAAATGCCACAGACAAATGTCACTTGTCTGTGGTATATAGAAGAACAGGGTAAGGAATGCAAGGTAACAAATGGGATACCTATATGACCCTTGACCCCTGACTACAGAAGTAAGGAATAAAGGGAAGGAAAAACTGAAGGGAGTGAGAAGAAAACGATGGAGGGTAACTGGGGTAGGGGGCATGCACAGTAGTATAGAGGGGATAGTTTTATCTGTATATTATGTCTGGATAATACAGCTAACAATAGTCTAAGAATAAGACTCAAACTACGTCAGCCAAATAAAAAAAATGTGCTCGTCCAGGGGGTATGGTGCTGCCATGAGTCAACCTGCATCTGCGGGGAGAGTGCATCAACAGCCAGACTTTCTCAGTGTCTGGATGGGCTACCTGCCTCCACCCCCCTGTACTTGTGGAAGCCTCAGCAGTTACATCCACACCGCAAAGCTGCCACACAGTTAAAAAGCCTTACTGAGCCTTACCGAGTCAATAAAAATACTGAATTCTCTGAACAAACTCCATGCCCTCTTAGCACCTGTATTGTAAACCATTATGCACAAAAGGAAAAGGAGGGAGAGAATAAGAAGAAAAGTGCCTCCCATAGAGGGAGGCTAGGGATGAGGGATGGGGCGTTGGGGGATGGTGGGAAGGAAACAGGGGACACTGGTGGTGGCAAATGTACACTGGTAGAGAATAGTCATGTGCTGGATCATGATATGACTAAAACCCAACTATGAAGAGCTTTGTATTCGTACATCTCATGGACATTCAATGAAAAAAATTTTAAAAAGTAATGTGGAGTTCATGCCAATTCAATCAGCTTAATCAATGGCTGAATAAATAGCAGTACTCCTACATTAAATATAATGGTAATAACAAAATATACCTGTCAAGGAGACAGGCTGGGGGGTGGGAGGAAGCTTTGGGAAACTGGTGAAGAGAGGTCAACACAAGGGGTGAGATTGTATTGGAACATTGTATACCTCAAAGTCAGCTATGAATAACTATGTAAGTAACAACTCCTTAATGCTTAACAAACTTTTTCTGCATTTAAAAAGGAAAGAATAACTGTAGCATTGAGAGGATCAAAGAACAAATATGATTTCATCATCATGGGATATGAGCAGCTTCCGCCAAACATCACCCTTAAAGTAGTGCCAGAAGGGTCCATCATTCTATCACCATAGTCAGTGGTTCATCATCTGAGGATGCCTGAGGACCACATACCTGTTTTTCTGAAGGGGAGGAGGGAGAGGCACATGGAGTTGATGGAGCCCCGTGAGTGGAGCCATAGCTGTCAGCTGACCTGACTGGAGAGGTAGAGCTTCACCCCCCACCCCTAGCAAACTCCACAGAGAAAGGCTAGGTTTGTGCCAACTAGCAAGACTGGACATTGTACACAGCCCCTTGGCTCTGGACACTTTGCTGTGACAGGTGTGTTCTTTCCCCCACTGCCCTTCCCTCTTCCCTGGGGATTCAGAGTCTTAGGTCAGAGGGAAACCCAGATGCTGTCCACCAACACCATAGACATGGGCTGAGATTGGAAGAACTGCGAACTCTGTGCTCAGGTTTGCCTTCCCTACCCAGGGCTGTGGGTGGCTAAGGGAAGCTGTCTCTGGCCTGCCTTTCCCCTCTTCCAAAAAGGACCCCAAAGAAACTCAGAAGTAACGGCACAGCATCACCTGCTTGTATTGGAAGAAGAGGCGATTGAGAAATCACAAGCTTGCAGGCTTCAAAAGAATGAACCTGTGAGGAAGCACTCACATTCTTCTCAGTGCATGTGGAACGATGTCCAGTTCAAATCAATCACAGACCTCTACAAAAGTATCAAAAATATTTAAATGAAATTAAGCATCTTTTCCCACTACAAAGTGACGAAGGAAAAAAAATAAATCCAAAGCAAACAGTAAGAATCACACTATACAGACGCAGAACAAGATTCTTCTGAAAAACTTTTAAAACAGTGAGGAAATAAATAAGATATATGAATATTAACAAGAGACACTGCAAAAAAAACTAAGGTATGAGGCAAAGAAAGTGATGGGAATGAAGGAAGATCAAAGAAATACAGGCCTACCTTTCAAAAAAGAGAGGAATAAGTAAGAAAGTCTCAAAAAATCAATTTGAGCTCACATGTGAACACTATGGAGATGGATAGATCAAAAAATTAGCAGAAGGAAATGATAAAAACCTGATCATAAATAAACAAAAATTTAAATGACATAAGAGCCCATATTATTTGAATCTCCTTCCTACAGAGCCTGGTGGATGTGATGGCAGAAAGAAATTATTATCTCATGCATGCTTCTTTTTCTAGAAACTCATAAATGACAAAGTAAGGGCCTTTGATTGTAGATTTCTGAGATATTCTCTCTTTATTTTTTTAATTTTTTTTCTTGTCCCTTTTTGTTTTTGGAACATACCTAAAGGTGCTCAGGGCCTACTCTGGGTTCAGAAGTCATTCCTGGCATTGCTCAGAGGACCATCAATGTTTACTGCATCAAAGCAGGATTTAGTCAGATGCAAGTGAGTGCCTTTACCCCAGTACCTAGCTCTGGCCTTTCTTTCCTTTTTTTACTTCTTTTCTTTTGGGGTCATACCCAGCGATGCACAGGGTTTACTCCTGGTTTATACACTGAGGAATTACTCCTAGTGGTGCTCAGGGAACCATATGGGATGCTGGGAATAGAACGCGGGTCAGCCAGGTGTAATGCAAATGCTCTTGCCACTGTACTATTGCTCCAGCCCCACTTCTTTGCATTTTAACATAGGTTTCGGCACAGAAGATGAAAGACAGGGTCTTCAGCTGCCTCTGATCTCACCTGTAGATTCGTCTGACAGAAGAGACATTTCACAGCAGAAGGAAATGTGAATTTCATTTTCTTGTGTCTTGTTCACTAGTGTGATAATGGGTCTCAGGGATCTGAGAGCTCAGATGGACACAGGGAGGACATGAAGTAAAGAACTGAAACATCACTGACCACTCACGACAAGGAAGAAGCTTTGCGACAGAAAATCAAGAAAAAATTGGAAAACTCTCCAAATCAGCATATATATTATTGTAGATTTCAAAAGGGGAGGAAAAAATTACTACAGTAAGCCAAGAAAAGCAGGAGAAAGAATCTAATTTCCAGACTTAGCAATTCATAAGTAATTTCCACCAATCCCAGACACATAAAGAGAAATACAAAATTGGTTTTGACAAAGGTGCAAAAGTAAAATTCTTAGCTATGATAGAAAACACAAAATTAATCAGCTTAAAAATGAATAAACTGAACTTCATCAACATTTAAAACTCATATTTGGAGTAAGATGGTTTTCGTGGCAAGTGGTCACCACGCTACAGTTTTCCATCTTTACAACTTCGTCTTATTGAGAATGATATTATCCAAACGGGACTATACATGCTATGAAAATGAAATGTTATAGAAATGACTACTCACTAAATGACTAAGCAAAATCCACTTGACATGCAGTTATAGAATCAATGTTTCTTATCTTGGATTTTAGCATTTGGTACAATGGATTCTACTATTTTCCCTGATGATTCACTCCCTGAGGATCTTTCAGATTATTTCCAATGAAAGTCATTACTGAAAAATTCCAAATTATACTGAAAATTTTGGAATTGTCCCTTCTAATGGGTGAATTTCATGACATGAATTATATCTCTGTAACAAGCTAAGAAGCGTATCCCTTATCTAGTGGTGTGGCTTGCCCTTCCTGGGTTTAAGCATGCGCCATACAATCCTGCCTTCCTGAGTCTCTGCTGGCTCCTTGGGTCTCCCGTTCTGCTCCAACATTCTCATCTAAGGACGAATTCACTCCCCCAGCTCCAGCTGCGCCATCGGCCCTTACTAAACTCTGATGTAGACCTCTCCAGCCCAAATCTCTTCCAAAAGCCAAGTGGAGTTCCTAGTCCCTCTCTTGAGGGAGTAGAAGCACTCAGATCCTCTGTGGACCCTGCTCCAACTCTCCAAGGCCTGAGCAGTTCAGAGTGCAGCTAAGGTAGGGTGTGAGAGCTGGGGTCAGAGGGGGTTAGGGTGGGGACAGGGAGGGGTCAGGACAGGGATAGCACAAGGGCAGGTCCAAAGTCAAGGAGGGCTCATGAGAGACCTGTGTCCAATGGGGAAGATGGGATTAGAGAGGTCATATTTTAGGGTTCAGAGGTCAGAGGGGTGCAGTCAGGGCTGAAGCCACTCTGGCCATGGGCATGGAAACTGGAAGCCCCTGCAGGAGTTCCAGCCCCTCAGCCCTCGGCTCAGCAGGTGCTTGGGGCACCCTGGTCTCAGGTGAACAGATGGCCTGTGGGCGGGGAACAGCCGGGGTAGACTGGCCCATCAGTCTCCTCTTTTTTCCTCTCTGTGTTCCCCAGTCTTTGAGCGGGCAGCTGGCCACAGCGTCCACACGGTTGGGGCACCCGGCCCACCCTGTCCAGGTCACATGGCCCACTGCCCCTTGCGGAGACAGCGGGGAGGTGGAGGCAGGACACTAGTACAGCCCCGCACACAAAGCTAGTGTCTGGGCCAGGGGTGGGGGTGGGGGGGTGCTGCGGGCATGGGGTCTCCGGGATGCAGCTGTGACCATCTGTGGGACCACATCCCTTCCTCGCATTCCACGGGGCTTGCTCACTGTGTGCTCTGCTGTCCATGTTCCTGCTGCCCAGGCTTCAGACAGGAATATCAGGCAACAAGCTACCCTGTCACTCTGGAACTGGTTGACCGCTGCTTCTGCTTTCCCACTGAGAAGTGGTCAAGACTCTACCAGAGAGGAAACGGGGACGTCCTGTTTACCACATGGCATCGGGCTGGTCATCACAGTATGCAGGAAGCCCAGGGGGTATGGATGATCTCTGGTGGCCACGAGGCCGTGGAAAGCCAGTGGCCATGGCAGGGCAGCCTGCAGTACCAGAGCATTCATCCCTGTGGAGCTGTGCTCATTCATTCCCACTGGGTGTTCTCTACCACCCACTGCTTTACAAAGTGAGTTGTTTCTCAGGTCCTAGCAGCCGGGCTTGCAGGGGGAGAGGGTTAAAAGTTTAGAGCCCCTGCATCCTCAAGACCGTGTGCTGGGACAATCTGTGTCCTTCTAGTCCAAGTTTTTTTGCCTGTGACCTGTCCTCTCCTGTATTGTCCTCTCTCCTCACCTGATTTTGCTCATCTTCTATCCTCATCCCTGTGCCTTTCCCTGACACAGGTCTGCCCCCGAGATGGCAGTGTTCATCCTGCCTCCCAGGAGCAATGTCAGCTGGCTCTGTGTCACCTCACACCACGGCTTCTCTCAATGTTCCTGCAATCCTGGTTGTCAGAGGGACGCTGGAACCTGGGATGCAGTGGCAGATGCTGTTGTTCTGTAGGTCTCTGGCCTGGGGTCTCTGCTCACATGTCTATTGGTCAGCTGCATGGACACTAGATATGGAGTACCTGACCTTGAAGAAGAACAGAGCTGATCTCTGTACTGGGTTCGGTTGGGTGTTCCCAGTGGTTTGGGAGTGGCAGTAACCAGGAGTTGGATCTTTGGTACATACAGAGGACCACAAGCATCTGCTTTTTGCTGTGTCCCACTGGAGTCCCACTGTGGATTAGGTTGGCTTGACCCACCTCACTGTGTCTCCATTAATCAGAGCAGAAGTTCCCCCTGTGGGTCAGAAGGGCTGACACCATTGGAGTGGAGAACTCAGATGGGCAGGCTCCAGTGTGCATGAATCAATTTGTGGATGCGAGAGTTTGGTTACCGGCTGTGTGGGGAGGAATTTCCAGGTGAGTGAGTGGAAAGGTGGAATGTTTCGTCCCTCATGGTCAGAACACAGGACATCCTGCACGCATGGTCTCCTTTGACCAATGATTTTGTGCAGTTTCACAACAGGTGAGTACCAAGGAGTGAGAAAAAGGAGTGGTTCAAGAGCAGTTTGGTCATAAGGAGGGTCAAGAGGCAAGATGGAGCCAGGGCGCTCTGCATGTGCCCAAGGTAGGTCAGGATTGTCCAGGCCCATGGGACCTGAAGCCCTCCGTGATCCTTTCCAATAGTGGGTGTGTGCTGAGTTGTGATTAAACCGCCCTGATTGCGAGAGAGAAGGTCTGACAGAAAGGGAGGGTTCTGTGCGGTGGTGCAGACAAGGCAGTGCTGGGGGTCAGATGATGGTGGAGAGGCACAAGCTGCCATCTGCAGAAGATGATGACTGTCACCTTCCCTCCTGCAGGAAGTCTCAGGCCCCTGAGGATTACTGGGTGTGTTGGGGAAGTACCCAGCTCTACCAGGACACCCAGTAGGCCAGGAGGGTGGCTGTGAACTGCATTATCATCCATCCAGACTTTTAGAAGCTCCACCATTTTGCACCGGTGTTACAACTGCACCAACCTGTGAACTTCAGCTCCTATATCATCCCTGTATGCCTTCCAACCCCTGGCATGGAGCTGCTTCTTGGCACATCTTGTTTGATAAATGCCTATGGAAAGCTCTCTGAGGTCAGTCAGTGGTTATGGTGTGGGTGTGGATGGGAGACAGGGACTCGGATTCTAGCTCATCAAAATCTCTAGTTAATGTGGAGGCCTATGCACCTTGTGCCTCTGTGCCTTATTTCCTGAGAATTGGACTCTTCTCGTTCCTGTTGTGAAAAATGTGTCCTTCTGAAAGCTTCAAGTTACTCAGGTCGAAGACACTGAAATTCTGGGTCCTTTGCTTTTGGGAGTCAGGAATCTGGAAATCAAAGTTTCTCTGTCTTGGGTGTAAAATCTTAACTAATAAGTGAATTGATGTAGGGTTTCTCAAAAATGCTGTCTAGGTGACCTGAGTACTCCTCTCAGTGATGTACGGCCCACCTTCTCAGTTTGAGGATACAGTGTTGTTAGGTTCTGCAGTGACAGAGTTAACCAGGCCACCTCAGTGAAAACTGGGCGAAACCTCTAGGCCACATCTGGTTGTGCTCAAGGGCCTGTAGGGCTTTATCTTGATGCTCAAGGAACATGTCATGCCAGAGATATAACTAGCAATGATTTTGGGAGAAGCATGTATTTCACACATCTATTCTCTTCTATCCCCTTGGTTCTAGTATTTCAATTTGATGTAGATCAGACATGACTTTATCAACTCAATTTGTCTGAGTATTCCTCTTTCTACTGTGAAATACCTTAATTTTTCCATGGCCATAGAAGGAACATGTAAAAGTAAGAAAAAAGCTCTTGGAGAACCTCGGGGAAGAACGATGATGACCTAAAATCATCTCAGTCCCATCACCTAAGTTTTGTTCTTCTCCTTACCTGTGTCTCCTATCTGCATCTTGGATTTGTCAGGTGAATGGAGTAATAGGGTGAATACAGGGCAAAACTTTGTGGAGGTTTTCAGTAAAATGAGGAGAAGTATAAAAATTTGCATAAACTTGAACTTGTTCAGAGAAGTGTGTTTATACATTAGTGAAATATTGATGCATAATGATTAGGGAAAAGGAAATATTGATTTATCTTTTCAATTTTTTATATTTATAAAGTTGTTCACAATAGGACACTACTTCCACTACCCAGCCGTCGCCACACTCCAGGACGCTTTCCGGAACCGCGCGGCAGCTCCGGCCGAGACCCACGCACAACTGAAGACCCACAGAACAAGGTAAGCGGAACTCTCTGAGACCTTGGACTCCAGGCTCGGCGGACCCAGGGACAGAGCTTCTCTGCTTGCTCCCACCACCACAGGTGACAAAGGGATTCTAATCAGGAGCCCCACCCTACCCTGCCCTGTCTGCTTCCATCAACCACCCAGGGATCGAATTGTGCACAGGAGACCCACCCTACCCAGATAAATACCCCACTGGCAGACTTCCACTCTCGACACTACTTCCACTACCCAGCCGTCGCCACACTCCAGGACGCTTTCCGGAACCGCGCGGCAGCTCCGGCCGAGACCCACGCACAACTGAAGACCCACAGAACAAGGTAAGCGGAACTCTCTGAGACCTTGGACTCCAGGCTCGGCGGACCCAGGGACAGAGCTTCTCTGCTTGCTCCCACCACCACAGGTGACAAAGGGATTCTAATCAGGAGCCCCACCCTGCCCTGCCCTGTCTGCTTCCATCAACCATCCAGGGATCGAATTGTGCACAGGAGACCCACCCTACCCAGATAAATACCCCACTGGCAGACTTCCACTCTCGACACTACTTCCACTACCCAGCCGTCGCCACACTCCAGGACGCTTTCCGGAACCGCGCGGCCGCAAGGGGCCGCGCGACACATCATAAGACACTAAATACCCGTCTTCTGGAATTGTCGTACCATATTTGATAGGGTTCAAATATGGTAACACCTACAAGGGTGATTAGAGGTCACCCCAAAAGCCTCTATACCTCCCGGAAAGACTGGCAAGCTACCGAGAGTATTCCGCGCACATGGAAGAGCCTGGCAAGCTATCCGCTGTGTATTCGATATGCCAAAACCAGTAACTACAACTGGTCTCATTCACCTGACCCTGAAGGCTTCACCGACATGGCAGCACTGAGAAGGATGAGAAAGGAGAGGCCGACAAAATCTCAAGGCCGACCTAGGCTGCCACAACGAAGGAAGACAAAAATGATCGTCTGTACTTTCAATGCACGTACGCTAGCATCAGATGCATCCATCGAGGACCTGATGGTACAAGCGCGAATGATCAAGTACGACATCATTGGTCTGACCGAGACAAGAAGACACGAATCTCACCATGCCATTTTCGACACTGGAGAAGAATTGTTCCTCGGAACATGCGATAAAAGAGGTGTTGGAGGCGTGGGTGTCCTTATCAACACAAACTTGGCCAAGAGCATTGATTCATTCGAATGCCTAACAACCCGAATCGGACGTTTACATTTGAATAGATGTGGCTCACTGCCTGCAGTTTCTATCTTCGTTGTCTACGCACCAACATCTCATTATGATGAAAGAGAAATCGAGAAGTTCTACATGGAGCTAGAGAAATTCTATAAAGAAGACCACACCTTCTACAAGATCATTGTGGGTGATTTTAATGCCAAGATAGGACCGAGAAGATCAGCTGAAGAACTTCACATCGGAACCCATGGCCTAGAATGGAACGAACAGGGTGAGAGACTGTCTGAGTTCATCATGTCGACCAAGACCATTCATGGTAACTCACAGTTCCAGAAGGCAGAATCTAAACGATGGACATGGGAGTCTCCCGGTGGACGATTCCACAACGAAATAGACCACATCATAGTCAATCGATGGTTTTGCCTGACTGATGTCGCTGTTGTCCCAAAATTTCGAACGGGATCGGACCACCGTCTCCTTCGTGCAAAATTCTACTTCACAGAGCGGGGAGAAAGGGCTGCAAAGTTCAAAAAGAGAACTCCCAGAACGACCACCAACTGGGAACTCTTTGGTACTATTGCGGCAACATGGGAAGATGCCATTGTTGACAACATTGATGAGGAATACGATCGACTGGTTCAGCACCTCCATGAATGTGCGAGGAACGCCAAGAGAGAGATAGCCACAAAAAGTCGCCTATCTTCGAAAACTCTTGAGCTAATTCGCCAGCGTGGTTTGGCGCATGCCTCAGGCAACCGCAAGCTAACGTCCGAGCTTGCAAAGCAGTGCAGAGATGCGATCAAGGAAGACCTCAAAGAGAGAAGAGCAGAAGTACTGGTAGATGCGGCAGAAGCCGGGAAAAGTATTCGTAACGCCCGCCTGTCCTTCGCCAACTATAAGACCAAGATGACTGCCCTCCGACGTCCTGATGGATCCACCACATCCTCCAGAACGGCAATGGAGAAGGTTATCCATGACTTCTACTCAAATCTCTTCGATAGCCATGTCCACTTGCCGACATACCAAATTCCACAGGATGGGTATGTCGTTCCCAACGTTCTCCCTTCCGAAATCCGACACGCCATTTCGTCAGTAAAGAAGCAAACAGCACCCGGCCCAGACAAGGTCAGACCTGAACACCTGAAGAACCTGCCGTCAGTACTCATCAATACACTGGCTCGGCTCTTCACTCGCTACCTGTCTGAATGCAAGGTTCCATCTCAATGGAAAACCAGCAGGACCGTACTACTGTTCAAGAAGGGAGACATCCATGACATTGGCAACTATCGCCCGATCTGCCTATTGTCTGTCATCTACAAGTTGTTCACTCGAGTCATCCTGAATAGGATTGGCAGAACACTAGATGAAGGACAACCATGTGAGCAAGCAGGGTTCCGCAAAGGATTCAGCACCATCAACCATATCCACACGATAACCAAACTCATTGAGGTTTCTCGGGAGTTCAAGATGCCGCTCTGCTTAACGTTCATTGATTTAAAGAAGGCCTTTGATTCTGTTGAGACGGAAGCGGTCATTGAAGCCCTAGCCAATCAGGGCATACAAGCCCAATACATCAGGATCCTCCGTGAGCTGTATTGCGGATTCACTACCAGGATCTCACCATTCTACAAAGAAGTGATCGTTGATGTCAAGAGAGGGGTGCGGCAGGGTGATACCATTTCACCGAAACTCTTCAGTGCCACCCTCGAGAACATCATGCGACGACTGGAATGGGAAGGAATGGGAGTGAAGATAGATGGTCGGCAACTACACCACCTCCGCTTTGCTGATGACATTGTTTTAATAACACCAAACATCAGCCAAGCGGCACAAATGCTGGCCGACTTTGACCGTGAGTGTGGAAAGGTAGGACTACAGCTGAATCTTACGAAGACAATGTTTATGAGAAATAGCCTTGTTCCTGACGCCCCATTCGCTCTCAATGGAACGACCATCTCCCAATGCAACAGCTATGTGTACCTAGGTCGAGAGGTCAACATGACAAATGACCTGGCACCCGAGCTGCGCAGGAGGAAGAGAGCGGCTTGGAACGCCTTCAAGAACGTCGAAGAAATAGCTAAGAGGACAAAGAACCTCCGGCTCCGGGCACATCTCTTTGATTCCACTGTTCTTCCTGCATTAACATATGCCTCAGAGACCTGGGCCCTACGCAAACAAGATGAGAACGCCATTCAGGTCTCCCAAAGAAGAATAGAAAGAGCTATGCTTGGAATATCACGTTTCACTCAAATGAGAGAACGAATCCGGAGTTCTGACATCCATCGACGATCAAGGATCAGGGACGCTGTCTCATTTGCCAAGGTGTCGAAAATCAGATGGGCTGGTCACGTAATGAGATTTAAAGACGACCGTTGGACTAGAGCTGTTACTGATTGGATTCCACGGGATGTCAAGAGACCGCGTGGCCGCCCACCTACCAGATGGTCAGACTTCTTTGTCAAGGTCATGAACGATCGGTTTGAGGCCCTCCATGTTCCCGGAGCGAAGAGATGCCATTGGGCTACACTAGCACGCGACAGGGACAAATGGAGACGTTACTGGCGCCCGCTCGAGCAAATCGACGACTAACGGGAAGTTAAGTGATTAAGTGTTCACAATAATTTATTACATTAAATATTTCAACACCAATCCCACCACCATGTACCTTCCCGCCACCATTATTTTGAATTATATCTTTAACTTTATATTTTTATATCTTTATATCTTTATGGGCTGAAGCAATAGCACAGCGGGTAGGGCGTTTGCCTTGCACACAGCCAATATGGCCGACCCGAGTTCGATTCCTCTGCCCCTCTCAGAGAGCCGGACAAGCTACCGAAAGTATCTTGCCCACATGGCAAAGCCTGGCAAGCTTCCTGTGATGTATTCCATATGCCAAACACAGTAACAAGTTTCACAATGAAGGCGTTACTGGGCCCGCTCGAGAAAATCGATGAACAACCGGAGCACCGTGGACCGTGATATCTTTATATTTATCTTTCTTTTTTTCTGTCTGTCTGTCTTTTTCTTTCTCGGTCTCACCCAGAAATGCTCAGGGGGTTGCTACTGGCTCAGCACTCAGGAATTATTTCTGGGGATGCTCAGGGGACCATATGGGATGCTGTGAATCAAACGTGGGTCGGCTGCATGCAAGACAAACACTTTACCTGCTGTGCTATTGCTCCAGCTCCCCAATTGCCTTTATTTCTAAAGTCATTATTTGGTACACTGCTTCTCTTCAAAAGTGCTACAGGCATTTCAGACAGATCATATCATCCGGAAATGGGGTACAAAAGCATTCCAGATTCTTGCCTGAATCAGTGGCAGGAACACTTCCTTCCTCGTAAACAGCCCCCAACTATACATGCACATGCACGCACACACACACACAAACACACACACACACAAACACACACACATGCTCGCAGACACACTCATACTCTCACTCAGTCATACAAGCTTATGCTGCGTTTGTCTTGAGGTCCAGGACCATGCCACAGACTTATCATTAGTCAGCCTATAGAATTTCAGACAATCAGCTTCTGACTTTTATGGGCTTAGCTGTGACCAGGTGGCCTCACCTCCAGTGCTCCCATGCCAGCCCGCCATCACAAACATCCTTCTGCCCATTACTTCCTCTCCCCTTCTCCTTTCTCTCTAGAAACTTCTTTGTTTTCACTGGGTCTGCAAGGTAGAGTTGTCATTTCTTCGTTATTGCTTGCCTTAGGAAATCACTTTTACATTTGAGCAAAATCTGTTAATTGTCTTTGAATAACTAATTAGTAGTGGTAGTTTAGAATCATATGGAGTTTCTGTATTAATTTTTTAAGGACTGCATATCATTATCCCTAGCAACTACACTAATTTCATTCCCAGTACCAGAGCCCTTTTCTCCACATCCTTGCCAACAATCATTTCTTCTTGAACCACTTTCCCAACTATGAGCCATTTCCGTAGCTATAAGTAATTTTGAATTTTTAAATGTGTCTGTGCGCCATCTTTGAGGAAGTGTCTGTTTATGTCTTTTGAATAATTTTTACTGTATTTTTTTCTGTTTTTTGGTTATATGAGTTAATATATTCTGGGTATTAATCCTTCGTTAGGCATGATGATCAAACAGCTTTTGCCTATTGCTCAGGTGCTTTTATTTGTTTGTTTGTTTATTTGTTTCCATTGTAGTTTCCTTTTCTTTATAAATGCGTTTAGTTTTATGTTGTCCCATTCTATTGGATAACATTGGGTGTCCTTGCTCTTCCCGCAGAGAGCTTAGGTTTTTTGAGCTGCTCCCACAACAGTGCCCCTGAGGCATACCCAATTCCATCAAGCACCAATAATCCTATATTACTTTTCTCTTTCCTTCATGCCATTTGCAAGGATTATTTAGCAATGTCCATTTTGTATAGACACAGAAAGACAGTAAGTAAAGGCCCTCCCGTTGATCATCGATTTGCTCGAGCGGGCCCAGTAACGTCTCCTTTGGAGACTTTGTTGTTACTGTGTCTGGCATATCGAATACTCTCGGTAGCTTGCCGGGCTCTCTGAGAGGGGCGGAGGAATCGAACTTGGGTTGGCCATGTTGGCTGCGTGCAAGGCAGACGCCCTACCGCTATGCTGGAGCGATAGCACAGCGGGTAGGGCGTTCGCCTTACAAGCGGCCAACATGGCAGATCCGAGTTCGATTCCTCCGCCCCTCTCGGAGAGCCCGGCAAGCTACCGAGAGTATTCGATATGCCAGACACAGTAACAACAAAGTCTCCAATGGAGACGTTACTGGGCCCGCTCGAGCAAATCGACGATCAACGGGAGGGCCTTTACCTTTACCTTTACAGAAAGACAGTTGATGGCTATGCTTCGTAACATGGAAGTTAATTGGCTCCAAAATAATATTTACTCCTGGTCATCCATATTTACTTGACTTAAGCCTCAGTTTCACTTGGTTCCTAGCTCTCCAAAAGCAGGATCCTGACGAAGGGATTGGATGGGCCCAAGGTAAGCTGAAAACTACCCTGGCATTGGAAAGAGACAGGCTAAGTGTATGAAGTATAATAAGTTAAGAGCATCATCAGGGAAAAGACTCTGTCATGACCCAAGAAGAAGTTACTGAATAAGGACCCTGCTGAGGTTAGGATCAACTAGCCTGGCCTGAGAACTGTGGTTTGGAATATATAGCAAGATGTCCCAGGAAGATCCAACCTTTAAGCTTAATATAGTTCTTACTGTGTTCATACAAAACTGACTAGAAATTTTATAAGAAGTTACTATGGTTGTTTAAATGGATTACTTACTAGCTGAGGAAAGGAGAAAGCAATATACCCTAAATGCAATCCTGCCCTTGTACAGCTCTCCTAGTAATCTGGAGTGCTCCTAGTTATCTGAAGTGCTGAACCCTCAGATGAGATTTTGTCCTTGAGTTAATCTCCTAGAACATCCCCTGAATGACTAGCTTTATCTCTGTTTGATGTTCTGATATTGTTCAACCCCTCCTATGTGTACCCCCATCCTTCATGATTTCTATATTACTATACTGTAAGGGGAAAGAAGGGTCTAGGAGGATGAAAAGGAATCCAAGGACGATGACTGGAAGTAGAGGACTTTTAGATCTATGAAGAGACTAGGATGACAGAACTATGATGACTGGGACTACGAGCAAAAGTACAACGATGGTTTTGCAGTAAGGAAAGAGATCAGACTACACTGGGCAGGAGAGAGAAATAAACTGGCTACTGACAAGTCTGGGGCCCAGTTCCCCTGTTCCCGCAATCCTTTGTACATCTCTTGCTGTCATCTAGCCTGAAAGGTGGCTCTCGGCCACCAAACACTTGAGTCCCACATGTGTTTCCACTCCTTTATTTGGAAACTCACACCATTCGTGTATTCTTGATTGCTTTTCCCTCCCCACTGGAGATGTGTCTGAATGTATTCCTAATGTTGAAATCCCAGAATATACCCCCTAACTTTTCTTCTGTGTGTTTTATGATTTTATAGACATTTCTCTGTATGTGTTTCTCTGTGTGTTTGGGCCATTTCTCAGAAATTTCAGGGAAATTTCTGACTCTGGGGGTGAGGGTTTCACTCCTTTAGCTTAAAGGGGACCTGCAGTGTTGGATAGTGACCTTTACTCCTGCATGCAGAACATATGCTCAGCACTTTGACCCAACAATCTCTCTGATCCAAGATCCTTATGTCCAGGCAATATCTCCAGACAGTTCTCCCTGCCCCATGCTCTATATGATTTAGTGTCCACACAACTTTATGAGGGTTTGCTGGAAGACTTCAATGCATCATGGTCTGAAAAGTTAGTGGATACAATTTCTATCTTCCTGATTCTATTGAGGTGTGTTTTGGGACCCAGCACATAGTCTATCTTGGAAAATGTTCCATATGCACATTTGCCGAAAAGAATGTGTATTTACATTTTGGGGGATGGAAAGGCCTGTATACATCTATTAGCCCTCTCTCTTCCATTTCTTCCTTCAAAGCCTTTCTTCAAAGCCATTCTTCCTCCAAAGGCAATCTTCCATGTCTTCCTTCTGAGTTTTAATCTTGTTGATCTATCTGGAGGTGATAAGATGGTGTTGAATTCTCTAGCTACTATTGTTTTGTTACCAATATCCTCCTTAAAGTTCCCAAGAAGTTGTTTTAAGTGTTTTGGTGGTCCCTCATTGGATGCGTATATGTTTAGGAGCATGATTTCCTTCCTGCTGTACATATTCCTTGATTATTAAAAAAATGGCCTTTGTTGTCCCCTAAAATCTTTTTCAGCCTAAAATCTTTGTTGTTGGATATTAGTATGGCCACCCTGGATTCTTTGAGGGAGTTGTTTGCTTGAAGGATTGTTTTCTATCTTTTGACTTTGAGTCTGTGTTTGCTCTGGCTCTTCAGATACGTTTCCTGTAGGTAGCAGAATGTTTGGTTCAGTTTCTTAATTCATTTTGCCACTCTGTGTCTCTTAGTTGACATTGAGAAAGATTATTGTATGGGGTTTTGTGCCATCTTTCTGTAGAGGTCTGTTGTGCTTGTAGGGATTTGTCTTGTCTTACAGTAGCCCCTTTAGTCCTTCTTTTAAGATTGGTTTTGAGTTTACGAAGTTCCTGAGTTGTTGTTTATTCATGAAATAGTGCATTATTCCTTTGAGTATCATTTTCCTCCTTTCCTGAGGGGCTTGAATTTTGGTGTCATAAAAATAAATTCTCCCTATAATTTCATCTCCCTACTGAATTTTCTTCACATTATTTTCTAGGTTTAGCTCTAAAATGATTCTTTTTATTTTACTTACCTTTTTATCTCTGAACTAAATATATTCTCCTGTATTTTTGTTGTCTAAAGGTATTAATGCGATGGCAGATGAGTGCTGGAAGCCAGGTGGAAGGGTAACAGGGAAGATGGTGGGTCTGTCATTGGATGGTGGAAAGGGAAGATATATTGGCTGATCGGGAATTTCTATGAGAATGATGGGAGAATGGATGGATAGATGGACAAAGGTGAATGGATAACCAAGGGATAGGAGGGTGTGTGAGTGAATGTACACGAGGAGAGAGAGGCCAAAGGAAGGGTGACTGCTGATCTGGAAGGACGGGAGAAAACTGACTCATGGAGAATGAATGGATCTTGAAAGGGGAGTTGTGCTGGTGATTGCTTCTGCTCTGTGTGTTGCATGCATTGGTGGGGGAATTTGACATTTTTTGTGTTTAATAACAGGGCTGGGTGTTTATTTATGGGAGAGAGATGAACAAAGTAAGATAATTTAGGAGGCATAGGGAAACAGGAGGAGGCTTTTCTTGCTGGTGGGTAGGGGGCTGAGGCAGTGCTGAGGCTCAGCTGGGCTGAGAAATCTTGTTCTTTGGGAGTGCTAGAGAGTGGCAGAGTGAGGTGGGGGTAACTGAAATGCCAAAAGCCTCCTCTGTCCTTTGAGAGCCGGAGACTGGTAGTGAGTTGGAGGCTACAAGGACTCCTGCTGGGATTTTTAGGGAAAAGGATGATTGGCACATTCCCACTCTCCAAGATTAGCCCAGCTCTCAGGCACCAGGGAAGCTGTGACAGCTCACCTCAAAGTAGGTGACTAACATAGTGGAACTGTGTTATGATTTTTGGGTCACACCCAGCGATGAACAGGGGTTACTCCTGGCTCATGCACTCAGGAATCACTCCTGGCAGTGTTCAGGGGACCATATGGGATGTGGGAATCAAACCCGGATTGGCCACATGCCAGGCAAATGCCCTACCCGCTATACTATCGCTCCAGCCCCTGGAAATGCATTATGATGCCCCTGGAAGTGAAAGTCTGAAATCGAGGTGCAGCCTCTGGTTCCTTTGGATGGTGTATGGCACATGGTCGCCTTGGCTATTCCAGCTTCCAGATGCTGGACCCATTCCTGGCCAAGTACCCCTTCTGGCATACTCAGGGAACAAATCTGAGTCTTCCTCTGTCACCCCATCTGTTCTCTCACCTAAATCTCCTGCCTCCTTCAGCTGAAAGACGCTTACAGAGTGGAGTATCCTGAGTGGCAAGGAAAGAGAATCTGGGGGAGAGGAACTGGCTGGGGAGAGGGGACTGGAGCCATGGCTGGGGTGGGCAATGGACCCTCTGGTGCTGGTGTGGTGGAGGGACACTGTGTCCATGGACCGCTACCACTGTAGCAGTGGGCAGTGCTGAAAGGAGGTAAAGGGATACGCATGATACCCTTTCAGTAACAGTATTGCAAACCATCCTGCCTAAAAAGGAAATGAGAGGGGGTGGGGGGAGACAGGCAGACAGACAGACAGACATGTGCTCTGGTCCGGTGTGTAGGACACTGTGTCCATGGTCCCCTATCACTGTAGCAGTGGACAGTGAGCAGTGGGTAGTGGGTGCTCTGGTGCTGCTGTGTAGGACTCTGTGTCTATGGGCCCCTATCACTATAGCAGAGGGCAGTGGGCACTCTGGTGCTGGTGTGCTAGAGGGACACTTTGTCCATGGAACCCTATCGCAATAGCATTAGAAATCATGGTACCAAATATTTTAGAAATATAAAGAATTGCTCATGGCGCCCCCAGATCTCCTGAGCATCAAATGGGTAGTCTCCCCAACCCCAAGAGAGGAACCAGTCCAGTGGTTGCACATGCATACTGAGGGGCGCAAAGGCCATGTGCTGCCAGACACACGCCCAGCCCAGCACCACTGCCAGGGTGTGTCCTGTCCTCTTGCAGGCCCAGCAGCCAACATAGCCTTCCTTGGGAACATAGCCAAGGTGCCCCGGGCCTCTGCCCAGGCGCAGCACCCACAGAGGGGTCAGTCCTGTATAGGGCAGCAGACAGGCATCTTCTGAGGCAATAAGGCCCCAGGAGGCCCCAGATGTCTCCCAGGGTTTAGCAGCAATGTAGGGTAAACTCACAGGCTTGGTCCCCGTCACAGTGTACGTTCACTGGAGCATTCAAGAGTGACTCCTCAGTACAGAGCCAAGAGGAGCCCAAGCACTTCTGGGTGTGACTCCACTGCCCCCAAATTGTTTTAATATTTCTTTGTTTTAATATTGCTTTGGGGGTATATGTTATTCACTTCCATCTCCACTAATGTGTCCAAACACCAACCGCCACTGATTTTTGTCATGTCTAGTCTGTCCCTTTCCTCTCTACAATGTAATTTTATATAAATTTAAATTTACTAAATATTTTAAGAAACACATTTTATGCTTAACTTTCCATAAATAGTAGCACTATAGCACTGTCCTCCCGTTGTTCATCGATTGGCTTGAGCGGGCACTAGTAATGTCTCACAACAAATTGTGAGGCTTGTTGTTACTGTTTTTGGCATATTGAATACATCACGGGTAGCTTGCCAGTCTGTGCCGTGCAGACGAGATACTCTCAGTATCTTGCCGGGCTCTCATAGAGGGGCAGAGGAATCGAACCTAGGTCGCCCGCATGCAAGGCAAACACCGTACCCGCTGTGCTATTGCTCCAGTCCTCATTAGTAGTAATAAGTGCAAATAATTAAAATGTTTAACACTGAAGAGTTGTTTTCCTACTGTTTCTCAATTATTAGAGTTGTAAGTAGTTTTGAAAAACTATGTAGTAGTCTAATTCCCTGGGAATCTATAAGATCCTGAGTTTCAAATATCTTGTCACTGAAAATAAAGAATGGCTTTCAGACACCGGTTCTACAGGTACCTGGACCATCACGATCACGATCACCATCAGCCTGTTGTTTGTCGATTGCCTTGAGCAGGCTCCAGTAATGTCTCCTTTCTAGCCCTGAGATTTTAAAAAGCCATATTCAGTGCTCTTTCAGGGGTAGGAGAATGAGACCTATCATTGTTTCTGGTGTTTGGCATATTGAGTATGACACGGGAAGTTTGCCAGACTCTACCATGCGAGCAGGACACCCTCAGTAGCCTGCCCGGTTCTCCAAAGTAAGAACGAGATAATAAGATTAGTGGCCACGCCCTTCCGGGAGCTGGGTTTTTATAGTCTCTGGGACTTAGCCGTTGATGTTTTTTCATATATGATTATATTAGGATTCTTTATTTCCTCAGAAGGTCTTTGCTGCCTCCTTGCAGAGAGCCCTTCCTCCCCAAGCACACACCTTTAAACACTGATGATTCAGCCTGCTGGAGCATGCCTACTCAGGGCTGTTAGGGAACTTCCCCCTGGAAGCAGCCCCATCACCTGCCTGATTTAGAAAACAGTTTCTCAAGGGACCCCAGGAACAGTGGCTCAAGCGAGGCCTCATCAAGAATGAAAGCCTTGCCCTGAGTGCAGATTCATCATCTCACATAAATGGTGATCTCTTACTGTTTGTTTTGTTTTGAAGTCACACTCAGTTGTGCCCAGAGCTTCGTTCTGGCTCAGAGATAACTCCTGACAGTGCTCAGGGAGCCACATAGGATACCTGAAGTGGAGCAGGTTCACCATGTACACGGTAAGTGTCCTACGTGCTATACTATTTCTTCAGGTCCCCACTTAGGTATTTAAAATAAACAGTTCCTTCTGCTGTTTTGTACTCCAGACAGCATCCTAATGCCTGTTGGCTCTCAAAGAGAAATGTGTGTGCACACAGGACAGGAGACGCCGCAGGGCTAGAGACTCAGGAAGAGGGCGTCCATCAAAATTCTAGTTTCAAGGTATCTTATCCACACCAATAATTCTGCATTCATTGCAGTCAGGTGATCTATGCTTATTTAACAGTCTGTATCCAAAGGGGTTTTGCGGAGGGGGTTTAATGTTCCTTTTTTTATACATGTTTTTATCCTCCATTGTCAGATATAAATTAAGGGGCTGACTCAGATCTGGCTATTTCATGCTTGAAGAAGATCACAATGAAAGAAGTGTGAACAGAATTAATTGATCTGGTGAGGAAAATATCCCTTCAACTGTAAACTAAATTCTATCTTCAGAATCCCTGCCGTGAAATTCACCTTCAGTCCAAGACATATTTTGCTTTTGCTCTTTCATTTTGGAGGGGCCACACTGGCTTATGTTCAGGGCTTACTCCTGGTGAGACCAGATGGGGTTCTGGCGACTGAGCCCAGATCAGCTCTACCATCTCTCCAGAAACTCCAAGATATTGTGGCAAGTTTTTGTTTCTCTACTGTCATATCTTTTTAAATTCTTGAGAAGCTCCATAACTCAAAGCTGTTTCGTCTAATTATTTTTAGAAAATCCTTTTAACAGCCCATACCAACGGTTTAATCTAATCTTTCCTAATAGTCTCAACTGAACAATCGCCACCTACTTAACTTCAATTTTCAACATTAAACATAGCCAAACCTATACCTTCACTATAACAGAACACTAGTCATAAGCTTAACCGAAGGCTTGACCTAACCTTATCTATTAGCCTTAAGCGAACAATCTCCCTATACTTTACTCTCATCAAGTAATTGTGGGTGGAGTGATAGCACAGTAGATAGGGTGTTTGCCATGCACGTGGCTGACCCATGTTCGATACCTCCGTCCCTCACAAAAGCCCAGCAAGGTACTGAGAGTATCCTACCGCATGGCAGAGCTTGGCAAGCTACCCATGGCGTATTCTATTTTCCCAAAACTGTAACAAGTCTCACAATGGAGATGTTACTTGTGCCCTCTTGAGCGATGAATAACGGGAGGACAGTGCTACAATGCTTGTACTTGTACAAGTAGCCCAGTCCTTATCCTTACTCAAACAGAACCCAAACCCTAATAACAGTAAACCAAAAAAGCAAAGCCACGTTCTTATAATCCCCAACCTAAAGGCTGGGCATTAATTTACCTATTATCCTCAACTGAACAATCTTCCTAGACTTTACTTCATTTTCTGTTTTAAAAGCAGTCAAACCCTTATCAAACAAAACTTTAATCCAAACCCAAACCTGAATGCAATCCACATTCTTTTAGTAACCCACACCAAAGGCTCTGCCTAATTAGCGTCAAATGAACCAACACTCTTTCTCTAATAACCCCAACCCCGTCCTAATTCACATTGATATAATATCACATACCAAATACATGGCCTAAACTTACCTGTTGTCCTGAGATGAACTATTGCCCTATGTATTATTTTCTCTTTTCAACTTTAAACATAGTCAAACCAATACATAGTTTACAGAACCCTACCCTACCCCAATTCTCATTGTTTTATTCTTTTTTTTTATTGGGTCACCATTATATGTAGGTACAAAGCTGTTCATGATTTGGTTTCAGTCATACAATGTTCCACACCCATCCCTTCACCAGTGCACATTTCCGACAACCAATGTCCCCAATTTCTCTCCTGTAGGAGAACATTGGTTTGCCTTTCCTTCCCAGCCACAGGGAGCTTGGGGTTGTTGATTGCTCCCCCAACCTGTCAATTACATTTTCCTCCTGATCAGACTCTGCTGACTTGTAAATATTTTTTTTCTCTCTTAATGTCCTTTGCATAGTTAGCTACCTCAGAGCAATTGCTTTTTTTAAGGACACAGGAAGACAGTTAAAAAGACATGCTTTTGTAACTTGGGAGTTGATTGACTCCAGATAATATTACTTGCTAGACATCTGCTCTCTCAACTTATGCCTCAGTTGCCCTTACTGCCTAGATCCCCCAAATCAGGGCCCCAATGAGGGACTGCATGGAACCAGGGCAAACGGTGAGCACCCTGGCATCAAAATGGGCCTGGCCAAAGTTGCCTAATACTAAACTATAAGTTAAGAACATGGTCATGGACAAATTCTGTCATGATCCAAAAGTAATAACTAGATTTGGGTCCTGCTGGTGTTAGGAATGATCGATCGGGCCTGAGCACTGTAGTCTGAGTCTGTGGTGAGATGTCCCCAGGAGAGTTGTCCTACAAGCCTAATTGTGTGGATTCCTGTTTCCAAACAGAATGGTAGTTATTAGGAAGTTGAATTAAGATGTTAATTAACTTTCTGGTCTAAGGAGAGGAGAAACACACCTTAATTGCTGTTTTGCCCTGGTGGGCTGCAGGTGGTCAGAAAGGCGTGAAGAACATGTTGATTGTACCTGGGTGGGGGGAGGCACGGTTTGGGAGGCTTGGTTTGAGAAGAGGTGGTAAAAAATGTGGTTGCAGAGAGTTGGTGAAAAAAGAAAGAGAGGTAGAGTCGGAGAGAGGCAGAGTTGGAGATGTGGGCAGAGCAAGAGACAGAGTTAGCGAGTGAGGGTTGGAGAGAGAATTGTGGAGTGTGTTAAAGAGAGGTTGGAGAGAGCTGCAGAGAGTTGGGAGCAAGTTGTGGAGTGAGTCATGGCTAGATGGGGAGAAAGTGGTGGAGAGAGTTTGGGAGAGACAAGAGATGGAATAAGGCAACTGATTATCAACCAGCTTGGCCCTCTTTTTTCCTCTGTCAGCCTCAGTCAAAGGTCATCCCAGGTGGGGAAGCGGTTCAAGAGCACTGTACAACCAGAGAGAGCCACCAGATGAGCCCATGAACATCCGCTAATCTGTGATCATTCCTAGAGACACCAGGGTAAAAGGAGTTGCAACAGTTAGGGAAAGGAGTTTAGGAAGGAGCCCAGGAGAGGAAAGCACAGAGAGGAGTCCAGGGCAGGAAAGCACATTGGAGCCCTGAGTGACAGCAGAGCAGGCCACCCACCAGGTGCGGGGTAGCCTGGGAAGCAACCCACTGCTCACTGCCTGCCTAAGGACGTGCAGCAGGGTCTGCACCAATAACCGGCGTCTGCACAGTGACCGGGATCTGCACCGTGACTGGAGTCTACACTGGGCGACTGGGGTCTGCACCGGGAGGCCCGCGACTGGAACCGGACAGGAGGGAGCCGCGCTGGGACCCCCGAGTTCCACCCGGCACAGCCTCCTCACTCAGGGCCGCACCCTCGGCTCCCCTCCTGCGACCGCCTGCGTGCCTGGGGTCTTGCAGAGACCCCGGCAAGATGTGCGGACACCGGAGGCCGGTCACACTCAGTCGGGAGCGAGCGGACCCGGAGTGACACAGCCCTGCGCCAGCAGCGGGACTGGACTTTGCACTGAGGGTGCTGTACGTGCACTGCACCTGCGCACTCTGAACATCGCGCTCAGCGCTTCAAGCCCAACACATGATCCCCAAAGAACCACCAGGGGGCGGTGCGGAGCCAGGAGTAATCCAGACCTCCACCAGGGATTTCCCAAAATGTCACATATTTCCACTCATATTAATTTGCCTGTATTGGGGGGCGGCGGTTGGGGGGCCGAATTTCCCTTCTAGTACTGCATTCTAAAGCCAGAATGTATTTTAATTACTTTTGCCACTATCGTCTAAAGCAACAGGGTTCAGGACTGGACAAATAGTTCAATGGGTAGGGATCTAACCTTGTACATGCGGACCCGAGATCCATGTGGACCCGAGATCCATGCCTGGAATCCCATATGGTCGCTGAGTCCACCAAGAGTAATCCCTGAGGAAAGCCAGGTGTGAACCAAAATCCAAACTATAAAGAGCAGGAGGTAGGATGCTCGCCTTCATGCTGCAGATCCAGTTCAGATCCACAGCACCACATGTGTTCCATGAGAGCCAGAAAAATAGGAGCACTGTTGGACGAGGTCAAATTGACCCAAACCCAAATACTATTGATGCAGGTGCAGCAGAAGTGGCAGCAGTGGGTTTCTGTGTTCATTCGTGAATCCAGGTTCTTAAATATTTTCAAGAATGAAAATACTAAATACTAAAGATTCTCAGGCTGGAGTGATAGCACAGTGGGTAGGGCAGTTGCCTTACATGCAGCCAACATTGCCGATAGAAGCTCGATTCCTCTGCCCCTCTCCAGAGCCCGGCAAGCTACCGAAATTATCTCTCTCGCCGGCAGAGCCTGGCAAGCTAACAGTGGCGTATTCAATATGCCAAACACAGTAACAAAAAGTCTCATGATGGAGATCTTACTGGGCCTGCTAGAGCAAATCAATGAACAACGGGAAGACCATGACCGTGAAAGATTGTCAGATTTAGAAAGTAGAAAAATTTATTGATAAGTAGAAGAGAAAGGAATAGGAGAGTCCCAAAGTGGGAGGGAACTTAGTGTGGGCCTATGGCTCTTTTTGTGAGACTTTTAGAGAAAAACCAGGTCTTTGTGTGACAGAGAATGCAGGGAATCTACAGGGTGGTCATGCTGATTTATCTTTCGGGTCATCTGCCTCAGGTATTGTTCATTATCTTAGCCTTGTGACTACTAATTCTAGGACAAGAGAATACGGTCCTGGGGAGCTCCAGGAATGTTTAAGATTTGGCCTTGCAGATGAGGTGGAGTAGATCAATGGGGGAAATGGAACTGCTGGTGAGGGGAAATAGTGGACACGCCTCTTGTTGGCAAGGGGAAACTTAGGATTCCTCTTTTACTATCAAATGATGACATATTCATGAAGGTGTTACTTGGTTATATGAAACACGTTATTAAGTTTTTCAACTTTCTTTATATCTAAGTTACAGGATATATCAGTTTGAACTCATTAGTGAGTGAGAAGCAGACTGTCACTATGTATTTGGTGAATGAAAGCTCAATTGAGTCACTTAACACTCTTCTATTCTACTAGATTTTATCAGGTATTTCTTTAACGTTTTATCGTTTATTGGTCATTATTTATCTATACAACCTCTGAAATGTAATTAATGAAAGAAACATTATCGGAGGGCTGGAGCAATAGTACAATGGGGTGAGCACTTGTCTTATATGCAACTGAACCAGGTTCGATCCCTGGCACTACATATGGTCCCTTCAACCTGGCCAAGAGTGATATGTGAGCACATATCTGAGAGCAATTCCTGAGTACTCCCAGGTGTGGCCCTCAAAACAAAACAAACAAAAAGAATTTTTATGGATCAGTAATATAATGGACTGAGTGCATGCAAGAGTCTCAAGTTTAATCCCTGAACAGATCCCAGGCCCCCCAAGTGCTACCAGGAATAATGTTGAAAAACAAAACAAAAAAATTTCATCAAACTCAAAATTATTTATTATGATGTGAATTCTGTCTTATGTGGAATGAGAGGCTATGTTTTAGATGACATCCTAGGGATCTTCCAATGGGTGGAGTTATCACTGCACCATAGTAGAACTCTAGCCAGAGTCAGTAGAGATTTGCTTAAACAAAGGATTATTTTGTAGACATGTGAAACGGTGATATTTCTGAACAATTTCTCAGAGTGGAGCTTAATTTATCTGAGTTAGATGACCAGATACGTAAAATTTAACACAGAGCAAGGTGAAACTTACCATCTCCTTTTCAAGTTCACTGCCTTAGCAGTGGTAGGTTGCTGAGTGGGTTTGAAGTAGAGCATTAATCAACTTTTGGGTAACTAATTGCTTTTTTCTGTCTTTAGTGTTTTGCCTTTCTGACCTTGGCTAATCTGAGTTGTATTTACTAATGTGATTTTGTAGTTTCCCCATCTTAGGGGAACATTTGCTCTTGTTTAAATATCTCAGCTGTGCTCCTGTTCTTTCCTCCACCTAAATATTTTCTAAGAAGTGTAACTTGACCATTGGAATGAAGCGTTAGTTAACTGTCTCATCCTTCCAAAGGCTTTTCAATTTCTCTGACTCCTTGTAATCCATAAGTACCCCTTTGCAGTGCATCCACATAAGATATAGTTCTGAACTCTGGAGTACTGTTTGTGGCTGACTTTACAGCCATATAGCTCTGTGTCAGGTGAACTTGATCTGGTACCATTTAATAATTTCTAAGCCATTTTGGGGGTTTGATGGTGGTGGAAGGAAGTACAGTAACTTTATACACGCTAAACATGACCACCTTGAACGCGCCAACAATTATAAAAAGTAATAATCAAATAATAATACCCATATTTGGGGGGAGTGTGTGTGTGTGTGTGTGTGTGTGTGTGTGTGTGTGTGTGTGTGTATGCTGATGCCTAGGCATTGTTTTAGCAGAAGAGAAGTGTTTCATTTCTGGCTGCATTTTCTCCCAGTAGCCAGAGTGAAAGTGAACAAATGTGGGAGTACAACTTAGCTTTCAGGATGACATGTTCATGGTTTTATCCTGTTTTAATTGTTTTAAAATGAGTCTCACTCAGTATTGTGAAAAAATCAAGTTTCTCTGATGAACTCATTCTAAGGATATTTCTTGGGGATATGGGGGCATGTATGTTGCTACTACCTCCCAAATGGTGCTCTGAAGATCTGGGACCCTTCTTGGCATTTCCTGGACAGCAGGGCATGAGGTTCATTTCAGGATGCTGCTTGTGCCCTGAGAGTTTGGACAGGCAACCATGTTGGTTGTCAAGGGCCTCCGAGACCAGAATTTACAGTTCCCAGGGATGAAGCTGGAGATGGCTGGGAGACTTTGTGATGTCAGGGATCAAACCAAGTTTGCTTTCATGCAGGCTTGCACCTTAATCCATGTACTGTAACCTAAAGCCTATTCTAAGAATCCTTAGATTTATTTATATGATTTAAATCATATAAATAAATCCCCTTGGAGGGGAGCGGGTTGAGCTTTCCTCCCCGCCCCGACCAGGGCTCCGGCAGCCGAAGACCTGCAGGACCAGCCACCACCATGCTGAGACCACTCTCCGCACACATGAAGGTACTGGCAGAGGGACAAAGCCACGCGGGTTCCGGGGCCGAGACCTCTAAGCCTACTCGAATTGGAGTCGAGCATCTTCCACCCAGATCCTCCAAATTCCAGTAGGCGGGGGTCACACCCACCACCTGGCCCCCTGGCGCCGTGTAATCCCATCAGCGGCCAAGACTCAGAGACTATAAAATCCAGATCCCAGAACCGCGCAGCCGAGACATCTTATCAAAACTTTGACATCTTATCAAAACTTTTTTAATGACATCTTATTGTCTCATTCCTACTTTGGACAAACTTGCAGGCTATCGAATGTAGCCTGCCCACAGGGCAGAGTCTGGCAAACTCCCCATGGCGTACCAAATATGCCAAATACCAGTAACAATGATGGGTCTCATTCTCCTAAATAGCCTTGAATATAATCTCAGGGCTAGGATGAAAGAGACGTTACTGGGGCCTGCTCGAGGCAATCGACGAATAACAGGATGATGAAATGAAAATGAAAAATTTAAATCATAGTTTTAATTATTCAAAGTACCCTTCGCCCCACAAACATCTAAAAGTCTTATATACTGATTGGAAAAGCTAAAACATATTGAAAATTATATGAAAGACAAAAAAGATCTATAAATCACTTAGATAATTGCTGTTAATTGAACTTTTATTTCTAACTAGTCTTCCATATTTTTGCACTTTGTAACTTTAAAGTGTTTAAAGAGAGACGCCTGCAGAAAAGTAGCCCTGAGAATCAGTGTTTCTCTCTTCACCACTCACACTGCACTGATCTCGTCCCAAACCCAGCAACATGAGGAAACAACGCAAATCTCCACCACATAGGGAGGACAACAAAAAGAATGCAGAAGAATCTGTTGAGACTGTTCACCTAAGGGACCTCTCAGACAAAGAATTCAGATATGAAGTCATGAAAATGTTCACTCAACTCAACCAGACAGTTAGACCGATATCCATTAACATGACAGAAAAAAATGACAAATTACACTAGGAAATGAGAGTAGAAATGTCACGAATAAAAGATTCCGTAGATGAAGTGAAACATTCAGTCCTTTCTCTCAACAATAGAATGACCGCAGATGAAGAGAGAATCAGTGATCTGGAAGATCAGCTGCACCAAGCTACAGAGAATAAGAGTCCTAGGAGATGATTCCAAGAGGAACAACATTAGAATCATTGGACTACCAGAAGCTCAGGGAAACAATCCCAATGAAAAAAACACGGTGAAACAAATCATTGCTGAAGTATTCCCAGAGCTCCACAATGCAGCCATTCAGGTTCAAGGAGCCCGAAGGGTACCAGCTAAAAGAGACCCTAACAAAAACACTCCAAGACATATCATAGTTAGAATGATTGATGTTCCTGATAGAGATACAATACTGCAAACAGCAAGGTCAAAGAAGAAAATCACATACAAGGAGAACCCCTTAGATTCACAGCAGATCCATCAGAGGAGACCCTCCAAGCCCTAAGGCAGTGGCAAGATATAGTGAAAAAAAACCTCACTGAAATGAATGCTTCACCAAGAATACTCTATCCAGCTAAACTCTCACTCAAAATTCAAGGAGTGGTACAGTATTTTCTTGACAAACAGCAGCTCAGGAACTTCATAGGCTCAAAACCAAACCTAAAATAATGGCTAAAGGGGCTACTATAAGACAAGACAAACCCTACAACCACAACACACCCTTACAGAAAGGTGACAGAAAAGTCCATAACAATAATCTCTCTCAATGTCAACGGTCTAAATTTACCACTGAAGAGACACAGAGTGACAAAATGGATTCAGAGACAAAACCCAACATTCTGCTGCCTACAAGAAACTCATCTCAACAGCCAGAGCAAACACAGACTCAATGTCAAAGGATGGAAAACAATCCTGCAAGCAAACAGCTACCTCAGATAAGCTGGGGTGGCCATACTAGTATCTGATAGCATTACTTTTGCATTGAAAAAGATTAGAAGAGACAACGGAGGCTATTTTCTCTCCATCAAGGGACAAGGACAACAGGAAGAAATCACACTCTAAAATGCATATGCACCTAATGAGGGAACAGCTAAATATTTTAAACAACTGCTAACAAATTTTAAGGAGGACATTTCTAGCAACACAATAGTAGCTGGAGATTTCAACATCATCTTATCACCTCTGGATAGATCAACAAGAACAAAACTCAGCAAGGATACTTTGGCTTTGAAAGAAGAAATAGAAGAGATAGGGTGTATAGACCTGCACAGGGCTTTCTACCCAAAAAAGAAAGAATACACATTCTTCTCCAGTGCGCATGGAACTTTTTCAAAATACATCATGTCCTAGACCACAAAACATACCTAAATAGAATCAGGAAGATAGAAATAGTATCAACAATCTTTTCAGACCACGATGTACTGAGAATAGGAGTGAATCACACACAGATACGGAGAACCAAATCAAACACCCGGAAACTAAAAAACTCAATGCTTCAAAACGAGTGGATCAGGAGGGAAGTCAAGGATGAAATCAAAAGATACTTGGAAACAAATGAGAATGAAGACACGAGCTACCAAAACTTATGGGATGCAACAAAAACCGTTTGAAGGGGAAAATTTATAGCTCTGCAAGCATATCTCAGGACAGAAGAAAAGATGCACATAAACAACCTGACTTCACAGCTCAAGATCTGAGAAAAGGTTCAACAGAAGGAACGCAAATTGTGCAGAAGGAAAGAGACTATAAAACTTGGAGCAGAAATCAATGGCGTGGAAACCAAAAAAAAAAAAAAACAATTCGAAAGATCAATGAAACCAAGAGCTGGTTATTCGAGAAAATAAATAAGATAGAAAAACCACTAGCTACACTCACAAAGAAACAGAGAGAGAACCCTAATAAATCGAATCAGAAATAAGAATGGGGATATCACAACAGAAACCAAAGAAATTCAAAAGATCATCAGAGACTACTTTGAAAGTCTGTATGCCACGAAACAAGAGAACCTAGAAGAAATGGATAAATTCCTGGATTCCTATTATCCCCCAAGACTGAATCAAGAAGATACAGTGTACCAGAATAGACCTACTCACATAAGGAAATAGGAAACTGTAATCAAAAGTCTTCCCAAAAACAAAAGCCCAGGTCAAGATGGATTCACTAGCCAATTTTTCCAAACATTTAAAGAGGACCTATTGTAGATTCTTCTCAAGATTTTCCAGGAAATTGAAAAAACAGAAACTCTCCCAAACAGTTTCTATGAAGCCCATATCTCTCTAATACCAAAAGGAAACAAAGACACCACAAGAAAAAGAAAACTCAGGCCGATATTCCTGATGAACACGGATACGAAGATACTCAACAAAATAGTAGCAAATAGCATTCAACAACTCATCAAAAAGATCATACACCATGACCAAGTGGGATTCATCCCAGGGATGCAAGGATGGTTCAACGTTCGGAAATCCGTCAACATAATCCATCATATCAATAAAAGAAAAGATGAAAATCATATGATCATATCAATAGATGCAGAGAAAGCATTTGACAAGATCCAGCAACCGTTTATGACGAAACCCCTCACCGAAATGGGGATAGCGGGGACTTTCCTCAATATAGTTAAAGCCATCTAACACAAACCTACAGGAAACATCATCCTCAATGGGGAAAAACTGAGAACCTTGCCCCTAAGATCAGGGACGAGACAAAGATGCCCACTCTCTCCACTACTGTTCAATATAGTACTGGAACTACTTGCAATATCAAGTAATCAAGAAAAAGATATTAAGGGCATCCAGGTAGGGAAGGAAGAAATCAAGCTCTCACTATTCACAGCTGATATGATACTATACTTAGAGAATCCTAAAACCTCTACCAAGAAACTCCTTGAAAAAATAGACTTGTATAGTAAAGTTGTAGGCTATAAAATCAATACAAAACATTTTATGCTTTCCTATACGCAAATAGTGAAAGAGAAGAAAGTGACATAAAGAAAACAATCCCATTCACAATTGTACCCCAGAAAATCAAGTACCTAGGAATCAGGTTAACTAGGGAAGTAAAGGAACTGTACAAAGAAAACTACAAAATGCTTCTTCAGGAAATAAAAGAGGGCATGAGGAAATGGAAAAATATCCCCTGCTCCTCTTTACAATAGCCAGAAACTGGAGGAAACCTGAGTGCCCAAGAACAGATGACTGGTTAAAGAAACTTTGGTACATCTACACAATGGAGTACTATGTAGCTGATAGAAAAGATGAAGTGAGGAAATTTACATACGTGGTACAACATGGAAAGTATCATGCTAAGCGAAATGAGTCCGAAAGAGAGGGATAGACATAGAAAGATTGCATTCATCTGGGGGATATAAAGTAACAAAATATGAGATTAATACCCATGAATAGCTGAGATCAGCACCAGGAGGATTGCTCCATAGCTTAGAGGCCAGCCAGGTATTCTAGGGCAAAGGGCAGTTCAGATAGAGAAGGGAGCACTAAATAAAGGGTGTTTGGAGGATCCTCCCAGGAGGGGAGATGCATGTTGAAAGTAGACTATGAACTGAACATGTTTACCACTCAATGCCTTTTCTGCAGACCACAACACCCAAAAGGAGAGAGAACAAAAGGGAATGCCCTGCCACAGAGGCAGTGTGGGATGGCGGGGATGGGGGTGGGAGGGATGTTTTCCATGGTGGTGGAAAATGGGCACTGGTGGAGGGATGTGTATTTGATCATTGTGTAATCGAAACCCAAGCACAAAAGTTTGTAAATCTACAACTGTACTTCATGGCGTTTCACTAATAAAAATTTTTAAAAAATCCCCTGCTCATGGATGGGGAGAATTAACATTGTCAAAATGGCAATACTTACCAAAGGACTGTAAAAATTCAATGCGATCCCTATAAGGATATCCATGACATTCTTCAAAAAAATGGAGGAAACAATCCTGATATTTATATGGAACAATAAGGCCCCACGAATAGCTAAAGCATTTCTTGGGAAAAAGAAAATGGGAGGAATAGACATCCCTAACTTCAAACTCTACTACAAAGCAGTAATAATTAAGACAGCATGGTACTGGAACAAAGGCAGAGCTGTAGACCAATGGAACAAAGTTGAATAGACTGAAATCTTCCCATGTGTAAACAGACAAAAAATAAAAAAGGCCAGCGGTCAGACCGTTTCCCCACTCGTGGGAGGTCGATGGCCATGGTCAGGGGAAGGAAGGAAAGGAGGGCCAGGCTGGTTGGTCTTAGCAGAGGTTTATTACATGGAAGAGATGTATGTCATGGAGGACCCAGGATCTCTCAAGCATGTGTGCCTTAGTTCTCTCAGCATCTGTCCTCAGCTCCATCTTCCCAGGTTCTCTGATGCAGTGTCCCCCAGAGAGCCCTGAAATCTCCCTTATATAGATCATAGTACCTCTAAAGGGCACAATATAGTGATGTCATCAAAAGGAGTTACAGAAAGAACATTGAGGTAGCAAAATATACATTGTTTCTTTACATATGCAGGCCAGTAAACCTGGCCTCACCTTTTACAAGCTACAAGCACTGGGATTAGCACATCAAAGAGGAGTCTGCTAGAGCTTAGAATCTACATCTCCAAAATCAGCCAGCCTGGAGCCAGGCATCTACATCCCAAAGATCAGGCCTAGCTTAGCACCTGGGATCTGCATACCTAAGGCCAGCTAGGTTCCTGTGAGATAAGAGAAACTGCCTCAATATACTGAAATCATTTACTGAAGGCAGTTTGAAGGGGAGAAAGTTCAGTCTCATCCAAAGCTAGTCAGAACACAAAGGAAAGCTGCTTCTAGGGCAGATTCTCATTTAGCAGATCAACTCCCCTAGAACAGATTTCCCTGGATGTGTTTCTCCTCTCCTTGTCCGACCAACATATAAGCATACATGATATAAATCATTTTGTATGGACACAGGAAGAAATACTTTGAGCATATAGAATTGCTCTCCTAGGACCATCTCAATCTCAGACTGCAGTGCTCAGGCCAGGTAGCTATCCTATTCCTAGCAGCAGGGTCCTAGTCTCGTCATTACTTTTGGATCATGATAGCATTTGCCTATGATCAATCTCTTATGTTATAGTTAAGAATCATGGCACCTTGGCCTGGCCCATCTCGATGCCAGGGTAGCACATAACTTACCAGCTTGGCCTTGGTTCCATCCAGTCCCGCGTCGGGACCCTGCCCTTGGAGTGCTAGGAAGTGAGGGCATCTGAGGCTTAAGTTGAGAAGGCAGATGCCCAGGAGTGAATAATATTCAAGGCCAATTAACTCCTAAGTTACAAAGCATAATATTAACGGTCTTCCTGTAACTATTCAAAAAGGACATTATATTAAAGTAAACTATTCAAAAGCCTTAAGGAGAGGAGAAAGGTAATATTAACTTACGGTACAAGTTCAGTGTCCTAGAAGGATGAGACCTTAAAAAGTGCTTGGGGGAGAGAGCATAGAAGTGTTTACTGACAGACAAAGTATTGGGAGTGACTCAGGAGCACTGTGATGGGTACAACCTGATAAACCTAAGCTCCTTGTACTCCAACATTGCCCCAAGCATATTATGATCTAATTTTTAATAAAGGGACAAGGAATGTGAAGTGGAGCAGGCAAAGCCTCTTTAACAAATTGTGCTGGCAAAACTGGATGGCTACATGCAAAACAGTGGGCTCAGAACTCTACCTAACGCCATGCACAAAAATAAGCTCAAAATGGATTAATGACCTCAACATCAGACCGGAATCAATAAAGTTCATTGAAGACAAAGTTGACAAAACCCTCCATTATATGGAAGCTAATGGTATTTTCAAAGATGTCACACCACTGGCCAAGCAAGTGAAAACAGAGATAGACAAATGGGACTATATTAAACTAAGAAGCTTCTGCACCTCAAAAAAAAAAAACAGTGACCAAAATACAAAGACAGCCTACAGAATGGGAAAGGATATTTGCCAAATACACATCCTTCAAGGGTTTGATATCAAGAATATACAAGGTACTGATTGAACAACACGAGAAAAAAACACCCAACCCCATCAAAAAATGGGGCGAGGAAATGAACAGAAACTTTCTCAAACAAGAAATCTGAATGGCTAAAAGGCACATGAGAAAATGCTCTACATCATTAATCATCAGGGAGATGCAGATCAAAACCACAATGAGATATCATTTCACACCACAGAGATTGGCCCACATCCAAAAGCAACTGATGTTGGCTCAGATGCGGCTAGAAAGGGACCGTCCTTCTTTGTTGGTGAGAATGCTGAATGGTTCATCCCTTTTGGAAAACTGTATGGACGATTCTCCAAAAATTAGATTGAGCTCCCATTTGACCCAGCAATACCATTCCTGGGCATATATCCCAGAGAGGACAAAAGTATAGTTGAAGTGATGTCTGCACTTGTTTGTTCATTCCAGCCACTGTTTACAATACTAGAATCTGGAAAAAACCTGAGTGCTGGAGAATATGACTGGTTAAAGAAACTTTGGTACATCTACATATGGGAGTACTATGTAGCTGTTAGAAAAGATGAAGTCATGAAATTTACAGGAGACTAAAACACAAGAATAGCCGAGATTGGTACCAGGAGGTTCACTCCATGGCTTGGAGGCCAGCCGCACATGCTAGAGGAAAAGGCAGCTCAGATATAGAAGGGAGCACCAAGTAAAGGGTGTTGGAAGGATCCTCCCAGGATGGGAGATGCATGCTGAAAAGAGATTATAGACCCAATATGATTTCCACTCAATGCCTCTTTTGTTGCAAACCACAGCACCCAAAGGAGAGATAGAACAAAAGGGAATGCCCTGCCAGAGGCTGGGTGGGATGGGGGGATGGTGGGTGGGAGGAATACTGGGATCAGTGATGGTGGAAAATGAGCACTGGTAGAGGGATGGGTACTCGAACATTGTATAACTGAAACCCAAGTACAAAAGTTTGTAAGTCTACAACTGTACCTCATGGTGTTTCACTAACAAATTTTTAAAAACTTAAATAAAAAATCTACTCCAGTCTTACCTTCCCAAGAAAAATACCAAATGCGCTGAACAAACACGATGACCTCAGTACATGTATTGCAAACCATAGTGCACAAAAGGAGAGGGAGAGAGAGAAGAAAAGTATCTGCCATAGAGGGAGGCTGGAGGGCTGGAGGAGGTATATAGTGGCAGATTGTGGGAGGAAAACAGGGCATATTGGTGGTGGAAATGTATAATGGTAGAGGGATGGGTGTTATATCATTGTATGACTAAATCATGAACAGTTTTGTAATGTCTGTCTCACTAATATTAAACAAAAAACTGAAAAAGAGAAATGAAGAAAATGAGACATTATGGGGGGGAAATGTGTTGATATGTGTTAGAATTTTCTATGTATGAAACATTGCTGTTGTAAAATATTGTAAAATTATCAAACAGTGGCTAAAATAAAATTTAACACTAAATATTTAAAAAAATTTTAATATTGAATTTGCTGTCTAAAATAATTGGTCATTTTACAATATGCCAATTTAACTATACCTAATATTATTCCTTGTATTGAATTCCTCTGTACCTAGTTCAATTTTTTTAGGTGGGTGGTGTTGGGTTCACTCCCACCTTGCTTAGGTGGTGCTCCTAGCTCTGTGCTTGCGAGCAATCTCCAGGGAGCATATGTGGTGCCTGGGAATCAACTGCAGCTGGTGACATGCCAGGGAAATGTCTAAACCCTTGTGTGACATTCCAGCCTGCCTTCGGGGATTTGAAACACAGTGTTTGCTTTTTCCACGTCCAAGTGCAGAGCTGTTCAGTCTTTATGGTGCTGGGGACCACCAGGCCACCCAGAGAGTGCTCTAGTGCTCTTGGGGCCTCCAGCATCTCACCTTGACGTGGCCAGGGGACTCTTAAGTGTATTTGGCTCCCAGTGTTGAGGGAGGGGCGATGTAGTGCCCACATCAAAGTCAGGTTCAGCACTTGCGAAATATGCACCACTGACCAATGAGCTAGCATTGATTAAGAACCTAAGAAATAAGGGTCGTGCTAATCCAGTCAAAGCCTATTGAAAATTAGGGTACCAAATAAATAAGGCCTCTAATAAAGCATTTTGTGTCCAGTCCCAATCCTCAGGAACAGTGGCCACCAGCTCTGTGCTACCTGCAGGGCTAATGAAACAGCCAAAGTCAGTGTCAGCTCACTGCACAGAGATAACAGACTTCGACCTCTGGTCAACACTGGCCAGATAATTCCCAGGATGTGACTGGGATAGTGCTAGATCTTTTTGGTCACCTGGAAATCCTCACGAGTAGCTTTCTCAACCTGAGTGGTGAGTCTGCTGGTTTCCTTGAAATAAACCTACTAAGACACACTCACACACTTGGTGAATGCAAACTCTAAATATGACAAAAAGGGAAATGACTGACACATTGTTTTCTCTTCTCCTCTGCTAGTAATTCACAAAATAATCCACAAAGTAATGGGTTACATTTACTTCTGATAAATAGTGCCACTTATTTGCATCAACACATTAAGAAATACACAAATTCCTTTCATCTAAAACTTAGTTTCTTTGGATTCAGCGTAAAAGTTTAGAGCAGGGAGATTTTTTCTGGGGACATCCCGTCATATTCCCATACTAGAGACCTTCAGGACAGTTTCGTTTAACCTTTTCCTGATCCTTAAAGTCTTGTCACTTGTTTCCTTTGGGTCAGAATCTGTTCCATGATTGTTCTCTTGACAAATTATATTACTTCGGCATTCAAGTGTTCAGAAACAAGAGTTCTCATGACAGACAACAAAGCAGTAGTAGACAGAGAATCAATTCAATAGTAGCGAAGAGAATCAACTATAAGTTATCTGGGAATAAAAATAACTGAGTCACTTGGGAAGAAAAATATTTCCACTTTCATCAGCCACTGCCAGATCGAATGGCTGCTTCTCCCGAAAAGGAGCATTACTTGAGACCCCCATAACCATGCCACTGGACTCCGCACCAGGCCGTTTCACACGGAGAACTTCAGAGGGGGGCAGTTGAGAGCCCTCCCCGCCCCAAGAGACCCAGCTCTGACAGCCAAAATCTGCACAACCCTACCACCCTACCGCCACGACACTGTGGGGTCATTCCCCACATGCTCAAGCGGAGTCTCACACATGAGTGAACATATTCCTGGAAACAGCATAAAACACCCCCTGCCCAGTCTCCATAATTACCACACCACATTTGATGGGGCTCAGATAGTAGCAACAAATCATCGAGGGAAATATATATATGCATATATATATTTCTTCACAGTTCCCTATATGAAAATGTTTGTAAGCATTTTCAACAGTACTACGTAACAGACAATATGAAATATATTATTTCTGTTGTGTTTGGGACAGGGATTGGGGCATGGAATGGAAATATCCTCAATTTGGTGGTGGTAAGATGTAATGGTGGTGGGATGGGTGTTTGAATATTCACGATCACGATCATACTGTTGTTCATAGATTGCCTCGAGCAGGCACCAGTAACTTCTCCTTTGTGTAGCCCTGAGATTCGAAAAAGTGCCACATTCAAGGATTTTTCAGGTTTAGGGGAAAGAGACCCATTATTGTTACTGGTATTTGGCATATTGTGTATGCCACGGGGAGTTTGCCAGTTTGAATATTTAATGTAATCAAATATTGGGAACTAAGTTCTAAAATAAAAAAAAACTCCACTTTCTTACCGAACTCATTTAGCGAGGGCTAAATTATGTACCATTGTATTTCTAACATAAAAAGCTCTGCTTTATTGTTTAAATTTTTTATCTACTTAAACTGTTTTATCGAGTATAAAATTACAAGTACCCTAAGAATTATCTTTGCAGATATTTGTAAGAATCTCTCTTGGCTCTGTAAAAGTACTTGCTGTTGCTAAGGTTTCTTGTGCTCTACACTACATAGATGTTCTACACTAGAACTTTGTAGAAAAAAATTTATTTCTTGTTTGTGAGTAGGCCATCTCATGTCGAAGACAGGGTAGCAGAATGCTTGCCACAGGACAATGTTGTGTCCCGTTCTACTCATGCAGTGCAACTCCTTCCACATGAGCACATGCAATGGTGTTATGAAATAACATGAAAACCTGGTCACAAGTTCTCTCATGTATTTACCATATATTTGCAACATAGTTCTAATAGTAAAATAGTAAAGGTATTTAAAAACCTGGTTTAAAAACCACCTTTTCTCAAATTTTCACACATGGACAGACAAGACAACATTGTGGTAAAGCAAAAGAGACAAAACCAAGTTTCCAATGTGACAAAGCTTAAATCTGAAACACAGGTACAATAAATTTTGCAAAGGATCAACGATTTTACTTACAATTAAATATCTTATGATACAGAGAAAACTAGGCAGAAAGTCTGCTCTGAACTGCAAATTAACTGGGATACACTCTCCAGCCTTCAAAGTTTAATTTCTAGGAAGACAAATATTAAAGGGTTTAATAAATCATTCACTTAGATGATTATAAACAAGTAAGTCTTTGGGGCCAGAGCTATAGTACAGCAGCAGGACATTTGCCTTGCATGTGGGTGCCCCAGGTTGAATCTTTGGCACCCCACGTGGTCCTCTGAGCAATGCCAGCAGTAATTCCTGAGTGTAGAGTCAGGAGTAACCCTGATCAATGCCAGGTGATCCAAAAAGCTCGGAAAAACAAAACCAAAATCACATTTAAAAAAACCACAAAAGAAAACAAAATAAAAAACTAAGACTAGTTTGGGACATGGTAACAAAGCTGACACATAATAAAATCTTCTTCATATATTGCACTTTCAGGTACTTTGCAAAATAATTAGCAATATCATCTTTAACACTGATTACAATATGTTCCCACAGTTCTTGCTCAATTATTTTTAAAAATTTTTATATTTATAAAGTTGTTCACAATACTTTATTACATACACTCACTATTTCAACACCAATCCCACCACAATTATACCTTCCCAGCATCATTATTTCGAATTTTCCTACCCATACCCAAGCCTGCCCCAAAGGCAGAGGCTAAATAATTGATTTTGTATTGCTTAATATAAATAATAGACTTAAAATGATCCAAAAAGATTTCCTTAGAGGAAAGTGTGTGAAAATTGTTGTATCTCACCAGCAGCCATTAAGCCCCTGTATAGGAAATCACTAACATGTTGTTACAGGTTGAGCCTTGTATATATATATATATATATATACAGATCAGTTGCCTTCTACCTTACATCCCATCAAATGTAAATCTCTGACATCTTTATTTATTGTGACGATAACTGATGCTACTTGGCTCAGTGTTTGGGTAACTCCCAGCATTATTTGGGGAACAATGTGTTGCTAAGGACAGAACTGAGGGTTCACATATGTAAAACATGCACAACAGTCCTCTGAGCCATCTCCCTGATGTTCCTTCTTTATATTTATGGGAGGTGACTTGCACTAAATTTTGAGAATGGGGCGAGGTTTAGGTAGGCTTTCCAGTTTAGTGGGTATTTTGAGTATTAGAAATGATGCTTTCTGAAATGCTCTCATTCTTTTTCTTCATATAGTTTGTTGTGGGCCTTCTCTTTGTCTTTATTTCCCCCATGCTATTCAATTTTTTTTTATCCCTAGCACTTTTACTTTGCATGTGGGCCCTGGTCTGGGAAGGGATCTTTGGTAGGTCACTTTTGACTCTTCATGAGCTAGACTAGACCAACTCTTTCGAGTCTTTCTAATCCTGCCTATTTCTTATGTCATCATGAGATGGGTACACTTGTTCCAGTGCCAATAACTATTCTCTAATTTGCTGGTTGTATTTTTCATTAAAGTTTCTTTTTTGAAAGGGGTGGCAGACCCTATCAGATGCAGCCTTTTATTCTCTTCTGGATTCTCCTTTATTGAGACCTCTATTTACATGCAGGTTTTGTGGCCATTGGTGATTTGCTAGTATTCATTTGTAGTTTGTTTTCCTTTTGTTATGAACGTTGCCCCAGTTTCCTTATTTCTCTAGTTCCTTTAGATAGAATAAATGCTTTAATTTAAATGCACAAGGAAATTAATCTACAAAAGGCAAAATAACTTTGTGAAAGATATAGGTAGGGCTGGTGATAACCAGTTTCTTTATGGGGACTGTCCCTGGCATTGCCCAGGTACCTAGTGGTACTCAAGCCCTGTGCTGGAGACACCTGTTGGCCCTGCAGTGTGTGGTGTCAGGAGGTGTTGGAATGAGCCTAGACCCACCATGTGCAAGGCAAGTTCTCTGCTACTAGATCCATTTCTCCAACGCAAGAACTCATTTTTGTATTTAACCTGTTAGTCAATATTTTTTTGACAGTGGTTGGGGTGGTATTTGGGTTTGGGGATCATATCCAGTATTGATTAAGGCTTTCTACTATGAATTTTAAATTAAATCACCATGAGATACACAGTTATAAAGCGGTTCATGATCCAATTTCAGTCATACAATGTTCTGAACCCCATCCCTCCACCAGTGCACATTTCCACCACCAGTGTCCCCCAGTTTCTTCCCGCCACCCGCAACTACCAGCCTACCTCTATTGTAGACAGTTTTACTCTCTCTCTCTCTCTCTCTCACACACACACACACACACACACACACATTGTGGTTTGCAATATAAATATTGAGAGGTTATCGAATTTGTTCCTTTTCCTACTTTTAGCACTCAGTTCTTATCTGAGTAATCATTTAAAACTATTGCTGTCATAGTGGATCCTTCTCTATCCCAACTCTAGGTACTTTCCTCAAGGGATCACTCCTAGCAGTGTGCACAATGTTGTGCTTCCATATATGGTGCTAGGGATCAAACTGGGGTTGGTTGTGTTCAAGGCAAGTCCCCTAACACTTTTTTTTAAAATATGTCTGGCCCCTCAACTTTTTAATTAATTATTTTTTGATAGAAGGTGGGATTGCCAATGATAGAACTCCGTACCTCTACACTGAAAGCATGTATATCATGCATATATACTCATGTATATCACTGAGTAACAAGTAGGCTGGTAGTACAATATGAGGACCTGAGATAATTCAGCCTTGCTTTGGGGACCGTGTGGTATCAGGGATCGAACGGGGGTTGGGCACATATAAGGCATGCACCTTAATGTCTACTGTCCCTCTGGCCCCCATCTAATCTTTTAAATAGCAATAAAATACAGCTTTACAAAATTCTAGCATATACCTATTTCTTATATAACAATTAAAAACTACAAATTAGTCAAAGGCATATCATGTTTTATTTTTTTTTCTTTTGGGGTGACACCCGGTGATGCTCAGGGATTACTCCTGGCTCATGAACTCAGGAATTACTCCTGGCAGTGCTTGGGGGACCATATGAGTTGCTGGGAATCGAACCCGGGTAGGCCATGTTCGCTGCATACAACGCAAATGCCCTACCCGCTGTGCTATTGCTCCAGGCCCAAACATTTTTAAAAAGGAAAAGAATTTCTCAGTGTTCCGTGTAGAAACCTGTCAGTTAACAAGTTTCAGAGAAATGACCAAAGCAACTTGGATGATGCCAACAGAGAGGAGGAGTCCTGTTTCTCTTCCCACTAAAAAACATACTGTCAGGGACCCCTTCTGCTTTCTTCCAGGGAAGCTATTAACCCCTTGCTTCCTGGGGAATGGAAATCTTGGTAAAATAACGGTGAGTTTCTGAGGATAGGTAAGAAAGACGAGTAACTCCAAAATATTTCCTCCCAGCCGTCTAAGAGAGAAAAGTTGCTCACTCCTTCACATGCAGAGTAATACGAAAAGAAAGTCTCAGCTCACCAGATGAAGAGGGGTAACAGGAAAGAGAAAAAGATGGTAAGCAGGAAAATGCATACCAGATCCTTAGGAATTCCCCAAAAGAAAAAGACAAACACTACACATGGGTGACTGATTAACCCTTCCCCACACTGAATAGGTAGGTGATCAGTCTCTCCCAGGCCCCTGAGTGAGAACCATTGTGAAAGCACTTTTCAGAACAGGCAGCACTCTGTGAGCCGCTTGGGGCCAGTCCTGGCACCTGAGAATCAACTCCATCCAGAAGGGAAACTCACTCCCCACATTCTGAAAAGGACTCAGAATCCAAACTCTCCCTGAGAGAGGAGCTAAGGGCTTTCTTGGAAGTCTGTCCAGGTAAGAAGGTGTTAAGGAAGGTACCTGTTGTCAGTGAATCTCATTGATCCCTTGCCCGCCTGGCCAACTTCTCCTGGAGTCTGTGGGCTGCTAAGGAAGGCTGGTACCCTTAGAGACCTTCTATTAGGATTCAGGTTTCATTTCAGCCACAAAGCCAGGAATTCCAAGTTGTCTTAGTATCATACCAGGGCCTTCAAATGTAACAGTTCGATTAATCCATCACAGCAAAACAAACTTTAGGACATTAAGCAATGAGAGTGAATATTTCATGTCAAGACTGACTGCAACCAGGCAATCTGCTGGAAGTGTAGCCAGACAGGGGCACCAAGCACTTGACATAGGAACATTCCTGAAACCTCGCATTGGGGGCAAAGAGAAAAGGAGCAAATAAATGGGGCTTCTCAATTGGTTGTGTTGTGACAATACACTAAGTTACACTGAAGCAGGAGGGGTCTTATTTGTGGTTCCTGTTGCTCGAAATCTTTGTTATGGACACATTGTTTTAGGTCCCATAGAGACATCTATGAATTGACTAATTGTTTCTGTGACACTTGCCTACTTCTCCACCCGGGTAACAGGTGGGTTTGGGTCCTTCTGCTCCATTCTGAACCAAGACTTATTACTGATGACCTATTCTTCTCTGCTAGGTTCCTAGAATGAGCCACTCAGAGTTCCTGCCTCTGGCTGTCTCCTGGTTGCCTTTGCTTAGCTCCCGCTCACATTTCTAACTTTCCTGTCACTATAGCAATACACCATGAGAAGGTATTTCTTAATTCAAGTGGTACAGCAGAAACAGAGCAAAAGTACATTTTAACCCTTACATATCAAAGCAGCCTGAGACACCAATGGGAACAGGATATCACTGCTCAGACCACCTTAAACCCAGATTTAAACCAAAAACTCACATGAAGCACTAGTAATAATGAAAAAACTTAAGAAATTTCACCATTCTTTGGACAGAGACAGAAGCTCAGAACACTTCTCAAGTGCTTCATAAATTCTGAGACTGACTGACATGACCTAAAGCAACAAAATTCTCTTTATAACCACGGAACTACTAAAGCATCACAAGTGTCAATGAACCTACAAAAGACTGAGGGGAGAAACAATAAGTAATTGAACAGAAGAGGTAAAGAATACAATAGTAGGACTCAGCATTAGAATGGAACAAGCCAAAATTCAATCAGTGACACACATGGCAGTGGGTGGGGGGAGTATGATTCTGCCAGAAGTTCAACCTGTTCCTTCTGGGAGAGCGCATCAGCAGCCTGCTGGTGTCTTCAATGCTGCTGTGCCTTTGGTTGGACCCCAACAACTTGGGGCCAAGTTTACCCGGAAAGTAAACAAACAAAAGTTACATATGTGGGAGCGACACAGACAAACCACCGCTGGCTCAGCTATACAGACTCATGTCTTGGCCTTATTTTCAGAGACCCATAAATTTCGAAAGAGAACAAAAGCCATAGTTAAGGCCGGTGGTGCACTGCGGGAGAGCAGGCGTGCCCTGCATGGCATATGCCAATTTCTCTGGAAAAGATGGAAACAAGGGCCATGATCCAGAGACACAAAAGAGTCTCGAACAGAGCAGCTCACTGCAGAGATGCCTCCAGAATTCAAGCAGACCAACATCACTGACATGCCCTGATTTGGTGGGGGCGGAAGGCAATGTCCCTCCACCTGCCCCCTAAGCCCCACCTCCCTGGAGGTTGCCAACTTTCAGAACCCAGAGAGAAGTGCAGGTAAGAGGGTTCAGAGACAACAAACTCCTTGCGTCAAGGGATAGGGGATGGTAGGGTCCCTCTCTTCCCCCATCCCCATAGGACCCTGGATGTCATGCCCACAAACTGCCTCTGGCTGCTACTTAAGCTTCTTAATGGCCAGGATCCAGACACACATAAGAATCTCGAATCGAGCAGTTTGCTGCAGAGATTTTACACACCCTACTTATCTAGAATGTTAGAATTCCAAGAGCACGCTAAGGCTCTTGTGACCAGGAGACATCTTATGTGAATCACAACAAGGAATTTAAAAAGGAGCATAGGGGAGACTGTCTGCCATAGGGGCAGGGGGAGGGGTGGGACAGTAGGGATACTGGGGACATTGGTGGTGGAAGATGTGCATTGGTGGAGGGATGGGTGTTTGATCCTTGTATGACAAACTCAAACAGGGAAGCTTTGTAACTGTGTCACAGTGATTCAATATTTTTTTTTAAAAAGACAGTACACATGTCCTCATCAATAATCAAGAGATAGAGGCCAGAAAGATAGCAAACCAGGTAGGGCACTTCCTTGTACATGACTGATCTGTTAGATCCCTTGTTCCCCATGTGGTCTTCTTAGCCAGCCAGGATTTTTCTCTGCATGCAGAGCCCGGATAAGCCCAGAGCACCAGTGGATGTGGCCCACAAACAAATAAAAAAGAGGTCTAGAAAAGAGAATTTTTAAATAAATAATGTAAGCTATTTAACTGACAACAGAAGAGAAAAATCACTGAATTATAGAATTTCTAGAAGGGCAGTAAAGAAACAAATGCAATAGTGTAGTGGGTAAGATACTTTCTTGCATGACGCTGACTTAGATCCAATATTCAATATCACCCAGAATCCTCCAAGTCCCATCAGGAGTGATCTCTGTGTACAGAGCCAGGAGTAAGCCCTGAGCACTGCTAGTGTAGACCCCAAACAAAAATGAAAATGAAAAACAAATCAGTAAATAACCTCCCGAAGCAAAACTACAGATCCAAAATGGATTCACTAACACACAGCCAAGCCAAATTAGATCCTCAGCACCCACATGTTTTCCCAAGCCCCCTGGGTGTCACTCACAATCACTGAGCCAGCAGTAAGAGCTGAGCTCCTCTGGGAGTGATGCAAAAAAAAAAAACAATAACGTAGAAATCAAGCTAATATTCACAACAAATGTAAAAAACTACATGAGTTTTATCAGTCATTTTACAAAGGAAAAGGAAAGGAACCCCAGAAATGGGAAAATACTACATGTTTATGGGCATGAAAAATTAACATTGCCCAAATGATAATACCCAAATTATACATATTTAATGCAGTTGTTCAAGATTCTGATGACATTCATCAACAATTTAGAAAAAATTTAGTGAAATTAATACAGAATCGTAAAACTCCCTGAGAACTAAAAGCAATTTTAAGAAAAAAGGAGGGAAGTATTGCATTTCCTGGCTTACTATTGTACTATAGTAAATTTTCTCGTTATAGGATGTATGGTTGTCAGTGAGACCCCAGAAATACCCAAAAGGGCCATGGGTGAAAACTAGTTAACTGGAGGTGGTGGTGGTGGTGGGGATAGGCTAAGACTATATGGTTAAACAATAAGATAGGAAGATATTGGAAGAATCAAGATTGGAAGGGGGCACATTAAAGATAAAGTCAGAAGCAACATTGCACAATATAGTAATCAAAATTATGATCTATTGAAAAAAAAGCAAACTCTCAGGGCCATGGGGTAGAATTGACAACACACAGATATAACGCACATATTTATTGAAAAATCTATGACAAAGTTGCTAGGTACATAAAGTGTGGCAGGCAAGTCCTCTTCAACTAACATGTGGGGAAAACTGGAAAATAAAATGTAAAAAAAAAGAAGGAAATACGTATCTCATATCCACCCAAAGTTAATTCAAAGTGGATTATAGACTTTGATATTGGACCATAATCCATGCAATACATTTTTGAAAGCATATACAGACCTGTCTAGGAAAGGAACCTCATAGGTGTGTGCAATGGTTTGATTTCACTGGTAAAAGAAATAAAAATACAAAGGGGATTAAAACAAATGTACAAGTGAGTACAGAACAAATAAAACTTGAGATAAAATGTTAAAACTGCCCTACTGCATGGGAGAAAATATTTTCAAACATATAACAAATAAAGGACCAATGTCAAGATGTATAAAACATGCAAAAGCTCAACACAACCCAAATCATCACATCAAATAGGAGAGAAGTGAGACCCATCCACAAAGAGGACATACAAATGATCAATAAGTGTATGAAAACATGTTCAGTATCAACTATTACGAGGACATTGCAAATCAAAACAATGAGATATTATCACCCACCAGTGAAAATGGCATATGTCACAAAGAGTAGAAACAACTACTGTTGGCAAGAATGTAAAAAAGGAAACCTCACTGGGAAACTGAACTTGTTCAACTTCTAGGGAAAACACTTCAGAGATTTCACCAAACAATAAAAATATAATTTCCATATGTTTCAGAGATTTCACTTGTTGGCATTGCCCCACTAAAAACAGAAAATATTAATTTGAAAAAATATATGAATACCTGTGTTCATCGAAGCCTAATTAGAATAGCCAGGAAATGGAGGCAACCCAAACATCAATGATGGATGAATAAAGAAGTTAGGACACAAGTGCACACATGCAGATGTACACAATGGAATTTTACTAAGCTATTACAAAATAATGAAATCTCTGACTGGAGCTGGAATAAGTCAGAGGGATTAAGACAAAAGCCTTAATTTCAATAAGTAAGTCAGTTGAAATAAGTAAGAGAGATTAAGACAAAACTCACACAATCTCTCTCGTGTGTGATATTGGGAGTCAGAAAACAAGGAAAGAGAGAGTGTCAAATATGGCAACCCCTTAACCTTGAATTCCAAACCTGAGATTACCATACACTTGGGCGAGGAGTGGGATAAAACAAGACGTGAAGCTGGAAGTAGCACATGGATAGTGGTGGAAAGTCTTGTGCATTTTGGTGGGATGAACTGCAATAACTGTAATAATAAATACTGTTCCCCCAACAAAGCAGTGGTTAGAACTGTTGCTTATTAATTCTAAGTTAACAGGGAAGGCACACATGACCTGCAAAGATTAACCTTAGACCTGTCGCTCATCATCCTCATTTAGGAGGACTTGAAATGCTACCGACTGAAGTAGTGATGGTTTGCAATGAGAAAAATTCTCTCTTGCTTTCACATGACTCAAACTATGCACACAGGTTTATTATTTTAACCATCTTAGACATCCATAAAGCCCTTTGGTGTTCAACCCACTTGGGAGCTAGATGGCAGTGGGTGCTGGTCTCCTGGTGTATTTAGGGCTCATTCAAGCCCGGAATGGGTGGAAGGGAACACAACAATCTATCTGGGGTCTCCACCTATAGAGTCGGAGTGCAAAAAACCCAGAGCACAACCAACACAGCAGAGTCAGAGAATCAGAAGTCAAATTTAAAGCAATGAAGGAAAAATATACATGCATACTTATTTACTATACATATATAAAGCAATCAATGCATCACAATCTTCCTAAGTGCACATGGGATATTTGCTAGGACTGATCATTTGTTAGACCACAAAAAATTTCTTAGGAATTTCAAGAAGATCTAAAACATGCCAAGTAACGAATGTGAACACAATTGCAAGAAAGTAAAAATTAATCATAAAGAAAAATTAGAACTACATATATGCAGGAAAATAAAAAAAACTCTGAACAGCCAATGGTATGAGAATGAAAGTTAAGTGGAAATTAGAGGGGGAAAAATGAGACAAATAAAAAAGGAAACACATCTTTCTAAAACACGTGACATGCTGCAGAGTTAAGAGAAATTTCACAGCACTGAAGGTCTACATCAAGGCCTGGCAGTCAAAACTCTCCAGAATTCAACCGTTGCCATGGTCACGGCTGCTCTTCACATGTTCAGGCAGAGCCTACCCATGACTGACCCTATTCCTCGACCCTGCGCCTGCATTTCATACCTGACACAACCCATCTTCCAAGAGTGGCACACCACATTTGATGAAGGCAACCAATTCTCTAGGGAAATATATCTTTACATATATATATATATATATATGTATATCACTGTTACTGTCCTCCCATTGTTCATGGATTTGCTTGAGCAGCCCAGTAACGTCTCCATTTTGTGACTTGTTGTTACTTTCTTTGACATATCGAATAAATCACGGGTAGCTTGCCAGGCTTTGCCTTGCAGGCGAGATACTCTCAGTAGCTTGCAGGGTCTTTGAGAGGGACGAAGGAATTGAACTCAGGTTGGCCGCATGCAAGGCAAACACCCTAGGGCTGTGCTATTGCTCCAGTCCAATATCTATGCACAAAGGACTGAACCTTTAACAACATGCTCATAATCTCTTATAGAAGGGTTTAGTGGTTAAAGCGTGAAATACAACAATCTTCACACACTTTTCTCTAAAGAAACATTTTGGAGCATTTTTAGCATTTTATTCGTAACAAATAATGCAAAATAAATTATTTTCATTCTGCTATGGGGTAGGGGTTGGGGTTTGGGATGAAAACATCCGAAATATGGTAGTGGGAATGTGTAATGGTGTTGGGATTGGCGATCAAATATAAAATATAATCAAATATTGTGAACTACTATATAAAAATAAAATTAAAACTAAGAAATAAGAAAATTCTCAAATGAAAGGAAAAATTAGCCAATTCAGCACTTAGTTCTGGAAGAATACACAAAATTGACAAGAAAAAAATATCCAAAGATGAATAGCCTAAGTTGGAGTGTGGGCAGGATACTCTCAGTAGATTACCGGACTCTCTGAATTATATAAATATAATACATATTTGTATAATATATAAATGTAATATATGTAATATTTATATATTTACTTGTGGGCTGGAACGATAGCACAGCGGTAGGGTATTTGCCTTGCAGGCAGCCCACATGGCCAACCTGAGTTCGATTCCTCCACCCCTCTCGGAGAGCCCGGCAAGCTACCGAGAGTATCTCGCCTGCACGGCAGAGCCTGGCAAGTTATCCAGGATGTATTCAAAATGCCAAACACAGTAACAACAAAGTGTCCATTGGAGACATTACTGGGCCGGCTCGAGCAAATCGATGATCAACGGGAGGGCCTTTACTTACTTTACTTATCATTTGTTGCCTACTGTCTGAAACCCATCAAATATGGTGTGGGAATGATGGAAAATGGGTAGGGATGTGGCCAGGAATATGTTCACTCATATGTGAGGCTCGGCCCAAGTGTGTGGAAAGCAGCATGGAGTGTGGCGGCAGTTGGGTAGTGGAGCAAGAATATAGGTTCCAAAAGACCTAGTGATTTCACATTTGCATGTTCCCACCAAAACCCCTTAATAGAAAAATCAAAATGATATATGCACTCCTATATTCACTGCCATGCTAAGTACAATACTCAGGAAAACCCCAAATGGACACATAAACAGATAAAGTTGTAGTATAAACACAAACAACAGAACACTACTCAGCTACAAGAAAAGGTAAAATCTTGCAGACTCCTGCAAATTGGGTGGATGGAGGGCATCCTGACAAGCAAAAGAATTCAGAGAAAGGACAAATCTTGTAGGATCTCAGCGTGCTATATAAACAAAGGAAAGTAATTAAAAACTCCTGAATGAAAAGATGTCTTGACTTTTGATTACAAAACAAAACCTCAGTCAAGGAAGAAGCAGACTGAAGGTGATGTGAGGACAATGGTGGGGAAAGGCACCCAGGTGGAGAGTTACTGATGACAACATATATGACCTTACTTGTGCGATGCACATATAACATGCAGAAAACCACATCCCATGACCACTACACATGTGCCTAACTTTGCAAACACATCAATACTGGACCTTCACAACTCAGGTTGAAGAACACCCCTCATTCTGTTCCCTGGGAAAGAATCCATAAGAGCTTCCATGACTCGCTACTCCCAGGAGAGATTGGACACACTCAATAAGCTGCTGCCTTGTCTGCCCAGTACACCATCCTCCTTCGCTCTGGAATTTCTTAAGATTCTTTCCAATCGCTCTTTGCTCTCCCCTTTCTAAAGCAGATATTTCTCATCCTAACAAATTCTTCGTGGGATGAAGGAAAATGAATTAGTGTAACCATGATACCAGAACCACCAACACCACCACAACCACCACAGGTTCCTCATATTTAATGGGTCATCAAGCTCAGCTTGCTCTGCTGGGCCCAAAATTTCACTAGCTGCTTCCTGAAGTAAACAATTTGAAATCCCTGTCTCTGTCATCTGGCCATCCTACTGATTTCTTGGAACTGGTAATCACCATGGTTAAACTCAAACAGATCTGCGATTGCAGCATTACACCCATGTACTTGTGAGCTGACAATGGCTGGACACCTCTACCTGGTCTCAATAAATGAAGTGTCTTGTCCTAAAATACTACAGATAATGAACACACATTTAAGAGGTTTTTAAGGCATTACAATATACAAAAACATAGTTTCACTGTCAATTTTGTAAGCTCAACTGAACCTTACATATGTCTGTCGATATTTGCTTAATTCTTGCATCTCCTGCCAACCAGGCTACCAATTGCGCAAAAATTGGATGTCAGATTATGATTGTTTCAATATTTTAAGTCAAGAAAACTGTTTCATTTATTGACGAGGGAATAGTGATGGAACCTAATTGTTGGTTTCTAAAACGCTTTGGGAAACAAAGATGAAGCTTTTCTAAGTATGTATTTTCTATGTATGTCAGAGCTTCCCATTTTCCCCATTTAGGAGTGACCTGACTTTTTTCATGTTCAAGGGCTAAAGTTATCAATAAGGAAAAACTTTGTGTTTGCTTTTGCATCCTACACAAAAGGTCCACATGTTAGTAGGGCTTTGTTTGCTCCTGCTGTTTTATTGCTGTTGTATTTTGGGATTCTTTTGTTTTGGTTTGAAGCCACACTGGCTGTGCTGAGGAATTCCTTTGCACTCAGGAATTACTCTGGCGGTACTCAGGGTACCATCTGGGATGAAGAGGATGGAAGCCAGGTTGGCATATGCAAGGCAATGGCCCTCCCCCGCTGCACATTCACTCCGACCTCAAGTAGCAGTCTGAATGGTCCCAGGAGTCCTTTACCACCCTAGCTCTCAGCGTCCAGATCCGGAACCGATCTGGCGCAGGTGTGCGGCGCTGCCACAGCCTGGAGGAGACGCTCCCCCAGACAGCTGGAAAGTGCCACATACCCCTCTGTTTAGCCTGACATAGGCATGGGTGCGACTATCCCAAAGAGGAGTCATTACACCCATAGCTTGTAGGACGTTGGCAGTTGCAGACCCCGCGAGAGATGCAGGTGCGCGTGCGTGTCCGTTACCTCTAACTGCTTAGAACTGAGCCAGGACAGCCCCAATGCGTGCGCACCTACAGGCTGCAGTGGTGCAAATGTCGGCCAGTCATGCACGAGATTGGTGGCTTTTCAGGCATAAGAAGGATTCAGTTAGAGACTGCAGAAGTTCATGCTGTGTGGATGGAGTCTCCTGAACAAGAGAGAAGTCGTTTGACCAATATAAAAAAATCAATACACATGCCAGCTGGTAGAACGTACATGTACTTTTAACCAGAGTGGAAATCAGTTATGAGTTCATAAAAATGAGATCCTTAGGGGTTTCACTTCATAGTACATGTCTAGAAATATGTTAACAACAGAAAACCAGTTTGGTGTGGGAGAGAGCATTGTATTACAAGGCGAAGTTGAAGGGAACACCCAGCCATGCATTAAAAACACATCATTGAGCCTCTGGCAAAACTTATCTTTGAACCACTAAAGATATTCCTCAACTCAACATTATATTTAGGAGGCAAATCATCCATAAAATGTACTGCAAATGCAAAGAAGTAAGTTTGAGCTTCGTAGCTGTTTTAACATGAAACTTCATGGCTATTCCAGGAGGGATAAGAGCTTCCAGTAGAAAGAAACTTTGAAAAAGCTAGTCAAACATGTTAGACAATTCTACATTACTTTCATTCCTAGGGATTGGACCCTAATGAAGGATTAGCAAAACAAACAAACAAAAAAGCAAAACCCACTGCGTTTGCTTGGGAAAACTCCTTTTAATTTTTGACCTCCATGGGTTCACAAGTCACAAATGACTGAATATTGCAAAGAAAGCGTAGACTCTGTTGAAGGAGGTCCACAGGAAGAGAGGAAGGAGAGAGATTTGAGGGGCACACAAGTAGACTGGTGGATAAAGTATTGAGATACAGCGAAGACCAAGCCAACATGTGTGCTGAGAATCGGGAAACTTTGTCTAAGTGGCTGGAAGAGGCCATGTGAGCTGCTCTGCCATTGAGCAGTTTGAAGGAAAGTTCTGGTTCTGGCCGTCCAATCAGAGCCCTTCATGGAATGTTTCCCCAGCCAGGCCCACCTGGCCCTCCCCTCCCCCACTGCAGAATGTCTTGGGCCCAAGATTCTGAGGTTTGAATTCAAACTTCACCCTCACCCACTCGGATCCTGAGCGTCTGTGTGAGCAGTTCACTCTCAGATCCTGGTCCTGAGTTTTGCCATTGTGAAGGCTGATAAACTGCAGTGACCTCTGGCCACGTCTATGGCGATGGCCTCAGGAGGAGGTAAGCCTGTGAGAGTGTCTGTGTATGTGAGAAAGTCACTGTCACCCTGAAATCCTTTGGGTTCATAGTCACCCTGACTGGGAACACCATGTTTTGAGTGGGTGAAAGAGGAGAAAGACCTGGGCTCCATAGATATCTCACCTGTACAGCAAAGGGAGTCCAGGAGAACCTGAGGGGTCTGGGAGGGCATCGTTGGAGGTGTGTCAAATTACCTGGGGGAAGGTCATTGGTATGGACAGAGGGAGGCAGCAGGCATATGGCTGCTTTATATGTGAGTGTCCTGCTGGTGGATGGGGGAACAGGGCCATTTGTCATGTGTCTGGAGGGACTTTTTTGTGGTGGCACAGGAAAGACCCAGGCATGCTGAGTCCATGCCTCCTCCTGTGCTCTAGAATAAGTTTAGAAGTAATTAGACTTGGGCTGAGCTCAACCTGATGTGGACAGCTCAGCACAGATGGTCCAGCCTGAACCTTTTTGAGTGAGGCTGTCTGTGTGTAATTCTGCCATGATGAGTCCTCCCCAGAGCTGGGCTGCAAGTGACTAACTGCCACAGTCAGAGCCTGACACTTCTACAGACTTAAACTCTCGGCTGGCTGAGCCCAGCAGCTGTCTTGGGTCAGCAGGTTGGGAGACAGGTGACTTCAGCGTAGTTACGATTCAGATTCCTGAGTTATTCTGGATTGTTCTCATTTTGGTGAAGTTTGTTCTTCCATGGTCTGGCATCTCATGGTGCAGGCCCAGCAAGCATTTCAGCTCTGAGGTGAAGATTGATTGAGAATTGGATACTTCCCTCACAGACAAGGAATAAATGGATGTGTGAGTCTATGTGTGAGTTTGTGAGAATGAGTGTGTGTTTCTGTGTGTGTGTGTGTGGTGATATGTGGGGTTTTCCTGAGAAAAGTCTGTGAAGGTCTGTTCCTTGAGGAGAGGTGGAGTGTACTGAGGCAGAAAGAGCATCGTCAGAGCAGTTGGAGACATCAGGGACTCTGTCCTGAGCATGATGCGCACAGGCTCTGGGTCGTCTCTAGTGCGAGTCTCTGTGTGAATTCCACCTGAGTAACGATGGTGGCAGACAATTTTCTTTCCTGGCACCTGGTTTATGCCTGATGTTAATTATCCTGTATCTGTCTCTGGGATAAAGTCTTAGATTATTTAGAAGATGTTACCAATTTTCAATCTAACATGATCAGCAGCTCCAGAACTCTGGAAACATCCCCAAGTGTCTGACTGGTGAAATCTCTGGCCATTTCCACACCTGCTGCCATCCCTGATGAAACTCTCCCAGAACACAAGAACCCTAGCCTTAGGATCTCCAAGAAGTATAACCCAGCTTGAGGGGAGGGATGGCCTGTGCCCGGGACTCAGGGCTGAGACAGGGCACACCACCTCATTCCTTTCAAAGGGCCTGATCTAGAGATGGTTGGGCCTGTGAGGCCTTGCTCCCCCCCACACCGTCTCCCTCTCACTCCCCTCCCTCCATTCCACAGTGTCTCCTGTGCTGCTCCCAGAGATGACCATGAACCTTGGGGTCTCCGGCTCTGCTTTCCGGGTCTTGCCCTTTCTCAATCCAGGGCTCCCCCAGCCACCACCCTGGGAGCCCATCCAGATGCCCCCTCTGGTGACCTCGGCCATTGCTCCTGGCAACCCTCTGGTACTGTCACCTTTCCCCATGGTGCCTGTGATGACAGGAGCTGCAAGCCATGGTCCCCGCGTTCCTGAACCTTGCAAGGTCATCATCCAGGTCAGCCCTGAGGTGGGGCTTGTGGAATCAGCCCAGAAGCAGCCTGTCATCCTGACACAGGCTTCACTCAACTGGGGGGGCCCAGAAGTTCCATTTGCCGTGAATGGGCATCCTGCACCCGTCTACTTGGTGTCATCTGTGCCAGAGACCGTTATGCCGACCCCAGCTACTACTGTCACCCAGGCTGGGACAGGAGACCATCCTCCTCAGGCTCCACTGCCAGTGGCCCAGGTGGTTCCCATCATCCTCCCATCCAGTGGTGGATCACTGCCCCAGTGGGTTTGTGGGGAGACTGGTCCAGCCACCACCCGGAACCAGGCATCACCTGAAACCTCCAGCAGCCCCAGTAGCGTCTACGAGAACTTTCGGCGCTGGCAGAAATTCAAGGCCCTGACCCGGAGGTACCTTCCTCAGACTCCGGACACTGAGGCTGTTTCCTGCTTCCTCATGTAAGTCCCTCGGGTGTCCTAGACCTAATGGGAGCTTCACAGGAAGGGACCGGGGTGACCCCCAGGGTAGGGTCCATGACAGCGTGACCTCAGGAATGTCACCCCGGGGTTTCGGCTAAAATCCCATAGTGACCAGTCATGCCCTAAAGCTTCAACTCAGTCTGCTCATCAGGGTTGGATCTGACCTGTGGTCTGTAGGACAGACATTCTATTCCTAATACCAGACACAGCACAGATGCACCAGGGTTCAGACAGCCATGACTGCTCGGCCTTGGCATCTCATGACGTATCCTCAGAGCTGAAGGATCACACCAGCATGGCCACTGAGCTGGGGTGTGGGAGGCAGAGTCAACTCTGCGCGGGGAGACCAGGCCGCCATCAGGGCTCTAGGCATGGGTGTAGGACAGCGGGGCCTCCTGGCAGATACAGACCCTGACCGAGCCTGTCCTTGCAGCCCGGTTCTGCGCACCCTGGCCCGCCTGAAGCCCACCATGAGCCTGGAGGAAGGCCTGCGCCGGGCCCTGCGGGAATGGGAGGGCACGAGCAATTTTGACCGCATGATCTACTACGACATGGCTGCCAAGTAAGTCAGTCCTGGGCAGAGACTGGGGGTTGGGGCTAGCTGCGGGACTGGGCTTCACGGGCTGCTCCCAGATGGCCAAGGCGTCCTTGGCATCCCCGGGAGGCCCTTCCCCTGTGGAAGCTTGTCCCTCCTGGGGCCGGGACACTTCTCCCCACCCCACTCTGGGGCTCCTGACCACAGTCTGAGGGTCACAGTCCCTTATTTTCTGTGACCCTCAAAATGATGATATGGGGAATCACTGGGGGAGCTAGGGTCTATGCCCACCCATTCTCCACCCTCCTGAGGGCTTGGCGGTGTGTGTTCCCTGTCCCTGCCTCATCCAGTATGGTCCAGGCCAGCCCATCTCAATGGGGTCTGTGCTCCCCATACCAGGTTCATGGAGTTTGAGGCTGAGGAAGAGATGGAAGCGCAGAAGCTGCAGTGGATGAATGGAGTACAGGGACTGCCAACCACTGCTCCACCCAGGCCTGAGCCTCAAGGGGCTCCAGGCCCACCACTAGGCCAGCAGCCAGGTACCGAGCCTGTTCCCCAGCTAATTTTCATAGGCCCAGGAAGGTGCTAGGGTTCCTGCCCTGCCAGGGAGCCTTCACTCTCCTGGGGACACCCAGGCCTATGCTCAGCGGCCCCCTGTTTCTGGGTTTCTCCCTCTCCCTGAACACAGCACACTGCCTGAGGGCGTCAGACTCACCTTTGAAGTGGGGTTGGAGACCCTGGGGACACGGTTGACCCCTCCTCCCTTTGAAGGCCTCCTCATCCCTCACGCAGTTATGGGATTCTAGTACACACAGATGTAGACACACACCTGACCTGACCCATCCCACAGGTATCCGTCCCCATTTCTGTGCTCAGTGCTGTGTGTCTAAGGGCAATGGACGCGAGGTCCACTCACGTCCCTCTCCCCTTCTTCCTCCTCAGCCTGTGTCCCTAAGAAATCCAGACCCCGGGCTCGGGCAGCCTGCCCCAAGACGCACAAACCACAGCGGGCCCCCAAAACCAAGGCCCCCAAGGAGATCCCCCCTGAGACCGTGCAGAACATGGATATCATGGACGAGCAGCTAAAGGCCCCCGATACAGTCTGTGGGGCGCCCCTTGGCCGAAGGGCAGCGGGCAGGAAGGAGCAGCAGGAGGAGGCCGGGACCTGCCCTGAGCCGGGGCTCCTGAGCTATGTGTACGAGCTGTGCTCCCAGGAGGCCTTTGTCACCAAGGTGGGTTTTGGGTGCTGCTGTAGGGTGGGGAGGGCACAGGGTTGCTTCTGTCCAGGGCTTGGTAGTGACATATTTCTACTTGTGTTTGTGTGTATGTGTGCACATGTGTCTCCCTGTGTACAAACATTGGCCCTATTTTGAGAATTTCTGGGTTTGGTCAATGTGTGAACATCTCTGTGTGTCTCCATCTGTGTGTACTGTGTGGGCTCTGTGCAGAAACGTGTGGATACATGTACATGTGCCTAGAGGTGGAAGAGTGTGTGTCTTTGTGTCATGTGTGTACATGACAGAGACTTTGTGCAACCGTCCAAGACCCTGCACTGTGCTGAGAACGGGTGAGTTTGCATCTTAATTCCTTCCTAGTCCATAGGAGAACCCTCACACCCGCTTCCCCCTCCCAGGTCGAGGCAGTCATTCACCCCAGCTTCCTGGCCCACCTACTCTCCCCAGAATCCCAGCTGGATCTCCTGGACCTGGCTGAGGAGCTCGAGGAGGAGGAAGGACTCACCCCCACACAGGTGAGGCACATAGGTCTCTGGGGTCCATGCAGGACCCAGGGGAATAATGTGAGGGTTTCCTGGAAGGCAATGGGTAGCGGCCCACGGCAAATAGGAGGTATTTTGCATGTGATTGCTGGGAAAGAGTCCCTGCAGGGGACACAGGGGACAGGTACCAGGGCACTCAGAGCAGCAGGTGGGTCATGAGTCAGGGAGGGGCGCCCAGCACTGGGGCCTAGTCACTTGGTGCCCTCCCTGCCCAGGCCATGGCCAGAGGCCTCCCTTTGAGTCCTCAGGGAAGATGAGGACGTGAATATGGAGTGAGGGAAGGGTTGGCGGGGGTGAGGGCCCTTAGTGGGACAGAGATCTGGGTTTTCTACTCTGGGAGGAGTCGCGGTCACTCTCTGTCCCACCCTGCACCCCCACATGCCCACACTCTCCTTCCTCCCTTCAGATTGTGGAAAAGCGTCTACGGACTGTGCTGGACAAGGAGGTCCAGAAGGCTTGTCCCCAACACCAGCTGACTCCAAAGGACTCAAGTCCATCTGAGAGTGCAGGAGGTCACTGCAACCCAACCCCTACCTGGGGCCATAAGCCAGGGGCCAGCGCTGAATCCTGCCCCCCTGAGACTGACTTTGGACATGCCTCAAGGCCTGTGCAGGCTGAGGCCACTGGGATGGCACCTCGAGCCTCTGTCCTCTCTTTGGGGAGCCTGGAATCCCCATCCCTTCAGGCAGAACAGGCCCCCTTTCCGGGACTCGCTGCCCCTACTCTGGACAACAGGGTCTCCCTCATGCTGGGAGAGGCCCCTCCTGGCCAGGGGCCACATGGGGCAGCAGAGGGCTCCAGTGAGGAGGAGGAGGAGGAGCTGCCCTGCCTGGCCTTCCTCCAGGCCTCTCAACACAGCCTTCTGCCCTGGGGCTTCCCCATGAGACCTGGCTCAGACACTGGCCCCTGCTGCCCGAGGGCCTGGGGGGCTTCTCCGCCCCAACCCACTCACAGAAGGGCCTGCAATCCTGCTGCCCCTGCTACTGCCCCTTCCAGGAAGCGGCCTCTGTGTGGGAGCGCAGGACTGGGCACTACTGAGAAGACCCCCTTCCCTGGGGAGCACCCCAGGGTGTCTGGGGGCTAAGCCTTGACTGTGGAGCTGGTGGGCCCTTCCCTGCCCCCAAAGAGAAGGTTCCAGCCTGCTCTAGCCCAGAGGAGTACAATACAGAATGGGTACAGCATCCAGTAGGACACCGGGGGACTCCCTCCCGAGCCTGGCTGCCCCTAACAACCTTGTCTTCCACCTGATCTTCATCCAGCTAGGACTTCTCTGTATTGTTTGGCGGGCCCAGTGGTGGGGTTTTGCTGGAGCAGCCCCTTTGTGTCATTGTGTAAATAGTTAATAAATTTCATTACATTGAAAACTCTTGGTATCTCCTGTCGCTCATGCTCCTTGGACAATCCTGAGATGAAAACAGGTAAGGGCGTTACAGGGTTTGGGTCCTGTGAGACATTGTACTCCCTGGAGCAGGGATGAGTCCTCCCCACCCTTAGGGAGATGTGCTCAGTTTCAGCAGACCCACCCAATTCTGTGGACATACGCGAGGCTCACGTTTGCTGTCTTTTCCTTGGAATGCATCAAAAAGCACATCAAAGATTGAGGGCATCACGCTGGGAAAAATCACAGCATGGGAGAGAGCAACACAAAGGAGCTTTCACAGATGTGGGAGACAGACTGTTTCCATTTCTTCCCTGAGTTCGTGGCTCACACCCAACAGTGACTGCTCTACAGAGCTCCTTGTTCTAGGACTCACTCCTGGTATAGCTCAGGGGACAACGTGGTGCTAGACATCAGTAGAACGAGGGCTGTGCACATGCAACACAAGCACCTTAATGTGTATACAATTTTCCCAATTCTCAGCATTCCATTTGTTTTAGTGTCACACAAAATGGTTCCTGGAGCTTACTCTGGCTCTGCCCAGGACGTACTCCTTTCTGGACTCAGGGGACCATATGGAGTGCCAGGAATCAAATCCAGGTTGGCCATGTTCAAAGCAACTGCCCCATCAGCTGTACTACTTCTTCAGTTCCAAAATACCTTTTAAAACAATTTCACCACACTTTAAAATAGAGCTCGTATCCTCAGAAGGTGTCCATAACCTCCTCCACTCAGCCATCACACTTTCTCTTCCCATTAATCCTTGAGTCTTGAACCCCATATTCCTTTCTTTCTCTAGATTGCCACACTCTGGCTATCTAGCTTTATGTGGCCTCTTTCACTGAGAACAGCTTTTCCTGGTCCACCTACATCAGCTCATGTCCACAGTTCAAACGTTAACTACAAAATCATATTCCATGTGCAGAAGGGCTACATCTGGCAATTCCTTCAATGGTTGATGAACAATGAGCTCCTTTCTACTCCCTTGTACTAGCTAACAGCAGATGCGCAGATTTAAAGTGAGCTTCTCAAAGAATTTTATTGAGAACGAAAGCCTGGGAAAAACCCTCTCACTGCTGGCAGAGAACCCCAAATTTGGGATTGTGGGGTAGGGATTTTATGCACTGTGTAATGCACCCTAAGCACGAAGGTTCTGATAACTGTATTAGGGATGCAACGATTTTTGTTATCCAGAGAACATGTGTCCTCTCTTGGTGTTTTCTTTACACTAAGACAAACAGCAAGGTCCTTAATCTTTCCTTGTCTGTCCTGTCTCGACTTCTGGAACTGAGCATGGTGTCCTGAACCTGCAGTTTTCTTTATCCCTGATAGTTCAGGATCTATATTGCCTTTGGTGCTCTGTTACTTTCTGCCTATTTGGAGACAGTTCAAAATCACAGGTAGTTCCTGTCAGGAATGGGTTTTTTTTTGGTACGCAAAATAATTTTTTAAATTTTATTTTCATAAAGTTATTCACAATAATGGATTACATTCAATATTTCAATCCCACCACCATTACACCATCCCAACACAATTATTTCTAAGTTTACCACCACCACCACTCAAGCCTGCCTAAGAGACAGATACTTTATTTTGTATAGCTTATTATGAATAGCATGAGAAATCACATGGCCACAAAAGTGGCTGCACGCCCTGGAATTCTACAATTTTAAATAATTAGTGTCCGAAGAAATCTCGATTCTGAGATTCATTTTTAAATCTCTGGATCATGGCCATTACTGAGCTTAAATGGCACAAGGAGGAAGGCCGTTCATGAGCGTGACATAGAGGCGAGGAGATGGGAAGGAGCAGCTGTCCCTGATCCCTTGAGGACTAGAGTTAGCAGTCACTGGTCTCACATACTTGGGTTTTCCATTGGGCTCTGGATTCGTCAGGGGCAGGTGGAGGGACAATACCTGCCCCTGTCTGAGGCACCCTGGTGAAATCGGCCTGCTGCAACATCAGCAAGCTGATCTCTTCATCACTTCAGCAAGCTTCCTGGATCCGAAATTCATTTCTTGTTGTAAATGTTTTAGGGTAACCTTGAGGCTCCTCCACAGTACCAGTAGCTTCTGGTGTGAAGTGGCTCAACATGCCTCATCTTGCATTTGGTCCCTAGAAGCAAGAACAGTTCCTGGGCACCACACCAGTTTTGTTCTACACTCTCTAAAACTGTGATCACTGTGGAAGAAATGAAGTATGTCCAGACTCTATGGCACAGCTGAAACAAGGTGGTCAGACCTTTCTACTGTTCCTGCATGCTCCTTTATGGGCACACAAAGTCCAGCATCCAGACTTCAGAGCAGATCAGCTGCCCTGAAGGGGACCCAGATACAGCAGCGGGGCCTGTGCTCATTCCCATAGACTAGCCCATAACCTTCAGGTTGTTCCTGTTGGCGAGCTCCTTGCCACCTGGCCCCACTTCAGCAAGCACTGGGAGTTTAAACAACACTGACCTGTCTGGAGAAAGCACTGCTCTCCACTGGGGAACACTGAGGAAGCCCTGCAGTCACAGTCAGGGAGCTGAGGGGTCCCTGGGCTCTTCCTCCATAATGGAGCAGACCCTAGAGGGGCAGCTGGGCTGTGGAGCTGGGTTGGATGGAGGAGACTCTGAGGTGCTGATGCTGATGAAGTACCTGAAAAGTTGGATCAAGCATCTGGAAAGCCCTGGGGACCTGGCTTTTACCTGTTAGAGCAGGGATGGCAGCTTGCTGAGACCAGCTCTTCATTCCTCTGAAGTGGGAGGGGTGTGAGGGTGGAAAAGGGTCTATCTGGGGCTTGGGAGGTATTAACACAGTCAGCTCCCAAGAAAATGCACATCTCAAAATCCCTGGAGAGGGGGCCATGTTTTATGTGACCAGGATAAAGACTGAGGGGTGCATTTTCATGGGATAGGTGGAAAACAAAGGTCTCATTATCAGGCCTTGAGGATCCTGGAGCCCCAGAAGAGTCTCGCTGTTTGTGTCAAGTTCTTGCGATTGGGTTGTGTCAGACTAAAGCCATCCCAGAGCACATACAGGTACACCTGTGACCGAGCCTGGAAAACACTTGCAGGTGTTCCTTGCATTGTTCGTGCTTTGGCAGGCTTTGGTGCCCTCTTTGCCCAGGTCCTGTGCTCTCTGTATGTGTTGTCTCCAAAAGGGGCCACCTGGGATAGGCTCCGGAAATGGGAGCTGCCTCTGCAGTGGCCAAAGGGCCATGTTCCACACCCCACAGTTGGAACAGCTCTGGTGAGAGTCCAAACTGCACATCCAGTTGTGGTCTAGGTAAGGGCTCAGGCACTGGATCATGGAAGGGAAAACAAAACCCACACCAGAGCTAGGTGAGAAGAGTTTCTGCAAACCTGTGTAGGCAGGTTCAAGCTGTGCCCGGGCTAGGGACTTACATGAGTAGATGGTCCTCAACTCTGTGCCAGAGGAGAGCTCCTGTCGAACCCTTACTTGATGGGGCTGGATCAAACCCAGGTTCTAGTAGAAACTTGGTATGTGGATGACTCTAGTTATGGCCAGCCAGATGGAGGCCAGTGTTAATCCAGCCTTCTACAGAGAGGATTTGCTGTGGTCCCAAGAGGAGGTAATGCGTGCCCTCGGCCGGGACATGCATTCTTGGCCTCCCTGCGAGTTGCCAGGCTGGGCTCTGCTGAGGGACCTGTGACTCAATGCTGCCCAGGAGACACAGGGATTGGTTACATGTCACCCGGTGGCTGCCTGCCAGGCTACTGCATGCTGGCTCCAGAGCTCTATGGGCGGTAAATCGGGCTTGGTTTGACTCCTCCACCCTGGAGAACGAAGCAGTGCTATGGGCCTCAAAGGTGTTTCCAATGATCAGACCCATTGACAGGGACAGCTCAAACAAAAATACACAAATGGGACTTCATAAAATTAAAAAGCTTCTGCCTAGCTAACAACATGGTCTACAACGAAAGGACACCAGACTGAATTGGTAATAATATTCATGTGCAACACATCAGGTAAATATGAATATCCAAGATCTATAAAGTACTCAAGAGGACTCACCCCCCTCCCCCAATTCACAAACCTTATTTAAAAATTGTGAGAGGAAAGAAATAGACGCATCTTAAAAGTAGACTGATGGCCATGAAATAACACATGAAAAAGGGTTCATTATCACGTTTTGCCGGTCTTCACTGGGCTGGAGCAATAGCACAAGAGGTAGGGTGTTTGCCTTGTACGTGGCTCACCTGGGTTTGATTCCTATGTCCCTCTCAGAGAGCCCAGCAAGCTATTGAGAGTATCCCGCCATCTTGGCAGAGCCTGGCACTCTACCGTGGCATATTCGATATGCCAAAAACAGTACTAACAAGTCTCACAATGTACAAGTTACTGGTGCCCACTCAAGCAAATTGATGAACACCGGGAGGGCAGTTTTACAGTGCTATCACTTACTCTCAGTGAAATCCAAATCAAAGTGTCATATCACACAAAGGAGAATGACAACTGTCAGGGAAAAAATGTGGGCACCATCTCTGGTGTTGTTGGGATGTGGCAGAAAAGGAATCCTTACCTGCTGTTGTTGGGAATGTTGTCTGGCTTAGCTCCTGTGGAAAACAGTTTGGAGGTTTCTCAGAAAAGTAAGAACAGAGCTGCCATATGATCCAGCAATGCTGCAGTTTGATATTACCCCCAAGACACAAAAACATTCATTCAAACGAACAAATGCACACCATTATTCATTGCAATACTCAACACTATAGCTAGACATGGAACCAACTTAGGTATCCAACATCGGATAAACAATTCATGAGAGTATGATATGCAAACACAGTGCAGCTATAACGGAAGGTGAAGTCATACAATTTGCCACAAGCTGAATGGAACTGAGTGAGTCAGAAGGAGGACAAATGCCACAGACAAATGTAACTTCTCTGTGGTGTACAGAAGAACAGGGTAAGGAATGCAAGGTAACAAATGGGATACCTATATGACCCTTGACCCCTGATGACAAAAGTAAGGAATAAAGGGAAGGAAAGAAACTGAAGGGAGTGAGAAGAAAATGATGGAGGGTAACTGCGGTAGCGGGTATGCACAGTAGTATAGAGGGGAGAGTTTTATCTGTATATTATGTCTGAATAATACAGTTAACAACAGTCTAAGCATAAGACTCAAACTACATCAGCTAAACAAAAAAATGTGCTTGTCCAGGGGTATGGTGCTGCCATGAGTCAACCTGCATCTGCGGGGAGAGTGCATCAGCAGCCAGACTTTCTCAGTGTCTGGATGGGCTAACTGCCTCCACCTCCCTGTACTTTTGCAAGCCTCAGCAGTTACATCCACACTGCAAAGCTGCCACACAGTTAAAAAGCTACTCCAGCCTTACCAAGTCAATAAAAATACTGAATTCTTTGAACAAACTCCATGCCCTCTTAGCACCTGTATTGTAAACCATTATGCACAAAAGGAAAAGGAGAGAGAGAATAAGAAGAAAAGTGCCTCCCATAGAGGGAGGCTAGGGATGAGGGATGGGGCGTTGGGGGATGGTGGGAAGGAAACAGGGGACACTGGTGGTGGCAAATGTACACTGGTAGAGAGTAGTCATGTGCTGGATCATGATATGACTAAAACCCAACTATGAAGAGCTTTGTATTGGTCCATCTCATGGACATTCAATTAAAAAAAATTTTAAAAAGTAATGTGGAGTTCATGCCAATTCAATGAGCTTAATCAATGGCTGAATAAATAGCAGTACTCCTACATTAAATATAATGGTAAAAACAAAATATACCTGTCACGGAGAAAGGCTGGGGTTGGGAGGAAGCTTTGGGAAACTGGTGGAGAGAGGTCAACACAAGGGGTAAGATTGTATTGGAACATTGTATACCTCAAAGTCAGCTATGAATAACTATGTAAGTAACAACTCCTTAATGCTTAACAAACTTTTTCTACATTTAAAAAGGAAAGAATAACTGTAACACTGAGAGGATCAAAGAACAAATATGATTTCATCATCATGGGGAATGAGCAGCTACTGCCAAATATCACCCTTAAAGTAGGGCCAGAAGGGTCCATGATTCTCTCACCATACTCAGTGGTTCATCATCTGAGGATGCCTGAGGACCACATACCTGTTTTTCTGAAGGGTAGGAGGGAGAGGCACATGGAGTTGATGGAGCCCCGTGAGTGGAGCCATAGGTGTCAGCTGACCTGACTGGAGAGGTAGAGCTTCACCCCCCACCCTTAGAAAACTCCACAGAGAAAGGTTAGGTTTGGGCTAACTATCAAGACTGGACATTGTACACAGCCCCTTGGCTCTGGACACTTGGCTGTGACAGGTGTGTTCTTTCCCCCACTGCCCTCCCCTCTTCCCTGGGGATTCAGAGTCTTAGGTCAGAAGGAAACCCAGATGCTGTACTCTGACACCATAGAGAGCGGATGGGATGGGGAGAACTGTGAACTCTGTGCTCAGGTTTGCCCTCCCTGCCCAGGGCTGTGGGTGGCTAAGGAAGTTGTCTCTGGCCTGCCTTTTCCCTCCTCCAAAAAGGACCCCAAAGAAACTCAGATGTGAGGTCACAGCATCACTTGCTGGTATTGGAAGAAGAGGCGATTGAGATATCACAAGCTTGCAGGCTTCAAGAGAATGAACCTGTGAGGAAGCATTCACATTCTTCTCAGTGCATGTGGAAGGTTGTCCAGTTCAAATCAATCATAGACCTCTACAAAAGTATCAATAATCATATAAATATTTAAATGAAATTAAGCATCTTTTCCCACTACAAAGTGATGAAGGAAAAAAAAATCAACCCAAAGCAAATAGTAAGAATCACACTATACAGACGCAGAACAAGATTCTTCTGAAAAACTCTGAAAAATGAGGAAATAAATGAGATATATGAATATTAACAAGAGACACAGCAAAAAGAAACTAGGGTATGAGGCAAAGAAAGTGTTGGGAATGAGGGAAGATCAAAGAAATACAGGCCTACCTTTCAAAAAAGAAAAGAACAAGTAAGAAAATCTCAAATAATCAATTTGAGCTCACATGTGAAGACTATGGAGATGGATAGATAAAAAAATTAGCAGAAGGAAATGATAAAAACGTGATCATAAAAAAACCATAATTTAAATGACATAGGAGCCCATATTATTTGAATCTCCTTCCTACAGAGCTTGGTGGATGTGATGGCAGAAAGGAATAATTATATCCTGCAAGCTTCTTTTTCTAGAAACTCATAAATGACAAAGTAAGGGCCTTTGATTGTAGATTTCTGAGATATTCTCTCTTTATTTTTTTAATTTTTTTCTTGTCCCTTTTTGTTTTTGGAACATACCCAAAGGTGCTCAGGGCCTACTCTGGGTTCAGAAGTCATTCCTGGCATTGCTCAGAGGACCATCAATGTTTACTGCATCAAAGCAGGATTTAGTCAGATGCAAGTGAGTGCCTTTACCCCAGTACCTAGCTCTGGCCTTTCTTTCCTTTTTTCTTTTTTTTCTTTTGGGGTCACACCCAGCGATGCACAGGGTTTAATCCTGGTTTATACACTGAGGAATTACTCCTGGTGGTGCTCAGGGAACCATATGGGATGCTGGGAATAGAACCCGGGTCAGCCAGGTGTAATGCAAATGCCCTTGCCACTGTGCTATTGCTCCAGCCCAGCTTCTTTGCATTTTAACATAGGTTTTGGCACAGAAGATGAAAGACAGGGTCTTCAGCTGCCTCTGATCTCACCTGTAGATTCGTCTGACAGAAGAGACATTTCACAGCAGAGGGAAATGTGAATTTCATTTTCTTGTGCCTTGTTCACTAGTGTGATAATGGGTGTCAGGGATCTGAGAGCTCAGATGGACACAGGGAGGACATGAAGTAAAGAACTGAAACATCACTGACCACTCACGACAAGGAAGAAGCTTTGCGACAGAAAATCAAGAACAAATTGGAAAACTCTCCAAATCAGCATATATATTATTGTAGATTTCAAAAGGGGAGGAAAAAATTACTACAGTAAGCCAAGAAAAGCAGGAGAAAGAATCTAATTTCCAGACTTAGCAATTCATAAGAAATTTCCACCAATCCCAGACACATAAAGAGAAAAACAAAATTGGTTTTGACAAAGGTGCAAAAGTAAAATTCTTAGCTACGATAGAAAACACAAAATTAATCGCTTAAAAATGAATAAACTGAACTTCATCAACATTTAAAACTCATATTTGGAGCAAGATGGTTTTCATGGCAAGTGATCACCACGCCACAGTTTTCCATCTTTACAACTTCGTCTTATTGAGAATGATATTATCCAAACGGGACTATACATGCTATGAAAATGAAATGTTATAGAAATGACTAGTCACTAAATGACTAAGCAAAATCCACTTGACATGCAGTTATAGAATCAATATTTCTTTTGCTGGATTTTAGTATTTGATACAATGGATTCTACTATTTTCCCTGATGATTCACTCCCTGAGGATCTTTGAGATTATTTCCAATTAAAGTCATTACTGAAAAATTCCAAATTATACTGAAAATTTTGGAATTGTCCCTTCTAATGGGTGAATTTTATGACATGAAATATATCTCTGTAACAAGCTAAGAAGCGTATCCCTTATCTAGCAACGTTGCTTGCCCTTCCTGTGTTTAAGCATGCCCAGTACAATCCTGCCTTCCTGAGTCCCTCATCTCTGCTGGCTCCTTGGGTCTCCCGTTCTGCTCCAAAGTTCTCATCTAAGGACGAATTCACTCCCCCAGCTCCAGCTGCGCCTTCGGCCCTTACTCAACTCTGATGTAGACCTCTCCAGCCCAAATCACTTCCAAAAGCCAAGTGGAGTTCCTAGGTCCCTCTCTTGAGTGAGTTGAAGCACTCAGCTGCTCTGTGGACCCTGCTCCAACTCTCCAAGGCCTCACCTGGTCAGAGTGCAGCCAAGGTAGTGTGTGAGACCTGAGGTCAGAGGGGGTTAGGGCGGGGTCAGAGAGGGGTCAAGAGAGGGATAACACAGGGGCAGGTCCAAAGTCAAGGAGGGCTCAGGAGAGAGCTGTGTCCAGTGGGGAGGATGGGATTAGAGAGGTCATATTTTAGGGGTCAGAGGTCAGTGGGGTGCAGCCAGGGCTGAAGGCACTCTGGCCATGGGCATGGAGACTTGAAGCCCCTGGCAGGAAGTCCCAGCCCCGCAGCCCTCGTCTCAGCAGGTATTGGGGCACCCTGGGCTCAGGTGAGCATATGGGCTGTGGGCGGGGAACAGCCTGGGTGGACTGGCCCATCAGTCTCCTCTTTTTTCCTCTCTGTGTTCCCCAGTCTTCGAGCGGGCAGCTGGCCACAGCGTCCACATGGTTGGGGCACCCGGCCCACCCTGTCCAGGTCACATGGCCCCCTGCCCCTCCCGGGACAGTGGGGAGGTGGAGGCAGGACACTAGTACAGCCCCACACACAAAGCTAGTTTCTGGGCCGGGAGTGGGGGTGGGGGCTGCTGCGGGCAAGGGGTCTGCTGGATGCAGCTGTGACCATCTGTGGTCACCACATCCCTTCTGAGGCTTCCCACGGGGCTTGCTCAGTGTGCGCTCTGCTGTTCAAGTTCCTGCTGCCCAGGCAGCAGACAGGGATATCAGACACCAAGCTGCCCTGTCACTCTGGGACTGGTTGACCCCTGCTTCTGCTTTCCCACTGAGAAGTGGTCAAGGGTCTACCAGAGAAGAAAGAGGGACCTCCTGTTTACCACATGGCATCGGAGTGGTCATCACAGTGTGTGGGAAGCCCAGGGGGTATGGATGATCTCTAGTGGCCACGAGGCCTTGGAAGGCCAGTGACCATGGCAGGCCAGCCTGCAGTACCAGAGCATTCATCCCTGTGCAGCTGTGCTCATTCATTCCCACTGGGTGTTCTCTACCGCCCACTGCTTTACAAAGTGAGTTGTTTCTCAGGTCCTAGCAGCCGGGCCGGTAGGGGGAGAGGGTTAAAAGATTAGAACCCCTGCATCCTCAAGACTGTGTGCTGGGACAATCTGTGTCCTTCTAGTCCAAGTTTTTTGGCCTGTGACCTGTCCTCTCCTGTATTGTCCTCTCTCCTCACCTGATTTTGCTCATCTTCTATCCTCATTCCTGTGCCTTTCCCCAACACAGGTCTGCCCCCGAGATGGCAGTGTTCATCCTGCCTCCCAGGTGCAATGCCAGCTGGCTCTGTGTCACCTCACACCACAGCTTCTCTCAATGTCATTGCAATCCTGGTTCTCAGAGGGAGGCTGGAACCTGGGATGCAGTGGCAGATGCTGGTGTTCTGTACATCTCTGGCCTGGGGTCTCTGCTCAACACATGTGTATTGGTCAGCTGCGTGGACACTAGATATGGAGTCCCTGACCTTGAAGATGAACAGAGCTGCTCTCTGTCCTGGGTCCGGTTGGGTGTTCCCAGTGGTTTGGGAGGGGCAGTAACCTGGAGTTGGATCTTTGGTACATACAGAGGACCACAAGCATCTGCTTTGTGCTGTGTCCCACTGGAGACCCACTGTGGATTAGGTTGACTTGACCCACCTCACTGTGTCTCCATTTAATCAGAGCAGAAGTTCCCCCTGTGAGAGAGCAGGGATGACAGAAGTGGAGTGGAGAACTCAGATGGGCAGGCTCCAGTGGGCATGGGTCAGTTTGTGGATGCGAGAGTTTGGTCACCGGCTGTATGGGGAGGAATTTCCAGGTGAGTGAGTGGGAAGGTGGAATGTTTCATCCCTCATGGTCAGAACACAGGACATCCTGCACGCATGGTCTCCTTTGACCAATGATTTTGTGCAGTTTCAGAACAGGGGAGTACCAAGAAGGAGTGAGAGAAAGGAGTGGTGCGAGAGCAGTTTGGTCATAATGCGGGTCAAGAGCCAAGATGGAGCCAGGGCACTCTGCATGTGCCCAAGGAAGGTCAGGATTGTCCAGCCCCATGGGACCTGCAGCCCTCCGTGATCCTTTCCAATAGTGGGTGTGTGCTGACTTGTGATTAAAACTGCCCTGATTGCTAGAGAGAAGGTCAGACAGAAAGGGACAGTTCTGTGCGGTGGTGCAGACAAGGCAGTGCTGGGGGTCAGATGATGGTGGAGAGGCACAAGCTGCCATATGCAGAAGATGATGACTGTCACCTTCCCTCCTGCAGGAAGTCTCATGCCCCTGAGGATTACTGGGTGTGTTGGGGAAGTACCCAGCTCTACCAGGACACCCAGTAGGCCAGGAGGGTGGCTGTGAGCTGCATTATCATCCATCCAGACTTTTAGAAGCTCCACCATTTTGCAGCGGTGTTACAACTGCACCAACCTGTGAACTTCAGCTCCTATATCATCCCTGTCTGCCTTCCAACACCTGGCATGGAGCTGCTTCTTGGCACATCTGGTTGGATAAATGGCTGGGGAAAGCTCACTGAGGACAGTGAGTGGTTATGGTGTGGGTGTGGATGGGAGACAGGGACTAGGATTCTAGCTCATCAAAATCTCTAGTTAGCATGGAGGCCTATGGACCTTGTGCCTCTGTGCCTTATTTCCTGAGAAATGGACTCTTCTCATTCCTCTTGTGAAAGATGTGTCCTTCTGAAAGCTTCAAGTTACTCAGGTCAAAGACAATGAAATTCTGGGTCCTTTGCTTTAGGGAGTCAGGAATCTGGAAATCAAAGATTTTTTGTCTTGGGTGCAAAAAATTAACTAATAATCGAATTGATGTAGGGTTTCTTAAAAATGCTGTTTAGGTGGCCTGAGAACTCCTCTCAGTGATGTATGGCCCACCTTCTCAGTTTGAGGATGCAGTGTTGTTAGGTTCTGCAGTGACAGAGTTAACCAGGCCACCTCAGTGATGCTGGGGAAACATCTAGGCCACATCTGCTTGTGCTCAAGGGCCTGTAGGACTTTATCTTGATGTTCAAGGAACATGTCCTGCCAGAGATATAACTAGCAACGATTTTGGGAGAAGCATGTATTTCACACTTCTGTTCTCTTCTAGCCCCTTGGTTCTAATATTTCAATTTGATGTAGATCAGACATGACTTTGTCAACTCAATTTGTCTGAGTGTTCCTCTTTCTACTGTGAAATACCTTAAGTTTTCCATGGCCATAGTAGGAACATGTAAAAGTAAGAAAAAAGCTCTTGGAGAACCTCGGGGAAGAATGATCACGACCTAAAATCATCTCAGTTCCATCACCTAAGTTTTGTTCTTCTCCTAACCTGTGTCTCCTATCTGCCTCTTGGATTTGTCAGGTGAATGGAGTAATAGGGTGAATACAGGGCAAAACTTTGTGGAGGTTTTCAGTAAAATGAGGAGAAGTATAAACATTGAGTATAAACATGAACTTGTTCAGAGAAGTGTGTTTATACTTTAGTGAGATATTGATGCAGAATGATTAAGGAAAAGGAAATATTTATTTGCCTTTTCAATTTTTTATATTTATAAAGTTTTTCACAATAATTTATTACGTTAAATGTTTCAACACCAATCCCACCACAATGTACCTTCCCGCCACCATTGTTTTGAATTAAATCTTTAAATTTATATTTTAATATCTTTATATCTTTATGGGCTGGAGCGATAGCACAGTGGGTAGGGCGTTTTCCTTGCACGCAGCCAATATGGCCGACCCGAGTTCGATTCCTCTGCCCCTCTCGGAGAGCCCGGCCAGCTACCGAGTGTATCTTACCCGCATGGCAAAGCCTGGTAAGCTTCCTGTGACATATTCGAAATGCCATACACAGTAACAAGTTTCACAATGAAGGCATTACTGGGCCTGCTCAAGCAAATCGATAAACAACCGGAGGCCCGTGAACTGTGATATCTTTGTATTTATCTTTCTTTTTTTCTGTCTGTCTGTCTTTTTCTCTTTTGGTCTCACCCAGAAATGCTCAGGGGTTGCTACTGGCTCAGCACTCAGGAATTATTTCTGGGGATGCTCGGGGGACCATATGGGATTCTGGGAATCGAACGTGGGTCGGCCGCATGCAAGACAAATGCCTTACCTGCTGTGCTTTTGCTCCAGCTCCCCAACTGCCTTTATTTGGTACACCACTTCTCTTCAAAGGTGCTACATGCATTTCAGACAGACCATATCTTACGGAAATGGGGTACAAAAGCATTCCAGATTCTTGCCTGAATCAGTGGCAGGAACACTTCCTTCCTCGTAACCAGCCCCCAACTATACATGCACATGCACGCACGCGCACACACACACACACACAAACACACACACATGCTCGCAGACACACTCATACACTCACTCAGTCATAGAAGCTTATGCTGCGTTTGTCTTGAGGTCCAGGACCATGCCACAGACTTATCATTAGTCAGCCTATAGAATTTCAGACAATCAGCTTCTGACAATGGGCTTAGATGTGACCAGGTGGCCTCACCTCCAGTGCTCCCATGCCAGCCCGCCATCACAAACATCCTTCTGCCCATTACTTCCTCTCCCCTTCTCCTTTCTCGATAGAAGCTTCTTTGTTTTCACTGGGTCTGCAAGTTAGAGTTGTCATTTCTTCGTGATTGCTTGCCTTAGGAAATCATCTTCTACATTTGAACAAAATCTGTTAATTGTCTTTGGATAACTAATTAGTAGTGGTACTTTAGAATCATATGGAATTTCCGTATTAATTTTTTAAGGACTGCATATCGTTATCCCTAGCAACTACACTAGTTTCATTCCCAGTACCTGAGCCCTTTTCTCCACATCCTTGCCAACAATCATTTCTTCTTGTTCCATTTTCCCAACTATGAGCCATTTCCCTAGTTATAAGTAATTTTGAATTTTTTAATGTGTCTGTGCGCCATCTTTGAGGAAGTGTCTGTTTATGTCTTTTGAATAATTTTTATTGTATTTTTTTCTGTTTTTTGGTTATATGAGTTAATATATTCTGGGTATTAATCCCTCGTTAGCCATGATGATCAAACAGCTTTTGCCTATTGCTCAGGTGCTTTTATTTGTTTGTTTGTTTATTTGTTTCCATTGTAGTTTCCTTTTCTTTGTAAATGCATTTTAGTTTTATGTTGTCCCATTCTATTGGATAACATTGGGTGTCCTTGCTCCTCCTGCAGAGAGCTTAGGTTTTTTGTGCTTCTCCCACAACAGTGCCCCTGAGGCATACCCAATTCCATCAAGCACCAATAATCCTATATTACTTTTCTCTTTCCTTCATGCCATTTGCAAGGATTATTTAGCAATGTCCATTTTGTATAGACACAGAAAGACAGTTGATGGCTATGCTTTGTAACATGGAAGTTAATTGGCTCCAAAATAATATTTACTCCTGGTCATCCATATTTACTTAACTTCAGCCTCAGTTTCGCTTGGTTCCTAGCTCTCCAAAAGCAGCATCCTGACGAAGGGACTGGATGGGCCCAGGGTAAGCTGAAAACTACCCTGGCATTGGAAAGGGACAAGCTAAGTGTATGAAGTATAATAAGTTACGAGCATCATCATGGAACAGACTCTGTCATGACTCAAGAAGAAGTTACTGAATAAGGACCCTGTTGAGGTTAGGATCAACCAGCCTGGCTTGAGGACTGTGGTTTGTAATATATAGCAAGATGTCCCAGGAAGATACAACCTTTAAGCTTAATATAGTTCTTACTGTGTTCATACAAAACTGACTAGAAATTTTATAAGAAGTTACTATGGTTGTTTAAATGGATTACTTACTAGCTGAGGAAAGGAGAAAGCAATACACCCTAAATGCAATCCCGCCCTTGTACAGATCTCCTAGTAATCTGGAGTGCTCCTAGTTATCTGGAGTGCTGAACCCTCAGATGAGATTTTGTCCTTGAGTTAATCTCCTAGAACCTCCCCTGAATAACTAGCTTTATCTCTGTTTGATGTTCTGATATTGTTCAACCCCACCTATGTGTACCCCCACCCTTCATGATTTCTATATTACTATACTGTAAGGGGCCGTGAGCAATAGCACAGCGGTAGGGCGTTGGCCTTGCACGCAGCCAACATGGCCGACCCGAGTTCGATTCCTCCGCCCCTCTCGGAGAGCCCGCAAGCTACCGAGAGTATCTCGCCCGCAGGGCAGAACCTGGCAAGCCACCCATGATGTATTTGATATGCCAAACACAGTAACAACAAAGTCTCCAATGGGGACGTTACTGGGCCCGCTCGAGCAAATCGATGATCAACGGGAGGGCTTTTACTTTACTTACTTTATACTGTAAGGGGAAAGAGGGGACTAGGAGGACGACAAAGAATCCAAGGACGATGACTGGAAGTAGAGGACTTTGAGATCTATGAGAAGACTAGGATGATGGAAGTATGATGACTGGGACTACGAGCAAAAGTACAACGATGGTTGTGCAGTAAGGAGAGAGAATAGACTACATTGGGGAGGAGAGAGAAATAAACTGGCTACTGACAAGTCTGGGGCCCAGTTCCCCTGTTCCCGCAATCCTTTGTCCATCTCTTGCTGTCATCTAGCCTGAAAGGTGGCTCTCGGACACCAAACACTTGAGTCCCATATGTGTGCCCACTCGTTTTTTTGGAAACTCGCACCGTTCATGTATTCTTGATTGCTTTTTCCTCCCCATTGGAGATGTGTCTGAATGTACCACTAATGTTGAAATCCCAGAATATATCCGCTAATTTTTCTTCTGTGTGTTTTATGATTTTATAGACAACATTTCTCTGTATGTGTTTCTCTGTGTGCTTTGGCCATTTCTCAGAAATTTCTGGGAAATTTCTGACTCTGGGGGTGAGGGTTTCACTCCTTTAGCTTTAAGGGGACCTGCAGGGTTGGATAGTGACCTTTACTCCTGCATGCAGAACATATGCTCAGCACTTTGACCCAACAATCTCTCTGACTCAAGATCCTTATGTCCAGGCAATATCTCCAGACAGTTTTCCCAGCCCCATGCTGTATATGATTTAGTGTCCACACAACTTTATGAGGGTTTGCTGTAAGACTTCAATGCATCATGGTCTGAAAAGTCAGTGGATACAATTTCTATCTTCCTGATTCTATTGAGGTGTGTTTGGGGACCTAGCACGTAGTCTATCTTGGAAAATGTTCCATGTGCACATTTGCAGAAAAGAATGTGTATTCACATTTTGGTGGATGGAAAGGCCTGTATACATCTATTAGCCCTCTCTCTTCCAGTTCTTCCTTCAAAGCAATTATTCAATGCCATTCTTCCTCCAAAGGCAATCTTCCATGTCTTCCTTCTGAGTTTTAATCTTGTTGATCTATCCAGAGGTGATAAGATGGTGTTGAATTCTCTAGCTACTATTGTTTTGCTACCAATATCCTCCTTAAAGTTTCTTAGAAGTTGTTTTAAGTGTTTTGGTGGTCCCTCATTGGATGCGTATGTGTTTAGGAGCATGATTTTCTTCCTTCTGTACATATTCCTTGATTATTAAAAAAATGGCCTTTGTTGTCCCCTATAATCTTTTTCAGCCTAAAATCTTTGTTGTTGGATATTAGTATGCCCACCCTGGCTTCTTTGAGGGATTTGTTTGCTTGAAGGATTCTTTTCTATCTTTTGATTTTGAGTCTGTGTTTGCTCTGGCTGTTCAGATATGTTTCCTGTAGGTAGCAGAATGTTTGGTTCAGGTTTTTAATTCATTTTGCCACTCTGTGTCTCTTAGTTGACATTGAGAGAGATTATGGTATGGGGTTTTGTGCCATCTTTCTGTAGAGGTTTGTTGTGCTTGTAGTGATTTGTCTTGTCTTACAGTTGCCCCTTTAGTCCTTCTTTTAAGATTGGTTTTGAGTCTACGATGTTCCTGAGTTATTGTTTATTCATGAAATAGTTCATTTTTCCTTTGACTTTATCATTTTCCTCCTTTCCTGAGGGGCTTGAATTTTGGTATCAGATAAATAAATTCTCCATATAATTTCATCTCCCTACTGAATTTTCTTCACATTATTTTCTAGGTTTAGCTATAAAATAATTCTTTTTCTTTTGCTTCCTTTTTATCTCTGAACTAAATATATTCTCCTGTATTTTTGTTGCCTAAAGGTAGTAATGAGATGGCAGATGAGTACTGGAAGCCAGGTGGGAGGGTAACAGGGAAGATGGTGGGTCTGTCACTGGATGGTGGAAAGGGAAGATATATTGACTGATCGGTGATTTCTATGAGAATGATGGGAGAATGGATGGATAGATGGACAAAGGTGAATGGATAACCAAGGGATAGGAGGGTGTGTGAGTGAATGTACACAAGGAGAGAGAGGCCAAAGGAAGGGTGACTGCTGATCTGGAAGGACGGGGGAAAACTGACTCATGGAGAATGAATGGATCCTGAAAGGGTTGTTGTGCTGGTTATTGGTTCTGCTCTGTGTGTTGCATGCATTGGTGGGGGAATTTGACATTTTTTGTGTTTAATAACAGGGTTGGGTATTTATTTATGGGAGAGACATGAGCAAAGTAAGATAAGTTAGGAGGCATAGGGAAATAAGAGGAGGCTTTTCTTGCTGGTGGGTAGGGGGCTGAGGCAGTGCTGAGGCTCAGCTGGGCTGAAAAATCTTGTTCTTTGGGAGTGCTAGAGAGTGGCAGAGTGAGGTGGGGGTAACTGAAATGCTGAAAACCTCCTCTGTCCTTTAAGAGCCAGAGACTGGTAGTGAGTTGGAGGCTACAAGGACTCCTGGTGGGATTTTTAGGGAAAAGGATGATTGTCACATTCCCACTCTCCAAGATTAGCCCAGCTCTCAGGCACCAGGGAAGCTGTGACAGCTCACCTCAAAGTAGGTGACTAACTTAGTGGAACTCTGTTATGATTTTTGGGTCACACCCAGCGATGAACAGGGTTTACTCCTGGCTCATGCACTCAGGAATTACTCCTGGCAGTGTTCCGGGGACCATATGGGATGTGGGAATCAAATCCGGATTGGCCACATGCCAGGCTAATGCCCTATCCGCTATACTATTGCTCTGGCCCCGGAAATGCATTATGATGTCGCTGGAAGTGAAAGTCTGAAATCGAGGTGCAGCCTCTGGTTCCTTTGGATGGTATATGGCACATGGTCGCTTTGGCTATTCCAGCTTCCAGATGCTGCCCCCATTCCTGGCCCAGTACCCCTTCTGGCATACTCAGGGAACAAATCTGAGTCTTCCTCTCTCACCGCATCTGTTCGCTCACCTAAGTCTCCTGCCTCCTTCAGCTGAAGGACCCTGTGATGACATAGATCGGACTGACATGATCCAGGAACATCTCCAATTTCCCGGTCCTCAATTCCATCATGGAGTCCCTTTGCCAGTATGAGTCCCTTGTTGCAGAGATGGGGATGCTTACATTGTCACATTGTTTGCACCATCTTATTCAGGTTCTGTGCTCCGTCAAGACTGACACCCAAGGAGAGTAGACACAAGGGCCAGGAAAGATTGCTCCACAGTTAGAAACCTGCCTTGTGAGCTGGGGGAGAAGGCAATTGGAATAGAGGAGGGATCAGTTGGTCAATGATGGTTGGAGAGGTCTACCGGGATGCTGAAAGTAGATAAAGGACCGAATGTGATAGCCTCTCAGTATTTATATTTTAAACCATAATGCCCAGAACTAGAGAGAGAGTATGGGGGAAATTGTCTGTCAAAGAGGCAGGGGGAGGCTAGGCTCAGGGAATAATGGGTAAATTGGTGGTGGAAAATGTGCACTGCTGGATGGATGGGTGTTCGATCATTGTATGACTGAAACTCAAATATGAAAGTTTTATAACTGTATCTCATGGTGATTCCATTTAGAAAAGAGGCACATCCACTTCCTCCTCTCCCTTTCATCTGGAGAGCTTGCTGCCTCTTCTTGAGAACACAGAGCAGTGGGATTGCAGTCACTGATGTTCATGTCCTCATCTCTGCTCCCCTCACCCCTGCATCTTCATCTCTCCACGGCCCTACAGTGCCCCATTGTTGTGTTCTGATCTGGGTGAACAAAGGCTCCCCACCTCAGTCTTCACAACACGCTTTCCTTGCCAAGAACAGATGCGCAGGAACAGTGTCTGGTCTGCTACCGCCTTCCCTCTGTCTACCTTTTTTGGGTCTCCTCCTCCTCACCCTTTGTTTATCCAATCCCCACACCCAGTTGTGTCTCCATTCTGCCCCCATCACCCTGTGGTCAGTTCCTCGACAGCTGTAATCTTGCCACTGATGAAGTTTACATAGGTATGCATAGATCTATCCCTCATATGTGGCACATAAAGAGACATAATAAGGAGATAATAAATGCCAGACACTATAAAAACTAAGAACTGACTTACAGAGTGGAGTATCCTGAGTGGCAGGGGAAGAGAATCGGGGGGAGAGGAACTGGCTGGGGAGAGCGGACTGGAGCCATGGCTGGGGTGGGCAGTGGGCCCTCTGGTGCTGGTGTGGTGGAGGGACACTGTGTCCATGGACCGCTACCACTGTAGCAGTGGGCAGTGCTGAAAGGAGGTAAAGGGATACGCATGATACCCTTCCAGTAACAGTATTGCAAACCATGCTGCCTAAAAGGGAAATGAGAGGGGGTGGGGGGAAAGAGACAGACAGACAGACAGACAGGCGCTCTGCTCTGGTGTGTAGGACACTGTGTCCATGGTCCCCGATCTCTGTAGCAGTGGACAGTGAGCAGTGGGTAGTGGGTGCTCTGGAGCTGCTGTGTAGGACTCTATGTCTATGGGCCCCTATCACTATAGCAGAGGGCAGTGGGCACTCTGGTGCTGGTGTGCTAGAGGGACACTTTGTCCATGGAACCCTATCACAATAGCATTAGAAATCATGGTACCAAATGTTTTAGAAATATAAAGAATTGCTCATGGCGCCCCCAGATCTCCTGAGCATCATATGGGTAGTCTCCCCAACCCCAAGAGAGGAACCAGTCCAGTGGTTGCACATGCATACTGAGGGGCGCAAAGGCCATGTGCTGCCAGACACACGCCCAGCCCCACACCACTGCCAGAGTGTGTTCTGTCCTCTTGCAGGCCCAGCAGCCAACATAGCTTCCTGGGGAACATAGCCGAGGTGCCCCGGGCCTCTGCCCAGGCGCAGCACCCACAGAGGGGCAGTCCTGTATGGGGCAGAATACAGGCACCTTCTGAGGCAATAAGGCCCCAGGAGGCCCCAGATGTCTCCCAGGGTTTAGCAGCAGTGTAGGGTAAACTCACAGGCTTGGTCCCCGGCACAGTGTACGTTCACTGGAGCATTCAAGAGTGACTCCTCAGTACAGAGCCAAGAGGAGCCCAAGCACTTCTTGGTGTGTCTCAACTGCCCTCAAATTTTTTTAATATTTCTGCTTTGGGGGTATATGTTATTCACTTCCATCTCCACTAATGTGTCCAAATACCTCCGCCACTGATTTTTGTCATGTCTAGTCTGTCCCTTCCCTCTCTACAATGTAAGGTAAAGGTAAAGGCCCTCCCGTTGATCGTCGATTTGCTCGAGCGGGCCCAGTAATGTCTCCATTGAAGACTTTGTTGTTACTGTGTCTGACATATTGATTACTCTCAGTAGCTTGCCGGGCTCTCCGAGAGGGGCGGAGGAATCGAACTCGGGTCGGCCATGTTGGCCGCTTGTAAGGCGAACGCCCTACCGTTGTGCTATTGCTCCAGCCCCAATGTAATTTTATATAAATTTAAATTCACTAAATATTTTAAGAAACACATTTTATGCTTAACTTTTCTTAAATAGTAGCACCATAGCACTGTCCTCCCATTGTTCATCGATTTCCTTGAGCGGCACTAGTAATGTCTCACAACAAATTGTGAGGCTTGTTGTTACTGTTTTTGGCATATTGAATACATCACGGGTAGTTTGCCAGGCTATGTCGTGCGGGCGAGATACTCTTGGAAGCTTGCCAGGCTCTCCTAGAGGGGCAGAGGAATCGAACCTGGGTCGCCCGCATTCAAGGCAAACACCGTACACGCTGTGCTATCGCTCCAGCCCTCATTAGTAGTAATAAGTGCAAATAATTAAAATGTTTAATACTGAAGAGTTGTTTTCCTACTGTTTCTCAATTATTAGAGTTGTAAGTAGTTTTGAAAAACTATGTAGCAGTCTAATTCCCTGGGAACCTATAAGATCCTGAGTTTCAAATATCTTGTCACTGAAAATAAAGAATGGCTTTCAGACACCGGTTCTACAGGTACCAGGACCATCACGATCAGCATCAGCCTTTGTTTGTCAATTGCCTTGAGCAGGCACCAGTAATGTCTCCTTTCTAGCCCTGAGATTTTAAAAGAGCCATCCATATTCAGTGCTCTTTCAGGGGTAGGAGAATGAGACCTATCATTTTTTCTGGTATTTGGCATATTGAGTATGACATGGGAAGTTTGCCAGACTCTACCATGCGAACAAGACACCCTCAGTAGCCTGTTGGGTTCTCCAAAGTAAGAACAAGATAATAAGATTAGTGGCCACGCGCTTCAGGGAGCTGGGTTTTTATAGTCTCTGGGTCTTAGTCGTTGATGTTTTTTCATACATGATTATATTAGGATTCTTTATTTCCTCAGAAGGTCTTTGCTGCCTCCTTGCAGAGAGCCCTTCCTCACCAAGCACACACCTTTAAACACTGATGATTCAGCCTGCTGGAGCATGCCTACTCAGGGCTGTTAGGGAACTTCCCCCTGGAAGCAGCCCCATCACCTGCCTGATTTAGAACACAGTTTCTCAAGAGACCACAGAAGCAGTGGCTCAAGCAAGGCCCCACCAAGAATGAAAGCCTTGCTCTGAGTGCAGATTCAGCCTCTCACATAAATGGTGATTTCTTACTGTTTGTTTTGTTTTGGAGTCACACTCAGTTCTGCCCAGAGCTTCGTCCTGGCTCAGAGATAACTCCTGACAGTGCTCAGGGAGCCACATAGGATACCTGAAGTGGAGCCTGGGTTCACCATGTGCACGGTAAGTGTCCTGCGTGCTATACTATTTCTTCAGGTCCCCACTTAGGTATTTAAAATAAACAGTTCCTTCTGCTGTTTTGTACTCCAGACAGCATCCTAAATGCCTGTTGGCTCTCGAAGAGAGATGTGTGTGCACACAGGACAGGAGACGCCGCAGGGCTAGGGACTCAGGAAGAGGGCGTCCATCAAAATCCTAGTTTCAAGGTATCTTATCCACACCAATAATTCGGCATTGATTACAGTCAGGTGATCTATGCTTATTTAACAGTCTGTATCCAAAGGGGTTTTGCTGAGGGGGTTTAATGTTCCTTTTTTTATACATGTTTTTATCCTCCATTGTCAGACATAAATTAAGGGGCTGACTCAGATCTGGCTATTTCATGCTTGAAGAAGATCACAATGAAAGAAGTGTGAACAGAATTAATTGATCTGGTGAGGAAAATATCCCTTCAACTGTAAACTACATTCTATCTTCAGAATCCCTGCCATGAAATTCACCTTCAGTCCAAGACATATTTTGCTTTTGCTCATTCATTTTGGAGGGGCCACACTGGCTTATTTTCAGGGCTTACTCCTGGTGAGACCAGATGGGGTTCTGGTGACTGAACCCAGATCAGCTCTACCATCTCTCCAGAAACTCCAAGACATAGTGGCAAATTTTTGTTTCTCTACTGTCATATCTCTTTAAATTCTTGAGAAGCTCCATAACTCAAAGCTGTTTCGTCCAATTATTTTTAGAAAATCCTTTTAACAGCCCATACCAACGGTTTAATCTAATCTTTCCTAATAGTCTCAACTGAACAATCGCCACCTACTTAACTTCAATTTTCAACATTAAACATAGCCAAACCTATACCTTCACTATAACAGAACACTCGTCATAAGCCTAACCAAAGGCTTGACCTAACCTTATCTATTAGCCTTAAGCGAACAATCTCCCTATATTTTACTCTCATCAAGTAATTGTGGGTGGAGTGATAGCACAGTAGATAGGGCGTTTGCAATGCACGTGGCTGACCCATGTTCGATACCTCCGTCCCTCACAAAAGCCCAGCAAGGTACTGAGAGTATCCTACCCGCATGGCAGAGCTTGGCAAGCTACCCATGGCGTATTCTATTTTCCCAAAACAGTAACAAGTCTCACAATGGAGATGTTACTTGTGCCCTCTTGAGCGATGAATAACGGGAGGACAGTGCTACAATGCCTGTACTTGTACAAGTAGCCCAGTCCTTATCCTTACTCAAACAGAACCCAAACCCTAACAGCAGTAAACCAAAAACAGCAAAGCCACATTCTTATAATACCCAACCTAAAGGCTGGGCATTAATTTACCTATTATCCTCAACTGAACAATCTTCCTAGACTTTACTTCATTTTCAGTTTTAAAAGCAGTCAAACGCTTATCAAACAAAACTTTAATCCAAACCCAAACCTGAATGCAATCCACATTCTTTTAGTAACCCACACCAAAGGCTCTGCCTAATTAGCGTCAAATGAACCAACACTCTTTCTCTAATAACCCAAACCCCGTCCTAATTCACATTGTTATTATATCCCATACCAAATACATGGCCTAAACTTAACTGTTGTCCTCAGATGAACAATTGCCCTATGTATTATTTTCTCTTTTCAACTTTAAACATAGTCAAACCAATACTTACTTTACAGAACCCTACCCTATCCAATTCACATTGCTTTATTCTTTTTTTGGGGGGATCACCATTAGATATAGGTAAAAATCTGTTCATGATTTGGTTTCAGTCATACAACGTTCCACACCCATCCCTTCACCAGTGCACATTTCCGACAACCAATGTCCCCAATTTCTCTCCTGTAGGAGAATATTGGTTTGCCTTTCCTTCCCAGCCACAGAGAGCTTGGGGTTGTTGATTGCTCCCCCAACCTGTCAATTACCTTTTCCTCCTGATCAGACTCTGCTGACTTGTAAATATTGTTTTTCTGTCTTAATGTCCTTTGCATAGTTAGCTACCTCAGAGCAATTGCTTTTTGTATGGACAGAGGAAGACAGTTAAAAAGACATGCTTTTGTAACTTGGGAGTTGATTGACTCCAGATAATATTACTTCCTAGACATCTGCTCTCTCAACTTATGCCTCAGTTGCCCTTACTGCCTTGATCCCCCAAATCAGGGCCCTAATAAGGTACTGGATGGAACCAGGGCAAGCGGTGAGCACCCTGGCATCAAAATGGGCCTGGCCAAAGTTGCCTAATACTAAACTATAAGTTAAGAATATGGTCATGGACAAATTCTGTCATGATCCAAAAGTAATAACTAGATTTGGGTCCTGCTGGGGTTACGAATGATTGATCCAGCCTGAGCACTGTAGTCTGAGTCTGTGGTGAGATGTCCCCAGGAGAGTTGTCCTACAAGCCTAATTGTGTGGATTCCTGTTTCCAAACAGAATGGTAGTTATTAGGAAGTTGAATTAAGATGTTAATTAACTTTCTGGTCTAAGGAGAGGAGAAACACACCTTAATTGCTGTTTTGCCCTGGTGAGCTGAAGGTGGTCAGAAAGGCGTGAAGAACATGTTGATTGTACCTGGGTGGGGGGAGGCACGGTTTGGGAGGCTTGGTTTGAGAAGAGGTGGTAAAAAATGTGGTTGCAGAGAGTTGGTGAAAAAAGAAAGAGAGGTAGAGTCGGAGAGAGGTAGAGTTGGAGATGTGGGCAGAGCAAGAGACAGAGTGAGCGAGTGAGGGTTGGAGAGAGAATTGTGGAGTGTGTTAAAGAGAGGTTGGAGAGAGCTGGAGAGAGTTGGGAGCAAGTTGGGGAGTGAGTCATGGCTAGATGGGGAGAACGTGTTGGAGAGAATTTGGGAGAGACAAGAGATGGATTAAGGCAACTGATTATCAACCAGCTTGGCCCTCGTTTTTCCTCTGTCGGCCTCAGTCAAAGTTCATCCCAGGTGGGGAAGCGGTTCAAGAGCACTGTACAGCCAGGGAGAGCCACCAGGAGAGCCCATGAACACCCGCTAATCTGTGATCATTCCTAGAGACACCAGGGTAAAAGTTGTTGCAACAGTTAGGGAAAGGAGCTTAGGAAGGAGCCCAGGAGAGGAATGCACAGGGAGGAGTCCAGGGCAGGAAAGCACATTGGAGCCCTGAGTGACAGCAGGGCAGGCTGCCCACCAGGTGCGGGCTAGCCAGAGAAGCAACCCACTGCTCACTGCCTGCCTGAGGACGGGCAGCAGGGTCTGCACCAATAACCGGCGTCTGCACAGTGAACGTGATCTGCACCGTGACTGGAGTCTACACTGGGCAACTGGGGTCTGCACCTAGAGACCGGCGGCTGGAGCCGGACAGGAGGGAGCAGCGCTGGGACCCCTGAGTTCGACCCGGCAGGGCCTCCTCACTCAGGGCCGCACCCTCGGCTCCCCTCCTGCGACCCCCCGCGTGCCTGGGGTCTTGCAGAGACCCCCGCAGGATGTGCACACACCGGAGGCTGGTCATACTCAGTCGGGAGCCAGCGGAGTCAGAGCGACACAGCCTGGCTCGCCCTGCGCCAGCAGCGGGACTGGATTTGGCGCTGAGGGCGCTGTACGTGCACTGCGCCTGTGCACTCGGAACATCCCGATCAGTGCGTCAAGCCCAACACGTGATCCCCCAAGCACCACCAGGGGGCGATGCGGAGCCAGGATAATCCAGACCTCCACTAGGGATTTCCCAAAATGTCACATATTTCCACTCATATTAAATTGCCTGTATTGGGGGGCGGTGGTTGGGGGGCCGAATTTCCCCTCCAGCACTACATTCTAAAGTCAGAATGTATTTTAATGACTTTTGCCACTATCGTCTAAAGCAATAAATTTCAGGACTGGACAAATAGTTCAATGGGTAGGGATCTTCCCTTGCACATGCGGACCCGAGGTCCATGTGGACCCGAGATCCATGCCTGGAATCCCATATGGTCGCTGAGTCCACCAAGAGTAATCCCTGAGCAAAGCCAGGTGTGAACCAAAATCCAAACTGTAAAGAGCAGGAAGTAGGATGCCTGCCTTCATGCTGCAGATCCAGTTCAGATCCACAGCACCACATGTGTTCCATGAGAGCCAGAAAAATAGGAGCACTGTTGGACGTGGTCAAATTGACCCCCACCCAAATACTATTGATGCAGGTGCAGCAGAAGTGGCGGCAGTGGGTTTCTATGTTCATTCGTGAATCCAGGTTCTTAAATATTTTCAAGAATGAAAATACTAAATACTAAAGATTCTCAGGCTGGAGTGATACCACAGTGGGTAGGGCATTTGCCTTACACGCAGCCAACATGGCTCACCGGAGTTTGATTCCTCCACCCCTCTCCAGAGCCCGGCAAGCTACTAAGAGTATCTCGCCCGCCCGACAGAGCCTGGCAAGCTAACAGTGGCATATTCAATATGCCAAACACAGTAACAACAAGTCTCATGATGGAGATGTTATTGGGCCTGCTAGAGCAAATCAATGAACAACGGGAGGACCATGACCGTGAAAGATTGTCAGATTTAGAAAGTAGAAAAATTTATTGATAAGTAGAAGAGAAAGGAATAGGAGATTCCCAAAGTAGGAGGGAACTTAGTGTGGGCCTATTGCTCTTTTTGTGAAACTTTTAGAGAAAAACCAGGTCTTTGTGTGACAGAGAATGCAGGGAATCTACAGGGTGGTCAGGCTGATTTATCTTTTGGGTCATCTGCCTCAGGTATTGTTCATTATCTTAGCCTTGTGACTACTAATTCTAGGACACAAGAATACGGTCCTGGGGAGCTCCAGGAATGTTTAAGATTTGGCCTTGCAGATGAGGTGGAGTAGATCAATGGGGGAAATGGAACTGCTGGTGAGGGGAAACAGTGGACACGCCTCTTGTTGGCAAGGGGAAACTGAGGCTTTCTCTTTTACTAATAAATGATGATATATTCATGAAGGTGTTTCTTGGTTACATGAAACACGTTATTAAGTTTTTCTAATTTGTTTATATCTAAGTTACAGGATATATCAGTTTGAACTCATTAGTGAGTGAGAAGCAGACTGTCACTATGTATTCGGTGAATGAAAGTTCAATTGAGTCACTTAACACTCTTCTATTCTACTAGAATTTATCAGTTTTTTCTTTAACGTTTTATCGTTTATTGGTCATTATTTATCTATACAACCTCTGAAATGTAATTAATGAAAGAAACATTATCGGAGGGCTGGAGCAATAGTACAATGGGTTGAGCACTTGTCTTATATGCAACTGAACCAGGTTCGATCCCTGGTACTCCATATGTTCCCTTCAACCAGGCCAAGAGTGATATGTGAGCACATATCTGAGAGTAATTCCTGAGTACTCCCAGGTGTGGCCCTCAAAACAAAACAAACAAAGAAAATTTTTATGGATCAGTGATATAATGGACTGAGTGCATGCAAGAGTCTCAAGTTTAGTCCCTGAACAGATCCCAGGCCCCCCAAGCGCTACCAGGAATAATGTTGAAAAACAAAACAAAAAAATTTCATCAAACTCAAAATTATTCATTATGATGTGGATTCTGTCTTATCTGGAATGAGAGGCTATGTTTTAGATGACATCCTAGGGATCCTCCAATGGGTGGAGTTATCACTGCACCATAGTAGAACTCTAGCCAGAGTCAGTAGAGATTTGCTTAAACAAAGGATTATTTTGTAGACATGTGAAACGGTGATATTTCTGAACAATTTCTCAGAGTGGAGCTTAATTTATCTGAGTTAGATGACCAGATACGTAAAATTTAACACAGAGCAAGGTGAAACTTACCATCTCCTTTTCAAGTTCACTGCCTTAGCAGTGGTAGGTTGCTGTGTGGGTTTGAAGTAGAGCATTAATCACCTTTTGGGTAACTAATTGCTTTTTTCCGTCTTTAGTATTTTGCCTTTCTGACCTTGGCTAATCTGAGTTGGATTTACTAATGTGATTGTGTAGTTTCCCCATTTTAGGGAAACATTTGCTCTTGTTTAAATATCTCAGCTGTGTTCCTGTTCTTTCCTCCACCTAAATATTTTCTAAGAAGTGTAACTTCACCATTGGAATGAAGCGTTAGTTAACTCTCTCATCCTTCCAAAGGCTTTTCAATTTCTCTGACTCCTTGTAATCCATAAGTACCCCTTTGCAGTGCATCCACATAAGATATAGTTCTGAACTCTGGAGTACTGTTTGTGACTCACTTTACAGCCATATAGCTCTGTATCAGGTGAACTTGAAATGGTACCATTTAATAATTTCTAAGCCATTTTGGGGGTTTGATGGTGGTGGAAGGAAGTACAGTAACTTTATACACGCTAAACATGACCACCCTGAACGCGCCAACAATTATAAAAAGCAATAATCAAATAATAATACCCATATTTGGTGTGTGTGTGTGTGTGTGTGTGTGTGTGTGTGTGTGTGTGTATGCTGATGCCTAGGCATTGTTTTAGCAGAAGAGAAGTGTTTCATTTCTGGCTGCATTTTCTCCCAGTAGCCAGAGTGAACGTGAACAAATGTGGGAGTACAACTTAAGTTTCAGGATGATATGTTCATGGTTTTATCCTGTTTTAACTTTTTAAAATGAGTCGCACTCAGTATTGTGAAAAAATCAAGTTTCTCTGATGAACTCATTCTAAGGATATTTCTTGGGGATATGGGGGCATGTATGTTGCTACTACCTCCCAAATGGTGCTCTGAAGATCTGGGACCCTTTTTGGCATTTCCTGGACAGCTGAACATGAAGTTCATTTCAGTCTGCTGCTTGTGCCCCGAGAGTTTGGCCAGGCAACCATGTTGGTTGTCAAGGGCCTCCGAGACCAGAATTTACAGTTCCCAGGGATGAAGCTGGAGATGGTTGGGGGACTTTGTGATGTCAGTGATCAAACCAAGTTTGCTTTCATGCAGGCTTGCACCTTAATCCATGTACTGTACCCTAAAGCCTATTCTAAGAATCCTTAGATTTAATTATATGATTTAAATCATAGTTTTAATTATTCAAAGTACCCTTCCCCCCACAAACTTCTGAAAGTCTTATATACTGATTGGAAAAGCTAGAACATATTGAAAATTATATGAAAGAAAAAAAAGATCTATAAATCACCTAGATAATTGCTGTTAATTGAACTTTTATTTCTAACAAGTCTTCCATATTTTTGCACTTTGTAACTTTAAAGTGTTTAAAGAGAGACGCCTGCAGAAAAGTAGCTCTGAGACTCAGTCTTTCTCTCTTCACCGCTAACACTGCAGTGATCTTGTCCCAAACCCAGCAACATGAAGAAACAACGCAAATCCCCACCACATAGGGAGGACAACAAAAAGAATGCAGAAGAATCTGTCAATACTGTTCACCTAAGGGACCTCTCAGACAAAGAATTCAGATATGAAGTCATGAATATGTTCAATCAACTCAACCAGACAGTTAGACCGATATCCATTAACATGACAGAAAAAAATGACAAATTACACTAGGAAATGAGAGCAGAAATGTCACGAATAAAAGATTCCGTAGATGAAGTGAAAAACTCAGTCTCTTCTCTCAACAATAGAATGACCGCAGATGAAGAGAGAATCAGTGAGCTGGAAGATCAGCTGCACCAAGCCAACAGGCAACAAAACACAGTGGCAAGGCACCTCAAGTTAGCTCTACAGAGAATCAGTGTCCTAGGAGATGATTCCAAGAGGAACAACATTAGAAACATTGGACTACCAGAAGCTCAGGGAAACAATCCCAATGTAAAAAACACGGTGAAACAAATCATTGCTGAAGTATTCCCAGAGCTCCACAATGCAGCCATTCAGGTTCAAGGAGCCCGAAGGGTACCAGATAAAAGAGACCCTAACAAAAACACTCCAAAACATATCATAGTTAGAATGATTGATGTTCCTGAAAGAGATACAATACTGCAAACAGCAAAGTAAAAGAAGAATATCACATACAAAGAGAACCCCTTAGATTCACAGCAGATCCATCAGAGGAGACCCTCCAAGCCCTAAGGCAGTGGCAAGATATAGTGAAAAAAAACCTCACTGAAATGAATGCTTCACCAAGAATACTCTATACGGCCAAACTCTGACTCAAAATTCAAGGAGTGGTACAGTATTTTCTTGACAAACAGCAGCTCAGGAACTTCATAGGCTCAAAACCAAACCTAAAATAATGGCTAAAGGGGCTACTATAAGACAAGACAAACCCTACAACCACAACACACCCTTACAGAAAGGTGACACAAAAGTCCATAACAATGATCTCTCTCAATGTCAACAGTCTAAATTCACCACTTAAGAGACACAGAGTGGCAAAATGGATTCAGAGACAAAACCCAACATTCTGCTGCCTATAAGAAACTCATCTCCACAGCCAGAGCAAACACAGACTCAATGTCAAAGGATGGAAAACAATCCTGCAAGCAAACAGCTACCTCAGATAAGCTGGGGTGGCCATACTAGTATCCGATAGCATTAATTTTGCGTTGAAAAAGATTAGAAGAGACAACGGAGGCTATTTTCTCTTCATCAAGGGACAAGGACAACAGGAAGAAATCACGCTCTTCAATGCATATGCACCTAATGAGGGAACAGCTAAATATTTTAAACAAGTGCTAACAGATTTTAAGGAGGACATTTCTAGCAACACAATAGTAGCTGGAGATTTCAACATCATCTTTTCAGCTCTGGATAGATCAACAAGAACAAAACTCAGCAAGGAAACGTTGGCTTTGAAAGAAGAAATAGAAGAGAGAGGGCGTATAGACCTGCACAGGGCTTTCTACCCGAAAAAGAAAGAATACAAATTTTTCTCCAGTGCGCATGGAACATTTTCAAAATAGACCATGTCCTAGGCCACAAAACATACCTAAATAGAATTAGGAAGATAGAAATAGTATCAAAAATCTTTTCAGACCACGATGCACTGAGAATAGGAGTGAATCACACACAGATAAGGAGAACCAAATCAAACACCCAGAAACTAAAAAACGCAATGCTTCAAAACGAGTGGATCAGGAGGGAAGTCAAGGATGAAATCAAAAGATACTTGGAAACAAATGAGAATGAAGACACGAGCTACCAAAACTTATGGGATGCAGCAAAAACCATTTGAAGGGGAAAATTTATAGCTTTGTAAGCATATCTCAGGACAGAAGAAAAGATGCACATAAACAACCTGACTTCACAGCTCAAGATCTTAGAAAAGGTTCAACAGAAGTAGCGCAAATTGTGCAGAAGGAAAGAGACTATAAAACTTGGAGCAGAAATCAACGGCGTGGAATCCAAAAAAAAAAAAAACCAATTAGAAAGATCAATAAAACCAAGAGCTGGTTATTCAAGAAAATAAGTAAGATAGAAAAACCACTAGCTACACTCACAAAGAAACAGAGAGAGAACCCTAATAAATTGAATCAGAAATAAGAATGCGGATATCACAACAGAAACCAAAGAAATTCAAAAGATCATCAGAGACTACTTTGAAAGTCTGTATGCCACGAAACAAGAGAACCTAGAAGAAATGTATATATTCCTGGATTCCTATTATCCCCCAAGACTGAATCAAGAAGATATGGTGTACCAGAATAGACCTACTCACATAACGAAATAGGAAACTGTAATCAAAAGTCTTCCCAAAAACAAAAGCCCAGGTCCAGATGGATTCACTAGCCAATTTTTCCAAACATTTAAAGAGGAACTATTGTAGGTTCTTCTCAAGATTTCCCAGGAAATTGAAAAAACAGAAACTCTCCCAAACAGTTTCTATGAAGCCCATATCTCTCTAATACCAAAAGGAAACAAAGAGACCACAAGAAAAAAAACTCAGGCCGATATTCCTGATGAACATGGATACGAAGATACTCAACAAAATAGTAGCAAATAGCATTCAAGAACTCATCAAAAAGATCATACACCATGACCAAGTGGGATTCATCCCAGGGATGCAAGGATGATTCAACGTTCGGAAATCCGTCAACATAATCCATCATATCAATAAAAGAAAAGATGAAAATCATATGATCATATCAATAGATGCAGAGAAAGCATTTGACAAGATCCAGCAACCGTTTATGAGGAAAACCCTCACCAAAATGGGGATAGCGGGGACTTTACTTAATATAGTTAATGCCATCTACCACAAACCTACAGGAAACATCATCCTCAATGGGGAAAAACAGAGAACCTTCCCCCTAAGATCAGGGACGAGACAAAGATGCCCACTCTCTCCACTACTGTTCAATATAGTACTGGAACTACTTGAAATATCAATTAATCAAGAAAAAGATATTAAGGGCATCCAGGTAGGGAAGGAAGAAATCAAGCTCTCACTATTCACAGCTGATATGATAATATACTTAGAGAATCCTAACACCTCTACCAAGAAACTCCTTGAAACAATAGACTTGTATAGTAAAGTTGGAGGCTATAAAGTCAATACACAAAATTTTATGCTTTCCTATACGCAAATAGTGAAAGAGAAGAAAGTGACATAAAGAAAACAATCCCATTCACAATTGTACCCCAGAAAATCAAGTACCTAGGAATCAGGTTAACTAGGGAAGTAAAGGACCTGTACAAAGAAAACTACAAAATGCTTCTTCAGGAAATAAAAGAGGGCATGAGGAAATGGAAAAATATCCCCTGCTCCTCTTTACAATAGCCAGAAACTGGAAGAAACCTGAGTGCCCAAGAACAGATGACTGGTTAAAGAAACTTTGGTACATCTACACAATAGAGTACTATGTAGCTGATAGAAAAGATGAAGTCATGAAATTTACATACGTGGTACAACATGGAAAGTATCATGCTAAGCGAAATGAGTCAGAAAGAGAGGGATAGACATAGAAAGATTGCATTCATCTGGGGGATATAAAGTAACAAAATATGAGATTAATACCCATGAATAGCTGAGATCAGCACCAGGAGGATTACTCCATAGCTTAGAGGCCAGCCAGGTATTCTAGGGCAAAGGGCAATTCAGATAGAGAAGGGAGCACCAAATAAAGGGTGTTTGGAGGATCCTCCCAGGAGGGGAGATGCATGTTGAAAGTAGACTATGGACTGAACATGTTTGCCACTCAATGCCTCTTCTGCAGACCACAACACCCAAAAGGAGAGAGAGAAATAAAGGGAATGCCCTGCTAAAGAGGCAGTGTGGGATGGGGGGGATGGGGGTGGGAGGGATATTATCCATGGTGGTGGAAAATGGGCACTGGTGGAGGGATGTGTATTTGATCATTGTGTAATCGAAACCCAAGCACAAAAGTTTGTAAATCTACAACTGTACCTCATGGCGTTTCACTAATAAAAATTAAAAAAAAATCCCCTGCTCATGGATGGGGAGAATTAACATTGTCAAAATGGCAATATTTACCAAAGGACTGTAAAAATTCAATGCGATCCCTATAAGGATATCCATGACATTCTTCCAAAAAATGGAGGAAACAATCCTGATATTTATATGGAACAATAAGGCCCCATGAATAGCTAAAGCATTTCTTGGGAAAAACAAAATGGGAGGAATCGACATCCCTAACTTCAAACTCTACTACAAAGCTGTAATAATTAAGACAGCATGGTACTGGAACAAAGGCAGAGCTGTAGACCAATGGAACAAAGTTGAATAGACTGACATCTTCCCCTGTGTAAACACACAAAAAATAATAAGGCCAGCAGTCAGACCGTTTCCCCACTCCTGGCAGGTCGATGGCGATTGTCAGGCGAAGGAAGGAAACGAGGGCCAGGCTGGGTGGTCTTAGCAGCGATTTATTACATGGAAGAGATGTATGTCATGGAGGCCCCAGGATCTCTCAAGCACGTGCGCCTTTGTTCTCTCAGCCCCATCTGTCCTCAGCCCCATCTTCCCAGGTTCTCTGATGCAGTGTCCCCCAGAGAGCCCTGAAATCTCCCTTATATAGATCATAGTACCTCTAAAGTGCACAATATAGTGATGTCATCAAAAGGAGTTACAGAAAGAATATTGAGGTAGCAAAACGTACATTGTTTCTTTACATCTGCAGGCCAGTAAACCTGGCCTCACCTTTTACAGGCTACATGCACTGGTATTAGCACATCAAAGAGGAGTCTGCTAGAGCTTAGAATCTACATCTCCAAAATCAGCCAGCCTGCAGCCAGGCATCTAAATCCCAAAGATTAGGCCTAGCTTAGCACCTGGGATCTGCATACCTAAGGCCAGCTAGGTTCCTGTGAGATAAGAGAAACTGCCTCAATATACTGAAATCATTTACTGAAGGCAGTTTGAAGGGGAGAAAGTTCAGTCTCATCCAAAGCTAGTCAGAACACAAAGGAAAGCTGCTTCTAGGGAAGATTCTCATTTAGCAGATCAACTCCCCTAGAACAGATTTCCCTGGATGTGTTTCTCCTCTCCTTGTCCGACCAACATATAAGCATACATGATATAAATCATTTTGTACGGACACAGTAAGAAATACTTTGAGCATATAGAATTGCTCTCCTAGGACCATCTCAGTCTCAGACTGCAGTGCTCAGGCCAGGTAGCTATCCTATTCCTAGCAGCAGGGTCCTAGTCTCGTCGTTACTTTTGGATCATGATAGCATTTGCCTATGATCAAACTCTTACGTTATAGTTAAGAATCGTGGCACCTTGGCCTGGCCCATCTTGATGCCAGGGTAGCACATAACTTACCGGCTTGCCCTTGGTTCCATCCAGTCCCACGTCGGGACCCTGCCCTTGGAGTGCTAGGAAGTGAGGGCAACTGAGGCTTAAGTTGAGAAGGCAGATGCCCAGGAGTGAATAATATTCAAGGCCAATTAACTCCTAAGTTACAAAGCATAATATTAATGGTCTTCCTGTATCTATACAAAAAGGACATTATATTAAAGTAAACTATTCAAAAGCCATAAGGAGAGGAGAAAGGTAATATTAACTTACGGTACAAGTTCAGTGTCCTAGAAGGATGAGACCTTAAAAAGTGCTTGGGGGAGAGAGCATAGAAGTGATTACAGACAGATAAAATAATGGGAGTGACTCAGGAGCACTGTGATGGGTGCAACCTGATAAACCTAATCTCCTTGTACTCCAACATTCCCCCAAGCATATTATGATCTAATTTTTAATAAGGGGACAAGGAATGTGAAGTGGAGCAAGGAAAGCCTCTAAAACAAATTGTGCTGGCAAAACTGGATGGCTACATGCAAAACAGTGGGCTCAGAACTCTACCTAACGCCATGCACAAAAATAAGATCAAAATGGATTAATGACCTCAATATCAGACCGGAATCAATAAAGTTCATTGAAGACAAAGTTGGCAAAACCCTCCATTATATGGAAGCTAATGGTATCTTCAAAGATGTCACACCACTGGCCAAGCAAGTGAAAACAGAGATAGACAAATGGGACTGTCTTAAACTAAGAAGCTTCTGCACCTCAAAAAAAAAAAAAACAGTGACCAAAATAAAAAGACAGTCTACAGAATGGGAAAGGATATTTGCCAAATACACATCCTTCAAGGGTTTGATATCAAGAATATACAAGGTACTGATTGAACAACACAAGAAAAAAACACACAACCCCTTCAAAAACTGGGGCGAGGAAATGAACAGAAACTTTCTCAAACAAGAAATCTGAATGGCTAAAAGGCACATGAGAAAATGCTCTACATCATTAATCATCAGGGAGATGCAGATCAAAACCACAATGAGATATCATTTCACACCACAGAGACTGGCCCACATCTAAAAGAACAAAAGCAACTGATGTTGGCTCAGATGCGTCTAGAAAGGGACCATCCTTCATTGTTGGTGGGAATGCTGAATGGTTCATCCCTTTTGGAAAACTGTATGGACGATTCTCCAGAAATTAGATTGAGCTCCCATTTGACCCAGCAATACCATTCCTGGGCATATATCCCAGAGAGGACAAAAGTATAGTCGAAGTGATGTCTGCACTTGTTTGTTCATTCCAGCTACTGTTTACATTACTAGAATCTGGAAAAAAAAAACCTGAGTGCTGGAGAATATGACTGGTTAAAGATACTTTGGTACATCTACATATGGGAGTACTATGTAGATTTTAGAAAAGATGAAGTCATGAAATTTACAGGAGAGTAAAACACAAGAATAGCCGAGATTGGTACCAGGAGGTTCACTCCATGGCTTGGAGGCCAGCCGCACACGCTAGAGGAAAAGGCAGCTCAGATATAGAAGGGAGCACCAAGTAAAGGGTGTTGGGAGGATCCTCCCAGGATGGGAGATGCATGCTGAAAAGAGATTATAGACCCAATATGATTTCCACTCAATGCCTCTTTTGTTGCAAACCACAGCACCCAAAGGAGAGATAGAACAAAAGGGAATGCCCTGCCAGAGGCTGGGTGGGATGGGGGTGGTGGGTGAGAGGAATACTGGGATCAGTGATGGTGGAAAATGAGCACTGGTAGAGGGATGGGTACTCGAACATTGTATAACTGAAACCCAAGTACAAAAGTTTGTAAGTCTACAATTGTACCTCATGGTGTTTCACTAACAAATTTTTTAAAAATTAAATAAAAAAGGTATTCCAACCTTACCTTCCCAATAAAAATACCAAATGCGCTGAAAGAACACGATGACCTCAGTACATGTATTGCAAACCATAGTGCACAAAAGGAGAGGGAGAGAGAGAAGAAAAGTGTCTGCCATAGAGGGAGACTGGAGGGCTGGAGGGGGTATATATTGGCAGATAGTGGGAGGAAAACAGGGCACATTGGCGGTGGAAATGTAAAATGGTAGAGGGATGGGTGTTATATCATTGTATGACTAAAATCCAATCATGAACAGCTTTGTAATGTCTGTCTCACTAATATTAAACAAAAAACTGAAAAAGAGAAATGAAGAAAATGAGACATTATGGGGGGGGAATGTGTTGATATGGGTTAGAATTTTCTATGTATGAAACATTGTTGTTGAAAATTATTGTAAAATTATCAAACAGTGGCTAAAATAAAATTTAACACTAAATATTTAAAAAAAATTTTAATATTGAATTTGCTGTCTGAAATAATTGGCCATTTTACAACATGCCAACTTAACTATACCTAGTATTATTCCTTGTATTGAATTCCACTTTATCTAGTTCATTTTTTTTAGGGAGGTGGTGTTGGGTCCACTCCCACCTTGCTTAGGTGGTGCTCCTAGCTCTGTGCTTGGGAGCAATCTGCAGGGAGCATATGTGGTGCCTGGGAATCAACTGTAGCTGGTGACATGCCAGGGAAATGTCTAAACCCTCGTGTGACATTCCAGCCTGCCTTCAGGGATTTGAAACACAGTGTTTGCTTTTTCTACGTCCAAGTGCAGAGCTGTTCAGTCTTTATGGTGCTGGGGACCACCAGGCCACCCAGAGAGTGCTCTACTGCTCTTGGGGCCTCCAGCATCTCACCTTGAGGTGGCCAGGGGACTCTTAATTCTATTTAGCTCCCAGTGTTGAGGGAGGGGCGAAGTAGTGCCCACATGAAAGTCAGGTTCAGCACCTGCGAAATTTGTACCACTGACCAAAGAACTGGCATTGATTAAGAACCTAAGAAATAAGGGTCGTGCTAATCCAGTCAACACCTATTGAAAATTAGGGTACGAAATAAATAAGGCCTCTAATAAAAAATTTTCTGTCCAGTCCCAGTCCTCAGGAGCAGTGGCCACCAGCTCTGTGCTAGCAGCAGGGCTAATGCAACAGCCAAAGTCAGTGTCAGCTCACTGCACAGAGGTAACAGACTTCGACCTCTGGTCAACACGGCATTCCTCGGCTTCGGCACTGCTGGCCAGATAGTTCCCAGGATGTGACTGGGGTAGCGCTAGATCTTTTCGGTCCCTGGAAATCCTCAGGAGTAGCTTTCTCAATCTGAGTGGTGAGTCTGCTGGTTTCCTTGAAGTAAACCTACTAAGACACACTCACACACTTGATGAATGCAAGCTCTAAATATGACAAAAGGGGGAATTACTGAAACATTGTTTTCTCTTCACCTCTACTAGTAATTCATGAAATAATTCACAAAGTAATGGGTTACCTTTACTTCTGATAAATAGTGCCACTTATTTGCATCAATACATTAAGAAATACACAAATTCCTTTCATCTAAAACTTAGTTTCTTTGGACTCAGCGTAAAAGTTTAGAGCAGGGTGATTTTTTCTGGGGACATCCAGTCATATTCCCATACAAGAGACCTTCAGGACCGTTTAACTTAAGCTTTTCCTGTCCCTTACATTCTTGTCACTTGTTTCCTTTGGGTCAGAATCTGTTCCATGATTGTGCTCTTGACGAATTATATTACTTCGGCAGACAAGTGTTCAGAAGACAAGAGTTCTCATGACAGACAACGAAGCATTAGTAGAGGGAGAATCAACTATTAGTTATCTGGGTATAAAAATAACTGAGTTACTTGGGAAGAAAAATATCTCCACTTTCATCAGCCACTGCCAGATCGAAAGGCTGCTTCTCCCGAAAAGAGCATAAGTTGAGACCCCCATAACCATGCCACTGGACTCCGCACCAGGCTGTTTCACACAGAGCACTTCAGAGGGGGGCAGGTGAGAGCCCTCCCCGCCCCAAAAGACCCAGCTCTGACAGCCAAAATCTCCACAACCCTACCACCCTACTGCCACGACGCTGTGGGGTCATTCCCCACGTGCTCAAGCTGAGTCTCACACATGACTGAACATATTCCTGGAAACAGCATAAAACACCCCCTGCCCAGTCTCCATAATTACCACACCACATTTGATGGGGTTCAGATAGTAGCAACAAATCATCAAGGGAAATATATATGCATATATATATTTCTTCACAGTTTCCTATATGAATAATGTTTGTAAGCATTTTCAGCAGTACTACGTAACAGACAATATGAAATATATTATTTCTGTTGTGTTTGGGACAGGGATTAGGGCATGGAATGGAAATATCCTTAATTTGGTGGTGGTAAGATGTAATGGTGGTGGGATGGGTGTTTGAATATTCACGATCACGATCATCCTGTTGTTCATAGATTGCCTCGAGCAGGCACCAGTAACTTTTCCTTTGTCCTAGCCCTGAGATGGGAAAAAGTGCCACATTCAAGACCCTTTCAGGTTTAGGGGAATGAGACCCCTCATTCTTACTGGTATTTGGCATATTGGGTATGCCACCTTGAGTTTGCCATTTTGAATATTAAATGTAATCAAATATTGTGAACTAACATATAAAATAAAAAAAATCTCCACTTTCTTACTGAACACATTTAGCAAGGGCTAAATTATGTACCATTGTATTTCTAACATAAAAAGCTCTGCTTTAGTTTTTTAATTTTTTATCTGTTTAAACTGTTTTATCAAGTATAAAACTACAAGTACCATAAGAATGATCTTTGCAGATATTTGTAAGAATCTCTTTTGGCTCTGTAAAAATACTTGCCGTTGCTAAGGTTTCTTGTGCTCTACACTACATAGATGTTCTACACTAGAACTTTGTAGAAAAAAATTTATTTCTTGTGGGTGAGTAGGCCATCTAATGTCGAAGACAGGGTAGCAGAATGCTTGCCACAGGACAATGTTGTGTCCCCTTCTACTCATGCAGTGCAACTCCTTCCACATGAGCGCATGCAATGCTGTTATGAAATAACATGAAAACCTGGTCATGTTATGACCAGGAACTTTAAGGTCTCTCATGCCATTTACCATATATTTGCAACACAGTTCTAATAGTAAAATAGTAAAGGTATTTAGAAACCTGCTTTAAAAACCACCTTTTCTCAATTTCTAACACTTGCGCAGACAAGAGAACATTGTGGTAAAGCAAAAGAGACAAAACCAGGTTTCCAATGTGACAAATCTTAAATCTGAAACACAGGTACAATAAATTTTGTAAAGGATCAACGATTTTACTTACAATTAAATATCTTATGATACAGAGTAAACTAGGCAGAAAGTCTGCTCTGTATTGCAAATTAACCGGGATACACTCGCCAGCCTTCAAAATTTAATTTCTAGGAAGACAAGTGTTAAAGGGTTTAATAAAGCATTCACTTAGATGATTATGAACAAGCAAGACTTTTGGGCCGGACCTATAGTACAGCAGCAGGACATTTGCCTTGATTGTGGCTGCCCCGGGTTGGATTTTGGCATCCCATATGGTCCCCTGAGCAATGCCAGGAGTAATTCCTGAGTGCAGAGTCAGGAGTAACCCTGAGCAATGCCAGGTGACCCAAAAAGCTAGGAAAAACAAAACCAAAAACACATAAAAAAAAAAAACCACAAAGGAAAACAAAATAAAAAACCAAGACTAGTTTTGGACATGGTAACAAAGCTGACACATAATAAAATCATCTTCATATATTGCACTTTTAGGTACTTTGCAAAATAATTAGCAATATCATTTAACACTGATTATAATAGTTTCCCACAGTTCTTGCTCAATTATTTTTAAAAAATTTATATTTATAAAGTTGTTCGCAATACTTTATTACATACATTCAATATTTCAACACCAATCCCACCACCATTACAACTTCCCACCATCATTATTTCGAATTTTCCTACCCCTACCCAAGCCTGCCCCAAAGGCAGAGGCTAAATAATTGATTTTGTATTGCTTATTATACATAATAGACTTAAAATTATCCAAAAAGACTTCCTTAGAGGAAAGTGTGTGAAATTTGTTGTATCTCACCAGCAGCCATTAAGCCCCTGTGTAGGAAATCACTAACATGTTGTTACAGGTTGATCCCTGTATATATATATATATATATATATATATATATATATATATATACACACACACACACACACACACACACACAGATCAGTTGCCTTCTACCTTACATCCCATCAAATGTAAATTTCTGACTTCTTTATTTATTGGGACGATAACTGATGCTCCTTGGCTCAGTGTTCGGGTAACTCCCAGCACTGTTTGGGGAACCATGTGTTGCTAAGGACAGAACCGAGGGCTCACATATGTAAAACATCCACAACAGTCCTCTGAGCCATCTCCCTGATGTTCCTTCCTTATATTTATTGGAGGTGACTTGCACTAAATTTTGAGAATGGGGCAAGGTTTAGGTAAGCTTCCCAGTTTAGTGGGGTTTTTTTAGTATTAGAAATGATGCTTTCTGAAATGCTCTCATTCTTTTTCTTCATATAGTTTGTTGTGGGCCTTCTCTTTGTCTTTATTCCCCCCATCCTTTTCAATTTTTTTTTATCCTTAGCACTTTTACTTTTGGGCTCTGGTCTGGGAAGGGATCTTTGGTAGATCACTTTTGACTGTTCATGAGCTGGACTTGACCAACTCTTTCGAGTCTTTCCAATCCTGCCTATTTCTTATGTCATCATGAGATGGGTACACTTGTTCCAGTGCCAATAACTATTCTCTAATTTGCTGGTTGTATTTTTCATTAAAGTTCCTTTTTTGAAGGGGTGGCAGACCCTATCAGATGCAGCTTTTTATTCTCTCTGGCTTCTCCTTTATTGAGCCCTCTATTTACATGCAGGTTTTGTGGCCATTCGTGATTTGCTAGTATTCATTTGTAGTTTGTGGTTCCTTTTGTTATGAACTTTGGCCCGTTTCCTTATTTTTCTAGTTCCTTTAGATAGAATAAATGCTTTTCTTTAAATGCACAAAGAAATTAAACTACAAAAGGCAAAATAACTTTGTGAAAGATATAGGTAGGGCTGGTGATAGCCAGTTTCTTTATGGGGACCGTCCCGGGCATTGCCCAAGTACCTATTGGTAATCAAGCCCTGTGCTGGAGGTACCTGTTGGCCCTGCAGTGTGTGGTGTCAGGAGGTGTTGGGAATGAGCCCAGGCCTCCCACATGCAAGGCATGTTCTCTACTACTGGATCCATTTCTCCAACGCAAGAACTCATTTTTGTATTTTACCTGTTAGTCAACATTTTTTTTGACAGTGGTTGGGGTGGTATTTGGGTTTTGGGATCATATCGAGTAGTGCTTAAGATTTACTACTATGATTTTTAAATTCAATCACCATGAGATACAAAGTTACAAAGCGGTTCATGATCCAGTTTCAGTCATACAATGTTCTGACCCCCATCCCTCCACCAGTGTAGATTTCCCACCACCAGTGTCCCCCAGTTTTTTTACCACACCATCAACTCCCAGCCTATTGTAGACAGTCTATTGTAGACAGTCTCTCTCTCTCTCTCTCTCTCTCTCTCTCTCTCTCTCTCTCTCTCTCTCTCTCTCTCTCTCTCTCTCACACGCACACACACATTATGGTTTGCAATATAAATATTGAGAGGTTATAGTATTTGTTCCTTTTCCTACTTTTAGCACTCAGTTCTTATCCGAGTACTCATTTACAACTATCGTTGTCATAGTGGATCCTCCTCTATCTCAACTCTAGGTACTTTCCTCAAGGGATCACTCCTGGCAGTGCTCACGATGTTGTGCTTCCATATATGGTGTTAGGGATCAAACTGGGGTTGGTTGTGTTCAATGCAAATGCCCTATCTACTTTTTTTAATATGCCTGACCGGCCCCTCAACTTCTTAATTAATTATTTTTTGAGAGAAGCTGGGATTGCCAAGGATAGAACTCAGTACATCATACATTGCAAGTATGTATATCATGCATATATACTCATGTATATCACTGAGTAACAAGTAGGCTGGTAGTACAATATGAGGACCTGAGATAATTCAGCCCTGTTTTGGGGACCATGTGGTATCGGGGATCGAACTGTGGTTGGGCACATATAAGGCATGCACCTTAACATCTACTGTCCATCTGTCCCCCATCTAATCTTTTAAATTGCAATAAAATACAGCTTTAAAAACTTGCAGAATATACCTATTTCTTATATAGTAATTAAAAAATACAAATTAGTCAAATTCATATCACCCATAGTTTCAGGAATCACATATATACCACTGATACCTATTTATATCTCTATCTATCTATCTATCTATCTATCTATTTCTCTTCTTGCACATTTCTTCCCAGCTAACTGATTTCCAGACATCTTGGAAAATTTTAATTATCAATAACAAAGTATATTTTGAAAAAGTTGGAAGACTGACCAAAAGTTTAAACACTTCTATTCATGCCAGTAGTCAAAGGTAAGACTTCCGGGTCTTCTCTTAGTTGAGGGATGTTTTTGGTTTCAGGGAACCAGGGGAAGAAACGTAAATGAATTTTGGGTAAGTGGATATCAGGTTGACTATACGGATTCTCCTGGTAAGAAAAGCAGAGAAGTCCTGGAACTGAAGGAAGCATTCAGGGAACTAGGACTAGACCCAGACTCTGCACCTTTTTGTGAACTCAGTCCACAGTAATGTGTTTATTTTCTTCTTAAACTGAGTAAATCTTTCTTTCCTAGTGACTCAAATCTTTTCTTCCTGATATTTCTGCTTACCTTTCTAGGTTCCCTATTAGAGAGCCTGGCAAGCTACCGAGATTATCCTGACCACATCCGCGAGGTGTATTTGATAAGCCAAAAACAGTAACAATAAGTCTCACAATGGAGACATTACTGGCGCCCGCTTGAGAAAATTCTCTGCTTGGGAGGACAGTGCTACAATGCTGTAGTATATCAGTAACATGTTCTTACAGGTTGAGCATTGTGTGCTTATATATATATATATAATTATTTTTTTATGAATATCGATTGCCTTCTACCTGAAATTCATCAAATATGGTGTGCTACTATTGGTATATCAGTGGCATACAGTATGAAATGTCCAGGAATTCTAAAATTTTAAATATGGCACTAGAGCTGAAGTTAAATTTTTAACTGGATGGTGGTTTGCAGTTCGGAAGCATCTCTGTATCATGTTGGCTCTCTTCCAAAATTTATTTGTGAGTCTCTGGATCCTGGTCATTAATGAGCTAAAAAGGTCACTACTTTTTTTCTGTTTTAATTAGCAAACAATGAATTCCTGAGCTGGAGACTTCCTCCAGTCAGAAGGGGAGAGAAGTACAGAACGGAGCTACTTCTAAATTTACTCAATAACACTAAAATTTAAACAACAAGAAAATCTCAAAAAGAAACTATTCCTAAGTGTGGTCAATTTTGGTGTATACATTTGCCTTTCAACTAAGTAAAACTGACTGAAATTAGTTAACACATAACTATATTTTATAGCTATATAATTCTAAACTCTCCCCCAAAAGGCAATGCCTCCCATGAAACTCCAAGCAGGTCTGAATTTATAAATAGCAAATTTCATGGATTGTGCTAGAAAATCTTCTCAGACTCTCACCCCCTTTTATTTTCTTCCAATTCAAATTTTTCTTCAGAGTTTAGTTCTGGAAGCCCTGTTTTCCAAAAGTTACCACAAAATAATAACTACTTATTTATTTCAACACAGAAGTCCTCAGAGTATATATTTTTCTCCATTAGAACACTAAACATCAAAGTTGAGTCTTAATCCAGTAAAACTGGAATCATTAAAGTTTAAGTTGCCAAAAACCTGACGTGATTCTAAATATTTTAAACATTTTGGTCTACTTTCCTTTCTTCAATCTAAATTAGAAGCTACTGATACTCATGTCTTCACAGGCTGAGCTTTATTAATGATGCAGCTTTCCTTGAGGGCTTCTACTGCTTTCAATCTCGCTCTAACTTTAAAGCCTTTTACAAACAGACAGTTGGACAAACTGACTGCAAACATGTGCAAACTAACATGCACACACATGCATACTCACAGTCCATTGAATGAGTTTGCTATTTCTCTGATCCCTCCTCCCCCCCATCCCCAAATGGCCAGAGGACTTCAGGGTAGACCAAGAAAGACAGGGTGTTCCCCAGGGCAAATGGAGCCCTATTGGCCTACTGAGATCATCTAGTGTCCCTTCAGACACCCTCCACCTACAAATGCCCCTCTGCCCTGTCTGTCTCTTAGAGAAACAGTTCAGAAAAGAGCTCTCTTGGCATCAAATTGGCAAAGAGAAATTATGAATAAGTGACTACCACTACAGTGGTACATAAGCATTCTCAGCTTTTCTAGTTCTGAGAGAGGCATTTTCTCAGCAAACAAGGAGACTCCAGGTGGCTGTCTTTCTGCAGCTTAAGTGCAAAGGCGGAGGTGCTGCAGCCTGCTGAAAAGGAAGGAGGGCGGTGGGCACCACCGACACCATGGAGGCAGGGAGAGGGTGGGAAGGGGTGTATACCAGGGATATTGGTGCTGGGAAATGTGCACTCGTGGAGAGATGGGTGTTTGATCATTGTGTGATTGTAATCCAAACATGAAAGCTTGTACCTTTCTCATGGTCATTCACTAAAATTTAAAGAAAAAAGGCACCTCTCTCTTCAGAGAGAGAAAGCCAAAAAGTAGTTCTCTTATCTCATGTCTCAGATTAGCTCATTTTTACCCTATTTCTTGGGTCTGTATCAGTCTTTTAAACAAAACAAACTCAAAAGCTCACAAGCTCAAGTGTTGGAATCTTCTGTTTTAGCCCTTTATGTCCATATATTTTGAGAATAAGAAGTGTAAAGTAAGAATTTCTCAATGTTCCTTGGGCAGGGAGGGCTTTCACCCGCCTCCCTTGGGGCGCCTGAAGTGAAGCAGTCTGGTGCAGAGTCCGGTGGCTTGGCTATGTCAGGCGTCATGTTACTCCCTTCCGGGAGAAAAAGCTGGACCCAAGCCCCGGCAACTGAAAGCCTCCAACCCAACTGCCACCACACTCAAGGCTGATTCCCACATGCTCAGGCCGACTTGTGAATGTATTCCTGGATGAGCGACACATCATAAGACATTCCCTACCTGTTCTCCATAAGTACCACACCACATTTGATGGGGTACAAATAGGAAACAAAATCATAGAGGGAAATATATATATGCATATATACATATTTTCAGATATATAAACGAAAGCTCATATCACTGAACCTCTAATAACATGTTAGTGATATCCTAAAGTATGTTTTAATGACCCCTGATAAAATAGAACAATCTTCACACTGTTTCCTCTTTGGAGACTTTTTTTTTGTAGCATTTTCAGTGGTTTTTCAAAACAGACGATACAAAATATATTATTTCAGTTGTGTTTTGGGCTGGAAAGATAGCACAGCAGGTAGGGCATTTGTCTTGCACACAGCCGGCCCAGTCAAGCAGGGTTCGATTTCTTTGCCCCTCTCAGAGAGGCTGGCAAGCTACGGAGAGTATCTTGCCCACAGGGGTGAGATTGAATATAATATATATTCAATATTCCAGACACAGTAACAATAACTCTCACGATGGAGACGTTACTGGGCCCTCCGCTTGAGCAAATCAATGAACAATGGGAGGACCGTGACCCTGTTTTGGGACAGGGACTGGGGCTTGGGATGGAAACATCCCAAATTGGGTGGTGGAAGGTGTAACGGTGGTAGAATTGGTGTTTGAATATTAAATATAATCATTTATTGTGAACTACCTTACAAAATTTAAAAAAAAATGTTTGTTTTTTGTTTTTTTTTTCTTTTTGGGTCACACCTGGCAATGCTCAGGGATTACTCCTGGCTTATGTACTCAGGAATTACTCCTGACGGTGCTCGGGGGACCATATGGGATGCTGGGAATCGAACCCGGGTAGGCCATGTTGGCTGCGTACAAGGCAAATGCCCTACCTGCTGTGCTATCGCTCCAGGCCCAAACATTTTTAAAAAGGAAAAGAATTTCTCAGTGTTCCGTGTAGGAACCTGTCAGCTAACAAGTTTCAGAGAAATGACTAAAGCAACTTGGATGATGCCAACAGAGAGGAGGAGTTCTGGTTCTCTTGCCACTAAAAAACAAACTGTCAGGGACCCCTTATGCTTTCTTCCAGGGAAGCTATTAACCCCTTGCTTCCTGGGGAATGGAAATCTTGGTAAAATAACGGTGAGTTTCTGAGGATAGGTAAGAAAGACGAGTAACTCCAAAATATTTCCTCCCAGCCGTCTAAGACAGAAAAGTTGCTCACTCCTCCACACGCAGAGTAATATGAAAAGAAAGTCTCAGCTCACCAGATGAAGTGGGGTAACAGGAAAGAGAAAAAGATGGTAAGCAGGGAAATGAATACCAGATCCTTGGGAATTCCCCAAAAGAAAAAGACAAACACTACACATGGGTGACTCATTAACCCTTCCCCACACTGAGTAGGTAGGTGATCAGTGTCTCCCAGGCCCCTGAGTGAGAACCATTGTGAAAGCACTGTTCAGAACAGGCAGCACTCTGTGGTCCGTTTCAGGCCAGTCCTGGCACCTGAGAATCAAACTCCATCCGTAAGGAAAACTCACTCCCCACATTCTGAAAAGGACTCAGAATCCAAACTCTCCCTGGGAGAGGAGCTAATGGCTTTCCTGGAAGTCTGTCCAGGTAAAAAGGTGTTAGGGAAGGTACCTGTTGTCAGTGAATCTCATTGATCCCTAGCCCGCCTGCCCAACTTCTCTTGGAGTCTGTGGGCTGCTAAGGAAGGCTGGTACCCTTAGACACCTTCTATTAGGATCCAGGTCTCCTTTCAGCCACAAAGCCAGGAATTCCAAGTTGTCTTAGTATCATACCAGGGCCTTCAAATGTAACAGTTCGATGAATCCATCACAACAAAACAAACTTTAGGACATTAAGCAATGAGAGTGAATTATTTCATGGCAAAACTGACCGCAACCAGGCAATCTGCTGGAACTGTAGTCAGACAGGGGCACTGAGCACTTAAAATAGGAACATTCCTGAAACCACTCACTGGGGGCAAAGAGAAAAGGAGCAAATAAATTGGGCTTCGCAATTGGTTGTGTTGTGACAATACACTAAGTTACACTGAAGCAGGAGGGGTCTTAGTTGTGGTTCCTGTTGCTGGAAATCTTTGTTATGGACACATTCTTTTAGGTTCCATAGAGACATCTATTAATTGACTAATTGTTTCTGTGACCCTTGCCTACTTCTCCGCCCGGGTAACAGGTGGGTTTGGGTCCTTCTGCTCCATTCTGAACCAAGACTTATTACTGATGACCTATTCTTCTCTGCTAGGTTCCTAGAATGAGCCACTCAGAGTTCCTGCCTCTGGCTGTCTCCTGGTTGCCTTTGCTTAGCTCCCGCTCACATTTCTAACTTTGCTGTCACTATAGCAATACATCATGAGAAGGTATTTCTTAATTCAAGTGGTACAGCAGAAGCAGAGCAAAAGTACAATTTAACCCTTACATATCAAAGCAGCCTGAGACACCAATGGGAACAGGACATCACTGCTCAGACCACCTTGAACCCAGGGTTAAACCCAAAACTCACATGAAGCACTAGTAATAATGAAAAAGTTAAGAAATTTCACCATTCTTTGGACAGGGACAGAAGCCCAGAACACTTCTCAAGTGCATCATAAATTCTGAGACTGACTGACATGACCTAAAGCAACAAAATGCTCTATATAACCACTGAACTACTAAAGCATCACAAGAGTCAATGAACCTACAATAAGACCGAGGGGAGAAACAATAAGTAATTGAACAGAAGAGGTAAAGAATAAAATAGTAGGACTCAGCATTAGAATGGAAGAAGCCAAAATTGAATCAGTGACACACTTGGCGGTGGGTGGGGGGAGTATGATTCTGACAGCAGGTCAACCTGTTCCTTCAGGGCGAGCACATCATCAGCCTACTGGTGTCTTCAATGCTGCTGTGCCTTTGGTCAGACCCCAACAACTTGTGTCCAAGTTTACTAGGAAAGTAAACCGAGAAAAGTTACATATGTGGGAGCCACACAGACAAACCACCGCTGGCTCAGCTATACAGGCTCATTTCTTGGCCTTATTTTAAGAGACTCATAAATTTCGAAAGAGAACAAAAGCCATAGTTAAGGCCGGTGGTGCACTGTGGGAGAGCAGTTGTGCCCTGTATGGCATATGCCAATTTCTCTGGAAAAGATGGAACCAAGGGCCATGATCCAGAGACACAAAAGAGTCTCGAGCAGAGCAGCTCACTGCAGAGATGCCTCCAGAATTCAAGCCAGAACAACTTCATCGACATGCCCAGATTTTCGGGGCGGGGAAGGCATTGTCCCTCCACCTGCCCCCTAAACCCCACCTCCCTGGCGGTTGTCAACTTTCAGAACCCAGATAGAAGTGCAGGTAAGCGGGTTCAGAGACAACAAACTCCTGGCATCAATGGATAGGGGATGGGATGTTGCCTCTCTTCCCCTATCCCCAAGGGATCCTGGATGTCACGCCCAGAAACTGCCTCTGGCTGCTACTTAAGCTCCATAATGGCCATGATCCAGAGACACACAAAAGAATTTCTGAATCGAGCAACTTGCTGCAGAGATTTCTACACATCCTACTTATGTAGAATTTTAGAATTCCAGGAGCATGCTGCCGCTCCTTGACCACGCGACATCTTATTCGAATCATAACAAGCAATACAAAAGAGAGTATAGGGGAGATTGTCTGCCATAGAGGCAGGGGGAGGGGTGGGACGGTAGGGATACTCGGGACATTGGTGGTGGAAGACGTGCATTGGTGGAGGGATGGGTGTTTGATCATTGTATAACTGAAACACAAATAGGGTAGTTTTGTAATTATCTCACAGTGATTCAATAAAAATTTTTTTTAAAGACAGTACACATGTCCTTATCAATAAGCAAGAGATGGAGGACAGAAAGCTAGCAAATCAGGTAGGGTACTTACTTGCACATGACTGATCTGTATGATCTCTTGTTCCCCATGTGGTCTGCTTAGCCAGCCAGGATTCTTCTCTGCATGCAGATCCAGGGTAAGCCCAGAGCACCAGTGGATGTGGCCCGCACACAAATAAAAAAGAGGTCTAGAAAAGGAAATTTTTAAATAAATTATGTAAGCTATTTAACTGACATCAGAAGAGAAAAATCACTGAATTATAGAATTGAGAGAAGGGCAGTAAAGAAACAAATGCAATAGTGTAGTGGGTAAGGTACTTTCTTGCATGAGGCTGACTTAGATCCATTATTCAATATCACCCAGAATCCTCCAACTCCCACCAGGGGTGACCTCTGTGTACAGAGCCAGGAGTAAGCCCTGAGCACTGCTAGTGTAGATCCCCCCAAGGTAAAGGTAAAGGCCCTCCCTTGATCGTCGATTTGCTCGAGCGGGCCCAGTAATGTCTCCATTGGTGACTTTGTTGTTACTGTGTCTGGCATATCGAATACTCTCGGTATCTTGCCGGGCTCTCCGAGAGGGGCGGAGGAATTGAACTCAGGTCGACCATGTTGGCCGCGTGTAAGGCGAACGCCCTACCCGCTGTGCTATCGCTCCAGCCCGTAGACCCCCCAAAAAAAATTAAAATGAAAAAAAATCAGTAAAAAACCTCCCCAAGCAAAAGTACAGATCCAAAATGGATTCAATAACACTCAGCCAATCCAAATTAGATCCTCAGCACTCCTATGTTTTCCCAAGACCTGTGGGTGTCACTCACGATCACTGAGGCAGCAGTAAGACCTGAGCTCCTATGGGAGTGATGCAAAAAAAACAATAACCGAAAAATCAAACTAATATTCACAACAAATGTAAAAAATTACGTGAGTATTATTAGTCATTTTACAAAGGAAAATAAAAGGACTCTGGAAATGGGAAAACACTACATGTTTGTGGATATAAAAAATTAACATTTCCCAAATGATAATACCCAAATTATACATATTTCATGCAGTTGTTCAAGATTCTGATGACATTCATCAACAATTTAGAAAAATTTTTAGTGAAATTAACACAGAATCATAAAACTCCCTGAGAACTAAAAGCAATTGCAAGAAAAAGGAGGGAAGGAATGCATTTCCTGACTTAATATTGTGCTATAGTAAATTTTCCCATTATAAGGATGTATAGTTGTCAGTGAGACCCCAGAAATACTCAAAGGGGGCATGGGTGAAAATTAGTTAACTGGAGGTGGTGGTGGTGGTGGGCATAGCATGAGAGTATAGGGTTAACCAATAAGATAGGGAGATATAGGAAGAATCAAGATTGGAAGGGGGGCACATTAAAGGAATGGTCAAAAACAATGTTGCAAAACATAGTATTCAAAATTATGATCTATTCAAAGAAAAGCAAACTCTCAGGACCATGGGGTAGAATTGACAGCACACAGATATAACACAGATATATACACAGATATTTATTGAAAGTCTATGACAGAGTTTCTGGGTACATAAAGTGGGGCAGGCAAGTCCTCTTCAACTAACATGTTGGGAAAACTGGAAAATAAAATGTAAAAAAAGAGAAATATGTATCTCATATCCCCCCAAATGTAATTCAAAGTGGATTATAGACATTGAACTTGGTCCATAATCCATACAATACAATTATGAAAGCATATGCAGACCTGTCTAGGAAAGGAACCTCATGGGTGTGTGCAATGGTTTGACTTCTCTGGTAAAAGAAATAAAAATACAAAGAGGATTAAAGCAAATGTACAAGTGTTTACAGAACAAAAGAAACTTGGGATAAAATTTTCAAACTGCCCTACTTAGTGGGAGAAAATATTTTCAAACATATAACAAATGAAGGACCAATATCAAGATGTATAAAGCATGCAAAAGCTCAAAAAAACACAAATCATCACATCAAAACAGGAGAGAAGTGAGACCCATCCACAAAGAGGACATACAAATTATCAATAAGTGTATGAAAACATGTTTAGTATCAACTATTACCAGGAAGTTGCAAATCAAAACAATGAGATATTATCACACACCATTGAGAATGGCATATGTCACAAAGAGTAGAAACAACCACTATTGGCAGGAATGTTAATAAGGTTCCCTCACGGGGGAAACGATCTGGTTCAACTTCTAGGGAAAACACTCCAGAGATTTCACCAAAACAATAAAAATATAATTTCCATATGATTCAGAGATTTCACTTGTTGGCATTGTTCCCCTAAAAACAAAAAAAAATCTGAATTTGGAAAAATATATGTATACCTATGTTCATGGAAGCACTGATTAGAATAGCCAAGATATGGAGACAATGCAAACATCAATGATGGGTGAATAAAGAAGTTAGGACACACGTGCACACATGCAGATGTACACAATTGAATTTTACTAAGGTATTACTAAATAATGAAATCTCTGACTGGAGCTGGAATAAGTAACATGGATTAAGACAAAAACCTTAATTTCAATAAGTAAGTTAGTTGAAATAAGTAAGATGTATTAAGACAAAGCTCACAGGATCTCACTCATCTGTGATAATTGGGAGTCAGAAAACAAGGAAAGAGAGAGTGTCAAATATGGCAACCCCTTGGCTTGAATTGCAAACCTGAGATTACCATGCACTTGAGGGTGGAGTGGGACATAACAAGAGGTAGCACATGGATAGAGGTGGAAAATCTTGGGCACTTGAGTGGGGTGAACTGCAATGACTGTAATAATAAACACTGTTCCCCAAGAAAGCAATGGTTAGAACTGTTGGTTATTAATTCTATGCTAACAGGGAAGGCACACATGACCTGCAAAGATTAACCTTAGACTTGTCACTCATCATCCTCATTTAGGAGGACTTGAAATGTTCTTGACTGAAGTAGTGATGGTTTCCAATGAGAAAAATTCTCTCTTGCTTTCACATGACTCAAACTTTGCACACAGCCTTATTATTTTAACCATCTTAGACATCCATAAACTCCTTTGGTGTTCAACCCACTTGGGAGCTAGATGGCAGTGGGTGCTGGTCTCCTGGTGTATTTAGGGCTCATTCAAGCCCGGAATGGGTGGAAGGGAATACAACAATCTATCTGGGGTCTCCACCTATAGAGTTGGAGTGCAAATAACCCGGAGCACTATCAACACAGCAGAGCCAGAGAATGAGAAATCAAATTCAAAGCAATGAAGGAAAAATATACATGCATACATATTTACTACATATATATATGTATATATATATAGCATTCAATGCATCACAATCTTTTCAAGTGCACATGGTTACATTTGCTAGGACTGATCATTTGTTAGACTACAAAAATTTTCTTAGCAATATCAAGAAGATCTAAAACATGCCAAGTAGCCAATGTGAACACAATGGCAAGAAAGAAATTAATCATAAAGAAAACTTAGAACTACTTATATGCATGGAAATAAAACAACTCTGAACAGCCAATGGTACAAGAAAGAAAGTTAACTGGAAATTAGAGGAGAAAAAATGAGACAAATGAAAATGGAAACACAACTTTCTAAAACAAGTGACATGCTGCAGAGTTAAGAGAAATTTCACAGCATTAAAGGCCTGCGTCATCCCCTGATGTAGGATAACACTCTTTTGTCCTTCCTCAGGTAGCTTAGGTTTGTCAGGTCACACCCATCTAAGGACACTGAACTTGTAAGCAATGTCCTTTCTGTGTGGACACAGGAAGACAGTTAATATTATGCTTTGTAACTTGGGAGTTGATTGACTCCAAATAATATTTACTCCTGGGCATCTGATTTCTTGACTCAGTTGCCCTTAGTTCCTAGCACCCCAAGAGCAGGGTCCCGATGAGGGATTGAATGGACCTAGGGCAAGTGGTGAGCTACCCTGGCACCGAAATGGGCCAGGCCAAAGCGCCACGATACTCAACTATAAGTTGAGGGCATGATCATGGACAAATGCTGTCATGATCCAAAAGTAAGTAATGACGAGACTAGGACCCTGCTGGAGCTAGGAAGATTAACCTGGCGTGAGGACTGCAGAATGTATAGTGAGATGTTCTCAGGAAGAACCAAACTAAGTTTATATCTCTTACTGTGCTCATACAGAATGACATTGCTAGAAATAGTAGAAATAGATTTATTACAACTATTTAAGTAGATTACTAACTGAGGGAAGAACACACCCTTGTTGGGATCCCACCCTTGAGCAGATCTCCTAGTAATCTGGAGTAATCTCTTTAGATGAGATTTTATCCTTAATCTCCTGGAGCAGTGGTCTTACCTCTCTTTGTTGATTTGTCAGTATTCAACCCACCTTTATGTCACCGCCTTACGTGACTGCTATATAAACTAAGACTGTAAACTCAGAGAGGAGAGTCAGAGCAAGAGGGGCTCAAGCTTGAGAGAAAGAACAGCCATCCTGATCCAGGCACACACAGGACTCAAGAGCACTGAACGAAGGCAGTGAGAAAGGGCCATCCAGTGAGCCCGTGAACACACAACCTTCAGCGTGATAAGATTTTACACCCTGGCAGCCAAAATCCTCCAGAACTCAACTGCTGCCATGTTCACAGCCGTTCTTCACATGTTCAGGCCAAGGCTCACCTATGAGTGAACGTATTCCTGGACCATGCGGCTGCGTCTCATACCTGACCCCACCCATTTTCCAAGAGTGGCACACCACATTTGATGGGGTTTAAAGGAGAAGGCAACCAATCCTATGCTTCCTGTTCATTGATATCGACTTGCTCCAGCAGGCCCAATAACGACTCCATTTTGAGACTTGTTGTTACTGTGTTTGGCATATTAAAATGTCACGGATAATTTGCCAGGGTTTTCAGTGCCGGCGAGATACTCTGGGTAGCTTGCTGGGCTCCCTGAGAGGGAAGGAGGAATTGAACCCAGGTTGGCCTTGTCGGCCACATGCAAGGCAAACGCCCTACCGCTGTGCTATCACTCCAGCCCAATATATATGCACACAATGTTCAACATTTTACAATATGCTCATAATCTCTTATAGAAGGGCTTAGTGGGTCCTGCGTGAAATGCAACAATCTTCACACAGTTTTCTCTAAGGAAACATTTTCGAGCATTTTCATCATTTTATTCAGAACAAACAATACAAAAGAAATCATGTTGGTTCTGCTTTGGGGCATGGGTTGGGGTTTGGGGTGAAAACATCTGAAATATGGTAGTGGGAAGGTGTAATGATATTGGGATTGGTGATCAAATATTAAATGTAATCAAAGATCGCCTTACAAGCGGCCAACATGGCCGACCCGAGTTCGATTCCTCCGCCCCTCTCGGAGAGCCCGGCAAGCTACCGAGAGTATTTGATATGCCAGACACAGTAACAACAAAGTCTCCAATGGAGACGTTACTGGGCCTGCTCAAGCATTGTGAACTACTTTATAAAAATAAAATTTAAAAAAAGAAATAAGAAAATTCTCAAATGAAAGGGAAAATTAGCCAAGCCACCAATTGATGCTGGTATAGTAAATAAAATTGACAAAAAAATAAGTAGCCTACAATGCTACAATTTGCAAAGGAAACATTTAAACCAACATTAAAATACAAAGAAGAACACAGCTACTGTGAACAATGGTACACCAACAAATCTAAACAAGATTGACTCAGGATAAAAATACATAAAATAAAACCAGAAATAAACAAATGGGCCTACATCTGAAAGCTTATGCATGGCAAAAAAAAATCAGACTTCTTAAAAATCCAAATCAGACTTTCTTAAAATTGAAACACTTCCTACAAAATGGGAGAAAACATTTGCAAACCATGCTTTTCGTAAAGGCTTAAATATTACATACACATAAAGCGTTATAAAGCTCAACCAGAAAAACTCAACAATTACATAAAATTGGAGATGAGCATCCATTTTCCGAAAATGGCTAAGAAAATCCAGCAGACATCTGAAAAGATATTACTAGTCACTTGTTATCTAAGAAATGCAAAGCAAAAATTAAAAAGCAATGAATTTCAAGTTACAAGAATCAGAAAGATATATATATCTTAGCTAAATATATATCTAAAAATAACTGATATATATACATATATGTGTGTGAGTGTATATATATACATATATGTGTGTATGTATATATATATATATATATATATCTGGAAACAACCAGTACTGAGAAGGGGTGGTGTAAAAGGGGTGCTATTTCATTCACAGTCTGTGGGAACAACATTTGGCTGAACCTCTGTGGAAAAGTTTGGAAACTTCTCTAAAAGCAAGAATCACTCTATCACTGTCATCCTGTTGTTCAACAATTTACTTGATGAGCTCAATGAAGTCAGGTGCCAGCAATGTCTCCATTCATCCAAGCCCTGAGATTTTAGCAGCCTTTCCTTACTTGTCTTTCCCAATGATTGGAGGTTCTTTCAGGGTCAGGGAAATAAGACTCATTATTTTAATAATTTTGGCATATCGAATACACCATGAGTAGTTTGCCCGGCTGTCCAGTATGGGGAGAATACTCTCGGTAGATTGCTGGACTGTCTGAGATATATATATATATATATATATATATGTATATATATATATATAAATTCCCTCTATGATTTGTTACCTATTGTCTGAAACTATATATAAATATATTTATATATATAAATATATATATATATATTTCCTCTATGATTTGTTACCTACTGTCTGAAACCCATCATATTGCTGCTGTAATTATAGAAAATGGGTAGGGATGTGGCCAGGAATATGTTCACTCAGATGTGAGGCTCGGCCCAAGTGTGTGGAAAGCGGCCTGGAGTTGGGTAGTGGAGCAAGAATATAGGTTCCAAAAGACCTAGTGATTTCACATTTGCATGTTCCCACCAAAACCCCTTAATAGAAAACTCAAAATGATATATGCACTCCTGTATTCACTGCAGTGCTAAGTACAATACTCAGAAAAACCCCAAATGGACACATAAACGGATAAAGTTGTAGTATAAACACAAACAACAGAACCCTACTCAGCTACAAGAAAAGGTAAAATATTGCAGACTCCTGCAATTTGGATGGATGGAGGGCATCCTGACGAGCAAAATAATTCAGAGCAAGGACAAATACTGTATGATCTCAGCGTGCTATTTAAACAAAAGAAGGTAATTTAAAAATCCTAAATGAAGAGAAAGTCTTGACTTTTGATTACACTAAGAAATCCTCAGTCAAGGAAGAAGCAGACTGAAGGTGATCTGAGGACAATGGTGGGGAAAGGCACCCACGTCGAGAGTTACTGATGACAACATATATGACCTTAGTTGTGCGATGCACGTATAACATGCTGAAAATCACATGCCATGACCACTACATATGTGCCTAACTTTGCAAACACACCAACACTTGACCTTCACTCCTCAGGTACACAAAGCAACTTAAACTCCCGAAGTTGCTCATGGGGAAAATGAAGGACACCCCTCATTCTGTGTCCTTGGGAAAGAATTCATAAGAGCTTCCATGACTGGCTACTCCCAGGACAGAGTGGAAACGCTCAGTGAGCTGCTGCCTTGTCTGCCCAGTACACCGTCTTCCTTTCCTCTGGGATTTCTCAAGATTCTTTCCAATTGCATTTGCCCTTTCTCCAGCAGATATTTATCATCCTAACAAATTCTTTGTGGGATGAAGGAAACTGAATTAGTGTTGCCATAATACCAGAACCACCACTACCACAGGTCCCTCATATTTAATGGGTCACCATGTTCAGCTTGCTCTGCTGGGCCCAAAATTTCACTGGCTGCTTACTGAAGTAAACAACCTGAAATGCGTGTTTCTGCCACTTGGCCATCCTACTGGTTTCTTGGAACTGGTTATCACGATGCTTCAACTCAAACAGATCTGGGATGGCAGCATTACACCCATGTACTTGTGAGCTGACAATGGCTGGAACACTTCTACCTGTTCTCTGTAAATGAAGTGTCTGTGTCCAAAAGTACTACAGATAATGAACACACATTTTAAATATTTTAAGGCATTAAAATGTACAAAAATAAAGTTTCACTGTCAATTTTGTAAGCTAAACTGAGCCTTTACCTATCTTTGTTGATATTTGCTTTGTTCTTGCATCTCCTGCTAACCTGGCTATCAATTGCACAACAATTGGACGTCATATTATGATTGATCCATTATTTTAAGTCATGAAAACTGTTTCATTTATTAACGAGGGTATAGTGACGGAAACTAATTGCTGGTTCCTAAAACGTTTTGGGAAACAAAGGAAAAGCTTTTCTATGTATTCATTTTCTATTTGTGTTAGAGATTTTCCCCATTTACGACGGACCTGACTTTCTTCAAGTTCAAGGGCTAATGTTTTCAATAAGAAAAAACTTCGTTTGCTTTTGTATCATACAAAAAAGGTCCACAAAGTAGTAGGGTTAGTTTGCTTCTGCTGTTTTATTGCTGTTGTGTTTTGGGATTCTTTTGTTTTGGTTTTAAGCTACACTGACTGTGCTCAGTAATTGCTCTGCACTCAGGAATTACTCTGGCAGTACTCAGGGTACCATCTGGGATTACGGGGATGGAAGCCATGTTGGTCATATGCAAGGCAATGGCCCTGCCCACTGCACTATCGCTCGGACCCCAAGTAGCAGTTTGAATGGTCCCAGGATTCCTTTACCTCCCTCGCGCTCAGCATCCGGATCCGGAAAGGACATGGCGCAGGTGTGCAGTGGTGCCCACAGCCTGGGGGAGATGCGCCCCTGCAGACAGCTGGACAGGGCCACACACCTCTCTGTTGAATCTGATAGAGGCATGGGTGCAAATATCCCAAAGGGGAATCATTACACCCATAGCCTGTAGGACGTTGGTGGTTGCAGACCCCGCGCGAAATGCAGGTGCGCGTGCGTGTCCGTTACCTCTAACTGCTTAGAACTGACCCAGGACAGCCCCAGTGCGCGCGCACCTACGGGCCGTGGTGGGTGCAAACTTCCGCCAGTCACGCACGCACAAGAGCCTCCAGAATTATAGGTGGCTTTTCAGGACACAGCAAGGAAGCAAACATAAAGTCTTGCCTGAAGCCTGAGGACAAAGTTCAAGCTCAAAATCCATCTCATGAGAAATCCCTGGCTGAAAATCAAGTATAGTTTCTTCATGACAGAATTGGAAGTTTCAAGAAATTTCTCGAGTCCTCGTTCCCTGTGTCCAACATTGTTTGGGGAAGGATGTTCTTGATTTTGATAGAATTCTTATGACCTGGATACCGCTGTTGAACCAATGTACAGTGACAGAGCAGCTGCTGGGAAGCATCCGGAGATTGGTGTCTGCAAAGGCAGCTTGCCACGCTGCTTAGGATGGAATGATCTGACGGCTACTGGCTGAGCAGGTCATTCCCTCCATAGAGGCCAAACAGTGCAATGAATGTTGTATTATAAATGCATATTCCCAAATCCTTTCAGACTGAGATTTTGGGGAGATCTTATAAATCGTTCCAAAACTAGACTGAAAAATTATTTTCTTATAAACACTGAAGAAAAGAGTGTAGAGGAAATTTGAATCAGGTTTTCCCAGCCACGGATGAAAATATGCAGAAGGTAACTTTGTTGCTGATCTGAACATTGAAGTCAGTTGCACTTCCATTCTGCTCCACTTCCTAATTCAGACCTCCCTATTCCATTCGCCACTGAATTGCCAGACACTGTAAGGATTTAGTTAGGGTCTGCAGAATTTCATGTTGTGGGGATGGAGTCTCCTGAAAAAGAGAGAAGCCGTTTGACGAATATAAAAAAAATCACTACACATGCCAGCTGGTAGAACATACATGTGCTTTTAACCAGAGTGGAAACCAATAGTGAGTTCATAAAAAATGAGATTCTTTGGGGTTTCAGTACATAGTACATACCTAGAATTATGTTAACAACAGAAAACTACTTTGGTGTGGGAGAGAATTGTACTGACCAGAGAAAGTAGAAGGGAACACCCAGCACTGCATTAAACACACATCATTGACTTTTGTCAAAGCTTAGCTTTGAACCATTAAAAATATTCCTCGATTCAACGTTTTATTTAGGAGGCAAATCATCCATAAAATATATTGCAAATACAAAGAAAGTAAGTTTGAGTTTGGAAGCTGTTCCAACTTGAGGTTTCGTGGCTATTCTACGAAGGATAAGAGCTTCCAGTAGAACAAAACTTTGAAAAAGCTAGTCAAACATGTTAGACAAATCTACATTACTTTCAGTCCTAGGTACTGGACCCTAAGAAGGATCAGCAAAACAAACAAACAAAAAAGCAAAACCCACAGCATTTGCTGAGGAAAACTCCGTTCAAATTGTGACCTACAGGGGTTCACAGGTCACTAATGACTGAATTTTCCAAAGAAAGAGTAGACTCTGTTGAAGGAGGTCATCAGGGAGAGAGGAAGGAGAAAGATTTGAGGGGCACACAACTAGACTGGTGGATAAAGTATTGAGATACAGCGAAGACCATGCCAACCTGTGTGCTGAGAATTGGGAAACTGTCTAAATTGCTGGAAGAGGCCATGTGAGCTGTGCTGCCACTGACAAGTTTGAAGGAAAGTTCTTGTTCTGATCCTCCAATGAGATGCCTTCATGGAATGTTACCCCAGCCAGGCCCTCCTGGCCCTCCCCCTGTACCATCTCCCTCTCACTCCTCCTCCCTCCTGTCCGCAGTGTCTCCTGTGCTGCTCCCAGAGATGACCATGAATCTTGGGGTCTTCGGCTCTGCTTTCAGGGTCTCGCCCTTTCTCAATCCAGGGCTCCCCCAGCCACCACCCTGGGAACCGATCCAGATGCCCCCTCTGGTGACCTCGGCCATTGCTCCTGGCAACCCTCTGGTGCTGTCACCTTTCCCCATGATGCCTGTGGTGGCAGGAGCTGCTGGCCATGGACCCCATGTCCCTGGACCTTGCAAGGTCATCATCTAGGTCAGCCCTGAGGCAGCGCTTGTGGAGTCAGCCCAGAACCAGCCTGTCATCCTGACACAGGCTCCACTCAACTGTGGGGCCGCAGAGGCTCCATCTTCCATGGCCGGTCATCCTGCACCCCTCTACTTGGTATCGTCTGTGCTGGAGACCGTTATTCCAACTCCAGCTACTATTGTCACCCAGGCTGGAAAGAGAGACCATCCTCCTCAGGTTCCACTGCCAGTGGCCCAGGTGGCTCCCATCATGCTCCCATGCAGCGGTGGACCACACTCCCAGTGGGTTTGTGGGTAGAGTGGTCTGGCCACCACCCGAAACCAGGCATTGCCAAAAACCTCCAGCAGTCCCAATAGCGTCTATGAGAACTTCCGGCGCTGGCAGAGCTTCAAGGCCCTGACCCGGCAATACATTCCTCAGACTCTGGACACTGAGGCCCTTTCCTGCTTCCTTATGTGAGTCCCTCAGGTGATCTAGAACTAATGGTAGCTTCCCAGAAGGTACTGGTGTGACCCCCAGCGTAGGGTCCATGGGAGAGAATGTCCTCAGGAATGCCATCCCAGAGTTCTGGCTCAAAAGCCTGTAGTGACCAGCCATGCCTTAAAGCCTCAGCTCAGTCCCCTATCAGGGTTGGTCCTGACCTATGGAATGAAGGACAGACATTCTGTTCCTAAGACCAGACACAGCACAGATGCACCAAGGTTCAGACAGGCATGACTGCTCGGCCTCGGCGTCTCATGACTTATCCCCAGAGCTGAGGCTTGACACTAGAATAGCCACCGGTCTGGGGTGTAGGAGGCGAGTCAACTCTGGGAGGGGAGGGGAGACCAGGCCGTCATCGGGGGTCAAGGAATGGGTGTGGGGCAGCGGGGGCTCCCACCAGACACAGACCCTGACCAAGCCTGTCCTTGCAGCCCAGTGCTGCGCACCTTGGCCTGCCTGAAGCCCACCATGGGCCTGGAGGAAGGCCTGCGCCGTGCCTTGCGGGAATGGCATGGCACGAGCAACTTTGACCGCATAATCTACTACGACGTGGCTGCCAAGTGAGTCAGTTCTGGGCAGTGAGTGGGAGTTGGGGCTGGCTGCGGGCCGGAGCTTCAGGGGCTACTCCCAGATGGCCAGGGGGGCCCTGGTATCCCCAGAAGGCCCGTCCCCTGCAGAAACTTGTCCTACCCGGGGCTGGGACAATTCTGCCCACCATGCTCTGGGGCTCCTGACCACAGTCTAAGGGTCACAGTCCCTTATTTTCTATGACCCTCAAAGGGCTGATATGGGGAATCACTGGAGGTGCTGGGGTTTGTGCCCATCCATTCTCCATCCTCCTGAGGGCTTTTCCATGAGCATCCCCTGTCCTGCCTCATCCCACGTGCTCCAAGCCAACCCGACTCAGTGGGGCCTGTACTCCCCACACCAGGTTCATGGAGTTTGAGGCTGAGGAAGAAACGGAGGCACAGAAGCTGCAGTCGAAGAATGGAGTGCAGGGCAAGCCACCCCCTGCCCCACCCAGGCCTGAGCCTCAGGGTGCTACAGGTCAACCACTAGGCCAGCAGCCAGATACAGACCCTGTTCCCCAGCTAATGGTCACAGGCCTGGGAAGGCCCTAGGGTTCCTGCCCTTCCAGGGAGCCTTCGCTCTCCCATGTACCCCTAGGCCTATGCTCAGCGGCTCCCTGTCCCTGGCTTTCTCCCTCTTCCTGCACACCCCATGCTGCCTGAGGGTGTCGGACTCACTTTTGAAGTGGGGTTGGAGACCCTGGGGACACTGTGGGCCTCTCCTCCCATTGAGGTTATCCTCATCCCTCACGCAGTCACGGGATTATAGTACAACAGATGTAGGCACTCACCTGACCCAGCCCACAGGTACCCATCCGCAACTCTGTGCTCAGTGCTATGTGCCTGAGGGCATGGACCTGGGTTCCCTCACATCCCTCTCTTCTTCCTTCCTCCTCAGCCTGTGTCCCTAAGAAGGCCGTAACCCGAGCTCCGGCAGCCCAACCCAAGACACACAAACCACAGCGGGCCCCCAAGACCAAGGCCCCCAAGGAGATCCCCCCTGAGGCCGTGCAGGAGTACATGGACATCATGGACGAGCTGCTGAAGGCCCCCGACACAGTCAGGAGGGCACCCCTCGGGCGACGGGCAGTGGGCACGAAGGAGCAGCAGGAGGAGGCCAGAACCTGCCCTAAGCCATGACTCCTGAGCTACGTGGACGAGCTGTGCTCCCAGGAGGCCTTTGTCACCAAGGTGGGGGACTGGGCTCTGCTGTGGGGTGGGGAGGGCGCAGGACTGCTTCTGTCCAGGGCTTGGTAGTGACGTGTGCTCTTTGCTTTGAGACCACCTGTGCTTGCATTTTTCTACTTGTGTTTGTGTGCATATGTTCACGTGTGTCTCTCTGTACAAACATTGGCCCTTGTTTGTGAATTTCTGGGTTTGGCCGATGTGTGAACATCTCTGTGTGTCTCCATTTGTGTGTACTGTGTGAGCTCTGTGCAGAAACGTAAGAGGATACATGTACATGTTCCTAGAGGTCGAAGAGTGTGTGTCTTTGTGTCATGTGTGTATATGCATCCATGTGTATTTACATGTGCTTCTCTGTGAGAGTAGGTGAATAGTCCATGTGCCTTTGTGAGTGCGGATTGTCTGGGCCTGTGTGTGTGAGAGTGTGAGCGCTCCCGGCTTGTGTCTGTGTGAGAATTTGTGCAGCCATCCAAGCCCCTGCACTGTGCTGGGAACGGGTGTGTTTGCTTCCTCATTCCCATTGGTCCTTATGAGGACCCTCACTTCCGCTTCCCCCTTCCAGGTCGAGGCGGTCATTCATCCCAGCTTCCTGGAGCACCTGCTCTCCCCAGAATTCCAGCTGGATCTCCTGGCCCTGGTTGAGGAGTTGGAGGAGGAGGAAGGTCTCACCCAAACACAGGTGAGGCAGATGCATCTCTGGGGTCCATGCAGGGCCCAGGGGAAAAAATGTGAGGGTTTCCTGCAAGGCAGTGGGCAGCTACCCAGGGCAAGGTCCTTAATCTTTCCTTGTCTGTCCCGTCTCGACTTCTGGAACTGAGCATGGTGTCCTGAACCTGCAGTTTTCTTTATCACTGATAGTTCAGGATCTATATTGCCTTTGGTGCTCTGTTACTTTCTGCCTATTTGGAGAGAGTTCAAAATCACAGGTAGTTCCTGTCAGGAATGGGTTTCTTTTTTTTTGTATGCAAAATAATTTTTTAAATTTTATTTTCATAAAGTTATTCACAATAATGGATTACATTCAATATTTCAATCCCACCACCATTACACCATCCCAACACCATTATTTCTAAGCTTACCACCACCACCACTCAAGCCTGCCTAACAGACTGATACTTTATTTTGTATAGCTTATTATGAATAGCATGAGAAGTCACATGGCCACAAAAGTGGCTGCACGCCCTGGAATTCTAAAATATTAAATAATTAGTGTCCGAAGAAATCTCTGCAGCTGCTGCTGGATTCTGAGATTCATTTTTGAGTCTCTGGATCATGACCATTACTGAGCTTAAATGGCACAAGGAGAAAGGCAGTTCATGGGCGTAATATAGAGGCTAGGAGATGGGAAGGAGCAGCTGTCCCTGATCCCTTGAGGACTAGAGTCAGCAGTCACTGGTCTCACATACCTGGGTTTTCCATTGGGCTCTGGATTCGTAAGGGGCAGGTGGAAGTACAACACCTGCCCCTGTCTGAGGAAACCCGGTGAAATCGGCCTGGTGCAAGATCAGGAGAAATCGCTTCAGCAAGCTTCCTGGTTCCGAGATTCATTTCTTGTTGGGAATGTTTTAGGGGAAACTTGAGGCTCCTCCACAGCACCGGAAGCGTCTGGTGTGAAGTGGCTCAACATGCCTGATCATGCATTTGGTCCCTAGAAGCAAGAACAGTTCCTGGGCACCACACCAGTTTTGTTCTACTCTCTCTAAAACTGTGATCAGTGTGGTAGAAATGAAGTATGTCCAGACTCTGTGGCACTGCTGAAATAAGGTGGTCAGACCTTTCTACTGTTCCTGCATGCTCCCTTATGGGCACACAAAGTCCAGCATCCAGACTTCAGAGCAGATCAGCTGCCCTGTAGGGGACCCAGATACAGCAGCGGGGCCTGTGCTCATTCCCATAGACTAGACCATAAACTCCAGGTTGTTCCTATTGGCGAGCTCCTTGACACCTGGCCCCACCCCAGCAAGTGCTGGGAGTTTAAACAACACTGACCTGTCTGGAGAAAGCTCTGCTCTCCACTGGGGAGCACTGAGGAAGCCCAGCAGTCACAGTCAGGGAGCTGAGGGGTCCCTGGGCTCTTCCTCCTCCATGGAGCAGACCCTAGAGGGGCAGCCGAGCTGTGGAGCTGGGTTGGATGGAGGAGACTCTGGGGTGGTGGTGCTGATAAAGGACCTGAAAAGTTGGATCAAGCATCTGGAAAGCCCTGGGGACCTGGCTTTTACCTGTTAGAGCAGGGATGGCAGCTTGCTGAGACCAGCTCTTCATTCCTCTGAAGTGGGACGGGAGTGAGGGTGGAAAAGGGTCTATCTGGGGTTTGGGAGGTATTAACACAGTCTGCTCCCAAGAAAATGCACATCACAAAATCCCTGGAGAGGGGACCATGTTTTATGTGACCAGGATAAAGATTGAGGGGTGCATTTTCATGGGATAGGTGGAAAACAATGGTCTCATTATCAGGCCTTGAGGATCCTGGAGCCCCAGAAGAGTCTCGCTGTTTGTGTCAAGTTCTTGGGATTGGGTTGTGTCAGACTAAAGCCATCCCAGAGCACATACAGGCACACCTGTGGCCGTGCCTGGAAAACACTTGCAGGTGTTCCTTGCATTGTTGGTGCTTCGACAGGCTTTGGTGCCCTCTTTGCCCAGGTCCTGTTCTCTCTGTATGTGTTGTCTCCAAAAGGGGCCACCTGGTATAGGCTCCGGAAACGGCAGCAGTCTCTGCACTGGCCAAAGGGCCATGTTCCAAACCCCACAGTTGGAGCAGCTCTGGTGAGGGTCCAAACTGCACATCCAGTTGTGGGCTAGGTAAGGGCTCAGGCACTGGATCATGGAAGGGAAAACAAAACCCGCACCAGAGCTAGGTGAGAAGAGTTTCTGCAAACCTGTGTAGGCAGGTTCAAGCTGTGCAGGGGCTAGGGACTTACATGAGGAGATAGTCCACAACTCTGGGCCAGAGGGCTCAGGACAGGGATAGCACAGGGGCAGGTCCAAAGTCAAGGAGGGCTCAGGAGAGAGCTGAGTCCAGTGGGAAGGATGGGATTAGAGAGGTCATATTTTAGGGGTCAGAGGTCAGAGGGGTGCAGCCAGGGCTGAAGCCACTCTGGCCATGGGCATGGAGACTGGAAACCCCTGGCAGGAAGAACCAGCCCCGCAGCCCTTGGCTCAGCAGGTGCTTGGGGCACCCGGGGCTCAGGTGAGCAGATGGGCTGTGGGCGGGGAACAGCCCGGCTGGACTGGCCCATCAGTCTCCTCTTTTCTCCTCTCTGTGTTCCCCAGTCTTCGAGCGGGCAGCCGGCCACGGCGTCCTTACAGTTGGTGCACCCGGAACACCCTGTCCAGGTCACATGGCCCACTGCCCCTCCCGGAGACAGTGGGGAGGTGGAGGCAGGACATTAATACAGCCCCTCACACAAAGCTAGTGTCTGGGCCGGGGGTGGGGGTGAGGGTTGCTGAGGGCATGGGTTTTTCCGGGATGCAGCTGTGACCAGCTGTGGCCACCATATCCCTTCCGCGGCTTCCCACGGAGCTTGCTCACTGTGTGCTCTGCTGTCCACGTTCCTGTTGCCCAGGCAGCAGACAGGGATATCAGACACCAAGCTGCCCTCTCACTCTGGGACTGGTTGACCCCTGCTTCTGCTTTCCCACTGAGAAGTGGTCAAGGGTCTACTGGAGAGGAAATGGGGACCTCCTGTTTACCACATGGCATCGGGATGGTCATCACAGTGTGCGGGAAGCCCGAGGGGTATGGATGATCTCTGGTGGCCACGAGGCTGTGGAAGGCCAGTGGCCATGGCAGGCCAGCCTGCAGTACCAGAGCATTCATCCCTGTGGAGCTGTGCTCATTCATTCCCACTGGGTGTTCTCTACCGCCCCCTGCTTTACAAAGTGAGTTGTTTCTCAGGTCCTAGAGCCAGGCTGGCAGTGGGAGAGGGTTAAAATATTAGAGCCCCTGCATCTTCAAGGCTGTGTGCTGGGACAATCTGTGTCCTTCTAGTCCAAGTCTTTCTGCCTGTGACCTGTCCTCTACTGTATTGTCCTCTCTCCTCACCTGATTTTGCTCATCTTCTTATCCTCATCCCTGTGCCTTACCCTGAAACAGGTCTGCCCCTGAGACGGCAGTGTTCATCCTGCCTCCCAGGTGCAATGCCAGCTGGCTCTGTGTCACCTCACACGACGGTTTCTCTCAATGTCCCTGCAATCCTGGTTGTCAGAGGGAGGCTGGAACCTGGGATGTAGTGGCAGATGCTGGTATTCTGTACGTCTCTGGCCTGGGGTCTCTGCTCACCACATGTCTATTGGTCAGCTGCATGGACACTAGATATGGAGTCCCTGACCTTGAAGAAGAACAGAGCTGCTCTCTGTTCTGGGTCTGATTGGGTGTTCCCAGTGGTTTGGGGGGTCAGTAACCAGGAGCTGGATCTTTGGTACGTACAGAGGCCCACAAGCACCTGCTCTGTGCTGTGTACCACTGGAGACCCACTGTGGATAAGGTTGGCTTGACCCACCTCACTGTGTCTCCATTTAGTCAGAGAAGAAGTTCCCCCTGTGGGTGAGCAGGGCTGACACCATTGGAGTGGAGAACTCAGATGGGCAGGCTCCAGTGGGCATGGGTCAGTTTGTGGATGCGAGAGTTTGGTCACCGGCTTTGTGGGAAGGAATTTCCAGGTGAGTGAGTGGGAAGGTGGAATGTTTCGTCCCTCATGTCAGAACACAGGACATCCTGCACGCATGGTCTCCTTTGACCAATGATTTTGTGCAGTTTCAGAACAGGTGAGTACCAAGAAGGAGTGAAAGAAAGGAGTGGTGCGAGAGCAGTTTGGTCATAAGGTGGGTCAAGAGCCAAGATGGAGCCAGGGCGCTCTGCATGTACCCAAGGAAGGTCAGGATTGTCCAGCTCCATGGGACCTGCATCCCTCCGTGATCCTTTCCAATAGTGGGTGTGTGCTGACTTGTGATTAAAACCGCCCTGATTGCTAGAGAGAAGGTCTGACAGAAAGGGAGGGTTCTGTGCGGTGGTGCAGACAAGGCAGTGCTGGGGGTCAGATGATGGTGGAGAGGCACAAGCTGCCATATGCAGAAGATGATGACTGTCACCTTCCCTCCTGCAGGAAGTCTCATGCCCCTGAGGATTACTGGGTGTGTTGGGGAAGTACCCAGCTCTACCAGGACACCCAATAGGCCAGGAGGGTGGCTGTGAGCTGCATTATCATCCATCCAGACTTTTAGAAGCTCCAACATTTTGCAGCGGTGTTACAACTGCACCAACCTGTGAACTTCAGCTCCTATATCATCCCTGTCTGCATTCCAACCGCTGTCATGGAGCTGCTTCTTGGCACATCTTGTTGGATAAGTGCCTGGGGAAGCTTACTGAGGACAGTGAGTGGTTATGGTGTGGGTGTGAATGGGAATAGGATTCTAGCTCATCAAAATCTCTAGTTAGCGTGGAGGCCTACGGACCTTGTGCTTCTGTGCCTTATTTCCTGAGAACTGGACTCTTCTCATTCCTCTTGTGAAAAATGTATCCTTCTGAAAGGAGGACAAGTTACTTCAAGTTACTCAGGTCGAAGACACTGAAGTTCTGGGTCCTTTGCTTTGGGGAGTTAGGAATCTGGAAATTAAAGTTTCTCTGTCTTGGGTGTAAAAACTTAACTAATAAGTGAATTGATTTAGGGTTTCTCAAAAATGCTGTTTAGGTGGCCTGAGAACTCCTCTCAGTGATGTATGGCCCACCTTCTCAGTTTGAGGATCCAGTGTTGTTAGGTTCTGCAGTGACAGGGTTAACCAGGCCACCTCAGTGAAAACTGGGGGAAACCTCTAGGCCACATCTGGTTGTGCTCAAGGGCCTGTAGGGCTTTATCTTGATGCTCAAGGAACATGTCATGCCAGAGATATAACTAGCAACGATTTTGGGAGAAGTATGTATTTCACACTTCTGTTCTCTTCTAGCCCCTTGGTTCTAGTATTTCAATTTGATGTAGATCAGACATGACTTTATCAACTCAATTTGTCTGAGTATTCCTCTTTCTACTGTGAAATACCTTAATTTTTCCATGGCCATAGAAGGAACATGTAAAAGTAAGAAAAAAGCTCTTGGAGAACCTCGGGGAAGAACGATGAAGACCTAAAATCATCTCAGTTCCATCACCTAAGTTTTGTTCTTCTCCTCACCTGTGTCTCCTATCTGCATCTTGGATTTGTCAGGTGAATGGTGTAATAGGGTGAATACAGGGTAAAACTTTGTGGAGGTTTTCAGTGAAATGAGAAGTATAAAAATTTGCATAAACATGAACTTGTTCAGAGAAGTGTGTTTATACCTTAGTGAAATATTGATGCATAATAATTAGGGAAAAGGAAATATTTATTTGCCTTTTAAATTTTTTATATTTATAAAGTTGTTCACAATAATTTATTACATTAAATATTTCAACACCAATCCCACCACCATGTACCTTCCCGCCACCATTATTTTGAATTATATCTTTAACTTTATATTTTTATATCTTTATATCTTTATGGGCTGGAGCGATATCACAGCGGGTAGGGTGTTTGCCTTGCACACAGCCAATATGGCCGACCCGAGTTTGATTCCTCTGCCCCTCTCAGAGAGCCCGGTAAGCTACCTAAAGTCTCTTGCCCGCATGGCAAAGCCTGGAAAGCTTCCTGTGACGTATTCGATATGCCAAACACAGTAACATGTTTCACAATGAAGGCATTACTTGGCCCGCTCGAGCAAATCGAAGAACAACTGGAGGGCCGTGGACCGTGATATCTTTATATTTCTCTTTCTTTTTTTCTGTCTGTCTGTCTTTTTCTCTTTTGGTCTCACCCAGCAATGCTCAGGGGGTTGCTACTGGCTCTGCATTCAGGAATTATTTCTTGGGATGCTCAGGGGACCATATGGGATGCTGGGAATTGAACTTGGGTCAGTCGCATGCAAGACAAACGCTTTACCTGCTGTGCTATTGCTCCAGCTCCCCAACTGCCTTTATTTCTAAAGTCATTATTTGGTACACTGCTTCTCTTCAAAGGTGCTACAGGCATTTCAGACAGACCATATCTTACGGAAATGGGGTACAAAAGCATTCCAGATTCTTGCCTGAATCAGTGGCAGGAACACTTCCTTCCTCGTAACCAGCCCCCAACTATACATGCACATGCACGCACACACACACACACACACACACACAAACACACACACATGCTCACAGACACACTCATACTCTCACTCAGTCATACAAGCTTATACTGCGTTTGTCTTGAGGTCCAGGAGCATGCCACAGACTTATCATTAGTCAGCCTATAGAATTTCAGACAATCAGCTTCTGACTTTTATGGGCTTAGCTGTGACCAGGTGGCCTCACCTCCAGTGCTCCCATGCCAGCCCGCCATCACAAACATCCTTCTGCCCATTACTTCCTCTCCCCTTCTCTTTTCTCTCTAGAAACTTCTTTGTTTTCACTGGGTCTGCAAGTTAGAGTTGTCATTTCTTCGTGATTGCTTGCCTTAGGAAATCACTTTTACATTTGAGCAAAATCTGTTAATTGTCTTTGGATAACTAATTAGTAGTGGTACTTTAGAATCATATGGAGTTTCTGTATTAATTTTTTAAGGACTGCATATCGCTATCCCTAGCAACTACACTAATTTCATTCCCAGTACCAGAGCCCTTTTCTCCACATCCTTGCCAACAATCATTTCTTCTTCAACCATTTTCCCAACTATGAGCCATTTCCCTAGTTATAAGTAATTTTGAATTTCTTAACGTGTCTGTGCGCCATCTTTGAGGAAGTGTCTGTTTATGTCTTTTGAATAATTTTTATTGTGATTTTTTCTGTTTTTTAGTTATATGAGTTAATATATTCTGGGTATTAATCCTTCGTTAGGCATGATGATCAAACAGCTTTTGCCTATTGCTCAGTTGCTTTTATTTGTTTGTTTGTTTATTTGTGTCCATTGTAGTTTCCTTTTCTTTGTAAATGCGTTTTAGTTTTATGTTGTCCCATTCTATTGGATAACATTGGGTGTCCTTGCTCCTCCTGCAGAGAGATTAGGTTTTTTGAGCTGCTCCCACAAGAGTGCCCCTGAGGCATATCCAATTCCATCAAGCACCAATAATCCTATATTACTTTTCTCTTTCCTTCATGCCATTTGCAAGGATTATTTAGCAATGTCCATTTTGTATAGACACAGAAAGACAGTTGATGGCTATGCTTTGTAACATGGAAGTTAATTGGCTCCAAAATAATATTTACTCCTGGTCATCCATATTTACTTGACTTAAGCCTCAGTTTCACTTGGTTCCTAGCGCTCCAAAAGCAGGATCCTGACGAAGGGATTGGATGGGCCCAGGGTAAGCTGAAAACTACCCTGGCATTGGAAAGAGATAGGCTAAGTGTATGAAGTATAATAAGTTAAGAGCATCATCAGGGAAAAGACTCTGTCATGACCCAAGAAGAAGTTACTGAATAAGGACCCTGCTGAGGTTAGGATCAACTAGCCTGGCCTGAGGACTGTGGTTTGGAATATATAGCAAGATGTCCCAGGAAGATCCAACCTTTAAGCTTAATATAGTTCTTACTGTGTTCATACAAAACTGACTAGAAATTTTATAAGAAGTTACTATGGTTGCGATAGCACAGCGGGTAGGGCGTTCGCCTTACAAGCGGCCAACATGGCCGACCTGAGTTCGATTCCTCCGCCCCTCTCGGAGAGCCCGGCAAGCTACCGAGAGTATTTGATATGCCAGACACAGTAACAACAAAGTCTCCAATGGAGACGTTACTGGGCCCGCTCGAGCAAATCGACGATCAACGGGAGGGCCTTTACCTTTACCTTTACCTTTACTATGGTTGTTTAAATGGATTACTTACTAGCTGAGGAAAGGAGAAAGCAATACACCCTAAATGCAATCCCACCCTTGTACAGATCTCCTAGTAATCTGGAGTGCTCCTAGTTATCTGGAGTGCTGAACCCTCAGATGAGATTTTGTCCTTGAGTTAATCTCCTAGAACATCCCCTGAATGACTAGCTTTATCTCTGTTTGATGTTCTGATATTGTTCAACCCCTCCTATGTGTACCCCCACTCTTCATGATTTCTATATTACTATACTGTAAGGGGAAAGAAGGGTCTAGGAGGATGACAAGGAATCCAAGGACGATGACTGGAAGTATAGGACTTTGAGATCTATGAGGAGACTAGTATGATGGAACTATGATAACTGGGACTACGAGCAAAAGTACAACGATGATTTTGCAGTAAGGAGAGAGATCAGACTACATTTGGGAGGAGAGAGAAACTGGCTACTGACAATTCTGGGGTCCAGTTCCCCTGTTCCTTCAATCCTTTGTCCATCTCTTGCTGTCATCTAGCCTGAAAGGTGGCTCTCGGCCACCAAACACTTGAGTCCCACATGTGTGCCCACTCCTTTATTTGGAAACTCACACCATTCATGTATTCTTGATTGCTTTTCCCTCCCCATTGGAGATGTGTCTGAATGTATCCCTAATGTTGAAATCCCAGAATATATCCCCTAACTTTTCTTCTGTGTGTTTTATGACTTTATATACAACATTTCTCTGTATGTGTTTCTCTGTGTGTTTGGGCCATTTCTCAGAAATTTCAGGGAAATTTCTGACTCTGGGGGTGAGGGTTTCACTCCTTTAGCTTTAAGGGGACCTGCAGTGTTGGATAGTGACCTTTACTCCTGCATGCAGAACATATGCTCAGCACTTTGACCCAACCATCTCTCTGACCCAAGATCCTTATGTCCAGGCAATATCTTCAGACAGTTCTCCCTGCCCCATGCTCTATATGATTTAGTGTCCACACAACTTTATGAGGGTTTGCTGGAAGACTTCAATGCATCATGGTATGAAAAGTTAGTGGATACAATTTCTATCTTCCTGATTCTATTGAGGTGTGTTTTGGGACCCAGCACATAGTCTATCTTGGAAAATGTTCCATGTGCACATTTGCAGAAAAGAATGTGTATTTACATTTTGGGGGATGGAAAGCCCTGTATACATCTATTAGCCCTCTCTCTTCCATTTCTTCCTTCAAAGCCTTTCTTCAAAGCCATTCTTCCTCCAAAGGCATTCTTTCATGTCTTCCTTCTGAGTTTTAATCTTGTTGATCTACCCAGAGGTGATAAGATGGTGTTGAATTCTCTAGCTACTATTGTTTTGCTACCAATATCCTCCTTTAAGTTTCCAAGAAGTTGTTTTAAGTGTTTTGGTGGTCCCTCATTGGATGCGTATATGTTTAGGAGCATGATTTTATTCCTGCTGTACATATTCCTTGATTATTAAAAAAATGGCCTTTGTTGTCCCCTAAAATCTTTTTCAGCCTAAAATCTTTGTTGTTGGATATTAGTATGGCCAACCTGGATTCTTTGAGGGAGTTGTTTGCTTGAAGGATTGTTTTCTATCTTTTGACTTTGAGTCTGTGTTTGCACTGGCTGTTCAGATACGTTTCCTGTAGGTAGCAGAATGTTTGGTTCAGTTTCTTAATTCATTTTGCCACTCTGTGTCTCTTAGTTGACATTGAGAAAGATTATTATATGGGGTTTTGTGTCATCTTTCTGTAGAGGTTTGTTGTGCTTGTAGGGATTTGTCTTGTCTTACAGTAGCCCCTTTAGTCCTTCTTTTAAGATTGGTTTTGAGTCTACGAAGTTCCTGAGTTGTTGTTTATTCATGAAATAGTGCATTATTCCTTTGAGTATCATTTTCCTCCTTTCCTGAGGGGCTTGAATTTTGGTATCAGCTAAATAAATTCTCCCTATAATTTCATCTCCCTACTGAATTTTCTTCACATTATTTTCTAGGTTTAGCTCTAAAATAATCCTTTTTATTTTACTTACATTTTAATCTCTGAACTAAATATATTCTCCTGTATTTTTGTTGTCTAAAGGTATTAATGCGATGGCAGAGGAGTACTGGAAGCCAGGTGGGAGGGTAACAGGGAAGATGGTGGGTCTGTCATTGGATGGTGGAAAGGGAAGATATATTGGCTGATCGGGGATTTCTATGAGAATGATGGGAGAATGGATGGATAGATGGACAAAGGTGAATGAATAACCAGGGGATAGGAGGGTGTGTGAGTGAATGTACACGAGGAGAGAGAGGCCAACGGAAGGGTGACTGCTGATCTGGAAGGACGGGAGAAAACTGACTCATGGAGAATGAATGGATCTTGAAAGGGGAGTTGTGCTGGTGATTGGTTCTGCTCTGTGTGTTGCATGCATTGGTGGGGGAATTTGACATTTTTTTGTGTTTAATAATAGGGTTGGGTATTTGTTTATGGGAGAGAGATGAACAAAGTAAGATAAGTTAGGAGGCATAGGGAATCAGGAGGAGGATTTTCTTGCTGGTGGGTAGGGGGCTGAGGCAGTGCTGAGGCTCAGCTGGGCTGAGAAATCTTGTTCTTTGGGAGTGCTAGAGAGTGGCAGAGTGAGGTGGGGGTAACTGAAATGCCGAAAGCCTCCTCTGTCCTTTGAGAGCCGGAGACTGGTAGTGAGTTGGAGGCTACAAGGACTCCTGGTGGGATTTTTAGGGAAAAGGATGATTGTCACATTCCCACTCTCCAAGATTAGCCCAGCTCTCAGGCACCAGGGAAGCTGTGACAGCTCACCTCAAAATAGGTGACTACTATAGTGGAACTGTGTTATGATTTTTGGGTCACACCCAGCGATGAACAGGGGTTACTCCTGGCTCATGCACTCAGGAATTACTCCTGGCAGTGTTCAAGGGACCATATGGGATGTGGGAATCAAACCCAGATTGGCCACATGCCAGGCAAATGCCCTACCCGCTATACTATCGCTCCAGCCCCTAGAAATGCATTATGATGTCGCTGGAAGTGAAAGTCTGAAATCGAGGTACAGCCTCTGGTTCCTTTGGATGGTGTATGGCACATGGTCGCCTTGGCTATTCCAGCTTCCAGATGCTGGACCCATTCCTGGCCCAGTACCCCTTCTGGCATACTCAGGGAACAAATCTGAGTCTTCCTCTGTCACCAGATCTGTTCTCTCACCTAAATCTCCTGCCTCCTTCAGCTGAAGGACGCTTACAGAGTGGAGTACCCTGAGTGGCAAGGGAAGAGAATCTGGGGGAGAGGAACTGGCTGGGGAGAGGGGACTGGAGCCATGGCTGGGGTGGGCAATGGATCCTCTGGTGCTGGTGTGGTGGAGGGTCACTGTGTCCATGGACCGCTACCACTGTAGCAGTGGGCAGTGCTGAAAGAAGGTAAAGGGATACGCATGATACCCTTTCAGTAACAGTATTGCAAACCATACTGCCTAAAAAGGAAACAAGAGGGGTGGGGGGAGACAGGCAGACAGACAGACAGACATGCGCTCTGGTCTGATGTGTAGGACACTGTGTCCATGGTCCCCTATCACTGTAGCAATGGACAGTGAGCAGTGGGTAGTGGGTGCTCTGGTGCTGCTGTGTAGGACTCTGTGTCTATGGGCCCCTATCACTATAGCAGAGGGCAGTGGGCACTCTGGTGCTGGTGTGCTAGAGGGACACTTTATCCATGGAACCCTATCGCAATAGCATTAGAAATCATGGTACCAAATGTTTTAGAAATATAAAGAATTACTCATGGCGCCCCCAGATCTCCTGAGCATCATATGGGTAGTCTCCCCAACCCCAGGAGAGGAACCAGTCCAGTGGTTGCACATACATACTGAGGGGCGCAAAGGCCATGTGCTGCCAGACACACGCCCAGCCCAGCACCACTGCCAGCGGGTGTCCTGTCCTCTTGCAGGCCCAGCAGCCAACATAGCCTTCCTGGGGAACATAGCCAAGGTGCCCCGGGCCTCTGCCCAGGCCTAGCACCCACAGAGGGGCAGTCCTGTATGGGGCAGCAGACAGGCACCTTCTGAGGCAATAAGGCCCCAGGAGGCTCCAGATGTCTCCCAGGGTTTAGCAGCACTGTAGGGTAAACTCACAGGGTTGGTCCCCGGCACAGTGTATGTTCACTGGAGCATTCAAGAGTGACTCCTCAGTACAGAGCCAAGAGGAGCCCAAGCACTTCTGGGTGTGACTCAACTGCCCCCAAATTGTTCTAATATTTCTTTGTTTTAATATTGCTTTGGGGGTATATGTTATTCACTTCCATCTCCACTAATGTGTTCAAACACCAACTGCCACTGATTTTTATCATGTCTAGTCTGTCCCTTCCCTCTCTATAATGTAATTTTATATAAATTTAAATTCACTACATATTTTAAGAAACACATTTTATGCTTAACTTTTCATAAATAGTAGCACTATAGCACTGTCCTCCCGTTGTTCATCGATTGGCTTGAGCGGGCACTAGTAATGTCTCACAACAAATTGTGAGGCTTGTTGTTACTGTTTTTGGCATTTTGAATGCAGCACGGGTAGCTTGCCAGGCTATGCCATGCAGGCAAGATACTCTCGGTAGCTTGCCGGGTTCTCCTAGAGGGGCAGAGGAATCGAACCTAGGTCGCCCGCATGCAAGGCAAACACCCTACCCGCTGTGCTATCGCTCCAGCCCTCATTAATAGTAATAAGTGCAAATAATTAAAATGTTTTACACTGAAGAGTTGTTTTCCTACTGTTTCTCAATTATTAGAGTTGTAAGTAGTTTTGAAAAACTACGTAGTAGTCTAATTCCCTGAGAATCTATAAGATCCTGAGTTTCAAATATCTTGTCACTGAAAATAAAGAATGGCTTTCAGACACCGGTTCTACAGGTACCTGGACCATCACGATCACAATCACCATCAGCCTGTTGTTTGTCGATTGCCTTGAGCAGGCTCCAGTAATGTCTCCTTTCTAGCCCTGATATTTTAAAAAGCCATATTCAGTGCTCTTTCAGGGGTAGGAGAATGAGACCTATCGTTTTTTCTGGTATTTGGCATATTGAGTATGACACGGGAAGTTTGCCAGACTCTACCATGCGAGCAGGACACCCTCAGTTGCCTGCTCGGTTCTCCAAAGTAAGAATGAGATAATAAGATTAGTGGCCACGTGCTTCCGGGAGCTGGGTTTTTATAGTCTCTGGGTCTTAGCCGTTGATGTTTTTTCATACATGATTATATTAGGATTCTTTATTTCCTCAGAAGGTCTTTGCTGTCTCCTTGCAGAAAGCCCTTCCTCACCAAGCACACACCTTTAAACACTGATGATTCAGCCTGCTGGAGCATGCCTACTCAGGGCTGTTAGGGAACTTCCCCCTGGAAGCAGCCCCATTACCTGCCTGATTTAGAACACACTTTCTCAAGAGACCCCAGAAGCAGTGGCTCGAGCCAGGCCCCACCAAGAATGAAAGGCTTGCCCTGAGTGCAGATTCAGCCTCTCACATAAATGGCGATTTCTTACTGTTTGTTTTGTTTTGGAGTCACACTCAGTTGTGCTCAGAGCTTCGTCCTGGCTCAGAGATAACTCCTGACAGTGCTCAGGGAGCCACATAGGATACCTGAAGTGGAGCCTGGGTTGACCATGTGCACGGTAAGTGTCCGACGTGCTATACTATTTCTTCAGGCCCGCACTTAGGTATTTAAAATAAACAGTTCCTTCTGCTGTTTTATACTCCAGACAGCATCCTAATGCCTGTTGGCTCTCGAAGAGAAATGTGTGTGCACACAGGACAGGAGACGTCGCAGGGCTAGAGTCTCAGGAAGAGGACGTCCATCAAAATCCTAGTTTCAAGGTATCTTATCCACACCAATAATTCTGCATTGATTACATTCAGGTGATCTATGCTTATTTAACAGTCTGTATCCAAAGGGGTTTTGCTAAGGGGGTTTAATGTTCCTTTTTTATACATGTTTTTATCCTCCATTGTCAGATATAAATTAAGGGGCTGACTCAGATCTGGCTATTTCATGCTGAAGAAGATCACAATGAAAGAAATGTGAACAGAATTAATTGATCTGGTGAGGAAAATATCCCTTCAACTGTAAACTACATTCTATCTTCAGAATCCCTGCCATGAAATTCACCTTCAGTCCAAGACATATTTTGCTTTTGCTCTTTCATTTTGGAGGGGCCACACTGGCTTATGTTCAGGGCTTACTCCTGGTGAGACCAGATGGGGTTCTGGTGACTGAGCCCAGATCAGCTCTACCATCTCTCCAGAAACTCCAAGACATAGTGGCAAGTTTTTGTTTCTCTACTGTCATATCTTTGTAAATTCTTGAGAAGCTCCATAACTCAAAGCTGTTTTGTCCAATTATTTTTAGAAAATCCTTTTAACAGCCCATACGAACGGTTTAATCTAATCTTTCCTAATAGTCTCAACTAAACAATCGCCACCTACTTAACTTCAATTTTCAACATTAAACACAGACAAACCTATACCTTCACTATAACAGAACACTAGTCATAAGCCTAACCAAAGGCTTGCCCTAACCTTATCTATTAGCCTTAAGCGAACAATCTCCCCATACTTTACTCTCATCAAGTAATTGTGGGTGGAGTGATAGCACAGTAGATAGGGCGTTTGCCTTGCACGTGGCTGACCCAGGTTTGATTCCTCCGTCCCTCACAAAAGCCCAGCAAGGTACTGAGAGTATCCTACCCGCTTGGCAGAGCTTGGCAAGCTACGCATGACGTATTCTATTTTCCCAAAACAGTAACAAGTCTCACAATGGAGATGTTACTTGTGCCCTCTTGAGCGATGAATAACGGGAAGACAGTGCTACAGTGCTTGTACTTGTACAAGTAGCCCAGTCCTTATCCTTACTCAAACAGAACCCAAACCCTAATAACAGTAAACCAAAAACAGCAAAGCCACGTTCTTATAATCCCCAACCTAAAGGCTGGGCATTAATTTACCTATTATCCTCAACTGAACAATCTCCCTAGACTTTACTTCATTTTCAGTTTTAAAAGCAGTCAAACCCTTATCAAACAAAACTTTAATCCAAACCCAAACCTGAATGCAATCCACATTCTTTTAGCAACCCACACCAAAGGCTCTGCCTAATTAGCCTCAAATGAACCAACACTCTTTCTCTAATAACCCCAATCACGTCCTAATTCACATTGTTATAATATCCCATATCAAATACTTGGCCTAAATTTACCTGTTGTCCTCAGATGAAAAATTGCCCCATGTATTATTTTCTCTTTTCAATTTTAAACATAGTCAAACCAATACTTACTTTACAGAACCCTACCCTACCCCAATTCACACTGTTTTATTCTTTATTGTTTTTGGATCACCATTATATGTAGGTACAAAGCTGTTCATGATTTGGTTTCAGTCATACAATGTTCCACACCCATCCCTTCACCAGTGCACATTTCCGACAACCAATGTCCCGAATTTCTCTCCTGTAGAAGAACATTGGTTTGCCTTTCCTTCCCAGCCACAGGGAGCTTGGGGTTGTTGATTGCTCCCCCAACCTGTCAATTACCTTTGCCTCCTGATCAGACTCTGCTGACTTGTAAATATTGTTTTTCTCTCTTAATGTCCTTTGCATAGTTAGCTACCTCAGAGCAATGGCTTTTTGTACGGACACAGGAAGACAGTTAAAAAGACATGCTTTTGTAACTTGGGAGTTGATTGACTCCAGATAATATTACCTCGTAGACATCTGCTCTCTCAACTTAAGCCTCAGTTGCCCTTACTGCCTACATCCCCCAAATCAGGGCCCCGATGAGGGACTGGATGGACCCAGGGCAAGCGGTGAGCTACCCTGGCATCAAAATGGGCCTGGCCAAAGTTGCCTAATACTAAACTATAAGTTAAGAATATGGTCATGGACAAATTCTGTCATGATCCAAAAGTAATAACTAGATTTGGGTCCTGTTGGGGTTAGGAATGATTGATCCAGCCTGAGCACTGTAGTCTGAGTCTGTGGTGAGATGTCCCCAAAGAGAGTTGTCCTACAAGTCTAATTGTGTCTATTCCTGTGTCGATACAGAATGGCAATTATTAGGAAGTTGAAATAAGATGTTAATTAACTTTCTGGTCTAAAGAGGGGAGAAACACACCTTAAGTGCTGTTTTGCCCTGGTGGGCTGCAGGTGGTCAGAAAGGCATGAAGAGTATGTTAATTATACCTGGGTGGGGGGAGGAACAGTTTGGGAGGCTTGGTTTGAGAAGAGGTGGTAAAAAATGTGGTTGCAGAGAGTTGGTGAAAAAAGAAAGAGAGGTAGAGTTGGAGAGAGGCAGAGTTGGAGATGTGGGCAGAGCAAGAGACAGAGCAAGCAAGGGTTGGAGAGAGAATTGTGGAGTGTGTTACAGAGAGGCTAGAGAGATTTGGGGGCAAATTGGGGAGAGAGTCATGGCCAGAGGGGGGAGAGAGTGGTGGATAGAGTTTGGGCGAGACAAGAGATGGAATAAGGCAACTGATTATCAACCAGCTTGGCCCTCGGTTCTCCTCTGTCGGCCTCAGTCAAAGGTCATCCCAGGTGGGGAAGCTGTTCAAGAGCACTGAACAGCCAGAGAGAGCCACCAGGAGAGCCCATGAACATCCCCTAATCTGTGATCATTCCTAGAGACACAAGGGTAAAAGGAGTTTCAACAATCAGGGAAAGGAGCTTAGGGAGGAGCCCAGGAGAGGAGAGCACAGGGAGGAGTCCAGGGCAGGAGAGCACATTGGAGCCCTGAGTGACAGCAGGGCAGGCCGCCCACCAGGTGCGGGGTAGCCTGGGAAGCAACCCACTGCTCACTGCCTGCCTGAGGACGGGCAGCGGGTCTGCACCAATAACCGGCGTCTGCATGGTGACCGGGATCTGCACCTTGACTGGAGTTTACACTGGGCGACAGGGGTCTGCACCGGGAGACCCGCGGCTGGAGCCGGACAGGAGGGAGCCGCGCTGGGACCCCTGAGTTTGACCCGGCACCGCCTCCTCAGTCAGGGCCGCACCCTCGGCTCCCCTCCTGCGACCCCCCGCGTGCCTGGGGTCTTGCAGAGACCCCCTCAGGATGTGCAGACACCTGAGGCCGGTCACACTCAGACGGGAGCGACCGGAGCCGGAGCGACAAAGCCCGGCTCGCCCTGCACCAGCAAGGGGACTGGACTTGGCGCTGAGGGCGCTGTATGTGCACTGCGCCTGCGCACTCGGAACACCACGCTCACCGCGTCAAGCCCAACACATGATCCCCCAAGCAGCACCAGGGGGCGATGCGGAGCCAGGATAATCCAGACCTCCACTAGGGATTTCCCAAAATGTCACATATTTCCACTCATATTAAATTGCCTGTACTGGGGGGCGGCGGTTGCGGGGCCGAATTTCCCTTCTAGCACTACATTCTAAAGTCAGAATGTATTTTAATAACTTTTGCCACTATGGTCTAAAGCAACAGGGTTCAGGACTGGACAAATAGTTCAATGGGTAGGGATCTTCCCTTGCACATGCGGACCCGAGGTCCATGTGGACGCAACATCCATGCCTGGAATCCCATATGGTCACTGAGTCCACCAAGAGTAATCCCTGAGCAAAGCCAGGTGTAAACCAAAATCCAAATTATAAAGAGCAGGAGGTAGGATGCTTGCCTTCATGCTGCAGATCCAGTTCAGATCCACAGCAACACATGTGTTCCAAGAGAGGCAGAAAAATAGGAAGACTGTTGGACGTGGTCAAATTGACCCCCCACCCAAATACTATTGATGCAGGTGCAGCAGAAGTGGCGGCAGTAGGTTTCTATGTTCATTCGCGAATCCAGGTTCTTCAATATTTTTAAGAATGAAAATATTAAGTACTAAAGATTCTCAGGCTGGAGTGATAGCACAGTGGGTAGGGCGTTTGTTTTACCTACAGCTAGCATGGCTCACCAGAGTTCGATTCCTCGGCCCCTCTCCAGAGCCCGGAAAGCTGCTAAGAGTATCTCGCCCGCCCGACAGAGCCTGGCAAGCTAACCATGGCATATTTAATATGCCAAACACAGTAACAACAAGTCTCATGATGGAGACGATATTGGGCCCGCTAGAGCAAATCAATGAACAACGGGAAGACCATGACCGTGAAAGATTGTCAGAGTTAGAAAGTAGAAAAGTTTATTGATAAATAGAAGAGAGAGGAATAGGTGATTCCCAGAGTGGGAGAGAACTTAGTGTGGGCCTATGGCTCTTTTTGTGAGACTTTTACAGGAAAAACAGGTCTTTTTGTAACACAGAATGCAGGGAATCTACAGGGTGGTCATGCTGGTTTATCTTTCGGGTCATCTGCCTCAGGTATTGTTCCTTATCTTAGCATTGTGATTCCTAATTCTAGGACAGGAGAATATGGTCCTGGGGAGCTCCAGGAATGTTTAAGATTTGGCCTTGCAGATGAGGTGGAGTAGATCAATGGGGGAAATGGAACTGCTGGTGAGGGGAAACAGTGGAGACGCCACTTGTTGGCAAGGGGAAACTGAGGCTTCCTCTTTCACTATCAAATGATGTTATATTCATGAAGGCGTTACTTGGTTACATGAAACACGTTATTAAGTTTTTCAACTTTCTTTATATCTAAGTTACAGGATATATCAGTTTGGACTCATTAGTGAGTGAGAAGCAGACTGTCACTATGTATTTGGTGAATGAAAGCTCAATTGAGTCACTTAACACTCTTCTATTCTACTAGATTTTATCAGTTTTTCCTTTAACGTTTTCTCGTTTATTGGTTATTATTTATCTATACAACCTCTGAAATGTAATTAATGAAAGAAACATTATGGTAGGGCTGGAGCAATAGTACAATGGGTTGAGCACTTGTCTTATATGCAACCGAATCAGGTTCGATCCCTGCAGAACATATGGTCCCATCAACCTGTCCAAGACTGATATGTGAGCACATATCTGAGAGTAATTCCTGAGTACTCCCAGGTGTGGCCCCCAAAACAAACCAAACAAAAAGAATTTTTATGGATCAGTAATATAATGGACTGAGTGCATGCAAGAGTCTCAAGTTTAATCCCTGAAGAGATCCCAGGCCCCGAAAGCACTACCAGGAATAATGTTGAAAAACAAAACAAAAAAATTTCATCAAACTTGAAATTATTTATTATGATGTGGATTCTGTCTTATCTGGAATGAGAGGCTGTGTGTTAGATTACATCCTAGGGATCTTCACTGGGTGGAGTTATCACTGCACCATAGTAGAGCTCTAGCCAGAGACAGTAGAGACTTGCTTAAACAAAGGATTATTTTGTAGACATGTGAAACGGTGATATTTCTGAACAATTTCTCAGAGTGGAGCTTAATTTATCTGAGTTAGATGACCAGATACGTAAAATTTAACACAGAGCAAGGTGAAACTTACCATCTCCTTTTCAAGTTCACTGCGTTAGCAGTGGTAGGTTGCTGAGTGGGTTTGAAGTAGAACATTAATCACCTTTTGGGTTACTAATTGTTTTTTTCCGTCTTTAGTGTTTTGCCTTTCTGACCCTGGCTAATTTGAACTGTATTTACTAATGTGATTGTGTAGTTTCCCCATCTTAGGGGAACATTTGCTTTTGTTTCAATATCTCAGTTGTGCTCCTGTTCTTTCCTTCACCTAAACATTTTCTAAGAAGTGTAACTTCACCATTGGAATGAAGTGTTAGTTAACTCTCTCATCCTTCTGGAGGCTTTTCAATTTTTCTGACTCCTTCTAATCCATAAGTACCCCTTTGCAGTGCATCCACATAAGATATAGTTCTGAACTCTGGAGTACTGTTTGTGGCTGACTTTACAGCCATATAGCTCTGTGTCACGTGAACTTGATCTGGCACCATTTAATAATTTCTAAGCCATTTTGGGGGTTTGATGGTGGTGGAAGGAAGTACAGTAACTTTATACACGCTAAACATGAACATTAACAATTATAAAAAGCAATAATCAAGTAACAATACCCATATTTGGGGTGTGTGTGTGTGTGTGTGTGTGTGTGTGTGTGTGTGCGCGCGCGTGCTGATGACCAGGCATTGTTTTAGCAGAAGAGAAGTGTTTCATTTCTGGCTGCATTTTCTCCCAGTAGCCAGAGTGAAAGTGAACAAATGTGGGAGTACAACTTATGTTTCAGGATGATATGTTCATGGTTTTATCCTGTTTTAACTGTTTTAAAATGAGTTGAGACTCAGTACTGTGAAACAATCAAGTTTCTCTGATGAACTCATTCTAAGGATATTTCTTGGGGATATGGGGGCATGTATGTTGCTACTACCTTCCAAATGGGGCTCTGAAGATCTGGGACCCTTCTTGGCATTTCCTGGACAGCTGGGCATGAAGTTCATTTCAGGATGCTGCTTGGGCCCTGAGAGTTTGGCCAGGCAACCCAGTTGGTTGTCAAGGGCCTCCGAGACCAGAATTTAAAGGTCCCAGGGATGAAGCTGGAGATGGTTGGGGGACTTTGTGATGTCAGGAATCACACCAAGTTTGCTTTCATGCAAGGCTTGCACCTTAATCCATGTACTGTACCCTAAACCCTATTCTAAGAATCCTTAGATTTATTTATATGATTTAAATCATAGTTTTAATTATTCAAAATAACCCCCCCCAACCCCGGAGCCATAGCACAGCGGGTAGGGCGTTTGCCTTGCAGGCATCCAACATGGCCGACCCGAGTTCGATTCCTCCACCCCTCTCAGAGAGCCTGGCAATTTACTGAGAGTATCTCCCCCGCACAGCAGAGCCTGGCAAGCTCCCTGTGACATATTCGATATGGCAAACACAGTAACAACAAAGTATCCAATGGAGAAGTTACTGGGCCCGCTCGAGCAAATAGATGATCAACGGGAGGGCCTTTACCTTTACCTTTTACCAACCTCCCCCCCCCCAAACATCTGAAAGTCTTATATACTGATTGGAAAAGCTAGAATATACTGAAAATTATATAAAAGACAAAAAAGATCTATAAATCACCTAGATAATTGCTGTTAATTGAACTTTTATTTCTAACTAGTCTTCCATATTTTTGCGCTTTGTATCTTTAAAGTGTTTAAAGAGAGACGCCTGCAGAAAATTGGCTTTGCCACCCTGCCTTTCCCTCTTCACCGCTCACACTGCACTGATCTCGTCCCAAACCCAGAAACATGAAGAAACAATGCAAATCCCCACCACATGGGGAGCACAACAAAAAGAATGCAGAAGAATCTGTCGATACTGTTCACCTAAGGGACCTCTCAGACAAAGAATTCAGATACGAAGTCATGAAAATGTTCGATCAACTCAATCAGACAGTTAGACAGATATCCTGTAACATGACAGAAAAAATTGACAAATTACGCTAGGAAATGAGAGCAGAAATGTCACGAATAAAAGATTCCGTAGATGAAATGAAAAACTCAGTCTCTTCTCTCAACAATAGAATGACCGCAGGAGAAGAGAGAATCAGTGAGCTGGAAGATCAGCTGCACCAAGCCAACAGGCAACAACACACAGTGGCAAGGCACCTCAAATTAGCTCTACAGAGAATAAGAGTCCTAGGAGATGATTCCAAGAGGAACAACATTAGAATCATTGGACTAACAGAAGCTCAGGGAAACAATCCCAATGAAAAAAACACGGTGAAACAAATCATTGCTGATCTATTCCCAGAGCTCCACAATGCAGTCATTCAGGTTCAAGGAGCCCGAAGGGTACCAGCTAAAAGAGACCCTAACAAAAACACTCCAATACATATCATAGTTAGAATGATTGATGCTCCTGATAGAGATACAATACTGCAAACAGCAAGGTCAAAGAAGAAAATCACATACAAAGGAGCACCCCTTAGATTCACAGCAGATGCATCAGAGGAAACCCTTCAAGCCCGAAGGCAGTGGCAAGATATAGTGAAAAAAACTCACTGAAATGAATGCTTCACCAAGAATACTCTATCCAGCTAAACTCTCACTCAAAATTCCAGGAGTGGTACAGTATTTTCTAGACAAACAGCAGCTCAGGAACTTCATAGACTCAAAAGCAAACCTAAAGTAAGGGCTAAAGGGGCTACTGTAAGACAAGACAAACCCTACAACCACAACACACCCTTACAGAAAGATGACACAAAACTCCATAACAATAATCCCTCTGATTGTCAACGGTCTAAATTCACCAATTAAGAGACACAGAGTGGCAAAATGGATTCAGAGACAGAACCCAACATTCTGCTTCCTACAAGAAACTCATCTTAACAGCCAGAGCAAAAACAGACTCAATGTCAAAGGATGGAAAACAATCCTGCAAGCAAACAGCTCCCTCAGAAAAGCTGGGGTGGTCATACTAGTATCTGCTAGCATTAATTTTGCATTGAAAAAGATTAGAAGAGACAACGAAGGCTATTTTCTCTTCATCAAGGGACACGGACAACAGGAAGAAATCACACTCTTAAATGCATATGCACCTAATGAGGGAGCAGCTAAATATTTAAAACAACTGCTAACAGATTTTAAGGAGGACATTTCTAGCAACACAATAGTAGCTGGAGATTTCAACATCATCTTATCACCTCTGATAGATCAACAAGAACAAAACTCAGCAAGGAAACGTTGGCTTTGAGAGAAGAAATAGAAGAGAGAGGGCGTATAGACCTGCACAGGGCTTTGCACCCCTAAAAGAAAGAATACACATTCTTCTCCAGTGCGCATGGAACATTTTCCAAAATAGACCATGTCCGAGGCCACAAAACATACCTAAATAGAATCAGGAAAATAGAAATAGTATCAACAATCTTTTCAGATCACGATGCACTGAGAATAGGAGTGAATCACACACAGATAGGGAGAACCAAATCAAACACTTGGAAATTAAAAAACTCAATGCTTCAAAACGAGTGGATCAGGAGGGAAGTCAAAGATGAAATCAAAGGATACTTGGAAACAATTTAGAATGAAGACACGAGCTACCAAAACTTATGGGAAGCTGCAAAAACCGTTTGAAGGGGAAAATTTATAGCTCTGCAAGCATATCTCAGGACAGAAGAAAGGATGCACATAAACAACCTGACTTCACAGCTCAAGATCTTAGAAGAGGATCAACAGAAGGAGCATAAATTGTGCAGAAGGAAAGACACTATAAAACTTGGAGCAGAAATCAAAGACGTGGAAACCCAAAAAAAAAAAGCAATTCAAAAGATCAATGAAACCAAGAGCTGGTTATTGGAGAAAATAAATAAGATAGATAAACCACTAGCAACACTCACAAAGAAACAGAGAGAGAATCCTAATAAATCGAATCAGAAATAAGAATGGGGATATCACAACAGAAACCAAAGAAATTCAAAAGATCATCAGAGACTACTTTGAATGTCTTTATGCCACGAAAAAAGAGAACCTAGAAGAAATGGATAAATTCCTGGATTCCTATTATCCCCCAAGGCTGAATCAAGAAGATATGGTGTACCAGAATAGACCTATTCACATCAAGGAAATTGAAACTGTAATCAAAAGTCTTCCCAAAAACAATAGTCCAGGTCCAGATGGATTCCCTAGCTAATTTTTCCAAACATTTAAAGAGGACCAATTGTAGGTTATTCTCCAGACTTTCCAGGAAATTGAAAAAACAGAAACTCTCCCAAACAGTTTCTATGAAGCCCATATCTCTCTAATACCAAAAGGAAACAAAGACACGACAAGAAAAATAAAACTCAGGCCGATATTCCTGATGAACACGGATACGAAGATTCTCAACAAAATAGTAGCAAATAGAATTCAACAACTCATCAGAAAGATCATACACCATGACCAAGTGGGATTCATCCCGGTGATGCAAGGATGGTTCAACATTCGGAAATCTGTCAACATAATCCATCATATCAATAAAAGAAAAGATGAAAATCATATGATCATATCAATAGATGCAGAGAAAGCATTTGACAAGATCCAGCAACCGTTTATGATGAAAACCCTCACCAAAATTGGGATAGAGGGGACTTTTCTCAATATAGTTAAAGCCATCTACCACAAAACTACAGGAAACATCATCCTCAATGGGGAAAAACTGAGAACCTTCCCCCTAAGATCAGGGACGAGACAAAGATGCCCACTCTCTCCACTACTGTTCAATATAGTACTGGAACTACTTGCAATATCAATTAATCAAGAAAAAGATATTAAGGGCATCCAGGTAGGGAAGGAAGAAATCAAGCTCTCACTATTCGCAGATGGTATGATACTATACTTAGAGAATCCTAAAACCTCTACCAAGAAACTCCTTGAAACAACAGACTTGTATAGTAAAGTTGGAGGCTATAAAATCAATACACAAAAATTCATGGCTTTCCTATACGCAAATAGTGAAAAGAGAAGAAAGCGACATAAAGAAAACAATCCCATTCACAATTGTACCCCAGGAAATCAAGTACCTAGGAATCAGGTTAACTAGGGAATTAAAGGACCTGTACAAAGAAAACTACAAAATGCTTCTTCAGGAAATAAAAGAGGGCATGAGGAAATGGAAAAATATCCCCTGCTCCTCTTTACAATAGCCAGAAACTGGAAGAAACCTGAGTGCTCAAGAACAGATGACTGGTTAAAGAAACTTTGGTACATCTACACAATGGAGTTCTATGTAGCTATTAGAAAAGATGAAGTCATGAAATTTACATACGTGGTACAACATGGAAAGTATGATGCTAAGCGAAATGAGTCAGAAAGAGAGGGATAGATATAGAAAGATTGCATTCATCTGGGGGATATAAAGTAACAAAATATGAGATTAATACCCATGAATAGCTGAGATCAGCACCAGGAGGATTATTCCATAGCTTAGAGGACAGCCAGATATTCTAGGCGAAAGGGCAGTTCAGATAGAAAAGGGAGCACCAAATAAAGGGTGTTTGGAGGATCCTCCCAGGAGGGGAGATGCATGTTAAAAGTAGACTATGGACTGAACATGTTTGCCACTCAATGCCTCTTTTGCAGACCAGAACACCCAAAAGGAGAGAGAGAACAAAAGGGAATGCCCTGCCACAGAGGAAGGGTGGAAGGGGGGGGGATATTATCCATGGTGGTGGAAAATTGGCACTGGTGTAGGGATGGGTATTTGATCATTGTATGACCAAAACCCAAGCACAAAGATTTGTAAACCTACAACTGTACCTCATGGTATTTCAGTAATAATATATATATATATATAAATTTTTAAAAAAGGAAAAAATATTGTTTCTTTGTAAACTGCTAAGTTTGTTTAGTGAATGGATATGTTGAATGCTCTTTCTGCATAGAAACTGTGAACATAAAACTGACTTGTCAAAATGAACTGTGCAGACAGAAACTTCACTTTGCTAGAAGATTCACTTTGTCTTGATTTATATAGAGATGGTTTGAAATGTAAATTCAAAGGAATGAGATGTAATTTTTCTTTTCCTCTACTGTCTTTGTAATTTTTAAACTTAGAAACTCTATATTATTATATTGGTGTCGTAAATGAGTTAAAATGTGAATGGAAAAGATAAGAACAAAAGACGAGAACAAAAAAATAATAAATGACAGTATCCTGAACTTTATGGTCTACATTTACTATTTTACTTAAAATTAATTATCTAAGAAAATTATTCGCATAAAACCGTAATCCACATATTGAGGTCCTACAGTATTTATAAAGTTGTTCACAATAATTGATTACATTTAATATTTGAACATCAATTTCACCACCATTACACCTTCCCATAGCCATATTTCAAGTGTTTCCATCCCAAACCCCAAACCCTGCCCCCAAAGCAGAACCTAAGTAATTTATTTTGTATTTCTTGTTATGAATAATCCACTAAAATGATCCAAAAAAGTTTTCTTAGAGAAACTGTAGCAATGTCCACCAGTTGTCCATCGATTTGCTCAAGCGGGCCCAGTAATGTCTCTATTGTGACACTTGTTGTTACTGTGTTTGGCATATCAAATAGGCCACGGGTAGCTTGCCAAACTTTGCCATGTGGGCGAGATGCTCTCGGTAGCTTGCCAGGCTCTCCGAGAACAAAGATAAATAGTATTATTTAGTATTATTTAGGAGTGAACATTTCATTTGAGCAAATCTTTGAGAACCTAGGAATTATTGAAAGTAAATAAAACAATAGTTTACACTTGATCCCCTTAGTACTGTGAAACACTTAAAATATAGCTCAGTTTAAAAACTTAAATTTTTTCCTATTATTTTGTACTATATCTGATGATGACAAACTTGATTCTGATTTTTCTGCCCCTAAAATAAACCTTAAAATTGAGTTACATGGCCCTGATCCGCGTGGGACGGGCACAGAGGCCCAGCTCTGGGCAACAAAGCTGAACGGCTCCAATTCCAACAGGTACAGCCCACCCCCAAGGGCCTGGGTTCCTCTCTGGGCACGCGCAGCTAGAAACAGCCCCTAGACAGCCGGTTTTCAACCCCTGATCCGCGTGGGACGGGCACAGAGGCCCAGCTCTGGGCAACAAAGCTGAACGGCTCCAATTCCAAACAGGAGACCTTCCCAACTCTTCGCCCAGTGCCAGGGACTCTTTCCGGAGCTGCGGCCGCTGATGCGGCCGCGAAGTATTTTCCCACTACATATGCCATAGGAACCATAAGCTAACTTCTTAGATGGAAACTTCTCTATTTTAGCTCAGCCACTAGAAACACAGTTGCCAATAACTCATAAGCCTATCTTAACTCACACTGCATATCAAGCAGAATAGTAACACTGAACGTGAAGGACTAAACCACACCTCTCACAATGGTAAAGCAACGCAAAAGCCCACCAAACATTCATATTGAAGAGTCTAGCCCAGATGACACCAACAGTACTGTAGTGTTAGACAACCTCTCTGACAAGGAATTCAGAAGGGAGCTACTTAGCATGCTTAGGGAATTAAAAGAAACAATGGAAACCAATGCCAATAGAAGACAAGAGGATCTGAAGGCAGAAATGAGGAAAATGCAATCAGAAATGTCAGACCTGAAAAATCTCGTAGGCGAATTGAAAAGCTCAGTGGAAGGCCTCAGCAGCAGAGTAAGAGCGGCTGAGAACAGAATCAGTGAGCTCGAGGATGAAGTTCAGAGACTCTCCAGAAAAGAGCAGAAAATGGAAAAGAGACTCACAATTCGGGAACAGATGGCAAGAGAAGATCGTGATGAAGCCAAGAGGGGTAACATAAGAATTATTGGAGTCCCAGAGGGACAGGAAGAAAACCTCAATGAAGAAGAAACTGTCAAAGACATCATTGCTACAACATTTCCAGAGCTGAAGAAAACTTGTGACCACATTCAGGAGGCCCGAAGGGTACCAGCTAGAAGAAATCTGAATAAAAATACCCCAAGACACATTCTGATCAAAATGACCAAAACCTTAGACAGAGACAAAATTCTGAAAGCAGCAAGATCGAAGAAAGAAATCTCTTACAAAGGAGCATCCTTAAAATTCACAGCTGATTTTTCTGATGAAACCCTCATGGCCCGAAAACAGTGGTGGGACATAGTAAAAAAACTCAATGAAATAAATGCCTCCCCCAAAATACTTTTCCCAGCAAGACTCTCATTCATAATAGAAGGAACAACACACAGTTTCACAGACAAACAACAGCTCAGGAACTTCATAGACTCAAAACCATGGTTACAAGAACAACTAAATGGGCTACTTTAAGGCAAGAAAGGCCCCTCAAATACACCAAATTTTAACAGAACAATGGGACAAAATCCCATAACAATAATCTCTCTCAATGTCAATGGGCTAAATGCACCAATTAAAAGACATAGAGTGGCAGGATGGATTAGAAAATTGAACCCAACATTCTGCTGCCTGCAAGAAACGCATCTCAATAGTCAAAGCAAACACAGACTCAGAGTCAAAGGCTGGAAAACAATCCTACAGGCAAACAGCTCCCATAAAAAAGCTGGGGTAGCCATCCTTATATCAGACCACATCGATTTCAGAGTGAGGAAGGTCATAAGAGACAGTGAAGGCCATTTCTTATTGATCAGAGGATCTGTACAACAGGAAGAACTTACAATAATAAATGTATATGCACCTAATGAGAGACCAGCAAAGTACTTAAAACAACTACTCATAGATTTGGAAAAAGACATCAATAGCAACACAATACTAGTGGGAGACTTCAACACTGCTTTGTCACCTCTTGATAGATCAACCAGACTCAAGCTTAGCAAGGACATACTTCATTTGAGGGAAACAATGGAAGAAAGGGACTTAGTAGATATATACAGGACACTTCATCCACAAAAAGCTGAATATACATTCTTCTCAAGCGTACATGGAACATTCTCCAAGATAGACCACATGCTGAGCCACAAAACATGCCTCCATAAAATTAAGAAGGTAGAGATTGTATCAACAATCTTCTCAGACCATAATGCGCTGAAATTAGAAGTAAATCACACACAAAAACAGAAAACTAAATCAAACACCTGGAAATTAAACAGTGCACTATTGAACAACGAGTGGATTAGACAGGAAATCAAAGAGGAAATCAAAAGATTCCTAGAAACGAATGAAAATGAGAACACGAGTTACCAAAACTTATGGGACACAGCAAAGGCTGTGTTAAGAGGAAAGTTTATAGCTCTACAAGCATTCCTCAGGAAGGAGGAGCGAGCACACATAAGTAACCTAACCTCACAGCTTAAGAGCTTGGAGAATGACCAAAAAAAGGAGCACAACCCGAACAGGAGAAAGGAAATAATAAAACTCAGAGCAGAGATTAACGAGATGGAAACCCAAAAAACAATCCGAAAGATCAATGAAACCAAGAGCTGGTTCTTCGAGAAAATTAACAAGATCGATAAGCCTCTAGCAAAACTCACAAAGAAAGGGAGAGAGAAAACCCTAATAAACCGAATCAGAAATGAAAAGGGGGTCATTACAACAGAAATCACAGAAATTCAGAGGATCCTCAGGGAGTACTTTGAGAAGCTTTATGCCACGGAACATCAAAACCTCAAGGAAATGGATAAATTCCTAGATTCCTACAGACTCCCAAGGCTGAACCAAGAAGACCTGGAATACCTGAACAGACCTATCACCATGAAGGAAATTGAAATGGTAATAAAAAGTCTCCCCAAGCACAAAAGTCCTGGCCCGGATGGATTCACTAGTGAATTCTTCCAAATCTTTAAAGAGGACTTACTCCCAATGCTCTTTAAGCTTTTTCACGAAATTGAAATATCAAAAACACTTCCGAACAGTTTCTACGAAGCAAATATCACACTGATACCAAAAGCAGACAGAGATACCACAAAGAAAGAGAATTACAGGCCGATATCCCTGATGAACACAGATGCAAAGATCCTCAACAAACTACTAGCAAATAGAATCCAACTACTCATTAAAAAGATCATACACCATGACCAAGTAGGATTCATCCCAGGGATGCAAGGATGGTTCAACATTCGGAAATCAATCAACATAATCCACCATATCAACAAAAGAAAAGATAAAAAGCATATGATCATATCAATAGATGCAGAGAAAGCATTTGATAAGATCCAGCACCCCTTTATGATGAAAACCCTAGCCAAAATGGGTATAGAGGGGACCTTCCTCAACATAATTAAAGCCATCTACCACAAGCCTACAGCAAGCATCATCCTCAATGGGGAAAAACTGAGAGCCTTCCCTCTAAGATCAGGGACGAGACAGGGATGCCCACTCTCTCCACTGCTGTTCAATATAGTACTGGAAGTACTTGCAATAGCGATTAGGCAGGAAAAAGATATTAAGGGCATTCAGGTAGGAAAGGAAGAAATCAAGCTCTCCCTATTCGCAGATGATATGATACTCTACTTAGAGAACCCAATAACTTCCACCAAAAAACTCCTAGAAACAATAGACTCGTATAGTAAAGTTGCAGGTTATAAAATCAATACCCAAAAGTCCATGGCTTTCCTATACGCAAACAGTGAGAGAGAAGAAATCAACATGAATAAAACAATCCCATTCACAATTGTGCCCCAGAAAATCAAGTACCTAGGAATCAGCTTAACTAAGGAAGTAAAGGACCTGTACAAAGAAAACTACAAAACGCTACTTCAGGAAATAAAAGAGGACATGAGGAAATGGAAAGATATCCCCTGCTCATGGGTCGGGAGACTTAACATTGTCCAAATGGCAATACTACCGAAAGCATTGTATAAATTCAATGCAATCCCTATAAGGATACCCATGACATTCTTCAAAGAAATGGAGCAAACACTCTTGAAATTTATATGGAACAATAAGCCCCCACGAATAGCTAAAGCAATTCTTGGGAAAAAGAAAATGGGAGGAATCAACCTCCCGAACTTCAAACTGTACTACAAAGCAGTAATAATTAAAACAGCATGGTACTGGAACAAAGGCAGAACTGCAGACCAATGGAACAGGGTTGAATACACTGACATCTCTCCTCAATCATATGCTCATCTAATCTTTGATAAAGGTGCAAGTAATGTGAAGTGGAGTAAGGAAAGCCTCTTTAATAAATTGTGTTGGCATCACTGGACGGCTACATGCAAAAAAATAGGCTCAGAACTCTGCCTAACACCATGTACAAAAGTAAGATCAAAATGGATTAAAGACCTCAACATCAGACCAGAAACCATAAGGTACATTGAAGATAAAGTTGGCAAAACCCTCCATGACATTGAAGCTAATGGTATCTTCAAAGATGCCACGCCACTGGCCGAGCAAGTGAAAACAGAGATAGATAAATGGGACTATCTTAAACTAAGAAGCTTCTGCACCTCCAAAGAAACAGTGACCAAAATACAAAGACAGTCTACAGAATGGGAAAGGATATTCACCGAATACACATCTGACAAGGGGTTGATATCCAGGATATACAAAATACTGGTTAAACTCCACAAGAAGAAAACATCCAACCCCATCCAAAAATGGGGCAATGAAATGAACAGAAACTTTCTCAAAGAAGAAATCCGAATGGCAAAAAAGCACATGAGAAAATGCTCTACATCATTAATCATCAGGGAGATGCAGATCAAAACCACAATGAGATACCATCTCACACCTCAGAGACTGGCCCACATTCAAAAGAACAAAAGCAACCGATGCTGGCGTGGATGTGGCGAGAAAGGGACACTCCTTCACTGTTGGTGGGAATGTCCACTGGTTCAGCCCTTCTGGAAAACAGTATGGACGATTCTCAAAAAATTAGAAATTGAGCTCCCATTTGACCCAGCAATACCACTCCTGGGAATATATCCCAGAGAGGCAAAAATGTATAGTCGAAGTGACATCTGCACTTGTTTGTTCATTGCAGCACTCTTTACAATAGCCAGAAACTGGAAGAAACCTGAATGCCCAAGAACAGATGACTGGTTAAAGAAACTTTGGTACATCTACACAATGGAGTACTATGTAGCTCTTAGAAAAGATGAAGTCATGAAATTTACATACAAGTGGTACAATATGGAAAGTATCATGCTAAGCGAAATGAGTCAGAAAGAGAGGGATAGACATAGAAAGATTGCATTCATCTGGGGGATATAAAGTAACAAAGTATGAGATTAATACCCAAGAATAGCTGAGATCAGCACCAGGAGGATTACTCCATAACTTAGAGGCCATCCGGGTATCCTAGAGGAAAGGGCTGTTCAGATAGAGAAGGGAGCACCAAATAAAGGATGTTTGGAGGATCCTCCCAGGAGGGGAGATGCATGTCGAAAGTAGACTATGGACTGAACATGTTTGCCACTCAATGCCTCTTTTGCAGACCACAACACCCAAAAGGAGAGAGAGAACACAGGGGATTGCCCTGCCACAGAGACAGGGGTGATGGGGGGATGGGGGTGGGAGGGATATTATCCATGGTGGTGGAAAATGGGCACTGGTGGAGGGATGGGTATCTGATCATTGTATAATTGAAACCAAAGCACAAAAAATTGTAAATCTACAACTTTAAAAAAAATAAAATAAATTAAAGGGAAAAAAAAAAGGAAAAAAAAAATTCTCGACCAGAATCCCAGTAGAAGAGAAACCGCCAGTGTGACTTTGAAAAAAATGTATGTTCTCACTAATCTTAAATAGCAGGGCTAAAGGTCTTTTTTTTCCCACTCAAATCATATGGAGTCTACTTAAAATGATATTTATATTGCTTTTATCATGACTGTAGAAAATTTTCTTGCTATGTCTATGTACACACACATAAAATAAATTAACAATTGAAAGTTTAAAAAAAAATTGAGTTACATGGCATAGTAATTTAATTTAAAGTTTAAATATTTATTTTTTTACTTGTTTTTTAATTTTTATTAGTGAAGCACCATGAGGTACAGTTGTAGAAGTACAAATTTTTGTGCTTGGATTTCAGTTATACAATGATTGAGTACCCATCTCTCCATCAGTGCCCATTCTCCACCTCCAGTACTCCCAGTATCCCTCCCACCACCCCATCCCCCCATCGCATACCACCCCTGTGGCATTCCCTTTTGTTTTCTCTCTCCTTTGGGGTATTGTGGTTTGCAAAAGAGGCATTGAGTGGCAATCATGTTTGGTCTAGAGTCTACTTTCAGCATGCTTCTCCCATCCTGGGAGGATCCTCCCAACACCCATTATTTGGTGCTCCCTTCTCTATCTGAGCTGCCTTTTCCATTTTCCCCCAGCACGTGCGGCTGGCCTCCAAGTCATGGAGTGAACCTCCTGGTACTTATCTCGGCTATTCTTGGTTGTTAGTCTCTTATTTTGTTACTTTATATTCCCAGATAAACGCAATCTTTCTATGTCTGTCCCTCTCTTTTTGACTCATTTCGCTTAGCCTTGGAGTGTTTTTATTCGGGTCTCTTTTAGCTGGCACTCTTCTGGCTCCTTGGATCTGGATGTCTGCATTCTTTAACTTTGGGAACTGTTCAGCAAGATTTCTAAGAGTTTCATTGTATTGGTGGTGCTGTTTCTGTGCTGGTGATAGAGCCCAGGCCCATGTACATGAGGAGCAGATTCTTCATCGTTCAGCTGCTTCACCCCTCCCCCCACAACTCAGTTTAAATTTATTTTAAGAAATTCATCTATATAGTAATATTTAGAATTGAGCAAGTAAAAATGTGAACAATTAAAGAGCTTTTTTAAAAATTTTATAGTACTTCAGTGCTATGGATCTTCTTGAATGAGTTCATATGATGAAATAAAATCTGAAAGATAGCAAATTCAAACCTGATGGATGTTTTTACAACAACACAAGAAAATAGTAAGCTTCCTTAATTTTTTTTTAATTTTTAAGAATACAAATAAATTTCTTGGCACTTAATGATTTTTTGAATTAAAGACCTGCTGTAAGTTATAATTTGATATATAGCTGGAAATAGAGTGACTTACTTTTTTTTAAAAAAATTTTTAAATTGACAGGGCCAGAGAGACAGTACAGCAGAAAGGGAGCTTGCTTTGCAGGCTTCTGACATGGGTCCATCTATGGTCCCTTGAACCCTCAGAAGTGATCCCTGAGCACAGAGCCAGGAAGAAGCCCTGAACACAGCTAGCTGTGGCACCAAAACAAAACAAGACAAAACCAAAAAAATTGACTTGTGGTAAGTTAATTCTAATTTACAATTAGTATTACTGAAGTATCATTTACTTATAAGGTAAGGTAAAGGCCCTCCCATTGATCATCGATTTGCTCGAGCGGGCCCAGTAACGTCCCCATTGGAGACTTTGTTGTTACTGTGTCTGGCATATCAAATACTCTCGGTAGCTTGCCGGGCTCTCCGAGAGGGGCGGAGGAATCGAACTCGGGTTGGCCATGTTGGCCGCGTGTAAGGCAGACGCCCTACCCGCTGTGCTATCGCTCCAGCCCTTTGAATTGCTCAATTCTATATCACATTTTGTTATATAGCATTATCAACACAAGATAATATCAGACACATTAAAACTGCATTATCAAACTTGTTTTTGAAAACCTAAAAATGTCAAGGAAGTCTATATGTTGCAATCCCTTTAGAAAATCCAAGCCTATAGTTACTCCTCTAAATTTTTTCCTTATTTCTAGAGCTGACAGTTGACTTATTAAAACTACTATTTAGAATTTAAATTACTAATTGGATTTAAATTACTATTTGGTCATTTAAATTGTCATTGTCATTGTCCTCCAGTTGTTCATCAATTTGCTCAACCAGGCCCAGTAACGTCTCCATTGTGAGACTTTGTTGTTACTGTATTTGACATATCGAATATGTCACGGGTAGCTTGCCAGGCTTTGCTGTGCGGGCGAAATACTCTCGGTAGCTTGCAAGGCTCTCTGAGAGTGGCAGAGGAATCGAACTCGGGTCAGCCATGTTGGCTGCGTGCAAGGCAAACGCCCCACCTGCTGTGCTATCACTCCAGCCCTGGGTAATTTAAATATTACCCAAAATGTTACCAAAAATATTTCAATGATTTGATAGAGCTATGTTATGTTTATTCTAATAAAACTCATTCCTTTGCTTATTTTCCAAAGAGAATGATAAAATTATTGTATTAATTCAAAAAGGGTTGAATATAAGTAAATGTATAGGTAATGTTCAGTTGGCATTGTATATTTAGAGAAAAAATTATATAAAAAAATTTAATGCTATTGGTTTGAGCATATTAAATATATGGGGGGTTTTTTTTATTTGAATATGGGAATTCTGCTGGTAGAACAATTCTTGAAAGAAATTTTGCTCTCCAAGTTACAGATGTAATCGTGGAAGCATATTGGAAGATATAGGCTAAAAATGAAGCAATAAAAAGAACTATGTTAAAAACAAATAATAAACTAACAGTAAAGAAGCCATCTTCTCTGCCCAATTGTAGTCCCTGAAAACTAAAAAGAAGGCCAGGAAGGCATCTGGGACTCTGGTTTGAATTCAGGGGTGCCATTTTGCTCCCCAGGTCAGGATTGAACCCCACCTATGAAGAGAGACGTCGTGGAATGAAGAGGAACAGCCATGTATTTCTTCACCTCTCCATAATCATAGACATACACAGACATTCTAACTACGACAATGCACAAGAAACAACTTCAAATTACAACAGTCACAATGGTAAAGCAATGCAGAAACCCACTAAACTTAGAGCAGATTCTAGCCCAAATGAACCAACCAGTAGCAATGAGCTATATAACCTCTCTGATAAAGAATTTAGAATGAGATTGATGAAGATCCATAGGAAACTCAAAGAAACAATGGAGTGCACCGCCAATGAAACACAAGAGGATATGAGAGCAGAAATAAGGAAAATACAAATGAAAACACAAGCATAAATGCCAGATCTAAAACCTGGAAGAAGAAATGAAAAACTTACTGGGAAACCTCCTCATTAACAGAGTAACAGCTTATGAACACAGAATCAGTGAACTCCAAGATGAGGTGCAGGAAATCTTCAGAAGACACCAGAAGATAGAAAATAGCCTCAAAATAAACCAATAGATGACAGGAGAACTTTGGGATGAATTCAACAACAATGTAAGAATCCTTGAGTTCCCAGAGAGACAGGGGAAAAAACCCTATGTAGAAGCAACTGTCAAGGCCATCATTTATGAGTTCCCATAGCTGAACAGCACATGCACCCAGATCCAGGGGGCCCAACGGGTGCCAGCTAAAAGACATAAAAATGAAAATACCATGAGATGCATCTTAATCAGAATGCTGAAAATGATAGAGATAGAATACTGAAAGAAAACATCACAAAAGGACATCACTTACAAAGGAGCATCCTTAATATGTACAACCAACTTATTGGATTAAATCTTCCATGCTTGAAGATAGTGGTGAAATACAGTGAATAAAATTCAATGAAACAAATGTCTCACCAAGAATACTTTACCCGCCAGATTCTCATTCAGATTTTGAAGGAACAAAACACAACTTCACAGCTAAACTTCATAGACTTAAAGCCATTTAGATGGGTCACTTTAAGATAAGACAACCCCCACAGACATAGCAAATTCTTATAAAAAGATGACACAACCCCCCCCCCCAACAAAAATCTCTCTCAAAGTCAGTGGGCTAAATATACCAATTAAGAGAAACAGAATGGTAGGATGGATTAAAAAATTGAAACCAACACTTTGTTGTCTGCAAGAAACATATTTAAACAGCAAACATAGACTCAAAGTCAAAGGCTAGAAAACAATTGTTAAGGATATCACTTGATCACTTGACTTCCTGTTACTCATCGATTTGCTTGAGTGGACGCCAGTAACATCTCCATTTGTCCCTGTCATGTGCTGGTGTAGTCCAATGGCATCTGTTCATTCTAGGAACATGAAGAGCCTCAAACAGATCATTCAGGGTCTTGATGAAGAAGTCTGACCATCTTGTAGGTGGGCGGCCACGCAATCTTTTGACGTCCCGTGGAATCCAGTCGGTAATGGCTCTAGTCCAGTGGCAGTCTCCAAATCTCATTACATGTCCAGCCCATCTGATTTTCAACGCCTTGCAAACAAGACAGCATCCCTGATTCTTGACCCTCGAAGGAGGTCAGAACTCCAAATTCTTTCTCTCATTTGAGTGAAAAGTGACACTCCAAGCATAGCTCTTTTGATTCCTCTTTGGAAGACCCGAATAGCATTCTCATCCTGTTTTCGTAGGGCCCAGGTCTCTGAGGCATATGTTAATGCAGGAAGAACAGTGGAATTGAAGAGATGTGCCCAGAGCTGGAAATTCTTTGTCCTCTTAGTTATTTCTTTGATGTTCTTGAAGGCGTTCTAAGCCGCTCTCTTCCTCCTGCGCAACTCAGGTGCCAGGTCATTCGTCATGTTGACTTCTCGACATAGGTACACATAACTGTTGCATTTGGAGATGGTCGTTCCATTGAGAGCGATTGGAACATCAGGAACAAGACTGTTTTTCACAACACTGTCTTCGTGAGATTCAGCTGTAGACCGACTTTTCCACACTCATGGTCAAAGTCGGCCAGCATTTGTGCCACTTGGCTAACGTTTGGTGTTATTTAGAACAATGTCATCAGCAAAGCAGAGGTGGTGTACTTGCCAACCATCTATCTTCACTCCCAATCTTTCCCATTCCAGTCATAGCATGGCGTTTCTGGGGGTGGCACTGAAGAGTTTCGGTGAAATGGTATCACCCTGCTGAACCCCTCTCTTGACATCGATGATCACTTCTTTGTAGAACTGTGAGATCCTGGTAGTGAATCTGTACTACAGCTCACAGAGGACCCTGATTGATGTATTGAGTTTGAATGCTCTGATTGGCTAGGGCTTTAATGACTGCTTCGGTCTCAATAGAATCAAAGGCCTTCTTTAAATCAATAAACGTTAGGCAGAGTGGCATCTTGAACTCCCAAGAAACCTCAATGAGCTTGGTTATCGTGTGGATATGGTCAATTGTGCTGAATCCTTTGTGGAACTTGGCTTGCTCACATGGTTGTCCTTCATCTAGTGTTCTGTCAATCCTATTCAGGATGACTCAAGTGAACAGCTTGTAGATGACAGACAATAGGGCAGAACATGCGACAAAAGAGGCATCGGAAGTGTCGGTGTCCTTGTCAACACGAACTTGGCCACAGCATTGATTCTTTCGAATGCCTTACAACCTGAATAGGACAATTACACTTGAACAGATGCGGCTCACTGCCGGCAGTTTCTATCTTCGTTGTAAACGCATCAACATCCAATTATGATGAAAGAGTAATTGAGAAGTCCTACATGCAGTTGGAGAAGTTCTATAAAGAGGACCAGACCTTCTACAAGATCATTGTTGGTCATTTTAATGCCAAGATAGGACCGAGAAGTTCAGCTGAAGAACTCCACATTGGGACCCATGGCCTAGAATGGAACGAACAGGGTGAGAGACTGTCTGACTTTATTGTGTCGACCAAGACAAAGACTATCCAGGGTAACTCACAGTTCCAGAAGGCTGAATCTAAACGTTGGACATGAGAGTAAAGACCAAGTTACCAGAAATTGTGGGATGTAGCTAAAACAGTTATAAGAGGAATATTTAGTAAGAATTCTCTAAGAATTCATCAGGAATGAAGACCCACATATTCAGCTTAACTTCTCACTTTAAGATCTTGATAAATGACCATCAAAAGGAGCTTAAACCAGGTGGCAGGAAGGAAATAAAAAAAAACAGTAAAAATGAACGAGCTGGAATCACAAAAGATAATCAAAAAAAATCAATGAAACCAAGAACTTGTTCTTGAAAAAAAAAGACAATAAACTGCTATCAAGACTTAGAAAGAAAGAGAGAGAACCCCAATAAACTGAGAAATGAAGGGGGGACATCACAACAGAAACCACAGAAATTCAAAGAATCATCAGAGATTGTTTTGAGAATCTTCATGCAACAAAACAAGAGAAACTTGAAGAACCAGATAAATTCTTGTATTCCTATAAACTCCCAAGCCTATACCAAATTTGGAATGCCTGAACAAACCTATTACTATTGAAGAAATTGAAATGGTAATCAAATTCTTTCCAGAAACAAAAGCCCAGGCCAAGATGCATTCACTGCTGAATACTTTCAAAATTTTAAAGAGGACCTACTGTCAATCTTTATAAAGTTCTTCCAGAAAATTGAAGAAATAGAAACACTCCCAAACAATTTCTATGAGAAAAATATCACCCTCATATCAAAAGCACAGATATTAAAAAAAGTCAGAAAGAGAGAGAGAGAGACAGAGAGAGAGAGAGACAGACAGAGAGAGAGAAAGAAAGAGAAAATTATAGTCTGATATCCCTGATGAACATAACTGCAAAGATCCTTAACAAAATACTAACAAATCAAATCTAGCAGGTCATCCAAAAGATCATACACCATGACCAAGTAGGACTCCTCCCAAGGATGCAAAACTGATATAACATTTGCGATTCAATCAACATAATACACCATATCAATAAAAGAAAAGATGACAATCATATAATGACATCAATCGACGCAGAGAAAGCATTTGACAAGATCCGGTACCCATTCATGATAAAAACCCTCAACAAAATGGAAGTTGAAAGAAATTTTCTCAATATAATCAGTCATCTCACATAAGCCCACAGCAAGTATTATAGATGGCAAAAAACTAAAAACCTCTAAGATTAGTTACAAGACAAGATTGTCCAATCTCACAACTCCTATTCAATATACTACTGGAAGTACTGCTCATAGCAGTTAGGCAAAAAAACAAAAAAAAATTCAAGGGCATCCAGATATGAAAGAAAGAAGTCAAGATTGAACTATTTGCAGAAAATAGGATACCACATTTAGAAAATTCTAAAGATTCTACAAAAAAAAAACTCCTAGAAGAAGCCATCTGCTGAAATTCTCAACTCTTTGGGAGGTAAGCAGTTAAAAAGAGCTTTGAATATTTTTTAATTAAATCATTAAATTGTTAGTGATTAATACCCTCTGAATTACTCATTATAATTTTGACATTTTTATTTTTTTTGCATTCCTAAATAAAATATGTAAACAGTAACACTATCAATGTGTCTGAGTCCTTTTGCCCATCTTACCTCCTATCTGCCTCTTCTTCCTTTCCTTCCCTGTCCTTCTCAAGTTCTTTTCCTTCCCTTCCTTCTCAGGTCTATAATCCAGAGTAATCTAGGTGTTCCTCCTTTGATACCTTGCATTATCTCTCTTCTGGAGCTTCCATTCAGAGACTGGGGAAGTTCTGAGCTCTCTTCTACAAGCTACTTTTCTCCTTCCTCTTCATCCTCTTATCTAATATTTTCTTGGCATCTATTGATATGATTTTTAATTTTTTTGTGTTGATGTAGAGCATTGCATTGATTAACTTGAGAATGTTAAATAATTTTTGGAGTTATGTTTTGTGATTTTACTTGTCGTCTATCATGGAGAATGCCCTATGTGCATTGGAGAAGAATGTGTATACACACATACATATATATGTGTGTGTATATATTTGTATAACATATGTATATATACTAAGTTCCTCTCTTCTGTTTCTCTCTTCAATTCCAGTCAATTCCAGTATTTCCGCTTTTAGTTTTAGCCTAGCTGATTTATCAAGTGGAGACAGAGTGGTGTTGCAATCTCTAACTATTATTGTGCTGTCATCAATGTCCTTCAAGTCTATTGGTCATTTTATGAATTTTAAATGTGTTTATGAGTATGTGAGTTCTTTCTGATGTTCATATCCCTTCATCACTGAGAAATGGCCTTCTCGGTCTCTTAAAACCTTTTAATACTATAGTCAATGTTGTCTGATATCAGTATGGCCACCCAGCCGTTTTTTGGGCTTGTTTGCTTGAAATATTGTCTTCCAATCTTTGACTTTGAATCTGTTTGCCCTTACTGCTTAAATTTAATTCTTGCAAGCAGTAGAAGGTTGGACTCAATTTTTTAATCCATACTGACATTTGATGTTTCTGAATTGGTACATTTAGGCCTCTGACATTGAGTGTGATTATTGCCTTGGAGTTTGTACCGTCTTTTTGTAGAAATTTGGTCTAGTTGTGAGATTTCTCTCATCTCTGGTAACCCTTTTCATTCTCTTTTTACAGCAGTTTTGAGTCATAAAGTTCCTGAACTGTTTCTTATCCTGAAGTTGTGTATAGTTCCTTCAAATCTGAATGAGAGTCTGGCTGGGTAAAGTTGTTCATTGAGTTTAATTATCTCCCACCATTGTCTTGGGGCCTCATGTAAGAAATCTTCTGTCATTTGTACCAACACTCCTTTGCATGTTATTTTTTTCTTTAATCTTTAAGTGCTCTATACCTATCTAAGACATTCATCATTCTGAGTAGTTTGTATCTTGAGTATTTTTAGTTTGGATTTCTTTTATCTGGTACCCTTCAAGTCTCTTGGATCTGGGTGCTTGCCCCCTCCAGCTCTGGGAACTTCTCAGCAGTGATGTTTCTGACTGTTGCATCTTCACAAGAGTTGCCTTCCTGTCCCTCTGAGACAATGATTATTTTTATGTTGTTCCTCTTGAATTAATTCCAGAGTTATCTTATCAACTGATCCTTCCACCAGTGCCCATTCTCCACCACCAATGTTCCCAGCATCCCCCCCATAATCCCCACCCCACCCCCCACTCCTGCCTCTGTGGCAGGTAGAGAGTACCTTTTACTCTCTCTCCTTTAGGGTGTTGTGGTCTGCAATCCAGGTATTAAGTAGCCATAATCTTTGGTCTATAGTCTAGGAAGATGTGTGCTTAAAGTGGGTAAAGGATCAAATATGATGGCCTCTCAGTATCTATACTGCAAAACATAATGCTCAAAAGGGGAAGGAGAGAGAGATGGGGGAGGTAAAAGAGAGAGAGGGAAAGAGAGAGGGGATAGAGGGGAGAGAGAGAGAGAGAGAGAGAGAGAGAGAGAGAGAGAGAGAGAGAGAGAGAGAGGGGGGGGGGAGAGGGAGGGAGGGAGGACTGGGGACACTGGTGCACTGGTGGGAAATGTACACTGGTGGAGGGACAGGTGTTTGAACATTTTATGACTGAAACCAGATCATGAAAACTTTGTAACCGTGTATCTCAAGGTGATTCAATTTTAAAAAAAGAGCTGGAATCCCCAAAACAATCCAAATGATCAATGAAATCAAGTACTGGTTCTTTGAAAAAATGAACTAGATCAATAAACCATTGACAAGACTCTCAAAGAGAGAAGAGGGAGAACCCTAACAAACTGAATCAGAAATGAATGAGGTAACATCACAACAGAAACTATGGAAATTCAAATCAGAGATTACTTTGAGAATCTTTATGCCGCGAAATAAGAGAACTTTAAAGAAATGGATAAATTCCTGGACTCTGATACTCTCCCAAGGCTAAACCAAGATTTGGAAGAGGGAGGGAGTGAGAGAAATGGAGACAGACAGACAGACAGGATGGATTTGCATATGGAGAGCTGTACTCTTTCCCACTTTCATCCTTTCTCTTCATTTAACCAACCTTGGTTGACTTCTCTGGATTTTTTTTTTTTTGAGAATTATGAGGGCCTTTTTCAGTTAGAAAAACAAGATCTTCTAAGCCACAGATTCCCCTCACTCTGGAATTTTTTTGCAAGATACTTGCTGTTTTGTACCTCTATAAAATGGAGGATAATGTAGAATTCATTGAGTTGCTTTGGGATAGAGATTTTAAAAAATGAGTAAGTTCCATTTTAAACAATACTATTTGCTAATATAACAATTTAAACTTTGAATTTATTAAAAACAAACCTTGATTCACAAGTACACTGAGTTTTAACTCCACTAACCATGAATACTAAAGGCATTCAAAGTACCATATCAGAGACAGCTCAATGAGACTGAGCACATGCTTTGTTATGTAGAAGACTCTGGATTGGTTTGGATCCTTGGCACCTTAAGATCCCTCAAGCATCCCCAGGAGCAACTCCAAGCACAGAGCCTGGAGCTGCCAGCCCCTGCACACTACCACACAAGCAAAAAGCACCATATCAAGTACTGGGGAAATCATAATGGATGGCAACATCCCTGTCTTCCAAGGGTTTACAACCTAATGGAAGATATATCTGCAATTAAATTACTCAAGGGCAGAAATGAGGGCTGTAAAAGAACTATGACAAAGTGGTGGAGAGGACATTCTGATCAAACCTTCCGAAGGCTAAATGCTGAGGACTTACTCTGAAAGGATTTCAATTTAAGGCCTGCCAAAGAGAACAAAAGGCAGATTCCAAGAGCAGAGGATACATATGTTATCAAGATGCTTGAGTAAGTGGATGAGGGAAATACTGAGCAATGGTGAATCAGAGATGTGGGTGCGAGTCCGAGGGAAACTAAGCCTGAAGAGTAATCCTAGAGAGTCTGGACTTATCTGGAAGGGCAGTAGGAGGGACTTGGCTCTGTGAGCTCCAGGTACACTTGCAGTGCTTGTGAAAGGAGGGAGTGATTGCAATAACCTCTCAAGAGGCAGACACTGGGGCAAGAAAGACAACCTCTTAGAATACCGTGAATGCTATGAGGGGATGGCGAGATTTCAATGTAAAAACACAGGTTTCAGGGAGAGAGGAAGACATGCATCTCTGTCTGCTGGATCAATGCAATTCAAACAAGCACCTCCGTCCCACACTTAAGAATAGGTACTTAAGTGTGGATGCTGGTGGTGGGAAATGTGCATTGGTGGAGGATGGGTTGTTCAATCATTGTATGACTGAAGCTCAATCATGAAAGTTTTGTAACAGTTTCTCATAGTGATTCAATAAAAAAAAAAAGTTAAATTAAAAAAAATAGGAAATGAGAGCATGGCAGGTAGGACCCATGTCCTGACCTGGGTTCGATCCCTGAGCACTACCAGGAGTGATTCCTAAGTGCAGCACCAGAAGTAACCCCAAAACAAAACAGGACTGGAGATGTGGACCATCAGGGACACCCACGTCCATTCCTACCTGGTGCATAACCACTCAGAGCAAAGTCAGAATGCACAGCACAGAGAAAGCTTCCTGGGCCTCCCCTTGCAGTGCTGTGAAGGGAACATCTTCACATCTAAGGTCTTCTAGAAGTAGCTAAAGGGTTCACTCTCCAGAACTGTCAAAATTAACAATGATAAATATTTTTCGCATACCTCAAGGAACTTAGTAAGTAAAGTAAAGTAAAGGCCCTCCTGTTGATCGTCGATTTGCTCGTGCAGGCCCAGTAACGTCTCCATTGGAGACTTTGTTGTTACTGTGTCTGGCATATCGAATACGTCACGGCGAGATTGCCAGACTCTGCCGTGCGGGCGAGATACTCTCGGTAGCTTGCCGAACTCTCCGAGAGGGGTGGAGGAATCGGACTCGGGTCCGCCATATTGACTGCGTGCAAGGCAAAATGTAAGGAAAATAGAAATGAAAAAAGATCATGTAAAAGATCAGTGAAATCACTACTCACAATGAGAAAGACAAATACAGGATGATCTCACTTATATAGGGTATTCAAAGAAATACACCACAAGGAGAGAAATGTCAAAGACAAACCCATAGACTCTAACTCCCAAATTGAGCAGACCAAGAGACAGGGCAGGGTTGAAAGGTCCAGGGGACTATGGCTGAGGGATACTGTCACTTTGGTGGACACAGGGTGGTGACATTACACCCCTAAAACATTTTAAAATGGAGGGCTTGACGCATAGCACAGTGGCTAAGATGCTTGCCTTGTAGGTATATGGTCAAATGAGTTCAAATTCCATGTTGCCACATGTGCCAGGAATGTTCTTGGCACCCAAACCACTGTCACATGTTGTGACTAATAACCAAGAACCCAAGCACCACACTCAGAAAGTGTGAGCCCTGGGAACTCCAAACAGAGCACCACAGTGTCCCCTCACCCTGTGAGCACTGCAGCTAGAGCCTGCATGCCTCAGCCAGAGGTGCATGCCGGCAAGCAGAGATGCATGCACCACAGCCACAGGAGCACAAACCCAAGAGCCTGCAGCCTAACACTCGACCTGCCAGGAGCACCCCAGCAGAGTGAGTGATTTTCCTGACATATGATGCCCCATCAGCACCCCAGCAGACTCTGTGAGCCCTGCACCCTGCCCACAACCCCTGCCAGCATCACAGTGAGAACTGCGAGTGCCACAATAAGGCTGCATGTGGACCCCACATGGCAGATCAACAGCAACAAGGGGGGAGGTCAGGGGAGGGAATAAGAGTGTGTTTATAGAATCTTAGTGCCCGAGAACAGATGACTGGATAAAGAAACCCTGGCACATCTACACCATGGAATACTATACAGCTGTTAGGAAAAATGAAGCACAGAATTTTCTTGTAAATGGATGGACATGGAGAGTATCATGCTGAGTGAAAAGAGAAGGTGAGGGACTGACATAGAATGACTGCACCATTTGTGGAATTAAAAAAAAAAAAGTATGAGACTAACACCTGAGGACAGTAGAAACAAGGGCCAGGAGGACAGGTCATGGTTGCAAGTTGGCTTCAAGTGCTGGGGAGAAGGCAGTTTGGATAAAAAAGGAACCACTATGACAAAGACAGTTGGAAGTGATCACTCTGAATAAGAATTGAATAAGAACTACTGAAAGTAAGTAAAGGAACAAGCATGATGACCTCTCAGAATCTGTACTGCAAACCATAGTGACCAAAGGAGAGAAAAAAGGAAAGTGCTTGCCATAGAGAGAGGCTGGGCGTGGTTTGAGGGAAACTGGGGATACTAGTAGTGGGAAATATGCACTGGTGAAGGAATGGGTGTTGGAACATTGCATGACTGAAACCCAGTCATGAACAATTTTGTAACTATCTCATGATGATTCAATTAATATAAAAATTATTTAACACACATAGACACACACACACGTTTGAGGCCACATCCAATGGTGCTCCAGGATTACTCCTGGTTCCATGCCCAGGGATCACTCCTGGTTTGCGCAGGGGACCATATTTAGTGTCAGGGATCAAACCCAGGTAGGCCACAGGCAAGACAGGCACCATACCTGCTGCACTATGTTTCCTGCCTTCTCTAAAACAAAGACAAGTGTGCCAGGGGTTGGAGTGAGCTCGATGGATTGAGTGCATGCTGTGCATGCAGGCCAAAGCTTCACGGTTCCCTGAGCAATACCACCAGCAACTCCAGAGTACAGAGCCTGTGGTAACTGAGTATCTCTAGGTGTGGGACAAAAATCAGGGGGAGAAAGAGAGAGAAAAAGTGAGAAAGAGAGAGGAGAGAGAGAGAAGAGGGTAGAGAGAGAGAAGAGAGAAAGGGAGAAGAGAGGAGGGGGAGAGAGGAGGAGGAGAGAGAAGAGGAGGGAGAAAGAGGAGAGAGAAGACAGGGAGAGAGAAAGAAAGAGAAGGGAGGAGAGAAAGAGAAGGAGGGGGAGAGAGAAAGTGGAGAGAGAAGACAGGGGAAAGAGAGAAGACAGGGGAGAATGAGAGGGGGGAGAGATAAGAGAAGGGAGAGGGGGTGAGAGAAAGAGATGGAGAGGGAGAAAGAGGACAGACAAGAGAGAAATAGAAAAGGGGAGGGAGAGAGAGAGAGAGAGAGAGATGTGAGAAGAGAGAGCAGAGAGACAGCGCAGTGTACCCAAACTGCTCTAGAATCAGAACTATTAATGGTTTAGTGACCAACCGTCCGAGGCAGGTCAATGGGCCATAGGGGCACAGGCCGGCCTCTCGAGGTGCGGACACCAGTGCTGACCTCTGCCCGGTCAGTTCCATTCACAGCTCTGGACACTCAGCATGTGCACCTGAATGAGGTCCACAATAAGCTGCTCTGTGGGCCTGGCTCCGGACTGAGGAACCATACTGCAAAGACTCCTGCCGGTGCCTTGGCTTGAGGGAGCAACCAGGACGTGCCTCGGCAGCAGGCAGGAATGAGGCCTTGGTCACTCGTCCCTCTCACCCACACACAGCACAGGGAGTCACCAGTACTTCCTGACACTGTGTGGTCCTATGGGTGTACAATGGCTACATACACGGCCAGGATCCTGCTCTTCAGAGGTAAAATCTTGCAGGGCTGGAGAGAGAGTACTGGGACAGAGGCACTTGCCTGTGCACAGCTGACCCCAATCCAACCCCCAGGAAGGCCTATGGCTTCCAAGATTTCCAGGAGTGACCCTTGAGTACAGAGCCAGAGGTGAACCCCGAGTACCACCAGGTGTGCCCAAACCCTCCACCCTCCAATTTTTTTTAAGTAGCAGTATCTAAGTACTATTCAAATTATCATCCTATTTAATGTCATGTTACACTCGGCACAAGGGAAATAAGTGATGGTTCTCTAAGAATCTATAACAGGAGCTTTCTCCTAAATCAGTCAAGGAGGGCTTCCTGAGGAAGTGGCAGGAGCGCTAACATGTGAAGGATGAACAGGGTTAACTCTGTGGGAAAGGGAAGGAGACATCTGTCCACTGATAAGAACAATAAACCTGACTGAGGGTGAGGGTAGGTGGAGAGAGAGCACAGAGGGTCTGGCTCTTGAAACTTCCCACTAGTTTCGGGTCAAGACCAGACAACCCCATGGCCACTCCTGTCCCTGGCCACTCTGTGCTCTGCGTATCCACCACATCCACTGTCCCTCTCACTCCCCTTACAGCCACACTTGCATTCCATAGGGCCAGTTTTGTTTGGTTTTGGGCCACACCTGGTGATGCTCAGAGGTTGCTCCTGGTTTGCAATCAGGAATCACTCCTGGCGGTGCTCAGGAGACCAGAAGGGATGCTGGAGATTGAATCCAGACCAGCTGCATATAAGGCAGGTGCCTTATCGCTCCAGGTGGGGCTATTTTTTTGAGGGGGGCTGCACAGTTGGCTGTGCTCTGAGCTTTCTCCTGGCTCTTGCACACAAGAATCATTCCTGGTGGGACTTGCAGAACTATATGGGGTTCCATACTTGAATTTCAAAGATCTTTCTTGTTTTGTGGTGCATCGTTTCTGCTTTGGGCTACACCTAGCTGTCTCTGGCTCAGTCATCAGGGCTCACACCTGGTGGGCTCAAGGGATCACATAAGGGGCTGGCGATCAAACCTGGGCTGGCTGTATGCAAGGCAAGTGCCTTCTCCACTGTGCTGCCTCTCCAGCCCCTCAAATCTCTTCCTGGCTTTGCGGTGGGTGCCACAGTGTGGCGGTGGCAGGAGGAAGGGACCAAGAAGAGGAGGCAAACTCGCTCACACATAAGGCACAGGAGCTTCTGCCTCTGCCCACGCGGGGGTCATGGTTTTGGAGAAAAGGCGAGGGCCACTGCCAATGAATGTAGAGGAGCTCTTGGGAACTGAGCTGGCTTCGGGAGCACCTGCCTCCGAATCACCTCGGGGACCCAGGAACTCTGTCCAAGGGATGCTGCAGGGGTGTCTGTGAGGGCAAGGAATGGGCTGGAAACAGACAGCAGCCATTACCTGGTCATCCAGGGGGATCCCGCTGCTCATCTTCACTCGATTTCCCTCCGGGTGATAGTCATCTGCATCATAGAATTTCCACCCAGCTTGCAAACAAAACGAAAGGAGTATGTAGCGGGCAGGGCGTCTCAGGCGAATGCCGCCACGAGGGCCCACACAGCAGCTCCGTGCTTCCCCCCAGTTGCAGGGGAGCATCCCCGGCCTCCCCCCGCCCCCCTCCCTCAGGAAAGAAAAGGGGTTTGAAGCTCAGCAGTGTGCTGTGGGGCTCACCCATCATTATCTGTAATCACCCAATGGGAAACCAAACTGCAGCAGTGAGTGGCACTCTGTACTTGTTCGTGCTTACAGATCATCCTGCCTTCGGGTCAGGGAAGGGAGAGAACAGCAGGAGACCAGTAGGGTGTGAGACTGAGGGACAGAAAGGCGGGTTACCTCGGATGCCAGCAGGGCGCCCACGCTCCATCTGTGGAGAGGATGCAGATGTTCAAATGACCACGCCCTCCCAACCAGCCCATCTGAGGGTGCCCCCAAAACTCAGATCAAAGTATACTGATGACAATCTGCAAGTGGTTGTGATGTCTTGTTGGTTTTGGGTTTTGGTGATCCCCGGAGGTGCTCTAAGGTTACTCCTGGCTCTGTGCTCAGGGGCCGCTCCCAGTAGATGCTTGGGAAACCATGGTGTTCAGGAGCCTGACCCTGGGTTTCCGGCATGCAAGGCATGTACTTCAGCCCACTGCATTATTGCTCCTACCCCAAAAGTGATGCTCTTGACCATGGAATCTAGATTATGGTTTTCGTTTTCTCCAGGAGTTTAAAGAAAGACATCATTACCCAGGTGCCGCTAACCTCTCCCCGGAAACATACCATCAAATCTCATTAAACTCCTTAAGTGTTTTGGCCCCTGCTTAATAGATGCCTCCCAAGTGGTGCTCAGAAGACTTGAGAGCCCTTCTGGTGGTTCTTGGCCCACATGGCCAGGGGTCTTGTGCAAAAGCCAGAGACTGTGGTACTGCTCAGCCCTGCCATGCTTGGCCTCACCCAGGCCACAGAGGTGCTCAGAAACCTCCAGGGCTGCACCAGATGGTGCACAGGAGACCACGAGGCACTGCAGTACAGAGTACTGGGCATGCACCCTGACTACTGTCCCCTCTCCAGCCCCTAGGTGTTTACTTTCTAAGGGAAAAAAAAAACTGAATTCCTGATGTGCTCAAAACTCTCCTGAGGATGCTAGGAGGGATGTGAAGGGGATTAACCTCCTCTAACTCCTACAAGGTGCAAAGCACAGCACTGCCTCAGGGCTCAGGGCGACATGCTTGAGCAGAGAGACAGGACAACAGTAAGGCCCTGCAGGTTCAACCCCCAGCAACGCATCTGGTTCCTGCCAGGAGTGATCCCTGAGCACAGAGCCAGGAGTAAGCTCTAGGCACAGTTGGGGGGCCTCCCAAAACAAAAATGAAGAAATAAATAGATGAGACGCACTCTTAATGGACACAAGAGACAGGCCAGCCCTTCGGACTGGATGTCCAGGGCTCTCTGCTCCAAGTATCTGATAAGGATCTGTTCCCTCTAAAAGGCAGTGCAGGTGGTGAGAAGGCCTCGGGGCTCTGAATCTGACATCTGGCAGGTTCTCTATTCTGTCATTACAGTACTAGGCTCCAGTGTAAGGTGAAACTATTTTCTCACCAGCAAAATGAGAGAACTGAGCCACAGTACCCATTCCCCATCTGCTCATTTCATTTAGCCAGCACTGACTGAGCTACCAGCTGGCCGCCAGAGGCTTGGTCTGTGCCACGGAAGATGGACAGAGAAGGCAGCCAATGAGAAATGAAATCCTTTCTGGCTTTCAATTTCTAAGGTGTTGCACAAATACCATTTACCACCATCACAATTTACATATCCGCTTAATATTTATCAGACCTGGTCTCCCAAATTTTATATACCAGTCACAGTCACAGTCACAGTCACAGTCCTTCCGTTGTTCATCGATTTGCTCGAGCGGGCCCAGTAATATTGTGAGACTTGTTACTGTGTTTGGCATATAGAATATGTCACGGGGAGCTTGCCAGGCTTTGCCGTGCGGGGAGATACTCCCAGTAGCTTTCCGGGCTCTCCAAGAGGAGTGGAGGAATCGAACTCGGGTCGGCCATGTTGGCCCTTGTAAGGCAAACACCCTACCGCTATGCTATTGCTCCAGCCCTTTATATACCAACTCCACAATTTTTACAAACTGTGTTTAAGATAACATGGTTACAATTATACTTTTGGTGTATAAAGTTATTGTACCGCCAGTACCAAAATCTCTCCACCACTGCCCTTATGTCGCTTCTAGTCTCTCTTTTCCCTCATTCCTCAACCCCTCCCCCTTCCATCTGGTGACCTCAACTTTGTAATCAAAGTCCAATTTGTTGGTAAACATTTACCAATTCCAAAGTGTTTACTTGTTTCTCGGGGTCCACACCTGACAGTGATCAGGACTTACTCCTGGCTCTCTACATTCAGGTATTACTTCCGGTGGACCTCAGGGGACCATATGAGGTGCCAGGAATGGAACCCGTGTCAGCCACATGCAAGGCAAACACTCTTACCCACTGTGCTACTGCTCTAGCCCCTACTTGATATTTTTATATGATTGCTTCACTTTCTGAAATCAAATATATTTTAAAAAAAGTTTGGGGGGGTCACAGAGGTAGTACCTCCGCAAACTTCTGACTTGGAAAATCAATCCCCCATTTGACAAATTTATTTGAAACAGACTCAGTCCCACACTGAGCTCCAGATATTTTCCTTCCACATATGTCTCCTGCTTCTCCATGTCAGCCTATAACAGAGGTTCCCGAATTTCTTTGTCCTGGGATTCCCTATTCAGAAAAATTATTACTCCAGGCTGGAGAGGTAGTCCACGAGTTTTGAGGCTTGCCTTGTTCGTGGCTGATCCCAGCTGAATTCCTGCCACATGGTCCACTGTGCACTACCAAAAGAGGCCCTCAAGGAGTGCTTGGTATGACCCCAAACCAAACATAACATTACTCAACAACCCCTAATTTCATCAGAGGCTAATACTGCCCTTCTGGATTCTTCCAGAAATCCTGGAGCAGCATCTTCCTCTTTGGGGAACACTGGTGTACTTCTCCCTTCTCCAAGCTGCCCAGGTGCAAGTATTAAAACCCCTCTTTACTTCTCATTCATAGTCCATCCACAACTCTCTTATTTATATTCCATAACCGAATCTCTAACTTCAGACCACCCATCTTGCCTTGCTGGGGTTCCCTGATAATCCATAAAGCAGTCAGGCCTTTGGGCCTTGACATGTTCTAATCCCTCTGCCATAATGCTTTCCCACTGTTCTCCAGGCTTGTCCCCTCCTCTATCCTAACTCCCACATTTCTTCAGAGGGTCATTCCTTGACCATCCTGCCTGGTGCTCTGCCCACTTCCTCCCCAGTCTCTCACCTGGAGGTGGCCACCACCAACATTTTTGGTTGATGTGTATGTATTCACTGCCATCCCCCATAGTGGCATATAAACTCCCTGAAGGTAGGGATTTTTGTCCCATTATCAGTGACAACCATGAATTACTGAGTCCAATATTTTTCTGAATGCATGAAACTAACCATCTGAATTGTATAGGACATCTTCCCTCTCGCCTGATGGAAATGTGACTAACTGCCCAAGCTAGCTCAGCAGGCCATGGTGGAACCAAGTCCTGCGGTTACTAATTCCCTTACACCAAGCACAGGAGCAGTTTTACACTTTTTTTTTTCCTTTTTGGGTCACACCCGGCAATGCACAGGGGTTACTCCTGGCTCATGCACTCAGGAATTACTCCTGGCGGTGCTCAGTGGACCATATGGGATGCTGGGAATCGAACCTGGGTCCGCCCCGTGCAAGGCAAACACCCTACCCGCTAAGCTATCACTCCAGCCTCAGGACACCACTTTTAAAGCAGGTAGCTAGGAAACTGCAGGTGTTGACTTTTAATGTCATCCCAGATTCCCTGTCTTTGAGGGTAAACATGCCCCCCCCCCAATTCTTCTAAAGATATGTCTATTTACCCGAAGCAAGCTTTTTAAATGGATACAACCCACATGGGTGGTTCCTGACTAAGGAGAGTCTAGAGCATCTGAAGGTCAAGCTACTTTAGCACAGTGGACGGGGATACTTTAGCAAGATACTTTAGCAAGTATCTTTAGCACAGTGGACCGGGCTCTCACTCCCGTTCCCGGGAAGGGGAAGGGGACTCCCCAGGGCTCCCGCGTCCCCGCGGGCCTGTCCTCCTCCCGTGTGCCCGCCGCCCGCCTCCCGGACGTACTTCCATGAGCCGCTCATGCCCATCACCAGCAGAGCGCTCGGGGTCGTCAAGTCGCCCCGCTAGCTCCAACCGCTGGCTTCCGGCCCACTCGCCCCGCCTCCCGCTCGCTGGCCCCGCCCCGCCTCCCGCTCGCCCCGCCTCCCGCTCGCCCCGCCTCCCACTCGCCCCGCCTCCCACTCGCCCTATCTTGCCTCTCCCATCTTCAGGCTTCCTGTCCCCTTATTGCTGAATATGAATATTTATTTTTTTCTTTTTGTTTTTTCTTTTTGGGTCACACCCAGCATTGCACTGGGTTTATTCCTGGCTCTTGCACTCAGGAATCACTCCTGGCGGTGCTTGGGGGACCATATGGGATGCTAGGAATCGAACCCAGGTTGGCCACTTGCAAGGCAAACGCCCTACCTGCTGTGCTATGGCTCCAGCCCCTGGATATGAATATTTATGAAGTGTGCTCATGATATAGTGTTCTTTTTAATGTAACCAAGTGTTTTGCCTCGAGGTGGGCATCCCAGTTGATATCCAGCATGTACTGTGAGAAATAACCCACCTGTCTAAAATGCATAGATTTAGAGCCTCAAAGAGAGGGAGGAAAGGAGGCTTTAATAGAAACTATTGATTTTTTTCAATTTGTTTTTAGTTTTATTTTATTTTTAAAAAGTTGTAGTTGACTACAGTTAATATTCAAACACCAATCCCAACATCGTGCACCTTCCCACCACCATAAGAGGAAAGTTTGTGAAGATTGCTATATTTCATCCTGAAGTCATTTAAGTAAGTCCTTGTGTAAGAGACTGCAAGCAGTTATACCCAAACAAATGTGTGCTACTTTTTGGTACATCAGTGGACTAGAGCATAAGAGATCCTGCAGCCGTGAATTCAGCCTCATGCTCCAGGTTGTTCTATGTCACACTCTTCCATGAGCTTTATTTTATAGTCTCTGGGTTTTGACCTTGGATGAGATTATATGGCACCAGAGGCAGTTTGTTGTGTGACTACCAAGACACTGGAAAACTGGGGAGTTGAGGGGAGGAGGCCCAGACCCATTCCGAGCAGGCTTGGAGATATCAGTCACGGGTCCCGAATACCTGGATTTTTCTGCAGGTTCCCTCATAGGTGAGGCTCATCCGAACCTGTGCAGAGAGGCCTTGAGCATGGATATGGTTGGATTCAGGAGGTTTCTGACTGCCTGGACTCTGCAGGGGTGGGGAGGGAAACTCAGCCTGTCCCCCTCCGAGTGGCCAGGGTGAAGACAGCCTGGAGCAGGATCAGGACGTTCTATGCTGCTCTCTTCTGAGAGCTTTATTTAAGAGTCTGTGGATCTTGGCCATTGATGAGATTATATGGTGCCTAGAGTAGTTTGTCAACCATTGATTATGGTATTTCAAGTTTGGGTGGTTGCCAAGTCGGCAAACTCGGCACACATGGGCAGGGGTTCTGACCAAATGCTAGTTCCTGGTCCTTTCTCTCATTTATTAGATACTATCAGGCCAATGTTCTAGGCCCAACCATGTTTCACTACATATGTAGCTACCAAATTTATAAAATTTGTAATTTATAAGTTATAGTTCCTCCTTCTTAGGCTTCAGGGCTAAAGACTGCATTTTAAAACCAAACTAAATTTCTTCTAACAATAATCTTTAACGGCAGGATTTTCAATCAGTATCTAGTGTCAGCACCAGAGGTCTAGTTTCTATTGCCCTAAATATGCTTCCCTATTCCTCTTACATGTACTGTGACTGTTTGGTATCCCTGAAGGGGAAGGGACATACCTTTAATATACCCATTTGCTAGAAAACAGAACCGTAAGTCACGGTCACGGTCATGGTCCTCCCGTTGTTCATCGATTTTCTCGAGAGGGCCCAGTAACCTCTCCATTGTGAGACTTGTTACTGTGTTTGGCATATCGAATATATCACGGGGAGCATGCCAGGCTTTGCCGTGCGGGTGAGATACTCTCAGTAGCTTGCCGGGCTGTGAATTAATATAGTTGAAGCCCCCCTTCTCATCCCTGAGGGGAGATAGCCTGGCATGCTCCAAGCTTTGCCTTTGATTTCCTAGGTCTTCTGATTTTCTCCTCAACACAGTCCATTAAGAATTGCTAGGCTGAGGATGGGAAATAGCCCTACAACTAAGTAGCGTGAAGAAATAACACTTTCAACCTCCAGTGTTACCCAAATTTATTTCCCTATCTATCCTGGAAAACAAGAAGGCTAACCCAGGGTCTTTAATGAACATTTAGGTTACCACTGCAGTGACTTTGGTTTTTCCCATATGGTGGCAAGACTTTAGCTTTCCTCTGTCAGGTACTGATAAAGAAGTCACGGCTGGCAGCTAAGGTCACTTGTAAAGTTACAGGTCAGTTATGGCTAGACCAGGGCAGAGATAACTTCTACAGAGGCCTTTGTAGTCAGTGTGTGTAGAAGCCCTGCACCATATCTCATATCTCCATGCCAGCCTCCTGCTGAGACGAGATGTAAGAAAGACCAGGTCAAACAGTCATCAGACCAAAATATCTTTTTAAAAAACAATTTTTATTTCATTAAAGAACCGTGATTTACAAAGTTATTGAAACATCTAATGTTCTAGCATCAATTTCCCATCACCAGTGACCCCAAGTTCCCTCCCACCCCCACAAGCTGCCAGCTTACAGGCACATCAGAATGTTTGGTTGTTGTCATTTGTGTCTCATGTTTTTAGTGTTGTTGACTCTGTTTTGCGTCTGTACCTACCCACCCCTCCACATTACTGATGTATCTCAGGCCCTTGACCCCTGCTTGCCCATTACTTTCTGTCTTCATCTTCTTTATCTCTTTCCCCAGACCCCCACCGCTATTTCTTTCCTTCTCTGTTCTACACACATAGAATACTACCCTTCTGTAAAAAATGATAAAGCATACAATTAGCTGCTACCTGGCAGGATCTGGAGAGTATCATGCTGAGTGAAATTAGGAGAGATGTTGGATTGGTTTGTCCTTCCTCCCTTGCCTCAGGGAGTTTAGGTTATTGAGTTACCCTCATCACACAGCCCCAGAGGCACTCCCATTCCTCTTTGTTTATCTTTAACTTATTCTTTGTGTTCTGCTTCCCTCTCTGTTAATCACTATATCCCAAAATCAAACCCTGTGATTTGTAAAGTGAGATTCTTCTCAGGACTCTGGATTTTGTATATGCAACTGAAATATTTGCTTTTTTCTTTCCCTTATGTCCTTTTCATAGTTTACTCTAGAGCAGTGTCCTTTTTGTATAGACACAGGAAGATAGTTAATGCTGTGCTTCTGGGAGTTAATTGACTCAGAACAATATTTATTCCTGGGCATCTGTCATATTTACTCGACTTAAGCCTCAGCTGTCCTTAGTTCTTAGCACCTCAAAAGGAGGGTTCCAGTGAGGGTCTTGGATGGACTCAGGGCAAGCCGTAAGCTACCCAAGCATTGAAAAGGGACAAGCCATAAGCTATCCTGGGATCTAAAAGGGACAGGCCAACCACCATAAAATATAGTAAGTTAAGAGTATGGTCATGGACAAATTTTGTCATGACCCAAAAAGAAGGATCTGAATAAGGACCCTGCTAAGGTTAGGAAGACTAACTTGGCCTGAGGACTGTAGTCTGGGATATAAGAGAGATGTCTCCAGGAGAGCCACCCCATCCTTTAAACTTAATAATCTTACAGTGTTCAGTTTTTCTTTATTTCAACTCAGAAATATTTAATTACTCGAATTATAGGACATAAGTTGATCAAAAATAAACTTCTGTATAAAACAAAATGGGAATAGGAAGAACCATCACTTTGTTCAACATAGCAATTTTCCAATACTACAAACCTTAATAGTGATAGCACAGTGGGTAAGGCGTTTGCCTTGCATGCGGCTGACATGGCTGACCCGGGTTCTATTCCTCCGCCCCTCTCGGGGAGCCGGGAAAACTACTGAGAGTATCTCGCCTGCATGGCAAAGCCTGGCAAGCTACCCATAACATATTCAATATGCCAAAAATAGTAACAACATGTCTCACAATTTGTTGTGAGACATTACTGGTGCCCACTTGAGCAAACAGATGAACAACAGGAGTACAGTGCTACAGTGCTACGGTGTTCATACAAAATGACTAGAAATATTAAGAAGTAAATTTAAGATGACCATTTAAATGGAAATAGGCCAAGGAAAGGAGAAATATGCCCCTAGATGGTTTTCTGCCCTTGGGTGTATCTTCTTGCAAGATGAGATTTTGTCCTAGAAGAAGGTTCACCTGAGGGAAGGGCCTTACATATATTGAGTGTGCAATCACTACAAGTTGTATTGCTACCCCCAACTCTGGGGGCCTGGGTGAATAACGAAGGCTGTGAGATGGGGCACGAGGGAATGGGAATGAGGGCAGAGTGAGACTGGAATGAGGGACAGGGTGAAACTGGCATGTGGCATGCGGAGAGACTGGACTAGACACATAGGGAGAATGGAATGCATGGAGGAACATAGACTGTAATAAATGGCGATTAATCACCAACCATTTTGGCGGCCTTCTTTCTTCCCTCATGTGTTGGTATGCAGAGGCTGATTGGGATGGGGTAGTGACTTTTGACCACCAAATGCACGTGGTGAGTGCCCTCACTCACAGAGAGAGAGACACACACAGAATGAACTCTCTCCTGATGGAATATAAAGACATGTAGCAGGGGATTAACAAATACCCAAAGGTCACAGAAATTGAGAACTGGTCTTAGTCGTAAACTACCTTGGTGAGTGAAGAGGAGAGACACTGGAACAATGATCAGGGAAGTAGACATTCAGGTGAGGGGTTTGGTGCTAAACCGTGTCGTGCACGAAATGCTACTATTTATTAACAGCATAGTAAACCACTGTGCCTAAAATAAAATCAAAACAAAATTCCCTTGACTATCTACCATTCTCAAAAGTCTAAAATTGATACCAGAAAGATAGCACGGCACTTCAGGTACTTTCCTTGCACATAGCCCATCTGGATTTGATCTTGGCACCACATATAGGCCCCAGACACTGCCCAGGAGTAATCCCTGAGCACAGGTGGGTGTGTGGCCCCAAACAAAGCAAAACAAAAACCCCTCCAAAAATTAAAATTGATGACCCTTAACAACAGAATAAAAAGCCGAATTGGGAGACAATCAGAGTGTTTATTTGGGCATTAAAAGGGCACCATATAAACTCATTAACGGCTATGATCCAGAGACTCACAAAAAAATCTCGAAAATTGCAACAAGTGGCAGAGATGCATTTAACTCAAGCTGTATCATTTTATTTATAATTTTGGAATTTCTGGAGTTACATCTCATACTCTATGCCACTGGTGTACCAACAGTAGCACAACATACGTGATGGGCTGTAGAGTAGAAGGCAACTGATCTTGATCTATCTATCTATCTATATACATATATATATACACACACATATATATGTACACATATATATGTATATACAAGGCTCAACATGTAACAACATGTCAGTAATTTCTTATACAAGGCTTAACAGCACCAAGATGAGATACAACAATCTTCATACATTTTCCTCTAAAAAGCCCTCTTTGGATCATTTTTAGTGAATTACTCTTAACAAACAATAAAAATAAATTATTGAGGATCTGCCTTTGGGGCAGGCTTGGGTAGTAGTGGTAAAATTGAAAATAATGGTGATGATAAGGTGTAATGGTGGTGGAATTGGTTTGGTGTTAGAATATTGAATACAATAAATTATTGCAAACAACCTTATAAAAATTAAAAATAAGAAAAAAAGAGTTGTAGAAGGGCAGGAGTGATAATATAGCGGGTAGGGAATTTGCCTTGCATGTAACTGACCCAGTTTCGATCCCCACATCCTATATGGTCCCTATACGGCCCCCCAAGCACCGCCAGGAGTGATTCCTGAGTGCAAAGCCAAGAGTAAACCTGGAGCACCCCTGGGTGTGACCTCAAAACAAAAATAAATAAATGAAAGGGTTGTAGAGTTCATATTCAGATAGAGTCTGAAGAAGGCACAAAAGTGAATTTTTATAAGGGAAATAAATGCTCATATTCAGACAGAGTCTGAAGAAGGCATAAAAGTGAGTTTTTATAAGGGAAATAAATTTTATGAGGTAATAAATGATATGCTGATCAGGTGAAAGCATCAACATGGTCAGGAGGTAAAAGTAGATTAAAGTTCACTTTTTATCAGTCCTTTCAAACAGGATATTCTTTTTTTTATTTTTATTTTTTCTTTTTTTCTTTTTTTATTATTTTTAGTGAAACACCATGAGGTACAGTTGTAGATTTACAATTTTTTGTCCTTGGGTTTGATTATACAATGATCAAATACCCATCCCTCCACCAGTGCCCATTTTCCACCACCATGGATAATATCCCTCCCACCCCCATCCCCCCATCCCACCCTGCCTCTGTGGCAGGGCAATTCCTTGTGTCTCTCCCTCCTTTTGGGTGTTGTGGTCTGCAAAAGAGGCTTTGAGTGGCAAACATGTTCAGTCCATAGTCTACTTTTAACATGCATTTCCCCTCCTGGGAGGATCCTCCAAACACCCTTTATTTGGTGCTCCCTTCTCTACCTGAGCTGCCCTTTCCCCTAGAATGCCTGGCTGGCCTCTAAGCTATGGAGTAATCCTCCTGGTGTTGATCTCAGCTATTCTTCGGTATTAATCTCATATTTTGTTTCTTTATATTCCCCAGATGAATGCAATCTTTCTATGAATGCAATCTTTCTTTCTCTTTCTGACTCATTTCGCTTAGCATGATACTTTCCATGTTGTACCACTTGTATATAAATTTCATGACTTCATCTTTTCTAACAGCTACATAGTACTCCATTGTGTAGATGTACCAAAGTTTCTTTAACCAGTCATCTGTTCTTGAGCATTCAGGTTTCTTCCAGTTTCTGGCTATTGTAAGAGTGCTGCAATGAACAAACAAGTGCAGATATCACTTCGACTATACATTTTTGCCTCTCTCAAACAGGATATTCTTGTTATTGTTTCTTGTTGGAATGTTGGGGGCCAGAGGCCTTACCCAGTTTAGGGAAGACAGACTGTAGAGTTGGTATATCTGCAGTGGCTTCTTGCAGCTCTGTCTTATTTCATTTCATTTCATTTATTTTGAGTTTGGGGTCACATAGTAGGGCTCAGGAACTACTCCCAGGGATCCATATGGTGCCATGATCAATCAGATTCTCACGGATGCAAAACAGAAGTATGAGCACCAGCCCTGTGAGTCATCTCCATTCTCCGGTAGCCCTCTTTTATGGGGGATCGGGTGTTCTATCAAATGGTACTCAAGAGGCCTTCGTGGTCCTCTTGGAAATTCTCCACCAACCATGCAGGACATCCAGTGTAAGAGACCGTGGATGTGGTGCTTGCTGCTGGCTGTGGTGTGGGATGACCTAGGCCCCTGCACTTGTACTTGGGCCCTCCAGAGCTCCACCTTTAGAGTCTCGGGGCCACTTGGTGCCTGGGATCAAGCTGGGATCAACCATCTAAACCCTATACTAGATCTTTGGTTTCTACAGCCCTGTTTTAAAATGATTCCAGTTATATTACTCACCACACCTTCCAGGTACTTTAGAAAGGTAGGGGGATCCCTTCACTAGCACTGAACAAAGCCAAACACAAGTTGTCATTTCTTTTGTGTTTCTTTGGTTTTGGAGCTCTTCCTGGGTTACTCCTGGAAGTAAGCTAAGGGGTTGCTCCTGGTGGTTCTGAGGATCAAACTGGGATCAGCCCTTGCGAGGAAAGAGTCTTATTATCTTCTCTGGCTAGCTGACATTTCTTTCAATGTTCATATTATAGACGCACATATGTATACATATGGTCACCTCCTGGTCCCCAGGGAAAGGATCATTTTTATTTCTAGATTTCACAGTCGTTCCTCCTGTCTTCAATATACACTTACCCACAGTTAACTGACTGAAACAACCGAGGACGATGAGATGAACTTTAGAGTCAGGAGTAAACCCTGAGCACTTCCAGGTGTGGTGAGAAAGAGAAAGTAGAGAGAGCAAAAGGAGAGATGATGCTAACTCAAGAATAGAGAAAAGAGAAGGGTGTGAGTGAGAGAGGAATAGGGAGGGAGAGAGAGGAGGGAGGAAGAGGGAAAGAAAAGAAAGAGGATGGGGGAGAGACTGTGAGAGCGAGAGAGAAGTATAAAAGGTTAACTCCAGATGAAAGTGCTTCCACCTCTGCTCGACTCACCTTGGTCACCAGTGCTCATGGAAATGCCTGGTCTAGGTCAGGTCAGTTCCATTATCAGCATGGAAGCTCTGGGTCCATCACTTTTCTCTCACAGAAAAGAATTTCAGGAGGAGGTTAAATGTGAAGAATGATAGTTTTTATTGAAACTTATCTAGAAAGATGTGAGGGTAAAGATAGAGAGAAGTACACGTTCTAAAGAAAATGGGCTTCTCCAGATTGGAAATAAACAAAGAGACAACTTAGTCAGGCATGTGCTCTAGGGCTTGAAGTATAAACTCCCGTTGACTTTTAAACTTGTAAGTTTGTCCCCTTAAATGCCACCATTAGTGCTCTCCCATCTCCTAAGCACTCCCATATTGTTTGCACATTATTTACAGTAGACAAGATAAGAAAACAACTGTGTCTATAACAGAGGAATGACTTTTGAACAATATAGATGAAGATCTAGGGTCTCATGTGAGGTAAAATAAGCCAGATAGAAAGAGACAAATACTGTTTGATGCCACTTACAAATGGAATCAGAAACAGCCAACCTCATAGAAATGGAACCTACAATGGTGGTTTCTAAGGGGTTGAAGATTGGGGAGACTTTTTTAGGGGAACAAACTTGCAACTCATAACTAAGTTTATTCTAGAGATCTAGTGCATAGTTTAGTGATTAAAGACAATATTGTTTTATAAATCTCAAAGTTGTGAAGAGTTAATAGTTCTCAACATAAAAATGATACTTTTGTAGAGGAATAGAGCTATGTTGGCAGTCACATTAATAATATTTCAATGTATTAAGCCAGGGTGCTGTAAACCTAAATGTACACAGTCTTACATGTCAAGCACATTAAATTTTGTTTGTTTGGTTTTGAACCACACCAGACTTGTGATGAGGGATCACTCTTGGTGAGATCAGGGGACCATATGTCGTGCTGGCGATCAAACTCGGGTTGGCTGCCTGCAAGATAAGCACCCTGCCCACTCTACAGTCTCTCTAGCTCCACAATTTTTGTAAAGTCAATTTTAATAAAAACACTGTGATTTGCAAGGTTATCCATTATACCAAGTACTGTTCCTTTGTCACTCTACTTGCTGATGGCAGGGAATTTCTTGGACCTTGAGCACTTGATAAAGAAACAAAGAGAACTGAGGAGGAAAACCACTGCCCGTGGTGTTCCTCTTCTAGTAGCTGGTGGGGGGCATCCCCAGGGCAGGCGTGGCATTTCTGCTGTGCCTGGCATAGAAGGCGAGCTGGAGGAGGTGGGTACAGAGGACAGGCAATGCACTGTGCCTCAGAAGAGCCTTCACTCAACTGTTTTCAGGTGCAGCATAAAGATGTGATGTGGGGTAAAAGTGAAGTGGAGTATGAAAGGGCCCGTGTCACCTGACATGACACACACTGCAACTTGAGCTTCACCCAGTGTTGATAAAGACATGCTGATCAAAAAAAGCCAAAACCTAACTCTAGTGCATTTGAAAAAAAAAAGCCAAATGAGAGCCATGAATTAAACTGATCTTTCCTTCTCTCTTCACCAACCTCAGGTTAGAAGTAGCCATAGAAAGAATCATGGCAGCAGAAACTATTTTCCTTTTTGTTGTAGGCAGACTGGTAAGAGAATTTGGGAATGTGCTTTGGGCGAATAATACATTTTAAAATGAAGAGATCATCTAGCCCTGAAGGAACCCATGGACAGGAAGACCTCTTTGAAATACAAACCCTGAGCTCTTTGAAGAAGTGAAACTGAGACACTATCTAGATGGAGAAATCCAAGGCTCCATCCAGAGAAGGGTGGAGCCCTCAGAAAAGGGGCAGCTACAGAGGAATCTGTGAGATTAAAAAGAGACTGTAGGCAGTTAAAAGGCCATGATTTCCAGATGATTAACAGTGCAAGGTTTTCCTGTGACAACACTGAGGTTGGCCGCCTGCAAGATTAGCACCCTACTCAGTGTATTATTGCTCTAGCTCCAACATTTTTTAAAAATAAATTTTTATTAAATGCACCGTGATCTACAAAGTTGTTCATTATACAGTTGTTTCAAATATTTAGTGTTTCATCACCACCAGTGTGACCTTTCTCCACAAATATCCCTAGTTTCTCCCCCAATCTTTCCCCTTAGGCATATAACAAATTTACATTATATTGCTTATTCCAAATAAAAAAACTTAAGAGATGGCAAATAGAATGATCAGAAAATAAAACAGTAAGAGCTAATTTGTGATTACTGTATGAATTTGACCTATGTAAATACAAGAATCAAAACCATTTAATACAATGTAATAAAATGCCTATTCTCATTTCCATGTGTCTGTTTCCAACTATGGAATCTACAGTATCACTGTATCACTATATTACTGTCCTCCCGTTGTTTATTGATTTGCTCAAGCAGGTGCCAGTAATGTCTCCATTCGTCTCTGATACATGCTAGTGTAGCCCGATGGCATATTGGGGGCTCTTTCAGGGTCAGGGGAATGAGGACCATCATTGCTACTGTTTTCATCATATGGAGTATGCCACGGGTAGTTTGCCAGTCTCTTCTGTGGGGGTAGGATACTCTCAGTAGCTTGCCGGGCTCTCTGAGAGGGCTGGAGGCTTTTGGGGTAGCCTCTAATCACCTTTACAGGTGTTCCCAGTCAGGCATGTTTGCAGGAAGGATACTTTCAGTAGCTCACTGGGTTCTCTGAGAGCAAAAACTAAATAATTAAAGGTCTAGCATCCGTGGCTGCACGCTTCTGGGAGCTTGGTTTTATAGTCTCTGAATCTTGGCCATTGGTGGGATTACACAGCAGTTGGTGGGTGCCACTGTCTAGTTACTGGAAGATGGGGCATCTGGGTGGAGGAGGCCCAGTTCTGATCTGAGTAGGCTTGGAGATCTCAGCCCCGGGTCCTATACACCTGGGTTCCCCTACCAGTTCCTTCATGCATGAGGCTCAGCTGAGCGTGTGGAGAGTGGTCTCAGCATGGCTGTGACTGGGTCCTGGAGGTCTTCAGTTGCCAGGGCTCTGCTCGGAGTGGGAGGGAAACTCAACCCGCCCCCCTCCAAGGGGCCCTGGTGATGACAGCCAGGTGCGGGGGCAGGAGACTCTGCATTGTTCTCTTCCAGGAGCTTGGTTTTATAGTCTCTGGATCTTAACCGTTGGTGGGATTACAGGGAAGTTGGTGAGCACAACTGTCTAGCTACTGGAATCTAAAGTATAAAGGCCCTCCCGTTGATCGTCGATTTGCTCGAGTGGGCCCAGTCGATTTGCTCGAGCGGGCCCAGTAACGTCTCCACTGGAGACTCTGTTGTTACTGTGTCTGGCATATCGAATACTCTCGGTAGCTTGCCGTTAGCTTGCCATGTATAAAGTAAAATGTAATGTATATTACATTACATTTTACTTTATACATGGATCTCACTATGGTAATCATCTCTCACCTGTCATTAATAAAATCTTTCATGTAATTCTGTGTTAATCTATTTTGGAGTTCGCATGGAATATGTAAAGCCTACATATGTAAAATTTCCCCTACACTTTATGTAAACACTGTAGTTTACAAAGTTGTTCATGTTGGTTCGTTACAGGCATTGAACATTCCAACACAATATCATCACCATTATACTTTTCCTCCACCACTGTCTCCAATTTTCCCAACCACCCCTTAAGCCTGTCCCCATAGCAGGCCCTCAACGATTTATTTTATATTGCTTTTTATCAATAATTTGCTAACAATGATAACAAATATTTCTTTAGCAGAAAATTAGTATAAATTGTTGTATCTCACCATGGAGACATTAAATCCTTGTATGAGAGATTATTAAGATGTTGTTTCAGCTTAAGTCTTTTATATTTATGTTTTATTAATTGAGATTGATTGCCTTCTATGTTACATCCCATCCAATCTGGTGGGCTCCTACTGGTTTATCTGTGTTGTGGAGTTTGAGATGTCATTCGCATTCACGGCTATTCACTCCAGGAAGTCCGGAATTTTTAATAGGCTGGTGCAGCTGGAGTTATATTTTTAACTGGGTGGTGACTTTAGGGTGTGTAAGTGACTTCTGGGACTTATGGAAGTACAGGAAGCGGGGCAGAAGTAGCCCATCCTGACTCTGAGAAAGCCTGGAAGATCTCAGTCACAAAACCCGCATGCCTGAGTTTTTCAGCAGACTAATTTCTCTATGAGGTTGAGTCCCAAGACAATGGAGTCCCGTAGGGAGCATGGTGGCTATTTTGAAATGTGGGAGCAAGTGCGGGCCAGGATTCTGTTTGAGTGGGTCAGCCCAGGACCCACCCCTCTTCCAGGGTACCATGGACATCTCAATCATGTGTGAGTGTCTGGAAAAAATATCTTTTGTGTCTTGTTGTTCTCTTGAGATTTATTTATGAATCTCTGGAGCATGGTCTTACACGAGCTTACCTCTTGTTTTAGCTAATTGTTTTACCTACTTGTTTTAGTTTTACCATTTACATTTAAATTTGTCACGTAGGTAAGCTATGATTATTGTTTGAATTTATTGCTTTCAAAATATGCACCCAGAATAATATGCGTGGAATCAGTTATAAATTTTAATGTTACTGAGAATTAATTGGACACACTTGTCTGACTTCCTTTAAATAAAGCTGAGTTAAAAAAAAGTCTATGAAATTACACAGCTTATTAGCGGTTGAAATGTACTTGAGAGCAGAAATGTTATCTCTCAGTTTCTTAAGTTTCTGACCAGTTTTTTTTATTTTAATTGAATCACTGTGAGCTACAGTTACAAAGCTTTCACGTTTGTGTTTCGGTCATACAATGATCGAATATCCATCTCTCCACCAGTGCACATTTTCCACCACCACTGTTCCCAGTATTCTCCCTGCCCATCCCAAGCCCCTCGCCCCCTGCGCCTCTATGGCAATTTCTCCCACACTCTCTACTTTTCAGCATTATTGTTTGCTTGAATTTTTCCACTACCATTCAAGCCTGCCTTGCCAGGGGCAGATGCAGATACTTTATTATCTATTGCAGATACTTTACTATCTATTGCTTACTATGAATAACACGAGAGGTCACATGACCACAAAAGCAACCACACACCTCTGGAATTCTAAAATTGTAAATGGTTGGGTCCAGAGACATCTCTGTAGGGAGCTAATACATTTTGAGATTCATTTGGGAGTCTCTGAATCAAGACTGTTGATGCACTGAGATGGCGCCTGGAGGCAGATTGTGGGCATGACAGCCAGGATCCCAAGCGGGCAGGGAGACTTGGAGGGACAGCCCGTCTCAGCTACTGTCATGTGGCCTGGAGTCTTAGTCCTGGAATCCGCATACCTGGGTTTTGCTTCTGGAAACTCGTGGCCACAGGGGTTTCATCTGGAGCGGGCAGAGAGGGCAAGTCTGTTCTGTCTGAAGTGCCCCAGTAGAATTGGCTCAGTAAGAGGTCCGGAAAGATCTCCGGTGATCTGTTGCCTGACCAGTTCTTTCTGTAGTCTAAGAGACCATGTCATGTAGGGTTTGGTCAGTCCAGGCTAGGGACCTATAAAAGGAAATAGATATCTCTTAAAAGAAAAATACAGGGAAATTAGAAATATAGAGGAAACAAAACAAAAATTAAGCTGACAAAGGTATAAAAAGAATTAAGAATAATAAGAGAAATATAGGAGATCTAAATATCACAGTCAAATACTATTTTCCTTTGGAAGCATCAAGATTACACAAAAATACTGTAGGCTATATATCTCAGCACACAAGTCTCAACCTTTAACAACATGCTACTAATCTCTAATAGAAGGGCTTAATGGCTCCTGGGTGAAATACAACAATCTTCACACATTTTTCTCTAAGAAAACTTTTTTGGATCATTTTTAGTGGATTATTCATAACAAGAAATACAAAACAAATTACTTCGGTTCTGCTTTGGGGGCAGGGTTTGGGGTTTGGGATGGAAACACTTGAAATATGTCTATGGGAAGGTGTAATGGTGGTGAAATTCATGTTCAAATATTATATTCACGGTATATATATCACGGTACTCCTGTTGTTCATCAATTTTGCTCGAGCGGGCCCAGTAACATCTCCATCATGAGACTTGTTGTTACTGTGTTTGGCATATCGAGTACGTCACGGGTAGCTTGCCAGGCTCTGCCGTGCGGGGTTCAAATATTATATGTAATCAATTATTGTGAACAACTTTATAAAAATAAAATTTAAAATACTGTAGGACCTCAATATATGGATTACGTTTTTATGCTAATAATTTTCTTAGGTAATTAATTTTAAGTAAAATAGTAAATATAGAGAATAAGGTTCAGGATACTGTCATTTATTATTTTTTTTGTTTTTGTCTTTTGTTCTTATCTTTTCCATTCACATTTTAACTCATTTACGACACCAATATAATAATATAAAGTTCCTAAGTTTAAAAATTACAAAGACAATAGTGGAAAAGAAAAATTACATCTCGTTCCTTTGAATTTACATTTCAAACCATCTCTATATAAATCAAGACAAAGTGAATCTTCTAGCAAAGTGAAGTTTCTGTCTGCACAGTTCATTTTGACAAATCAGTTTTATGTTCACAGTTTCTATGCAGAAAGACCATTCAACATAGTAATATCCATTCACTAAACTTAGCAGTTTACAAAGAAACAATCTTTAATCTGATAAGCAACTATAAAAAGCAGTGAGATAGTATCATGAAAATAATATTCAATGATATAATTTGAGGAAAAGGGTACCAATGTAAAATCAAAATGTCCACCATTCAGGAAAAAAATCTGTACTCAGAAGCTAATATAATATACAAAATAATCTAGTACAAGTAAGTAATTCAACTAGATACGGGGCCCAAGAACTCAATATAGTAATTACTTTTTAATTTATTCTAATATTGTTGCTATATTTAAACTTGTAATCATATGCTTTCTATGTATTCTAGCCTCTGACTTAACAGTTTGCGTAGACAAATATATTCACCCATGTCTGTTTGTGAATATAGAACAGATTTCTTTTAGCTTGCCTCAGACAGAAATGTTTATCTCAGAGGACAGAACTCACCTTGCTGGTGAAATCGGCCAGGTCCACATTCAGACTCCTTCACCAGACAACTGAACGGCAGCTGTCGTTTGAGAAAATTATGGTTTTCTCAAATATTCAAATTTAGTGGGGTGACACAAAAGCAGACTTCTGAGTAGCTGGTTACTATTTTTTACTGTTTTTGGACCATTCCTGGTGGTAGTTTATGATAACAGTAATGAATTCATCAGGAATGTCTTCTTACCGTTCAATCTTTTCTAATTTTCTTTCTTTTCTATTTGGAGATATTCAATCCTGTATTATCTATTATAAGGTAAAGGTAAGGTAAAGGCCCTCCCGTTGATCGTCGATTTGCTCGAGCGGGCCCAGTAACGTCTCCATTGGAGACTTTGTTGTTACTGTGTCTGGCATATCAAATACTCTCGGTAGCTTGCCGGGCTCTCCGAGAGGGGCGGAGGAATCGAACTCGGGTCGGCCATGTTGGCCGCGTGTAAGGCAAACGCCCTACCCGCTGTGCTATCGCTCCTTCGATCTATTATATGTGCCATAAATACATATTTATGCGTTTTACTTTTGTCTTTAATAATTTTATTCATCCCTGGATTCACATATTTTTCTACACAGAATAAGCCAATTAGTCCTCCACTCCGCCAATTTATTTTGTCTCCAGAAGAGATCCGTGCAGAATTTAATTCCTTTTCACTAGATCACTGATAAGCCAATTAGTCCTCCACTCCGCCAATTTATTTTGTCTCCAGAAGAGATCCCTGCAGAATTTAATTCCTTTTCACTAGATCACTGATCTACTTCCCAAGCTTTAAAAAGGTTTGTATTGTGACATATATAAAAGATAAAATTGACATCTTCAGGGGCTGGAGTGATAGCACAGTGGGTACAGCATTTGCCTTGCATGCGACCGACCCAGGTTGAATTCCCAGCATCCCATATGGTCCCCTGGAGCACCACCAGGAGTAATTCCTGAGTGTAAAGCCAGGAATACCCCTTGAGTATCACAGATGTGATCCAAAAAGCCAAAAAAAAATTGACATCTTTGTTCTTATGTGTTCAGCGATGTTAACTACAGTGATGATGTCGTGCAACCAACTGCCTTTCATCGTCCTCTCCCCTTCCTTCTGCAGGGTAGAGACTGCTCTGTAAATAATGCACATGCTTTTCCCTCTTCTCTCCAGGAACCTGCAACCACAACTCTGTTCTGTTTCTAAGATTCCAGCTACTTATTAGAGTTCCTGTCTAAGCTCATTCAATGTGTGTTTCTCTGTTTCTCACTGATTTGTTCACTTAGCAGCATGTCTTTAGTGTTCACCATGTGTCAGAATTTTCTGAGAAGCTCAGTAGTGATCTGTTTTATGTCTATACAGCATTCTGCTACTTCCTCTTCTACCACTAGACACTTGTGTTGCTTCTTCTATGCTTGTGCTATTGTGAATAATGCTGTGTGTTTGGTTGTAATATCTCTTTTTGACTCTTTTCAGTCTTTTGGGCATCTACCCTGAAGTCAAACAGCTGTACTATATGGGAATCTTATTCTAATTTTTGTCTTTAGAATTTTATTTTAAATTACTACTACTATTATTATTATTATCATCATTATTTTCTATTTGGGGAGATATGGGTCCTGGAAGTAAGCCAGACCAAAAGGGTCCGTATTTAGAGAAGATGCTGAAACACTGACAGATATGGTTTCAGAGTATGTAGCGGGTCTGGTATGTTTTCTACGGAATAAACCTTCCTTACGTGGGAGTCAACAGGGTCAGTGCTTAATGGTGTGTCTGGACATCAAGTCCTGGACATGTGTCAGGAAGGAGGTGCCTGCAATTCTCTGTCACGCCGTGACCTGGAAGTACTGTGTCACCTGCTCCCAGGCTGCTGTCTTTCCCATCGGCTTTGTGAGGGTCCAGCTCGGACTCCAGGCTTTCTGTTTGTTCCCATTTGACTTACTTGTGCTTTATTGAATTCTCCACCTAGGAGCCCTTGGGTCTAATATTTTTCCCTCTCTCTTTGTTTATGAGCACTGAGGCTAGTATGTGTATGGATTTGGGTTTTATACATAATTAGGTGGTGATGACAGGAGTGGAAAGGGGGGTTGGACTACACCCGGTGGTGCTTAGGGCTTACTGCTGGCTCTGTGCTCAAGGATCACTCCAGGAAGTATTCTGGGGGACCATATGTGAAGCTGGAGAACAAACTGGGGTCAGCTACACAGTCTTATCCAGGTTCTGTTTCTCTGATCGTTCAAAATTGGGTTTAAGATAACTGCTATTTAGTCATTGTATGACCATTAACAAATGAACTTTTCTTGGGTCCATTTATTTAAAACTGTAAATTATTTCTTAAGAGGTAAGTAAAAGGGATGCTGCTGGAACATAGTGTGTGTGTGTGTGTGTGTGTGTGTGTGTGTGAGACGAGGCTCAGGGCGCATGCGCGGGCGTGCCTGAGTACAGCGGCCGCGAGGGCCCGCGGCGGCTCCGCTGGAACATAGTTTTGAGAAAATTAAATGTGGGGAACGTTAGCCAATTAAAATTATTATGATAATTCAGGTTATATGCTTATAATACGGTAAATAGCATTTATGTTTTTAATGGATAGTTAGAACAGTTCCCTGAAAGCCACTGCCCAGTCCCCACCTCATATGATACTTCTAGTCTGTCGCTTCATTCCCCCCTACATCCCTTGCTTGGTGATTGCAGTATAATACTTATAAACGAGTATATATATATATATATATATATGTATATGTATATATATGTATATGTATATGTATATTCCACAATTGTTAAGTAGATTGAGTAGATGATAGAACTTTGTAGACCAGCATTACTCAACAAGGGATCAAATAACTCCTAGGGGCCCACCAGGATGTTACAAGGGGAACACAGGTTAAAATCAAATAAATGGGTGATTTTTGCCTCTAGTCTTGTGACAAGGTTAGAATACCAACTGATAGAACAGGGTGCCACAAGAAGAAACAAGGCCCAAAGGGAGTTGTAGTCATTGAAAGGGTGAGAAACAATGGTTTGGGCCACTAGTTTTGTTCACTGGTTCTGGAGATTACTAAGGTGATTCAAGTGTCAGCTCTGGATATCAAAGCATTTTTCTCTTCCATAAAATTTTACTCATGATTTGCTCGCTTCGGCAGCACATATACTAAAATTGGAACGATACAGAGAAGATTAGCATGGCCCCTGCGCAAGGATGACACGCAAATTCGTGAAGCGTTCCATAAAAAAAAAATTTTACTCATGTTGAGATAATATATTTGTGATTATATATATACATATGTATATATATGTTGCATTTTGGTGATCAGTGCTTTGTGATAATTAATGGTTTTCTCTCACCTTGGTGATTCTTCTTATTCTGAAGTTCATCCTAGTAGCATTCTAAAGTTCATCCTAGTAGCATTCTAGCTAATTTAGATTTCATTTTTTGGGGGTCACACATGGAGATGCACAGGGGTTATTCCTGTCTCTGCACTCAGGAATTTCTCCTCGCAGTGCTTGGGGTACCATATGGGATTCTGTAACTCGAACCCAGGTTGGCAGGGTAGGGACTGTAGATGAAATAAGACAGAGCTGCAAGAAGTCACTGCAGATATACCAAATCTACAGTCTGTCTTCCCTAAACTGGGTAAGGCCACTGGCTACCAACATTCCAAGAAGAAACAAGAGCAAGAATATCCTCTTTGAAAGGACTGATAAAAAGTGAACTTTAATCTACTTTTACCTCTTGACCATGCTGAGGCTTTCACCTGATCAGCATATCATTTATGACCTCATCTTTCTCTTTCCCTTATAAAAACTCACTTTTGTGCCTTCTGCAGACTCTCTCTGAATATGAGCTTTACAACTCTTTCATTTATTTATTTTTGTTTTGAGGTCACACCCAGGGGTGCTCCAGGTTTACTCTTGGCTTTGCACTCAGGAATCACTCCTGGCGTGCTTGGGGGACCATATAGGGACCATATAGGATGTGGGGATCAAAGCTGGGTCAGTTACATGCAAGGCAAATTCCCTACCCGCTATATTATCACTCCTGCCTCTCTACAAATCTTTTTTTCTTATTTTTAATTTTTAAAAGGTTGTTTGCAATAATTTATTGTATTCAATATTCTAACACCAAACCAATTCCACCACCATTACACCTTATCATCACCATTATTTTCAATTTTACCACTACTACCCAAGCCTGCCCCAAAGGCAGATCCTCAATAATTTATTTTTATTGTTTGTTAAGAGTAATTCACTAAAAATGATCCAAAGAGGGCTTTTTAGAGGAAAATGTGTGAAGATTGGTGTATCTCATCTTGGAGCTGTTTAGCCTTGTATAATAAATTACTGACGGGGCTGGAGCGATAGCACAGCGAGTGAGGCATTTGCCTTGCATGCAGCCAACATGACCAACACAGGTTCGATTCCCAGCATCCCATATGGTCCCCCAAGCACTGTCAGGAGCAATTCCTGAGTGCATGAGCCAGGAGTGACCCCTGAGCATCTCCGGGTGTGACCCAAAAAGCAAAAAAAAAAAAAAAAGAAAAAAAAGAAATTACTGACATGTTGTTACATGTTGAGCCTTGTGAACACATATATATGTGTACATATGTATGTATGTATATATATATGTATATAGATAGATAGATCAAGATCAGTTGCCTTCTACTTTGTGTGCTACTGTTGGTACACCAGAGGCATAGAGTATGAGATGTAACTCCAGAAATTCCAAAATTTTAAATAGAATGATACAGCTTGAGTTAAATGCATCTCTGCCACTTGTTGCTCTTTTTCGAGATTTTTTGTGAGTCTCTGGATCATGGTCGTTAATGAGTTTATATGGTGCCCTTTTAATGCCCAAATAAACACTCTGATTGTCTCCCAATTCGGCTTTTTATTCGGTTGTTAAGGGTCATCAATTTTAATTTTTGGAGGGGTTTTTGTTTTGCTTTGTTTGGGGCCACACACCCACCTGTGCTCAGGGATTACTCCTGGGCAGTGTCTGGGGCCTATATGTGGTGCCAAGATCAAATCCAGATGGGCTATGTGCAAGGAAAGTACCTGAAGTGCTGTGCTATCTTTCTGGTCTCAATTTTAGACTTTTGAGAATGGTAGATAGTCAAGAGAATTTTGTTTCGATTTTACTTTAGGCACAGTGGTTTACTATGCTGTTAATAGTAGCATTTCGTGCACGACACGGTTTAGCACCAAACCCCTCACCTGAATGTCTACTTCTCTGATCATTGTCCCAGTGTCTCTCCTCTTCACACCCCAAGGTAGCTTACTACTAAGACCAGTTCTCAATTTCTGTGACCTTTGGGTATTTGCATGTCTTTATATTCCATCATGTCTACTACATGTCTTTATATTCCATCAGGAGAGAGATCATTCTGTGTGTGTGTGTCTCTCTCTGTGAGTGAGGGCACTCCCCACTTGCGTTTGGTGGTCAAGAGTCGCCTCCCCATCCCAATCAGCCTCTGCATACCAACACATGAGGGAGGAAAAAAGGCCACCAAAATGGTTGGTGATTAATTGCCATATATTACAGTCTATGTTCCTCCATGCATTCCATTCTTCCTATGTGTCTATTCCAGTCTCGCCCCATGCCCCATTCCAGTTTCACCCTGTCCCTCATTCCAGTCTCACTCTGCCCTCATTCCCATTCCCTCATGCCCCATCTCACAGCCTTCGTTATTCACCCAGGCCCCCAGAGTTGGGGGTAGCAATACAACTTGTAGTGATTGCACACTCAATATATGTAAGTCCCTTCCCTCAGGTGAACCTTCTTCTAGGACAAAATCTCATCTTGCAAGAAGATACACCCAAGGGCAGAAAACCATCTAGGGGCATATTTCTCCTTTCCTTGGCCTATTTCCATTTAAATGGTCATCTTAAATTTACTTCTTAATATTTCTAGTCATTTTGTATGAACACCGTAGCACTGTAGCACTGTACTCCTGTTGTTCATCTGTTTGCTCAAGTGGGCACCAGTAATGTCTCACAACAAATTGTGAGACATGTTGTTACTATTTTTGGCATATTGAATACGTTATGGGTAGCTTGCCAGGCTTTGCCATGCAGGCGAGATACTCTCAGTAGTTTTCCCGGCTCTCCGAGAGGGGCGGAGGAATAGAACCCGGGTCAGCCATGTCGGCCGCATGCAAGGCAAACGCCTTACCCACTGTGCTATCACTATTAAGGTTTGTATTATTGGAAAATTGCTATGTTGATCAAAGGGATGGTTCTTCCTATTCCCATTTTGTTTTATACAAAAGTTTGTTAATGATAAACTTATATCCTATAATTTGATTAATTAAATATTTCTGAATTGAAAGAAAGAGAAACTTAACACCGTAAGATATATTAAGTTTAAAGGATAGGGTGGCTCTCCTGGAGACATCTCTCTTATATCCCAGACTACAGTCCTCAGGCCAAGTTAGTCTTCCTAACCTTAGCAGGGTCCTTATTCAGATCCTTCTTTTTGGGTGATGACAAAGTTTGTCCATGACCATACTCATAACTTACTATATTTTATGGTGGTTGGCCTGTCCCTTTTAGATCCCAGGATAGCTTATGGCTTGTCCCTTTTCAATGCTTGGGTAGCTTACGGCTTGCCCTGAGTCCATCCAAGACCCTCGCTGGAACCCTCCTTTTGGGGTGCTAGGAACTAAGGACAACTGAGGCTTAAGTCGAGTAAATATGACAGATGCCCAGGAATAAATATTGTTCTGAGTCAATTAACTCCCAGAAGCACAGCATTCACTATCTTCCTGTGTCGATACAAAAAGGACACTGCTCTAGAGTAAACTGTGAAAAGGACATAAGGGAAAGAAAAAAGCAAATATTTCAGTTGCATATACAAAATCCAGAGTCCTGAGAAGAATCTGACTTTACAAATCACAGAGTCTGATTTTGGGATATAGTGATTAACAGAGAGGGGAAGCAGAACAAAGAATAAGTTAAAGATTAATAAAGAGGAATGGGAGTGCCACTGGGGCTGTGTGATGAGGGTAACTCAATAATCTAAACTCCCTGAGGCAAGGGAGGAAGGACAAACCAATCCAACATCTCTCCTAATTTCACTCAGCATGAAACTCTCCAGATCCTGCCAGGTAGCAGCTAATCATATGATTTATCATTTTTTACAGTAGAGTAGTATTCTATGTGTGTATGTACCACAGCTTCTTTATCCTGCCATCTATTCAGTCAAGACATGTTTTAAATAACATAAAATACCACTGATTCATGAATAAAAAAAAAAGTATTTTACAGAGTGAAAGTTTAGGGCTGTGGAAGAGAAAGATGCTAACAGAATTCTGCTTCACTGATGGGGACCCCATCCCTGAGAGCAAATTGGGGTTTATATACTCTGCAGTGGACCATTCTCAAGGAAGGAAAAACTTAAATTGAAATAATAGTTAAAAGGAGACAAAGTATGAGTTTTTAACTGCCCTATGGTAATTTCCAACATCCTCACTGAGTAAGAGATAATAAATGCATTTTGAATTTTGAAAAGATACCTTACCTTACACAGGAGCCATTTAACATATAAAAGTTAATGCCAATCAAGAGATTACAATCTCTTATTATAAATTTCTTATTTTGGTTAGGTGAAAAAGGAACTCTCATCCACTGGTGGTAGGAATGTTCAACCAATGTGGAAAGTATGAAGAGTTCTCAGTAAATTGAGCTGCCATATGACCCAGCTATTTCACTTTTGGGAATCTAGCATCAGGACACACAAACTTTCATCTAAGATGACATCATCACACCATTATTCATTGCAGCACTTAAAACAAATAGCTATAATATGGAATCAACTTAGGCGTCCAATAAAAATGAATGTATTATGAAGATGTGGTACATATACACAATGCAACACTATACACAATGGAATATTATGCAGCTGTAAAGAATGAAGAAATCATTCAATTTGCTGCAACCTCAATGGAACTGGATTATATCATGTGAGTGAAGTCAGGCAGAAAAAGAAAGAAAATCATAGGATGATCTCACTTATCTGTGATATATAAATTAACTGGAAGAATAAGGAATGAAATATGGCAAAGAGTGGATGTCTAGATTGCCCCTGATTATAGAGTACAGGGAAGAGAACAAAGAAGGTAAGAAATAGAGGTGGGGTGGGGGGAAGAGGAAAGAAGATGAAGACAGGAAGTAATGGGTAAGCAGGGGTCAATGGCCTGAGATACATCAGTAATGTGGAGGGGTGGGTAGCTACAGACACAAAACAGAATCAACAACACTAAAAACATGAGACACAAATGACAACAACCAAACATTCTGATGTGCCTGTAAGGTGGCAGCTTGTGGGGGTGGGAGGGAACTTGGGGTCACTGGTGATGGGAAATTGATGCTAGAACATTAGATGGTTCAATAACTTTGTAAATCACGGTTCTTTAATGAAATAAAAATTGTTTTTTAAAAAGATATTTTGGTCTGATGACTGTTTGACCTGGTCTTTCTTACATCTCGTCTCAGCAGGAGGCTGGCGTGGAGATATGAGATATGGTGCAGGGCTTCTACACACACTGACTACAAAGGCCTCTGTAGAAGTTACCTCTGCCCTGGTCTAGCCATAACTGACCTGTAACTTTAGCCAAGTGACCTTAGCTGCCAGCCGTGACTTCTTTGTCAGTACCTGACAGAGGAAAGCTAAAGTCTTGCCACCATATTGGGAAAAAACAAATTCACTGCAGTGGTAACCTAAATGTTCATTAAAGACCCTGGGTTAGCCTTCTTGTTTTCCAGGATAGATAGGAAAATAAATTTGGGTAACACTGGAGGTTGAAAGTGTTATTTCTTCACTCGACTTAGTTTTAGGGCTATTTCCCGTCCTCAGCCTAGCAATTCTCAATGGACTGTGTTGAGGAGAAAATCAGAAGACCTAGGAAATGAAAGGCAAAGCTTGGAGCATGCCAGCCTATCTCCCCCAGGAATGGGAAGGGGGGCTTCAACTATAATAATTCACATGTAGTTATGGTGCTGTTTTCTAGCACATGGGTATATTAAAGGTATGTCCCTTCCCCTTCAGTGATACCAAACAGCCACAGTACATGTAAGAGGAATAGGGAAGCATATTTAGGGCAATAGAAACTTGACCTCAAGTGCTGACACTAGATAAAGGTAAAGGTAAAGGCCCTCCCGTTGATCGTCGATTTGCTCGAGCGGGCCCAGTAACGTCTCCATTGGAGACTTTGTTGTTACTGTGTCTGGCATATCGAATACTCTCGGTAGCTTGCCGGGCTCTCCGAGAGGGGCGGAGGAATCGAACTCGGGTCGGCCATGTTGGCCGCTTGTAAGGCGAACGCCCTACCCGCTGTGCTATCGCTCCAGCCCATACTGATTGAAAATCCTGCCGTTAAAAATTATTGTTAGAGAAAATTTAGCTTGGTTTTAAAATGCAGTCTTTAGTCCTGGAACCCAAGAAGGAGGAACTATAAATTGTAAGTTACAAATTTTATAAATTTGGTAGCTACATCTGTAATGAAACATGGTTATCCCTAGAACATGGGCCTGATAGTATCTAATAAATGGGAGAAAGGACCAGGAACTAACATTGGGTTAGAACCGCTGCCCATGTTTGCTGAGTTTGCCTACTTGGCAACCACCCAATCTTGAAAGACCATAATCAATAGTTGACAAACTACTCTAGGCACCATATAATCTCATCAATGGCCAAGATCCACACACTCTTAAATAAAGCTCTCAGGAGAGTGCAACATAGAACATCCTGACCCTGCTCCAGGCTGTCTTCACCCTGGCCACTCGGAGGGGGACAGGCTGAGTTTCCCTCCCCACCCCTGCAGAGTCCAGGCAGTCAGAAACCTCCTGAGTCCAACCATATCCATGCTCAAGGCCTCTCTGCACAGGTTCGGAAGAGCCTCAACTATGAGGGAACTTGCAGAAAAATCCAGTATTCTGGACCCGTGACTGATATCTCCAAGCCTGCTTGGAACGGGTCTGGGCCTCCTCCCCCCAGCTCTCCAGTTTTCCAGTGTCTTGGTAGTCACACAACAAACTGCCTCTGGTGCCATATAATCTCACCAACGGTCAAAACCCAGAGATTATGAAATAAAGCTCATGGAAGAGTGTGACATAGAACAACCTGGAGCATGAGGCCGAATTCACGGCTGCAGGACCTCTTATGCTCTAGCCCACTGATGTACCAAAAAGTAGCACACATTTGTTTGGGTATAACTGTACATGCTTGCAATCTTTTATACAAGGACTTACTTAAATGACTTCAGGATGAAATATAACAATCTTCACAAACTTTCCTCTTATGGTGGTGAGAAGGTGCACAATGTTGGGATTGGTTTTGAATATTAATTGTAGTCTGTTGGGGTCCGAGCTCAGGACAGCCTCACCTGTCAAGGAAAACTCTGAGAGACCAAGTCCATGCAAAAGCAAGAGGTTTATTCAAGCATGCTCGGGCTCACAGCATGACCACAAACCGTCAGTGACTGAGAGCCCCGAGCCTCTTCAAAGGGGGCTTTTTATAGGGCATCTTCCCGAGCATTTCAGAAAAGCCCGCGCACAAGTCACCCAATACATTTGAATTATCACATTAGATGCTGCACGCAGGCAGCCAGTCATTTTGCAACAAGCCATCAGCACCAGCCACTCTCTTCTGTACCTGTCACCAGGCCCTCCCAATGGGCAGTCAATTAGGCATTTTCATTAGGCCTTCTCCAACCTTGTGGCCTTATCTGGTGAATTCCAGGTGCAAGGAGGAGATGGGAGTACTTGGTGTTGGGCCTTGTTAGGCGGATTCCAGGACAAAGAGATGCCTCATTAGGCCTTCTCAGGCCTTGTAGCCTTATCTGGCGAATTCCAGGTGCAAGGAGGAGTTGGGGGTACTTGGTGTTGCTAGCCTGCTGCAGCTGCAGGACGGGATATGGGCTGGGACTTGCTTTGCTAGGGCCCAATTGTCATGGGGCTATCTTTCATAGTCAACTATTGTTGAAGAGCTTTTTTAAAATAAAATAAAAATAAAAACAAATTGAAAAAAATCAATAGTTGCTATTAAAGCCTCCTTTTTCTCCTGTCTTTGAGGCTCTAAATCTATGCATTTTAGACAGGCGGGATATTTCTCACAGTACATGCTGGATATCAACTGGAATGCCCACCTGGAGGCAAAACGCTTGGTTACATAAAAAAAAACACAATGGCATGAGCACGCTTCATAAATATTCATACCCAGGGGCTGCAGCGATAGCACATCCGTGTAGGGCATTTGCCTTGTACGTGACCATCCTGGGTTCGATTCCCTGCATCCTATATGGTCCCCCAAGCACCGCCAGGAGTAATTTCTGAGTGCATAAGCCAGGAATAACCCCTGTGCAATGCTGGGTGTGACCCAAAAAGAAAGAAAAAGAAAAAATAAATATTCATATCCAGCTATAAGGGGACAGGAAACCTGGCGATGGGAGAGGTGGGGCGGGGCGAGCGGGAGGCGGGGCGAGAGGGAGGCGGGGCGAGCGGGAGGCGGGGCGGGGCGAGCGGGAGGCGGGGCGGGGCCAGCGAACAGGGGGCGGGGCGAAGGGGCGGGGCGAGAGGGAGGCGGGGCGAGCGGGAGGCGGGACGGGGCGAGCGGGAGGCGGGGCGGGGCCAGCGAACAGGGGGCGGGGCGAAGGGGCGGGGCGAGCGGGAGGCGGGGCGAGCGGGAGGCGGGGCGGCGGGCCGGAAGCCGGCGGCAGGAGCGAGCCGGGCAACTTGACGACCCCGAGCGCGCTGCTGGTGATGGCCGTGAGCGGCTCCGGGAAGTACGTCCGGGCGGCGGGCACACGGGAGGAGGACAGGCCGCGGGGACGCGGGGCCCCTGGGAAGTCCCCTTCCCCTTCGCGGGGACGGGAGCGGGGCGACGCGAGCCCGGAGCGGCCGGAGCGCGTTCCCGGCGCGGGCGGGCGGCGCGGGCCAGTCCGGGCGGGCCACAGCAGCGGCAGCTCGGGGGTCCCGGCATCCCCGCTTCGGGGCCCCTGCGCGCCGCCCGCACCTCCTCCTGCACCTGCGCCAGTCAGTCCCGGCGAGCGCTTGCACCTCCCGGTCTCCAGAAGTGAACTTGGCCTTCCGTTGTTTTTTTTTCCGTCCTTAAATGACGAGTTATCGGTGTAAACGACAGTGGTCGTGTTCACTTGAACCGTATTTTCTTTTTTTTAGTTGGGAGGCTATGTGACAGGCAGCATAAAGCATCTCACAATCTTGATTGCCCACACCGAGACCTTTGTTCCCTGATAAGAGCCAACTATTAACTCTACCCAGTTACTGGTAGTTTCTGGTAAAACAGTTACTGAAGCAAAAAAGAAAAAAAATCCAGAACTAAACTATCCGGGGGGTGGGGCTTCCTCCTGGCCCAAGCTCAGGCATCACTCTTGGTGGTGCTCCAGGAAGTTTGTGGGGCACTGGAGGTCGAGCACCGGCTGGCCGCGTGCAAGGCCAGCATCTTGCCCACTGTGATAAAGTATCTTGACCTTCAGATGCTCTAGACTCTCCTTAGTCAGGAACCACCCATGTGGGTTGTACCCATTTAAAAAGCTTGCTTCGGGTAAATAGATATATCTTTAGAAGAATTGGGGGGGGGGGGGGGCGGGCATGTTTACCCTCAAAGACAGGGAATCTGGGATGGCATTAAAAGTCAGCACCTGCAGTTTCCTAGCTACCTGCTTTAAAAGTCGTGTCCTGAGGCTGGAGTGATAGCTCAGCGGGTAGGGTGTTTGCCTTGCACGGGGCGGACCCAGGTTCCAGTCCCAGCATCCCATATGGTCCACTGAGCACCGCCAGGAGTAATTCCTGAGTGCATGAGCCAGGAGTAACCCCTGTGCATTGCCGGGTGTGACCCAAAAAGGAAAAAAAAAAGTGTAAAACTGCTCCTGTGCTTGGTGTAAGGGACTTAGTAACCGCAGAACTTGGTTCCACCATGGCCTGCTGAGCTAGCTTGGGCAGTTAGTCACATTTCCATCAGGCGAGAGGGAAGATATCCTATACAATTCAGATGGTTAGTTTCATGCATTCAGAAAAATATTGGACTCAGTAATTCATGGTTGTCACTGATAATGGGACAAAAATCCCTACCTTCAGGGAGTTTATATGCCACTATGGGGGATGGCAGTGAATATATACACATCAACCAAAAGTGCTGGTGGTGGCCATCTCCAGGGGAGAGACTGGGGAGGAAGTGGGCAGAGCACCAGGCAGGAGGGTCAAGGAATGACCCTCTGAAGAAATGTGGGAGTTAGGAGAGAGGAGGGGACAAGCCTGGAGAACAGTGGGAAAGCGTTATGGCAGAGGATCTAGAACGTGTCAAGGCCCAGAGGCCTGACCGCCTTATGGATTATCAGGGAACACCAGCAGGGCAAGATTTGTGGCCTGAAGTTAGAGATTCGGTTATGGAATATAAATAAGAGAGTTGTGGATGGACTATGAATGAGAAGTAAAGAGGGGTTTTAAGACTTGCACCTGGGCAGCTTGGAGAAGGGAGAAGTACACCAGTGTTCCCCAAAGAGGAAGATGCTGCTCCAGGATTTCTGGAAGAATCCAGAAAGGCAGTATTAGCCTCTGATGAAATTAGGGGTTGTTGAGTAATGTTATGGTTGGTTTGGGGTCATACCAAGCACTCCTTGAGGGCCTCTTTTGGTAGTGCACAGTGGACCATGTGGCAGGAATTCAGCTGGGATGAGCCACGAACAAGGCAAGCCTCAAAACTCGTGGACTACCTCTCCTGCCTGGAGTAATAATTTTTCTGAATAGGGAATCTCAGGACAGAGAAATTCGGGAACCTCTGTTATAGGCTGACATGGAGAAGCAGGAGACACATGTGGAAGGGAAATATCTGGAGCTCAGTGTGGGACTGGGTCTATTTCAAATAAATTTGTCAAATGGGGGATTGATTTTCCAAGTCAAAAGTTTGCAGATGTACTACCTCTGTGACCCCCCCAAACTTTTTTAAAAATATATTTGATTTCAGAAAGTGAAGCAGTCATATAAAAATATCAAGTAGGGGCAAGAGCAGTAGCACAGTGGGTAAGGGTGTTTGCCTTGCACGTGGCTGACACGGGTTCCATTCCTGGCACCTCATGTGTTCCCGTGAGCCCCACCAGAAGTAATACCTAAATGTAGAGCCAGGAGTAAGTCCTGATCACTGTCAGGTGTGGACCCCGAGAAACAAGTAAACACTTTGGAATTGGTAAATGTTTACCAACAAATTAGACTTTGATTACAAAGTTGAGGTCACCAGATGGAAGGGGGAGGGGTTGAGGAATGAGGAAAAAGAGAGACTAGAAGCGACATAAGGGCAGTGGTGGAGAGATTTTGGTACTGGCGGTACAATAACTTTATACACCAAAAGTATAATTGTAACCATGTTATCTTAAACACAATTTTTAAAAACTGTGGAATTGGTATATAAAGTGCTAGAGCGATAGCATAGCGGTAGGGCGTTTGCCTTACAAGGGCCAACATGGCCGACCCGAGTTCGATTCCTCCGCCCCTCTCGGAGAGCCCGGCAAGCTACCGAGAGTATCTCGCCCGCACGGCAGAGTCTGGCAAGCTCCCCGTGACATATTCTATATGCCAAACACAGTAACAAGTCTCACAATGTTACTGGGCCCGCTCGAGCAAATCCATGAACAACGGGAGGACTGTGACTGTGACTGGTATATAAAATTTGGGAGACCAGGTCTGATAAATATTAAGTGGATATGTAAATTGTGATGGTGGTAAATGGTATTTGTGCAACACCTTAGAAATTGAAAGCCAGAAAGGATTTCATTTCTCATTGGCTGCCTTCTCTGTCCATCTTCCGTGGCACAGACCAAGCCTCTGGCGGCCAGCTGGTAGCTCAGTCAGTGCTGGCTAAATGAAATGAGCGGATGGGGAATGGGTACTGTGGCTCAGTTCTCTCATTTTGCTGGTGAGAAAATAATTTCACCTTGCACAGGATCTTAGTCCTGTAATGACAGAAAAGAGAACCTGCCAGATGTCAGATTCAGAGCCCCGAGGCCTTCTCACCACCTGCACTGCCTTTTAGGGGGAACAGATCCTTATCAGATTCTCGGAGCAGAGATCCCTGGACATCCAGTCCGAAGGGCTGGCCTGTCTCTTGTGTCCATTAAGAGTGCGTCTCATCTATTTATTTCTTCATTTTTGTTTTGGGAGCCCCCCCCCCCCCAACTGTGCCTAGAGCTTACTCCTGGCTCTGTGCTCAGGGATCACGCCTTGCAGGAACCAAATGTGTTGCTGGGGGTTGGACCTGCAGGGCCTTCCCTGTTGTCCTGTCTCTCTGCTCAAACATGTAGCCCTGAGACCTGAGGCAGTGCTGTGCTTTGCACGTTGTAGGAGTTAGAGGAGGTTAATCCCCTTCACATCCCTCCTGGCATCCTCAGGGGAGATTTGAGCACTTCATGAATTCAGTATTTTTTTTTCCCTTAGAAAATAAAAACCTAGGGGCTGGAGCTGGGACAGTAGTCAGGGTGCATGCCCAGCACTCTGTGCCTGCAGTGCCTCATGGTCTCCTGTGCACCATCTGGTGCAGCCCTGGAGGTTTCTGAGCACCTCTGTGGCCTGGGTGAGCCCAAGCACAGCAGGGCTGAGCAGGACCACAGTCTCAGGCTTCTGCACAAGACAACTGGCCATGTGGACCAAGAACCACCAGAAGGGCTCTCAGGTCTTCTGAGCACCACTTGGGAGGCATCTATGAAGCAGGGGCCAAAACACTTAAGGAGTTTAATGAGATTGGATGGTATGTTTCGGGGGAGAGGTTAGCGGCACGTGGGTAATGATGTCTTTCTTTAAATTCCTGGAGAAAACGAAAACCATACTCTAGATTCCATGGTCAAGAGCATCACTTTTGGGGTAGGAGCAATAATGCAGTGGGCTGAAGTACATGCCTTGCATGCCGGAAACCCAGGGTCAGGCTCCTGAACCCCATGGTTTCCCAAGCATCTACTGGGAGCGGCCCCTGAGCACAGAGCCAGGAGTAACCTTAGAGCACCTCCGGGGATCACCAAAACCCAAAACCCACAAGACATCACAACCACTTGCAGATTGTCATCAGTATACTTTGATCTGAGTTCTGGGGGGCACCCTCGGATGGGCTGGTTGGGAGGGCGTGGTCATTTGAACATCTGCATCCTCTCCACAGATAGAGCGTGGGCGCCCTGCTGGCATCCGAGGTAACCCGCCTTTCTGTCCCTCAGTCGCACACCCTACTGGTCTCCTACTGTTCTCTCCCTTCCCCGACCCGAAGGCAGGCTGATCTGTAAGCACGAACAAGTACAGAGTGCCACTCACTGCTGCAGTTTGGTTTCCCATCGGGTGATTACAGATAATGATGGGTGAGCCCCACAGCACACTGCTGAGCTTCAAACCTCTTTTCTTTCCTGTGGGCGGGTGGGGGGAGAGGCAGGGGATGCTCCCCTGCAACTGGGGGGAAGCACGGAGCTGCTGTGTGGGCCCTCGTGGCGGCAGTCGCCTGAGATGTTCTGCCCGCTACATACTCCTTTCCTTTGTTTCCAAGCTCGGGTGGAAATTCTATGATGCTGATGACTATCACCCAGAGGGAAATTGAGTGAAGATGAGCAGCGGGATCCCCCTGGATGACCAGGTAATGGCTGCTGTCTCTTTCCAGCCCATGCCTTGCCCTCACAGACACCCCTGCAGCATCCCTTGGACAGAGTTCCTAGGCCCCCGAGGTGATTCGGAGGCAGGTGCTCCCGAAGCCAGCTCAGTTCCCAAGAGCTCCTCTACATTCACTGGCAGTGGCCCTTGCCTTTTCTCCAAAACCATGACCCCCACGTGGGCAGAGGCAGAAGCTCCTGTGCCTTGCGTGTGAGCGAGTTTGCCTCCTCTTCTTGGTCCCTTCCTCCTGCCACTGCCACACTGTGGCACCCACCGCAAAGCCAGGAAGAGATTTGAGGGCTGGAGACGCTGCACAGTGGAGAAGGCACTTGCCTTGCATACAGCCAGCCCAGGTTTGATCGCCAGCTCCCTATATGGTCCCTTGAGCATGTGAGCCCTGATGAATGAGCCAGAGACAGCTAGGTGTAGCCCAAAAGCAGAAACAAGCACCACAAAACAAAACAAGAAAGATCTTTGAAATTCAAGTATGGAACCCCATATAGTTCTGCAAGTCCCACCAGGAATGATTCTTGTGTGCAAGAGCCAGGAGAAAGCTCAGAGCACAGCCAACTGTGCACCCCCCCCCAAAAAAAAATAGCCCCACCTGGAGCGATAAAGCACCTGCCTTATATGCAGCTTGTCTGGATTCAATCCCCAGCATCCCTTCTGCTCTCCTGAGCACCGCCAGGAGTGATTCCAGGTTGCAAACCAGGAGCAACCGCTGAGTATCACCAGGTGAGGCCCAAAACCAAACAAAACTGGCCCTATGGAATGCAAGTGTGGCTGTAAGGGGAGTGAGAAGGACAATGGATGTGGTGGATACGCAGAGCACAGAGTGGCCAGGGACAGGAGTGGCCATGGGGTCGTTTGGTCTTGACCCCGAAACCAGTGGGAAGTTTCAAGAGCCAGACCCTCTGTGCTCTCTCTCCACCTACCCTCGCCCTCAGTCAGGTTTATTGTTCTTATCAGTGGCCAGATGTCTAATTCCCTTTCCCACATAGTTAACCCTGTTCATCCTTCACATGTTAGCGCCCCTGCCACTTCCTCAGGAAGCCCTCCTTGACTGATTTAGAAGACAGCTCCTGTTATAGATTCTTAGAGCACCGTCACTTATTTCCTTGTGCCGAGTGTAACATGACATTAAATAGGATGATAATTTGAATAGTACTTAGATACTGCTACTTAAAAAAAAAATTGGAGGGTGGAAGGTTTGGGCACATCTGGTGGTACTCGGGGTTCACCTCTGGCTCTGTACTCAAGGATCACTCCTGGAAATCTTGGAAGCCATAGGCCTTCCTGGGGGTTGGATTGGGGTCAGCTGTGCACAGGGCAAGTGCCTCTGTCCCAGTACTCTCTCCAGCCCTGCAAGATTTCACTTCTGAAGAGCAGGATCCTGGCCGTGTATGTAGCCACTGTACACCCATAGGACCTGACAGTGTCGAGAAGTACTGGTGACTCCCTGTGCTGTGTGTGGGTGAGAGGGACGAGTGACCAAGGCCTCATTCCTGCCTGCTGCCAAGGCACGTCCTGGATGCTCCCTCAAACCAAGGCACCAGCAGGAATCTTTGCAGTGTGGTTCCTCAGTCGGGAGCCAGGCCCACAGAGCAGCTTAGTGTGGACCTCATTCAGGTGCACATGCTGAGTGTCCAGAGCTGTGAATGGAACTGACCGGGCAGAGGTCAGCACTGGTGTCCGCACTTCGAGAGGCCGGCCTGTGCCCCTGTGGCCCATTGACCTGCCTCGGACGGTTTGTCACTAAACCATTAATAGTTCTGATTCTAGAGCAGTTTGGGTACACTGCGCTGTCTCTCTACTCTCTCTTCTCACATCTCTCTCTCTCTTTCTCTCTCTCTCTCTCTCCCTCCCCTTTTCTCTTTCTCTCTTGTCTGTCCTCTTTCTCCCTCTCCATCTCTTTCTCTCACCCCCTCTCCCTTCTCTTCTCTCTCCCCCCTCTCATTCTCGCCTGTCTTTTCTCTTTCCCCTGTCTTCTCTCTCCTCTTTCTCTCTCCCCCTCCTTCTCTTTCTCTCCTCCCTTCTCTTTCTTTCTCTCTCCCTCTCTTCTCTCTCCTCTTTCTCCCTCCTCTTCTGTCTCCTCCTCCTCCTCTCTTTTCCCTTTCTCTCTTCTCTCTCTACCCTCTTCTCTCTCTCTCTCCTCTCTCTTTCTCACTTTTTCTCTCTCTTTCTCCCCCTGATTTTTGTCCCACACCTAGAGATACTCAGTTACCACAGGCTCTGTACTCTGCAGTTGCTGGTGGTATTGCTCAGGGAGCCGTGAAGCTTTGACCTGCATGCACAGCATGCACTCAATACACCGAGCTCACTCCAACCCCTGGCACACTTGTCTTTGTTTTAGAGAAGACAGGAGACATAGTGCAGCAGGTATGGTGCCTGTCTTGCCTGTGGCCTACCTGGGTTTGATCCCTGACACTAAATATGGTCCCCTGCGCAAACCAGGAGTGATCCCTGGGCATGGAACCAGGAGTAATCCTGGAGCACCATTGGATGTGGCCTCAAACGTGTTTGTGTGTCTATGTGTGTTAAATAATTTTTATATTAATTGAATCATCATGAGATAGTTACAAAATTGTTCATGACTGGGTTTCAGTCATGCAATGTTCCAACACCCATTCCTTCACCAGTGCATATTTCCCACTACTAGTATCCCCAGTTTCCCTCAAACCACACCCAGCCTCTCTCTATGGCAAGCACTTTCCTTTTTTCTCTCCTTTGGTCACTATGGTTTGCAGTACAGATTCTGAGAGGTCATCATGCTTGTTCCTTTACTTACTTTCAGCAGTTCTTATTCAATTCTTATTCAGAGTGATCACTTCCAACTGTCTTTGTCATAGTGGTTCCTTTTTGATCCAAACTGCCTTCTCCCCAGCACTTTAAGCCAACTTGCAACCATGACCTGTCCTCCTGGCCCTTGTTTCTACTGTCCTCAGGTGTTAGTCTCATACTGTTTTTTTTTTTAATTCCACAAACGGTGCAGTCATTCTATGTCAGTCCCTCACCTTCTCTTTTCACTCAGCATGATACTCTCCATGTCCATCGATTTACAAGAAAATTCTGTGCTTCATTTTTCCTAACAGCTGCATAGTATTCCATGGTGTAGATGTGCCAGGGTTTCTTTATCCAGTCATCTGTTCTCGGGCACTAAGGTTCTATAAACACACTCTTATTCCCTCCCCTGACCTCCCCCCTTGTTGCTGTTGATCTGCCATGTGGGGTCCACATGCAGCCTTATTGTGGCACTCGCAGTTCTCACTGTGATGCTGGCAGGGGTTGCGGGCAGGGTGCAGGGCTCACAGAGTCTGCTGGGGTGCTGATGGGGCATCATATGTCAGGAAAATCACTCACTCTGCTGGGGTGCTCCTGGCAGGTCGAGTGTTAGGCTGCAGGCTCTTGGGTTTGTGCTCCTGTGGCTGTGGTGCATGCATCTCTGCTTGCCGGCATGCACCTCTGGCTGAGGCATGCAGGCTCTAGCTGCAGTGCTCACAGGGTGAGGGGTCACTGTGGTGCTCTGTTTGGAGTTCCCAGGGCTCACACTTTCTGACTGTGGTGCTTGGGTTCTTGGTTATTAGTCACAACATGTGACAGTGGTTTGGGTGCCAAGAACATTCCTGGCACATGTGGCAACATGGAATTTGAACTCATTTGACCATATACCTACAAGGCAAGCATCTTAGCCACTGTGCTATGTGTCAAGCCCTCCATTTTAAAATGTTTTAGGGGTGTAATGTCACCACCCTGTGTCCACCAAAGTGACAGTATCCCTCAGCCATAGTCCCCTGGACCTTTCAACCCTGCCCTGCCTCTTGGTGTGCTCAATTTGGGAGTTAGAGTCTATGGGTTTGTCTTTGACATTTCTCTCCTTGTGGTGTATTTCTTTGAATACCATATATAAGTGAGATCATCCTGTATTTGTCTTTCTCATTGTGAGTAGTGATTTCACTGATCTTTTACATGATCTTTTTTCATTTCTATTTTCCTTACTTACACTGTAATTTTTATTTTTTTCCCTTCATCTACTGACTTTGGCTTTAATTTGTTCTTCTACTAAGTTCCTTGAGGTATGCAAAAAGTATTCATCATTGTTAATTTTGACAGTGCTGGAGAGTGAACCCTTTAGCTACTTCTAGAAGACCTTAGATGTGAAGATGTTCCCTTCACAGCACTGCAAGGGGAGGCCCAGGAAACTTTCTCTGTGCTGTGCATTCTGACTTTGCTCTGAGTGCTTATGCACCAGGTGGGAATAGACCTGGGTGTCCCTGATGGTCCACATCTCCAGTCCTGTTTTATTTTGGGGTTACTTCTGGTGTTGCACTTAGGAATCACTCCTGGTAGTGCTCAGGGATCGAACCCAGGTCAGGACACGGGTCCTACCTGCCATGCTCTCATTTCCTATTTTTTTTAATTTAACTTTATTATTTTTTTTATTGAATCACTATGAGATACCGTTACAAAACTTTCATGATTGAGCTTCAGTCATACAATGATCGAACAACCCATCCTCCACCAATGCACATTTCCCACCACCAGCATCCACACTTAAGTACCTATTCTTAAGTGTGGGACAGAGGTGCTTGTTTGACTTGCATTGATCCAGCAGACAGAGACGCATGTCTTCCTCTCTCCCTTAATCCTGTGTTTTTACATTGAAATCTCACCATCCCCTCATAGCATTCACGGTATTCTAAGAGGTTGTCTTTCTTGCCCCAGTGTTTGCCTCTCGAGAGGATATCACAATCACTCCCTCCTTTCAGAAGCACTGCAAGTGTACGGGGAACTCACAGACCCAAGTCCCTCCTACTGCCCTTCTAGATAAGTCCAGACTCTCTAGGATTACTCTTCAGGCTTAGTTTCCTTTGGACTCGCACCCACATCTCTGATTCACCATTGCTCAGTATTTCCCTCATCCACTTACTCAAGCATCTTGATAACATATGTATCCTCTGCTCTTGGAATCTGCCTTTTTGTTCTCTTTGGCAGGCCTTAAATTGAAATCCTTTCAGAGTAAGTCCTCAGCATTTAGCCTTTCGAGGGTTTGATCAGAATGTCCTCTCCACCACTTTGTCATAGTTCTTTTACAGCCCTCATTTCTGCCCTTGAGTAATTTAATTGCACATATATCTTCCATTAGGTTGTAAACCCTTGGAAGACAGGGATGTTGCCATCCATTATGATTTCTCCAGTACTTGATATGGTGCTTTTTGCTTGTGTGGTAGTGTGCAGGGGCTGGCAGCTCCAGGCTCTGTGCTTGGAGTTGCTCCTGGGGGTGCTTGAGGGATCTTAAGGTGCCAAGGATCCAACCCAATCCAGAGTCTTCTACATAACAGAGCATGTGCTCAGTCTCATTGAGCTGTCTCTGATATGGTACTTTGAATGCATTTAGTATTCATGGTTAGTGGACTTAAGGCTCAGTGTACTTGTGAATCAAGGTTTGTTTTTAATAAATTCAAAGTTTAAATTGTTATATTAGCCAAATAGTATTGTTTAAAATGGAACTTAATCATTTTTTAAAATCTCTATCCCAAAGCAGCTCAATGAATTCTACATTATCCTCCATTTTATAGAGGTACAAAACAGCAAGTATCTTGCAAAAAGTTCCAGAGTGAGGGGAATCTGTGGCTTAGAAGATCTTGTTTTTCTAACTGAAAAAGGCCCTCATAATTCTCAAAAAAAAAAAAAAATCCTGAGAAGTCAACCAAGGTTGGTTAAATGAAGAGAAAGGTTGAAAGTGGGAAAGAGTTACAGCTCTCCATATGCAAATCCATCCTGTCTGTCTGTCTCTCTCCATTTCTCTCACTCCCTCCCTCTTCCAAATCTTGGTTCAGCCTTGGGAGAGTATAGGAGTCCAGGAATTTATCCATTTCTTTAAAGTTCTCTTATTTCACAGCATAAAGATTCTCAAAGTAATCTCTGATTTGAATTTCCATAGTTTCTGTTGTGATGTTACCTCTTTCATTTCTGATTCAGTTTATTAGGGTTCTCCCTCTCTCTCTTTCTTTGAGAGTCTTGTCAATGGTTTAATGATCTAGTTTATTTTTTCAAAGAACCAGCACTTGGTTTCATTGATCATTTGGATTGTTTTGGGAATTCCAGCTCTTTTTTTTTTAATTGAATCACCTTGAGATACACTTAAATCACTTAATCACTTAACTTCCTGTTAGTAGTCGATTTGCTCGAGCGGGCGCCAGTAACATCTCCATTTGTCCCTGTTGCGTGCTAGTGTAGCCTAATGGCATCTGTTCGCTCTGGGAACATGAAGAGCCTCAAACAGATCATTCATGATCTTGACGAAGAAGTCTGACCATTTGGTAGGTGGGTGGCCACACGGTCTTTTGACATCCCCTGGAATCCAGTCGGTAACAGCTCTAGTCCAGCGGTCGTCTTTAAATCTCATTACGTGACCAGCCCATCTGATTTTTGACACCTTGGCAAATGAGACAGTTACAAAGTTTTCATGATCTGGTTTCAGTCATAAAATGTTCAAACAGCTGTCCCTCCACCAGTGTACATTTCCCACCAGTGTACCAGTGTCCCCAGTCCTCCCTCCATCCCTCCCTCCCTCTCTCTCTCTCTCTCTCTCTCTCTCCCCTCTATCCCTCTCTCTCTTTCCCTCTCTCTCTCTCTTTTACCTCCCCCATCTCTCTCTCCTTCCCCTTTTGAGCATTATGTTTTGCAGTATAGATACTGAGAGGCCATCATATTTGATCCTTTACCCACTTTAAGCACACATCTTCCTAGACTATAGACCAAAGATTATGGCTACTTAATACCTGGATTGCAGACCACAACACCCTAAAGGAGAGAGAGTAAAAGGTACTCTCCACCTGCCACAGAGGCAGGAGTGGGGGGTGGGGTGGGGATTATGGGGGGGATGCTGGGAACACTGGTGGTGGAGAATGGGCACTGGTGGAAGGATCAGTTGATAAGATAACTCTGGAATTAATTCAAGAGGAACAACATAAAAATAATCATTGTCCCAGAGGGACAGGAAGGCAACTCTTGTGAAGATGCAACAGTCAGAATCATCACAGCTGAGAAATTCCCAGAGGTGGAGGGGGCAAGCACCCAGATCCAAGAGACTTGAAGGGTACCAGATAAAAGAAATCCAACTAAAAATACTCAAGATACAAACTACTCAGAATGATGAATGTCTTAGATAGGTATAGAGCACTTAAAGATTAAAGAAAAAAATGACATGCAAAGGAGTGTTGGTACAAATGACAGAAGATTTCTTACATGAGGCCCCAAGACAATGGTGGGAGATAATTAAACTCAATGAACAACTTTACCAGGCCAGACTCTCATTCAGATTTGAAGGAACTATACACAACTTCACAGATAAGAAACAGTTCAGGAACTTTATGACTCAAAACTGCTGTAAGAAAGAGAATGAAAAGGGCTACCGTAGATGAGAGAAATCTCACAACTAGACCAAATTTCTACAAAAAGACGGTACAAACTCCAAGGCAATAATCACACTCAATGTCAGAGGCCTAACTGTACCAATTAAGAAACATCAAATGTCAGTATGGATTGAAAAATTGAGTCCAACCTTCTGCTGCTTTCAAGAATTAAATTTAAGCAGTAAGGGCAAACATATTCAAAGTCAAAGATTGGAAGACAATATTTCAAGCCCACAAACCCAAAAAAAGGCTGGGTGGCCATACTGATATCAGACAACATTGACTATAGTACTAAAAGGTTTTAAGAGACCGAGAAGGCCATTTCTCAGTGATGAAGGGATATGAACATCAGAAAGAACTCACATACTCCTAAACACATTTAAAATTCATAAAATGACCAATAGACTTGAAGGACATTGATGACAGCACAATAATAGTTAGAGATTTCAACACCACTCTGTCACCACTTGATAAATCAGCTAGGCTAAAACTAAAAGTGGAAATACTGGAATTTACTGGAATTGAAGAGAGAAACAGAAGAGAGGAACTTAGTATATATACATATATTATATAAATATATACACACACATATAATTTTTTAAAGATAACTATCTCGAAAGAGAGCATAAAATGGCTCCCCATACCCATGCCGCCAGACCCCACACCAGGCTGTTTCATTCAGGGGAATCCAGAGGGGGTGGGTGAGATCCTTCCCCACCCCAAGGGACTCAGACCCAGCAGCCAAAAACCTCTAGAACTCAACTACCACCATGCCCTCAGCCCTCTCCACATGCTCAGGCCAAGCCTCACGCATGAGTGAGCTTATTCCTGGACCAGGAATTTATTCCTGGACTGCACAGCCATATCTCATACCTCACACCACTCATATTCCAAGAGTAGTGCACCACATTTGATGGAGTTTAAAGTAAAAGGCAGCCATTCTTAGAGGAAAATAAGTTTTTACATATATATGCATATTCATATGCATATACGTATATTCTATAAGGACACAAGCCTCAATCTTTAACGACATGTTAGTGATCTCTTATAGAAGAGCTAAATGGTGAAATACAACAATCTTCACTCACTTTCCTCTAAGGAAACTTTTTGGAGAATTTTCAGCAGTTTATTCATAACAAACAATGCAAAATAAATGATTTCGGTTCTGCTTTGGTGCAAGGGTTGGGGTTTGGAACAGAAACATTCGAAATATGGTGGCGTGAAGGTTTAATGGTGGTGAGATTGGTGTTCAAATATTAAATGTAATCAAATATTGTGAACTACTTTATAAAAATTAAATTTTAAAAAACACTTTTAAACTCTAAAAAATAAAATTTATTTTACCTTACAGCCAGAGTACAATTTCAATGCGTAGAAATGTACAAGGTCCAAATTTATCAAAATTGAAATCTTTTAATTGTTTAATTTAAACAAGGTGAAATTCTCTAGCTCATTTTACTATTTTTTTTTGTTTTGCTTTTTGGGTCACATCTGGCGATGCACAGGGGTTACTCCTAGGTCTGCACTCAGTAATTACTCCTGGCAGTGCTCAGGGGACCATATGGGATGATGGGAATCGAACCTGGGTCGGCCGCATGCAAGGCAAATACCAAACCCGCTGTGCTATCGCTGCAGCCCCCTCTAGCTCACTTTAACTATTTATACAATAATTACCATTTGGGATCAGAAGGGACAGAAAATAACATCACTATCACTATCACTATCACCAGGTTGTTCATCGATTTGCTCAAGCGGGCGCCAGTAACATCTTCTTTAGTCCCTGTCACGTGCTAGTGTAGGCCAATGACATATTGGGGGATCTATCAGGGGAATGAGGATCATCATTGTTACTATTTTTGGTATATCGAATATGCCACAGGTAGCTTGCCAGGTTCTGCTGTGGGGGCAGGATAATCTGAGAAAATAACATGTCATTTGAAAAAACATAATTAAAAATTTGTTTTTCTAGACAAAATTAAAATAAACATTTGTATCATAGTATTATTAAAGTCCTTGGCATCAGGTGGGCAATACAAACTGTAACTTAAAGTAAGCATAATATATTGTTTCCCAGAATATAAGACAATAAGCACATGTCCTGAGAAGAGCCACTTATCTGTTCAAAGGAAAACTTAGTCTTTCTTTTTATCATTCGATTTTTTACTAGTTTTTAAATTTTTTTAATTTTATTGAATCACCGTGAGATAGGTATAAGCGTTCGTGCTTGGATTACAATCAATCACACAATGATCAAACACCCATCCCTCACCAGTGCACATTCCCCACCACCAATATCCCTGGTATACCCCCCCTTTCCTACCCTCCCCCTGCCTCCATGGCAGACAATATTCCCCATAATCTTTCTAATTTGGGGGCATTATGGTTTGCAATGCAGACACTGAGAGGTTATCCTGTTTGGTCCTTTATCTGCTTTCAGCACACATCTCCCATCCAGACCGATTCCTCAAGCCATCATTTTCTTAGTGATCCCATCTCTATACTAGCTGCCTTCTCCCCTTTGCTCATGAGGCAAGACTTAGTCTTTATGGAATAAGTAGAAGCCAGTTATGTCAATTGAGTGGGACAAAACAAGGAAGACAGAGGCTGAGACCGCAGAGAAATCCATAGGTTCCTACTATCACGGTATCATGGTCCTCCCATTGTTCATCGATTTGCTCAAGCGGGTCTAGTAATGTCTCCATTTTGAGACTTGTTGTTACTGTGTTTGGCATATTGCATACATCACGGGTAGCTTGCCAGGCTTTGCGGTGCGGGCGAGATACTCTCGGTAGCTTGCTGGGCTCTCCAAGAGGGGCGGAGGAATCAAACCCGGCTCGGCCATGCTGGCTGTGTGCAAGGCAAATGCCCTACCTCTGTGCTATCTCTCCAGCCCCCTACAATAACAAAAGAGAATATTCTACAGAAATAATAACTACCACTTTCCAGAAACTTGATAGTTATTAAGCTAAAAATAAGAAAATTACCAATGGGACTGAAGCAACAACAACCAAAAAAAAACACCGCAAAACAAAGATATATCGTGGGGGAAAAAATACAGTATTCTTTACTATGATGAAGTATTGTTTCATTTGAACACTTCTCATCAAGAGATAAACCAACACTAATGCTATTCCCTATACTACTAGTAAATATATTTAGCAAAAGCCTACAATTACTTCAGTAAGTGTACAGAAGTCTACTTACACATCTTACACATATTCTGAATATAATCAAAATTCTTAAGTAAAAGTGAAACTGAGCCTAAAAGAAAAAGTTCAAGTCAAACACCTCCTGCATGTGAGGTTCCTACTATCTATATTAAAAATGAGTCAGAAAGAAAGAAACAGAAAGAAAGAAACAGACAAAGAAGGACTGCACTCATTTGTGGAATATAAAATAACATGAGACTGACACCTGAGGACAGTAGATACAAGGGCCAGGAATATTGTTTCGTAATTGGAAGTCTGCCTCATGAGCTGGGGGCGAAGGCAGCTGGGATAGAGAAGGGACCATTAAGCCAATGATGGTTGGAGGGATCATTCCGGATGGGAGATAAAAGCTGAAAGTAGATAAAGGACCAAACGTGATAGCCTCTCAGTATTGCAAATCATAATGCCCCGAAGTAGAGAGAGAGTAGGGGGAAAATTGTCTGCCAGAGAGGCAGGGGGAGGGTTAGAAAGGGGGGAGGGGCATACCGGGGACATTGGTGGTGGAAAATGTGCACTGGTTGAGGGATGGGTGTTCATTCATTGTATGACTGAAAGCTTTGTAACTGTATCTCCTGCTGATTCAATAAAAAAAAAAATGGGTGAAATGACTTATATAGCTATTTTAGGACTTAAAGCAAAGTACAAAAATGAGTTTCTCTGGATCTCAAGACAGCACATTGCCAAACTGTTCCGTTCAACTCATGTGACAGCCGAAATACTATCTCTTCTATCACTGATCCATTTGTTATTGACTTTAGAAGCAATGTCTAGCTTAGAGTGACACTACAGACACTCTCCAGAATATTCAGTGAGAGCTCCTAGAGCAGGACATTCCAGCCTGAAACTTGTCCAGCGGTCTGCTTACAATCTAGGTGCCACTATCCCCAGTGCAACAAACTCCCATAGCAATAACAATCAAACGAATCCGGAAGAAGTTAGTTTGGTTGTTCTTGTTGTTTGTTCTTAGTAATTTACGATACTGATGCGTTTACACTTACAATACAAATCAAATACATTTGCAACGTTATTTACAATACTGTTAACAATAATTAATTCCTTTGAGATAACACAGTCCACAGATATTTCTGCCTCTGGCAAAGGTAGCCCCCTCCAACTCACAGATCTAGGAAGGGTGTTTTTTTAAAACTCAGCTACAAGTTTCTGACAGTTGAGAAGTGGAAATCCCAGAGATTAAAAAAAAACAATAAATAAATGCAAACGTCAGAATCTAACAGGACTGAGCCTTGATACCACCTCTCCAACACTTTCTCAGATTGTACAGGGCACCTGCCTATATAAACAGTTATTGAAGTGTATACAAGGGGGGGGGAAGGAAGAGAGAGAGAGAGAGAGAGAGAGAGAGAGAGAGAGAGAGAGAGAGAGAGAGAGAGAGAGAGAGTGAGTTCACTTGATCTCCTGCAAGTCCCGAAGCACTTAGGACCAAAGCCCTCTCGCCTGTTCCAGTCTGGGCGCGAGTAAACGTCCTCTGCTCCTATTTCAATCTTCCAGGCGTTTCTCCCCAAAGCCCCTACACACGCAGCATCCCTTGAGCATCCCTTGCCTATGGCCTCGCGCTCTTCCTTTTTCTCCACCGCTCAGCCAGACTCCGAGGGAGCCCAGCTGGCACAGCGCGCTCCCCGCCTAGGAGGGTGCAGCGCAGCTGGGGGTTCCTGGGGTTGTGGCTTTCCCTCGCGGGAAACTTCAGCGGCCCCCGCCGCGGAGAGGCAAAGGCCATCAACACAGGGGGTGGCAGGGGCCGTGGCGCGTTCCCAGGCCGTGGCCACGGGGAGAAAGGGTGCACGGGACCCATGCGTGCCTCACCCACGTGGAGGACGGGGGCAAGGAAGAGCGGGAGGTGCCCTCGGCTCTCAGGCATCCCCTCTCCTGGTGGGGTAACTGGAGGCAGCTGCCCGCCCGACGCCCCTAGCCGGAGTGCGGCGAGACAAGAGTCCAGGGTCGCAGGCCTGGAGAGGGGGCCGCGGGGCCAAGAAGCCGAGCCTGGCGCCTGCCAGTGACCATGCCCCGTGCCCGAGAAGGGCTCTCAGCCTCCGACCACGAAGGAAGCGGAGTAGGGCTTTCCAGCAGGCCCCTGGGTGGGTTCCTGGTCCTGGCCACCCACGCCCACCCGCAGAGGGCCCCCCCGCTGCACATACACACACACACACACACACACACACACACCAGCGACCCCCGCTCCGAGCCGCCCGCAAATGGATGTAGCAGGAGATCTAGGAATCGTCCAGCAGCCGGATGGTGCATTTCATCTCCTGGTGGAGCGATTTGATGCTGGAGCTCCGAAAGTGGATCATCTTCATGGTCCGCCCGCCTCTCCACACACAGCGGCAGGAGGCGAACATGCACCGCGGCCCAGGGACGAGCGGGCGGCTCGGGCGGCGCCAGACGCACGTCGGCCGGCGCGCACCGTCCCGAGCCCGCGCAGCTCAGACCCGGCGCGGCGGCGGCCACCGGCGCCAGCGGCCACACATGCCGGGGGCAGGGCCCGGCGGGCCGGGGCGGCGGGCGCGGCTCCTCCCGGAGCTCCTCCCCCGGTGCGCCTCCCCGCGCCCCTCCCATGCGCGCCTCCCGGGAGGCTCCTCTGCTCGCTCTCCTCCCCGCCTGGCCGCCGCCTCCCCGGCCAGCCGCACCTCCTCGGCACTGGGCGCGGCCGGGAGACCCCCCACCCCACCCCGGGGGGCGCGCAGAGCAGGGGACCGAGGCCGCGGGTGGGGACGCCTGGCGCTCCGCACGGGCCTGCGCGCGCCGCCGGGCCGGCCGCTCCTGCACCCGCTGCTACTGGGCCCTCGGGGTCGCGCGGGAGCACCCGGTGGCCTCGGGGCCGTGCGAGCAGCGCGGGTCGGCCCTGCGGAGATGCTGGACCTCTGGAGATCCCTCGGGAGGCCCCGAGCGCCGGCGAGCCCACCCCGGGCACAGCGCTCCAGGAACTGCCTTGGAGGGTGACGGGCGTGTCCCCGACTCCCCCCTGAAGCTTTCTTTCATTTCATGGGCAGAGAGGAGGGGTCTCCGCCGCCGGGGAAGGCCGGGCCTTTCTCCGGAGCCTCCCGGCTCGGTTTCTGCCCGCAGTGCTTTGGGTGCGCGCTAGAGGGACCCGGAGAAGGCGCCCTCCGGCCCCCAGCCCACGCCCCCGCCGGCCCTAGCCTGGACTGTCCAGGATGCGACAGGCATGGGTCAGCCTGGGGGCGGGGGCTGCGGAACCTGCTGTCTGCTGACCGGCGCCAGGTGTCAGGAACACGGATTGTCCAGCCCTGAAGAAGCCCTGGGGTGCAGCACCCAGCGGCCGCGGCTGAACGTGGAGGGCTCTGGGAAGAGGTAGGGTGTTGGGCCCAGGAGTGGAGAGCTGAGGGGGGGTCCCCGCGCCGAGCAGGTGGTTAGTGAGAAGCATCGCTACGACTCCTTGCCCGCTGCCGACCCTGCGGCAGCTGCTCAGAGCCCACCTGCGAGGCTCGCCCTGCCCTGAAGTCCAGCGGATAGGCCGGACCCTCATGCTTAGATGTTCTGGGTCCCAGGACGCAGGTGGCAGGACCTTTTCTCTGCTCCCGATTCCTCCCCCGCTCAGCATCTGCTTCTGTAACCCCGCGTTGCGGCGATTTTTCCAGGCAGAATAGAGTTTATGTAAGAGAGCCTGAGAGTTATTTTTCAGTATTTTGATTATAGGATTGGGCTCTATATGGCCCACTCGTCCTGGACAGAGGTCTGGGGAGGAGATGCAGATCTGATCAACGGCACAGCTATTGATCATCTGTACAGCTATTGACACATCTATGGTCATGGAATCTCACTCTCTTCCCGGCTTCCGTGGCGAGCCCCTCTCTGTTCTGTAGCTGAGACGCTGGAATGAGAGGGGACCAGTGGAGAGTCAGACCCAGGAGGCACTGCTGGCCTGACCCCTACAGTGTGGAAACTGCCCCAGGAATAGTGTCATCTCTCCCAACCCACGAGCAAACCTTAAATAATCTAGAGCAGGGACTGTATGCCTCCTCAGGGCGCCTCCCATGGGTCACAAGTGAAAACTGCATGAATGGGGGACATCGCACAAGAACAGGTGAGAAGCCAATATGACAGGTGGCCCAGTCGGAGGAAACAAGGTTGGGGGAACACGCTTTCAGAACGGGGTTGAGAAGCATTGATCTGGAGATAAAAATAAATCACCACCCAGCAATAAAACCTTCCTTTTCTGAATTTTTAATTTTTTTTTAATTTTTTTTTATTAGTGAAACACCATGAGGTACAGTTGTAGATTTACAATTTTTTGTCCTTGGGTTTGATTATACAATGATCAGATACCCATCCCTCCACCAGTGCCCATTTTCCACCACCATGGATAATATCCCCCCACCCCCATCCCCCCCCTCCCCCACTGCCTCTGTGGCAGGAAAATCCCCTGTGTTCTCTCTCTCCTTTTGGGTGTTGTGGTCTGCAAAAGAGGCATTGAGTGGCAAACATGTTCAGTCCATAGTCCACTTTCGGCATGCATCTCCCCTCCTGGGATGATCCTCCAAACACCCTTTATTTGGTGCTCCCTTCTCTATCTGAGCTGCCCTTTCCCCTAGAATGCCCGACTGGCCACTAAGCTATGGAGTAATCCTCCTGGTGCTGATCTCAGCTATTCTTGGGTATTAATCTCATATTTTGTTACTTTATATCCCCAGATGAATGCAATCTTTCTATGATTATCCCTCTCTTTCTGACTCATTTCGCTTAGCATGATACTTTCCATGTTGTACCACTTGTACACATATATATGTATATTTATACATATATGTATATATGTGTGTGTCTGTGTGTATGTAAATTTCATGACTTCATCTTTTCTAAGAGCTACATATTACTCCATTGTGTAGATGTACCAAAGTTTCTTTAACCAGTCATCTGTTCTTGGGCATTCAGGTTTCTTCCAGTTTCTGGCTATTGTAAAGAGTGCTGCAATGAACAAACAAGTGCAGATGTCACTTCGACTATACATTTTTGCCTCTCTGGGATATATTCCCAGGAGTGGTATTGCTGGGTCAAGTGGGAGCTCAATTTCTAATTTTTTGAGAATCGTCCATACTGTTTTCCAGAAGGGCTGAACCAGTCGACATTCCCACCAACAGTGAAGGAGTGTCCCTTTCTCGCCACATCCGCGCCAGCATCGGTTGCTTTGGTTCTTTTGAATGTGGGCCAGTCTCTGAGGTGTGAGATGGTATCTCATTGTGGTTTTGATCTGCATCTCCCTGATGATTAATGATGTAGAGCATTTTCTCATGTGCTTTTTTGCCATTCGGATTTCTTCTTTGAGAAAGTTTCTGTTCATTTCATTGCCCCATTTTTGGATGGGGTTGGATGTTTTCTTCTTGTGGAGTTTAACCAGTATTTTGTATATCCTGAATATCAACCCCTTGTCAGATTTGTATTCGGCAAATATCCTTTCCCATTCTGTAGACTGTCTTTGTATTTTGGTCACTGTTTCTTTGGAGGTGCAGAAGCTTTCTGAACTTTTTAAATGTTTATTGAGATTCTGTGGTTTACAATACTGATAATAATGGATTCTCGTGCACAAAATTCCAGCGCCGCATCATCACCAGTGTACCTTCTCCCTCTCCAAAAGACCCCAAGACCCTCCCCTACAAGCCCCCTGACTCCCAATCGTGTTGATCAGTTCTCCTATTATGTTGCTGTAGGCCTTTGTTGCTACCATATATATATGTATATTTATACATATATGTATATATGTGTGTGTCTGTGTGTATAATTAAATTACCTGTGATATATGCAATTCCCACCCCCAATGACCAGTGTACCCAATTTCCCTCCTTCCACCCAACCCCACCCCCAGTCAGCCCCTATGGCAAACACTTTTCTTCTCTCTCTCTCTCTCCATTTGGTCATTATGATTTGCAGTACAAGTACTGCAAGGTTATCATATATACCTCTTTGCTTACTTTAGCACTCGACTCTTGTCCAGAGCAACCATTTCCAACTACCATTGTCATACTGGTCTCTTTTGTATCCTAATTGTCTTCTTCCCCTTTCTCCCCATGTGTGACAAGCTTCCAGCCATGGGCCAGTCCTCCTGGCATTCATTTCAGTTGTCTATGGGTAATAGTCTCATATGTGTTTTTATGTCTCCAAAATGAGTGCAGTCATTCTGTGTCTGTCCCTCTCCTTCTGACTTATTTGACTTGGCTTGATACTTTCTATGTCCATCCGTTTAAAAGCAAATTTCATGACTTCATTTTTACTAACAACTGCATAGTATGCCATTGTGTAGATATACCATAGTTTCTTTATCCGGTCATCTGTTCTCAGGCATTTGGGTTGTTTCCAGATTCCTCCACTCTATCTTTAAGTCCGACATATAAAAGGGATCACACTCCATCTGTCCCATTAAGTCTGACTGATTTCACTCAGCATGATATCCTCTAGTTCCATCCATGTCAAAAATAATAATGAGTTTGTGGCCAGGGGAAATGGATTAGGAGGACCGGTCAATGGTTGGAACTAAGTACATGTGTGTGGGGGGAGGGGACTGTGGGTACATAGGATAGAGAAGAGACCAATCTGACAATAATAGCTGGAAATGATCACACTGGACAAGACCTGAAGGTTAAAAGTGGGTAAAAGGATATTCTTGATAACCTTTCAGTCATTATTGCAAACCACAATGCCAAAAAGGAGAGAGACAGAGAGAGAGAAGAAAAACTCCTGCTATAGAGGTAGGCAGGTGGTGGTGGTGGGTGTCAGGAGGGCACCTGGGGACACTGGTGATGGGAAATATACACTGGTGGAGGAATGGGTGTTGGAATACTGTATGACTGAAATACAATCATGAATAGCTTTGTAAGGGTTTATCTCATGGTGATTCAATAAAAAAGTTTTTAAAATTCATGATTCTGTTATTTCTTATAGTTGCATAATATTACACTGTGTGTACATATATATATAATTAAATTACCTGTGAGATATACATTTCCTGAAATTTGTACCTTTATGCTCATTGCAGCACTGTTCACAATAGCCAGAATCTGGAAACAACCCGAATGCCTGAGAACAGAGGACTGGTTCAAGAAACTTTGTTACATCTACACAATGGAATAATATGCTACGAGAGATGAAGTCATGAAATTTGCTTATAAATGGATAGACATGGAGAGTATCATGCTAAGTGAAATGAGTCAGAAAGAGAGGGACAGAAAAGAAGGACTGCACTAATTTGTGGAGTATAAAATAACATGAGACTGACCCCAAGGACAGTAGACACAAGGGCCATAAGATTGTTCCACAGATGGAAGCCTGCCTCTTGGATGGGGGGGGGGGGGGCGGGGAGAGAAGGCAGCTGGAATAGAGAAGGGATCACTAAGAAAATGATGGTTGGAGGGATCGCTCAGGAAGGGAGAGGTGTGCTGAAAGTAGGTAAAGGACCAAACATGATAACGTCTCAGTATCTGTATTGCAAACCATAATGCCCAAAAGTAGAGAGTATGGGGGAAATTTCCAGTGAGGCAGAGTGAGGGTGGGGAAGGGGGGTGGGTATACTGGGGAGATTGGTGGTGCACTGGTGGATGGATGGATGTTTGAACATTGTGTGACTATAACTCAAACATGAAAACTCTATCTCATGGTGATTCAATTAAAAAAAAGAGAAAGAGAAAGATACATTTCTCACCACCAATGACCAGTGTACTCAATTTCCCTCCTTCCATCCCACCTTCATTCCCAGTTGGTTCTCTTATACACTTTTCTTCTCTCTCTCTCTTTTCTTTTGTCATTATGATATATACATGTATATATACATATATATAGAGAGAGAGAGTTGATTTTGTTTTGGAACTACACTTAGCTGTGCTCAGGGCTTATTTCCAGCTCTGTTTGCACGAATCATTCTTGGAGGTGCTTGGGGAACATATGGGATAGCAGGGATCAAATCCAGATTATTTCCACGGGAGACAAATGCCCTACCCACTGTACTATCACTCCTACCCTACCAACAATTTCTTGATCCATTCATTTGTAGTTGGGTGTTGGGTTGTTTCCATATCTTGGCTATTGTACAAAGTGTGGTGATGAACATAAGTATGCAGATATACTTTCAAATTAATGTGTTTAGAGGAGAGTTAAGAAAAATGGTATTAATGGGTCATATAGGACTTCTATTCCTAAATTTTTTATAGATCTGCATATTACTTTCCAGAGAGGCTGAACCAAATTACATTCACACCAACACTCGATAAGGGCTCCTTTCTCACTACAACCTGGTCAACACTGTCTGGTTCTAGACTTGTGGATATGTGTCATTTTCAAAGTTCTGAAATGATATCTCATTATTGTTTTGATTTGCATTTTCCTGGTCATAAGTTATAATGAGAAATTTTTGATATCCCAGATGGCCATACATATGTCTTCTTTGGGAAGGTGTCTGACAACCCATCCTTTTAAAGTTACAGGACTGGGGATGGAGCAATAGCACGGCGGGTAGGGCATTTGTCTTGCACGCAGCTGATTCAGGTTTGATCCCCAGCATCCCATATGGTCACCTGAGCATTGCAAGGAGTAATTCCTGAGTGCAAATCCAGGAGTAACCCCTGTGCATCGCAGGATGTGACCCAAAAAGCAAAAAGGAATAATAAAAATATAAATAAAAATATAAATAATAAAAATATAAAAATAAAGTTACAGAACTATTATTATTGTACTGACATTTGGCTCCAAAAAAACCAATTTCCCAGTTTCTCATGTTCATATTATAAAGTTGTATATCACATTTCAAGAAAGCAGAATAAGATCAAGAAGTTGGGAAAGAAAAGTACAAGTCAAATGACTCCCAGTCTAGAATTGCAAGCAATAGAATTTTGAGGATATAAGAAAAATCGGGGAATGGCTGTCTGGCTTGGTTTGGAATGAAAGCTGAAATTCAGCCAATATATAAGGACTCTGTAACCCTGATAAAACAGCAAAGAGCCACGTGTGGTAATATAGATCAATGATCTTCAACCACCAGACCATGACTAGTGCTGGTCCCCAGGTTTAGAAAAAGTGAAAACCAATACTCTATGGTCTTGGCTTACGCAGGTGCCTGGATTGATGCAATTTTGCAGGTGTTGAAGAATAGATTGAATAAACTCTGACCTAGACTAATGTACCCACTGAAAACAAGGCTTTGGAAAATCAAGTGTCCATTTCCCAAAAAAAATAACATGAAAAGCAGAGGATTTCAAAGAACAGATGCAAGAAATGAGTTTGAAACTTGTCCTAAATAAAACAATGAATTAAACAGTGTCCTTAATTTTCAGTTCAAGTCTTTAAACATTTATATTCTTCCCATGATGATACAAATAGAATTTAGTAATATAAAAGGTTAAAATTACTGAAACAAAAAACTACAGGCAAACTAAAAACTTAAGTGAAGTATAACCTTTACCAGACTTCACATATGTAAGGGTCATCATGAAGGAATGGGTAGAAAGAATAGGGATGGGATTGAATGAGAGGTGTTGTATGATTCCTAGTAATTCAAGGAAAGAATCCGAAGAATCAAGAAGGCAGTGTTAAAGTGAATGTTCACATTTAATAAGGTCACTCCTTGTACCCAGGTCTCCTGAGAAAGCTTTAGGCTCTCAGAGAATCACTGATGAGCTGAACATAAAATGTCACTGTCACTGTCACTGTCCTCCCATTGTTCATTGATTTTCTTGAGCCGGCCCAGTAACGTCTCCATTGTGAGACCTTGTTGTTACTGTGTTTGGCATATCGAATACATCACGGGTAGCCGGATATAAAATGAAAAATTATAAAACTTTCAGAATATAATAGAGAAGAAAACGTACTAACCTTCACCCTGGTGATTTTTTTCCAAATAAAACACCAAAAGCACAGTAAGTCGGACTTCATTAACGTTAAGCTTTTCTGCTAATTGTTAAAAGAATAAGTAAACAAGCCACAATTTTTTTAATTTATTTTTTATTTTTAGTGAAACACCATGAGGTACAGTTGTAGATTTACAATTTTTTGTGCTTAGGTTTCGATTATACAATGATCAAATACCCATCCCTCCACCAGTGCCCATTTTCCACCACCCTGGATAATATCCCCCCCACCCCCATTCCCCCAATCCCACCCTGCCTCTGTGGCAGGGCAATCCCTTGTGTTCTCTCTCTCCTTTTGAGTGTTGTGGTCTGCAAAAGAGGCTTTGAGTGACAAGTCACAATTTTTTGGAGAAAAATTCAAAATAGGGATGGGAGATAAAGTAGAAGAGTTAAGGTGCTTGCCTTAGATATAGCAGACCCGGGTTCAATTTACAGGATCACCTATAGTCTCCTAAGCATGATCTGGAATGATATTAAGTACAGAGATATGAGTTAATTCTGAGAACTGCCAGGTGTGGTCAACCCAAAAATGCAAAGTACATATCACACTAAAGATTTTTATCAAAAATATTCAAAGAAATCTTTTAAAAATCAATAATAAAAACAGAATCCAATTTTAAAAAATAGTTTCAGTGTGATTTTTTTTTTACTTTTTTGCCTTGATTGAGGCTTGCAATAGCACTGCACTGTCTTCCTGTTGTTCATTGATCTGCTCGAGCAGGCACCAGTAATATCTACATTGTGAGACTTGTTACTGTTTTTGGCATATCGAATACACCACGGAGAGATTGCCAGGCTCTGCTGTGGGGGCGGGATATTCTCAATAGCTTGCCGGGCTCTCCGAGAGGGAAGGAGGAATTGAACCCAGGTCAGCCGTGTGCAAGGCAAATGCCCTACTGGCTGTGCTATTGCGCCAGCCCTGGCAAATGCTATAAAAAATTAAAATATATTTTGCAACATCAATAAAAACTATAAAACACAGAAATAAACCTGGTAAGAGATAAGAGCTGTGCAAGACCAACTGCAATCATAAAATTTTTCTGAAGGACACAGGAATTGGGATCAACCAAATTGATTATTTTTCTTTCTTCAAATCAATTTATGAACCTATTACATTTATTGAGGCTTGCAATGAAATGGTTAATGATGGCTTCTTGTGGTCATAACTCCAACACCATATCCATTACCCGTGTACCTACCTTCCTCCCTCAAAGACCACAACATCCCTCCCTTTCAATCCCTGGCCTCTGCCACCAACTCAATTGTGTGGATCACATCTGATGGGTTGCCTTTGGTCCTTTTTTACTACCTCTTTGTGTGACTTTGACTTCCACATATTAGAGAGAAAGTGATTTCACTCAGCATGTTATCCTCTAGTTCCATCCATGTTGCAGTCAAATACAGTCAAAGGAGCTAAGAGACACTTCACAAAGAAGTGAAAATTAAAATTAGATCTTTAAAATGAAAATAAAATAAATAAAAATGAAAATAAAATAATAAAATGAAATAAAGATCTTTGAAAATTAAAATGAGATCTTCTTGGCTCCTTAAATACAGTCAAAGAAGCTAAGAGACACTTCACCAAAGAGGTGAAAATGCCAAATAAGCATGTGTAAAGATTAATAATGGTACCATATACCAATACCAAACTGCAAACTTAACAGATTGAGGTACTGCTATATATTTACTAGAATGGTTAAAATCTAAAACACTGACAATGCCAAATATTAGCAAGAACATGCAGAAACAGGGACTCGTGAGCTTATTGGCCATTGATATATCTTCATTTTTGGTTTTTGCTTTTTAGATGTTTTGTTTGGTTGGAGGACCACACCAAGCAATACTCAAAACTTGCTCCTGGCTTTGTGTTCAGGGATCACTCGTGGAGCACTCCGGGGAGCATCTGAGCTGCAAGGGAGTGAGCCTGGGTCAGACACATACAATGCAAGCACCCTACCCACTGTCTTATGGCTCTAGCCTCTCTTTTGCCTTGCTTTATTTTGTTTTGGAATCACACCTTGTGGTGTTCAAGACTTACTCCTGGCTCTGAGCTCAGGGACCACTCCTGGCAGTGCTTTAGGAACCATATATGTTGTCAGAGATCAAGTTGAGGTCATCTGTGTGCAAGGCAAGTGTCCTACCCACTGTATTAACTCTCTGAACCCTAGTATCTCTTCTTCAGAAAAAGTGTGTATTCAAGTCACATTTCAATCTTTCAATAATTTTTTGGTTCTTGCCATTGATATTAAGAGTTCTTGGCAAATTCTGTTCCACAGAAATTTTGAAATGATTGCATTTAGTTTGCTCTTCTTTTATAAAATACTTAATTCTATAGTATTTCTAATCCACATAATTTAGAATGCATTCCTTTTTTACTCTATTGACAGTGGTATTAAATGCACAAACTTTTAAATTTTCATTAAAGTTGCCTATTTCCTTTCTAAGCCATTCATTGTTAGTAGTGAGCTGTTTAATTTCCAGGTGTTTGATTTGATTTTCTGTTTGTGTGTGTGATTCACTTCTATTTTCAGGGCATCATGATCTGAGAAGATCGTTGAAACAGTTTATAGCTTCTTAATTTTATGTAAAAGTTATGTTTTGTGGCCCAGCATGTGGTCTATCTTGGAGAATGTTCCATGAACACTTGAGAAGAATGTGTATTCAGTTTTTTGAGGATGAAGTGTCCCGTATATATATATATGTACTAAGCCCCTCTCTTCCATTTCTTCCCTCAGATAAAGTCCTTGTTGAGCTTGAGTCTGGTTGATCTATTGGAAAGTGATAAAGTGGTGTCGAAATCTCCAACTAGTATTGTGTTGCTATCGATGCCTTTCTTCAAGTCAATGAGTAGTTGTTTTAGGTATTTCGTCAGTCCCTCTTTAGGTCCATATGCATTTAGGAGTGTGAGTTCCTCCTGATGTTCAGATCCCTTGATCAATAAGAAATGACCTTCACTGTCTCTTGTGACTGTCTTCAGCCTAAAATCAATGTGATCTGATACCACTATGGCTACCCAAGCTTTTTTGAGGGAGTAGTTTGCCTGTAGAATTCCTTTCCAGTCTTTAACTTTCAGTTTGTGTTTGCTCTGACTGTTGAGATGTGTTTCTTGTAGGCAGCAGAATGTTGGGTTCAATTTTCTGATTCATCTGCCACTCTGTATCTTTAAATTGGTGTATTTAGCCCCTGATGTTGAGCGAGATCATTGTTATGGGGTTTTGACCCATCTTTCTGCTGAAGTTTGATGTATTTGTGGGGCTTGTCTTACCTTAAAATAGCTTGTTTCGTTGTTCTTGTAACCATGGTTTTGAGTCTATGAAGTTCCGGAGTTGTTGTTTGTCTGTAAAAATGTGTGTTGTTTCTTCTGATATGATATTAATGTGAGTCTGAGCCAAACTGGGTAAAGTATTCTTTGTGATGCATTTATTTTATTGAGTTTTTTCACTATATCTCACCATTGTCTTTGGACCCTGAGGTTTCATCATATAAGTCATCTGTGAATCTTTTTTTTTTATGTAGGAGTACTGCTACTTATTCAGCCACGGATTAGCTGATTTAATTGTGCATGAACTCCACCTTACTTTTTTTTTTCATTTTTTTATAATTTTATTTATTGAATCACCATGAGAGCAGTTACAAAGCTTTCGGGTCTAAGTCTCGGTCATACAATGAAACACCCATACCTTCACCAGTGCCCATTTTCCACCCCCAATAACCCCAGTATACCCCTTGTCCCACACCCTCCCCCTACCTGTGGGGCATATAATTTCCACATTACTCTCTCTCTCTCTCTACTTTGATCACATTCAATATTTTGACACCAGATCCGCCAGTATTATTTGAGATTTTACCCAACACTCAGATCTGCCGAAAAGGCAACAGTAGACAATTTGTTTTCTATTGCTGGTTATATATGATGTCGCGTGGCTGCAGTAGTGGCTGCGCGATTTTAAAATTCCGAAGTTTTAACACTTAAATCTGGAGGGATTTCTGCCAAAACCTGCTGGGTTCTGAGATTTGCTCCTGAGTCTCTGGGATCATGGCCATTAAGCAGCTTGATCAGGAGCCAGAAAGGCCATTCGTGGGTGATGACTTGGGGTCTCTTTGGGGTGGGAAGAACAGGATCGGCTCCACTCCCGTCCCGTGAGGCCCAACATGTCTCGTCACTGCGGGCCCAAACCTGACTATCCAATGGCCTCTGGACGATGATGGTCACTGAGCCGCCAGGGTGAAGCAGGCGGAGGGACAACACCCTTCCTCCCCCCCCCCCCCCCGGGGTGGCCTGGCAACAGTAACCTACTGTGTGGTCCAGACGCACTTCTGCCAAAAATTGCTGGGTTTAGAGATTTGTTTTTGAGTCTTTGGGATCATGACCATTAAGTAGCTTGATCAGGAGCCAGAAAGGCCGTTCGTGGGCAGTTGGGGTCTTGTTGGGTTGGGGAGGAAAGGACCGGCTCCACCCCCATCCCATGAAGCCCAAAATATTTCATCACTGTGGGCCCAAACCTGACTGTCCAATAGCCTCTGGAGCATGATGGCCACTGAGCCACCAAGGGGGAGCAGGCGGAGTGACAACACCCTTTCCCCCCTGGGGTGGCCCAGCGACAGTAACCTACTGTGGGTTCCGGGCGCATTTCTGCCAAAGCCACTGGGTTTCGACCTTTGTTTCTGATTCTCTGGGATCATAGCCATTAAGCAGCTTGATCAGGAATCAGAAAGGCCATTTGTGGGCCATGACTTGGGGTCTCGTTGGGGTGGGGAGGACAGAACTGGCTCCACCCCCATCCCTTGAGGCCCTGCGTGTCTTGTCACTGCGGGCCCAAATCTGACTGTCCAGTGGCCTCTGGAGAATGGCTGCCACCGGGCCGCCAGGGGGCACAGGCCAAGGCACAAAACCTATTCCCACCTGGGTTGGCCCAGCACCGGTAACCTACTGCAGAGACCGGACGCATTTCTGCTAAAAGCCGCTGGGTTTCGAGATTTGTTTCTGAGTCTCTGGGATCATGGCCATTAAACAGTTCAATCAGGAACCAGAGAGGCCATGCCTCCAATTATATAACTTAGCTTGAAGTGGTTTGTGGGTGTGTTTCCCACATACCTAACTTTTGGCCGTTTACTTTCTTGGTAAACTTTGCCCCAAGTTTTTAGGGTCTGGCCAAAGGCACAGCAGCAATTTTGGGGTATCTGGAAGTCTGAAGGTTCCATCAGTCTGCTGATGCACTTGCCTCACATGTATAGGTTGACCTGCTGGCGGCACCATACTCCCCTCATCTGTGAATCTTAAGGATGCTCCTTTATAAGCAGTTTCTTTCTTTGATCTTGCAGCTTTCAGAATTTTACCTCTATCTATGGTTTTCATCATCCTGATAGGGATGTGTCTTGGAGTATTTTTATCTGGATTTTTTTTACTAGTACCCAGCCTTCTGAATCTGCTCGCATGTGCTCTTCAGCTCTGGGAATGTATCAGCAATGATGTCTTTGACAGTTTCTTCATAAGGGTTTTCTTTCTGTCCCTCTGGGACTCCAATGGTTCTTATGTTATTCCTCTTGGCTACACCCCAAAATTCTCTTAACATCTGCTGGTTTATTTTGAGGCTCTTTTCCATTTTCTGCTGTTGTCTGGAGATTCTCTGAAACTCACCTTAGAGCTCACTGATTCTGTCCTTAGCAGCTGTTACTTTGCTGCTGAGACCTTCCACTGAGTTTTTAAATTCACTACCAGGATTTTTAGATCTTTCATTTCTGTTTGTAATTTTGTTTGCGTTTTCCTCGTTTCTGCTCTCAAATCCTCTTGTATTTTACTTGTGGTTCATTCCGTTGTTTCACTTAGCTCCCTAAGCATCCTCATTAGTTCCCTTCTAAATTCCAGGATATACAAGACATTTATAGAATTGTACAAGAAAAAATCCTCCAATCCCATCAAAAATTGGGGAGAATAAATAAACAGAAGCTTCCTCAAAAAAGAAATACAAATGGCCTTTGGTACGTAAAAAAATGCTTTACATCACTAATCAGCATAAATTCTCAAATCAATACAACAATGAGATATCATGTCACATCACAGAGACTGGCACACATCAAACAGAACAAGAACAACCAATGGTACTCTCTTTCATTGTTGGTGGGAATGCAGATGGGTATAGCCTTTTTGGAAAACAGTATGAGCATTTTTTAAAATATGACCCAGCAATGCCACTTCTGGGAATATATTCCTAGAGTGCAAAAAAGCACAGTAGAAATGACATCTATATCTGTACGTTCATTGCAGCACTGTTTACAATAGCCAGAATCTGGAAACAACCTGAGTGACTGAGAACAAATGACTGGTTAAAGAAACATTGGCACATCTACACAATGAAATACTATGGAGCCGTTAGGAAAGATGAAGTCATGAAATTGGCTTAGAAGTAGATGGTCATAGAGAATGTGAAGTGAAATGAGTCAGAAAGAGGGACAGACATAGAATGACTGCACTCATTTATTGAATCACTTGTATCACTTGTCATCCCATTATTAATTGATTTGCTCAAGCAGGCAACAGTAACGTCTCCATTCATCCCTGTCGCGTGCTAGTGTAGCCCAATGACATCTGCGCTCTAGGAACACGAAGAGCCTCAAACCGTTTGTTCAGGGTTTTGACAAAGAAGTCTGACCATCTCGTAGGTGGGTGGCCATGCATCCTGTTGACATCCTGAGGAATCCAGTCGGTAATATCTCTAGTCCAGTGGTCATCTCTAAATCGCATTACATGTCCAGCCCATCTGATTTTTGACACCTTGGCAACAAGAAAGCGTCCCTGATTCTCTATCATCAATGGAGGTTGGAACTCTGGATTCCTTCTCTCACATGAGTGAACCGTGGTACTCCAAGCATAGCTATTTCGATTCCTCTTTGGGTGATCCAAGTAGAATTCTCATTCTGTTTTCATAGGGCCCAGATCTCTGAGGCATATGTTAGTGCAGGAAGAATGGTGGAGTTGGAGTTGAGAAGATGTGCCCAGAGCTGGAGGTTCTTTGTCCTCTCTACAACTTCTTCAATGCTCTTGAAGGAGCTCCATACCACTCTCATCCCCTGTGCAGTTCTGGTGCCAAGTTGTTCCTCATGTTGAGTTCTCCACCGAGGTACACATAGCTGCTGCATTCAAAGATGTTTGTTCTGTTGAGAACAAATGGAATGTCAGGGACTAGTTTGTTTTTTATGGACATTGTCTTGGTGATATTCAGTCCGACCTTTCCACACTCATGGTTGAATTCGGCCAGTATTTGTACCGCCTGGCTAATGTTTGGTGTTATGAGAATGATGTCATCAGCAAAACGGAGGTGGTGCAGTTGCCGACCGTCTATCTTCACTCCCATTTCTTCCCATTCCAGTCGTCGCATGACGTTCTCGAGGGTGGCATTAAAGAGTTTCGGTGAAATGGTATCACCCTGCCAAACCCCCTCTCATTATGTCTATGATCACTTCCTTGTAGAATGGTGAGATCCTGGTGGTGAATCCGTAATATAGCTCTTGGAGGATTCTGATGTACTAAGTTTGAACGCCCTATTTGTCTAGGGCTTTGATGACCGCTTCAGTCTCAACAGAATCAAAGGCCTTCTTTAAGTTAATGAATGTTAGACAGAGTGGCACTCTCATAAAACCTCAACGAGCTTGGTCACCGTGTGGATATGGTCAATCATGCTGAGTCCTTTTCGGAACCCGGCTTGCTTGCATGGTTGTCCTCCATCTAGTGTTCTGCCTATTCTATTCAGGATGACTCAACTGAACAGCTTGTAGATGATGGACAACAGGCAGATTGGGCGATAGTTGCCAATGTCGTGGATGTTTCCCTTCTTGTACAGTAGAATGATCCTGCTGATTTTCCATTGGGACAGAACCTTGCATTCAGATAGGTAGCGTGTGAAGAGCCAAGCCAGTGTATTGACGAGAACTGGTAGCATATTCTTCAGGTGTTCATATCTGTCCAGGTCTGGAATGGGTGCTGTACACTTCTTTACCAACCAAATGGCATGTCAGATTTCAGTGGGAGAGCGTTGGGGACAACATATACATACTGCGGAATTTGGTATGTGGGCTTGTGGAGGTGGCTGTCTAAGACATCTGTGTAGAACTCGTGGATAATCTTCTCCATTGCCCTTCTGGAAGATGTGATAGATCCATCAGGATGTTGGAGGGCAGTCATCTTGATCTTATTATAGTTGGCAAAGGACAGGCGAGCATTACGAATATTTTTCCCGGCTTCTGCCATATTGGCCAACACTGCTGCTCTTCTCTCTTTGAGGTCTTCCTTTATCGCTTCTCTGAACAGTTTTGTGAGCTCAGACATTAGTTTGTGGTTGCCTGAGGCTCATGCCAAACCACTTTGGCGAATGAGCTAAAGAGTTTCCGAATCCAGGCATCTTTTTGTGGCTTTCACACTCTCGGAATTCCTCATGCAGTCACGGAGGTGCTGAACCAGTTGATGGTATTCCTCGTCAATGTTGTCAATGATGGCATCTTCCCACGTTACCACAATAGTGCCAAAGAGCTCCCAGTTGGTAGTCATTCTGAGAGTTCTCTTCTTAAACTTTGTAGTCCTTTCTCCCCGCTCTGTGAAGTAGAATTTTGCACAAAGGAGACGCTGGTCTGATCCCGTTTGGAATTTTATGACAATAGTGACATCGGTCAGGCAAAACCGATGATTGAATATGATGTGGTCAATTTCGCTGTGGAATTTTCCACCAGGAGACTCCGATGTCCAACATTTAGATTCGGCCTTCTGGAACTGTGAGTTACCATGGATGATCTTGGTCGACATGATGAACTCAGACAGTCTTTCACACTGTTCATTCCATTCTAGGCCATGGGTCCTGATCTGGAGTTCTTCGGCTGATCTTGGTCCTATCTTGGCATTAAAATCACCAACAATGATCTTGTAGAAGGTGCGGTCTTCGTCATAGAACTTCTCCAGCTCAATGTAGAACTTCTTAATTTCTTCTTCATCGTAGTTGGATCTTGGTGTGTAGACAACGAAGCTAGAAACTGCCGGCAGTGAGCCACATATATTCAAGTGTAATCATCCGATTCGGGTTGTTAGGCATTTGAATGAATCAGTGCTCATGGTCAAGTTCGTGTTGATAAGGACACCAACACCACTGATGCCTCTATTGTCGCATATTCTGAGGAACAGTTCTTCTCCAGTGTCAAAAATGGCATGATGTGATTGATGCCTTCTCGTCTCGGTCAGACCAATGGTGTCATACTTGATCTTCTGTGCTTGCACCATCAGGTCCTCAATGGACTCTTCCAATGCCAGTGTATGTGCCTTGAAAGTACAGACAGTCATTTTAGTCCTTATTCATTTTGGCAGCCTAGTTCATCCCTGAGAGTTCAACAGCTTCTCCTTGCTCATCCTTATTAATGCTGCCATATTGGGGGCTCTTTCAGGATCAAGGGGGATGAGACCCATTGCTTTTACTGTTTTTGGCATATTGAATATGCCACAGGAAGCTTGCCAGGCTCTACTGTGTGGGCAGGATACTCTCGATAGCTTGCCATACTCTCCGAGAAAGATGGAGGCTTTTAGGGCGGCCTCTAATCGCCCTTACAGGTGTTCCCATGGTTCACACCGTGTTTGAACTTCATCAAATATGGTGCAGAGAATGGGTATTAAGTATCTTATTACGTGTCTGGAAAGCGGCCTGGAGTGTGGTGATGGCTGGGTAGTGGAGGTAGTGGAGGTTGGCCAATGAGGTATTTATCTGGCACCAGCAGGGTGGGTCTTCTGGTTGTGGTCCCTGAGTCACCGGAGATTGTTGGAAGCAGGCAGAGGATCTCTGTTTCCGGGTCCCATTGAGCCTGGAGTCCAAGGTCACAAAGGTCCACTTTACCTGATTCTGTGGGGCTTCACTCATGTGTGAAGCTCGCCCTAAGCACCGGGAAAGTGGCCTGGAGCGTGATGGCGGCTGGGTAGTGGAATTTATTTATGGAATATGAATATAAAATATCATAATATCCTAACACCCAAGGACAGTAGAGACAAGGGCCAGAAAGATTTCCTATAGTTGGAAACCTTCCTTATGAGCTTGGGGAGAAGGCAGCTGGGATAAAGAAGGGATCTCTAAGTCAGCGATAGTTGGAGGTACCGCTTAGGATGGGAGATGTGTGCTGAATGTAGATAAAGGACCAAACATGATGGCCTTTCATTATCTGTATTGCAAACCATAATACCCATTGTAGGATAACATTGGTTTGTCCTTTCTGCCTTACCACAGGGAACTTAACTTTATTGGGTTGCACCCATTCACAGTGCTCCTGAGGCACTCCCATTCCCTGTGTTTATCTGTAAACTCTTTGTTTGTGCTATGCTTAACCAATAGGTCAATCACCTTTATCTCCTAATCAGACTCTGTTGACTTGTAAATATTGCTTTTCTCTCTCCTTATATCCTTTGCATAATTAATTCAAATCAATGTCCTTTTTGTATAGACACAGAAGACATTTAATGCTATGCTTTTGTAACTTGGGAGTTAATTGACTCCAAATAATATTCACTCCTGGGCATCTGTTTTCTCAACTTAAGCCTCAGTTGCCCTTAGTTCCTAGCATCCCAAAAGCAGGGTCCTGACGAGGGACTGGATGGACCCAGGGCAAGCTGTGAGCTACCCTGGCATCGAAATGGGCCAGGCAAAAAAGCCATAATACTTAACTGTAAGTTAAGAGTATGATCATGGACAAATTCTGTGATGGTCCAAAAAGTAACAACTGGAGTAGGACCAGGGCTGGAGCAATAGCACAGCGGTAGGGAGTTTGCCTTGCACACAGCCAACATTGCCGACCCAAGATCGATTCCTACGCCGCTCTCGGAGAGTCCAGCAAGCTACCGAGAGTATCTCGCCTGCACGGCAGAGCCTGGCAAGCTACCCGTGAGGTATTCGATATGCCAAGCACAGTAACAACAAAGTCTCCAATGGAGACGCTACTGGGCCCGCTCGAGCAAATCGATGAACAATGGGAGAACCGTGACTGTGACTGTGGATTAGGACCCTGCTAGGGTTAGGAAAGATTAATCTGGCCTGAGCACTGTAATCTGGGATCTATAGTGAGATGTCACCAGGAGAGCCACCCTACAAGCTTAATGTATCTTTTACTGTAAAGGTAAAGGTAAAGGTAAAGGCCCTCCCGTTGATCGTCGATTTGCTCGAGCGGGCCCAGTAATGTCTCCATTGGAGACTTTGTTGTTACTGTGTCTGGCATATCGAATACTCTCGGTAGCTTGCCGGGCTCTCCGAGAGGGGCGGAGGAATCGAACTCGGGTCGGCCATGTTGGCCGCTTGTAAGGCGAACGCCCTACCACTGTGCTATCGCTCCAGCCCTTTTACTGTATCCATACAAAATAACTAATATTGAACTACACTGTCCTCCCATTGTTCATCGATTTGCTCAAGCAGGTCCAGTAACATCTCCATTGTGAGACTTCTTGTTACTGTGTTTGGCATACTGAATACTCTCGGTAGCTTGCCAGGCTCTCCGAGAGGGGCGGAGCAATCGAACCTGGGTTGGCCAGGCTGGCTGCGCACAAGGCAAACGCCCTACCACTGTGCTATCACTCCAGCCCCAACTAATTAATATTAAGAAGTAGAATTAACGGGACTGGAGAGATAGCACAGCGGGTAGGTCGTTTGCCTTGCACACGGCCAACCCGGGTTTGATTCCCAGCATCCCATATGGTCCCCTGAGCACCGCCAGGAGTAACTCCTGACTGCAGAGTCAGGAGTAACCCCTGTGCATCGCCAGGTGTGACCCCCCCCACCCCTCCAAAAATGAAGAAGTAGAATTAAGATGAATGTTTAAATGGTTAAGGAAAGGAGAAAAACCCCTAGATGGTATTTTGCCCTTGAGCCATATTTCCTGGCTACAGGAGATCAAGAAGGGCTTTCATATGTTGATTGTGCACCAGACCTAGGTGTGGTTTCTACCCTCAATGCTGGGAGGTTGGGAGACTAGAGAGAGACCAAGGTGGGGCGTCAAAACGCAGAGAGCTAGCAAAGCAGACAGGAGGAGACATGAATGAGGGGCAGTGTGAGACCGGAATAGCGAGCTTAGTGAGATTGGAACAGGCATGTGGGGAGAATAGAACAAATGGCTACTGATCACCAACCAGCCTGGCCCTCGTTCCCTCCTTTGTCCACCCATGGTATCGGCCGTCCCTGGTGGGCAAGCTGCATTAGACCACTGAACGCAGGCAGCGAGAGACAGACAGCTGTGGGATCCTAGTGGCTTAGTGATTTCACAACACATAAGTAGAGAGAAAGTAGGAAATTGTCTACCATAGAGGAGGGGGGAGGGCAGCTCGGGGCGGGGAGGGATACTGGGGACATTGGTGGTGGAAAAAAATGTGCACTGGTGGAGGGATGGGTGTTTGATCATTGTGTGATTGTAACCCAAACATGAAAGCTTGTAACTGTCTCATGGTGATTCAATAAAATTTTTAAAAAAGCTAATGTTTTGAGATCATAATGTAACCTTTATATAAGTTCCAGACTTTTCCTTTGTAAAAAACTGAAAGGTTATTTCTAATAGACCTAATAAAAAAAAATTCTCCATTAAAAAAAAGTATCAAAGATCCTCAACTAGTATCTTTATGTATGTGCACTATGCATCATCCATAGGAAACTATCCTTCCTCTTAGCATTCTAATTTCTACAATCAAGGACCAATTCTCTTGTCTTGTTACTCTACCAAAGATTACTGAATACATCTGGTATTTATTCTCTCCCTCTGATTTACGTCACTTAACATAGTACTCTTCAATTCCATCCATGTTGCAGCAAACTGTATGATTCATCCTTTCTTGTGGATTCATAGTGTCACGCACAACCTCTATATCTATCTCTCTGTTGCACTGTAGCACTGTCCTCCTGCTGTTCATCGATTTGCTCGAGCGGGCCCAGTAACATCTCCATTTTTTTTTTTTTTTTGCTTTTTGGGTCACACCCGGCAATGCACAGAGGTTATTCCTGGCTCATGCACTCAGGAATTACTCCTGGTGGTGCTTGGGGGACCATATGGGATGCTGGGAATCGAACCCGAGTCGGCTGCGTGCAAGGCAAACACCCTACCAGCTGTGCTATTGCTCTAACCCCAACATCTCCATTTTGAGACTTGTTGTTACTGTGTTTGGCATATTGAATACGTCACGGGTAGCTTGCCAGGCTTTGCCATGCGGGCGAGATACTCTCAGTAGCTTGCTGGGCTCTCTGAGAGGGGCAGAGGAATTGAACCCGGCTCACCCGGGCCAGCCGCATACAAGACAAATGCTCTACTGCTGTGCTATCGCTCCAGCCCATCTCTCTGCTCCTGAACATTAAAGTTATTTCCATATCCTTGTGATTTTACTAAGCACTGCAATAAATATAGGTGTTCACGTATCTTTTTAAATATATATATATTTTTTATATTTTGGTAGTTGATGCCAAGAAGTGAAACTGCTGCATCATATGGGAGCCTTATTCTTTTTGGAGAAATCTGCATTGTTTTCCACAGGAGCTGGACCATACAAAATGCCACCAGGTAAAGAGACTTCTTTTCCTTTCTTTTCTTTTTTTTATCACATCACCACCTGTGAGTTTAAAATGTGGGAGCATGACACTTGCATTTGGTAGCCAAGAACTGCCCCTCCCTGACACACACACCAGCCTCCTCAGCAGAGGAACAAAGAGTCCAGGGACCACAGATTGATGGTCAAAATGCCCTTTTAATGCGAGCTGTTAGCACACTTAGAGCAGATCTGAGAGGGTTCTATGTATAGGACTGCATGTAGGTGTGATTGACCGTTTACAGAAACAATTCTCTTGGGGGCATTAACCTAGGAGACACTCTCTCTCCCAGGCACTATATGCAGCAATTCATCCAGGGGTGGCAAGCATTATATTGCTTTTCTCTTTCCCTAGCTACAAGTAAATATTAAACAATTAAGTTTAATTCTTACTAATACTTGTGGTTATTTGGATAAACACAGTAAGAGATATAGATTCCAAAACTTGAGGACTCGCTCGGGATGCAAGATGCATGCTGAAAGTAGATTATAGACCGAACACGATGGCCACTCAATACCTCTGTTGCAAACTACAATACCCTGAAGGAAAGAGTGAGCAAAAGGGAATGCCCTGCCACAGAGGCAGGGTGGGGGGGGGGGGATGGGGTGTGGAGGTGGGAGGGCTACTAGGATTATTGATGGTGGAGAATGGGCACTGGTGGAGGGATGGGTACTGAATCATTGTAAAACTGAAACCCAAGCACCAAAGTTTGTAAGTCTACAACTGTACCTCATGGTGTTTCACTAATAAAATAAAATTTAAAAAAACCTTAGTCCCAGACTAGGTCCTCAGGCCAGTTTAGTTCTTCCTTACACATGGGGGTCCTATCTTTAAAGTCATAAAGGCTTACATCAAGACATGCTTTTATGCTTCTAGATTGTCTCATTTCAATGCTTTGCCGCCCCCCCAGGTCCATCCCAGTCCGGTGGCAGGACCTCCCTTTTGGGGTGTTAATAAGAGTACAGCCTAATATATTAAGGAACCACGTACTCCCTATGGCAACCACAGCTTGAGACGTGTAATTATGATGGATGCCCAGGAGTAGAAATATTTCAAAATCAATTGACTCCCAAATAGTAGAAGCATGGCATTAATGGCCTTTCTATGCCGAGCAAAGAACATTACTCTATAGTAAAATATGAAAAGGCTCTAGGGGAAATAGTAAGGAAAATAATTCACTACAAAGTCCAGAGTTACCAGAAAGTTTTGACTTATAAATAACCAAGGCTGAACTTAGGATATGTAACAATGAGAGGTAAAGCACAAAGGAAAAGTTAAGGATCAACTCAATGGATTAGAGGTGCTCATAAGGGCGCTGTATGTTCCTCTGGTGGGGTGAGAGGAAGGGGCAATTCACTGACAAAGCCTAAAGCCTTCCAACAAGCACCAACACTGTTTTTTGCCCCATGTTCTTGGTATTCTCAATGGCATGAGATGACAGCTAGTTATCATTTTAATTTGGATTTCCCTGATAATAATTAACAGACACTTTTTATACACCCATAAACCATCTGTATGTCTTCTTTGGAAAGGGTCTATTCATCTCCTTAGCACATTTATTGATGAAGTTGGTGGATTTGTTTTGTGTTGAGCTTCTAGGTGCTTTATTAGCAGTTGGATACCTTGGATATTTAAAGTCATTTATCTAATGTATTGTTCTCAAGTGTTTTCTCACATCCAGTAGGGCGCCTTAATATATTAGCCTGTACTCCTATTGTCATGCAAAACTTTAAACTCTGATTTGATCCTTTTTGCTTATTTTTGCTTTTTTTCTTTTTGTATTTTTCTCTGGAATCAAACTGTTGAGGACACATTTGATAACCAGATCCTGAAATGTTTTCTCTTTTTCTTCTATGTATTTTATGGATTATGATCTAATCTCTAGGTCTTTAATACACTTTGAATTAACCTATGTGTATGATGTGAGATATGAATCCATTTTTTTCTGCATGTGGTTGTCCAGTTTTCCCACTACCATTTGTTGAAGAGGGTTTTCTTGCTCTACTTCATTCACCAAGCTTCTTATTGTAGATTGATATCCATAGGCTTTAAGATGTATTTCTGTGCTTTCAATTCTAGTCCAGAATCAAGAAAGGTCAGGCCTTATTTTAGTACCATGTTTTCTTTAATTGCCATAAATTTACAGTGTAATTTTGTCAGAAAATGCAATAGCTTCCATCTTCTTTCTCATAATGACTTCTGTCATTCAGAGAAATTTATATTCCATGCAAATTTTGTATTGTTTGTTCTGAGGTCTTAAAGAATGTCTTTGGAATTTTGATGAGAATTGCATTAAATATGTATAATTGTGTCAAATTATACAAATTGTATTGTATTAAGTATGTCTGGGTAGAATTGTCATTTTGAGAATGTTAATTCTTCCAATCCATGAACATGGAATATATTTCCATTTCCTTATGTTCTCATCTATTCCTTTCATAAATGGCATAGTTTTCAAGGTACAGGTGTCTCACATATTTTATGTTGATCCTTAGGTATTTGATGTTTTCAGACACTATTTTAAATGCATTGGTCACTTTTATCTCTTTTCTTGTAGATAATTATTTGCATAAATAATATGGGGGATTTAGGTGTATTGATTTTTTAACCCACTTTTTTGCTATACTAGTCTATTTTTTTTTAAAAAAAATAGTGGAATCTTTAGGGGTTTCTTATGTACATTTTCATGTATGTGAAAATAATGATAGTTTGGCTTGTATCCCTTTGAAATTATTTATTTGTTGAAACAGGTATTTGTAAAATCTTCAGAGTTTTCTACCTATAAGAGCATACCACTTGATATCTGAAAATAGAGGTGATTTCACTTCTTCAAAATTTAGATTTTTGAAGAAATATACATTTTTCTTACCCACTTGCTCTGCCTCTAACTTCTAGTACCCTTTTAAAGAGAAGTGGCAGGAGTGGACGTTGCTTGCCCTGCTCCTGACCTTAGCTCAGTGTTTCATAATCATGTATAATCTCACTGTGTGTTAATCATATAAAATTTTTATTCTGTTGAGTAGTTTTCTCTTGTGTGTAGTTTTATTTAGTATATTTATGTTGAAAAAGTGTTAAACTTCATCAAATGCTTTTTTATATATTTAACATGATCATGCTTTTTTTCTTCCATTTTTATTAATGAAAGAAAAAAGTATCACTGTTTTTTATATGTTAAGCCATGCTTGCTTTCCAGTAAAAAATTCCACGTGTTCTTATTTATGATCTTTTTTATGCTAAGTTTATTTTGCTAATATCTTATTGAATATTGATCACTTGACTTCCCGTTAATCGTTGATTTGCTCGAGCGGGTGCCAGTAACGTCTCCATTTGTCCCTATCACGTGCTAGTGTAGCTCAATGGCGTCTATTTGTTCTAGGAACACGAAGAGCCTCAAAGTGATCATTCAGGATCTTGATGAAGTCTGACCATCTGGTAGGTGGGCGGCCACGCAGTCTTTTGACATCCTGTGGAATCCAGTCAGTAACGGTTCTCATCCAGCGGTCATCTCCAAATCTCATTACGTGTCCAGCCCATCTGATTTTTGAAGACTATTAAGTATTTATAAAGAAGGTTTTTCCGTTTTACTTTCTTGTAATATCTTTGTCTGACTTTGTTATAATGATCTTCGGATGTAAATTATGAAGTATTTCCTCCTCTTAAATTTTTTGGAAATTTTTAGAATTGGAGTTAGTTCTCAAAATTAGTTCACTCGTAAAGCCTTCTGGTCAAGAGCTTTTCTTTGCCACAAGATATTTTAAATACAAATTCACTCTTCTTACTAATTATAATCGACCCAAACTTTCTAATTTTTCTTGGTTTTGTTTTACAAAGTTTTGCATTTCAAAGAATCTTTCAACCCTTCAGAGTCATCTTTTATGATCCTCTTTATTTACGTAGAATAAGCAAGAATGTTACAATTTTTTATTTTATTGAGAATTCTCATATTTATTCTTCATGCATCTAACTAAACTCTGTCATGTTGAACTTTGCAAATAATCAGTTTTTAGTTTCACTGAATTTTCCCTATGTTCTCCTATTTGCTATTTCATGTGCATCTACTCTAAACTTTACTTCCTTCCTTTCCCTAGATTTCATTTTAGCTTAAGATCTTTATTTTGTCTCTCTGGGATATATTCCCAGGAGTGGTATTGCTGGGTCAAATGGGAGCTCAGTGACATCTGCACTTGTTTGTTCATTGCAGCACTCTTTACAATAGCCAGAAACTGGAAGAAACCTGAATGCCCAAGAACAGATGACTGGTTAAAGAAACTTTGGTACATCTACACAATGGAGTACTATGTAGCTGTTAGAAGAGATGAAGTTATGAAATTTACATACAAGTGGTACAATATGGAAAGTATCATGCTAAGCGAAATGAGTCAGAAAGAGAGGGATAGACATAGAAAGATTGCATTCATCTGGGGGATATAAAGTAACAAAATATGAGATTAATACCCAAGAATAGCTGAGATCAGCACCAGGAGCATTACTCCATAACTTAGAGGCCAGCCGGGTATCCTAGAGGAAAGGGCAGTTCAGATAGAGAAGGGAGCACCAAATAAAGGGTGTTTGGAGGATCCTCCCAGGAGGGGAGATGCATGTCGAAAGTAGACTATGGACTGAACATGTTTGCCACTCAATGTCTTTTTTGCAGACCACAACACCCACAAGGAGAGAGAGAACACAGGAGATTGCCCTGCCACAGAGGCGGGGGGGGGGATGGGGGGATGGGGGTGGGAGGGATATTATCCATGGTGGTGGAAAATGGGGACTGGTGGAGGGATGGGTATCTGATCATTGCATAATCGAAACCCAAGCACAAAAAATTGTAAATCTACAACTGTACCTCATGGTGTTTCACTAATAAAAAAAAAGATCTTTATTTTGTAAAATATGTTTGTAAATTGAAGATCTTTCTTTTGGAAGATTGGGAAGCTATGGCCAATATTCAAAAAAACCCTGCAGTACCAGAGATTGAATCTGGGACTCCATCAAAATCTGGACTTCAGAACTTTGAGCTATCTCCCATGCCTCCCAAGAACTTTATTTTCATTTTGAGCCTATATTGCCATGAATATCTGCTAAAACTGCTTTTTACTGTGTTCCAGATTGTAGGCATGCTCGCATTTCCATTCCTCTGTGTTTTCTAATTTCTCTAGTAATTTCTTCCTTGATTCACTAGTTGTTTAAAAATGTGTGATTCATTCCCACAATTTTGTGAATTTCTTGAATTCCTTTCTAATTTCCTTTTTTTTGTATATTCTATAGTCATTTTCTTTCTTTTTATCAATGAGGGAGCTGGATTGATAGCACAGCAGTAGGGAGTTTGCCTTGCGCGGAGCCAGCCCAGCTGAGCCGGGTTTGATTCCTCCACCCCTCTCAGAGACCTGGCAACCTACCGAGAGTATTCAATATGCCAAACACAGTAACTAGAAGTCTCACTATGGAGACGTTACTGGGCCCGTTCAAGCAAATCGATGAACAACGGGAGGACAGTGTTTTGTTTTTATCAATGAGAACTGTGGAAAACGTCATGAAGTAAAACTTAACTCTGATAATATACAAAAAGTCTGTTTCTTTTTAGCTCTAGCCCTATCTCTTTCAAATATTTGGTTCACAAAGTACATTTCAATGAGTTAGGTGTAGCTCAATACAAAACAGTAACTATTTTTAATTTTATTTTTTATATTTTTAACTCATTTTTGTACCAATATAAAATATAGTAGTAATAAGTTTAAAATCACAAAGATAATACTAAAAGGTAAAGGTAAAGGTAAAGGCCCTCCCGTTGATCGTCGATTTGCTCGAGCGGGCCCAGTAACGTCTCCATTGGAGACTTTGTTGTTACTGTGTCTGGCATATCGAATACTCTCGGTAGCTTGCCGGGCTCTCCGAGAGGGGCGGAGGAATCGAACTCGGGTCGGCCATGTTAGCTGCGTACAAGGCAGACGCCCTACCCGGAGAGAAACTTCCTCTGGAAGTTGAAAAAAACCTCTACAGAATTTAGAGTTCCAAAATAGCTACACCAAACAGAATCTGTCAATGCAATTACTATCTATGCAGAGAGATTTCTGGTACTTTCACCTCTGCCATGTCCCTGGATTCTTCCCCACAATTTGTTTTAAAACATTCTAAAGAGGAAATGTAACCTATAACAATATTGATCAAAAGATATAATTAAATCATACTTGTATCTAATTCCATTTTTGTATGTAAAAATTTTAGACATGTTTATTTCTAGAACATACTTTTGCCTTGAGTTAAATTTTAAAAAGCTCCTTGGAGGCCAGCCACACATGCTAGGGGAAAAGGCAGCTCAGATAGAGAAGGGAGCACCAAATAAAGGCTGCTGGGAGGATCCTGCCAGGATGGGAGAAGCATGCTGAAAGTAGACTATAGCCAAACATGATTGCCACTCAATGCCTCTTTTGCAAACCACAGCACCCAAAAGGAGAGCGAGAACAAGAGGGAATGTCCTGCCACAGAGACAGGGTGGGATGGGGGGATGGGGGGCGGGAGGGATACTGACCTGTGGTGGTGGAAAATGGGTACTGGTGGAGGGATGGGTATTTGATCATTGTATAATTGAAATCCAAGCAAAAAATTTGTAAGTCTACAACTGCACCTCATGGTGTTTCACTAATAATTTTTTAAAAAAATTCATAAAATACAGCAGTAAAAAATCAGGGTCACTAATTAGAAATTCATTATGAATTCCTCAAACTGGTTTTGTTTGCTTTGCTTTTTCTTCTTCTGTTTAACTTAAATCTCATGTTTAGAATCAGCAACTGAACCAATATCTCCATGCAAATAACAATATCATTATTACTATAAACCCAAATGTGGCTGCTATTAGCTTGAAAGTCAAAACTTGAAAGACAAAAGTTTGTGCCAAAAATATCCTTGGTTTGCTTATGTATTAGCAATATTAGAACATGGAGGAATTCTTCTTCACCCAAACCAGTTTACTCCCAGTTTGTAATTAGAGGTTTATAGGGATGGTAGGAAAAAATAAGTTGAAAATAAAAATCTGGTATGGATGAGGTGAAAGTGCGTTCAGTTTCCAGAGGCTTTGGTTTCATTATCTTTTATTCTGTGGTTTAACACATCCCTAAGAAATGGCAGTCCATTCCTGTAAAACTTCAAGATAATATCATCAAACATCCACCTCTAGGGGACTGTATGACAAAGTTCAGGAGTCTCTCAGGAGGGTTTGGTGTTTGCTCTTTTCCTTCCATCCATAGCTAGACAAGATTAAACATTAAACACACAAGTGAAATGAAAGCACCCTTGAGGTCTTAGACGCAGAGCAAAGACCAGTGAGAATGAGAGTATCTAAGAAATAAGCATATTGAGAATTAGACAGAGTCTCTATTGCTCGCTGGCTTGCTTGTTTGCAATACCACTCAGCCCAACATCTACTAGTAAAATAGAATATGTCACATGTTTCAATTCTTTCTAAGATTATTGCAAAAAGAATTTAAAAAGGGCTCCTGCATAAGATTGGTAACAAGAGCAGAATATTGGTTACAAAGTTAGAAAAATTTAAATGCCTCACATCACATAAATTCAGAACTGTTCTTTTATCTTCTTGCATAGAAACAGTCTAAGTGGACCACTGAAAGGAAAAATGGTATGTTATTATATGCTACTCTTTAGAATATCATCGTAATTCTATAATGATAAATACAGATGCCATTCCATATCATGAAAAAATACTGATTCAATTTATCAATTGACTGATATTACTGCAGCTATCAGTAACTGTTCCACTTAGCTGTATTAGAAGGCTTGAATAAAATACTTGAGGAAATCTATTTGCTCTGCAAAGCACCATATCAGACTGCTAGCATCAAAGTGGCTTTTCCTGGGGCTGGAGAGATAGCACAGCGGGTAGGGCATTTGCCTTGCACGTGGCTGACCCTGGTTCGATTCCCAGCATCCCATATGATCCCCTGAGCACCGGCAGGAGTTACTCCTGAGTGTAGAGCCAGGAGTAACCCCTGTGCATCACCAGGTGTGACTCAAAAAGCAAAAAAAAGGTGGCTTTTCCTATGCTGTTGGGCTCTTGGGAACTGTATGAATGATTTGTACACAAACTCAGAAAGTTAAAATTGTACATTAAAGCATACAGTCCAGGTCCTTCCCCAGATGTTCATACATCTCCTTTATCCTTCCTTTCCCATGAATGATCTCACCTGTCCTATTTCTAACACTCTCCCACCCTATGAATGCATGAATGATCTCACCTATCTTGTCCCTGACACTCTCCCATACCTGTCTGGTCCCATGCAGTCTACTCACCTCCCATGAATGAAGGCCGGGTCTCATCCCTGCATCACTCTCTAACCCAGGTATGCTTCCCCAAGTCTCCAGCCATGGCCATGTATACGTTGGTGAGATTCTTATGCTCTGTACGTGTCCTCAGACCGGGCTTCCCAACAGTACCCCAGCTGTCTTTTGTCATCCTGTCCCAACTTTCCTAGTCTCCAGCCACAGTCAGGTTCACTTGGATAAGACTTCTGTGCTCAGCACCTTGTCACTACTTGGGTGTCTGAGCCCTGCCTGAATCTGAGCATTTTGGGGCATCTGTCTGGGCACTCAGTCTACCTGATATTGCACACTGAAGAGAGGGAGGGTCTGAGAGGAAGCAAGGAGACAGAGATGGAACTGAGGTCTTCCTTTTATTGCTGCCATGTCCAGTCATCCCATCATCTATTCTGATTGGTTACCTGCTCCAAGGGTGAGATTTAAAGTAAGGGCTAAATTCATCTGGCGTTCCACCCTTCTGCTCCTGCTATATCAAGATGACTGGTGATGAATCATTGAGTAATAAATTAAGATTTTGTGATGAAACATGACAAAAACATTGCAAGTATTCGTGCACTCATGAGGCTCTACACAGCACAAATTTTATCTGAAATCTTGGTTTCATGCAGAGAGAAATTCTCATCTCATTTGTAAATGTTTACAGCTCTGAATTGAATTGTGAATAAAGAATACATAAAGAATCTAGCAATTTACAAACCCCTCAGTACATAATAATACAATCACACTACTAAACCACTGAATGGTTCCAGCCTTCCAGGAAGCATAAGAACAAGTACCACACTATTTTTATATCAAAGTGTGTTGGCATTCAAAGTAAAAGAATGGTTGAATTAAAATGACTTTTATTCTGCAAATGATTCTCAGCCTGCAGATTTGTTAAAGGATGTTCCTAGCGTAATTAAAATAGCTTCCTTAAATCAACATCGTCAAAATGGCAATACTCTCAAAAGCATTATACAGATTCAATGCGATCCCTATAAGGATACCCATGAAATTCTTCAAAGAAATAGATCATGCACTCCTGAATTTCATATGGAACAACAAACGCCGACGAATAGCTAAAGCAATTCTTGGGAAAAATACCTGGGGAGGCATTACCCTTCCCAACCTCAAACTCTACTACAAAGCGTTAATAATTAAAACAGCATGGTACCGAAACAAAGCCAGGGCCGCAGACCAATGAAACAGGGTGGAATACCCGTACACAAAATCCCAAAAGTATGAACATCTAATCTTTGATAAGGGAGCAAGAAATGTGAAGTGGAACAAGGAAAGCCTCTTCAACAAATGGTGCTGGAATAACTGGACAACCACATGCAAAAAAATGGGCTCAGTCCTCGACCTAACACCATGCACAAAAGTCAGATCAAAATGGATTAAAGATCTCAACATCAGGCCAAAATCCATAACGTACATTGAAGACAAGGTCAGCAAAACTCTCCATGATATTGAGGGTGAATGGTATCTTTAAAGATGACACTCCACTGACCAACCAAGTGGAAACAGAGATAAACAAATGGGATTATCTTAAATTAAGAAGCTTCTGCACCTCAAAAGCTACAATAACCAGAATACAAAGACAATCTACAGAATGGGAAAGGATATTTACTCAATACCCATCTGATAAAGGGTTGATATCAAGTATATACAAAGCACTGGTTGAATTCCACAAGAAGAAAACATCTAACCCCATCAAAAAAATGGGCTGATGCCCATTGCCTCTTTTGCAAACCACAGCACCCATAAGAAAGAGAGAACAAAAGGGAATGCCCTGCCACAGAGTCAGTGTGGGATGGGGGGGATGGGAGGATTGGAGGGATACTGGGATCCGTGGTGGTGGGAAATGGGCACTGGTGGAGGGATGGGTATTTGATCATTGTATAATTGAAACCCAAGCACAAAAATGTGTAAGTCCGTAACTGTACCTCATGATGTCTCACTATTAAAAATTTTTTTAAAAAATGGGGCTGGAGCGATAGCACAGTGGTAGGGCGTTTGCCTTGCACGCAGCCAACATGGCTGACCCGAGTTCGATTCCTCCGCCCCTCTCGGAGAGCCCGGCAAGCTACCGAGAGTATCTCGCCTGCACGACAGAGCCTGGCAAGCTCCCCGTGATGTATTCCATATGCCAGACACAGTAACAACAAAGTCTCCAATGGAGATGTTACTGGGCCCGCTCGAGCAAATTGATGATCAACGGGAGGGCCTTTACTTTTACTAAAAAAAAATGGGGTGATGAAATGAACAGAAACTTTCCCAAAGAAAAAATCTGAATGGCTAAAAGGCACATGAGAAAATGCTCTACATCACTAATCATCAGGGAGATGCAGATCAAAACAACAATGAGATATCATTTCACACCATAGAGAGAGGCCCTCATGCAAAAGAACAAAAGCAACAGGTGTTGGCGCGGATGTGGTGAGAAAGGGACTCTCTTTCACTGCTGGTAGGAATGTCGACTGGTTCAGCCCTTTTGGAAAACAATGTGGACGATTCTCCAAAAATTAGAAATTGAGCTCCCATTTGATCCAGCAATACCACTCCTGGGAATATATCCCAGAGAGGTAAAAAAGTATAGTTGAAGTGACATCTGCACTTGTTTGTTCATTGCAACACTATTTACAATAGCTAGAATCTGGAAAAAAACTGAGTTCCCGAGAATAGATGACTGGTTAAAGAAACTTTGGTACATCTACACAATGGAGTACTATGCAGCTGTTAGAAAAGATGAAGTCATGAAATTTACATACAAGTGGTATTACATGGAAAGTATCTTGTTAAGCGAAATGAGTTAGTAAGAGACGGATAGACATAGAAAGATTGCATTCATCTGGGGGATATAAAGTAACAAAATATGAGATTAATACCCAAGAATAGCTGAGATTAGCACCAGGAGGATTACTCCATAGCTTAGAGGCCAGCCGGGCATTCTAGGGGAAAGGCAGCACAGATAGAGAAGGGAGCACCAAATAAAGGGTGTTGGGAGGGTCCTCCCAGGGGGGGAGATGCATGTTGAAAGTAGACTATGGACTGAACATGTTTGCCACTCAATGCTTCTTTTGCAGACCACAACACCCAAAAGGAGAGAGAGAACAAAAGGGAATGCCCTGCCACAGAGGCAGGGTGGGATGGGATGATGGGGGTGGGAGGGATATTATCCATGGTGGTGGAAAATGGGCAATGGTGGAGGGATGGGTATTTGATCACTGTATAATCGAAGCCCAAGCACAATAATTTGTAAATCTACAACTGTCCCTCATGGTGTTTCACTAATAAAAATTTTTTTTTAAAAAAGTGGAGCTTTAGGTAAAAAGTCAACGGTAATGAAGAAGTTTAATATAATTGCGTAAAATTGTAATGGGGGAAAGTAATGCCGCCTTATATTATAATTAAAAGAGTCAGTAGCATTGCACTGTCCTCCCATTGTTCATCGATTTGCTCGAGCGGGCACTAGTAAGGTCTCCATTGTGAGACTTGTTACTGTTTTTGGCATACATTTGTTTTTGGAATACTCCTGGGGAGCTTGCTATGCCAGGCTATGCCATACAAAGAGTCAGTAAAACAGACAAAAATAAAATGGGGGTTGTGGGGGTAATAGGAAGTTGCAGGAGAGAAGTCACTAAGTTCGTAAAATGGTAGAATCGCTGTGAGCAAAGAGCAAGCCTCAAGAAAGAGCGAGCTCAATTAGTTCAGTCATAGGAGAAAAAGAAGAATGTATAGAGACAAATAAAGGAAAATAAGAAGTAATGGGGGCGCTTGGAATTCTCTTTTGGTTGTTTGCTTTCTCAGGGAAAGAAAGTGCAAGGTCCTCTGCTGAGATGGACCTGATGGAGTTCATGTTAGAGATTTGAGGTAAAAGAATGGGATAACAACCCCTTAGAAGAATGGGAGCATGGCCAGATTTAGGAAATATAAAGTGAATGTTGCAGCCTCTAGAGCGCTCCTGGGGATTCAAAGTGAGGCAGGTCTGGAAGGTTGTGGGCTTTTACTCCAGCTGCATTCAGAGTGTGAGGGCAGGTGCGCTATAGGAGAAGGACTGGATCTGAGCAGGACGTGGTGTCATGGGGAAAGACAGTGCAGCAAGGGTGGAGCATGTTTGCCTGTTGATTGTGATGAACGCAGATTTCATTTGCGTGGAGGATAAAGAAATAGTCAGTATAAGTATCTCATAATTTTATCATTCCACGTACTGAAATAGTACTAATAATGATTTTAAAAGCGGTGCATATTATGTATGTGTATTTATGATTTATTATTAGAAAAACTGGACAAGAAGGTGTCATGTCTTCAGATTACACTAAAATAAAAGTTTTTGAAAATGTGTGGACAAGTCTGTATCCCAAGAGAAGTGAAAATGGTTTGTTTACTCGGAGAGTCTGGCAAGCTACCAAGAGTATCTCGCCCACACGGCAAAGCCTGGCAAGCTACCCGTAATGTATTTTATATGCCAAACACAGTAACATCAAAGTCTCACAATGGAGACGTTACTGGGCCCGCTCGAGCAAATCAATGAACAACAGGAGGACAGTGACAGTGACAGTGACTTTAATGGTAGAATTTCTTTTCTTTGTATTGATGCTCAATTCATGTCATTAAGTATTAATTGAGTGATGATATGGGGTGTATTAATCTCCTACTACCATTATGTTACTGTCAATATCTTCCTTCAAGTTCCATTAGCAATTGTTTTAAATATTTTGATAGTTTATCTTTAGGTGCATATGTAATTAGGAGTGTCAGGGTTTTTTTTAAATCACTGTCACTGTCACTGTCCTTCCGTTGTTCATCGATTTGCTTGAGTGGGCCCAGTAACATTGTGAGACTTGTTATTGTGTTGGCATATCAAATACGTCATGGGTAGCTTGCCAAACTTTGCCGTGTGGGCAAGATACTCCCAGTAACTTGCTGGGCTCTCCGAGAGGGGCAGAGGGATCAAACTTTGGTCAACCTTGTGGGCCACGTGCAAGGGAAACGCCCTACCCTCTGTGCTATCATTCCAGCCTGTTTATTAAAAAGCCATGATTTACAAAGTTACTGATAGTTGCGTTTTAGGCATACAATAACTAAACACCAATGTCTCTATCAGTGTCAATTTCCCTCCGCCAGTGCTCCTAGAATCCCTTCACCTACCCCCCATAATACCCCCACCTGTCAACCTGACAGGCCATTACAAATTTGCTGCTTAGATCTCATACTTTCAGTTCTGTTGAATCTGTGTTTTGGGTATATGGATATACCTCTCACTCATATCACTGGTATAAATGAAGCCCAGTGCCTGTTAACTCCTTACTTCTTGTCCTCTTCTTCCTCCTTGATTTCTTTCCTTCTCTGTGTGTCTCCTCTCTAAATTCTGGGCTCAAGTGTGATATAAGCATCTTCCCTTTAATAAAGTACATTTCCTCATCCAATATTCTATAATTGCATACAGAAGTAAGATCATCCTGTGTTTTTCTTTCTTCTTTTGGCTTACTTCACTCAGTCTGATAGCTTCCAGTTCCAACTAAGTTGCAAGAAATTGCATGAATTCATAATTCCTTGAAACTGCATGGTCTTCCATTGTGTATTAGTCACATCTTAATAATCCATTCATCTGTCTTTGAACACCTAGGCTGATTCCATATTTTAGCTATAGTACTAAGTGCAAGAATGAATATGTCCTTTTTTCTTATGCATGTACATATGTCCTTTTGAGAGACTATTCTTAAGCCCTGGAAATAGAATGTATCAACACATAACTACTATTTTTTTCAACTATATAGAGTAAAATTTATTTAAAATGTTACATTGTACTTTTACTATTAATTTTCTAGGTAACTATTACAAAGAGCAAAAAGACACACATTGTCTTTCTATAAGACGCATTTTTGTAAAGAATTGCTTAATTTTATGCTCTGTATTTATTAGACACAGGCACTGTGGCACTGTATTGTAACACTACAAGAGAGAACTAATTTATTATTAATAGAGTTTTATGCAGACATGTATTCATGACATCAGTTTGTCCTCTTTAACTGTACCTCTGGGCACCATGTGAATCATTTATGAGCTGACTAGCTACCTCTGAAATGAAAAGATTGCCAATTCACAAAGCAGACTACAGCATATGGAGACACACAAAAACACTATATAAACACATTTATTTTCACGAGAATCAATTTATCATTTAGTAGAATAATAAATAGTGAAAACACCAGCTCTATTAGTTAGGAGAGGTCTTCTAAGATCAACAGATTTTAACCTTAAATCCTGGAGATAGTTGTCTTGGATCATTATGCTTGGTTATAGAGTGTATCTTGATAAAATACTAGAGAGATAATAAGTAAAACTCTTGGTGACAGTTATAAAATCGAAGTTAAAAGACCCAACTATGATAGGTCATTACTAGAATGGAAATAATCTAAATATATGTAAGCAGGTAAGCAAACCATTCTCACAAAATGAGAATGTAATGTTGACCAAATTAACACAAAATACCTCATTGAGTGCTATTTTCACAACTCACAAAATATAGGAGACATTTAAATACACCCTGTGAAGTGAGAGTTACAGTTTAATTGCCATAAATTTAATTAAGTATAACTACTGTTTTTGATACATGCCATTCTCTCTGGTGTCAAATGGTATATCATTGTGGTCTTTATTTGGATTTTTCCAATGATAAATGATGCTGAGCATTTTTTTTCATGTGCCTAGTAGCCATCCTACTGTCTTCCTCTGAGAATGGCTTATTCATTTCTTCTCCCCATTTGCTGATAGAATTTTCGCATTTTTTTGTTGCTGTTGGTCTTTGTGAATATTTAATATATTACAAATATGGAGGATCTCCCAGAAGAGAACAACACCTGTACAAGCGATTAGAGGCCGCCCCAAAATCTTCCATCCCTCTCAGAGAGTCTGGCAATCTACTGAGAGTATCTTGCCCACACGGCAGAGTCTGGCAAGCTACCCATGGTGTATTAGATATGCCAAAAACAGTAGCAATAATGGGTCTCATTCCCCTGACCCTGAAAGAGCCCCCAATATGCCATTGGGCTTTGCTAGCATGCAACAGGGATGAATGGAGTCATTACTGGTACCCACTCGAGCAAATCGATGGATCAACGGGCTGACAAGTGACAAGTGATTACAGATATGAAATCTTTATCTGTTTGAGGCGAATGCAAATATTTTCACATTGAGTTAGCTGTCTTTAAGTTTTAGTCCATGATTTTCTTTGTTTTGTTTTGCCATGAAATACAAAACAAAACTTCATGTAGTTCCATTTATTTTGAAATTCATTTAGTTCCATTTATTTTTTAATTTTTTTTGCATTTGCTCAGTTATCAGAATATTGAAGGCACCTTTGAGGCCCAAATATTGAAATATTCTGCCTATATTTTCCTCAATGTACTTAATAGTTTCTAGGTGGATCTCAAGGTCTTTAATCCACTTTGAATTGACTTTTATGTGAGATGTAGATATGGATCCAGCTTTATTTTCTTACATGTAGTTGTCCAATTTTGCCAGCACCATTTGATGAGGAGGCTGTCTTTAGGTTTGTGAGTTTTTGATGTATTGATGAACACAATGAACCCTGTCCCTTATAGCCTTTTTTATTTGAAATTTTTGTTGTCTGGCATAGATATGGCCACCCCAGTCTTTGTTTATTTGTTAGTTTGTTTGTTTGAGGGTCACCCTTAGCAATGCTCAGTGGTTACTCTCATGACTCTGTGTTCAGGGATCACTCCTAGCGATTTTCAGGAGAACATATGGTGTAATGGTGATTGGACCAGGTTGGGTACATACAAAGCAAATACCCTACCCACTGTTATTATTATTATACTCTTCAACCAGATTTTCAAAGTCAATATTTGCCTGTAGGACTATTTTTCAGCCTTTTACTTTGAATCTGTGTTTACCTTGACTATTTAGAGGTATCTATTGTAGGCAGCAGAAAGTTAGGTTGAGTTTTCTGATCCATCCTGCCACTCTGTGACTTTTTGTTGGTGAGTTCAGGGCATTTGCATTGAGTGAAATAATTGAGATGAGCAAATGTATTTGCCACCATTTGTTAAAAAGTTATGAGTGTTTTTTGAAGTTTGTCTCATCTTTTAAAGAAACTCTAATGCTCTTGCAAACCTGCCTTCAATGTTATGAATACCCTAAGCTATTGCTTGTCCATAAATATTTTAATTATTTCTTAAAATATGAATGATCTAACTGGATAGGGTGTTCTCAGTGGAATTTTCATTTCATTGAGTTTTATCCCATCATTCTTTTTTATTTTAATTTTTATTAGTGAAACATCATGAGGTACAGTTGTAGACTTATAAATTTTTGTGCTTGGGTTTCAATTATACAACGATCAAATACCCATCCCTCCACCAGTGCCCATTTCCCACCACCACGGATCCCAGTATCTCTCCCACCCCCCATCCCCCCAACCCACCCTGCCTCTGTGGCAGGGCATTTCTCTCTGTTCTCTCTCTCCGTTTGGGTGTTGTGGTTTTCAAAAGAGGCATTGAATGGCAATCATGTTTGGTCTATAGTCTACTTTCAGCATGCTTCTCCCATCCTGGGAGGATCCTCCCAACACCCTTTATTTGGTGCTCCCTTCTCTATCTGAGCTGCCTTTCCGCCTAGCATGTGCGGCTGCCTGCAAGCCATGGAGTGAACCTCCTGGTACTTATCTCGGCTATTCTTGGGTGTTAGTCTCCTATTTTGTTACTTTATGTTCCCCAGATGAATGCAATCTTTCTATGTCTGTGCCTCTCTTTCTGACTCATTTTGCTTAGCATGATACTTTCCTTGTAGTACCACTTATATGTAAATTTCATGACTTCATCTTTTCTAACAGCTACATAGTACTCCATTGTGTAGATGTACCAAAGTTTCTTTAACCAGTCATCTGTTCTTGGGCACTCGGGTTTTTTACAGATTTTGGCTATTGTGAATAGTGCAGCAATAAACACAGAAGTGCAGATGTCATTTCAACTGTACTTTTTTGCTTCTCCAGAATATATTCTGAGGAGTTATCCCATCATTCTTTTCTGGCCCTTTGAGTCTCATTTGATAGATTTGCTATAAATCCTATGGGAGTTCCTTTGTATATATTTCCTTGTTTGATCTTGATGCTGGGACTGGAGCGATAGCACAGTGATAGGGTGTTTGCCTTGCACGCAGCCAGCCTGGCCAAGCCGGGTTCGATTCCTCCACCCCTCTGAGAGCCCAGCAAGCGACTGAGAGTATCGCGCCCACACGGCAAAGCCTGGCAAGCTACCCGTGACTTATTCAATATGCCAAGCACAGTAACAAGTCTCAAAATGGAGACGTTACTGGACCTGCTCAAGCAAATCGCTGAACAATGGGAGGACAGTGGGACAGTGTATGACAGTGTGATCTTGCTGCTATCAGGGTTCTGTTTCTGTCTGGTTTTGGTCATTCTGATTACAATATATCTTAGAATTTTTCTATTTGGACTTATTTTCTCTGGTGCCCTTTGAGTCCCTTGAATAGAAGTGCTTGCACTCCTTAACTATTCGAGGATATTCTCATCTGAGATTAATTTAACGATTCAGGGACTCCAATGAATCTTATATTGGTCATCTGAACTAATTCCATAGTTCACTTCTTTTCGAACATTCTTCCATATTTTTTGTTTTGTAGTGGTTTCCTGAATCTAATGTTGTAGCTCACTGAGCTTTTCCTTAGCTACTTTTTGTTGCTGATGCCCTTAAGTCTTAAATTTTACCTACTATACTCCATTTCTCTCATCTAATTGCAGTTATCTCAATTTTTGCTCTCATACTTTCCTGTGGGCTGGAGCTTGCACACAGCTGACCCAGGCTGACCTTGGTTCGATTTTTCCACCCCTCTTGGAGAGCCCGGCAAGCTACCGAGTTCGCGCCCCCTTGGAAAAGCCTGGCAAGCTAACCGTGACATATTCAATATGCCAAGAACAGTAACAAGTCTCACAATGGAGATGTTACTGGTGCCCACTCGAGCAAATCGATGAACAACAGGAGGACAGTGCTACTTCCCTGTACCATAATTTCTTTGAGCTCATTGAACATCCTGATTGGGGCCAGAGAGATAGTCCAGGAATTGAGACACTTGCTTGCATGTGTCTTACTCTGATTTGATTTTCAGCACCATCTATGATCCTGTAAACTCTTCCAGGATGGATCCCTGAGCAGATTCAGAAGTAAGCCCTGAGCACAGCCAGATCTGTCCCCAAAACAAACCAAAAACCAAAATACAGTCCATAAACATCCTCATCGTGTTGGCTCTGAAAGGCTATAGAGCTGGTTGGTACTGGCAGAGATTCCTATGCTATTCCCTTCACTTAGTGGGCCTGGTGGGTTTCTACACAGCTTTTTCACTGTGTCTGCCGTGCTATGAGAGTGAATCTCTGTAGTCCACCCTCATGGTAATCTGTGAGGGTTAGGCTGGGTGTCGTCTTTTCCTTTCCTGCTCATCCTCTCCTGGCAATAGGAGGATAAGTGTGCACAATGTAAGGTGTGATGAGTGAATCTGCTATGCACAGTCATGAGGCTCAGAAGCAGGGAGTTGAGTTACGTGTATGGAACGTGGATGTGGGGTTGCAGAGGGCAGGCACAGGGGCTACTAGGATGTGAGGTGGAAGGGAAGGGAAACCACTTCCAGCTCTGAAAAAGACCAGGAGGTCAGCCTCACCGGGAAAATTAAGGAGCAAGCAGTTTCTGGGGTGCAGATATGGGCCTGCAGAGATTGCAGGGACATTTTACTTTATATTTTAATCTCAGAATCATTGAGAGAGCTCTTTCTAAATTTTTGACTCACAGAAAAGTGATAAATGTAACAAACTCTGCCTTATATATAATAGTAGAGAAAAATCAATATAACTGCCCCCAAATTTGTGGTTGTTCATAGAACCAAAATATTTGTCCTCTAGTTTTATTAGACACAATAAGGTCTCTAAAATCTCCAGGTTACTTCACAGAGCATTAATAAATTACTTTGGTGTGGGTAGGATTTATTTACTTTGGGGGTGTTTAGGGCACACCTGGCAGTGCTCAGGGCACACTCCTGGCTCTGCTCAGGGGTCACTGCTGGCAGGGGCACCATATGGGGTGCTGAGGATTGAACCCAAGTCAGCCATGTGCAAGGCAAAATTCCTATGCACTTTACCATTCCTCCAGCCCCAATATTCTATTTTTTTTATCCCATGGCACAACTCTTCTAAGTGCCTTTAAAGTCCTCTGTCTGCTAGTTGGTTCTATGAGAATATTCTCATGCTGGTTCACTGAAACGTTGAAGAATGTACCCATTTATTGTGAGTCCATTTTAGTATTTAATATTGAGCCATACATGAAGAATTGGAATGAGAGATAACGAAAGCCCTTTAAAGGAAAGGTGTTCTTCCTCTAAAAATTAAAGAGCCAGGAGAAATCCCTGTGCATTGCCAGAGGTGACCTAAAAGGAAAATTAATTAATTAATTTTAAAAAATTAAAGAAAGCCAGGGAGATGGCCCAAAAGGCTGGAGTTTTGTGTGCGGTAGCCCCAGCACACATGGTTCCCTATCCCATCCTTGCAACCACCAGCACAATGAGTTGGGATGCCTGAGCACAAACACCAGTAAACAAGGAAATAAAAAAACCATTGTATTATTGTACTTGCATCTCAGGGTCTATCCTGGTATTGTAAGCTCTGAAAGATGGAACTTCCAAGACAGAAGACCTAGAGGATACTGAGGGGGGACCTAGGTCTTTAAAGTTCTCTACTAATCAACAATTTCTTCACCTTCCTAGCCAGAACTTTAGTCTTACTCTGAGATGGGGTACGTAATGCAATTAGAAAGCATTCCTATAGCATCCATCCAGACACACGCTTTTCTTGAGTTCACCAGCTTCTAATAGCATGTTCCTGACTGATGACAGCCTTGTTCTGTCATTCTCCTCTCTCTTTAGCAAGGTGCCTGGGGCTTCAGTCCCCCCCCACGTGGTAGTGGCAATAGGCTGAGAACAAAGACTTCAGAGTCAATGAATCAGTTCTCAGTTCGTTTTTTGTGCCCTATAATTAAGATTAGGTATGATTAGTGAAACTGCTGAGGAAATGTGTCAGATCCAGGAACCATTCTCACATTTAAGAGATTAGTACCAGGAATTTTGCTCCATGACTTGGAGGCCAGCCACAAGTGCAAGGGGAAAAGGAAGCTCAGATAGAGAAGGGAGCACCAAACAAAGGTTGTTGGGAGGATCCTACCAGGATGAGAGATGCATGCTGAAAGTAGACTATAGACCAAACATGATTGCCACTCAATGCCTCTCTTGCAAACCACAGAACCCAAAAGGAAAGAGAGAGAACAAAAGGGAATGCCCTGCCACAGAGGCAGAGTGGAATGGTGGGGAATAGAGGGTGGGAGGGATGCTGGGACCCGTGGTGGTGGAGGATGGGTGTTGGTGGAGTGATGGGTACTTGATCATTGTATAACTGAAACCCAAGCACAAAAATTTGTAAGTCTATAACTGTACCTCATGGTGTTTCACAAAAAATAAAATAAAAAATAAAAAAATAAAAGATTACAGTACAGGAAGATAAGATGTGATTTCTTTGCTACCAAAAGTTTTTAACATGAAGCATCTTTCTAGTAATAAAGGAATCTGCTGTAAAAACTGAAGTTAAACTACTAAACACTAAATTCTTTTCAGTGGACCAATTTAGAGTCAAGGGTAATTACTTTCCATCTCCCCAAATCCTATGAATTTCAAATATTCTTTATTGCTCATCGTATGGTACATACTTGACATGTATGAGGCCCTGGGATTTATCCCCAAGTACCAAAACATCTCCTCTATCTCTGTGTGAGATTTCATTTTAAAGAAAGAAGTCCTTACTATTTTTACTTCCCTTTCTGTAAATAAACCTGTCCTTGTAATGTTTTAGTTTTCTCAGATTCTTCTCTACAAAAGAACATCCTGGTTAAACTCTATTTTGGAGAACTGTGTTAATAATAACCTTATCCCTGCTCTCACCTGTTTCCTTCCGCTAAACACAGTAGTTATGTCCTATTTCTGCCACCAGAAGGAAGCATACTTTCACGCATTATTGTATCAGCGATTTTATTTTATTTGCATAGGATCCGACACCAGTGTAGTTCAGGGGACCCAAGTCCATTTCTGGCGATACTTGCCCGGTGATTGAGCCTGACTTGCCCGGTGATTGAGCCTGACGGTCTGATGTCTTATCCCTAGGGCCAGTGCTGGGGTTCATATATATGTTTATATGCCGGTCTGATGTCTTATCCCTAGGGTTAGGAAAACTACATTAGGGCTGCTCAGTGGACCAAGTGTTGCCAGTGATAGAACACAGGACTTTTCACTCTAACACTTACACTCTCTCCCCTACACTATTATCAATTTTCAAGTGCCAGCAGTGCTTCTTCTTTATTCCAATTTTTCTAAAGTACTTCTTATATTTCTATTACAATTTATGCAAATGAATGTGTATTTTTATCTTTTTTTATTTTTGCTTTTTAGGTCACACCCAGCAATGCTCAGGGTTACTCCTGGTTCTGCGTTCAGGAATTATCCCTGACGGTGCTTGGGGGACCATATGGGATGCCGGAGATTGAACCCAGGTCAGCTGTGTGCAAGGCAAACGCCCTACCTGCTGTGCTATCACTCCAGCCCTTTATCATTATTTTTTGAAGAAAAATTTCGTTTCCAAATCCACTAAGACATGCTGTTAGCTCCCAGTCACCCTTTCAGATTCCCTTCGACTTGAGTTCACCAAAAACTCCCGCTTACTCTTGTGATCCCTAGACAACAGGGCCCATGGGCCAGAGTCCAGGTAGAAGCTATTTGCCAATGCTCAGCTATTTCAACCTTTCAGTGACTGGTAGAGTTACTGCCTCTGCACTCAGGGATAGCCCCTGGCAAGCTAGAAGGACCATATAGGGTACCTGGCATCAAACTCAGATTGGGAACATGCAAAGCCAATACCTTAGCTACTGTATTATCTCACCAGACCATGTATTTATTACTTTCCTGTTGGAGTTCCCACTGGCAAAGCTCCAAAACATACTGGACTGCTTGCACTGTGAAAATGCTCCCAGGACCAGGACAGGGGGTGATGGAGTGGTTCCGGGGAGGGATGAAATTTCCAGGAGATTACCAAGGAAGTTAGTATTCTAGAAGGAGATAAAGATGACCACTATTGGCTGAACTCATCCAGAATCCTTTCTCGCTGTGAGAAAGGATTTCATTTCATTTCATTCACTGATAATGAACTGGAAGTTCCCACCTCCAGACTACTACAGCAACATGAAGAAATGGCGCAAATCCATACCACGAGAAATGGATGAAGAAAGGAGCCCAGAACCCTTAATAGGGAATAACAACAAATACAATCTCTCCGAAAAAGAATTCAGAGATGAATTAAATGTTGAGGATTTTTAATTAACTCAAAGAAACAGTGGAACAGGCACCCAGTAAATTAAAGGAGAACATGAAAGAAACAGTGGGACGGACAGCCAATAAAATACAGGAAGAAATGAGAGCAGAAATAAGAAAGCTACAAACAGAAGTGTCACTAATAAAGGACTCAGTAGGTGAAATTAAAAACTCAGTGGGTGCCCTCAACAGTAGAACAATAAGAGCCAAATACAGAATCAGTGAGCTTGAAGATGAGCTGCAGAAAGCATACAGGTAACAACATACAATGGGAAAGACCTCAAAACAGCACTAGAGCGAATCACAGATCTAGGGGATGAACTCAAGAGGAACAACATAAGAATCATCGGAGTACCAGAAGGACAGGGAGGCAAGCCCAGTGAAGTAGAAACAGTTAAAGATATCATTGCTGAGAAGTACTCAAAGCTGGAGAATGCATGCCTCAAGATACAAGGAACCCAAAGGGGACCAGCTAAAAGAGACCCTAATAAAAAGACTCCAAGACATATTATAATAAGAATAATGAATACCACAGATAGAGATACAATACTGCAAGCAGCAAGGTCAAAGAAAGAAATCACATACAAAGGAGCACCCCTTAGATTTATAGCAGAATTATCAGAGGAAACCATCTGAGCCAGAAGACAATGGTCGTATATAGTGAAAAAACTCAATAAAATGAATGCCTCAACAAGAATACTCTATCCAGCTAACCTCAAACTCAAAGGAATGATACATCATGTCACAGATAAACAGCAGCAAAGGAACTTCATAGACTAAAAAACCAACCTTAAAAGAAGGACTAAAGGGGCTACTGAAAGACAAGACAAACCCCACAAGCACAACAAACCTCTACAGGAAGATAGCATAAAACCCCATGACAATAATCTCTCCAATGTCAATAGTCTAAAATGCACCAATTAAGAGACACGGAGTGTGCAAAATAGATTAAAAACTGAACCCAACATTCTGCTGCCTACAAAAAACAGTCAGAGCAAACAGAGACTCAAAGTTAGAGGATGGAAAACAATCCTTCAAGCAAACAACTCTCTCAAAAAGGCTGGGGTGGCTATATTAATATCCAACAACATAGATTTCAGGCTGAGAAAGATTAGAAGCAAAGGCCATTTTTTAATAATCAAGAGATATGTACAGCAGGAAGAAGTTACACTCCTAAACATATATATGAACCAAATGAGGGACCAGCAAAATATCTTTAAAAAGCTGCTAGTAGACTTCAATGACGACATTGGCTGCAACACAATAGTAGTTGGAGACTTCAACACCACCCTATCACCTCTTGACAGATCAACAAAACTAAAACTCAGCAAGGAAGTACTGGCTTTGAAGGAAGAAATGGAAGAGAGAGGTATAATAGTTGATTGGGTATCAGGCACAAGATGCTTCATACCCATCCCTTCTCTAGTGTATATTTCCCACCACCAATGTCCCCAGTTTTTCTCTACCACCACCCATTCCCACCTCCTCTGTCTCTATGGCAGGCACCTCTCTCTCTCTCTCTCTCTCTCTCTCTCTCTCTCTCTCTCTCTCTCTCTCTCTCTCCTCTCCCTCTTCCTCTCTTCCTCTCCTTCTGGGCATTGTTGTTTGCAATACACCTATTGAAAGGTTATCATATATATATATATATATATATATATATATATAATTACCGCACCATAATTGATAGGATTCAAATATGGTTTGAACCTTGGGAACACCTACAAGGGTGATTAGAGGCCGCTGTAAAAGCTTCTATCCCTCTCGGAGAGCCTGCAAGCTACCAAGAGTATCCCGCCCACACAGCAGAGCCTGGAAAGCTGTCTGTGGTGTATTCGATATGCCAAAAACAGTAAATACAATGGGTCTCATTCCCCTGACCCTGAAGGACTCAGCATTATGGTAGTGATAAGAAGTATGTGGAAGGAGAGGCTGATAAAATCTTAAGGCCGAACTAGGCTGCCCAAATGAAGAAAGACAAAATGGATTGTCTGTACTTTCAATGCACATACGCTGGCATCAGATGCACCCATTGAGGACCTGATGGTAAAAGCGTGAAAGATCAAGTACAACATCATTGGTCTGACCAAGACGAGAAGGCATTAATCACATCATGCCATTTTTGAAAATGGAGAAGAACTGTTCCTCAGAACATGCGACAAAAGAGGCGTCAGAGGTGTTGGTGCCCTTGTCAACACGAACTTGGCCATGAGCATTGATTCATTCGAATGCCTAACAACCCAAATAGGACGATTACACTTGAATAGATGTGGCTTACTGCCGGCAGTTTCTATCTTCATCGTCTATGCACCAACATCCAACTACGATGAAGAAGAAATTGAGAAGTTCTACACTGAGCTGGAATATCGTAGGGGGAATGCTTTTAGTTTATTCCCATGGGCCGTGGGCCTGTGAAAGATGGCTTTGACTATATTGAGGAACTTTCCTTCAGTGCCCATTTTGCTGAGAGTTTTCATCATAAATGAGTGCTGGATTTTGTCAAATGCTTTCTCTGCATCTATTGAATGATCATATGGTTTTTATTTTTTATTGATATTATGGATTATGTTGATTTACTTGCAAATGTTAAACCCTCCTTGCATCCACAGAATGAATCCCACTTGGTTATGGTCTTTTTGATCTTTTTGATCAGTTGTTGGATTATATTTGCTAATGTTTTGTTGAGGATATTCACACCCATGTTCATCAAGGATATTGGCCTGTAATTTTCTTTTTTTGTGGTGTCTCTGTTTGCTTTTGGTATTAGGGTGATATGTGCTTCATAGAAACTGGGAGTGTTTCTGTTTCTTCAATTTACTGTAAAAGTTTGAAATTATCTGGCAATAGGTTCTCTTTAAATGTTTGGATGAATTTGCTACTGAATCCATCTAGACCTGGGCTTTTGTTTGAGGGAAAACTTATGATTACAGTTTCAATTTCCTTGATAGTAATAGGTCTATTAAGTTATTCCAAATCTTCTTGACTGAGCCTTGGGAGGATATAGGAATTCAGGAATTTATACATTTCTTCTAGTTTATCTTGTTTCGTGGCATACAGACTAACAAAGTAATCTCTGAGGATCTTCTGAATTTCTTTGATTTCTGTTGTGATGCCCTTCTTTTCATTTCTGATTCGTTTTATTAGGGTTCTCTCTCTCTCTTTCGTTGTGAGTCTTGCTAGTACTTTATCAATCTTATTTATTTTCTTAAAGAACAAGCTCTTTGTTTCATTGATCTTTCAGATTGCTTTTTGGACTTCAAAGTCTTAATTTCCACTCTACGGTTTATTATTTCTTTCCTCCTACCTGTTTGGGTTCCTTTTGTTGGTCTTTTTGTAAGATCTGGAGCTGTGAAGTCAACTTTTTTATGTGGGCCCTTTCTTCCTTCCTGAGAAATTCTTGCAGAGCTATAAATTTTCCCCTTAACTCTGCTTTAGCTGTGTCCTGCAAGTTCTGGTAGTTCATGTCTTCATTTTCATTTGTTTCCAGAAATCTTTTGATTTATTCCTTGAGTTCCTCTCAAACCCACCCAATCAACATTGAGCTGTTTGATTTCAAGATGTTTGATTTGATTCTCCCTGTCTGTGTGTAATTAACTTCTATCTCCTGTGCATTGTGGTCTGAAAAGATAGTTAATAGAATTTCTATCTTCCCAATTCTACTGAGGTATGTTTTGTGACTCAGTATATGGTCTATTTTGGAAAATGTTGCACTGGAAAATAATGTGCATTCAGTTTCTTTGGGGGGAGGATAAAAAGTCCTGTATACATCTATTAGACCTCTCTCTTCCATTTCTTCCTTCAAAGTCAGTACTTCCTTGCTGAGTTTTAGTTTCGTTTATCTGTCAAGAGGTGATAGGGTGGTGTTGAAGTCACCAACTACTATTGTGTTGCAGCCAATGTCATCATTGAAGTCTACTAGCAGTTTTTAAAGATATTTTGCTGGTCCCTCATTTGATTCATATATATGTTAAGGAGTGTGACTTCTTCCTGCTGTACATATCTCTTGATTATTAAAAAATGACCTTTGCTTCTAATCTTTTTCAGCCTGAAATCTATGTTGTCGGATATTAGTATAGCCACCCCAGCCTTTTTGAGGGTGTTGTTTGCTTGAAAGATTGTTTTCCATCCTCTAACTTTGAGTCTCTGTTTGCTCTGACTGTTTTTTGTAGGCAGCAGGATGTTGGGTTTAGTTTTTAATCTATTTTGCCACTCTGTGTCTTTTAATTGGTGCATTTTAGACTACTGACACTGAGAGAGATTATTGTCATGTGGTTTTGTGCTATCTTCCTGTAGAGGTTTGTTGTGTTGTGGGGTTTGTCTTGTCTTACAGTAGTCCCTTCTTTTAAGGTTGGTTTTTTAGTCAATGATATGAATGCCTCACCCGAAAACTCTATCCAGCTAACCTCAAACTCAAAGGAATGATACATCATTTCACAGATAAACAGCAGCGAAGTAACTTCATAGACTTCCACGGTGATTCAGTGAAAAAATAATATAAAAAACAGAAAAGTTCCTGCCATAGAGGCAGGCAGGTGTGGTGATGGGAAGGGAAACTGGGGACACTGGTGATGGAAAATGCACAACTCGTAAAGTGACAGTGTTGGAACATTGTGTGACTAAAATCCAGTCATAAATAACTTTATAACTGTGTATCTTATGGTGATTAAATTTAAAAATATAACTAAAAATAAATAAAGCATATGCTAAGCTCCAACATGAGTCTGTAATTGGTCAGGTCTGGTATAGGAGACAAGTTTACAAGGTACACCTTCAAAGTTGTCAAAGCACAGCTGTTTTAGTTATAAATGATCATTGTAATGCCAAATCCAGTAATTTGTTGTGCTTATTTCTCTTAATTTTCTTTTGAGGGGATTTTTTTTTTAGATTTTTATTAGTGAAACACCATAAGGCACAGTTGTAGATTTACAAGTTTTTGTGCTTGGGTTTCAGATATACAATGATCGAATACTCATCCCTCCACCAGTGCCCATTCTCCACCACCACTGATCCCAGTATCCCTCCCACCCACCCCCGCCCCCCATCCCACCCTGCCTTTGTAGCAGTCCTTTTTTTGGGGGGGATTTTTAAATTGAGATGATATGGTGTGCAAAGCTAATAATAGTGGTTTATAATATACATAATTCCAAGGCCAAGGCCATAACTGCTCCCTCTCCTAAGGATACTCAAAGCTTTCTCTCTTATCCCCTGCCACTCAATTATGTGGATGAGTTCTCAAGTTATGTTTCCTTTCCACCTTATTGCTACCTCACATGTATCTTTAAGTTCCACACATAAGAGTGATCATTCTGTATCTCTCCCTTTCATTTGACTTCTTTCAGCATGATATCCACTAGTTCCCGTCCATGTTGCAGCAAATTACATGATTTTGATTTTTCTAAGAGTTGCATAGAATTCCATTGTGTATATATCCCTACAAATTCTTGATCCCTTTGTGTATAATTGGGGAGTTTGGTTGATTTCATATCTTGACTATTGTATTAAGTAAACTGATGAACATTGGTGTAGTGCATATTGTTTTGAATTGATGTTTTTATGTTTTGGAGAACCCTTATTTTCCAAACAAACAGCATTTGACAGTTTATCGCACTCAACATTAATAACTTTTTGTTTGGATTTATGTTGCTTGTAGTCAAAACAAGTTTTGAAATAAAATTATATACAAAGGTCCACATAAAATAAGAGCACGTAATGAAATGCAACAAAGCAGTTAAACTGATTATAGGAAATATATATGGCAAAAGGAGAGAGAGAGTGGGGGACTTGCTTTAGAGAGGCTGGGGTCTGGAGGGGCAAGGGTCTGGTGGGAGGGAAACTGGGGACATTGGTGGTGGGAAATGTACACTAGTATAAGGACATTGCATGACTGAAACATTGTATGGATGAATATATTTTGAAACCAAATCATGAACAACTTTATAATTGTGTGATTCAATAAACAAAACAAACTGTTTTTTAATCAGGAAAGATTTTGAACAAAAAAAAATCAGATTCCGCTTAAAGTACGCCTCTCTAAACTTTCTCAAAGAAGAAATCCGAATGGCAAAAAAGCACATGAGAAAATGCTCTACATCATTAATCATCAGGGAGATGCAGATCAAAACCACAATGAGATACCATCTCACACCTCAGAGACTGGCCCACATTCAAAAGAACCAAAGCAACCGATGCTGGCGTGGATGTGGCGAGAAAGGGACACTCCTTCACTGTTGGTGGGAATGTCCACTGCTTCAGCCCTTCTGGAAAACAGTATGGACGATTCTCAAAAAATTAGAAATTGAGCTCCCATTTGACCCAGCAATACCACTCCTGGGAATATATCCCAGAGAGGCAAAAATGTATAGTCGAAGTGACATCTGCACTTGTTTGTTCATTGCAGCACTCTTTACAATAGCCAGAAACTGGAAGAAACCTGAATGCCAAGAACAGATGACTGGTTAAAGAAACTTTGGTACATCTACACAATGGAGTACTATGTAGCTCTTAGAAAAGATGAAGTCATGAAATTTACATACAAGTGGTACAATATGGAAAGTATCATGCTAAGCGAAATGAGTCAGAAAGAGAGGGATAGACATAGAAAGATTGCATTCATCTGGGGGATATAAAGTAACAAAATATGAGATTAATACCCAAGAATAGCTGAGATCAGCACCAGGAGGATTACTCCATAGCTTAGTGGCCAGTCGGGCATTCTAGAGGAATGGGCAGCTCAGATAGAGAAGGGAACACCAAATAAAGGGTGTTTGGAGGATCCTCCCAGGAGGGGAGATGCATGTCGAAAGTGGAGTATGGACTGAACATGTTTGCCACTCAATACCTCTTTTGCAGACCACAACACCCAAAAGGAGAGAGAGAACACAGGGGATTGCCCTGCCACAGAGACAGGGGGGATGGGGGGATGGGGGTGGGAGGGATATTATCCATGGTGGTGGAAAATGGGCACTGGTGGAGGGATGGGTATCTGATCATTGTATAATCAAAAAAAATTAGATAGATAAAAAGAGATATAAATAAATAGGCCCTCCCGTTGATCGTCGATTTGCTCGAGCGGGCCCAGTAACGTCTCCATTGGAGACTTTGTTGTTACTGTGTCTGGCATATCGAATACTCTCGGTAGCTTGATAAATAAATAAGAATAAAAATAAACAAAAAAAGTGCGCCTCTCTAGAGAGACTTTGCTAGTACTTTGTTGAACATACCCTAACACACCCACATCAGCATTCAAGTTAAAATTCACTTAAAGAGCTGATTAATATCTGGAAAAAATGTACAACTCACCAAGAATACTTCATATTCTAGATTATCAGTCATATTTGAAGGAATAATGCAAAGCTTCAGGGACAGTAAACAACTTGAAGAATTCATAGCCTTGAAATCAGTTTTATAAGAAGCGTGAAAGAAGCTTCTTTTAAGGACAGGACAAACTTCCCAGCACATGACATTGGATATGATCTCATGGTGCTTAGATTTACCCTCTATTAGATTCAGAAACGTCTGTTTACTCTAAGCTTGCTAAGGGATTTTATGCAGCTTCCAGAATAAACTCATTTATATTGAATGTTCTTTGTCTTACTGGGTTTTGTTTTCACATCCAGAGATTTTTATTACAATTGCTAATGTAGACAATCAGTATTTGTAATGTAATTTTTAAATGGAAAATCAATATTTTATTTCTTAAATTTAAATATTAAATATTTAAAGATCTGTTCATATTTTCACCTTTATATTTCTTAGTTCTCTTCACTCATTAAATTTTACATATGTTAGACTTTAACAAGTACATGTAAAACCTAAAATACATTAGCAAGGAATTTCTTTTAAGTTTTACTAAAGCCTGGGAAGACATAATTATCACCACAATGACCCAAGTACAAAATAACATTTAAAGCAATGCATTTGGGGGACAGAATTGAAAACATGTCTATGTAAATGAGAATAGGCACCATATTAAATGACTTTAATTTCCTTACATAAGTTAATTTAGTAGTCACCACAAACTGACTTTTCTTGCTTTATATTTTGATAATTCCATTTGCCATTCCTTCATTTTGATGGAGAAAGCAACAGGAGGTAAATGTGTTATGTGCTCAAGAGCAGACTAGGGAATGCGAGGAAAACGTTTATAGAAATCTGACCAAAAATATAGTCTACATTTAAAAGATGAGAGAGAAGCATGTTTCCATTTACATGTGTGGACTCAACATGGCTTATATGGTAGAGCCAGGTCTAAAGCCTCATGCATACAGGGCTTAATTCACAGCTTCAAAGCACATGGAGGAATTAGGTACATTCAAAGCACATGGAGGTATTATGTACATTCTAAACACATGGAGGGATTAGGTACATCCTGGTACAAGGATATCCTCAATTTCCTCTTTCAGGTGGGATGTGTGTTCATCCCAGCAGACCCCAGCACAGCTGTGCAACCCTCAGATTCCCTTCGTGCTCTGGTGCTCCACAGAGCTGCAATTATTTTTTGTGGAAAGTTGCTTGGCACATGTTCGGGCCCCTACAAGAGCTGGAGATGGTGTATCCTGTTCCTAGCATGCCCCCTGTTGTCCAGTCATTGTCATGCCCTTGTTTGTGACAAGCTGCTTGTCCATACACACAGGCAAAATCCACTAGAAAAACTCGAGAGGACAATCAAAGAATAAAAGCGTCCCAACGGGTGAGGATGATCATGATTACATATACTCGTCTTCATCACCAGTCACACTTTCCATGATTTCTCATCACTGTCCCCGTGGTAACTACAAAGGCTTGGACACACTCTGACACTGCAATCTATACCAAGTACAGTTACTGAGATACCGAAGGACGTGTAAAGTGACACCACTGAATACATGGAAGAACGTGTCCCCTTCAGCATCCAGTACGTGTTCCAGTACTGCACTTGCCTAAGTACCCAGAGGTTCATGAGTTGTATCCTGTGCCCATGTCTGCCCACAGGAACTGAGTGGGGAGGGAGGTGCAGACACATTGCACAGTGATGCAGGCCCAGGGGGCAGGAGCACCTGCTGCAGAGCTGGGGGTGGGGTGGGGTGGGGAAGAGGCTGCTTGGTTGCTGCCTGAGGCATGACTTAGAAAAGAAAGTAGAGTTGGCAGGAGTTTGCAAGTGTTTCAGCCCTGAGAGAGGGTATGGGTGTGCTGAGGCAAAACCAGTGATGCCAAGAAACCTTTTCTTTGTGCAGTAAGTGGAGGGTGTTAATTATGCCTCTAGCACTGACCATCATCGTAGCCTTATTGTTGGCCGTATCCCTCTGTGTGTGGCAGCTAGAGAAGCTGGAACTCCACTTGCACAGCAAGGCATGGCTCATCTAGGGAAAGCTTGTACTGCTCACCATGGTCTGTGACCAGACCTGTCAGATTTCCTGTGACACAATGGTCAGGCACGTCACTGCCATCACCTTTGCTTCTGTGAACCTTGCTCCATGTTTACCACGAAGGGACATTTGGCTTGTCCAATTAGTGGACACACTTGTCAAAGTTTTTTTGTGAATTATTTAAGGGTGAGCTAAGTCTCATCCTTCAAGTAATAAATATAATTTATTTACAAATATTTCTTTCTATGAAAGAAATATATTAATCACAGAAAGAAAAATATAATCATAGAAATATATAAATATATGCCTCTTGGAGAGCCCAGCAATTTACCAAGAGTATCCTGCCCACATGGGCAGAGCCTGGCAAGCTCCCTGTGGCATATTCAATGTGCCAAATACAGTAACGACAACAGGTTTCAATCCTCTGACCCTGAAAGAGCCTCCAATCGTTGGGAAAAGATGTGTAAGAAGAGGCTGCTAAAATCTCAGTCCTGGGAGGAATAGAGACGTTACTGGTGCCTCCTCGAGTAATTCGACGATCAATGGGATGACATTGATGACAGTTATGATTTACAAATAATGAATCAAATTCTTTTTTATAAAAGACACTACCCGAAGCTCCGAGTTGCTTCTTAACTGCTTCTCAGAATTTTGACTAAGAATAAGTGAGATAAAAATAAAACAAGAGGCAACATACACCAGACCCTGCCTTTTATTATTTCTTTAGTTGTTGTTGTTGTTGTTGTTGTTGTTGTTGTTGTTGATAGAACCCAATGACCCAAGATTTTTTACTGCAGTTTGGGTCTGGATTTCCATGGGAAAGTAGGTAGAGGGGACCTCAACTCTTGCTTGCAAGAATAGCTAAGGATATTTGCAACATCTGACCTTCTCATTTTCAAGGGGCCCAGCTTCACAGTTCCTAAACTCTGCACACTGACACACCCTTCAGGTATAATCTCCCAGCTGACATCAAGGCCAGTTTTGTGTAGCAGCTACTGAAGCTGGAAATACACACCAAAGAGGGATGTACTATTCACTATCCTGGGTTCCTCTGGATGCATTGCGTGGTGACTGAGCTCCAGAAGCCCATCAACAGGGACCTCTGGGAAGTGCTGTTTACAAATTAGATAACTGGAATATCCTACTATAACCGTACAGTTGACAACTTCCTAGACTGTTATGAAGCCTTAGTCACCTACAACTTTATGAACTTCCTGGCCAACATCCTGAAAAGCCAATACCCTGACCAGGAAGCCATCCTGGAAGGACAGAGAAGCACAGGCCCCCACTGCCCTGCAGCTCACCATAACCCAACGCGGTGTGTGAGCACATCCCAGAAGATGAGAGAGTGGGCAGTGCCTCTATCTCTGAGCGCTCCAGAGATCCCGCTGCTCTGGTGCAAGCTGGCCATGCTGCAGGACAGAGAGGTAGGACCCACGACTGCCACCATCAGCGCATCTGTGAGCTGTGCTCCATGTCTATCATGAAGGAACTTTTCAGCTTGTCCAATTCTTGGACACACTTGGTAATCATCAACAATGTTCAAAGCTCTTTATGAATAAGTTTACCCATTACTGAAAGAGCAGCTGAGTCCCATACATCAATAAATAAATGCAATTTATTTATAAAAATCAGTCATCTTTTATAAATGAAAGAAAGGCACCAAAATCTTCATTAGCTATTTCTTAATTGCTTCTCAGCATGGTTAGATAATATCAATTTAGTTTCTGGTACATCATCAGTTTTGTATATGTCCTCTCTCTGAAGTGCATCGTTAAGAAGAAAATATTCAGCAGATAACTTGAAATGACTCAAAATTCTCATATTAATAACCTGTCAGAAAAAAAGAACCATTTTAGATATAAAGTCAGTCACATCAATGTCTCTTTCTTGTACAAATATCTGACATTCAAGCAATAATTATCATACCCAAGAAAATAGGAACAAAAAACAATCAACAAAATGAGATTTGACTATAACACACGTGCCAGAAAAGCAAATGCTTCAATTTGAAAACATAGGGGCACAGAGATAGCACAGAGGTTAAGAAGTTGGACTCCATGAGCACCACCCTAGTTCCATCCCCAGCACCACATATGCCCCCTAGAAATGCAAGAAACAGCACCCCTATACAAAGCCTGGAGTAGTCCCTATGTACCATGAGGGACTGGAGGACTGTCTTCACCCAAAGAACAAGTTTTCTAATAAATTACCCAAATTTTTAACTTCTAATACTAGGAAAAGAGCTAGGAGCAAGTTCCATGCTGTGGGGGGCACTCCCCATATGGGCAGGGTCCCAGTTCAAGCCCTAAAACCCAGCACAAGCCCAATAGCCCTAAGCTCTGCCATGAATTGTCCTTGAGCATTGCTGGGGAGAAACTCACCAAAAGTAAGAAAGTAAGTCAGTAAGAACTACTAAATCTAAAGTGAGATGAAAGAAGAAAATAAATATGAGAACACATGAAAATAAAATTCAACTGACAGAAATTTATTTTCTGAAAGATTTTAATTAACTGGAGAAATCTCAAGCAAAGCTTCCCAAGAAAAAGTAAGTGAAACATTTACATATCCTATGCAGAGCATCAGACTCGACTACAAAGTGAAATCTTATCCAAATACTAGGTCAAATTAGCTGTAACCGTCCAGTTCTATGGAAGTCAGTGAATGTTGCAAGCATACACTGAGTAACAAAATATCCAGGAACAAAGGATTCTTCTGTTACTAGTCACTTAATTAAAAACTTATAATAGTTATACAAGTATTCCACATGAACACATGCCTTAAAATATCTCATCTATGCAATCTGATTTCAGATCTTGCCAGCCAAACTGATAAAATGCAGTGCAAGGTTCACAGTATCTCAAAATATCAAGTCAAAAACATATATAATTACCAAACAAGGTAATTATTATATATAATCATAATATAATAAAATATATTTATATAAGCAATTGTATAACAATTATAGTTCATATGTGAGACTTGTTACTGTGTTTGGCATATCAAATACATCACGAGGAGCTTGCCAGGCTTTGCTGTGTGGGTGAGATACTCTCGATAGCTTGCCGGGCTCTCCCAGAGGGGCGGAGGAATCGAACTCGGGTCGGCCTGGTCAGCCGCTTGCAAGGCAAACGCCCTATCTGATGTGCTATCGCTCCAGCCCAAGTCTCACAATGGAGACATTACTGGACCCCCTTGAGCAAATCGATGAACAATGGGAGGACAGTGCTACAGTGCTATAGTACACACAAATATTATATATAATTACCAAGCAAATATCAAGCAAAGTGAAGAGGGATGTAAGGATGGACTAAAGTATCCCAAGGACCCTGGAGGAGAGTACTGGGCACCTGGTATCAGTGGAGCTGTTCAAACTGTACAGCAAAACTATAAATAGTAGTAACACTAATGTAAGCATGACACCTAAACTACCCTTCATCCTAATTTTTTTGCATTATCTTTTGTGTGTGTGTGTTAATTTTATTTATTTATTTTATAGTGAGACATCATGAGGTACAGTTGCAGACTTACATATTTTTGTGCTTGCGTTTCAATTATACAGTGATCAAATACCCATCCCTCCACCAGTGCCCATTTCCCACCACCACGGATCCCAGTATCCCTCCCACCCCCATCCCCTCATCCCACCCTGCCTCTGTGGCAGGGCATTCCCTTTTGTTCTCTCTCTCTTATTGGGTGTTGTAATTTGCAAAAGAGGCAATGGGTGACAATCATGTTTAGTCTATAGTCTACTTTCAGCATGCTTCTCCCATCCTGGGAGGATCCTCCCAATACCTTTATTTGGCATTCCCTTCTCTATCTGAGTTCCCTTTTCCCCTAGCATGTGTGGTTGGCCTCCAAGCCATGGAGTAAACTTCCTGGTACTAATCTTGGCCATTCTTGGGTGTTAGTCTCCTATTTTGTTACTTTATGTTCCCCAGATATTTCATCCTAATTTTTAAAACAAAACCCAAGACAAGTTCATTTGCTAATGGTAACCAACAGAGCAGTTTACCTTAAACCCAGTTATCTATGGTCAGAGAGCTAAGATAAGGGTAAGGTTGTAAAGCTGAATCCAGTTTGATCCACAATTCCACATCCCCTCCCGATCCTTATCCCCTGCAGTAGTAATTCCTGAGCACAGAGCCAGGAGTAAGCCAAAAGCATCAGCAGGTGTGGCCCAAGACCCATGCCCACTCCCAGCACCATGAGATAATTAGGTTTAACTCAAATCTAAGGACAATCTAAGCTAAATACTTATTCCCAACAACTGTCCATTATCAAATTCATTCAAATTTATATGTGTGTGTATGTGTGTGTGTGTGAGCGTGTGTGTGTGTGTGTGTGTGTGATGTGTTACAGGAGGAGAGAACCAGAGACGCACCACACTCCCAAGGCCTGCAGCTCTCTGTGTCTACAGACCAGGTACCCAGGGCCACTGCACCTGACTGGCAGGGTGACCTGGAATGAGTTTCCAGGAAACTTGAAGCAAGGGTTATGGCCAGGATCACCGGTCAACAGAGAAGCTATTCCTCAAATGTGCCATTCATGAAAAAAGGTTCATACCTTTATGTACATGGCTCTTCTATCAGAATCCAAAACAAGAATATTTACAGCTTTGCAGTAATTTCCATTACTAACAGCCTCATGACTACTCAGAGTGCAGTCCTAGGAGAATGAAAGGGTGATTGAATGCCTTGTCTCTCCCTGAACAGTGCTCAGCTTGCTTGTCTGAGACTTTATTACCTTCAATCTTAATTTCAGAAATGTTGTTTCTTATCCTCAGTAAGGGCTGGAGCGATAGCACAGCGGGTAGGGTGTTCGCCTTACAAGCGGCCAACATGGCCGACCCGAGTTCGATTCCTCTGCCCCTCTCGGAGAGCCCGGCAAGCTACCGAGAGTATTCGATATGCCAGACACAGTAACAACAAAGTCTCCAATGGAGACGTTACTGGGCCCGCTCGAGCAAATCGACGATCAACGGGAGGGCCTTTACCTTACCTATCCTCAGTAATGATCTGTAAACTTGATAATTCTGCTAAAATATGCAAGATTACGACTTATTTTTGTAATCTAAAATATTATTAAATTCATGGCTTTTAACACAAAGCAAGTACTTGTATGTTACAGTCTTCAACTGGAAGAACTGATATGCCAGGCGGAGATGACTCAAAGGTCTAGAACACAAGTCTTGCATGCAATTAGCCCAGGTTCAATCCATTCCCAGTTCCACAATCCCCAAGTGCCTGGGAACGTGCCTGAGTCATGAGCCAGATGCAGGCCTTAGGCAATGCCAGGGATGTGTCCCAAAGTCAAATTAAATTGAATAATTAAAGAAATAAATTATATGATAAAAGTTTTATTTTCTTTATGAGTATTGACCATCTTTTACTATTAGTTTCAAGTTTAACCTGGTAATATGACGCATTTCTAAATATTAATCTAGGTTACAAAATTCTGAATTCAATTGTATACAAGACCAGAGACAAAATGTATTAATTTACTGGTAAATATCCTGATGCTGTGATTTAAGGAAACATACAAAATTTTTAATGATGTCTTTGTCTTAGTATCCACAAAATACAGTGAAGCTGTTCTTTCCTCCAACTGTATAAAAAAAATTATTAAAGCTAATTCTTGTGCTCGTGAATGCTTTGGCATGCAAATGAATTCCAAGGAATAAAAATTCACCTAATTTTAGTAATGGGTCAACAAGTATGTGTTTTTCTGCTTCCTACAAATTACTGTACATTGTGGTATAAATCTATAATTTATATTATTTTATTTTGAAGGATATTACATTTATAATTAGAATTTATATTTACACTTCATTTTAAAGATATTTATTCATACCTTAATCAGTTGAATGACATTTTTAGAGGTACTTTTCAGCTAGGGTATAATTTGTACAGTCTATCTGAAAAGGAAAAAATCAATTAGACTATTTATGAAGAAATGTGTATACAGAGCTTTATTCTACTTGCTATACATGTATAATTTCTCAAGCTATTCATATAGACACAATGACCTACACAAATATTTCACAAAAATAAAGTATAGAACTATTTTTCCATTGAAGTTTTCAATAAATGATACATACTGTTGCTCTTATAAAAATTTAGCTGTTATCGAGTGTGGATAATATTCAATCAACATCTAGAGATTCAGAAAGATACGCTGAATACTTGCTGCCTATGAAAACAAAATGTTCACACATTTATTACATGCATCAAATACCCAAATGCATTCTGTATTATCTTTAGGTCTAGAAAAAATTATAACCTTAAATTTATTTTATGCATAGACAATATAAAACTAAAATATCAGAACAAGCAGTTGGCTCGGTGCTCAAGCCCATGTCTTACATGGCTGGGGTCCATATAATGATTCAACACCACAAATAAGTAATAAATAAATTTAAAAATTTAAAAATATTTAAAATTACTATATCAATAACAGTAAAAATAGTCTTTGATAAAATGCTTTCTTAAGTGGGAGGAAGGAGGGAGGGTGGAAGGGAAGGGACAAAGGAAGGATAGAAGGAGGGAAGGAATGGAAGGAGGAAGGGGGAGGGAGAGAGGGAGGAAGGAAGGAAGGAAGGAAGGAGGGAAGGAGGGAGGGAGGGAGGGAGGGGGAGGGAGAGAGGGAGGAAGGAAGGAGGGAAGGAACAAAGGAAGGATAAGAGGGAGGGGAGGGAGGGAGCAAGGGGGGAGGGAGAGAGGAAGGAAGGAAGGAAAAAAGGAAGGAAGGAAGGAAGGGAGGGAGGGAGGGAGGGAGGGAGGGAGGGAGGGAGGGAGGGAGGGAGGAGGGAGGGTGGGAGGGAGAGAGGGGGAGGGAGAGAGGGAGGAAGGAAGGAGGGAAGGAAGGAACAAAGGAAGGATAAGAGGGAGGGGAGGGAGGGAGCCAGGTGGGAGGGAGAGAGGGAGGAAGGAAGGAATAAAGGAAGGAAGGAAGGAAGGAAGGAAGGAAGGAAGGAAGGAAGGGAGGGAGGGAGGGAGGGAGGGAGGAAGGAGGGAGGGAAGGAAGGAACAAAGGAAGGATCAAAGGAGGGGAGGGAGGGAGGGAGGGAGGGAGGAAGGAAGGAACAAAGTAAGGATAGAAGGAGGGGAGGGAGGGAGGGAGGAAGGAAGGAAGGAAGGAAGGAAGGAAGGAAGGAAAGAAAGGAGGGAGGGAGGAAGGGAGGAAGGGAGGAAGGGAAGGAGGGAGGGAAGAAGGGAAGGAGGGAGGGAAGGAAGGAACAAAGGAAGGATAGGAGGGGAGGGAGGGAAGGAGGGAGGAAGGAAGGAAGGAAGGAAGGAAGTGAGGGAGGGAGGGAGAAAGGGAGGAAGGGAGGGAAGGAGGGAGGGAGGAGGGAGGGAAGGAGGGAAGGGTGGGAGGAAGGGAGGGAAGGATGCAGGGAAGGAGGGAAGGAGGGAGGGAAGGAAGGAACAAAGGAAGGATAGGAGGAGGGGACGTAGGGAGGGAGAGAGGGAGGGAGGGAGGAAGGGAGGGAAGGAGGGAGGGAAGGAGGGAAGGAGGGGAGGGAGGGAGGGAGGGAGGGAAGGAGGGAGGGAAGGAGGGAAGGAGGGAGGGAAGGAAGAAACAAAGGAAGGATAGGAGGAGGGGATGTAGGGAGGGAGGGAAGGGGGAAGGAGGGAGGGAGGGAAGAAGGAAGGAACAAAGGAAGGATAGGAGGAGGGGAGGGAGGGAGGGAGGGAGGGAGGAAGGGAGGGAAGGAGGGAAGGAAGGAGGGAGGGAGGGAGGGAGGGAAGGAGGGAGGGAAGGAGGCAAGGAGGTGAGGGAAGGAGGGAGGGAGGGAGGGAGAAGGAAGGAAGGAGGAAAAGAAAGAAAGAAAACACCCCCCCTCAGTTCCTGTGGGCAGACACTGGGACACTCCCTCTCTGCCTGTGGAATTGTGGGAGCCTCACTGGAGGCAGGTCAAGGTGAGCCTAATGAGTCTGTGCAGAACTGGAACTTGTACCTGGACCGAACGTCCTTATGTCTGATGTCTTCTCCATAGATTGGCTGTCCAAGCGATGGTCCTCTGCATTGCTCTAGGATGGGACGGAGGAAAAAGAATAAAAGAAAAAGGAGAAAGGGAGAGGGGAGTATGGTAGGAGGAAATGAAGAAGGGAAGAAAGAGGAACACAGAGAAATAAAAAGGATTAAGTACAGCACTGGATTATGGATTATGGATTCTGAAGTCTCAGCTTCTTCCATGTGTTCTTCTGTGTCATTTTACATGACTTACGTATATGTAACTGTACTAGGCACATTCTATTCTACCAGGACTTCTTCAAGCTCTTGGTGACTACCAATGTGTGGCAGTGATGTGGAAGAAGTGACTGAAGTGACTGAAGTGTCTGGTGATGAAGACAACAGGTTGAATTGCTCATCTTCGTCCATTGGAACACTTTTACTTTTTGGATTCCCCCTTAACGTTTTGCTAATGTTCTTCGCCTGCTTAGAAATGTCACTTTTGATGTCAGAGACATCCCATATTTCTAGGAACAAAGAGCAACATGTTCCTCGTTCTTCTTCTCCCATATAAGGGGTATAAGAGAAGGTGTAGTGGTGCACTGTGGCGGCAATGAACATTTCTATGCAGATGATGAAGTCCTGCAGCCCCGTGGCCACTGTCTCTTCTGTCTGCCACTCCCAGGTGGAGTTCTTGGAAATTACACCAAATTGCACCAGCAAAGCAATCAACACTGCTTGCCAGGATGTGACAAAAACGACAAGCTTCACACAAAGGAACTTTCCCATTGCCTGGATGGGCCTCAGCTCCTCTTTCAGGGCTTTACAAAATAGCAGGAGGCTATACACGGCAAAGGACTGGGACACGTTGTTGATGATGACCAAGTACACCCAGGCTCTGTGCAAGTTGAAGATTCCTTCACTGTACACCTCGAATATCTCACAGATCACGGCGGCGTAGGTGGTGATCAGTCTGATCACGATGTACTGCAGCACTCCCAGCTTGCACCGGTACAGCAACACCTCTCCCACGGGGCAGGGCGGGCAGCAGCAGAAGGGTATGGGGGGCTGCGTCTTCTCCTTGCCTTCCATCATAGCTTCCAGGTTGGGGTACTGGCTCTTCAAGTAGTTGAATAGGAAGTTCATAAAGTTGTAGAGGACATACGCTTCGTAACACTCCCGCATGGTGTCCACGTAGATGGCGATGGACGGGTACTTCAGAGCCACCCAGCTGTCTATGCTGTACACGGGCACCATGCAGAGGATCTTAATGATGGGCTTCTGGAGTTCGGGCCTCGTGTAGTGCACCAAGTGCTGCAGAATCTCCCAGAAGGTCACGGGGATGGTGAACAGCACAAAGATCCCGGGGATAAACCACACCTTGGTGTGGATACTGACTTCCAGCTTCTGCAGGTGCCACACACCCAGGGGGATGGTCACGACCACGGCCAGCAGATAGAGGATCAGCACTAAGGGCCGGATCCAACGCCTCCAGTTCTTAAGTTTAGGCACGCAAGCGTCGAACATTTCTCAGAGGTTGAAGGCAAAGAGCGCAGAAAGTCTCTGAGGCCCCTGCGCTGAGGTCCAAGGTTATATAGGTGGATGCACTTTCCATGTAACAAAGCAGCAGTGTGATGTCAGGGGTACCGCTGGGCGCCGCCCCCGCTGTACCACTGATGGCCGCCGGGGGCGCTGCGGGCAGCATCCTCGCTGCTTGCCTGCATCTGGCCCCTTACAAAGTCCTGGGACCCCTGGCGCGACCCCTTGTCCCTGAACCCCTGCACTCTGTCTGGCCTCTAAAGGAGAGCAGTGGCCTACATTGAGATGGTCCCGGCCCCTTCTCTCGGGGCCAAGCTTCCACCCTGGCTCTCCTGGTCCAATCTTGCTGATGATGTACAGGGGTGAGGCCCAAGAGGGTCCCTCACTCCCTGGGAACTCCCCGGACTGTTTGTAGGCTCTGGAGCTGCTTCTGCAGGGCTCTAAGGAAATCTGCCTGGAGCCGCAACCCCGAGTCCAGTTCATCAGAGCAGAGCGCCCTGGTTGCCTCATTCCCGGGCATATCTGCTTTCCCGGCCTCAGGTTTTTGTGGAATCATCTACTACATACAGTGTTCCTGTCTCATTAAGCACATTAAGCAATTAAATAAGTGGAAGGAGTTAATCCTTCCCCTAAAGCTGATCATCCTGGCATTCTTAATGATTGTGGTATGTCCTGAATGTGTGATCGCTGCAGAAGCCTAGTTTGGAACATAAAACCCAGCAACAATCCAATATAAATACTGACTTCAAGGGCTGGATTGATAGAACAGCAAAAGTATTCTTGCCTTGTAGATAGCTGACCTGGCTTAGATCCCCGATACACAGTATGGCTGCTCTGACCTCCACCAGGAATGATGCCTGATCATATGGATTGCAGTACACCCAGAGCACTTTCAGATGGGAAAAAAAAAAACACTGATTTTGTTCTCCAAAGCTCATAATGAATGCTGATAAAATGTAACAAGATTGAAAAGATTTCAAAAATTTATCCTCTGAAAAACCTGGCTTAAAGTAGAAATTAGGAAAAGACAGATGTTGGAAAAGCATCAATATACTTGTAAGTTAAACAGTAAACTTCCAAAGAAGCATAGGCATGTGGAATACAAAATTCAAATCAGCATTTTTAGTTGCATAAACATGTGAAACAAATTAGTGTGATTAATGCAGTCTCTCCAGGAAAAAAAAAACTTATTAATGCACTTCTAGTGAGGTGTAGAGATATACCACAGGGGTTAAGAGACTGGCCTTGCACATGTCCAACCCTAGTTTGACCCCCAGCACCACATATGCCCCCCAGAAATGCCAGCAGCAACACACACAGACTGAGGCAGGAGTAGTCAATAAGTACCACCAGGAACTTGTGGACTCTCTGAGCCCAAAGGGCAAGTCTTCAAATACATCCCCAAAGTTTCTACCCTTAAAAGCTAGAGAAAGGGCTGGGCGTGAGCTACACAAGATGGAAGGCATGACTTGTATGGGCACGGCCTGGGCTTAATCCTTAACAACCACATGGTGCCCAGCACCATCCAGAGGCCCTGAGTACTACAGGAGTGACTCTGGAGAATTTCTGAGGAGAACCCAGCAAAAGTAAGAAAGTAAGCCATGAAGAACTACCATATCAAAATTAGATGAAGGAAATAAGAAATAAAGACATGATTCAGCTGACACAGAAGGCAGTTCTTTGAAATATTAACACAATTGAGAAATCTCAAGACAGACTCACCGAGAACAACAGAAACTTATCTCCTACCCTGTCAGATGAGAACTAGAAACTCATCTCATACACTGTCAGACTACAGTTACAACTGAAAATCTTACCTAAGGGCTCTGGTTTAACTGTAACTCTCCAATTCCATAACAGTTAAAGAATGTTACAAACCTAAACCCAGTAACAAAATCTCCTTCAATCCCTACCTACTCTATGTAATAGACATAAAGGCTATACAAGTAAGCATCATATGAATAAATTACTTTCAAAAAATAGCTTCCATATTCAACCTGATTTCAAACTCTTTGTGAAAACAAGAAACAGGCACAAGTTTACAGCATTTCAAGATACAAAAAGTTATTAAAATATGTATGCTTCTATGCATAATACTGCAATTACCTAGCAAGGGTTGTGGTGGCATAGTGAAGGGATGGACTAAAAGTATAACATGGTTCTGGAGGTGGGGACATGGCAATTGTTGGCCAGGGAACTGTTCTAACTGTATGTCAAAACCATAGCTGGTATTAAAACTATTATAAGCATATCACCTAAAATGTCATATTTTTTTTAAATTTCACTAGTGTTCCCCACTTTTAATTTTCTCAAAACTATGCTCCAGCAATAACCAATTTACTTACCTCTTAATAAATACTTAGTTTTCATTTTTACGGAAACAGACACAGGGAAAGTTCATTTGCTATTACAATTACAAAGGAGCAGTTTATCTTAAACCCAATTTTGTAAGTTCAGAGAGATATAACAAGAGTAAAGCTGTGTAGCTGAACACAGTTTGATCTCCAGCTCCATATATGGTCCCCCTGAGCACTGCCTGGAGTGATCCCTGAGCACAGAGCCAGCAATTCGCCCTAAGCACCACCAGGTGTGACCCAACCCCCGCTCCCCACTCCTACCACCAACACCTCATTATGTAAAAAGCCAAATCCATACACATGACTAGTCTCAGTGCTCATAAACAAAGAGAGAGGGGAAAATATTAGTCCCAAGGGCTCCTGGGTGGAGAAGTCAATAAAGCACAAGCAAGTCAAATGGGAACAAAAAGCCTGGAGACAGAGCTGGACCTTGAGAAAGCAGGAAGGACAGCAGCCCGGAGCAGGTGACACAGTAACCCCAGGTCATGGCATGGCCAGAGACTTGCAGACACCTCCCTCCTCTGGGCACATCATTAAGCACTGACCCCTTTAACTCTTCCACAAGAAGAAAACATCCAACCCCATCAAAAATGGGGCGACGAAATGAACAGAAACTTTCTCAAAGAAGAAATTCGAACGGCTAAAAGGCACATGAGAAAATGCTCTACACCATTAATCATCAGGGAGATGCAGAGCAAAATAACAATGAGATATCATTTCACACCAAAGAGACTGGCCCACATCCAAAAGAACAAAAGCAACCGGTGTTGGCGCAGATGTGGAGAGAAAGGGACCCTCCTTCACTTCTGGTGGGAATGCCAATTGGTTCAACTCTTTTCGAAAACAGTACGGACAATTCTCCAAAAATTAGAAATTGAGATCCCATTTGACCAAGCAATACCACTCCTGGGAATATATCCCAGAGAGGCAAAAACGTATAGTCAAAGTGACATCTGCACTTGTTTGTTCATTGCAGCGCTGATTACAATAGCTAGAACCTGGAAAAAACCTGAGTGCCCGAAAGATGACTGGTTAAATAAACTTTGGTACATCTACACAATGGAGTACTGTGTAGCTATTAGAAAAGATGAAGTCAAGAAATTTACATACAATTGGTACTACATGGAAAGTATCATGTTAAGCGAAATGAGTCAGAAAGAGAGGGACAGACATAGAAAGACTGCATTCATCTGGGGAACATAGAGTAACAAAATAAGAGACTAACACCCAGGAATAGCTGAGATAAGTATCAGGAGGTTTACTCCATGGCTTGGAGGCCAGTCACACGTGTTGGGGGAAAAGGCAGCTCAGATAGAGAAGGGAGCACCAAATCAAGGGTGTTGGGAGGATCCTCCCAGGATGGAAGATGCATGCTGAGAGTAGACTATAGACTGAACATGATTGCCACTCAATGCCTCTTTTGCAAACCACAGCACCCAAAAGGAGAGAGAGAACAAAAGGGAATGCCCTGCCACAGAGGCAGGGTGGGATGGGGGGTAAGGGGAGTGGGAGGGATACTGGAATCAGTTGTGGTGGAGAATGGGCACTGGTGGAAGGATGGGTATTCGATCATTGTATAACTGAAACCCAAGCACAAAAATGTGTACGTCTACAACTGTACCTCATGGTGTTTCACTAATAAAAATTAAAAAGACCAAAAAAACCCTGTGTTTTTCAGGAACTTCTGACACATGGTCAATCCTAAACATATGCTACCAAGTGAATAAACCAGCAAGAAACAGAAATGCTATGTTGATTCAGCCTAGACAGGTACTCTAATGAGTCGGAATCTTGAAGACAGAATGAAGAGTTGCAGGTTCCTGGTGAGAAGAGGGAGGAGCGTGTGCTTATTTACAGAGCAGTCTCCACCTGCAGAGGGAAGGGGAGAGGAAGATGGGAGGCAGAAGGTTGCACAGTATCATCACTGTAGTTAACATCGCTGCACACTAAGAACAAAGATGCCAACTTTCTCTTTCATATATGTCACAATACAAACCTTTTTAAAACTTGGGAAGTAGATCAGTCATCAAGTGGAAAGGAATGAAATTCTGCAGGGATCTCTTCTGGAGACAAAATAAGAGGCAGAGTGGAGGACTAATTGGCTTATTCTGTGTAGGAAAACATGTAAACCAGAGAAGCCAGGAATAAATAAAAATTATTAAAGACAAAATTAAAATGCCTACACACATATTTATGGCACATGTAATAGATACAACGATAACAAGTATCTCCAAATGGTTAGAAGAACAAGAAAGAAATTAGAAAAGACTTGAAAGGTAAGAAGACTTTCCTGATGAAGTCTGTTATTACAAACTACCACCAGGAATGGTCCAGAAACAGCGTAAAAAAAAAGTATCTGTCTACTCAGAAGTCTGTATTCCAGGGGCTGCTTCTGTACCACTATCCCACCCCCACCCGCTGCATTCAAAAAAAGCCACATTTGACAAAACGGCTGCATTTTCTCAAATGAAACCTGCTGTTTGTTTGTCTGATGATGGAGTCTGGGTGTGCACATGACCGATTTCGCCAGCAGGGTGAGCTCAGTCCTTGGTGATAAACACTTCTGTCTGATATAAGCTAAAAGAAGTCTTTTCTATATTCGCAAACAGACATGGGTGAATACATTTTTCTAAGTAAACTGTTAAATTGGAGGCTAAAATACATATGAAGCTCTGAATACAAATTTAAATGTAGCAACACTAATAGGATAATTTAAAAAGTAATTTCTATTTTGATTTTTTTGGTCCCATATCTTGTTGAATCCCTTACTTTACTAGATTATTTTGTACATTATTCTAGCTTCTGAGTACAGAATTATTCTTACAGTATAGCATTTTTACGATACTATCTCACTGCTTTTTCATAGTTGCTTTTTATCAGATTAAAGATTATTTCTTCTTAAACTCTGAAATTTGTATACTGAATGAGGATTATTATGTCGAATAATCTTTCTGTATACAATCATGTGAACATAAAACTCTTTTATCACAATGAATTATGTGGACAGAAACTCCACATTGCTAGAAGATTCATTCTGTCTTGATTGATAGAGAGATGGTTTGAAATGCAGATTCAAAGGAACAAGATGTAATTAGTTACATAACTACTTAAGGGAAAATTTTATTAACATTAAAAAACATAATCCATGTATTAAGCTCCTACAGTGTTTGTTTTGTAATCTCAATGCTTCCAGAGAAAAATAATATTTGACTGTCATATTTAGATTTTTTTTTAAATTTTATTGAATCATTGTGAGATAGTTACAAGCTTTTATGTTTGGGTTACAATCACACAATGATTAAACACCCATTCCTCCACCAGTGCACATTCCCCACCACCAATATCCCCAGTATACCCCTCCTTTCCTACCCTCCCTCTGCCTCCGTGGCAGACAATATTAACCATACTCTCTCTCTACTTTGAGGCACTATGGCTTGCAATGCAGCTGTTAGGAACGATGAAGTCATGAAATTTGTAATAAGTGGATAGATAAGGAGAGTATCATGCTAAGTGAAATGAGTCAGAAAGAGAGGGACAGACATAGAAGAACTGCACTCATTTGTGGAGTATAAAACCACATAACATGAAGTTGACACCTAAGAATAGTAGATACACGGGACGGGAAGATTGCTCCATAGCTGGAAGCCAGCCTCATGAGCAAAGGGGAGAAGACAGCTGGAATAGAGAAGGGATCACTAAGAAAATGATGGCTTGACTTTTGGAAAACAGTATGGATGATTCTCCAAAAATTAGAAATTGAGCTCCCATTTGACCCAGCAATACCAATCCTAGGAATATATCCCAGAAAGGCAAGAAAGTATAGTCAAAGTGACATCTGCACTTTTTTGCTCATTGCAGCACTCTTTACAATAGCCAGAATCTGGAAAAAACCTGAGTGCCCGAGAACAGATGACTGGTTAAAGAAGCTTTGGTACATCTACACAATGGAGTACTATGTAGCTGTTAGGAAAGATGAAGTCATAAAATTTACATACAAGTGGTACTACATGGAAAGTACCGTGTTAAGTGAAATGAATCAGAAAGAGAGGGATAGACATAGAAAGATTGCATTCATCTGGGGAACAGAAAGTAACAAAATAGGAGACTGACACCCAAGAGTGGCCAAGATTAGTACCAGGAGTTTTGCTCCATGGCTTGGAGGCCAGCCACACATACTAGGGGCAAAGGGAGCTCATAGAGTGAAAGGAGCACCAAATAAAGGATGTTGGGAGTACCCTCCCAGGATGGGAGAAGCATGCTGAAAGTAGACTGTAGACCAAACATGATTGCCACTCAATGCCTCTTTTCCAAACCACAGCACCGAAAAGGAGAGAGAGAACAAAGGGGAATGCCCTGCCACAGAGGCAGGGTGGGATGGGAGGGATGGGTGGTGGGAGGGATACTGGGATCTGTGGTGGTGGAAAATGGGCACTGGTGGAGGGATGGGTACTTGATCATTGTATAATTGAAACCCAAGCACAAAAATTTGTAAGTCTACAACTATACCTCATGGTGTTTCACTAATAAATTTTTTTAATTAATAAATAAAAGAAAAAAGAAAAAAATGATGGCTTGAGGAACCGGTAGGAATAGGAGATGTGTGCTGAAAGTAGATAATGGACCAAACATGATATTTGGGTATCTTGCACTTCTCTTATTGTTTCCATAACTTTTTCAGCTTAATTTTTAATTTCATTATCAATACTTTTTATTTCTCTATATTTTGCAAGTTATTTTTATTCTTCTATAGAATGATATTTTAGGACCATTGTAAGCATTCTATCACTATCACTATCACCGCATTGTTCATCGATTTGCTCGAGCGGGCACCAGAAACATCTCCATTCATCTCTGTCACGTGCTAGTGTAGCCCGATGACATATTGGGGGCTCTTTCAAGGTCAGGGGAATGAGGACCATCATTGTTACTATTTTTGGCATATCTAGTATGCCACAGGTAGCTTTCCAGGTTCCGCCCTTGGGGCGGGATACTCTCGGTAGCTTGCCAGGCTCTCCAAGAGCAATGGAGGCTTTTAGGGCAGACTCTAACGTCCTTTACAGGTGTTCCCAGTCAGGCATACATGCAGGAAAGAGACTCTCAGTAGCCTGTTGGGTTCTCTGAGAGTGAGAACTAGACAATAAGAGGTTGCACAGTTGCAAATGCAGCCGTGCACTTCCGGGAGCTTGGTTTTATAGTCTCTGGATCTTGGCTGTTGATGGGTTTGCACGACAGTTGGTGGGTATAACTGTCTAGCTACTAGAAGATGGGGGATCTAGATGGAGGAGGCCCAGTCCCGAACCAGCAGGCTTGGAGATCTCAGCCCCAGGTCCCGCACACCTGGGTTCCTCTGCCGGTTCCTTCATGCTTGAGGCCAGTCCTAGTGTGTAGATAGTGGTCTCAGCATGGCTGTGGCTGGGTCCCGGAGGTCTTCAGCTGCCGGGGCTCTGCGCAGGGCAGAGAGGGAAACTCAACCTTCCTCCCCGCTCCAAGGGGCCCCGGTGAGGACTGCCAGGCACGGAGACAGGAGGTTCTGTGTTGTTCTCTTCTGGGAGCTTGGTTTTATAGTCTCTGGATCTTGGCTGTTGATGGGGTTACACGGCAGTTGGTGGGTGTAACTGTCTAGCTACTTGAAGATGGGAGATCTGGGTGGAGGAGGCCCAGTCCCAAACCGAGCAGCCTTGCAAATCTCAGCCCCAGGTTCTGCACACCTGGGTTTCTCTGCCGATTCCTTCATGAGTGACACCTGTCCTAGTGTGTGGAGAGTGGTCTCAGCATGGCTGTGGCTGGGTCCCGGAGGTCTTCAGCTGCCGGGGCTCGGCTCAGAGCATAGAGGGAAACTCAACCCTCCCCCCTCCAAGGGGCCCCAGTGAGGACAACCAGGCATGGGGGCAGGAGACTCTGCCTTGTAAGCATTAAAGAATGAAAATTACATCCACTGTAAATATTCTCAGGTCAAAAAAATGGTTGATAATAATAAAACATTCAAAGTCTACAAAAAGTTTAAGTGAACATCATCTTCACCAAATACCATAAGGTAAAAAAAGGTAAAGGCCCTCCCGTTGTTCGTCGATTTGCTCGAGCGGGCCCAGTAACGTCTCCATTGGAGACTTTGTTGTTACTGTGTTTGGCATATCAAATACGTCATGGGGAGCTTGCCAGGCTCTGCCGTGCGGGTGAGATACTCTCGGTAGCTTGCCGGGCTCTCCGAGAGGGGCGGAGGAATCGAACTCGGGTCAGCCATGTTGGCTGCGTGCAAGGCAAACGCCCTACCGCTGTGCTATCGCTCCATACCATATTAAAATACAAAAGTATCTCAGAAAATTTATCCAGAATCTGAAGATACAATCAAAAATAAAAATGCTATCAGAAACACAAGAGAAAATATTTATTGATGAAATTTCAAACCATGATGACCTAGTTTTTTCAAAAAAGAATATTTAATCAGCAAACTTCAACTTAATCTTAGAAACCAAATACACAATAGTTGTGAATATAAAAGTTTTAGTATTTTCAATATGATAATAAAATAAATAAACCTGCAATTTAACCACAAAGTTTCAAACTCATTACATTTACAATATGCTAAAATTCTTCACAGAAAAGTTAAAAAATTAAATAATAACATATTTTCAAAATCTCTAAGAACTAGAAAGAGCCCAATGTTTTCTGAAAGCTTCAGGAATGCAGGTTTCATGTTGGTCCCTAGCCTCCACCTGGACTGTCCAAATCTACTCCTTTATGTGACATAAATATAAGGTAAAAGTTATCTTAAACCCTTAAAGCAGTCTTGTTGAAAAGAAGTAGCCAGCTCTTTTGCTGTACATTTCAATCTAACATTTAATATCGCCATCAAATATTAAATTGCACTGTAGCACTGTCCTCCCATTGTTCATCGATTTGCTCAAGTGGGCACCAATAACTTCTCCATTGTGAGACTTGTTGTTACTGTTTTTGGCATTTCAGATATGCCATGGGGATATTGCCAGGCTCTGTCATGAGGGCGGGATACTCTCAGTAGCTTGCTGGGCTCTCCGAGATGGACGGAGGAATCGAACCCAGGTCAGCCGCGTGCAAGGCAAACACCCTATCAACTGTGCTATCACTGTATCACTGTGATCCCATTGATCATCGAATTACTCAAGCGAGTGCCAGTAACATCTCTGTTCCTCCCAGCCCTGAGATTTTAGCAGCCCCTTCTTACTTGTCTTTTCTCAGTGATTAGAGGGTCAGGGAAATGAGACCTGTTGTCATTACTGTTTTTGACATATCAAATACATCACAGGGAGCTTGCAGGGCTCTGCCTCTGTGGGCTGGATACTCTTGGTAGCTTGCCGGGCTCTCTGAGAGGCATATATTTATGTTTTTCTCTATGATTTGTTGCCTACCCATCAGACATGGTGTAGTAATAGTGGAAAATGGGTAGGAAGTGTCTTACAATGTGTCGCACAGCCGCACAGTCCAGTTCCACATTATCTGGGTTTATTAGCTTGAGGAATGCAGAATGGACCAGAAGTTGCAGTTTGGTACCTCATCAACTCTGCAGTGACTTTGGCTGCTGCAATTAGCCCTGCTGCTACCACATAGAAATGGTGGCCAGTGCCCTTGAAGATTGGAACTGAATAAAAAACATCTCATCAGTGGCCTCACTTCTTTGGTATGCTAAATTCAATTGGTGATGACTGGATTAGCAGGACACTTATTTCCTTTGCTTGGGTTTTTGATTCAACCTATATTTTTCATTGCTTATTAAGTGTGTTAACCAACTAATTTCATCGGTAACATTGGTGTGTATATGAATTCATTATAATTCTATCATGTTAATGGAAAATGGTAACAATGATTTGATATGCACAAGAAATAAAAGAGGAAATATGGTATGTAAGGATTAAATTGCAGCTTCGCTTTGATCTTCGTGTACTCATTGAATTAAGAAATTCCTTATCTTGATGTATTGTAGTCATAGTGGGAAAGGTAAAAGTCTAGGCAGGGAGCTGGAGGTAGGAACTCAGAGTAACCCATTCTAGAAACTGGACAGTGATGTCACAAAGAAGGACCTGATTAGCTAGATAAAGTTGGGAGTGACGCAGAAACAATCTATGACAAAATGAAACATAAAGAGAACGCATCCAACACAAAGATGCCCAGCACTGGGGCTCATTGGTAGCCCTATGTGTGCCCTCCCACCCTGATTTTACAGTAACAATGCAACCAACCAAGAAACTCCATAATTCTGATCCTCTTTGTCCAACAATTGTAATATGGGCCAAGAAAATGCCTACATAAGGTTCTCTGTATCCTAATTCTGGGTCACAGCTTCAAGTCAGTTGGCTTAAATGTGGTCCATTTAGATGCTAATAACATCTTGATTTTTTGCCTAACCATGGTTTCAGTGTGATTAACTAAGCAAATTTCATTACAACGCATTCCCATTCCTTGCCTTTGCAGGGAGTTTCTCTGGCCTAACCATTTTGACTTAGGCTTCTCCACACCTGCTCTTAGGGCTGAAACACTTCAGTAATTATACTTTCTTCTTAAGGACAGTGAGATCAGCTTCCAGCAGCCTTTCATCCCTCCCTCACCCAGCCCCCAAGAAGCAGGTGCACCTACCCTTCAGCCTGCATCGGCCTGTGCAGTGTGCCTGCGACTTTTTTCCCCATTCAGCTCCTGTGGGCAGACACTGGGACACTCCCTCTCTGAGCAAGATTGTGAGAGTCTCACTGGAGACAGGTCAGGGTGAGCCTAATGAGTCTGGGCAGAACTGGTACATAAAAAAGGATTGCACTGTTCCTCTGACTGAAGTGTTCACAGATGATTGCCTGTAAAAACACATGGTCCTCAGCAACAGGATAGAGCTAATGAAGGCACTGAGTAATTATACACAAGCATTGAAAATGGATTCATTCAGAAGGTTCAGGTTCTTCTGTATCTTCAGCTGAGTCATTTCCCATGGCATCAGGTATCTCAATAACTGTACTAGGCTCGGTCTGTGGTAGCAATGTGTCTCCAAGGGTTTGGTAACTACCAGTGTGTGATGATGATACAGAAGAAGTGATAGTGTGTCTTGTGAACAAGACAACAGGTTTCTTTTTTCACGACTGTCCTCATGTTTCAGTAAGAGCTTATTTTTGGAGATTCTCTTATAGTATTTCCAATGTTGCTGGACTGATTAGAAATGTCTTCTATGCTATCAGAGATGTCACATATTTTTAGTAACAAGAAGCATCATTTCCATAATCCTTGATCTCCCACATAAGATCTGAAGAAGGTGTAGTGGTGAGTTAAGGTGGCAATGGACATTTCTATGCAGACGATGAAGTCCTGCAGCCCCATGGCCAATGTCTCTTCCATCTTCCATTCCCAGATGGAGCTCTGGGATATCACACCAAATTTCACCAACAAAGCAATCACCACTGCATGTCAGAACTTAACGACAACCACAAGCTTCACACAAATGAGCTTCCCTGTGGGCTGGGTGGGACTCAGCTCTTCTTCAGTGCTTTGTGAAATAATAGGAGGAAATACATGAAAAAGATCTGGGACACGTTGCTGAAGATAATTAAATCCAAGCTCTGGACAAGATGAAAACTCCTTCACTGTAAACGTGCAATAGCTCACAGATGACTGCCACGGTGATGGTGATCAGAGTGATCATGACGTAATGCAGCATGCTCACCTTGCACGAGGACAGCAATGTCTCTCCTAGGGTGCAAGGTGGGAAACAGAGGAAGAGAGGTGAAGATCCTGCACTGCTATTTGACTTTCAGATTGGCCTTGAGGGTGGGAACTAGCTCTTCAGGTAGTTGAGTAGGAAGGTCATGAATTTGTGGAGTACATAAGCTCTAAAGCACTCCAGGAAAGTGTGTGCGTGTGTGTGTGTGTGTGTGTGTGTGTCTGTGTGTGTGTGTGTGTGTGTGTGTATGGTGATGGTGGATTATTTCAGAGCCATGCAGAAACCTTGAGTCCAATTGGTTCATCAGGGGAGTTGCCATGGTTTCCTCATTTTCTGCTGCAGATTTGTTTTCTCAGGCGTCACATTTCAATGGTACCACTTCACAAACATAGGTTCTGCCTCTCCAGCATGATGCTCTGATCCCCTGAACACACGGCTAGTCACTCCTCAAATACTCAGGTTTTTCTCAGGATGTGCAGAGGAGAGCATTGGGCATGTCTATGCCACCACCACCACTCAAGCATCTGGGGGCATTGAGACGTTCACAAGCACTTCAGAAATGGTGTAGAGACCTGGCCAACCTCTCTGTACCTGATGTGCCAGTATGGGGCCTCCACCGGAGGCTTGGGGAACTGGAAGTACCTTCCCAGAGCATTGAAACAGCTGGGTTAGACCAGACCAGTGACTGACGGCCTGCTGAGCAGATACTCCAACTCTCTCCTGCACACCCATCCATGCTATGGGGTCTCTATCCCCTTCACTGAGTGATGCTGCCTGTCTCTTCTCAGAGCACTCAAGGCCCTGCACGCTAAGTCACTCTTGTCCTTTCCCATTCCCGCCCTTTCTTCAATCAGATTAACCATGGTTTTTCTTCCTCATGACCCCAGAGGATGTAGATGTGGGTTTGGGGCATCATCCAGGCATGAGTAGATTTGCTTCTATGACTATTCCTTCTTTTCTGAGGAAATAACCTTTTGACTTTGTGAGTAAATAATAGAGTCCCTCTCCTCATGTCCACATCTATCATTGGTCCTCCTCACTATACTTTAGAAATTATAACCACAGCATTGGAGCAGCCGGGCTAGAAAAAACCAGTGCTTGTCCTCCTAAATACATGCTAGAAAATGCATTTCTCTTTGGCCACCACATTTGGACATGTTTTGCTTACATATCTAGCCTGTAAGAGTCAAGAGAGTTTGGGAGTTTCTTGTTCGCTGCACAGAGGTGGGAGCACAGTGAGAACTTGCAGTCCCAACAAAGTGGGACTTGGTGCAATGAATGGACTTCAGACACTCACTGGTGATAGATGTGACTAACCTGGGCATCTTCTGTGCACTGGTTTCAGCTAAGGAATTTAAGCTAAGTACAAATACCCCAAAGTGAATGCTGGGTTTGGGACATAGACATCCACACGCCCCCAAAAAATGGCAATTTCAATACCATACTGTGGCTTACCACTTTGATTTTGCTTCTGTCTATGGAGCCAGTTACTAAGGAGCTGAACCCAATTCAGTAGGATGATACAATGTTGCCTCACAAAGAAAGATGAGGGGAGGAAGAGACTATATGCCATTTGGGTGTAAGGATTATTTAAACTCTAAATTTAAAAAAACAAAAGAAGACTTGGGGTAATCTTTGAATTTAGAGTTCTCAGGGAAATCCTGAATTGTATGTGAAAGAAAATAACATTGCTGATGGGAGAAAATTCTGGAAACTGAGACTTAAACCTTTCATAAGACATGTGCATTGATAAAGGATCATTTGCAACTACCCTATCTCCCTGGATGATGTTAAGTCCCAAGAAACTTGTCACTAGAATGGACACCCAAGTTAGATATGCATAAACAACCTTATTCTGTGTACTATTATTTTCTTGATAGCCTCCTACAAGTGGTATCTCATCTCATCCCTCATTCATACCTTTTTGGTTTGGCTTAAGATGATATATAAGGTGGCTGAGTAGGCCATGCTGTAAATATCTCCCATCTATAGGAGAGACACATGACATGACAGTTATTTATTGCTCCTGTTTATCTCTTTTGTTATGAGGACATCTTAGCCAAGAACCTAAAAGGTCCACGTGAAAATGTTTTTTCTCTTTCTCCTCCTTTTGTTGCTGCTGTGATGTATGGGCATCACATATCACCTCCACCCACACACCCCGCACACACACACACACATGCCAGCAAATGCCGGCAAGGGGCTACTACCTGTGTGCTCTCCAGGGCTCACTAGTCTGTGAGCTGTGGGCCTCAGAACACACTGGCTGGAGTTCCTGCATTCACAACTCCCATGTCTTTGGATAATGAATAATGAATACACAGCAAGTTTGTTTGTTCATAATCATCTTCACCCTGTGATATGTTTCTGACCTTTAGTGGTCCCCTTACATTTTTCCAGTATTCTTTACCTGCCTAGAAAAGACATATCTGACATCAGAGACAAACCAACATTGCTATGCACGGAGAAGTGCACATTCCTAGTTCTTGACCTCCTACAAAGAATGTAAAGGGCAAAGTATAATGATGGGTTATAATGGCAAAGACTATTTCAAGGCAGATTATGAAGTTCTGCAGTCCCATAGCCACTGCCTACACTGCCTGCCATTCCCAGGTTCGCTTTTGGGAAACAATACCAAGTTTCCTTCAACAATGCAATCGCCATTGCTTCGCAGAGGAAATGAAAACCTTGGGTTTTGCAACAAGGAAATTTTCCATCAACTGGCTGGGACTCAGCTCCTCCATTAGTACTTCGTAAACCAGTAGGAGGAAACACATGGGAAAGAACTGGGACACGGTGTTAATGACGACCAAATAGCTCCAAGCTTTGGAGAGGCTGATGTTTCCTTTGCTGTAGATGTGGACCTGCTCTCAGATGTCACTGATGATGGTGACAAGCAGTCTTATCATGATGTATGGCAACCATACTCTTCTTGCAATAGAACAGCATTTTCTCTCCTCTGGGGTACAGCAGACAGGAGGAAGGAGTGCTTGTACCGCTCCTTAATGAAGTTGTCAATGACAAACACTTCGTGTGTGAAACTGAAACAAACTTCAATTAAGTATAAGTACAAGTCGAGTAAACGTTATTTAGCTTATGATATTAAATAATTAATATATATTCTGCCCCTCTCAGAGAGCCCAGCAAGCTACCGAGAGTATCTTGCCCTCACGGCAAAGCCTGGCAAGCTCCCCATGATGTTTTCGATATGCCATACACTAACAAGTCTCACAATGTTACTGGGCCTGCTCGAGCAAATCGATGAACAATGGGAGGACAGTGACAGTGAAGTGACAGTGATATATAGTATATATATATATATATATATATATATATATAAATATATATATACTTAGTATTCAAATATATAAAATATATTCTCTAAATAACTAGTAAACTTACATGTGAAAATGATGTTCCATAGTACTATACAATGCTAAACACTTCAGTCATGATAAATTGCAGAAAATACTAAAAAATTATGAAAAACAAAATCGTCATTATTATCTTCCAAATATATTTAATATTTAGAAATTTTAAAACCGGTATGAAAGAACAAAAAATTACTTACCAATAGAGAATATAGAAATTTTTTAACAGCAAAAACTTCAATTTTGAAATTAGTTGAAGGTCAACCACATTCTTTTTTTGTGTGTGTATGAAGCACCAACTATTGCATTCACATTAAAAAGAATTTTGAAGTTGAAAATAATTTTAGTGATATAAATGACTTATAAGAGAAATTTCAATTCTCAAAATCCATTTATAAAAGTATGTCAAGGGCAAAATAAAGCAATCCCTTCCCCCAACCACTCAGATGCAAAGGATCTTTCTACAACTTAATCCTACGAAATAAGGAAACAATTTGAACACCTTTACTAGAATCTCCAAGGTAATTTTATAAAGGGCGGTGGCATATCCCTGTTTAGTCATAAACTTAACTAAATAGGTCTTGTAATTTATCAGATTCTTTAAAGGAGTGTCCTATTTGTGTACTCGTTTGTCAAACACCATGTGTGATGCAAGTTTAAAATGGTAGAAGCCAAAAAGGTAGAACATCAAGCACTTACCTAGGACACTACCAACCTAGGTTCTATCTCTCTGGGATCCCAAAGAAGCAGACTTTTGAGTTCAAAGTCAGGAGTAAGTCTAAGTACCTCTCGGTTTATATATGAATATATACTAAAGAAAGCTTCTTCTTAAAAGGTGTAAACAGCTCTTCATTTTCATCCCCCAAGCTAAATTGGTCTTCTCCCCCACCCAGCTGAGCTGGTCTTCTCCCCCACCCAGGTCAGTTTATCTGCTGCTTCTCAAACCTGGGACTTGGATTTCTCCCTGCAAGCCCCCCAGGCGTCCTCTCAGACCTTGGGAGACAAAGCAACCCTGAGCCTCTGACTCTTCCTTTTCGTCCCCTAAGCTAAGCTGGTCTCCCCCACCCAGGTCAGTTTATCTGCCGCTTGATCATTGTATAATTGAAACCCAAGCACAAAAATTTGTAAGTATACAACTGTACCTCATGGTGTCTCACTAATAAAAATTAATTTTTAAAAAAAGGTATAAGCAAAATCAAAAGTAAAAGGTTAAAAATACTTCAGATAAGCAGAGCAGAATTTGCACAAACTTAATTCACGTTTTTACTTTTGACTTTTATAGATGCGAGATGAAAAACAGAGGCCTGAAGAATCACTGTCCTCCCATTGTTCATCAATTTGCTAGAGCAGGCCCAGTAAAGTCTCCATTGTGAAACTTGTTGTTACTGTTTTGTGGCATATTGAATATGTCATGGGTAGCTTGCCAGGCTTTGCCATGCAGGCGAGATACCCTCGGTAGCTTGCCGGGCTCTCCAAGAGGGGCAGAGGAATCGAACCGGACTCGGCCGTGCTGGCCACATGCAAGACAGATGCCCTACCACTGCATTGGTGGTATAGTGGCGAGCCTGAAGAATCATTAATTAATAAAGCTAGTAACTTCTTCTACAAATCAGCAAACCTCAGGGAACATGGACATTGAAGTTTGAAGTATAATAAAAGATTCAAATTGAGACTATAGGAGTTCTACTTACCTCTACTGTGAAAAAAATGTTGGAGACAGAGAGTCATTCGAAACCTTAACAAAACAAAAAATATCTATATGATCTACAAAGTCTTAAAGTTTATTCAAGCAATGAGAAATCTGGGGTAACCAGCAGCTCCCCATCTCTCCCAAAAGCTACTTTCAGAAGGAATGAGCATAAAACTACTCGCCTGTGTAATGAGGGATCAGAGAGATATAAGGTAGGTAGAATAGGACACTAAAATTGCAAGGATTATATTAGTAATGCAAGATAGAAATAGTGTTAGAGATACAAATGCAAGTTCAGTTCACCCTCAACTACAAACACTTCGTGGTGTCCTTTGCTGGGAATTCTTAAGAAATCTGGGCAGCCCCAATGAAATCTTTCTTTTTCGAAACTCTGGTAAGGGCAGCCACCTTCACTACAGAGTCCTACCAGGAATATTCTCTCTTCATGACATCGAACTGGAAAAAGGCCCTAACCAGCGCCACAGGGATGTAGACTAAGACACAATACCAAAGGGTAAAAACAAGAGAACACTGCTAACCTGACTTGAGGGAAGAAACTCTAGGACTCACCGCTTACCCACTTACCGGGGCAGGGAAAGGTAGAATCTAAGGGCATGCAGAGGAAAGAAGGATCACAAGGACAACAAGTCCTGATACTCTGAGAAAACAGGTGTGGGGAGCTTGGATCCTACTTGGACATCTCACCTGTGCACAGACCGCTGCATACTCACAGCTAACAAGCAGCAGCAGAAACAAGCACACACCGGGAGCCCAGAGTGTAGGAAGAAAAATTTTTCAGGTACAGCAGTGAGTAGGAAAACAGTGAGAAGTAGAGCTCCGAGCAGAATTTCAGCAACAAAGCACCATCTTAATATTCAGGTTGCACTGAAGGAATGTGCAGCAGCACTGTGCTAATGAAAACAGTATCTCAGAACCCGTTCAACGCTCCTAATCTGACTCAAATTTCCACACGAGTTTCTTGTCAAAAATAGTTTTAAAAAACATGTCATGGCCCAAATGAGCAACTATGTGAGAGCAGACACCTGCGGTTTTACAAGTGTTCTAGAAGTGAGACTTGAATTGTAAACCAGGATCTGCACCAACACAGGGACCCTTCCCTCCAGGTATACCTGTGGCAGGGGGCATGACCTCTTGGGTTGCTGCAGATCATGCTTCTCACAATTAATTTCCCTTTCATGCCGCACTGGACCCATATCTCAGCTTCCTTTACAGAACTCTTATGACTAAAGCCTGGCTACCTCAGCTGCATAAAGCCAGTAGTCTTCCATTCTATTCCAATCAAAATTCAACAAAATAACTGTGAACACAAGAATCTGTACAAACCTAATTTAAAAGAAAATATTGCCTGGATCAGTGTTAGAGGTCCCACATAACTCGCACAGGAGCACCAAAGTACTATACTTGAAAGAGGAAGATACTATACTTGAAGGGGGAAGAAGAGAACACTATTGACCAAGCTGAAGCCTCAACAGGGAATACCCACATTAAGAATCTCTCTGATAAAGAATTCTGAGGTGAAGCTAAGAGGATGTTTTTGAGCTCAAAGAAACAGTGGAATGGACATCCAATAAAATAGAGAGGTAAAGGCCCTCCCGTTGATCATCGATTTGCTCGAGCGGGCCCAGTAACGTCTCCATTGGAGACTTTGTTGTTACTGTGTCTGGCATATCGAATACTCTCGGAAGCTTGCCGGGCTCTCTGAGAGGGGCAGAGGAATCGAACTCGGGTCGGCCATGTTGGCTGCGTGCAAGGCAGACGCCCTACCCACTGTGCTATCGCTCCAGCCCAATAAAATAGAGAGGATATGAAAGAAATGGTGGAAGGGGCAGTCAATATAATACAGAAAGAAATGAGAGCATAAATTTAAAAAAAGCTACAAAAAGAATAGTCACTAATAAAAATTTTGGTAGATGAAATAAAAAACTCAGGGGATGCCCTCAACAGTAGAATGGCAACTGTTGAAGACAGAATCAGTGAGCTTGAAGATGTGCTCCAGAAAACATAAAGGCAATAACAGAATATGGTAAAAAGACTTCAAAATAGCTCAATGGTGAGTAAGAGATATATGGAATGAGTTCAAGAGGCATAACATAAAAATCATCTGAGTACCAGAATAGGGAGGCAAGCCCAATTACTACCAATATTGGTAGTAACTGTTAATGACATCACTACTGAGAAGTTCCCAGAGCTGGAGAATGCAGGCTTCCAGATCCAAGAAGCCCGAAGGGTACCAGCTAAAAAAGACCCTAATAAAACGAATCAAAGAAACATAATGAGAACGACAAATAGCAAAGATAGAGACACAATACTGAAAGCAGCAAGATCAAAGAAGAAATCACATACAAAGGAGAACTTTTTAGATTTTCAGCAGACTTATCAGACGAAACCCTCTGGGTCCAAAGATATTGGGATATAGTTAAAAAAAATTCAATGAAATGATTTCCTCAGAATACTGTATCCAGCTAGACTCTCATTCAGATTTGAATGATATACTACTTCATGAATTAATAACAGCTCAGGAATTTTGTAGATTTAAACCTTAAATGAAAAACTGAAGGTGCTATTGTAACACAAAATAAAACCCCAAAATACAACAATCTTCTACAGAATGTTGACACAAAACCCAATGAAAATATTCTCTCTCATCGTCAATGGTTTAAGTGCACCAATAAAGAGTCACAGAGCTGAAAAATGGATTAAAAATCTAAATCTATCATTCTGCTGTCTATAAGCAAAACACAAACAGTCGTAGTAAAAATAGACTCAAGGTCAAGGAAGGAAAACAAAATTTCAAGCAACCAATTTCTTCAAAAAAGCCAGGGTAGCCTTACTAGCATCTGACAACATAAATTTTAGGATGAAAAAGATAAGAAGTGACAATAAAGGCCATTTCACAATCACTATCACCCCATTGTTCATCAATTTGCTCGAGCGGTCCCAGTATCGTCTCCATTCATCCCTGTCACATGCTAGTGTAGCCCGATGATATATGGGGGGCTCTTTCAGGGTCAGAGGAATGAGGACCATCACTGTTATTGTTTTTGGCATATTGAGTATGCCACAGGTGGCTTGCCAGGCTCTGCCATACGGGATACTCTCAGTAGCTTGTCAGGCTCTCCGAGAGCAATGGATGCTTTGGGGGCAGCCTCTAATCACCTTTACAGGTGTTCCGAGTCAGTAATATATGCGAGAATGATACTCTCAGTAGCCTGCTGGGTTCTCTGAGAGCAATAACTTGAGAGTAAGAGGTCGCAAGGCCACAAATGCGGCCGCACGCTTCCGGGAGCTTGGTTTTATTTTATTTATTTATTTATTTATTTAATTTCACAATAATCAAGAAATATGTACATCAGGAAGAAATTACACTCCTAAATTTACACGTGCCCAAGAGGGGTCAGCAAAATGCTTAAAACAACTGCTAATAGACTTCAAGGAGGACACTGTTAGCAACAAAATACTTCAGCACTGCCTTATCACCTCTTGATAGATCAATGAGACTAAAACTGAAAAAGGAACTACTGGTGCTGAAGGAAGAAATGGAAGAGAAAGGGCTAGTAGATATTCACAGGGCTTTTCATCCCCTCAAAAGCAGAATACACATTCTTCTCCAATGCACAGGGAACATTTTCCAAGATTCCTTAGTGCAGAGACAGGAATAACCCCTGTGCATCGCCATGTGTGACCCCCAAAAAATGGAATCTAAATTAGCTAGAATGCTACTAGGATGAACTTCAGAATAAGAAGAATCACCAAGGAGAGAGAAAACCATTAATAATAACAAATCATTAATAATCAAAATGCAACATATGTATGCATATGTTTATATATATATAACCACAAATATAGTATCTCAATATGAGTAAAATTTGATGGAAGAGAAAAATACTTTAATATCCAGAGCTGACACTTGAACTACCTTAGTAATCTCCAGAACGAGTGAACAAAACCAGTGGCCCAAATCATTGTTTCTCACCCTTTCACTGACTACAACTCCCTTCGGACCTTGTTTCTTCTTGTGGCACCCCGTTCTATCAGTTGGTGTTCTAACCTTGTCACAAGACTAGAGGCAAAAATCACCCATTTATATTATTTTAACCTGTGTTCCCCTTGTAACATCCTGGAGGGCCCCTAGGAGTTATTTGATCCCTTGTTGAGTAATGCTGGTCTACAAAGTTCTATCATTTACTCAATCTACTTAACAATTGTGGAATATACATATACATATACATATACATATACATATACATATACATATACATATATACATATACATGTTTATAAGTATTATACTGCAATCACCAGGCAAGGGATGTAGGGGGGGAACGAAGCGACAGACTAGAAGTATCATATGAGGTGGGGACTGGGCAGTGGCTTCCAGGGAACTGTTCTAACTATCCATTAAAACCATAAATGGTATTTACACTATTATAAGCATATCATCTGAATTATCATAATAATTTTTAATTGGCTAACGTTCCCCACATTTAATTTTCTCAAAACTATGTTCCAGCGGAGCCGCCGCGGGCCCTCGCGGCCGCCGTACTGGGGCGCGCCCGCGCATGCGCCCTGAGCCTCGTCTCGGCCAGGCTGGGCGGGTCGCCCCGACTCTGCTGCAGGCTCCTGGGCGGGCCGCCATCGGGGTTGTTCTGCTGGGGTCCGTCACCTCCTCCTAAGGATGCATCCCGACTTATCTCCACACTTGCACAACTGAAGAGTGCAACATCTTGATAAACTTGCTTGAGGAATGTCACAAAAATCACGGCTCTCTGAAATGTTTTGATCATTGCAATGATCTTGATTGAGAGATGAGAAAAATGCTTGAAGAAAGAGTAGATGGAAAAGAGGATCAAGAGCAGGGAGCATGGTAATGCGATGCGAAAGAGACTATTTAATTCCCCAGAGGATTCTGAAAAATAAATTCTATTTTCACTGGTTGCCTTGGCTGAGAGAAGACCTAAAGCCTCTTGGTTGACAGCTGAAAGAATCCTCTCATTTGGTCTCTAGAACCCTTTGCCGATCCGTAGACACAAGGCATGGAAAGATCCAGAAAAGCCTGGATTCTGACAATGTTTGCAGAGCCTTCAGTTCTCACCAGCAAACTTGACTTCCCACTTTCCCCCTTTCTCTCCACCAGGGAACACTGGAGTAACTTCTCTCCCTCAATAAAAGAACTGACTTTAATCATAAAACACACACACACACACACACACACACACACACACACACACACAAAACACTATGTTCCAGCAGCATCTCTTTTACTTACCTCTTATGAAATAATTTGCATTTTTAAATAAATGGACCCAAGAAAAGTTCATTTGTTAACGGTCATACGGTGACTAAAGAGCAGTTTATCTTAAACCCAAATTTGTACGATCAGAGAGATAGAACCAGGATAAGGCTGTGTAGCTGACCCCAGTTTGTTCTCCAGCATCGCATATGGTCCCCCAGAGTACTTCCTGGAGTGATCCTTGAGCACAGAGCCAGCAATAAGCCCTAAGCACCACCAGGTGTAGTCCAACCCCCGTTTCCACTCCTGCCACCACCACCTAATTATGTATAAAACCAAATCCATACAAAATTACTAGCCTCAGTGCTCATAAACAAAGAGGGGAAAATATTAGCCCCAAGGGCTCCTAGGTGGAGAGGTCAATAAAGCACAAGTAAGTCAAAAGGGAACAAACAGAAAGCCTGGAGTCAGAGCTGGACCCTCACAAAGCCGATGGGAAAGACAGCAGCCTGGGAGCAGGTGACACAGTACTTCCAGGTCACGGCATGACCAAGAATTGCAGGCACCTCCATCCTGACACATGCCCACGACTTGATGTCCAGACACACCATTAAGCACTGATCCTGTTGACTCCCACGTAAGGAAGGTTTATTCAGTAGAAAACATACCAGACCAGCTACATACTCTGACACCATATCTATCAGTGTTTCTGCATCTCCCCTAAATACGGACCCTTCTGGTCTGACTTCCTTCCAGGACCCATATCTCCCAAATACAAAATAATAATAATAATAATAATAATAATAATAATAATAGTGGTAATTTAAAATGAAATTCTAAAAACAAAAATTAGAATAAGATTATCATATAGTACAGCTGTTTGACTTCAGGTTAGATGCCCAAAAGACTGAAAAGAGTCAAAAAGAGATATTACAACCAAGCACACAGCATTAATCACAATAGCACAAGCATAGAAGAAGCAACACAAGTGTCTAGTGGTAGAAGAGGAAGTAGCAGAATGCTGTATAGACATAAAACAGAGCACTACTGAGCTTCTCAGAAAATTCTGACACATGGTGAACACTAAAGACATGCTGCTAAGTGAACAAATCAGTGAGAAACAGAGAAACACATATTGAATCAGCTTAGACAGGAGCTCTAATAAGTAGCTGGAATCTTAGAAACAGAACAGAGTTGTGGTTGCAGGTTCCTGGAGAGAAGGGGGAAAAGCATGTGCATTATTTACAGAGCAGTCTCTACCCTGCAGAAGGAAGGGGAGAGGAAGATGGAAGGCATTTGGTTGCACAACATCATCACTGTAGTTAACATCGCTGAACACATAAGAACAAAGATGCCAATATTTTTTTTGCTTTTTGGATCACATCTGGTGATATTCAGGGGTTATTCCTGGCTTTACACTCAGGAATTACTCTGGTGGTGCTCCAGGGGACCATATGGGATGCTGGGAATCCAACCCGGGTCAGTCACGTGCAAGGCAAATGCTGTACCCACTGTGCTATCGCTCCAGCCCCTGAAGATGTCAATTTTATCTTTTATATATGTCACAATACAAACCTTTTTAAAGCTTGGGAAGTAGATCAGTTATCTAGTGAAAAAGGAATTAAATTCTGCAGGGATCTCTTCCGGAGACAAAATAAAGAGGTGGAGTGGAGGACTAATTTGCTTATTCTGTGGAGAAAAACATGTGAAGCCAGGGATGAGTAAAATTACTAAATACAAAAGTACAGTGCATAAATACGTATTTATGGCACATAAAATAGATAATACAAAATTGAATATCTCCAAATAGAAAAGAAAGAAAATTAGAAAAGATTGAAAGGTAAGAAGACATTCCTGAAGAATTTATTACTGTTATCATAAACTACCACCAGGAAAAAACAGTAAAAAATAGTAACCATCTACTCAGAAGTCTGCTTTTGTGTCACCCCACTAAATTTGAATATTTGAGAAAACCTTCATTTTCTCAAATGCCAGCTGCCGTTCGGTTGTCTGGTGAAGAAGTCTGAATGTAGAAATGGCCGATTTCACCAGCAAGGTGAGTTCAGTCCTCTGAGATAAATATTTCTGTTTGATGCAAGCTAAAAGAAATCTTTTCTATATTCACAAACAGACATGGGTGAATACATTTGTCTAAGCAAACTGTTAAGTCAGAGGCTAGAATACATATAAAGTATATGATTACAAGTTTAAATATAGCAATAATATTAGAATAATTTAAAAAGTAATTACTATATTGAGTTCTTGGGCCCCATATCTAGTTGAATCACTTACTTGTACAAGATTATTTTGTACATTATATTAGCTTCTGAGTACAGATTTTTTCCTGAATGGTGGACATTTTAATTTTACATTGGTACCCTTTTCCTCAAATGATTTCATTGAATATTATTTTTATGATACTATCTCACTGCTTTTTATAGTTGCTTATCAGATTAAAGATTGTTTCTTTGTAAACTGCTAAGTTTGTTTAGTGAATGGATATTACTATGTTGAATGGGGCTGGAGCGATAGCACAGCGGTAGGGCTTTCGCCTTACAAGCGGCCAACATGGCCGACCCGAGTTTGATTCCTCAGTCCCTCTTGGAGAGCCCGGCAAGCTACCGAGAGTATCCGATATACCAAACACAGTAACAACAAAGTCTCCAATGGAGACGTTCCTGGGCCCGCTTGAGCAAATCGACAATCAACGGGAGGGCCTTTACTTAAAATTAATTACCTAAGAAAATTATTAGCATAAAAACGTAATCCACATATTGAGGTCCTACAGTATTTTTAATTTTATTTTTATAAAGTTGTTCACAATAATTGATTACATTTAATATTTGAACCGTGGACGGCAGAGCCTGGCAAGCTACCCGTGACGTAGTCGATATGCCAAACACAGTAACAACAAGTCTCATGATGGAGGCGTTACTGGGCCCGCTCGAGCAAAATCGGTGAACAACAGGGGGACTGTGATATATATATATACCGTGATATATAATATTTGAACATCAATTTCACCACAATTACACCTTGCCATAGCCATATTTCAAGTGTTTACATCCCAAACCCCAAACCCTGCCCCCAAAGCAGAACCTAAGTAATTTATTTTGTATTTCTTGTTATGAATAATCCACTAAAAATGATCCAAAAAAAGTTTTCTTAGAGAAAAATGTGTGAAGATTGTTGTATTTCACCCAGGAGCCATTAAGCCCTTCTATTAGAGATTAGTAGCATGTTGTTAAAGGTTGAGACTTGTGTGCTGAGATATATATATATATATATATATATGTATATATATAGCCTACAGTATTTTTGTGTAATCTTGATGCTTCCAAAGGAAAATAGTATTTGACTGTGATATTTAGATCTCCTATATTTCTCTTATTATTCTTAATTCTTTTTATACCTTTGTCAGCTTAATTTTTGTTTTGTTTCTATACTTCTAATTTCTCTGTATTTTTCTTTTAAGAGATATCTATTTCCTTTTATAGGTCCCTAGCCTGGACTGACCAAACCCTACTTCTTTACATGACATGGTCTCCTAGACTACAGAAAGAACTGGTCAGGCAACAGGTCACCGGAGATCTTTCCGTACCTCTTACTGAGCCAATTCTACTGGGGAACTTCAGACAGAAGAGACGTGCCCTCTCTGCCCGCTCCAGATGAAACCCCTACGGCCACGAGTTTCCAGAATCAAAACCCAGGTATGCAGATTCCAGGACTAAGACTCCAGGCCACATGGCAGTAGCTGAGATGGGCTGTCCCTCCCAGTCTCCCTGCCTGCTTGGGATCCTGGCTGTCATGCCCACAATCTGCCTCCAGGCGCCATCTCAGTGCATGGACAGTCTTGATTCAGAGACTCCCAAATGAATCTCAAAATGTATTAGCTCCCTACAGAGATGTCTCTGGACCCAACCATTTACAATTTTAGAATTCCAGAAGTGTGTGGTTGCTTTTGTGGTCATGTGACCGCTCGTGTTATTCATAATAAGCAATAGAAAATAAAGTATCTAGCATCTGCTGCTGGCAGGCAGGCTTTAATGGTGGTGGAAAAACTCAAGAAAACCATAATGCTGAAAAGTAGAGTGTGGGAGAAATTGCCATAGAGGCACGTGGGGGATACTGGGGACATTGGTGGTGGAAAATGTGCACTGGTGGAGAGATGCGTATTTGATCATTGTATGACCGGAACTCAAACGTGAAAGCTTTGTAACTGTAGCTCACAGTGATTCAATTAAAAAAAAAACTGGTCAGAAACTTAAGAAACTGAGAGATAACATTTCTACTCTCAAGTACCTTTCAACCCCTAATAAGCTTTATAATTTCACAGACTTTTTAACAGAATATTTGGACCACACAGCATTTCTAAGTTATACAACTCAGCTTTATTTAAAGGAAATCACACAAGTGTGTCCAATTCATTCTCAGTAACATTAAAATTTATAACAGATTCCACGCATATTATTCTGGGTGCATATTTTGAAAGCAATAAATTCAAACAATAATCATAGCTTATCTATGTGACAAATTTAAATGTAAATGGTAAAACTAAAACAAGTAGGTAAAACAATTAGCTAAAACAAGAGGTAAGCTCGTGTAAGACCATGCTCCAGAGATTCATAAGTAAATCTCAAGAGAACAACAAGACACATAAGATATTTTTTCCAGACACTCACACATGATTGAGATGTCCATGGTACCCTGGAAGGAGGGGTGGGTCCTGGGCTGACCCACCCAAACAGAACCCTAGCCCGCGCTTGCTCCCTCACTTCAAAATAGCCACCATGCTCCCGACGGGACTCCATTGTCTTGGGACTCAACCTCATAGAGAAATTAGTCTGCTGAAAAACTCAGGTATGTGGGTTTTGTGACTGAGATCTTCCAGGCTTTCTCAGAGTCAGGATGGGCTACTTCTGCCCCGCTTCCTGTACTTCCATAAGCCCCAGAAGTCACTTACACACCCTAAAGCCACCACCCAGTTAAAAATTTAACTCCAGTCGCACCACCCTATTAAAAATTCCCAACTTCCTGGAGTGAACAGCCTTGAATGCAAATGACATCTCAAACTCCACAACACAGATTAACCAGTAGTAGCCCACCAGATTGGATGGGATGTAACATAGAAGGCAATCAATCTCAATTAATAAAACATAAACATAAAAGACTTAAGCTGAAATAACATCTTAATAATCTCTCATACAAGGACGTAATGTCTCCATGGTGAGATACAACAATTTATACTAATTTTCTGCTAAAGAAATATTTGTTATCATTGTTAGCAAATTATTGATAAAAAGCAATATAAAATAAATCGTTGAGGGCCTGCTATGGGGACAGGCTTAAGGGGTGGTTGGGAAAATTGGAGACAGTGGTGGAGGAAAAGTATAATGGTGATGGTATTGTGTTGGAATGTTCAATGCCTGTAACGAACCAACATGAACAACTTTGTAAACTACAGTGTTTACATAAAGTGTAGGGGAAAATTTACATATGTAGGCTTTACATATTCCATGCGAACTCCAAAATATATTAACACAGAATTACATGAAAGGTTTTATTAATGACAGGTGAGAGATGATTATTACCATAGTGAGATCCATGTAAAAGTAAAATTTAATGTAATATACTTTAGATTCCAGTAGCTAGACAGTTGCGCTCACCAACTGTCCTGTAATCCCACCAACGGTTAAGATCCAGAGACTATAAAACCAAGCTTCTGGAAGAGAACAATGCAGACTCTCCTGCCCCCGCACCTGGCTATCATCACCGGGGCCCTTTGGAGTGGGGCGGGTTGAGTTTCCCTACTGGCCCGAGCAGAGCCCTGGCAACTGAAGACCTCCAGGGCCCAGCCACAGCCATGCTGAGACCATTCTCCACATGCTTGGTTGAGCCTCATGCATGAAGGAACTGGCAGAGGAACCCAGGTGTATAGGACCTGGGGCTGCAATCTCCAAGCCTGCTCAGATCAGAACTGGGCCTCGTCCACCCAGATCCCCCATCTTCCAGTAGCTAGACAGTTGTGCCCACCAACTGCCGTGTAATCCCACCAACGGCCAAGATCCGGAGACTATAAAACCAAGCTCCCAGAAGCGTGCAGCCACGGATGCTAGACCTTTTATTGTTTAGTTTTCGCTCTCAGAGAACCCAGTGAGCTACTGAAAGTATGTATCCTTCCCGCATACATGCCTGACTGGGAACACTTGTAAAGGTGATTAGAGGCTACCCCAAAAGTCTCCATCCCTCTCAGAGAGCCCGGCAAGCTACTGAGAGTATCCTACCCCCATGGCAGAGACTGGCAAGCTACCCGTGGCATACTCCATATGACAAAAACAGTAGCAATGATGGTCCTCATACCCCTGACCCTGAAAGAGCCCCAGTATGCCATCGGGCTACACTAGCACATGTCAGAGACGAATGGAGACATTACTGGCACCTGCTTGAGCAAATCAATAAACAACGGGAGGACAGTAATATAGTGATACAGTGATACTGTAGATTCCATAGTTGGAAACAGACACATGGAAATGAGAATAGGCATTTTATTACATTGTATTAAATGATTTTGATTCTTGTATTTACATAGGTCAAATTCATACAGTAATCACAAATTTGCTCTTACTGTTTTATTTTCTGATCATTCTATTTGCCATCTGTTAAGTTTTTTTATTTGGAATAAGCAACATAATGTAAATTTGTTATGTGCCTAAGTGGAAAAATTGGGAGAGAAACTAGGGATATTTGTGGAGGAAGAACACACTGGTGGTGATGAAACACTAAATATTTGAAACAACTGTATAATGAACAACTTTGTAGATCACGGTGCATTTAATAAAAATTTATTTTTAAAAAATTTTGGAGCTAGAGCAATAATACACTGAGTAGGGTGCTTATCTTGCAGGCGGCCAACCTCAGTGCTGTCACAGAAAAGCCTTGCACTGTTAATCATCTGGAAATTGCGGCCTTTGAACTGCTGACAGTGTCTTTTTAATCTCACAGATTCCTCTGCAGCTGCCCCTTTTCTGAGAGCTCCACCCTTCTCTGGATGGAACCTTGGATTTCTCCATCTCCTATAGTGTCTCAGTTTCTCCTCTTCAAAAAGCTCAGGGTTTGTATTTCAAAGAGGTCTTCCTATCCTTGGGTTCCTTCAGGGCTAGATAATCTCTTCATTTTAAAATGTATTATTTGCCCAAAGCACATTCCCAAATTCTCTTACCAGTCTGCCTACAACAAAAAGGAAAATAGTTTCTGCTGCCATGATCCTTTCTATGGCTACTTCTAACCTGAGGTTGGTGAAGAGAGAAGGAAAGATCAGTTTAATTCATGGCTCTCACTTGGCTTTTTTTTATAAATGCACTAGAGTTAGGTTTTGGCTTTTTTCGATCAACATGTCTTTATCAACACTGGGTGAAGCTCAAGTTGCAGTGTGTGTCACATCAGGTGACACGGGCACTTTCATACTCCACTTCACTTTTACCCCACATCACATCCTTATGCTGCACCTGAAAACAGTTGAGTGAAGGCTCTTCTGAGGCACAGTGCATTGCCTGTCCTCTGTACCCACCTCCTCCAGCTCGCCTTCTATGCCAGGCACAGCAGAAATGCCACGCATGCCCTGGGGATGCCCCCCACCAGCTACTAGAAGAGGAACACCACGGGCAGTGGTTTTCCTCCTCAGTTCTCTTTGTTTCTTTATCAAGTGCTCAAGGTCCAAGAAATTCCCTGCCATCAGCAAGCAGAGTGACAAAGGAACAGGACTTGGTATAATGGATAACCTTGCAAATCACAGTGTTTTTATTAAAATTGACTTTACAAACATTGTGGAGCTAGAGAGACTGTAGAGTGGGCAGGGTGCTTATCTTGCAGGCAGCCAACCCGAGTTTGATCGCCAGCACGACATATGGTCCCCTGATCTCACCAAGAGTGATCCCTCATCACAAGTCTGGTGTCGTTCAAAAACAAACAAACAAAATTTAATGTGCTTGACATGTAAGACTGTGTACATTTAGGTTTACAGCACCCTGGCTTAATACATTGAAATATTATTAATGTGACTGCCAACATAGCTCTATCCCTCTACAAAAGTATCATTTTTGTGTTGAGAACTATTAACTCTTCATAACTTTGAGATTTATAAAACAATATTGTCTTTAATCACTAAACTATGCACTAGATCTCTAGAATAAACTTAGCTATGAGTTGCAAGTGAGTGTGTACCCCTAAAAAAGTCTCCCCAATTTTCAACCCCTTAGAAACCACCATTGTAGGTTCCATTTCTATGAGATTGGCTGTTTCTGATTCCATTTGTAAGTGGCATCAAACAGTATTTGTCTCTTTCTATCTGGCTTATTTTACCTCACATGAGACCCTAGATCTTCATCTATATTGTTCAAAAGTCATTCCTCTGTTATAGACACAGTTGTTTTCTTATCTTGTCTACTGTAAATAATGTGCAAACAATAAGGGAGTGCTTAGGAGATGGGAGAGCACTAATGGTGGCATTTAAGGGAACAAACTTACAAGTTTAAAAGTCAACGGGAGTTTATACTTCAAGCCCTAGAGCACATGCCTGACTAAGTTGTCTCTTTGTTTATTTCCACTCTGGAGAAGCCCATTTTCTTTAGAGCGTGTACTTCTCTCTATCTTTACCCTCACATCTTTCTAGATAAGTTTCAATAAAAACTATCATGCTTCACATTTAACCTCCTCCTGAAATTCTTTTCTGTGAGAGAAAAGTGATGGACCCAGAACTTCCATGCTGATAATAGAACTGACCTGACCTAGACCAGGCATTTCCATGAGCATTGGTGACCAAGGTGAGTCAAGCAGAGGTGGGAGCACTTTCACATGGAGTTAACCTTTTATACTTCTCTCTCACTCTCACAGTCTCTCCCCCATCCTCTTTCTTTTCTTTCCCTCTTCCTCTCTGCTCTCTCTCCCTCCCTATTCCTCTCTCACTCACACCCTTCTCTTCTCTCCTCTCTATTCTTGAGTTAGCATCATCTCTCCTTTTGCTCTCTCTACTTTCTTTCTCACCACACCTAGAAGTGCTCAGGGTTTACTCCTGACTCTAAAGTTCATCTCATGCTCCTCAGTTGTTTCAGTCAGTTAACTGTGGGTAAGAGTATATTGGAGACAGGAGTAACGACCATGAAATCTAGAAATAAAAATTATCCTTTCCCTGGGGACCAGGCAGCTTCAGGAAGTGACCATATATATACATATGTGTGTCTATAATATGAACATTGAAAGAAATGTCAGCTAGCCAGAGAAGATAATAAGACTCTTTCCTCACAAGGGCTGACCCCAGTTTGATCCTCAGAACCACCAGGAGCAACCCCTGAGCTTACTTCCAGGAGTAACCCAGGAAGAGCTCCAAAACCAAAGAAACACAAAAGAAATGACAACTTGTGTTTGGCTTTGTTCAGCGCTAGTGAAGGGATTTCCTTTGCTTATACAGGTATCCCCCTACCTTTCCATAGTACCTGGGAGGTGTGACGAGTAATATAACTGGAATCATTTTAAAACAGGGCTGTAGAAGCCAAAGATTTAGTATAGGGTTTAGATAGTTGATCCCAGATTGATCCCAGGCACCAAGTGGCCCCAAGACTCTACAGGTGGAGCTCTAGAGGGCCCAAGTACAAGTGCAGGGGCCTAGGTCATCCCACACCCTAGCCAGCAGCAAGCACCACATCCACGGTCCCTTACATTGGATGTCCTGCATGGTTGGTGGAGAACTGCCAAGAGGACCACGAGGGCCTCTTGAGTACCACTTGATAGAACACCCGCTCCCCCATAAAAGAGGGCTACAGGAGAATGGAGTTGGCTCACAGGGCTGGTGCTCATACTTCCGTTTTGCATCCGTGAGGATCTGATTGATCATGGCACCATATGGATCCCTGGGAGTAGTTCCTGAGCCCTACCATGTGACCCCAAACTCAAAATAAATGAAATGAAATGAAATAAGACAAAGCTGCAAGAAGCCACTGCAGATATACCAACTCTACAATCTGTCTTCCCTAAACTGGGTAAGGCTTCTGGGTTTAAGCATCCCCGGTACTATCCTGCCTCCCTGGGTCCCTCCTCTCAGCTGACTCCTTGGGTCTCCCGTTCTGCTCCAACGTACTCATCTAAGGACAGATCCACTCCCCCAGCTCCAGCTGCGCCTTCGGCCCTTACTTAACTGTGATGTAGACCTCTCCAGCCCAAATATCTTCCAAAAGCCAAGTGGAGTTCCTAGGTCTCTCCCTTGAGTGAGTAGAAGCACTCAGCTGCTCTGTGGACCCTGCTCCAACTCTCCAAGGCCTGACCAGGTCAGAGTGTGGCCAACGTGGTGTATGAGAGCTGGGGTCAGAGGGGGTCAGGGCGGGGTCAGGGCAGGGTCAGGGCAGGCACAGCATAGGGGCAGGCCCTAGGTCAAGGAGGGCTCAGGAGAGAGCTGTGTCCAATGGGGAGGATGGGATTAGAGAGGTCATGTATTAGGGTCAGGGGGCAGTGACAGGGTGGGGTCAGAGGTCAGAGGGGCGGGGCCAGGGCTGATAACACTCTGGCCCTGGCCAATGAGCCTGAGAGCCCCTGGCAGGAAATCCCGCCCCCAGAGCCCTCGTGCCCAGCAGGTGCCTCGGGCATCCTAGGCACAGAGGAGCAGATGGGGTGTGGGCGGGGAACAGCCTGGGGTGGACTGGCCCAGCCATCTTCTCTTTTTTCCTCTCTGTGTTCCCCTGTATTCATGCTGGCAGCCGGTCACAGGGTCACAGCGTCCACACAGTTGGGGCACCTGGCCCACCCTGTCCAGGCCACAAGGCCCACCGCCCCTCCTGGAGACAGAGGGGAGGTGGAGGCAGGATATTAGTACAGCCCTGCACACAAAGCTGGTTTCTGGGCCAGGGGTGGTGGTGGCGCGCGCTGCGGTCATGGGGTTGCCGGGATGCAGCTGTGACCAACTGTGGCAATCATATCACTTCCACGTCACCCCACGGGTCTTGCTCACATGCTCTCTGCTGTCCAGGTTCTTGCTCCCTCGGCAGCAGACAGGGACATCAGACACCAAGCTGCCCTGTCGCTCTGGGACTGGTTGACCCCTGCTTCTGCTTTTCCACTGAGAAGTGCTCAAGGGTCTACCGGAGAGGAAACGGGGATCTCCTGTTTACCACATGGCATCGGGCTGGTCATCACAGTGTGTGGGAAGCCCAGGGGCATAGGGATGATCTCTGGGGGCCAGGAGGCCGTGGAAGGCCAGTGGCCATGGCAGGCCAGCCTGCAGTACCAGAGCATTCATCCCTGTGGAGCTGTGCTCATTCATTCCCACTGGGTGTTCTCTACTGCCCACTGCTTTACAAAGTGAGTTGTTTCTCAGGTCCTAGCAGCTGGGCTGGCAGGGGAAGAGGGTTAAAAGATTAGAGCCCCTGCATCCTCACGCTGTGTGCTGGGACAATCTGTGTCCTTCTAGTCCAAGTCTTTCTGCCTGTGACCTGTCCTCTCCTGTATTGTCCTCTCTCCTCACCTGATTTTGCTCATCTTCCATCCTCATCCCTATGCATTTCCCAGACACAGGTATGCACCCGAGATGGCAGTGTTCATCCTGCCTCCCAGGTGCAATGTCAGCTGGGTCTGTGTCACCTCACACCAGGGATTCTCTCAATGTCCCTGAAATCCTGGTTGTCAGAGGGAGGCTGGAACCTGGGATGCAGTGGCAGATGCTGGTGTTCTGCACATCTCTGGCCTGGGGTCTCTGCTCACCACATGTCTATTGGTCAGCTGCATGGACACTAGATATGGAGTCCCTGACCTTGAAGAAGAACAGAGCTGCACTCTGTCCTGGGTCTGGTTGGGTGTTCCGAGAGGTTTTGGGGGGCAGTAACCAGGAGCTGGATCTTTGGTACACACAGAGGACCACAAGCACCTGCTCTGTGCTGTGTCCCACTGGAGACCCACTGTGGATTAGGTTGGCTTGACCAACCTCACTGTGTCTCCATTAAGTCAGAGCAGAAGTTTCCCCTGTGGGTGAGCAGGGCTGACACCATTGGATTGGGGAAGTCAGATGGGCAGGCTCCCATGGGCATGGGTCAGCTTGTGAAAGCAAGATTTTGGTCACCAGCTGTGTGGGGAGGAATTTCCAGGTGAGTGAGTGGGAAAGTGGGATGTTTCATCCCTCATGGTCAGAACACAGGACATTTTGCACGCATGGTCTCTTTTGACCAATGATTTTGTGCAGTTTTAGAACAGGTGAGTACCAAGAAGGAGTGAGAAAAAGGAGTGGTGCGAGAGCAGTTTGGTCATAAGGCTTGTCAAGAGCCAAGATGGAGCCAGAGCTCTCTGCATGTGCCGAAGTAAGGTCAGGATTGTCCAGCCCCAAGGGGCTTCCAGCCCTCCGTGATCCTTTCCTTTAATAGTGGGTGTGTGCTGACCTGTGACTAAAACCACCTCTGGTCTCCAGAGAGAAGGGATGACAGAAAGGGAGAGTTCTGTGTGGTGGTGCAGACAAGGCAGTGCTGGGGGTCAGATGATGGTGGAGAGGCGCAAGCTGGCATATGCAGAAGATGGATGATGACTGTCACCTTCCCTCTTGCAGGAAGTCTCATGCCCCTGAGTATTACTGGGTGTTTGGGGGAAGTACCTAGCTCTACCAGGACACCCAATAGGCCAGGAGGGTGGCTGTGAGCTGCATTATCATCCATCCAGACTTTAAGAAGCTCCACCGTTTTGCAGCGGTGTTACAACTGCAACAACCTGTGAACTTCAGCTCCTATATCATCCCTGTCTACTTTCCAACCCCTGGCATGGAGCTTCCCCTTGGCACATCTTGTTGGATAACTGGCTGGCGAAAGCTCACTGAGGACAGTGAGTGGCTATGGTGTGGGTGTGGGTGGGAGACGGGGAATGGGATTCTAGCTCATCAAAATCTCTAGTTAGCATGGACCTTGTGCCTCTGTGCCTTATTTCCAGAGAACTGGACTCTTCTAGTTTCTCTTGTGAAAAAATGTGTCCTTCTGAAAGCTTCAAAGTAACTCAAGTCAAAGACACTGAAATTCTGGGGTCGTTTGCTTTTTGGAGTCAGGAATCTGGATTTCAAAGTTTCTCTGTCTTGGGTGTAAAAATTTAACTACTAAGTGAATTGATGTAGGGTTTCTCAAAAATGCTGTTTAGGTGGCCTGAGAACTCCTCTCAGTGAAGTATGGCTCACCTGCTCAGTTTGAGGATACAGTGTTGTTAGGTCCTGCAGTGACAGGGTTAACCATGCCACCCCAGTGCTGCTGGGGAAACCTCTCGGCCACATCTGGTTGTGCTCAAGGGCCTGTAGGTCTTTATATTGATGCTCAGGGAACATGTCATGCCAGAGATATAACTGGCAACGATTTTGTGAGAAGCATGTATTTCACACTTCTGTTCTCTTCTAACCCCTTGGTTCTAATATTTCAATTTGATGTAGATCAGACATGACTTTGTCAACTCAATTTGTCTGAGTGTTTCTCTTTCTACTTTGAGATACCTTGATTTTTCCATGGCCATAGAAGGAACATGTAAAAGAAAGAAAAACGCTCTTGGAGAACGCTGGGGAAGAACAATCATGGCCTGAAATGATCTCAGCTCCATCACCTAAGTTTTGTTTTTCTCCTAACCTGTATCTCCTATCTACCTCTTGGACTTGTTAAGTGAATGGAGTAATAGGGTGAATACAGGGCAAAACTTTGTGGAGGTTTTCAGTAAAATGAGGAGAAGTATAAACATTGAGTATAAACATGAACTTGTTCAGAGAAGTGTGTTTATACTTTCGTGAAATGTTGATGGCATAATGATTAGGGAAAAGAAAATATTTATTTTCCTTTAATTTATTTTTATAAAGTTGTTCACAATAATTTATTACATTTAGTATTCCAACACTTGAGTCTCCTGCTCCCGTGTCTGACCGTCCTCACCGGGGCCACTTGGAGGGTGGCGGATTGAGTTTTTCTCTCCACCCTGAGCAGAGTCCTGACAGCTGAAGACCTCCGGGACCCAGCAAAAGCCATGCTGAGACCACTCTCCACACGCTTGGATGAGGAACCGGCAGAGAAACCCAGGTATGCGGGACCCGGGGCTGAGATCTCCAAGCCTGCTCAGTTCGGGACTGGGCTTCCTACACCCAGCTCCCCCACCTTCCAGTAGCTAGACAGTTGACAGTCACCAACTGCCATGTAACCCCATCAAAGGCCAGGATTCAGAGACTCTAAAACCAAGCTCCCAGCTGCACGACCTCTTATTCTCTAGTTCCACTCTCAGAGAACCCGGCAGGCTACTGAGAATATCATACCTGCCTATATGCCTGACTAGGAACACCTGTAAAAGTGATTAGAGGCTGCCCCCAAAGCTTCCACCCTCTTGGAGAGCCCGGCAAGCTACTGAGAGTATCCTGCCACATGGCAGAGCCTGACAAGCTAACCGTGGTGTACTCAATATGTCAAAAACAGTAACAATGAATTGTCCTCATTCCCCTGATCTGGAAAGAGTCCCCAATATGTCATCGGGCTACACTAGCACGTGACAGGGACAAATGGAGATGTTACTGGGCCCACTCGAGCGAATCGATGAACAAAGGGGTGATAGTGATAGTGATTCCAACACCAATCCCACCACCATACACCTTCCCACTACCATTATTTTGAATTTTCCCAACTTCCTTTCTTCCTTCCTTCCTTCCTTCCTTCCTTCCTTCCTTCCTTCCTTCCTGTCTTTCTGTCTTTTTCTCTTACTTTCTTACTTTTTTTGGTTTTTCCTTTTTGGGTCGCACCCAGCAATTCTCAGGGGGCTGCTCCTGGCTCTGCACTCAGGAATTATTCCTGGCGATGCCCGGGGGACCATATGGGATGCTGGGAATCCTACGTGGGTTGGCCACATGGAAGATAAACGCCTTACCTGCTGTGCTATTGCTCCAGCCCCCCAACTGCTTTTATTTCTAAGGTCATTATTTGGTACACTGTTTCTCTTCAAAGGTGCTACAGGCATTTCAGAGAGACCATATCTTCTGGAAATGGGGTACAGCAGCATTCCATATTCTTGCCTGACTCAGTGGCAGGAACACTTCCTTCCTCATAACCAGCCCCCAACTATACATGCACATGCACACATACACACACACAAACACACACGCACAGACACACTCATACAAGCTTATACTGTGTTTGTCTTGAGGTCCAGGAGCAGACTTGTCATTAGTCACCCTATAGAATTTCAGACAATCATCTTCTGACTTTTATGGGCTTAGATGTGACCAGTGCTCCCATGCCAGCTCGCCTCCACAAACATCCTTCTGCCCATTACTTCCTCTCCCCTTCTCCTTTCTCTCTAGAAGCTTCCTTGTTTTCACTGGGTCTACAAGTTAGTGTTGTCATTCCTTGGTGATTGCTTGCCTTAATAAATCATCTCGTACATCTGAGCAAAATTTGTTGTCTTTGGATAACTAATTAGTAGTGGTACTTTTGAATCATATAGAATTTCCGTAAATTTTTTTAAGGACTGCATATCATTATCCCTAGCAACTACACTAATTTCATTTCCACTAACAGAGCCCTTTTCTCCACATCCTTGCCAACACTCATTTCTTCTTGAACCATTTTCCCAACTATGAGCCATTTCCCTAATTATAAGTAATTTTGACTTTTTTAATGTGTCTGTGCGCCATCTTTGAAGAAGTGTCTGTTTATGTATTTTGGATAATTTTTATTGTGCTGTTTTATTCCTTTTTTTGTTTTATGAGTTAATATATTCTGGATATAAATCCTTCCTTTTGAATGATGATCAAATAGCTTTTGCCTGTTACTCAGTTGCGTTTGTTTGTTTGCTTCCATGGTTGTTTCCTTTTCTTTGTAAATGCATTTTAATTTTATGTTGTCCCAATCCGTTGGATAACAATGGGTTGTCCTTGCTCCTCCCGCAGAGGCTTAGGTTTATTGAGTTGCTCCCACAACAGTGCCCCTGAAGCACACCCAATTCCATCAAGCACTAATAATCCTATATTATTTTCCTCTTTCCTTTATGTTATTTGCATAGCTTATTTAGCATTGTCCTTTTTGTATAGACAAAGAAAGACAGTTGATGCTATGCTTTGTAACATGGAAGTTAATTCGCTCCAAAATAATATTTACTCCTGGGCATCCATATTTACTTGACTTAAGCCTCAGTTTCCCTTAGTTCCTAGCTCTCCAAAAGCAGGGTCCTGACGAAGGGACTGAATAGGCCCAGGGTAAGCTGAAAACTACCCTGGCATCGGAAAGGAACAAACTAAGTGTATGAATTATAATAAGTTAAGAGCATCATCGTGGAACAGACTCTGTCATGACCCAAGAAGAAGTTACTGAATAAGGACCCTGCTGAGGTTAGGATCAACTAGCCTGGCCTGAGGACTGTGGTTTGGAATATATAGCAAGATGTCCCAGGAAGAGCCAACCTTTAAGCTTAATATAGTTCTTACTGTGTTCATACAAAAATGACTAGAAATTGTATAAGAAGTTACTATGATTGTTCAAATGGATTACTTACTAGCTAAGGAAAGGAGAAAGCAATACACCCTAGATGCAATCCCACCCTTGTACAGATCTCCTAGTAATCTGGAGTGCTCCTAGTTATCTGGAGTGCTGAACCCTCAGGTGAGATTTTGTCCTTGAGTTAATCTCCTAGAACTTCCCTTGAATGACTAGCTTTATCTCTGTTTGATGTTCTGATATTGTTCAACCCCACCTATGTGTACCCCCGCCCTTCATGATTTTTATATTACTATACTGTAAGGGGAAAGAGGGGACTAGGAGGATGACAAGGAATATAAGAACAATGCCTGGAAGTAGAGGACGTTGATATCTATGAGGAGACTAGGATGACGGAACTATGATGACTGGGACTACGAGCAAAAGTACAGCTATGGTTGTGCAGTAAGGAGAGAGATCAGACTACATTGGGGAGGAGAGAGAAACTGGCTACTGACAATTCTGGGGTCCAGTTCCCCTGTTCCCTCAATCCTTTGTCCATCTCTTGCTGTCATCTAGCCTGAAAGGTGGCTCTCGGCCACCAAACACTTGAGTCCCACATATGTGCCCACTCCTTTATTTGGAAACTCACACCATTCATGTATTCTTGATTGCTTTTCCCTCCCCATTGGAGATGTGTCTGAACGTATCCCTAATGTTGAAAGCCCAGAATATATCCCCTAACTTTTCTTCTGTGTGTTTTATGATTTTATAGACAACATCTCTCTGTATGTGTTTCTCTGTGTGTTTGGGCCACACCAAGAGGTGTTCAGGGAATTTTCTGACTCTGGGGGTGAGGGTGTCATTCCTTCAGCATTAAGGGGACCTGCAGTGTCGGATAGTGACCTTTTACTCCTGCATGCAGAACATATGCCCAGCACTTTGACCCAACAATCTCTCTGACCCAAGATCCTTATATCCAGGCAATATCTCCAGACAGTTCTCCCAGCCCCATGCTGTATATGATTTAGTGTCCACACAACTTTATGAAGGTTTGCTGGAAGACTTCAATGCATCATGGTCTGAAAAGTTAGTGGATACAATTTCTATCTTCCTGATTCTATTGAAGTATGTTTTGGGACCCGGCACATAGTCTATCTTGAAAAATGTTCCTAGTGCACATTTGCAGAAAAGTATGTGTATTCACCTTTTGGGGGATGAAAAGGCCTGTATACATCTATCTATCTTCCTGATTCTATTGAGGTATGTTTTGGGACCCAGCACATAGTCTATCTTGAAAAATCTTCCATGTGCACATTTGCAGAAAAGTATGTGTATTCACATTTTGGGGGATGGAAAGGCCTGTATACATCTATTAATTCTCTCTCTTCCATTTCTTCCTTCAAAGCCATTCTTCAAAGCCATTCTTCCTCCAAAGGCATTCTTCCATGACTTCCTTCTAAGTTTTAATCTTGTTGATCTATCCAGAGGTGATAAGATGGTGTTGAATTCTCTAACTACTATTGTTTTGCTACCAATATCCTCCTCGAAGTTTCTTAAAATTTGTTTTAAGTGTTTTGGTGGTCCCTCATTGGGTGCGTATATGTTTAGGAGTGTGATTTTCTTCCTGCTGTACATATCCCTTGATTATTAAAAAAATGTCCTTTGTTGGCCCCTATAATCTTTTTCAGCCTAAAATATTTGTTGTTGGATATTATTATGGCCACCCTGGCTTCTTTGAGGGATTTGTTTGCTTGAAGGATTCTTTTCTATCTTTTGACTTTGAGTCTGTGTTTCCTCTGGCTGTTCAGATATGTTTCCTGTAGGTAGCAGAATGTTTGGTTCAGGTTTTTAATTCATTTTGCCACTCTGTGTCTCTTAATTGACATTGAGAGAGATTATCGTATGGGGTTTTGTGCCATCTTTCTGTAGAGGTTTGTTGTGCTTGTAGGGATTTGTCTTGTCTTACAGTAGCCCCTTTAGTCCTTTTAAGATTGGTTTTGAGTCTACGAAGTTCCTGAGTTGTTGTTTATTCAAGAAATAGTGCATCATTCCTTTGAGTTTGTCCTTTTCCTCCTTTCCTAAGAAGCTTGAATTTTCATATCAGCTAAATATATTCCCCCTATAATTGCATCTCCCTACTGAGTTTTCTTCACATTACTTACAAGGTCTAGCTCTAAAATAATTCTTTTTATTTTACTTACGTTTTTATCTCTGAACTAAAAATATTCTCCTGAATTTTTGTTGTCTAAATGTATTAATGCGATGGCAGATGAGTACTGGAAGCCAGGTGGGAGGGTAACAGGAAAGATGGTGGGTCTGTCATTGGATGGTGGAACGGGAAGATATATTGGCTGATCGGGGATTTCTATGAGAATAATGGGAGAATGGATGGATAGATGGACAAAGGTGAATGGATAACCAAGGGATAGGAGGGTGTGTGAGTGAATGTACACGAGGAGAGAGAGGCCAATGGAAGGGTGACTGCTGATCTGGAAGAATGGGAGAAAACTGACTCTTGGAGAATGAATGGATCCTGAAAGGGGATATCTGCTGGTGAGTGGTTCTGCCCTGTGAGTTGAATGCGTTGGTGGGGGAATTTGCCTTTTTGTGTGTGTAATAAGAGGGTTGAATATTTATTTATGGGAGAGAGATAGACAAAGTAAGATAAGTAAGGAGGCATAGGGAAATAGGAGGAGGCTTTTCTTGCTGGTGAGGAGGGGACTGAGGCAGTGCTTGAGGCTCAGCTGGGCTGAAAAACTTTGTTCTTTGGGAGTGCTAGAGAGTGGCAGAGTGAGGTGGGGTTTAACTGAAATGCCAAAAACCTCCTCTGTCCTTTGAGAGCCGGACACTGGTAGTGAGTTGGAGGTTACAAGGACTCCTGGTGGGATTTTGAGGGAAAAGGATGATTGGCACATTCCCACTCTCCAAGATTAGCCCAACACTCAGGCACCAGGGAAGCTGTGACAGCTCACCTCAAATAAGGTGACTAACATAGTGGAAATTCATTATGTTTTTTGGGTCACACCCAGTGATGCACTGGGGAAACTCTTAGCTCATGCACTCAGGAATTACTCCTGGCAGTGTTCAGGGGACCATATGGGATGTGGGGAATCGAATCCGGATTGGCCACATGCAAAGCAAAAGCCCTACCTGCTGTACTCTCGCTCCAGCCCCTGAAAATGCATTATGATGTCGCTGGAAGTGAAAGTCTGAAATCGAGGTGCACCCTCTGCTTCCTTTGGATGGTGTATGGCACATGGTCGCTTTGGTTATTCCAGCTTCCAGGTGCTGCCCCCATTCCTGTCCCAGTACCCCTTCTGGCACACTCAGGGAACATATCTGAGTCTTCCTCTCACCACATCTGTTCTCTAACCTAAGTCCCCAGCCTCCTTCCAGTTGAAGGACCCTCTGATGACATAGGACCCACTGACATGATCCAGGAACATCTCCAATTCCCCGGTCCTCAATTCCATCATGGAGTCCCTTTGCCATGATAAGTATGTGTCCCTTGTTGCAGGGATGGGGATGCTTAATTTGTCACATTGTTTGCACCATCTTATTCAGGTTCTGTGCTCCGTCAAGACTGACACCCAAGGATAGTAGACACAAGGGCCAGTAAGGATTGCTCCACAGTTGGAAACCTGCCTTGTGAGCTGGGGGAGAAGGCAATTGGAATAGAGGAGGGATCAGTAGGTCAATGATGGGTGGAGAGGTCGACCGGGATGCTGAAAGTAGATAAAGGACCGAATGTGATAGTCTCTCAGTATTTATATTTTAAACCATAATGCCCAAAACTAGAGAGAGAGTATGGGGGAAATTGTCTGCCAAAGAGGCAGGGGGAGGCTGGGCTCGGGGAATAATGGGGACATTGGTGGTGGAAAATGTGCACTGCTGGATGGATGGGTGTTCAATCATTGTATGACTGACACTCAAACATGAAAGTTTTGTAACTGTATCTCATGGTGATTCCATTTAGAAAAGAGGCACATCCACTTCCTCCTCTCCCTTTCATCTGGAGAGCTCGCTGCCTCTTCTTGAGAACACAGAGCAGTGGGATGGCAGCCACTGATGTTCATGTCCTCATCTCCGCTCCCCTCACCCCTGAATCTTCATCTCTCCAAGCCCCTACAGTGCCCCATTGTTGTGTTCTGATCTGGGTGCACAAAGGCTCTCCACCTCAGTCTTCACAACACTCTTTCCTTGCCAAGAGCAGATGCACAGGTACAGTGTCTGGTCTGCTGCCGCCTTCCCTCTGTCTACCTTTTTTAGGTCTCCTCCTCCTCACCCGTTGTTTCTTCGATCCACACACCCAATTGTGTCTCCATTCTGCCCCCATCACCCTGTGGTCAGTTCCTCGACAGCTGTAATCTTGCCACTGATGAACTTTACGTAGGTGTGCATAGATCTATCCCTCATATGTGACATATCACTTAATCACTTAACTTCCCGTTAGTCGTCAATTTGCTCGAGCGGGCGCCAGTAACGTCTCCATTTGTCCCTGTCGCGTGCTAGTGTAGCCCAATGGCATCTGTTCGCTCTGGGATCGTGAAGAGCCTCAAACCGATCGTTCATGATCTTGACGAAGAAGTCTGACCATCTGGTAGGTGGGCGGCCACGCGGTCTCTTGACATCCCGTGGAATCCAATCAGTAACAGCTCTAGTCCAATGGTCGTCTTTAAATCTCATTAAGTGACCAGCCCATCTGATTTTCGACACCTTGGCAAATGAGACAGCGTCCCTGATCCTTGATCGTTGACGGATATCAGAACTCCGGACTCGTTCTCTCATTTGAGTGAAACGTGATATTCCAAGCATAGCTCTTTCTATTCTTCTTTGGGAGACCTGAATGGCATTCTCATCTTGTTTACGTAGGGCCCAGGTCTCTGAGGCATATGTTAATGCAGGAAGAACAGTGGAATCAAAGAGATGTGCCCGGAGCCGGAGGTTCTTCGTCGTCTTAGCTATTGCTTCGACGTTCGTGAAGGCGTTCCAAGCCGCTCTCTTCCTCCTGCGCAGCTCGGGTGCCAGGTCATTTGTCATGTTGATCTCTTGACCTAGGTACACATAGCTGTTGCATTCGGAGATGGTCGTTCCATTGAGAGCGAATGGGGCATCAGGAACAAGGCTGTTTCTCATAAACATTGTCTTCGTAAGATTCAGCTGTAGTCCTACCTTTCCACACTCACGGTCAAAGTCGGCCAGCATTTGTGCCGCTTGGCTGATTTGCGGCCATTTTGCGGGTCATAAGACACATCATAATACACCAAATACCCATCTTCTGGAATTGTCGTACCATATTTGATAGGGTTCAAATATGGTAGCACCTACAAGGGTGATTAGAGGTCACCCCAAAAGCCTCTATCCCTCTCGGAAAGACTGGCAAGCTACCGAGAGTATTCTGCCCGCACGGAAGAGCCTGGCAAGCTATCCGCTGTGTATTCGATATGCCAAAACCAGTAACTACAACTGGTCTCATTCACCTGACCCTGAAGGCTTCACCGACATGGCAGCACTGAGAAGGATGAGAAAGGAGAGGCCGACAAAATCTCAAGGCCGACCTAGGCTGCCACAATGACGGAAGACAAAAATGATCATCTGTACTTTCAATGCACGTACGCTAGCATCAGATGCATCCATCGAGGACCTGATGGTACAAGCGCGAATGATCAAGTACGACTTCATTGGTCTGACCGAGACAAGAAGGCACGAATCTCACCATGCCGTTTTCGACACTGGAGAAGAATTGTTCCTCGGAACATGTGATAAAAGAGGTGTTGGAGGCATCGGTGTCCTTGTCAATACAAACTTAGCCAAGAGCATTGATTCATTGGAATGCCTAACAACCCGAATCGGACGTTTACATTTGAATAGATGTGGCTCACTGCCTGCAGTTTCTATCTTCATTGTCTACGCACCAACATCTCATTATGATGAAAGAGAAATTGAGAAGTTCTACATGGAGCTAGAGAAGTTCTATAAAGAAGACCACACCTTCTACAAGATCATTGTGGGTGATTTTAATGCCAAGATAGGACCGAGAAGATCAGCTGAAGAACTTCACATCGGGACCCATGGCCTAGAATGGAACGAACAGGGTGAGAGACTGTCTGAGTTCATCATGTAGACCAAGACCATTCATGGTAACTCACAGTTCCAGAAGGCAGAATCTAAACGATGAACATGGGAGTCTCCCGGTGGACGATTCCACAACGAAATAGACCACATCATATTCAATCAACGGTTTTGCCTGACTGATGTCGCTGTTGTCCCAAAATTACGAACGGGATCGGACCACCGTCTCCTTCGTGCAAAATTCTACTTCACAGAGCGGGGAGAAAGGGCTGCAAAGTTCAAAAAGAGAACTCCCAGAATGACCACCAACTGGGAACTCTTTGGTACTATTACGGCAACATGGGAAGATGCCATTGTTGACAACATTGACGAGGAATACGATTGACTGGTTCAGCACCTCCATGAATGTGCGAGGAACGCCAAGAGAGAGATAGCCACAAAAAGTCGCCTATCTTCGAAAACTCTTGAGCTAATTCGCCAGCGTGGTTTGGCGCATGCCTCAGGCAACCACAAGCTAACGTCCGAGCTTGCAAAGCAGTGCAGAGATGCGATCAAGGAAGACCTCAAAGAGAGAAGAGCAGAAGTACTGGTAGATGCGGCAGAAGCCGGGAAAAGTATTCGTAACGCCCGTCTGTCCTTCGCCAACTATAAGACCAAGATGACTGCCCTCCGACGTCCTGATGGATCCATCACATCCTCCAGAACGGCAATGGAGAAGATTATCCATGACTTCTACTCAAATCTCTTCGATAGCCATGTCCACTTGCCAACATACCAAATTCCACAGGATGGATATGTCGTTCCCAACGTTCTCCCTTCCGAAATCCGACACGCCATTTCGTCGGTAAAGAAACAAACAGCACCCGGCCCAGACAAGGTCAGACCTGAACACCTGAAGAACCTGCCGTCAGTACTCATCAATACACTGGCTCGGCTCTTCACTCGCTACCTGTCTGAATGCAAGGTTCCGTCCCAATGGAAAACCAACAGGACCGTACTACTGTTCAAGAAGGGAGACATCCATGACATTGGCAACTATCGCCCAATCTGCCTATTGTCTGTCATCTACAAGTTGTTCACTCGAGTCATCCTGAATAGGATTGGCAGAACACTAGATGAAGGACAATCATGCGAGCAAGCGGGGTTCCGCAAAGGATTCAGCACCATCGACCATATCCACACGATAACCAAGCTCATTGAGGTTTCTCGGGAGTTCAAGATGCCGCTCTGCTTAACGTTCATTGATTTAAAGAAGGCCTTTGATTCTGTTGAGACAGAAGCGGTCATTGAAGCCCTAGCCAATCAGGGCATTCAAACCCAATACATCAGGATCCTCCGTGAGCTGTATTGCGGATTCACTACCAGGATCTCACCATTCTACAAAGAAGTGATCGTTGATGTCAAGAGAAGGGTGCGGCAGGGTGATACCATTTCACCGAAACTCTTCAGTGCCACCCTCGAGAACATCATGCGACGACTGGAATGGGAAGGAATGGGAGTGAAGATAGATGGTCGGCAACTACACCACCTCCGCTTTGCTGATGACATTGTTTTAATGTGACATATAAATAGACATAATAAGGAAATAATCAATGCCAGACACTATAAAAAATAAGAACTGACCTACAGAGTGGAGTTTCCTGGGTGGCAGGGGAAGAGAATATGGGGGAGAGGAACTGGCTGGGGAGAGGGTACTGGAGCCATGGCTGGGGTGGGCAGTGGGCCCTCTGGTGCTGGTGTGGTGGAGGGACACTGTGTCCATGGACCGCTACCACTGTAGCAGTGGGCAGTGCTGAAAGGAGGTAAAGGGATACGTATGATACCCTTTCAGTAACAGTATTGCAAACAACACTACCTACAAGGGAAATGAGAGGGGGTGGGGTAGACAGATAGACAGACAGACAGACAGACATACAGGTGCTCTGGTCTGATGTGTAGGACACTGTGTCCATGGTCCCCTATCACTGTAGCAGTGGACAGTGAGTTGTGGGAAGTGGGTGCCCTGGTACTGGTGTGTAGGACTCTGTGTCTATGGGCCCCTATCACTACAGCAGAGGGCAGTGGATACTCTGGTGATGGTGTGCTAGAGGGACATTCTGTCCATGGAAACCTATCGTAATAGCATTAGAAATCATGGTACCAAATGTTTTAGAAATATAAAGAATCACTCATGGCGCCCCCAGATCTCCTGAGCATCCCATGGGGGAGTCTCCCCAACCTCAAGAGAGACCCTGGAACCAGCCCAGTGGTCGCACATGCGTACTGAGTGGCGCAAAGGCCATGTGCTGCCAGACACACGCCCAGCCCAGCATCACTGCCAGGGGGTGTCCTGTCCTCTTGCAGGCCCAGCAGCCAACATAGCCTTCCTGGGGAACATAGTCGAGGTGTCCCGGGCCTCTGCCCAGGTGCAGCACCCACAGAGGGGCAGTCCTGTATCAGGCAGCAGACAGGCACTTTCTGAGGCAATAAGGCGACAGGAGGCTTCAGATGTCTCCCAGGGTTTAGCAGCAGTGTAGGGTAAACTCACAGGCTTGGTCCCCGGCACAGTGTACATTCACTGGAGCAGTCAAGAGTAACTCCTCAGTACAGAGCCATGAGGAGCCCAAGCACTTCTGAGTGTGACTCAACTGCCCCCAAATTGTTTTAATATTTCTGCTTTAGGGTTATATGTTATTCACTTGCATCTCCACTAATGTGTCCAAACACCTCCGCCACTGATTTTTGTCCTGTCTCGTCTGTCCCTTCCCTCTCTGCAATGTAATTTTAGATAAATTTAAATTCACTAAATATTTTAAGAAACACATTTTATGCTTAACTTTTCATAAATAGTAGCATTATAGCACTGTCCTCCCATTGTTCATTGATTTGCTCGAGTGGGCACCAGTAATGTCTCGTAACAAATTGTGAGGCTTGTTGTTACTGTTTTTGGCATATTGAATACATCACGGATAGCTTTCGAGGCTTTGCTGTGAGGCCGAGATATTCTCGGTGGCTTGTTGGGCTCTCCTAGAGGGGCAGAGCAATCAAACCTGGGTCGGCCACATGAAAGGCAAACACCCTACCCGCTGTGCTATCGCTCCAGCCCTCATTAATAGTAATAAGTGCAAATAATTAAAATGTTTAACACTGAAGAGTTGTTTTCCTACTGTTTCTCAATTATTAGAGTTGTAAGTAGTTTTGAAAAACTATGTAGTAGTCTGGGCTGGAGCGATAGCACAGCGGTAGGGCATTTGCCTTGCACGCAGCCAACATGGCCGACCCGAGTTCAATTCCTCTGCCCCTCTCCGAGAGCCCGGCAAGCTACCGAGTGCATCTCGCCCGCACGAGAGCCTGGCAAGCTACCCGTGACGTACTGATATGCCAAACACAGTAACAACAAAGTCTCCAATGGAGACGTTACTGGGCCTGCTTGAGCAAATCGATGAACAATGGGAGGACAGTGATACAGTGATGTAGTAGTCTAATTCCCTGAGAATCTATAAGATACTGAGTTTCAAATATCTTGTCACTGAAAATAAAGAATGGCTTTCAGACACCGGTTCTACAGGTACCAGGACCATCACGATCACGATAATGATCAACCTGTTGTTCGTCGATTGCCTCGAGCAGGCACCAGTAATGTCTCCTTCTTTCTAGCCCTGAGATTTTAAAAGAGCCATATTCAATGCTCTTTTAGTGTTAGGAGAATGAGACCTATCATTGTTACTGATATTTGGCATATTGAATATGACACGGGAAGTTTGCCAGACTCTGCCATGCGAGCAGGACACCCTCAGTAGCCTGCCGGGTTCTCCAAAGTAAGAACGAGATAATAAGACTAGTGGTCACCTGCTTCCAGGAGCTGGGTTTTTATAGTCTCTGGGTCTTAGCCGTTGATGTTTTTTCATACATGATTATATTAGGATTCTTTATTTCCTCAGAAGGTCTTTGCTGCCTCCTTGCAGGGAGCCCTTCCTCACCAAGCACACACCTTTAAACACTGATGATTCAGCCTGCTGGAGCATGCCTACTCAGGGCTGTTAGGGAACTTCCCCCTGGAAGCAGCCCCATCACCTGCCTGATTTAGAACACAGTTTCTCAAGAGACCCCAGAAGAAGTGGCTCAAGCCAGGCCCCACCAAGATTGAAAGCCTTGCCTTGAGTGCAGTTTCAGCTTCTCACAGAAATGGAGATATGTTACTGGTTGTTTTGTTTTGGAGTCACACTCAGTTGTGCTCAGAGCTTAGTCCTGGCTCAGAGATCACTCCTGACAGTGCTCAGGGAGCCACATGGGATACCTAGAGTGGAGCCTGGGTTGACCATGTGCACGGTAAGTGTCCTACGTGTTATACTATTTCTTCAGGCCCCCACTTAGGTATTAAAAATAAACAGTTCCTTCTGCTGTTTTATACTCCAGACAGCATCCTAATGCCTGTTGGCTCTCGAAGAGAAATGTGTGTGCCCACAGCACAGGAGACGCCGCAGGGCTAGAGACTCAGGAAGAGGGCGTCCATCAAAATCCTAGTTTCAAGGTATCTTATCCACACCAATAATTCTGCATTCATTGTAGTCAGGTGATCTATGCTTATTTAACAGTCTGCATCCATAGGAGTTTTGCTGGGGTAGGGGTTTTTAATATTTCTTTTTTAATGCATGTTTTTGTCCTCCATTGTCAGATATGAATTAAGGGGCTGACTTAGATCTGGCTTATTTCATGCTGAAGATCACCATGAAAGAAGTGTGAACAGAAATATTTGATCTGGTGAGGAAAATATCCCTTCAGCTGTAAACTACATTATATCTTCAGTATCCCTGCCATGAAGTTCACCTTCAGTCCAAGACATATTTTGCTTTTGCTTTTTCATTTTGGAGGGGCCACACTGGTTTATGTTCAGGGCTTACTCCTGGTGAGACCAGATAGGGTTCTGGGGACTCAACCCAGATCAGTCTTTCTGCTCTACCAACTCTCCAGACACTCCAAGACATAATTTGGGGTGGCAAGTTTTTGAATCTCTACAGTCATATCTTTGAATATTCTTGAGAAGATCCATAACTCAAAAGTTGTTTTGTTCAATTATTTTAGAAAATCCTTTTAATAATCCATACCAAAGGTTTAGTCTAATCTTACTTGATAGTCTCAACTGAACAATCACCACATACTTCACTTTAATTTTCAACATTAAACATAGTGATAGCACAGCGGTAGGGCATTTGCCTTGCACGCAGCCAACATGGCTGACCCGAGTTCGATTCCTCCGCCCCTCTCAGAGAGCCCGGCAAGCTACCGAGAGTATCTCGCCTGCACAGCAGAGCCTGGCAAGCCACCCGTGATGTGTTCAATATGCCAAACACAGTAACAACAAAATCTCCAATGGAGACGTTACTGGGCCTGCTCGAGCAAATCGATGAACAACGGGAGGGACTTTACCTTTACCTTTACCTTTAAACATAGCCCAAACTATACCTTTACTATAACAGAATACTAGTCCTAAGCAAAAATTATCCTTGAGTAATCCTAACCGAAGGCTTGACCTAACCTTATCTATTAGCCTTTAGCGAACAATCTCCCTATACTTTACTTGCATCTTGTACTTGTGGGTGGAGTGATAGCACAGTGGGTAGGGCATTTGCCTTGCACGTGGCTGACCTGGGTTCGATTCCTCCGTCCCTCTAGGAGAGCCCAGCAAGTACCGAGAGTATCCTGCCCGCATGGAAGAGCTTGGCAAGCTACCCGTGGCATATTCGATTTTCCCAAAACAGTAACAAGTCTCATAATGGAGACGTTACTGGTGTCCTCTCGAGCGATGAACAACTGGAGGATAGTGCTACAGTGCTTGTACTTGTACAAGTAGCCCAGTCTATATCCTTACTCTAACAGAACCCAAACCCTAATAACAGTAAACCAAAAACAGCAAAGCCACATTCTTATAATCCCCAACCTAAAGGCTGGGCATAAACTTACCTATTAGCCTCAACCAAACAATCTCCCTAGACTTTCCTTCATTTTCAGTTTAAAAGCAGTCAAACCCTTATCAAACAAAACTTTAATCCAAACCCAAACCTGAATGCAATTCACATTCTTTTAGTAACCCACACCAAAGGCTCTGCCTAATTAGCCTCAAATGAACCAACACTCTTTCTCTAATAACCCCAACCCCGTCCTAATTCACATTGTTATAATATCCCATACCAAATACATGGCCTAAACTTACCTGTTGTCCTCAGATGAACAATTGCCCTATGTATTATTTTCTCTTTTCAACTTTAAACATAGTCAAATCAATACTTACTTTACAGAACCGGACCCTACCCCAATTCACATTGTTTTATTATTTTTTTTATTGGATCACCATTAGATCTAGGTACAAAGCTGTTCAAGATTTGGTTTCAGTCATACAATGTTCCACACCCATCCCTTCCCCAGTGCACATTTCGACAACCAATGTCCCCAATTTCTCTCCTGTAGGAGAACATTGGTTTGCTTTTCCTTGCCAGCCACAGGGAGCTTGGGTTTGTTGATTTGTCCCCCAACCTGTCAATTACCTTTGCCTCCTGATCAGACTCTTGCTGGCTTGTAAATATTGTTTTTCTCTTCTTACTGTCCTTTGCATAGTTAGCTACCTCAGAGCAATTGCTTTTTGTATGGACACAGGAAGACAGTTAAAAAGACATGCTTTTGTAACTTGGGAGATGATTGACTCCAGATAATATTACCTCCTAGACATCTGCTCTCTCAAATTAAGCCTCAGTTGCCCTTACTGCCTACATCCCCCAAATCAGGGCCCTGATGATGGACTGGATGGACCCAGGGCAAGCGGTGAACTACCCTGGCATCAAAATGGGCCTGGCCCAAGTCCCCTAATACTGAACTATAAGTTAAGAGCAAGGTCGTGGATATATTCCGTCATGACCCAAAGTAATAACTACATTTGGGCCCTACTGTGGTTAGGAATGATCGATCCGGCCTGAGCACTGTAGTCTGAGTCTGTGGTGAGATGTCCCCAGGAGAGTTGTCCTACAAGTCTAATTGTGTCTATTCCTGTGTCCATACAGAATGGCAATTATTAGGAAGTTGAATTAAGATGTTAATTAACTTTCTGGTCTAAGGAGGGGAGAAACACACCTTAAGTGCTGTTTTGCCCTGGTGGGCTGCAGGTGGTCAGAAAGGCGTGAAGAACATGTTGATTGTACCTGGGGTGGGGGGAGGCACGGTTTGGGAGGCTTCGTTGGAGAAGAGAGGGTAAAAAAGGTGGCTGCAGAGAGTTGGTGAAAAAAGAGAGGTAGAGTCGGAGAGAGGCAGAGTTGGAGATGTGGGCAGAGCAAGAGACAGAGTTAGCGAGTGAGGGTTGGAGAGAGAATTGTGGAGTGTGTTAAAGAGAGGTTGGAGAGAGTTGGAGAGAGTTGGGGGAAATTGGGGAGTCATGACTAGAGGGGGAGAAAATGGTGGAGAGAGTTTGGGAGAGACAAGAGATGGAATAAGGCAACTGATTATCAACCAGCTTGGCCCTCTTTCTCCTCTGTCGGCCTCAGGCAATGGTCATCCCAGGTGGGGAAGCGGTTCAAGAGCACTGAACAGTGAGAGAGAGCCAGGAGGAGAGCCCATGAACATCCGTTAATCTGTGATCATTCCTAGCGACACCTGGGTAAAAGGAGTTTTTACAGTCAGGGAAAGGAGTTTAGGGAGGAGCCCGGGAGAGGAGAGCACAGAGAGGAGCCCAGGAGAGCCCAGGAAGGAGTCCAGGGCAGGAGAGCATATTGGAGCCCTGAGTGACAGCAGGGCAGGCCGCCCACCAGGCGCGCACTCCCTGCCTGAGGATGGACAGCGGGGTCTGCACCAGTGACCGGGGTCACTGCACCGTGAGTGGCGTCTACACTGGGTGACCGGGGTCTGCACAGGGAGACCCGCGGCTGGAGCCGGACAGGAGGGAGACGCGCTCGGACCCCGGAGTTCGCTCCAGGCACCGCCTCCTCACTCAGGGGCGCACCCTCGGCTCCCCTCCTGCGAGCGCCCGCGTGCCTGGGGTCTCCCGGAGATCCCCGCAGGATGTGCGGACACCGGAGGCCGGTCACACTCAGTTGGGAGCGAGTGTAGCCAGAGCGACAGAGCCCGCTCGCCCTGCAACAGCTGCGGGACTGGAGGAGTGGGTGAGGGTGGGTACCGCACTGCGCCTGCGCACTCGGAAAGTCGCCCTCAGCGCGTCAAGCCCAGCACACGATCCCCCTATGTACCACCAGGTGGCGGTGCTGAGCCAGGAGTAACAGAGACATCCACCAAGGATGACCCCAGAAGTCACTTATTTCAACTCATATTAAAGTTGCCTGTATTGGGTGGCGGCGGTTGGGGGCCAGAATTTCCCTTCCAGCACTACATTCTAAAGTCAGAGAATGTATTTTAATTACTTTTGCCACTATCCTCTAAAGCAACAGGATTTAGTACTGGACAGATAGTTCAATGGGTAGGGCGCTTCCCTTGCACATAGGGATCCGAGATCCATGCCTGGAATCCCATATGGTCGCTTGAGTCCACCAAGAGTAATCCTTGAGCAAAGCCAGGTGTGAAACAAAATCCAAAATATAAAGAGCAGGAGGTAGGATGCTTGCCTTCATTCTGCAGATCCAGTTCAGATCCACAGCAGCACGTGTGTTCCATGAGAGGCAGAAAAATCAGAGCACCGCTGGACGTGGTCAAATTGAACCCTGCCCCCCGAATACTATTGATGCAGGTGCAGGAGAAGTGGGGGCAGAGGGTTTCTATGTTCAATCGCGAATCCCAGGTTCTTCAATATTTTCAAGAATGAAAATATTAAATAATAAAGATTCTCAGAGTTAGAAAGTAGAAAAGTTTACTGATAAGTAGAAGAGAAAAAATAGGAGATTCCCAAAATGGGAAGGAACTTAGTGTGGGCCTATGGCTCTTTTTGCGAGACTTTGACAGGAAAACCAGGTCTTTGTGTGACAGAGAATGCAGGGAATCTACAGGGTGGTCATGCTGGTTTATCTTTCTGGTCGTCTGCCTCAGGTATTGTTCATTATCTTAGCCTTGTGACTCCCAATTCTAGGACAGGAGAATATGGTCCTGGGGAACTTCGGGAATGTTTAAGATTTGGCCTTGAACATGAGTTGTAGTAGATCAATGGGGAAAATGGAACTGCTTGTGAGGGGGAAGAGTGGACACCCCTCTTGTTGGCGAGGGGAAACTGAGGCTTCCTCTTTCACTATCAAATGATGATATATTCCTGAAGGTGTTACTTGGTTACATAAAACACTTTATTAAGTTTATCAATTTTGTTTATATCTGTGTTTTAATAAGGGCTGGAGCAATAGCACAGCGGGTAGGGCGTTCGCCTTACAAGCGGCCAACATGGCCGACCCAAGTTCGATTCCTCCGCCCCTCTCAGAGAGCCCGGCAAGCTACCGAGAGTATTCGATATGCCAGACACAGTAACAACAAAGTCTCCAATGGAGACGTTGCTGGGCCCGCTTGAGGAAATCGACGATCAACGGGAGGGCCTTTACCTTTTTACCTTTACCTAAGTTACAGGACATATCGTTTGGACTCATGAGTGAGTGAGTGAGAAGCAGATTCTCACTATGTATTTGGTGAATGAAAGCTCAGTTGAGTCACTTAGCACTCTTCTATTCTACTAGATTTTATCAGTTTTTCCTTTAACATTTTCTCGTTTATTGGTTATTATTTATCTATACAACCTCTGTAATGTAATTAATGAAAGAAACATTATGGGAGGGCTGGAGCAATAGTACAATGGGTTGAGCATTTGTCTTATATGCAACCGAATCATGTTCAATCCCTGGCAGAACATATGGTCCCTTCAACCTGGCCAAGACTGATTTGTGAGCACAGATCTGAGATTAATTCCTGAGTACTCCCAGGTGTGGCCCCCAAAACAAACCAAGCAAAAAGTACTTTTATGGATCAGTAATATAATGGACTGAGTGCATGCAAGAGTCTCAAGTTTAATCCCTGAACAGATCCCATGCCCCACAAGCACTACCAGGAATAATGTTGAAAAACAAAACCAAAAAACCTCATGGAACTCAGAATTATTTAATATGATGTGGATTCTGTCTTATCTGGAATGAGAGGCTATGTGTTAGATGATATCCTAGGGATCTCCCACTGGGGGGAGTAATCACTGCACCATAGTAGAGCTCTAGCCAGAGACAGTAGAGACTTGCTTAAACAAAGGATTATTTTGTAGACATGTGAAACGGTGATATTTCTGAACAATTTCTCAGAGTGGAGCTTAATTTATCTGAGTTAGATGACCAGATACGTAAAATTTAACACAGAGCAAGGTGAAACTTACCATCTCCTTTTCAAGTTCACTGCCTTAGCAGTGGTACATTGCTGAGTGGGTTTGAAGTAGAGCATTAATCACCTTTTGGGTTACCAATTGTTTTTTTCCATCTTTAGTGTTTTGCCTTTCTGACCCTGGCTAATTTGAGTTGTATTTACTAATGTGATTGTGTAGTTTCCCCATCTTAGGGGAACATTTGCTTTTGTTTCAATATCTCAGCTGTGCTCCTGTTCTTTCCTCCATCTATACATTTTCTAAGAAGTGTAACTTCACCATAGGAATGAAGCGTTAGTTAACTCTCTCATCCTTCTAGAGGCTTTTCAATTTCTTTGACTCCTTGTAATCCATAAGTACCCCTTTGCAGTGCATCCACATAAGATATAGTTCTGAACTCTGGAGTACTGTTTGTGGCTGACTTTACAGCCATGTAGCTCTGTGTCAGGTGAACTTGATCTGGCACCATTTAATAATTTCTACGCCATTTTGGGGGTTTGTTGGTGGTGGAAGGAAGTACAGTAACTTTATACATGCTAAACATGAACATTAACAATTATAAAAAGCAATAATCAAATAATAATACCCATATTTGGTGTGTGTGTGTGTATGCTGATGCCCAGGCATTGTTTTAGCAGAAGAGAAGTGTTTCATTTCTGGCTGCATTTTCTCCCAGTAGCCAGAGTGAAAGTAAACAAATGTGGGAGTACAACTTAGCTTTCAGGATGATATGTTCATGGTTTTATCCTGTTTTAATTGTTTTAAAATGAGTCTCACTCAGTATTGTGAAAAAATCAAGTTTCTCTGTTGAACTCATTCTAAGGATATTTCTTGGGGATATGGGGGCATGTATGTTGCTACTACATCCAAAATGGTGCTCTGAAGTTCTGGGACCCTTCTTGGCATTTCCTGGACAGCTGGGCATGAAGTTCATTTCAGGATGCTGCTTGGGCCCTGAGAGTTTGGCCAGACAACTCTGTTGGTTGTCAAGGGCCTCGAGACCAGAATTTACAGGTCCCAGGGATGAAGCTGGAAATGGTTGGGAGACTTTGTGATGTCAGGGATCAAACCAAGTTTGCTTTCATGCAGGCTTGCACTTTAATCCATGTACTGTACCCTAAACCCTATTCTAAGAATCCTTAGATTTATTTATATGATTTAAATCATAGTTTTAATTATTCAAAGTACCCTTCCCCCCACAAACTTCTGAAAGTCTTATATACTGATTGGAAAAGCTAGAACATATTGAAAATTATATGAAAGACAAAAAAGATCTATAAATCACCTAGATAATTGCTGCTAACTGAACTTTTATTTCTAACTAGTCTTCCATATTTTTGCACTTTGTATCTTTAAAGTGTTTGAAGAGAGACGCCTGCAGAAAAGTAGCTCTGAGACTCAGTCTTTCCCTATTCACCACTCACACAGCACTGATCTTGTCCCAAACCCAGCAACATGAATAAACAACGCAAATCCCCACCACATGGGGAGGACAACAAAAAGAATGCAGAAGAATCTGTCGATACTGTTTACCTAAGGGACCTCTCAGACAAAAAATTCAGATACGAAGTCATGAAAATGTTCAATCAACTCAATCAGACAGTTATACAGATATCCAGTAACATGACAGAAAAAATTGACAAATTACGCGAGGAAATGAGAGCAGAAATGTCACGAATAAAAGATTCTGTAGATGAAATGAAAAACTCAGTCTCTTCTCTCAACAATAGAATGACGGCAGCTGAAGAGAGAATCAGTGAGCTGGAAGATCAGCTGCACCAAGCCAACAGGCAACAACACATAGTTGCAAGGCACCTCAAATTAGCTCTACAGAGAATCAGAGTCCTAGGACATGATTCCAAGAGGAACAACATTAGAATCATTGGACTACCAGAAGCTCAGAGAAACAATCCCAATGAAAAAAACACGGTGAAACAAATCATTGCTGAACTATTCCCAGAGCTCCACAATGCAGCCATTCAGGTTCAAGGAGCCCGAAGAGTACCAGCTAAAAGAGACCCTAACAAAAACACTCCAAGACACATCATAGTTAGAATGATTGATGCTCCTGATAGAGATACAGTACTGCAAACAGCAAGGTCAAAGAAGAAAATCACATACAATGGAGTACCCCTTAGATTCACAGCAGATCCATAAGAGGAAACCCCCCAAGCCCTAAGGCAGTGGCAAGATATAGTGAAAAAACTCACTGAAATGAATGCTTCACCAAGAATACTCTATCCAGCTAAACTCTCACTCAAAATTCAAGGAGTGGTACAGTATATTCTAGACAAACAGCAGCTCAGGATCTTCATAGACTCAAAACCAAACCTAAAATAAGGGCTAAAGGGGGTACTATAATACAAAACAAACCCTACAACCACAACACACCCTTACAGAAAGATGACACAAAAGACCATAACAATAATCTCTCTCAGTGTCAACGGTCTAAATTCACCACTTAAGAGACACAGAGTGGCAAAATGGATTCAGAGACAGAACCCAACATTCTGCTGCCTACAAGAAACTCATCTCAACAGCAAGAGCAAACACAGACTCAAAGTCAAAGGATGGAAAACAATCCTACAAGCAAACAGCTACCTCAGAAAAGCTGGGGTGGCCATACTAGTATCCAATAGCATTAATTTTGCATGGAAAAAGATTAGAAGAGACAATGAAGGTTATTTTCTCTTCATGAAGGGACACAGACAATAGGAAGAAATCACACTCTTAAATGTATATGCACCTAATGAGGGAACAGCTAAATATTTAAAACAACTGCTAACAGATTTTAAGGAGGACATTTCTAGCAACACAATAGTAGCTGGAGATTTCAACATCATCTTATCACCTCTGGTCAACAAGAACAAAACTCAGCAAGGAAACGTTGGCTTTGAAAGAAGAAATAGAAGAGAGAGGGTGTATAGACCTGCACAGAGCTTTCCACCCAAATAAGAGAAATACTCATTCTTCTCCAGTGCGCATGGAACATTTTCCAAAATAGACCATGTCCTCGGCCACAAAACATACCTAAATAGAATCAGGAAGATAGAAATAGTATCAACAATCTTTTCAGACCAAGATGCTCTGAGAATAGGAGTGAATCACACACAGATATGGAGAAACAAATCAAACACCTGGAAATTAAAAAACTCAATGCTTAAAAACGAGTGGATCAGGAGGGAAGTCAAGGATGAAATCAAAAGATACTTGGAAACAAATGAGAATGAAGACACGAGCTACCAAAAATTATGGGATGCAGCAAAAACCGTTTGAAGGGGAAAATTTATAGCTCTGTAAGCATATCTCAGGACAGAAGAAAGGATGCACTTAAACAACCTGACTTCACAGCTCAAGATCTTAGAAAGGGTCAACAGAAGGAGCACAAATTGTGCAGAAGGAAAGAGACTACAAAACTTGGAGCAGAAATCAACGACGTGGAAACCCCCCCCAAAAAAAAAACCAATTCGAAAGATCAATGAAACCAAGAGCTGGTTATTCGAGAAAATAAATAAGATAGATAAACCATTAGCAACAACAGAGAGAGAACCCTAATAAATCGAATCAGAAATAAGTATGGGGATATCACAAACAAAGAACCAAAGAAATTCAAAAGATCATCAGAGACTACTTTGGAAGTCTGTATGCCACGAAACAAGAGAACCTAGAAGAAATGGATAAATTCCTGGATTCCTATTGAAAGAATCCATGCTAGGGCATCAAATTTTTGTGTGCCTCAGCTAACTTGCAACATTGCTTTCTGTAAAACTGCTTGTGCTTCAGCTAACTTGCAACATTGCTTTCTGTAAAACTGCTTGTGCTTCAGCTAACTTGCAACATTGTTTTCTGTAAAACTGCTTGGCTACTCTCCTGACAGGATTCAGGTGTATTTACTGTTCCTGGAATGTATTGTCTCACTAAAGCACCCTGCAGACTTGGGTAAAGGACAACTCAGGATGCGGGTGGTTGGGGGAAATTGCCCGATCCTGGAATGGATTGTCTCACTAAAGCACCCTGCAGACTTGGGTAAAGGATAGCTCAGGATGAGGGTGGTTGGGGGAAATTGCCCATTCCTGGCAATTCTCACTAAAGGCTTAATGATTCCGGCTATAACCTTGCTTGTGCCACTGACAATCAATGTATGTAACTACTGACTTTTGAATCTATGATCCTTGGAATGCGCAGGTTTTGTTGTAACGGTTGATGAGAGCCTATATAAGACCCCCTTTGAAGAAGCTCGGGGCTCTCAGCCACTGCCCGATTTTGGGGTATGCTGCGGAGCCCCAGCATGCTGGTCTAAATAAACCCCGTTTTTACTCCTGCAGGAATTGTGTCTATCTGGTCTCTCCGCGCCTCCCAGGGCTAGGGAACTCCTGATCCCAACATTTGGAGGTTCCACCGAGATCACCGAGGACCCTGCCCCAGGGACGCCGGATTGAGCCGCGGGGTAAGTTAAGGCGCCTCTTTCTTTCTCTTTGTTTCTCCGGTACCATTTTAACCGATCGGTGGCACAAGCACAGTGGTGTGCAGCACAGTGACAGTGGTGTGCAGCACACTGTTGTGTGTGCGAGCCTTGTGTCTGACAGACGTGTCGGGAATAGACACGGGCCGCAGCCCTGGGGGACGCCCCGGAGGTGGATGAGGGCCAGGGACGCCTGGAGGCCTCTTTTGTGGTAGCCTCGGAGAGGCTGCATCTGGTGTGCCAAAGAAGAAATCATCGGCCGCTCTATTACTTCTCTATTCTTCTTTCCTCTCCAAAAGGCCTTGCACTTGCGTCATTCTTTTTCGTAGGTTGGATCATGCTTGTCCTTTTTCTCTACCGAGACACCGTCTTTGGAACCATGGGACAATCTCCGTCTACTCCCCTCTCACTCACCCTCTCCCACTGGTCAGAGGTCCGCTCTCGTGCTCGGAATCTTTCTCTGATTATTAAAAAGGCCAAACGGCAGACCTTTTGTTCCGCAGAGTGGCCAAGGTTCCAGGTTGGCTGGCCCTCTGAGGGATCCTTTCACCTACCAACAGTTCTCCAGGTCAAGGGAGCCATCTACCGGCCAGCCCCTCGAGGACACCCGGACCAGGAGCCTTACATTTTGGTCTGGCAAGATCTATGCGAACATCCCCCTCCCTGGGTCAAGTCCTTTCAGGTTCCTCTGGCGGCACTGACCCCTCTCCCTACCACTCCACCCCCAGCTCTCACCCTTCCGGCCCATGTTGACAACTCTAAACCTCTCCTCCCAGAGTCCCAGGACCTCCTTCTTTTTGATGAACCGCCGCCCTACCTGCAATCGCCAGCACCTGCTCCTCAGTCTTCTCCTCCCCCTATACCTCTGCCTCCCACTCTAAGTTCCCCTGACACCTCTGCTCAGCCCCGGGCGGGAGAAGGGCCCCCCACTGAGGCCGAGGCAGTTATCCTCCCCTTACGAGCCTACAGCACAGAAATCCCCGATGGGCAGGGAGGTCGGATGCCTTACCTTCAGTATTGGCCTTTCTCCACTTCCGATCTCTTTAATTGGAAGAACTTTAACCCTCCTTTTTCGGAAGACCCCACCCGATTGACTGACCTCATCATCTCTGTCATGAATTCACATAGCCCCACTTGGGACGATTGTCAGCAGCTCCTCACTGCTCTGCTAACTACAGCAGAGAAGGAAGCTGTCCTTACCAACGCTCGCAAACATGTGCCGGGACCCGACGGGCAACCCACCATACTGCAGAACCTCATTGACGAATACTCCCCCTTGAAACGACCTGAGTGGGACCCTAATTCACCGGAAGGTAGGAGACATCTCCGAATTTATCGCCAGACTCTAGCTGCGGGTCTCCGGGAAGCAGGGCGAAAGCCTACCAATTTGGCCAAGGTAAGAGGAGTGATACAGGGACCAGACGAGAGCCCCTCCTTATTTCTAGAAAGGCTGTTTGAAGCTTACCGACAGTATACTCCCTTTGACCCTACGTCAGAGGAGCATCAGGCCTCAGTAGCCATGGCCTTTATAGGTCAGTCTGCTACTGATATCAGAAGAAAGTTGCAAAGAATGGAGGGATTACAGGATATGTCTCTTCGGGACTTAGTGACAGAGGCTAACAAGGTCTTTAATAAAAGGGAAACGCAAGAGGAGAAGGAGGAAAGAAGAGAGAGAGAGAGAGAGAGAGAGAGAGAGAGAGAGAGAGAGAGAGAGAAAGGAGAAAGAACGAGACAGAAGAAGGAGCAGGGAAATGACTAAGGTCCTGGCCGCTGTGGTAGTACAGGATAGGGCATTTCAGGGAGATAGTAGAGGAAACCTGGGCCCGCGCACGGGAAATAAGCCTAAACTGGCCTCCGACCAATGCGCCTTTTGTAGAGAGAGAGGCCACTGGGCCAAGGATTGCCCCAAGAAGAAGAAGAACAGAGGTACGCGCCTGGGCCCTCTTCCCACTGAGGTGCTGGCACTGGATGAGGACTAGGGGGGATGGGGCTCGGACCCCCTCCACGAGCTCAGGGTAAACTTTAAGGTGGAGGGGACTCCTATAAACTTTGAGATAGACACTGGCGCGGTCCATTCTGTTCTCCAACAACCACTGGGACCTCTTTCACACAAGCGCGCCCTAGTGAGGGGAGCAAACGGGAGCCGATTCCGACCATGGACTACTCAGAGAACAGTGGACTTGGGAAATGGAAGGGTCCACCATTCATTCTTGGTCTTACCCGAATGTCCTGCCCCACTATTGGGACGGGACCTGTTAACTAAATTACGGGCAAGAATTACCTTTACTGAATCAGGCCCTCTGGTCGAGTTCCTCAATCCAATTGTGAGGGCTGCAGAAGGAACCACCCCACCGGTACTAAAGACCCTGACTCTAAGCTTAGATGACAAATATAAACTTTTTGAGGAATCTTTAGAAAAGACCCAAGGTGTCGAGGACTGGATACAAGAGTTTCCGGAGGCCTGGGCAGAAACAGCGGGGTTAGGGCTGGCCACAGCCCAACCACCCATAGTAGTCTCATTAAAAACTTCGGCCACGCCTGTTCAGGTTAAACAGTATCCTATGAGCTTAGAAGCCAAGGAAGGCATAAAGCCCCACATAATCAAATTACTGCAACTAGGGGTGTTGAAGCCTTGTAGGTCCCCGTGGAACACGCCACTGCTTCCTGTTCGGAAACCTGGCACCAATGACTATCGCCCAGTCCAAGACCTGCAGGAAGTAAATGCCCGAGTAGAGATTGTTCATCCCACGGTGCCCAACCCCTATAATTTACTAAGCACCCTCAGCCCCACCAGGACTTGGTATTCTGTATTGGACCTTAAGGATGCCTTCTTTTGTCTACGACTATACCCAGATAGCCAGCCCCTGTTTGCCTTTGAATGGAGCGACCCTGATATGGGAATCTCGGGGCAGCTGACTTGGACCAGGCTTCCACAGGGCTTCCGGAACTCCCCTACACTGTTTGATGAGGCCCTGCACAAGGACCTACAGTCTTTCCGCGCCACTCATAAGACTTTAACATTGCTCCAGTATGTGGATGATCTTTTACTAGCAGCTGAAACCCAAGGCGAGTGCGAAAAAGGAACCAAGGCCCTCCTGAAGACCCTTGCCTCCCTGGGATACCGAGCCTCAGCAAAGAAAGCGCAGCTCTGCAGGAATGAGGTAATATTCCTGGGCTACAAGATTACGGGCGGGAAGTGTTGGCTCACGGAGGCCAGGAAAAGGACTGTGACCCAGATACCCCCGCCACAAACACGGAAGGAATTGAGGGAGTTCCTGGGAACGTCCGGGTTCTGTTGTCTCTGGATCCCCGGCTTTGCCAACTTGGCAGCTCCCCTATATCCCCTGACTAAAAAAGACACTCCTTATGAGTGGGGGAGAGAACAACAAGAGGCCTTTGATAAACTCAAGCAGGCCCTTCTCAGTGCTCCGGCGCTCGCCTTACCTGATGTTAGCAAGCCCTTTACTCTGTATATAGAAGAGAAAGGCGGAGTGGCAAGAGGAGTGCTGACCCAAACCTTGGGACCATGGAAACGCCCTGTTGCCTATCTATCTAAGAGACTAGATGCGGTAGCCGCGGGATGGCCACGATGCCTCAAGGTTATTGCCGCGGCGGCTCTCCTGCTCAAAGATGCTGACAAGCTCACGCTAGGGCAAAAAGTGACTCTGGTTGCTCCACACACCCTCGAGAGTGTGATTAGGCAGCCCCCTGACCGATGGCTCTCTAATGCTCGCATCACTCACTATCAAAGCCTCCTGCTAGATAAGGAACGGGTCTTCTTCGGCAATCCGGCTACTCTTAACCCTGCCACTCTACTCCCCGTGGAGGATGGGCAAGATGTTCTTCACTCATGCCAAGAAATCTTGGCTGAGGAGACTGGGGTCCGGTCTGACCTAAAAGACTCGCCCCTGCCGCAGGCAGATTACACTTTCTTTACCGATGGCAGCAGTTTTCTCCAGCAAGGGGAGAGGAGAGCCGGGGCAGCCGTGGTGGGAACCACAGGGAAGATCTGGACAGCACCTCTCCCACCAGGAACATCAGCGCAAAAAGCAGAACTCATAGCCCTGACCAAGGCACTGGAGCTCGCGAAAGGTAAAAGGGTGAACATTTACACGGACAGTCGCTATGCTTTTGCTACGGCCCATGTGCATGGCGCCATCTGCCGGCGGCGAGGCCTTCTGACCTCCGCCGGCAAGGACATCAAGAACAAAGCCGAGATCCTTAATCTCCTTGAAGCTGTCCATTTACCGCGGGCCCTGGCTATCATACACTGTCCTGGACAGCAGAAGGGGGACGATCCCATAGCGGTCGGGAACCGGCTGGCAGATGAAGAAGCGCGGGCGGCCGCTCTCCAGGAGATCCCAGCAGCAGATATCCTGACAACTACCCTGCCGCAAGCTGGAGAACATGAGGCCGAAAGTAAGGTAACTGAGTTCCTTCTATTCACCCATCGCCTGACCCACTTAGGAACCAGAGTGCTACTGGAACTATTAAAGGATCAAGAGCTACCCACCCTTGCCCCAGGGCGGGCAAAAGAACTAGCTCGAGACATTGTCGCTTCCTGTGAAGCCTGTGCGTTGGTGAATGCCCGAAGGACTGAGGGAACGCAGGGCGAACGTCTGCGAGGAGACCGCCCTGGCACATACTGGGAAGTGGACTTTACTGAAGTATCTCCTGCCAGGTATGGAAATAAGTATCTGCTAGTTTTCATAGATACCTTTTCAGGGTGGCCTGAAGCCTTCCCCACGAAGAAGGAAACCGCCCTGGTGGTGGCCAAAAAGCTCCTCGAAGAAATCTTTCCCCGCTTCGGACTTCCTAAGGTAATAGGTTCCGACAACGGTCCCGCTTTCGTGGCCCAGGTAAGTCAGGGACTGGCCAGGACTTTGGGGTTTGATTGGAAATTACATTGTGCCTATAGGCCCCAGAGCTCAGGGCAGGTAGAGAGAATGAATAGAACAATTAAGGAGACCTTAACAAAATTAGCATTAGAGACTGGCGTTAAAGATTGGACGATGCTCTTACCCTACGCTCTCTTCCGCGCTCGAAATACACCTTCCCTTTCTCGTAACAATCTCACCCCTTATGAGATACTCTACGGGGGGCCCCACCTCTTAAAACCATGACTGAGCACGGACTGGGAGTGTTAACTGAAACCTCGGCTCAGCTAATGCCAGGCTTAAAGCGCTAGAGGCTATTCAGCGCCACATATGGAAGGGACTTTCTGATCAGTATCGCCCAGGCTCTGTCTCCCCCCACCCCTATTCTGTAGGTGATTGGGTGTACGTGAGAAGGCATCAAGCCCGGAATCTTGAACCCCGGTGGAAAGGACCCTATCTTGTCCTCCTCACCACCCCTACCGCAGTCAAGGTTGACGGGATTTCTACGTGGATCCACAGCAGCCATCTCAAGCCTGCCCCTGCCCTTGATGCCAGATCTTCAGCCCATCCAAGTCCCGCTGACCAATGGATCGTGCGGCGTCACCCTTCGGATCCCCTCAAGCTCTGGTTGGCGCGAGGTGCTTCTGGACACGGGAGCGGCGCACTCAATCATTCCTCCAGTTCCTGATGATCCTGCTCGCCATCACCCCCCAGGCACAGCCCGCGGACAACCCTCACCAACCGTTCAAGCAGACTTGGGTCATCCGAAGCGGAGAAAACTATGAAATTTGGAACACCACGGTCTGTAATGCTACGCCCCTTAATCAATGTTTTCCTGATCTGTATTTCTCATTAGAAGATGCGTTGCCGTATTTTAAGGATGCGAGAAACAAACCACAGGCTAGAGTCTCTATAAGGTGCAACGGGTTCTTTACATGCCCAGGGTTCAGACCCAGGGAATGGAGGAACACATGTGGTGGGCCAGAATCTTATTACTGTGCTAGCTGGGATTGTGTAGACTCTAATGATGGCTCCTGGAAGTGGGCGGTGACTCCTGACCTCATTAAGGTCCAGTTTGCAGTGTTGCTGGAGCGATAGCACAGCGGGTAGGGCGTTCGCCTTACAAGCGGCCAACATGGCCGACCCGAGTTCGATTCCTCCGCCCCTCTCGGAGAGCCCAGCAAGCTACCGAGAGCCCAGCAAGCTACCGAGAGTATTCGATATGCCAAACACAGTAACAACAAAGTCTCCAATGGAGACGTTACTGGGCCCGCTCGAGCAAATCGACGATCAACGGGAGGGCCTTTACCTTTACCTTGCAGTGCCCGTGCGCTACACTCCGCAGGGTGCCCAATATCATAATAATATGATCCAGGTCAAGATTTCTTTTACCGACCAAGGGAAAAGAGAGGGGCGCTGGGTAAATGGCCTTAATTAGGGTTTGATGCTATATACTAGACCGTGGCACGGCATCATCCTCCAAATCCTCCTTAGGATAGAGCCTGTACAAGAAACAATCAGGCCTAACCGGGCCCTCGAGACCCGCCAGCCCGCAGTAGACTACGGAGCCCCTGCTATTTCACCTCATGCAGCTGTCCCCAGTCCTCCCCAAACTCAGGTTCCGCCTACCTATACCCCCAGTCCATCCCATAACCCTCTCAGAGATCTCATACTAGCCGCTTATCGGGCCTTAAATACCACAGCCCCTAACCTGACCGAGGCCTGCTGGCTCTGTTACAGCCCTGCCCCACCCTTTTATGAGGCTATTGGTGTTAATGCCTCATACAACATCAGCTGCACAGCACCTTCTGGCTGGGTTCCCCGCGCCCGCCAAGGTTTAACTATAACCCAGATCAGCGGTCAAGGGACTTGTGTAGGCACAGTCCCACGAGGAAAACAGATGCTGTGTGCTCAGATCATAGCCAGCCCGGGATGGAATAGCTCTGTGTGGATATCGCCAGTCACCGGGGCCTGGTGGGCGTGTTCTCTTTCCGGGCTCACCCCACACCTGGCAGGATCAGTTTTCAATGCTGCCCTAGAATTCTGCCTCATGGTAATTGTGGTACCCAGGATCATATACCACACCGCTGAGACCCCCATTGATTATTGGTTCAGCCCACCTGAAAGACCACTCCGGACTCGAAGGGAGCCTATCTCCACCTTTACTATCGCCACCCTGGTCGGGGTAGGTCTGGCAGGGGCTGGCACGGGAATTGCCTCCCTGGCCACCCAGCACTCGGGTCTCTCCTCCCTCAGAGCAGCCATAGATGAGGACCTAGATCGCATAGAAAAATCTATTAGCCACCTAGAGAAATCCCTAACCTCTTTGTCAGAGGTAGTTCTCCAAAACCTGAGAGGGCTAGATTTGTTACTCCTCAAGAATGGTGGGCTCTGTGCGGCCCTGGGGGAAGAATGTTGTTTTTACGCAGACCACACGGGGGTGGTTAGGGACTCCATGGCAAAACTTCGTGAAGGCCTCGAACAGCGTAGAAGGGAAAGGGAAGCTAGGGAAGGCTGGTTTGAGTCATGGTTCAATCAGTCCCCATGGCTAGCCACTCTCCTCTCGGCCTTGGCTGGCCCCCTCCTGATCCTTTTAATCATGATGACCCTGGGGCCCTACATCTTGAATCGGCTGGTGAATTTTGTTAGAGAACGCATCAATTCTGTTCACCTCCTGGTTCTGAGGCAGCAGTATCAAGCTCTGTCACCCACTGAGGAAAGCCACTCTCAACCATAGGTCCTTGAATAAGGCCCCAAACTCCCCTCAATCTCTAGGATTAGAGATGCTCATTGAAAGAAGTGGGGAATGAAAGAATCCATGCTAGGGCATCAAATTTTTGTGTGCCTCAGCTAACTTGCAACATTGCTTTCTGTAAAACTGCTTGTGCTTCAGCTAACTTGCAACATTGCTTTCTGTAAAACTGCTTGTGCTTCAGCTAACTTGTAACATTGTTTTCTGTAAAACTGCTTGGCTCCTCTCTGACAGGATTCAGGTGTATTTACTGTTCCTGGAATGTATTGTCTCACTAAAGCACCCTGCAGACTTGGGTAAAGGACAACTCAGGATGCCGGTGGTTGGGGGAAGTTGCCCGATCCTGGAATGGATTGTCTCACTAAAGCACCCCGCAGACTTGGGTAAAGGATAGCTCAGGATGCAGGATGCGGGTGGTTGAGGAAAATTGCCCATTCCTGGAACGTATTGTCTCACTAAAGGCTTAATGATTCCGGCTATAACCTTGCTTGCACCACTGACAATTGATGTATGTAACTACTGACTTTTGAATCTATGATCCTTGGAATGCGCAGGTTTTGTTGTAACGGTTGATGAGAGCCTATATAAGACCCCCTTTGAAGAAGCTCGGGGCTCTCAGCCACTGCCCGATTTTGGGGTATGCTGCGGAGCCCCAGCATGCTGGTCTAAATAAACCCCGTTTTTACTCCTGCAGGAATTGTGTCTATTTGGTCTCTCCGCGCCTCCCAGGGCTAGGGAACTCCCGATCCCAACAGAGAGAAAACCCTGTTTCGGTAACTTGCTTTTTGTAAGAATCAGATTCTAATTCTACAGAGGTGATTGCTAACTCCTGGACCAATGCAGTGGAATATTATTAAAGGGTCATGCTTTAACACTAGTGAAAACCATCTTCCATGGGAAGGGACCGAATAGCAAGTAAGGTAGAAGTAACTCGGAACTGTGCTTTCTGTGCCATTAATGAACCTAGAGGAAATCTTGATCCTCCTAACACCTGTTCAGCATCAAGGAACTTATAGGTGGATCGGCAGCTTGACCTCATGCAAATGATCAAATGCTCATATGTTCAAGGTATAAATATCTGTTAGTTCTTATTGATAGCTTCAGTGTATGGGCAGAAGTTTTTCCAATCTGTACTGAGAACGCCAGAGAATGGCTTGGTGTTTCTGTGTCCAGTAGAAAAATCTGGACACAGGAAGTCATTTTTCAATCAACCAAATCTGTTTGTAGAGTTAATCCTTTTCATTGTTTTAATGATAGAGATGGGTATGGCTTTATGTTGCTTTGGTTTCTGTTGCTTTAACTCTTGTTTTTTAAGACAGCAAACAACATTGTCCTCACTGGGTCAGAAAGGAACTTCTAATCCTCCAGTGTCTAACCATTTCAAAGTGATATCCCTCAGTCTAATCCATCTGATCTTTTCTTTCAGATAACTTTAGGAACCCAACCAATTCATTACCTGGGGCCCATTATAAACTAAGGTAGTTTGAGATTTCCCCCCTTTCACAGGCAGGGTCTGCGCCCCTTGTCAGCATGAAGCAGCTTCAGAAGATAGACCACCAACCAATTTCCGCTTAAAGATTTAAGGTGGTGAAATCTCTAGGGGGGATATGATGTAGGCAGGTAGACAGGGAGGGCCCCCTCCCGAGGCAACGACAAAAGCCAGCCCTGCAGAAAATGGGAAAACAGGAACTAAGGCTTGATAAGACCTTCACCTGGCTCCAGCAACAGACCCAAAGAAGCTCCTGCAGGAACAAAAGGCCAGGAAAGGAATTTCAAAGAAGACCATCACCACACCCATCCTCCCTGGCAACCTCCTTAGCAACGGACATTTACCTGGGAAGAAGCCCCACGTGGGGGCAGGTTGGAGAAACCCTATAAAGGCCACCTTGAACAAAGGAAGGGCTTGCATATGCTGCTGAGCCCATGTGCTGCTTGCGCCCACGTGGCCAAGCACATATGGTTCCCGAGCACATGTGTCGCCCGCATCTCCCCTCTTGAGATGTGTACTTTCATGCTTTCGTGTCTAACTTTACTCTCTCACTCTCTCTCCCTCCCTCCATACCTAAAAATCCTCCAAATAAAATCTATTTACTTCAAAAAAAAAAAAACCAATCTTAAAAGAAGGATTAAAGTGGCTACTGTAAGACAAGACATATCCCTACATGCACAAAAAACCTCTACAGAAAGATGGCACAAAACCCAATACAATAATCTCTCTCAATGTCAATTAAGAGACAGAGTGATAAAATGAATATAAAAAACTGAACTCAAATTTCTGATGCCTACAGGAAACATATCTGAACAACCAGAGAAAACACAAACTCAGAGTCAAATCATGGAAAACAATCCTTCAAGCAAATAACTCCCTCAAAAAAGCCAGGGTGGCCATACTCATATCTGACAACATAGATTTCAATCGGAAAAATATCTTGGGGGACAACAATGGCCCTTTTAAAAAAAATAATTTAGGCATATGTACAGCAGGAAGAAATCACAATCCTAAACATATACATACCTAATGAGGGACCACCAAAACACTTAAAATTAAGACAACTCTAAGAAACTTCAAGGAGGATATTGGTAGCAACTCAATAGTAGTTAGAGACTTCAACACCATCTTATCACCTCTGTTCAACAAGATTAAAACTCAGAAGGAAGAAATGGAAGAATGGCTTTGAAGGAAGAATGGCTTTGAAGGAAGAAATGGAAGAGAGAGGGCTAATAGATGTATACAGGCCTTTCCATCCCCCAAAATGTGAATATACATTGTTTTCCAGTGCACATGGAACATTTTCCAAGATAGACCAGGTGCTGGGTCACAAAACATACGTCAATAGAATCAGGAAGATAGAAATTGTATCCACTATCTTTTCACACCTCGATGCACTGAAGTCTTACAGCAAACCCTCAGAAAGTTGTGTGGACACTAAATCATACACAGCATGGGGCTGGGAGAACTGTCTGGAGATATTGCCTGGACATAAGGATCTTGGGTCAGAGAGATTGTTGGGACAAAGAGCTGAGCACATGGTCTGCATGCAAAAGTAAAAGGTCACTATCCAACACTGCATTTTCCCTTAGTGCTGAAGGATTGACATCCTCACCCCCACAGTCAGAAGCTTCCCTAAACACCACTTGGTGTGGCCCAAACACACAGAGAAACACATACAGAGAAATGGTGGTCTATAAAATCATAAAACACACGGAAGAAAACTTAGGGGGTATATTCTGGGATTTCAACATTAGGGATACATTCAGACTCAACTCCAATGGGCAGGGAAAAGTAATCAAGAATACATGAATGGTGTGAGTTTCCAAATAAAAGAATGGGCACACATATGGGACTCAAGTGTTTTGTGGCCTGGAGCCACTTGCCAGACTAGACGACAGAAAGAGATGAACAAAAGATCGGGGGAACAGGGGAACTGGGCCCCAGACTTGTCGGTAGTCGGTTTATTTGTCTCTCCTCCCCAACATGGTCAGATCTTTCTCCTTACTGCACAACCGTAGTTGTACTTTTGGTCGTAGTCCAGGTCATCATAGTTCAATCATCCTATTCTCCTCATAGATCTCAAAGTCCTCTACTTCCAGTCATCGTCCTTGGATTCCTTGTCATCCTCCTAGTCCCCTCTTTCTCCTTACAGTATAGTAATATAGAAATCATCAAGGGTAGGGGTACACATAGGTGGGGTTGAACATTATCAGAACAACAAACAGAGATAAAGCTAGTCATTCAGGGGAACTTCTAGGAGATTAACTCAAACACAAAATCTCATTTGAGGGTTCAGCACTCCAGATTACTAGAAGATCCATTCAAGGGTGGGATTGCATCAAGTGTGTATTGCTTTCTCCTTTCCTCAGCTATTAGTCCTTTTAAACAATCACAGTAACTTACTTGTTATTAAATTTCTAGTGATTTTTCTATGAACACAGTAAGATGTATATTAAGCTTAAAGGTTGGCTTTTCCTGGGACACCTTGCTATATATTCCAAACCACAATCCTCAGGCCAGGCTAGTTGACCCTAACCTCAGCAGGGTCCTTATTCAGTAACTTCTTCTTGGATCATGACAGAGTCTGTTCCATGATGATGCTCTTAACTTATTATACTTCATACACTTAGTTTGTCCCTTTCCAATGCCAGGGTAGTTTTCAGCTTACCCTGGGCCCATCCAGTCCCTTCGTCAGGATCCTGCTTTTGCAGAGCTAGGAACCAAGCGAAACTGAGGCTGAAATCAAGTAAATATGGATGGCCAGGAGTAAATATTATTTTGGAGCCAATTAACTTCCATGTTACAAAGCATAGCCATCAACTGTCTTTCTGTGTCTTTACAAAATGGACATTGCTAAATAATCCTTGCAAATGGCATGAAGGAAAGAGAAAAGTAATATAGGATTATTGGTGCTTGATGGAATTGGGTGTGCCTCAGGGGCACTGTTGTGGGAGGAGCTCAAAAAACCTAAGCTCTCTGCAGGAGGAGCAAGGACACCCAATGTTATCCAATAGAATGGGACAACATAAAACTAAAACACATTTACAAAGAAAAGGAAACTACAATGGAAACAAACAAACAAACAAATAAAAGCAACTGAGCAATAGGCAAAAGCTGTTTGATCATCATACCTAAGGAAGTAATAATACCCAGAATATATTAACTCATATAACCAAAAAACAAAAAAAAAACAATAAAAATTATTCAAAAGATATAAACAGACACTTCCTCAAAGATGGCGCACAGACACATTAAAAAATTCAAAATTACATATAACTAGGGAAATAGCTCATAGTTGGGAAAATGATTCAAGAAGAAATGAGTGTTGGCAAGGATATGGAGAAAAGGGCTCTGGTACTGGGAATGAAGTTATTGTAGTTGCTAGGGATAATGATATGCAGTCCTTAAAAATTAATATGGAAATTCCATATGATTCTAAAGTAGCACTACTAATTAGTTATCCAAAGACAATTAACAGATTTTGCTCAAATGTAGAAGATGATTTACAAAGGCAAGCAATCACCAAGAAATGACAACACTAACTTGCAGACTCAGTGAAAACAAAGAAGCTTCTAGACAGAAAGGAGAAGGGGAGAGGAAGTAATGGGCAGAAGGATTTCTGTGATGGCAGGCTGGCATGAGAGCACTGGAGGTGAGGCCACCTGGTCACAGCTAAGCCCATAAAAGTCAGAAGGTGATTGTCTGAAATTCTATAGACTGACTAATGATAAGTCTGTGGCATGCTCCTGGACCTCAAGACAAACGCAGTATAAGCTTGTATGACTGAGTGAGAGTATGAGTGTGTCTGCATGCGCACGCGTGTGTGTGTGTGTTTGTGTGTGTGTGTATGTGCATGTGCATGTATATTTGGGGGCTTGTTATGAGGAAGGAAGTGTTCCTGCCACTGAGTCAGGCAAGAATCTGGAATGCTGTTCTACTCCATTTCCAGATGATATGGTCTGTCTGAAATGCCTGTAGCACCTTTAAAGAGAAGCAGTGTACCAAATAATGACCTTAGAAATAAAGGCAGTTGGGGACCTGGAGCAGTAGCACAGCAGGTAAGGCATTTGTCTTGCATGCGGCTGACCCATGTTCGATTCCCAGCAACCCATATGGTCCCACAAGCATCGCCAGAAATAATTCCTGAATGCAGATCAGGAGCAACCCCCTGGGCATTACTGGGTGAGTCCTAAAGAGAAAAAGACAGACAGACATACAGACAGACAGAAAGAAAGAAAGATAAATATAAATTTATAAAGATATAAAAATATAAAGTTAAAGATAAAATTCAAAATAATGGTGGCGGGAAGGTGTATGGTGGTGGGATGGGTGTTGGACTATTTAATGTAATAAATTATTGTGAACAACTTTATAAAAATATAGTTAATAAAATAAAAATTTAAAAGGCAAATAAATATTTCCTTTTCCATAATCATTATACCATCAATATTTCACTAAAGTATAAACACACTTCTCTGAACAAGTTCATGTTTATACTCAATGTTTATACTTCTCCTCATTTTACTGAAAACTTGCACAAAGTTTTGTCCTGTACTCACCGTATTACTCCATTCACCTGACAAATCCAAGAGGCAGATAGGAGACACAGGTTAGGAGAAGAACAAAACTTAGGTGATGGAGCTGAGATAATTTCAGGCCATGATCGTTCTTCCCCAAGGTTCTCCAAGAGCTTTTTTCTTACTTTTACATGTTCCTTCTATGGCCATGGAAAAATTAAGGTATTTCACAGTAGAAAGAGGAACACTCAGGCAAATTGAGTTGACAAAGTCATGTTTGAGCTACATCAAATTGAAATATTAGGACCAAGGGGCTAGAAGAGAACAGAAGTGTGAAATATATGTTTCTCACAAAATCGTTGCCAGTTATATGTCTGGCATGACATGTTCCATGAGCATCAAGATAAAGCCCTTGAGCAAACCAGATGTGTTCTAAAGGTTTCCCCAGCTTCACTGGGGTGGTCTGGTTAACCCTGTTTATGCAGGACCTAACAACACTGCATCTTCAAACTGAGCAGGTGGGCCATACATTACTGAGAGGAGTTCTCAGGCCACCTAAACGGCATTTTTGAGAAACCCTACATCAATTCACTTATTAGTTAAATTTTTACACCCAAGCCAGAGAAACTTTGATTTCCAGATTCTTTACTCCCCAAATCAAAGGACCCCAGAATTTCAGTGTCTTCGACTTGAGTAACTTGAAGCTTTTAGAAGGACACATTTTTCACAAGAGGAACGAGAAGAGTCCAGTTCTCAGGAAATAAGGCACAGAGGTACAAGGTCCACAGGCCTCCACGCTAACTAGAGACTTTGATGAGCTAGAATCCTATTCCCTGTCTCCCATCTACACCCACACCATATCCACTCACTGTCCTCAGCAGCTTTCCCCAGCCAGTTATCCAACAAAGTACCAAGGGGAAGCTCCATGCCAAGGATTGGAAGGCAGACACGGATGATATATGAGCTGAAGTTCACAGGTTGGTGCAGTTGTAACACCGCTGCAAAATGGTGGAGCTTCTAAAAGTCTGGATGGATGATAATGCGGCTCACAGTCACCCTCCTGGCCTATTTGTGTCCTGGTAGAGCTGGTAATTCCCCAATACACCCAATAATCCTCAGGGGCATGAGACTTCCTGCAGGAGGGAAGGTGACAGTCATCATCTTCTGCATATGGCAGCTTGTGCCTCTCCACCATAATCTGACCCCCAGCACTGCCTTGTCTGCACCACCGCACAGAACTCTCCCTTTCTGTCAGCCCTTCTCTCTAGCGACTCCATATTTAGTGTCCATGCAGCTGACCAATAGACATGTGGTGAGCAGAGACCCCAGGCCTGAGATGTGCAGAACACCAGCATCTGCCCCTGCACCCCAGGTTCCAACCTCTCTCTGACAACCAGGATTGCAGGGACATTGAGAAAAGCCCTGCTGTGAGGTGACACAGAGCCAGCTGACATTGCACCTGGGAGGCAGGATGAACACTGCCATCTCGGTGGCATACCTGTGTCGGGGAAAGGCACAGGGATGAGGATGGAAGATGAGCAAAGTCAGGTGAGGAGAGAGGACAATACAGGAGAGGACAGGTCACAGGCAGAAAGACTTGGACTAGAAGGACACAGATTGTCCCAGCACACAGCCTTGAGGACGCAGAGGCTCTAATCTTTTAACCCTCTCCCCCTGTCAGCCCGGCTGCTAGGACCTGAGAAACAACTCACTTTGTAAAGCAGTGGGCCGTACAGAACACCCAGTGGAAATGAATGAGCACAGCTCCACAGAGATAAATGCTCTGGTACTGCAGGCTGGCCTGCCATGGCCACTGGCCTTCCACAGCCTCCTGGCCACCAGAGATCATCCCTACACCCCTGGGCTTCCCGCACACTGTGAAGACCAGCCCAATGCCATGTGGTAAAGAGGAGGTTCCCGTTTCCTCTCCGGTAGACCCTTGACCACTTCTCCTGGGAAAGTCAGGAGCAGGGGCCAACCAGCCCAGAGTAAAAGGGCAGCTTGGTGTCTAATATCTCTGTCTGCTGCCTGGGCAGCAGAAACCTGGACAGCAGAGCACACTCTGAGCAAGCCCCGTGGGAAGACGCGGAAAGGATGTGGTGGCCACAGCTGGTCACAGCTGCATCCCGGCAACCTCATGCCTGCGGCGCCTCCCACCCCCACCCCCTGCCCAGACAGGAGCCTTGTGTGTGGGGCTGTATTAGTGTCCCGCCTCCACCTCCCTGCTGTCTCCGGAAGGGGCGGTGGGCCATGTGGCCTGGACAGGGTGGGACAGGTGCCCCAACCGCGTTGACGCCGTGGCCGGCTGCCTGCTCGAAAACTGGGGAACACCGAGAGGAAAAAAGAGGAGACTGATGGGCCAGTCCACCCCTGGCTGTTCCCCGCTCACAGCCCATCTGCTCACCTGAGCCCAAGGCGCCCCAATCACCAGCTGGGCCAAGGGCTGTGGGGCTGGGACTTCCTGCCAGGGGCTTCCATTCTCCTTGCCCAGGGCCAGAGTGGCTTCAGCCCTGGCCGCATCCCTCTGACCTCTGACCCCTAAGACATGACCTCTCTAATCCCATCCTCCCCATTGGACACAGCTCTCTCCTGAGCCCTCCTTGACTTTGGACCTGCCCCTGTGCTATCCCTGTCCTGACCCCTCCCTGACCCCGCCCTAACCCCCTCTGACCCCAGCTCTCACACCCCACCTTGGCCTCACTCTGACCTGGTCAGGCCTTGGAGAGTTGGAGCAGGGTCCACAGAGCAGCTGAGTCCTTCTACTCACTCAAGGGAGGGACCTAGGAACTCCACTTGTCTTTGGGAAGAGATTTGGGCTGGAGAGGTCTACATCAGAGTTAAGTAAGGGCCGAAGGCGCAGCTGGAGCTGGGGGAGTGGATTAGTCCTTAGATGAGAACGTTGGAGCAGAACGGGATACCCAAGGAGCCAGCAGAGAGGAGGGACCCAGGAAGGCAGGATTGTACGGGGCATGCTTAAACCCAGGAAGGGCAAGCCACGCCGCTAGATAAGGGATACGCTTCTTAGCTTGTTACAGAGATATAATTCATGTCATGAAATTCACCCATTAGAAGGGACAATTCCATAATTTTCAGTATAATTTGGAATGTTTCAGTAACGACTTTCATTGGAAATAATCTGAAAGATCCTCAGGGAGTGAATCATCAGGGAAAATAGTAGAATCCATTGTACCAAATACTAAAATCCAATGTAAGAAACATTGATTCTATAACTGAATGTTAAGTGGATTTTGCTTAGCCATTTAGTGAGTAGTCATTTCTATAACATTTCATTTTCATAGCATGTATGGTCCCATTTGGATAATATCATTCTCAATAAGACGAAATTGTAAAGATGGAAAACTATGGCATGGTGATCACTTGCCATGAAAACCATCTTGATCCAAATATGAGTTTTAAATTTTGATGAAGTTCAGTTTATTCATTTTTAAGCTGATTAATTTTGTGTTTTCTATCATCGCTAAGAATTTTGCTTTTGCACCTTTGTCAAAACCAATTTTGTTTTTCTGTTTATGTGTCTGGGATTGGTGGAAATTTCTTATAAATTGCTAAGTCTGGAAATTAGATTCTTCCTCCTGCTTTTCTTGGCTTACTGTAGTACTTTTATCCTCCCCTTTTGAAATCTACAATAATATATATGCTGATTTGGAGAGTTTTCCAATTTGTTGTTGATTTTCTGTCGCAAAGCTTATTCCTTGTGTGTGGCCAGTGATATTTCTGTTCTTTACTTTGTGTCCTCCCTGTGTCCATCTGAACTCTCAGCTCCCTGAGACCCATTATAACACTAGTGGACAAGACACAAAAAAATGAAATTCACATTTTCCACTGCTGTGAAATGTCTCTTCTGTCAGATGAATCTACAGGCGAGATCAGAGGCAGCTGATATCAGAAAGACCCTGTCTTTCATCTTCTGTGCTGAAACTTATGTTAAAACTCAAAGAAGTGGGGCTTGAGCACAGCAGCTAGGGTATTTGCCTTACACGTGTCTGACCTTGGTTCTATTCCCAGCATCCCACATGGTTCCCTGTAAACCACCAGGAGGAATTCCTTAGTGCATGAGCCAGGAGTAAACCCTGTGCATCGCTGGGTGTGACCCCAAAAGAAAAAAAAATAAAAAAGCAAAGACGGGCCAGAGCTAGGGACAGGAGTAAAGGCACTTGCTTGCATGTGACTAAAGCCTGCTTTGATACAGAAAACATTTATAGTCCTCTGAGCACTGCCAGGAATGACTTCTGAACATAGAATTCAGTGTAGGCCCTGAGCACCATTGGGTGTGTTCCAAAAACCAAAAGGGAAAAGAAAAAATAATGAATAAAATAAAGAGAGAATATCTCAGAAATCTACAATCAAAGGCCCTTACTTTGTCATTCATGAGTTTCTAGAAAAAGAAGCATGCATGAGATAAAATTTCTTTCTGCCATGACATCCACCAGACTCTTTAGGAATGAGATTCAAATAATTTGGGCTCCTATGTCATTACAATTTTTGTTTATTTATGATCAAGTTCTTATCATTTTCTTCTGCTAATTTTTTGTTCTTTCCATCTCTATATTCTTCACACGTGAGCTCAAATTGATTATTTCAGACTTTCTTAGTTTTTCTTTTCCTTTTTTAAAGGTAGGCCTGTATTGCTTTGTTCTTCCCTCATTCCCATCACATTCTTTGCTGCATGCCCTAATTTATTTTACTTTGTCTCTTGTTAATATTCATATATCTTATTTATTTCCTCATTGTTTATTATTCAGAGTTATTCAGAATAATCTTGTTCTACTTCTGTATAATGTGATTCTTGATGTTTGCTTTTGGGTTGATTTTTTTAAATTCATAGCTTTGTAATGGGAAAAGATGCTTAATTTTATTTCAATACTTATATGATTATTGATACTTTTATAGAGATGTATGATTGATTTGAACTGGACAACATTCCACATGCACTGAGAAGAAAGTGAGTGCTTCCTCATCGGTTCATTCTCTTGAAGTCTTGCGAGCTTGTGATTTCTAATTCTCCTCTTCTTCCAATACCAGAAAGTGACACTGTGACCTTACTTCTGAGTTTCTTTTGGGTCCTTTTTGGAGGAGGGGAAAGGCAAGCCAGAGACAACTTCCCTTAGCCACCCACAGCCCTGGGCAGGCAGGGCAAACCTGAGCACAGAGTTCACAGTTCTCCCAATCTCAGCCCCTGTCTATGGTGTTGGTGGACAGCATTTGGGTTTCCCTCTGACCTCAGACTCTGAATCCCAGGGAAGAGGGGAGGGCAGTGGGGGAAAGAACACACCTGTCACAGCCAAGTGTCCAGAGCCAAGTGTCTGTGTCCAATAGCCAGTCTTTATAGTTGGCACAAACCTACCCTTTCTCTGTGTTCACCTGGGGTGGGGGGGGGGGGTGAAGCTCTACCTTCCCCAGCCAGGTCAGCTGACAGCTATGACTCCACTCACGGGGCTCCATCAACTCCATGTGCCTCTCCCTCCTCCCCTTCAGAAAAACAGGTATGTGGTCCTCAGGCATCCTCAGATGATGAACCATTGAGTGTGGTGAGAGAATTGTGGACTCCTCTAGCACTACTTTAAGGGTGATATTTGACGGTAGCTGCTCATTCCCCATGATGATGAAATCATATTTGTTCTTTGATCCTCTCAGTGTTACAGTTATTCTTTCCTTTTTAAATTTAGAAAAAGTTTGTTCAGCATTAAGGAGTTGTTACCTACATAGTTATTCATAGCTGACTTTGAGGTATACAATGTTCCAATACAATCTCACCACTGGTGTTGACTTCCCTCCACCTGTTTCCCTAAGATTCCTCCCACACCCCCTCAGCCTGTCTTCTAGACAGGTACATTTAATTATTATCATTATTTTTTAATGTAGGAGTCCTGTTATTTATTCAACTATTGATTAAGCTGATTGAATTGGCATGAAATCCACATTACTTTCTTTTAAAAATTTTTTAATTGAATGTCCATGAGATAGACTATTACAGAGCTGTACATAATTTGGTTTCAGTCATATAATGATCCAGCACATGACTATTCTCTACCAGTGTACATTTCCCACCACCAGTGTCCCCTGCTTCCTTCTCACCATCTCCCAATGCCCCAACTCTCTATGGGAGGCACTTTTCTTCTTGTTCGCTCTCTCCTTTTCCTTTTGTGCGTAATGCTTTGCAATACAGGTGCTAAGAGGTCATGGTGTTTCTTCAGGGAATTCAGCATTTTTATTGACTCGGTAAGGTTGGAGTAGCTTTTTAACTGTGTGACAGCTTTGGGGTGTGGATGTGAGTGCTGTGTACTTCCTTACAGAATTACAGGGAGGTGGAGGCAGATAGCCCATCCAGACACAGAGAACGTCTGATAATTTCAGTTACAAAACCCAAAAATTTTCAGCAGATTCTGTCTTGGTAAGCCATCTTGAGATATTTTATTCAAGTCAGGGGTATGGTGGCGATTTTGGATTGTGCAAGCAAGTACCTTCGAGGAGTTCTGCTTGGGTAGATACCAGGATTACCCGCCTCCCTCTGATTTACCCTGGTCTGTTCAGCAACAGGATTAACTGCAGATTTTGATCTCTTTCGAGATGTATTTATGGGTCACTTAAGCAAAGTCTGTAGTAGAGCTGACACGGTGGCACTGGAGTTGGTTCATGAGGGTGACTGCTAGTGCTTCCATGTATATTGGGAAATGGGGGAAGGTAACCCATCCCAACTCTGGGAAAGTCTAGAGATTTCCATCAGAAAACCCACATACCAGAATTTTCAGCAGATTTGATCTTTGTGAGGTCCATCCTGAGATGGTGAAGTCAGGTTAGGGGTATGGTGGTGATTTTGACTTTCAGGCAAGCAGGTGCTGGGGGCTCTGCTTGGTCATGCTTCAGGCTGACATGATTTACCCCCATCTGTTCATCCATGAGTGGGTCTGAGATGAATTGTGGCTTTTGATCTCTTTCGAGATTTATTTATGGGGCTCTGAAGTAAGGCTAATGAGCTTGATAGCTGAGCTGGAGGTGGTTTGTGGGCATGGCTCCCACATAACTAACTTTTGGTCGTTTAATTTTTTGGTAAACTTGGTCCCAAATATTTGGGGTCCAGCCAAAGGCACAGTGGCAACTTGGGGGTATCAGAAAACCTAAAGTCATCATCAGGCTGCTGATGCACTCTTCCCGCAGATGCAGGTTGACTGATGGCAGCACCATACCCCTGGACAGGCTTATTTTTTTAACTTGGCTGTTGTAGTGTGAGTCTTATGCTTAGAGTGTTGTTATATACAGCTGTATTATTCAGATACAATATACAAATAAACCTGACCTCCAAACTACTGTGCATGACCCCTACCCCTGTTACCCCCCATCCTTTTCTTCTGACTCCCCTCAGTTTCTTTCCTTCCCTTTATTCCTTATTTTTGTAATCAGGGGTCAAGGGTCATCTAGGTATCCCCTTTGTTACCTTGCATTCCTTACCCTGTTCTTCTATATACCACAGACATGTGATATTTGTCTGTGGCATTTTTCCTCCTTCTGACTCACTCAGTTCCATTCAAGTTGTGGCAAACTGTATGACTTCACCTTCCGTTACAGCTGCACTGTGTTTGCATATCGTACTCTCATGAATTGTTTATCTGGTGTTAGATACCTAAGTTGATTCCATGTCTAGCTATTGTGTTGAGTATTGCAATGAATAATGGTGTGCATTTGTTCGTTGAATGAATGTTTTTGTGTCTTGGGTGTAATATCAAAATGCAGCATTGCTGGATCATATGGCAGCTCTGTTCTTACTTTACTGAGAAACCTCCAAACTGTTTTCCACAGGAGCTAAGCCAGACAACATTCCCAACAACAGCAAGTAAGGACTCCTTTTCCACCACATCCCAACAGCACCACAGAATGTGCCCAGTTTTTTTTTTCCCTGACAGGTGCCATTCTCCTTTGTATGATATGATATTTCATTATCATCTTGATTTGGATTTCACTGAGAGTAAGTGATAGCACAGTAAAACTGTCCTCCCATTGTTCATCAATTTGATCGAGTGGGCACCAGTAACGGTTCCATTGTGAGACTTGTTATTACTATTTTTGGCCTATCGAATATGCCATGGGTAGCTTGCCAGGCTCTGCCATGAGGGCGGGATACTCTCAATAGCTTGCCAGGCTCTCTGAGAGGGACAGAGGAATCAAACCCGGGTCAGTCACGTGCAAGGCAAGCACCCTACCTCTTGTGCGATCACTCTAGCTCAGTAGAGGCCAGCAACACGTGATAATGAACCCTTTTCCATGTGTTATTTCATGGCCATCAGTCTACATTGAAGATGCGTCTATTTCTTTCCTCTCACAATTTTTAAATAGGGTTTGTGAATTTGGGGGAGGGGTGAGTCCTCTTCAGTACTTTATAGATCTTGGATATTCATATTTACCTGCTGTGTTGCACATGAATATTATCTCCGATTCAGTCTGGTATCCTTTAGTTGTAGACCATGTTGTTAGCTAGGCAGAAGCTTTTTAATTTTATGAAGTCCCATTTGTGTATTTTTGTTTGAGCTGTCCTTGTCAATGGGTCTGATCGTTGGAAACACCTTTGAGGCCCATAGCACTACTTCCTTCTCCAGGGTGGAGGTGTAAAACCAAGCCCGATTTACCACCCATAGAGCTCTGGAGCCAGCATGCAGCAGCCTGGCAGGCAGCCACCAGGTGGCACGTATCCAGTCCCTGTGTCTCCTGGGCAGCATTGAGTCACAGGTCCCTCAGCAGAGCCCAGCCTGGCAACTCGCAGGGAGGCCAAGAGTGCATGTCCCGCCAGAGGGCACGCATTACCTCCTCTTGGGATCACACCAAATCCCCTCTGTAGAAGGCTGGATTAACACTGGCCTCCATCTGGCTGGTCATAACTAGAGTCATCCACATACCAAGTTTCTACTAGAACCTGGGTTTGATCCAGCCCCATCAAGTAAGGGTTCGCAAGGAGCTCGCCTCTGGCACAGAGTTGAGGACCATCTACTCATGTAAGTCCCTAACCCCTGCACAGCTTGAACCTGCCTACACAGGTTTGCAGAAACTCTTCTCTCCTAGCTCTGGTGCGGGTTTTGTTTTCCCTTCCATGAGCTAGTGCGGAGCCCTTACCCAGCCCACAACTGGACATGCAGTTTGGACCCTCATCAGAGCTGTTCCAACTGTGTGGTGTGGAACATGGCCCTATGGCCTCTGCAGATTCTGTTGCCATTTCCGGGGCCTATCCCAGGTTGCCCCTTTTGGAGACAACACATACAGAGAGCACAGGACCTGGGCAAACTGGGCACCAAACCCTGCCGAAGCATCAACAATGCAAGAAACACCTGCAAGTGTTTTCCAGGCACGGCCACAGGTGTGCCTGCATGTGCTCTGGGATGGCTTTAGTCTGACACAACCCAATCCCAAGAACTTGACACAAACAGTGAGACCCCTCTGTGGCTCCAGGATCCTCAAGGCCTGATAATGAGACCTTTATTTTCTACCTATCTCATGAAAATGCACCCCTCAATCTTTATCCTGGTCACATAAAACATGGCCCCCTCTCCAGGGATTGTGAGATGTGCATTTTCTTGGGAGCAGACTATGTTAACACCTCCCAAGCCCCAGATAGACCCTTTTCCACCCTCACTCCCCTCCCACTTCAAATGAATGAATAGCTGGTCTCAGCAAGCTGCCATCCCTGCTCTAACAGGTAAAAGCCAGGCCCCCAGAGCTTTCCAGATGCTTGATCCAACTTTTCAGGTCCTTTATCAGCACCACCACCTCAGAGTCTCCTCCATCCAACCCAGCTCCACAGCCTGGCTGTTCCTCTAGGGTCTGCTCCATGGAGGAGGAAGAGCCCAGGGATCCCTCAGCTCCCTGACTGTGACTGCAGGGCTTCCTCAGTGCTCCCCAGTGGAGAGTAGAGCTATCTCCAGACAGGCCAGTGTTGTTTAAACTCCCAGCGCTTGCTGGGGTGGGGTCAGGTGACAAGGAGACTCGCCAAAAGGAACAACCCGGAGGTTATGGGCTAGTATATGGGAATGAGCAGAGGCCCCGCTCCTGTGTCTGGGTCCTCTGCAGGGCAGCTGGTCTGCTCTGAAGTCTGGATGCTGGACTTTGTGTGCCCATAAGGGAGCATGCAGGAGCAGTAGAAAGGTCTGACCGCCTTATTTCAATTGTGACATAGAGTGTGGACATACTTCATTTCTACCACACTGATCACAGTCGTAGAGAGAGTAGAACAAAGCTGGTATGGTGCCCAGGGCACTGCTCTTGCTTCTAGGGAAGAAATACATGATCAGGCATGTTGAGCCACTTCACACCAGAAGCTACTGGTACTGGGGAAGAGCCTCAAGGTTACCCTAAAACATTCCCAACAAAAAATGAATCTCGGAACCAGGAATTTCGCTGAAGAGAAGTCTCCTGATCTCACACCAGGCCGATTTCATCGGGGTGCCTCAGACAGGGGCATGTGTTGTCCCTCCACCTGCCCCTTATGAATTCCAGAGCCCAATGGAAAACCCAGGTATGTGAGACCAATGACTGCTAACTCTAGACCTCAAGGGATCAGGGACAGCTGCTCTTTCCCATCTCCTCGCCTCTATGTCACAATCATAAACTGCCTTCCTCCAGGTGCCATGTAAGCTCAGTAATGGCCATGATCCAGAGACTCAAAAATGAATCTCAGAATCGAACAGCAAGCTGCATATATTTCTTTGGAAACTAATTATTTAAAATTTTAGAATTCAAGGAGCATACAGCCACTTTTGTGGCCATGTGACTTCTCATGCTATTCATAATAAGCTATACAAAATAAAGTATCTGTCTGTTAGGCAGGCTTGAGTGGTGTTGGTTGTAAGCTTAGAAATAATGGTGGTGGGATAGTAATAGTGGTGGGATTGAAATAGTGAATGTAATCCATTATTGTGAACAACTTTATGAATAAGATTTAAAAAATAATTTTGGGTACCAAAATAAAACTCATTCCTGACAGGAACTGCTTGTGATTTTGAACTCTTTTCAAATAGGCAGAAAATAAGGGACCACCAAAGGCACTGTAGATTCTCAACTATCAGGGATAAAGAAAACTGCAGGTTGAGGACACCCATGCTCAGTTACAGAAGATGAGACGGGACAGACAAGGAAAGATTAAGGACCTTGCTGTTTATCTTAGTGTAAATAAAACACCAAGACAGGACACATGTTCTCTGGATAACACAACTCCTTGCATCCCTAATACAGTTTTCAGAACCTTCATGCTCGGGTTGCATTACACAGTGCATAAAATCTCTACTCCAGAATCCCAAATTTGGGGTTCTCTGCCAGTAGTGAGAGGGTTTTTCCCAGGCTTGCATTCTCAAAAAAGTTATTTGAGAACCTCACTTAACACCTGCGTATCTGCTGTTAGCTAGTACCAGGGAGTAGAAAGAAGCTCAGTGCTCATCAACCATTGAAGGAATTGCCAGATGTAGCCCTTCTGCACATGGAATATGATTCTGTAGTGAAAGTTTGAGCTGTTGATATAAACTGATGTAGGTGGATTAGTAAAAGCTGTTCTCAGTGAAAGAGGCCACAGATAGCTACAAGGCCGCAGATGGCCAGAGTGTGGGAATCTAGAGAAAGAAAGAGGAATGGGGGGGTTCAAGACTCAAGGATCAATAAGGAGACAAAGGGTGATGGCTGAGGGCAGGAGGTTATGGAAACCTTCTGAGGATACAAGCTCTATTTTAAAGTGTGGTGAAAATGTTTTAAAATGTATTTTGGAGCTGAAGAGGTAGTACAACTGATGGGACAGTTGCCTTGAACATGGCCAACGTGGATTTTATTCCTGGCACTCCATATGACCCCCTGAGCCCAGAAAGGAGTACTCCTGGGCAGAGCCAGAGTCAGCTCCAGGAACCACTTTGTGTGACCCTACAACAAATGAAATTGAATGTTGAGAATTGGGAAAATTGTATACACATTAAGGTGTTTGTGTTGCATGTGCACAGCCGTCGTTCTACTGATCTCCAGCACCACGGTGTCCCCTGAGCTATACCAGGAGTGAGTCCTAGAACAAGGAGCTCTGTAGAGCAGGCACTGTTGGGTGTGACTCACGAACTCAGGGAAGAAATAGAAAGAGTCTGTCTCCCACATCTGTGAGAGCTCCTTTGTGTTGCTCTCTCCCATGCTGTGATTTTTCCCAGCGTGATGCCCTCAATCTTTGATGTGCTTTTTGATGCATTCCAAGGAAAAGGCAGCAAATGTAAGCCTCGCCTATGTCCACAGAATTGGGTGGGTCTGCTGAAACTGAGCACATCTCTCTATGGGTGGGGAGGACTCCTCCCTGCTCCAGGGAGCACAATGTCTCACAGGACCCAACCCCTGTAACACCCTTACCGGTCTTCATCTCAGGATTGCCCAAGGAGCATGAGAGACATGAGATACCGAGAGTATTTTCAATGAAATGAACTTTATTGACTATTTACACAATTAAACAAAGGGGCTGCTCCAGCCCAACTCCACCACAGGGCCCGCCCCCCGTTCGAGAGCAGTCCTAGCTGGATGAGGATCAGGGGGAAGACAAAGCTGCTGGGGGCAGCCAGGCTCAGGAGGAAACCCTCCGGTGTCCTACTGGATGCTGTGCCCTGCTCTTCTCCTCTTGGCCACAGCAGGCTGGAACCTTCGTTTTGGGGGAAGGGAGGGGCCCACCAGCTCCACAGTCAAGGGTGAGCTCCCAGACACCCTAGGGTGCCCCCAGGGGAAGGAAGCTTTCTCTGCAATGACCAGCCCTGGGCCCCCACATAGAGGACGCTTCCTGGAAGGGTTAGTGGCAGGGGCAGCAGGCTTGCAGGCCCTTCTTTGAGTGGGTGGGGGCCGAGAAGCACCCAAGGCCTTCGGGCAGCGGGGACCAGTGTCTGAGCCAGGGCTTTCGGGGAAGCTCCAGGGCAGCAGGCTGTGGTGAGAAGCCTGGAGGAAGGCCAGACTGGGCAGCTCTTCCTCCTCCTCACTGGAGCCCTCTGCTGCCCCATGTGGCCCCCGGCCAGGAGGTGCCTCTTCTAACATGCGGGGGACCGTGCTGTCCAGAGGGGGGGCAGTGAGACCAGGACAGGGGTCCTGTTCCGCCTGCAGGGATGGGTACTCCAGGCTCCCCAAAGAAAGGACAGGGGCTCCAGGTGCCATCACATTGGCCTCAGCCTGCTCAGGCCTTGAGGCGTGTCCAAAGTCAGTCTCAGGGGGGCAGGATTCAGTGCTGGCCCCTGGCTTATGGCCCCAGTTAGGTGTTGGGTTGCAGTGACCTGCTGCACTCTCAGATGGACTTGAGTCCTTTGGAGTCAGCTGGTGTTGGGGACAAGCCTTCATGACCTCCTTGTCCTGCGCAGTTCGCAGACGCTTTTCCACAATCTGAAGGGAGGAAGGACAGTGTGGGCATGTGGGGGTGCAGGGTGGGACAGAGAGTGTCCCCTACTCCTCCCAGAGTAGAAAACCCAGATCTCTGACCCACTAAGGGCCCTCACCCCCGCCAACCCTTCCCTCACCCCATATTCATGTCCTCATCTCCACTGAGGACTCAGAGGGAGGCCCCTGGCCATGGCCTGGGCAGGGAGGGCACCAAGTGACTAGGCCCCAGTGCTGGGCGCCCCTCCCTGACTCAGGACCCACCTGCTGCTCTGAATGCCCTGGGACCTGTCCCCTGTGTCCCCTGCAGGGACTCTTTCCCATGAATCACATGCAAAATGTCTCCTTTTTCCCCTGGGTCGCTACCCACTGCCTTAAAGGAAACCCTCACATTATTCCCCTGGGCCCTGCGTGGACCCCAGACACCCATCTGCCTCACCTGTGTGGGGGTGAGTCCTTCTTCCTCCTCCAGCTTCTCAGCCAGGGCCAGGAGTTCCAGCTGGGATTCTGGGGAGAGCAGGTGTGCCAGGAAGCTGGGGTGAATGACCGCCTCAACCTGGAAGAAGGAAGCGGGTCTGAGGGTTCTCGAAGGGACTAGGAAGGAATGAAGACGCAAACACACCCGTTCTCAGCACAGTTCTGGGTCTGGTCTCACACAGACCCATGCCGAGAGTGCTCACACTCACACACATACACACAGACGCAGACTCACCCGCACCCACAAAGCACACGAACTATTCACCTACTCTCACGGAGAAGCACATGTGAACACACATGGATGCATGTACACATGACACAAAGACACACACTCTTCCACCTCTAGGCACATGTACATGTATCCACACATTTCTGCGCAGAGCCCACAGAGTACACACAGATGGAGACACACAAAGATGTTCACACATCGACCAAACCCAGAAATTCACAAACAAGGGCCAATGTTTGTACACAGAGAGGCACATGTGCACACATGCACACAAACACAAGTAGAAATATGTCACTACCAAGCCCTGGACAGAAGCAACTCTGCACCCTCCCCACCCACAGCATCGCAAAAAACCCACCTTGGTGACAAAGGCCTCCTGGGAGTACAGCTCGTCCACGTAGCTCAGGAGCCCCGGCTCAGGGAAGGTCCCGGCCTCCTCCTGCTGCTCCTTCCTGCCCGCTGCCCTTTGGCCGAGGTGCGCCCCACAGACTGTGTCGGGGGCCTTTAGCAGCTCATGATGTCCATGTACTCCTGCATGGCCTCAGGGGGGATCTCCTTGGGGGCCTTGGTTTGGGGGGCGCGCTATGGTTTGTGCGTCTTGGGGCAGGCTGCCCAAGCCCGGGGTCTGGACTTCTTAGGGACACAGGCTGAGGAGGAAGAAGAAGAGAGGAACGTGAGGGGACCTCACGTCCATTGCCCTCAGACAATCAGCACTGTGAAGAGCAACGGGGATGGATACCTGTGGGTTGGGTCAGGTCAGGTATGTGTCTACATCTGTGTGTACTAGAATCCCGTAACTGGGTGAGGAATGAGGGGGCCCTCAACGGGAGGAGGGGCCCACCATGTCCCCAGCGTCTCCAACCCCACTTCAAAGGTGAGTCTGACGCCCTCAGGCAGCGTGGTGTGTTCAGGGAGAGGGAGAAACCCAGGAACAGGGGGCCGCTGAGCATAGGCCTGGGTGTCCCCGGGAGAATGGAGGCTCCCTGACAGGGCAGGAATCCTAGCGCCTTCCTGGGCCTATGAAAATTAGCTGGGGAACAGGGTTTGTACCTGGTTGCTGGCCTAGTGGTGGGCCTGGAGCCCCCTGAGGTTCAGGCCTGGGGGGGGCAGGGGGTGGCAGGCCCTGTACTCCATTCTTCCACTGTAGCTTCTGTGTCTCCATCTCTTCCTCGGCCTCAAACTCCATGAACCTGGTGTAGGGAGCACAGGCCTTACTGAGTCGGGTTGGCTGGGACCACACAGGATGAGGCAGGGACAGGGGACACTCATGGCAAGCACTCAGGAGGGTGGAGAATGGGTGGGAATATACTCCAGTGCCCCCAATGATTCCTCATATCAGCCTTTTGAGGGTCACAGAAAATAAGGGACTGTGACCCTCAGACTGTGGTCAGGAGCCCCAGAGTAGGGTGGGGAGAAGTGTCCCGGCCCCAGGAGGGACAAGCATCCGCAGGGGAAAGACCTCCCGGGGATACCAAGGACCCCTTGGCCATCTGGGAGCAGCCCCTGAAGCCCGGTGCCGCAGCCAGCACAACCCCCACTCTCTGCCCAGGACTGACTTACTTGGCAGCCATGTCGTAGTAGATCATGCGCTCAAAATTGCTCATGCCCTCCCATTCCCGCAGGGCCCGGCGCAGGCCTTCCTCCAGGCTCATGGTGGGCTTCAGGCAGGCCAGGGTGCGCAGCACCGGGCTGCAAGGACAGGCTCGGTCAGGGTCTGTGTCTGCCAGGAGCCCCCACTGCCCTACACCCGTGCCTAGACCCCCGATGTCGGCCTGGTCTCCGCCCACAGTTGACTCTGCCTCCCACACCCCAGCTCAATGTCCATGCTGGTGTGGACCCTCAGCTCTGGGAATAGGTCAGGAGATGCCAAGGACGAGCAGTCATGGCCTGTCTGAACCCTGGTGCATCTGTGCTGTGTCTAGTCTTAGGAACAGAATGTCTGTCCTTAAGACCACAGGTCGAGACCAACCCTGATGAGGGAACTTAGGTGAGGCTTTAGGGTAAGACTGGTCACTATGGGATTTGAGCCGGAACCCCGGGATGGCATTCCTGAAGTCATGCTGTTCATGGACCCTATCCTGGGGGGTCACCCCAGTCCCTTCCTGTGAAGCTCCCATTAGATCTAGGACACCCGAGGGACTTACATGAGGAAGCAGGAAACGGCCTCAGTGTCCGGAGTCTGAGGAAGGTACCTCCGGGTCAGGGCCTTGAAGCGCTGCCAGCGCCGAAAGTTCTCGTAGACCCTACTGGGCCTGCTGGAGGTTTCAGGTGATGCCTGGTTCCGGGTGGTGGCTGGACCACTCTCCCCACAAACCCACTGGGGCAGTGGTCCACCACTGGATGGGAGGTTGATGGGAACCACCTGGGCCACTGGCATTAGAGCCTGAGGAGGATGGTCTCCTGTCCCAGCCTGGGTGACAGTAGTAGCTGGAGTCGGCATAATGGTCTCCGGCACAGATGACACCAAGTAGATGGGTGCAGGATGCCCATTCACGGCAGATGGAACTTCTGCCCCACCCCCCCCAGTTGAGTGAAGCCTGTGTCAGGATGACAGGCTGGTTCTGGGCTGATTCCACAAGCCCCACCTCAGGGCTAACCTGGATGATGACCTTGCAAGGTTCAGGCACTCGGGGACCATGGCTAGCAGCTCCTGCCACCACAGGCATCATGGGGAAAGGTGACAGCACCAGAGGGTTGCCAGGAGCGATGGCCGAGGTCACCAGAGGGGATATCTGGATCGGCTCCCAGGGTGGTGGCTGGGGGAGCCTTGGATTGAGAAAGGGCAAGACCCGGAAAGCAGAGCCGGAGACCCCAAGGTTCATGGTCATCTCTGGGAGCAGCACAGGAGACACTGTGGAGAGGAGGGAGGGGAGTGAGAGGGAGATGGTGTGTGTGTGGGTGGGGGGGGGGAGCAAGGCCTCACTCAAGCATCTCTAGATCAGGCCCTTTGAAAGGAATGAGGTTGTGTGCCCTATCTCAGCCCTGAGTCCCTGGCACAGTCCATCCCTCCCCTCCAGCTGGGTTATACTTCCTGGAGATCCTAAGGCTAGGGTTCTTGTGTTCTGGGAGAGTTCCATCAGGGATGGCAGCAGATGTGGAAATGGCCAGAGATTTCACCAGTCAGACACTTGGGGATGTTTCCAGAGTTCTGGAGCTGCTGATCATGTTAGATTGAAAATAGGTAACATCTTCTAAATAATATAAGACTTTATTCCAGAGACAGATACAGGATAATTAACATCAGGCATAAACCAGGTGCCAGGAAAGAAAATTGTCTGCCACCATCGTTACTCAGGTGGAATTCACACAGAGACTCGCCCTAGAGACGTCCCAGAGCCTGTGCGCATCATGCTCACGACAGAGGCCCTGATGTCTCCAACTGCTCTGACGATGCTCTTTCTGCCTCAGTACACTCCACCTCTCCTCAAGGAACAGACCTTCACAGACTTTTCTCAGGAAAACCCCACATATCACACACACACACACACACACACACACACAGAAACACACACTCATTCTCACAAACTCACACATAGAATCACACATCCATTTATCCCTTGTCTGTGAGGGAAGTATCCAATTCTCAATCAATCTTCACCTCAGAGCTGAAATCCTTGCTGGGGCTGCACCATGAGATGCCAGACCATGGAAGAACAAACTTCACCAAAAGGAGAACAATCCAGAACAACTCAGGAAGCTGAGTCGTAACTACGCTGAAGTCACCTGTCTCCCAACCTGCTGACCCAAGACAGCTGCTGGGCTCAGCCAGCAGAGAGTTTAAGTCTGCAGAAGTGTCAGACTCTGACTGTGGCAGTTGCAGCCCAGCTCTGGGGAGGACTCATCATGGCAGAATTACACACAGACAGCCTCACTCAACAAGGTTAAGGCTGGACCATCTGTGCTGAGCTGTCCACATCAGGTTGAGCTCAGCCCAAGTCTAATTACTTCTAAACTTATTCTAGAGCACAGGAGGAGACATGGACTCAGAATGCCTGGGTCTTCCCTGTGCCACCACAAAACAGTCCCTCCAGACATATGACAAATGGCCCTGTTCTCCCATCCACAAGCAGGGACACTCACACACAAAACAGCCATATGCCTGCTGCCTCCCTCTGTCCATACCAATGACCTTCCCCCAGGTAATTTGACACACCTCCAAGGATGCCCTCCCAGACTCGTCAGGTTCTCCTGGGCTCTCTTTGCTGTACAGGTGAGCTATCTATGGAGTCCAGGTCTTTCTCCTCTTTCACCCACTCAAAACATGGTGTTCCTAGTCAGGGTGACTCTGAACCCAAAGGATTTCAGGGTGGCAGAGACTTTCTCACATACACAGACACCCTCACAGGCTTACCTCCTCCTGATGCCATCCTCATAGACGAGGCCAGAGGCCACTGCAGTTTACCAGCCTTCACAAGGGCAAAAATCAGGACCAGGATCAGAGAGTGAACTGCTCACGCAGATGCTCAGGATCCGAGTTTGAATTCAAACTTCAGAATCTTGGGCCGAAGATATTCCACAGTGGGGGGTGGGGGGGTGGGCCAGGAGGGCCTGGCTGGGGAAACATTCTGTGAAGGGCTCTGATTGGACGGCCAGAACCAGAAATTTCCTTCAAACTGCTCAGTGGCAGAGCAGCTCACATGGCCTCTTCCAGCCACTTAGACAAAGTTTCCCAGTTCTCAGCACACAGGTTGGCTTGGTCTTCGCTGTATCTCAATACTTTATCCACCAGTCTAGTTGTGTGCCCCTCAAATCTCTCTCCTTCCTCTCTTCCTATTGACCTCCTTCAACAGAGTCTACTCTTTCTTTGCAAAATTCAGTCATTATTGACTTGTGAATCCATGGAGCTCACAATTTGAGAGGAGTTTTCCCCAGCAAATGCAGTGGGTTTTGCTTTTTTGTTTGTTGTGCTGATCCTTCATTAGGGTCCAGTCCCTAGGACTGAAAGTAATGTAGATTTGTCTAACATGTTTGACTAGCTTTTTTTCAAAGTTTCTTTCTAATGGAAGCTCTTATCCTTCCTGGAATAGCAATGTAGCCTCAAGTTGGAACAGCTACAAATTTCAAACTTACTTCTTTGCATTTGCAATACATTTTATGGATGATTTGCCTCCTAAATATAATGTTGAATCGAGGAATATCTTAATTGGTTCAAAGCTAAGTTTTGCCAAAGGCTCAATGATGTATGCTTAATGCAGGGCTGTGTGTTCCCTTCACATTTCCCTGGTCAGTACAATACTCTCTCCCACACTAAACTGGTTTTCTGTTGTTAACATATTTCTAGACATGTACTATGAACTGAAACCCTTAAGGATCTCATTTTTATGAACTCATAATTGATTTCTACTCTGGTTAAAAGTACATGTATGTTCTACCAGCTGGCATGTGTAGTGATTTCTTTATATCGGTCACATGGCTTCTCTCTTGTTCAGGAGGCTCCATCCCCACAGCATGAAATTCTGCAGTCCCTAACTGAATCCTTACAATGCCTGGCAATTCAGTGTCCAATGGAATAGGGAGGTCTAAATTAGAAAGTGGAGCAGAATGGATGTGCCACTGACTTCACTATTCAGATCAGCAACAAAGTTACTTTCTGCATATTTTTATCCATTGTTGGAAAACCCTCATTTAGCTTTCCTTTACATTCTTTTCTCCAATGTTTATTAGAAAAAAAATACAGTCTAATTTTGGAACTATTTATAAGATCTACACAAACTCTCAGTCTGAAAGGATTTGGGAGTATGCATTTATATAAAACATTCATTGCACTGTTTGGACTCTATCGAGGGAATGACCTGCTCAGTCAATAGCCGTCAGATCATTCCATTCTCTGCAGCGCGCAAGCTGCCTTTGCAGATATCAATCTCTGGACGTTACCCAGCAGCTGCTCTGTCACTCTACATTGGTTCAACAGCGATATCCAGGTCATAAGAATTCTATCAAAATCAAGAACATCCTTCCCCAAACAATGTTGGACACTGGAAACGAGAACTCGAGACATTTCTTGGGATTTCTACTTGGGTCATAAAGAAGCTTGATTTTAAGCCAGGGATTTCTCATAAAATGGATTTTGAGATTGAAATTTTTCCTGAGGCATTAAGCAAGAATTTATGTTTGCTTCCTTGCTGTGTTCTGAAAAGTCACCAATAATTATGAAGGCTCTCGTGCATGACTGGCGGACGTTTGCACCCACCACGGCCCGTAGGTGCACGCGCACTGGGGCTGTCCTGGGTCAGTTCTAATCAGTTAGAGGTAACGGACACGCACGCGCACCTACATCTCGTGCGGGGTCTGCAGCTGCCAACGTCCTACAGGCTATGGGTGTAATGATTCCCCTTTGGGATATTTGCACCCATGCCTCTATCAGATTCAACAGAGAGGTGTGTGGCCCTGTCCAGCTTTCTGCAGGGGCGCGTCTCCCCCAGGCTATGGGCACCACCACACACCTGCGCCATGTCGTTTCCGGATCTGGATGCTGAGCGCGAGGGAGGTAAAGGACTCCTGGGACCATTCAAACTGCTACTTGGGGCTGGAGAGGTAGTGCAGTGGGTAGGGCCATTGTCTTGCATATGACCAACATGGCTTCCATCCCCGTAATCCCAGATGGTACCCTGAGTACTGCCAGAGTGATTCCTGAGTGCAGAGCAATTACTGAGCACAGCCAGTGTAGCTTAAAACCAAACAAAAGAATGCCAAAACACAACAGCAATAAAACAGCAGGAACAAACTAACCCTATTACTTTGTGAACCTTTTTTATATGATAAAAAGCAAACATAAAGTTTTTCCTTATTGAAAACATTATCCCTTGAACTTGATGAAAGTCAGGTCAGTCGAAAAATGGGGAAAATCTCTACCATACGTAGAAAATACATACATAGAATAGCTTCACCTTTGTTTCCCAAAACGTTTTAGGAACGAGCAATTAGTTTCCATCACTGTACCCTCATTAATAAATCAAACATTTTTCTTGACTTAAAATAATGGATCAATATTAATATGGTGCCCAATTGCTGTGCAGTTGATAGCCAGGTTAGCAGGAGATGCAAGAACTAAGCAAATATCAACAAAGATAGGTAAGGTTCAGTTTAGCTTACAAAATTGACAGTGAAACTATATTTTTGTACATTTTAATGCCTTAAAATATTTAAAATGTGTGTTCATTATCTGTAGTACTTTTGGACACAGACACTTCATTTATAGAGAACAGGTAGAAGTGTTCCAGCCATTGTCAGCTCACAAGTACATGGGTGTAATGCTGCAATCCCAGATCTGTTTGAGTTGAAGCATCCTGATAACCAGTTCCAAGAAACCAGCAGATGGCCAAATGGCAGAGACATGGATTTCAGGTTGTTTACTTCAGTAAGCAGTCAGGGAAATTTGGGGCCCAGCAGAGCAAGCTGGGCTTGGTGACCCATTAAATATGAGGAACCTGTGGTGGTGGTGGTTCTGGTATTATGGCAACACTAATTCAGTTTCCTTCATCCCACAAAGAATTTGTTAGGATGATAAATATCTGCTGGAGAAAGGGCAAATGCAAATGGAAAGAATCTTGAGAAATCCCAGAGGGAAGGAAGCCGGTGTACTGGGCAGACAAGGCAGCAGCTCACTGAGTGTTTCCACTCTGTCCTGGGAGTAGCCAGTCATGGAAGCTCTTATGAATTCTTTCCCAAGGACACAGAATGAGGGGTGTCCTTCATTTTCCCCATGAGCAGCTTCGGAAGTTTAAGTTGCTTTGTGTACCTGAGGAGTGAAGGTCCAGTGTTGGTGTGTTTGCAAAGTTAGGCACATATGTAGTGGTCATGGCATGGGGTTTTCAGCATGTTACACGTGCATCGCACAACTAAGGTCATATATGTTGTCATCAGTAACTCTCGACGTGGGTGCCTTTCCCCACCATTGTCCTCAGATCACCTTCAGTCTGCTTCTTCCTTGACTGAGGATTTCTTAGTGTAATCAAAAGTCAAGAATTTCTCTTCTTTCAGGATTTTTAAATTACCTTCTTTTGTTTAAATAGCACGCTGAGATCATACAATATTTGTCCTTGCTCTGAATTCTTTTGCTCGTCAGGATGCCCTCCATCCATCCAAATTGCAGGAGTCTGCAAGATTTTACCTTTTCTTGCAGCTGAGTAGGGCTCTGTTGTTTGTGTTTATACTACAACTTTATCCGTTTATGTGTCCATTTGGGGTTTTTCTGAGTATTGTACTTAGCACTGCAGTGAATATAGGAGTGCATATATCATTTTGACTTTTCTATTAAGGGGTTTTGGTGGTAACATGCAAATGTGAAATCACTAGGTCTTTTGGAACCTATATTCTTGCTCCACTACCCAACTCCAGGCCGCTTTCCACATGCTTGGGCCGAGCCTCACATCTGAGTGAACATATTCCTGGCCACATCCCTACCCATTTTCTATAATTACAGCACTAACATGATGGGTTTCAGACAGTAGGTAACAAATCATAGAGGAAATATATATATATATATATATAATATATATATTTATAAAATATAGTTTCTGACAATAGGTAACAAATCATAGAGGAAATATATATATCAGACAGTCCAGCAATCTACCGAGAGTATTCTGCCCACACTGGAGAGCCTGGCAAACTACTCATGGTGTATTCGATATGCCAAAATTATTAAAATAATGAGTCTTATTTCCCTGACCCTGAAAGAGCTTCCAATCATTGGGAAAGACGAGTAAGGAAAGGCTGCTAAAATCTCAGGGCTGTTATGAACGGAGACATTACTGGCACCTGAGTTCATTGAGCTCATCAAGTAAATTGTTGAACAACAAGATGACAGTGATAGAGTGATTCTTGCTTTTAGAGAAATTTCCAAACTTTTCCACAGAGGTTCAGCCAAATGTTGTTCCCACAGACTGTGAATGAAATAGCACCCCTTTTACACCACCCCTTCTCAGTACTGGTTGTTTCCAGTTACATATATATATATACATACATATACGTATATATATATATACACTCACACACATATATGTATATATATCAGTTATTTTTAGATATATATTGCTAAGATATATATATATATCTTTCTGACTCTTCTGACTTGAAATTCATTGCTTTTTAATTTTTGCTTTGCATTTCTTAGATAACAAGTGACTAGTAATATCTTTTCAGATGTCTGCTGGCTTTACTTAGCCATTTTCGGAAAATGGATGCTCATCTCCAATTTTATGTAATTGTTGAGTTTTTCTGGTTGAGCTTTATAAAGCTTTATGCATATGTAATATTTAAGCCTTTACCAAAAGCATGGTTTGCAAATGTTTTCTCCCAGTTCGTAGGAAGTGTTTCAATTTTAAGAAAGTCTGATTTGGATTTTTAAAAAGTCTGATTTTTTTTGCCATGCATAAGCTTTCAGATGTAGGCCCATTTGTTTATTTCTGGTTTTATTTTATGTATTTTTATCCTGTGTCAACCTTGTTTAGATTTGTTGGTGTACCATTGTTCACAGTAGCTGTATTCTTCTTTGTATTTTAATGTTGGTTTAAATGTTTACTTTTCAAGTTGTAGCATTGTAGGCTACTTAATTTTTTGTCAATTTTATTTACTATACCAGAATCAATTGTTGGATTTGCTAATTTTCCCTTTCATTTGAGAATTTTCTTATTTCTTTTTTTAAATTTTATTTTTATAAAGTAGTTCACAATATTTGATTACATTTAATATTTGATCACCAATCCCAATACCTTCCCACTACCATATTTCAGATATTTTCACCCCAAACCCCAACCCCTGCCCCAAAGCAGAACCAAAATGATTTCTTTTGTATTGTTTGCTCTGAATAAAATGATGAAAATGCTCGAAAATGTTTCCTTAGAGAAAAGTGTGTGAAGATTGTTGCATTTCACGCAGGACCCACTAAGCCCTTCTATAAGAGATTATGAGCATATTGTAAAAGGTTGAACCTTGTGTGCATGTATATTGGGCTGGAGTGATAGCACAGCGGTAGGGCGTTTGCCTTGTATGTGGCCGACAAGGCCAACCTGGGTTCAATTCCTCTGTCCCTCTCAGGGAGCCCGACAAGCTACCTAGAGTATCTCGCCTGCACTGAAAAGCCTGGCAAGCTACCCGTGACGTTTTAATATGCCAAACACAGTAACAACAATTCTCAAAATGGAGTCGTTATTGGGCCTGCTCGACGAATTCGATATCAAGGAACAGGAGGCATAGGATTGGTTGCCTTCTCCTTTAAACCCCATCAAATGTGGTGTGCCACTCTTGGAAGATGGGTGGGATCAGGTATGGGACGCAGCCGCATGGTCCAGGAATACGTTCACTCATAGGTGAGCCTCGGCCTGAACATGTGAAGAACGGCCGTGAACATGGCAGCAGTTGAGTTCTGGAGGATTTTGGCTGCCAGGGGATGACGCCTTCAATGCTGTGAAATTTCTCTGCAGCATGTCACGTGTTTTAGAAAGTTGTTTCCATTTTCATTTGTCTCATTTTTTTCTCCTCTAATTTCCAGTTAACTTTCTTTCTCGTACCACTGGTTGTTTAGAGTTGTTTTATTTCCATGCATATATGTAGTTCTAAGTTTTCTTTATGATTAATTTCTACTTTCTTGCCATTGTGTTCACATTAGTTACTTGGCATGTTTTAGATCTTCTTGATATTGCTAAGAAAATTTTTGTAGTCTAACAAATGATCAGTCCTAGCAAATGTAACCATGTGCACTTGAAAAGATTGTGATGCATTGAATGCTATATATATATATATATATATATATATATATATATATGTAGTAAATATGTATGCATGTATATTTTTCCTTCATTGCTTTGAATTTGATTTCTCATTCTCTGGCTCTGCTGTGTTGATAGTGCTCTGGGTTATTTGCACTCCAACTCTATAGGTGGAGACCCCAGATAGATTGTTGTGTTCCCTTCCACCCATTCCGGGCTTGAATGAGCCCTAAATACACCAGGAGACCAGCACCCACTGCCATCTAGCTCCCAAGTGGGTTGAACACCAAAGGAGTTTATGGATGTCTAAGTTGGTTAAAATAATAAGGCTGTGTGCAAAGTTTGAGTCATGTGAAAGCAAGAGAGAATTTTTCTCATTGGAAACCATCACTGCTTCAGTCAACAACATTTCAAGTCCTCCTAAATGAGGATGATGAGTGACTGGTCTAACTTAAATCTTTGCAGGTCATGTGTGCCTTCCCTGTTAGCATAGAATTAATAACCAGCAGTTCTAACCATTGCTTTCTTGGGGAACAGTGTTTATTATTACAGTCATTGCAGTTCACCCCACTCAAGTGCCCAAGATTTTCCACCTCTATCCATGTGCTACCTCTTGTTATGTCCCACTCCACCCTCAAGTGCATGGTAATCTCAGGTTTGCAATTCAAGCCAAGGGGTTGCCATATTTGACACTCTCTCTTTCCTTGTTTTCTGACTCCCAATTATCACAGATGAGCAAGATCCTGTGAGTTTTGTCTTAATACATCTTACTTATTTCAACTAACTTACTTATTGAAATTAAGGCTTTTGTCTTAATCCCTCTGACTTATTCCAGCTCCAGTCAGAGATATCATTATTTTGTAATAGCTTAGTAAAATTCCATTGTGTACATCTGCATGTGTGCACGTGTGTCCTAACTTCTTTATTCACCCATCGTTGATGTTTGCGTTGTCTCCATATCTTGGCTATTCTAATCAGTGCTTCCATGAACACAGGTATACATATATTTTTCAAATTCATATTTTTTTTGTTTTTAGGGGGACAATGCCAAAAAGTGAAATCTCTGAATCATATGGAAAGTATATTTTTATTGTTTTGGTGAAATCTCTGGAGTGTTTTCCCTAGAAGTTGAACCAGATCGTTTTCCCCATGAGGGAACTTTTTTAACATTCCTGCCAATAGTGGTTGTTTCTACTCTTTGTGACATATGCCATTCTCACTGGTGTGTGATAATATCTCATTGTTTTGATTTGCAATTACCTGGTAATAGTTGATACTAAACATGTTTTCATACACTTATTGGTAATTTGTATGTCCTCTTTGTGGATGGGTCTCACTTCTCTCCTGTTTTGATGTGATGATTTGTGTTTTTTTGAGCTTTTGCATGCTTTATACATCTTGATATTGGTCCTTTATTTGTTATATGTTTGAAAATATTTTCTCCCACTAAGTAGGGCAGTTTGATAATTTTATCCCAAATTTCTTTTGTTCTGTAAACACTTGTACATTTGCTTTAATCCTCTTTATATTTTTATTTCTTTTACCAGAGAAGTCAAACCATTGCACACACCTATGAGGTTCCTTTCCTAGACAGGTCTGCATATGCTTTCATAAATGTATTGTATGGATTATGGACCAAGTTCAATGTCTATAATCCACTTTGAATTACATTTGGGGGGATATGAGATACATATTTCTCTTTTTTTACATTTTATTTTCCAGTTTTCCCAACATGTTAGTTGAAGAGGACTTGCCTGCACCACTTTATGTACCCAGAAACTCTGTCATAGACTTTCAATAAATATCTGTGTATATATCTGTGTTATATCTGTGTGCTGTCAATTCTACCCCATGGCCCTGAGAGTTTGCTTTTCTTTCAATAGATCATAATTTTGAATACTATGTTTTGCAACAGTGTTTTTGACCGTTTCTTTAATGTGCCCCCTTCCAATCTTGATTCTTCCTATATCTCCCTATCTTATTGGTTAACCATATACTCTCATGCTATGCCCACCACCACCACCACCTCCAGTTGACTAATTTTCACCCATGCCCCCTTTGAGTGTTTCTGGGGTCTCACTGAGAACCATACATCCTTATAAAGGGAAAATTTATTATAGCACAATATTAAGTCAGGAAATGCATTCCTTCCCTCCTTTTTCTTGCAATTGCTTTTAGTTCTCAGGGAGTTTTATGATTCTGTATTAATTTCACTAAAAAAATTTCTAAATTGTTGATGAATGTCATCAGAATCTTGAACAACTGCATGAAATATGTATAATTTGGGTATTATCATTTGGGAAATGTTATTTTTATCCACAAACATGTAGTGTTTTCCCATTTCCAGAGTCCTTTTATTTTCCTTTTTAAAATGACTGACAATACTCATGTAGTTTTTTACATTTGTTGTGAATATTAGTTTGATTTTTAGGTTAATGTTTTTTTTGCATCACTCCCATAGGAGCTCAGGTCTTACTGCTGCCTCAGTGATCGTGAGTGACACCCACGGGGCTTGGGAAAACATAGGAGTGCTGAGGATCTAATTTGGATTGGCTGAGTGTTAGTGAATACATTTTGGATCTGTACTTTTGCTTGGGGAGGTTTTTTTACTGATTTTTTTTTTCATTTTAATTTTTTTGGGGGTCTACACTAGCAGTGCTCAGGGCTTACTCCTGGCTCTGTACACAGAGGTCAACCCTGGCAGGAGTTGGAGGATTCTGGGTGATATTGAATATTGGATCCAAGTCAGCCTCATGCAAGAAAGTACCTTACCCACTACACTATTGCATTTGTTTCTTTACTGCCTTTCTCTCAATTCTATAATTCAGTGATTTTTCTCTTCTGATGTCAGTTAAATAGCTTACATTATTTATTTAAAAATTTTCTTTTCTAGACCACTTTTTTATTTGTTTGTGGGTCACATCCACTGGTGCTCTGGGCTTACCCTGGATCTGCATGCAGAGAACAATCCTGGCTGGCTAAGCAGACCACATGGGGAACAAGGGATCAAACAGATCAGTCATGTGCAAGTAAGTACCCTACCTGGTTTGCTAGCTTTCTGGCCTCCATCTCTTGCTTATTGATGAGGACATGTGTACTGTCTTTTAAAAAAAAATTATTGAATCACTGTGAGATAATTACAAAACTACTCTATTAGTGTTTCAGTTATACAATGATCAAACACCCATCCCTCCACCAATGCACGTCTTCCACCACCAATGTCCCCAGTATCCCTACCGTCCCACCCCTCCCCCTGCCTCTATGGCAGACAATCTCCCCTATACTCTCTTTTGTATTGCTTGTTATGATTCGAATAAGATGTCGCATGGTCAAGAAGCGGCAGCATGCTCCTGGAATTCTAAAATTCTACATAAGTGGGGGTGTGTAGAAATCTCTGCAGCAAGTTGCTCGATTCAGAAATTCTTTTGTGTGTCTCTGGATCATGGCCATTATGGAGCTTAAGTAGGAGTCAGAGGCAGTTTCTGGGCGTGACATCCAGGGTCCCTTGGGGATAGGGGAAGAGAGGCACCATCCCATCCCCTATCCATTGATGCCAGGAGTTTGTTGTCTCTGAACCCGCTTACCTGCACTTCTCTCTGGGTTCTGAAAGTTGACAACCTCCAGGGAGGTGGGGTTTAGGGGGCATGTGGAGGGACAATGCCTTCCCCGCCCCCAATATCTGGGCATCTCGGTGAAGTTGTTCTGGCTTGAATTCTGGAGGCATCTCTGCAGTGGGCTGCTCTGCTCGAGACTCTTTTGTGTCTCTGGTTCATGGCCCTTCTATCCATATTTTCCAGAGAAATTGGCATATGCCATGCAGGGCACGCCTGCTCTCCCACAGTGCACCACCGGCCTTAACTATGGCTTTTGTTCTCTTTCGAAATTTATGAGTCTCTGAAAATAAGGCCAATAAATGAGCCTGTATAGCTGAGCCAGCGGTGGTTTGTCTGTGTGGCTCCCACATATGTAACTTTTGTCGGTTTACTTTCCTGGTAAACTTGGACCCAAGTCGTTGGGGTCCGACCAAAGGCACAGCAGCATTGAAGACACCAGTAGGCTGCTGATGTGCTCGCCCTGAAGGAACAGGTTGACCTGCTGTCAGAATCATACTCCCCCCACCCACTGCCAAGTGTGTCACTGATTCAATTTTGGCTTGTTCCATTCTAATGCTGAGTCCTACTATTGTATTCTTTACCTCTTCTGTTCAATTACTTATTGTTTCTCCCCTCGGTCTTATTGTAGGTTCATTGACTCTTGTGATGCTTTAGTAGTTCAGTGGTTATGTAGAACATTTTGTTGCTTTAGGTCATGTCAGTCAGTGTCAGAATTTATGAAGCACTTGAGAAGTATTCTGGGCTTCTGTCTCTGTCCAAAGAATGGTGAAATTTCTTAATTTTTTCATTATTACTAGCGCTTCATGTGAGTTTTGGGTTTAACCCTGGGTTCAAGGTGGTCTGAGCAGTGATGTCCTGTTCCCATTGGTGTCTCAGGCTGCTTTGATATGTAAGGGTTAAATTGTACTTTTGCTCTGCTTCTGCTGTACCACTTGAATTAAGAAATACCTTCTCATGATGTATTGCTATAGTGACAGAAAAGTTAGAAATGTGAGCGCGAGCTAAGCAAAGGCAACCAGGAGACAGCCAGAGGCAGGAACTCTGAGTGGCTCATTCTAGGAACCTAGCAGAGAAGAATAGGTCATCAGTAATAAGTCTTGGTTCAGAATGGAGCAGAAGGACCCAAACCCACCTGTTACCCGGGCGGAGAAGTAGGCAAGGGTCACAGAAACAATTAGTCAATTAATAAATGTCTCTATGGAACCTAAAAGAATGTGTCCATAACAAAGATTTCCAGCAACAGGAACCACAACTAAGACCCCTCCTGCTTCAGTGTAACTTAGTGTATTGTCACAACACAACCAATTGCGAAGCCCAATTTATTTGCTCCTTTTCTCTTTGCCCCCAGTGAGTGGTTTCAGGAATGTTCCTATTTTAAGTGCTCAGTGCCCCTGTCTGATTACAGTTCCAGCAGATTGCCTGGTTGCGGTCAGTTTTGCCATGAAATAATTCACTCTCATTGCTTAATGTCCTAAAGTTTGTTTTGTTGTGATGGATTCATCGAACTGTTACATTTGAAGGCCCTGGTATGATACTAAGACAACTTGGAATTCCTGGCTTTGTGGCTGAAAGGAGACCTGGATCCTAATAGAAGGTGTCTAAGGGTACCAGCCTTCCTTAGCAGCCCACAGACTCCAAGAGAAGTTGGGCAGGCGGGCTAGGGATCAATGAGATTCACTGACAACAGGTACCTTCCCTAACACCTTTTTACCTGGACAGACTTCCAGGAAAGCCATTAGCTCCTCTCCCAGGGAGAGTTTGGATTCTGAGTCCTTTTCAGAATGTGGGGAGTGAGTTTTCCTTATGGATGGAGTTTGATTCTCAGGTGCCAGGACTGGCCTGAAACGGACCACAGAGTGCTGCCTGTTCTGAACAGTGCTTTCACAATGGTTCTCACTCAGGGGCCTGGGAGAGATTGATCACCTACCTACTCAGTGTGGGGAAGGGTTAATCCGTCACCCATGTGTAGTGTTTGTGTTTTTCTTTTGTGGAATTCCCAAGAATCTGGTATTCATTTCCCTGCTCACCATCTTTTTCTCTTTCCTGTTACCCCACTTCATCTGGTGAGCTGAGACTTTCTTTTCATATTACTCTGCGTGTGGAGGAGTGAGCAACTTTTCTGTCTTAGACGGCTGGGAGGAAATATTTTGGAGTTACTCGTCTTTCTTACCTATCCTCAGAAACTCACCGTTATTTTACCAAGATTTCCATTCCCCAGGAAGCAAGGGGTTAATAGCTTCCCTGGAAGAAAGCATAAGGGGTCCGTGACAGTTTGTTTTTTAGTGGCAAGAGAACCAGAACTCCTCCTCTCTGTTGGCATCATCCAAGTTGCTTTAGTCATTTCTCTGAAACTTGTTAGCTGACAGGTTCCTACACGGAACACTGAGAAATTCTTTTCCTTTTAAAAAATGTTTGGGCCTGGAGCGATAGCACAGCAGGTAGGGCATTTGCCTTGTACGCAGCCAACATGGCCTACCCGGGTTCGATTCCCAGCATCCCATATGGTCCCCCGAGCACCGTCAGGAGTAATTCCTGAGTACATGAGCCAGGAGTAATCCCTGAGCATTGCCAGGTGTGACCCAAAAAGAAAAAAAAAAACATTTTTTTTTAAATTTTGTAAGGTAGTTCACAATAAATGATTATATTTAATATTCAAACACCAATTCTACCACCGTTACACCTTCCACCACCCAATTTGGGATGTTTCCATCCCAAGCCCCAGTCCCTGTCCCAAAACAGGGTCACGGTCCTCCCATTGTTCATTGATTTGCTCAAGCGGAGGGCCCAGTAACGTCTCCATCGTGAGAGTTATTGTTACTGTGTCTGGAATATTGAATATATATTATATTCAATCTCACCCCTGTGGGCAAGATACTCTCCGTAGCTTGCCAGCCTCTCTGAGAGGGGCAAAGAAATCGAACCCTGCTTGACTGGGCCGGCTGTGTGCAAGACAAACGCCCTACCTGCTGTGCTATCTTTCCAGCCCAAAACACAACTGAAATAATATATTTTGTATTGTCTGTTTTGAAAAACCACTGAAAATGCTACAAAAAAAAAAGTCTCCAAAGAGGAAACAGTGTGAAGATTGTTCTATTTTGTCAGGGGTCATTAAAACATACTTTAGGATATCACTAACATGTTATTAGAGGTTCAGTGATATGAGCTTTCGTTTATATATCTGAAAATATGTATATATGCATATATATAATTCCCTCTATGATTTTGTTTCCTATTTGTACCCCATCAAATGTGGTGTGGTACTTATGGAGAACAGGTAGGGAATGTCTTATGATGTGTCGCTCATCCAGGAATACATTCACAAGTCGGCCTGAGCATGTGGGAATCAGCCTTGAGTGTGGTGGCAGTTGGGTTGGAGGCTTTCAGTTGCCGGGGCTTGGGTCCAGCTTTTTCTCCCGGAAGGGAGTAACATGACGCCTGACATAGCCAAGCCACCGGACTCTGCACCAGACTGCTTCACTCCAGGAGCCCCAAGGGAGGCGGGTGAAAGCCCTCCCTGCCCAAGGAACATTGAGAAATTCTTACTTTACACTTCTTATTCTCAAAATATATGGACATAAAGGGCTAAAACAGAAGATTCCAACACTTGAGCTTGTGAGCTTTTGAGTTTGTTTTGTTTAAAAGACTGATACAGACCCAAGAAATAGGGTAAAAATGAGCTAATCTGAGACATGAGATAAGAGAACTACTTTTTGGCTTTCTCTCTCTGAAGAGAGAGGTGCCTTTTTTCTTTAAATTTTAGTGAATGACCATGAGAAAGGTACAAGCTTTCATGTTTGGATTACAATCACACAATGATCAAACACCCATCTCTCCACGAGTGCACATTTCCCAGCACCAATATCCCTGGTATACACCCCTTCCCACCCTCTCCCTGCCTCCATGGTGTCGGTGGTGCCCACCGCCCTCCTTCCTTTTCAGCAGGCTGCAGCACCTCCGCCTTTGCACTTAAGCTGCAGAAAGACAGCCACCTGGAGTCTCCTTGTTTGTTGAGAAAATGCCTCTCTCAGAACTAGAAAAGCTGAGAATGCTTATGTACCACTGTAGTGGTAGTCACTTATTCATAATTTCTCTTTGCCAATTTGATGCCAAGAGAGCTCTTTTCTGAACTGTTTCTCTAAGAGACAGACAGGGCAGAGGGGCATTTGTAGGTGGAGGGTGTCTGAAGGGACACTAGATGATCTCAGTAGGCCAATAGGGCTCCATTTGCCCTGGGGAACACCCTGTCTTTCTTGGTCTACCCTGAAGTCCTCTGGCCATTTGGGGATGGGGGGGAGGAGGGATCAGAGAAATAGCAAACTCATTCAATGGACTGTGAGTATGCATGTGTGTGCATGTTAGTTTGCACATGTTTGCAGTCAATTTGTCCAACTGTCTGTTTGTAAAAGGCTTTAAAGTTAGAGCGAGATTGAAAGCAGTAGAAGCCCTCAAGGAAAGGTGCATCATTAATAAAGCTCAGCCTGTGAAGACATGAGTATCAGTAGCTTCTAATTTAGATTGAAGAAAGGAAAGTAGACCAAAATGTTTAAAATATTTAGAATCACGTCAGGTTTTTGGCAACTTAAACTTTAATGATTCCAGTTTTACTGGATTAAGACTCAACTTTGATGTTTAGTGTTCTAATGGAGAAAAATATATACTCTGAGGACTTCTGTGTTGAAATAAATAAGTAGTTATTATTTTGTGGTAACTTTTGGAAAACAGGGCTTCCAGAACTAAACTCTGAAGAAAAATTTGAATTGGAAGAAAATAAAAGGGGGTGAGAGTCTGAGAAGATTTTCTAGCACAATCCATGAAATTTGCTATTTATAAATTCAGACCTGCTTGGAGTTTCATGGGAGGCATTGCCTTTTGGGGGAGAGTTTAGAATTATATAGCTATAAAATATAGTTATGTGTTAACTAATTTCAGTCAGTTTTACTTAGTTGAAAGGCAAATGTATACACCAAAATTGACCACACTTAGGAATAGTTTCTTTTTGAGATTTTCTTGTTGTTTAAATTTTAGTGTTATTGAGTAAATTTAGAAGTAGTTCTGTTCTGTACTTCTTTCCCCTTCTGACTGGAGGAAGTCTCCAGCTCAGGAATTCATTGTTTGCTAATTAAAACAGAAAAAAAGTAGTGACCTTTTTAGCTCATTAATGACCAGGATCCAGAGACTCACAAATAAATTTTGGAAGAGAGCCAACATGATACAGAGATGCTTCCGAACTGCAAACCACCATCCAGTTAAAAATTTAACTTCAGCTCTAGTGCCATATTTAAAATTTTAGAATTCCTGGACATTTCATACTGTATGCCACTGATATACCAATAGTAGCACACCATATTTGATGAATTTCAGGTAGAAGGCAATCGATATTCATAAAAAAATAATTATATATATATTAGCACACAATGCTCAACCTGTAAGAACATGTTACTGATATACTACAGCATTGTAGCACTGTCCTCCCAAGCAGAGAATTTTCTCAAGCGGGCGCCAGTAATGTCTCCATTGTGAGACTTATTGTTACTGTTTTTGGCTTATCAAATACACCTCGCGGATGTGGTCAGGATAATCTCGGTAGCTTGCCAGGCTCTCTAATAGGGAACCTAGAAAGGTAAGCAGAAATATCAGGAAGAAAAGATTTGAGTCACTAGGAAAGAAAGATTTACTCAGTTTAAGAAGAAAATAAACACATTACTGTGGACTGAGTTCACAAAAAGGTGCAGAGTCTGGGTCTAGTCCTAGTTCCCTGAATGCTTCCTCCAGTTCCAGGACTTCTCTGCTTTTCTTACCAGGAGAATCCGTATAGTCAACCTGATATCCACTTACCCAAAATTCATTTACGTTTCTTCCCCTGGTTCCCTGAAACCAAAAACATCCCTCAACTAAGAGAAGACCCGGAAGTCTTACCTTTGACTACTGGCATGAATAGAAGCGTTTAAACTTTTGGTCAGTCTTCCAACTTTTTCAAAATATACTTTGTTATTGATAATTAAAATTTTCCAAGATGTCTGGAAATCAGTTAGCTGGGAAGAAATGTGCAAGAAGAGAAATAGATAGATAGATAGATAGATAGATAGATAGATAGAGATATAAATAGATATCAGTGGTATATATGTGATTCCTGAAACTATGGGTGATATGAATTTGACTAATTTGTATTTTTTAATTACTATATAAGAAATAGGTATATTCTGCAAGTTTTTAAAGCTGTATTTTATTGCAATTTAAAAGATTAGATGGGGGACAGATGGACAGTAGACGTTAAGGTGCATGCCTTATATGTGCCCAACCACAGTTCGATCCCCGATACCACATCGTCCCCAAAACAGGGCTGAATTATCTCAGGTCCTCATATTGTACTACCAGCCTACTTGTTACTCAGTGATATACATGAGTATATATGAATGATATACATGCTTGCAATGTATGATGTACTGAGTTCTATCCTTGGCAATCCCAGCTTCTCTCAAAAAATAATTAATTAAGAAGTTGAGGGGCCGGTCAGGCATATTAAAAAAAGTAGATAGGGCATTTGCATTGAACACAACCAACCCCAGTTTGATCCCTAACACCATATATGGAAGCACAACATCGTGAGCACTGCCAGGAGTGATCCCTTGAGGAAAGTACCTAGAGTTGGGATAGAGGAGGATCCACTATGACAACGATAGTTGTAAATGATTACTCGGATAAGAACTGAGTGCTAAAAGTAGGAAAAGGAACAAATACTATAACCTCTCAATATTTATATTGCAAACCATAATGTGTGTGTGTGTGTGTGTGTGTGAGAGAGAGAGAGAGAGAGAGAGAGAGAGAGACTGTCTACAATAGACTGTCTACAATAGGCTGGGAGTTGATGGTGTGGTAAAAAAACTGGGGGACACTGGTGGTGGGAAATCTACACTGGTGGAGGGATGGGGGTCAGAACATTGTATGACTGAAACTGGATCATGAACCGCTTTGTAACTTTGTATCTCAAGGTGATTGAATTTAAAAATCATAGTAGTAAATCTTAAGCACTACTCGATATGATCCCAAAACCCAAATACAACCCCAACCACTGTCAAAAAAAATGTTGACTAACAGGTAAAATACAAAAATGAGTTCTTGCGTTGGAGAAATGGATCCAGTAGTAGAGAACATGCCTTGCACGTGGGAGGCCTGGGCTCATTCCCAACACCTCCTGACACCACACACTGCAGGGCCAACAGGTACCTCCAGCACAGGGCTTGATTACCAATAGGTACTTGGGCAATGCCCGGGACGGTCCCCATAAAGAAACTGGCTATCACCAGCCCTACCTATATCTTTCACAAAGTTATTTTGCCTTTTGTAGTTTAATTTCTTTGTGCATTTAAAGAAAAGCATTTATTCTATCTAAAGGAACTAGAAAAATAAGGAAACGGGCCAAAGTTCATGACAAAAGGAACCACAAACTACAAATGAATACTAGCAAATCACGAATGGCCACAAAACCTGCATGTAAATAGAGGTCTCAATAAAGGAGAATCCAGAGAGAATAAAAGGCTGCATCTGATAGGGCCTGCCACCCCTTCAAAAAAGGAACTTTAATGAAAAATACAACCAGCAAATTAGAGAAAGGTTATTGGCCCTGGAACAAGTGTACCCATCTCACGATGACATAAGAAATAGGCAGGATTGGAAAGACTCGAAAGAGTTGGTCTAGTCCAGCTCATGAACAGTCAAAAGTGATCTACCAAAGATCCCTTCCCAGACCAGAGCCCACATGCAAAGTAAAAGTGCTAAGGATAAAAAAAAATTGAAAAGGATGGGGGGAATAAAGACAAAGAGAAGGCCCACAACAAACTATATGAATAAAAAGAATGAGAGCATTTCAGAAAGCATCATTTCTAATACTAAAAAAACCCCACTAAACTGGGAAGCTTACCTAAACCTTGCCCCATTCTCAAAATTTAGTGCAAGTCACCTCCAATAAATATAAGGAAGGAACATCAGGGAGATGGCTCAGAGGACTGTTGTGCATGTTTTACATATGTGAGCCCTCGGTTCTGTCCTTAGCAACACATGGTTCCCCAAACAGTGCTGGGAGTTACCCGAACACTGAGCCAAGGAGCATCAGTTATCGTCCCAATAAATAAAGAAGTCAGAAATTTACATTTGATGGGACGTAAGGTAGAAGGCAACTGATCTGTGTGTGTGTGTGTGTGTGTGTATATATATATATATATATATATATATATATATATACAGGGATCAACCTGTAACAACATGTTAGTGATTTCCTACACAGGGGCTTAATGGCTGCTGGTGAGATACAACAAATTTCACACACTTTCCTCTAAGGAAGTCTTTTTGGATAATTTTAAGTCTATTATGTATAATAAGCAATACAAAATCAATTATTTAGCCTCTGCCTTTGGGGCAGGCTTGGGTAGGGGTAGGAAAATTCGAAATAATGATGGTGGGAAGTTGTAATGGTGGTGGGATTGGTGTTGAAATATTGAATGTATGTAATAAAGTATTGCGAACAACTTTATAAATATAAATTTTTTAAAAATAATTGAGCAAGAACTGTGGGAAACTATTATAATCAGTGTTAAATGATATTGCTAATTATTTTGCAAAGTACCTAAAAGTGCAATATATGAAGATGATTTTATTATGTGTCAGCTTTGTTACCATGTCCAAAACTAGTCTTGGTTTTTTATTTTGTTTTCCTTTGTGGTTTTTTTTTTTATGTGTTTTTGGTTTTGTTTTTCCTAGCTTTTTGGGTCACCTGGCATTGCTCAGGGTTACTCCTGACTCTGCACTCAGGAATTACTCCTGGCATTGCTCAGGGGACCATATGGGATGCCAAAATCCAACCCGGGGCAGCCACAATCAAGGCAAATGTCCTGCTGCTGTACTATAGGTCCGGCCCAAAAGTCTTGCTTGTTCATAATCATCTAAGTGAATGCTTTATTAAACCCTTTAACACTTGTCTTCCTAGAAATTAAATTTTGAAGGCTGGCGAGTGTATCCCGGTTAATTTGCAATACAGAGCAGACTTTCTGCCTAGTTTACTCTGTATCATAAGATATTTAATTGTAAGTAAAATCGTTGATCCTTTACAAAATTTATTGTACCTGTGTTTCAGATTTAAGATTTGTCACATTGGAAACCTGGTTTTGTCTCTTTTGCTTTACCACAATGTTCTCTTGTCTGCGCAAGTGTTAGAAATTGAGAAAAGGTGGTTTTTAAAGCAGGTTTCTAAATACCTTTACTATTTTACTATTAGAACTGTGTTGCAAATATATGGTAAATGGCATGAGAGACCTTAAAGTTCCTGGTCATAACATGACCAGGTTTTCATGTTATTTCATAACAGCATTGCATGCGCTCATGTGGAAGGAGTTGCACTGCATGAGTAGAAGGGGACACAACATTGTCCTGTGGCAAGCATTCTGCTACCCTGTCTTCGACATTAGATGGCCTACTCACCCACAAGAAATAAATTTTTTTCTACAAAGTTCTAGTGTAGAACATCTATGTAGTGTAGAGCACAAGAAACCTTAGCAACGGCAAGTATTTTTACAGAGCCAAAAGAGATTCTTACAAATATCTGCAAAGATCATTCTTATGGTACTTGTAGTTTTATACTTGATAAAACAGTTTAAACAGATAAAAAATTAAAAAACTAAAGCAGAGCTTTTTATGTTAGAAATACAATGGTACATAATTTAGCCCTTGCTAAATGTGTTCAGTAAGAAAGTGGAGATTTTTTTTTATTTTATATGTTAGTTCACAATATTTGATTACATTTAATATTCAAAATGGCAAACTCAAGGTGGCATACCCAATATGCCAAATACCAGTAAGAATGAGGGGTCTCATTCCCCTAAACCTGAAAGGGTCTTGAATGTGGCACTTTTTCCCATCTCAGGGCTAGGACAAAGGAAAAGTTACTGGTGCCTGCTCGAGGCAATCTATGAACAACAGGATGATCGTGATCGTGAATATTCAAACACCCATCCCACCACCATTACATCTTACCACCACCAAATTAAGGATATTTCCATTCCATGCCCTAATCCCTGTCCCAAACACAACAGAAATAATATATTTCATATTGTCTGTTACGTAGTACTGCTGAAAATGCTTACAAACATTATTCATATAGGAAACTGTGAAGAAATATATATATGCATATATATTTCCCTCGATGATTTGTTGCTACTATCTGAACCCCATCAAATGTGGTGTGGTAATTATGGAGACTGGGCAGGGGGTGTTTTATGCTGTTTCCAGGAATATGTTCAGTCATGTGTGAGACTCAGCTTGAGCACGTGGGGAATGACCCCACAGCGTCGTGGCAGTAGGGTGGTAGGGTTGTGGAGATTATGGCTGTCAGAGCTGGGTCTTTTGGGGCGGGGAGGGCTCTCACCTGCCCCCCTCTGAAGTGCTCTGTGTGAAACAGCCTGGTGCGGAGTCCAGTGGCATGGTTATGGGGGTCTCAAGTTATGCTCTTTTCGGGAGAAGCAGCCTTTCGATCTGGCAGTGGCTGATGAAAGTGGAGATATTTTTCTTCCCAAGTAACTCAGTTATTTTTATACCCAGATAACTAATAGTTGATTCTCCCTCTACTAATGCTTCGTTGTCTGTCATGAGAACTCTTGTCTTCTGAACACTTGTCTGCCGAAGTAATATAATTCGTCAAGAGCACAATCATGGAACAGATTCTGACCCAAAGGAAACAAGTGACAAGAATGTAAGGGACAGGAAAAGCTTAAGTTAAACGGTCCTGAAGGTCTCTTGTATGGGAATATGACTGGATGTCCCCAGAAAAAATCACCCTGCTCTAAACTTTTACGCTGAGTCCAAAGAAACTAAGTTTTAGATGAAAGGAATTTGTGTATTTCTTAATGTATTGATGCAAATAAGTGGCACTATTTATCAGAAGTAAAGGTAACCCATTACTTTGTGAATTATTTCATGAATTACTAGTAGAGGCGAAGAGAAAACAATGTTTCAGTAATTCCCACTTTTGTCATATTTAGAGCTTGCATTCACCAAGTGTGTGAGTGTGTCTTAGTAGGTTTACTTCAAGGAAACCAGCAGACTCACCACTCAGATTGAGAAAGCTACTCCTGAGGATTGCCAGGGACCGAAAAGATCTAGCGCTACCCCAGTCACATCCTGGGAACTATCTGGCCAGCAGTGCCGAAGCCGAGGAATGCCGTGTTGACCAGAGGTCGAAGTCTGTTACCTCTGTGCAGTGAGCTGACACTGACTTTGGCTGTTGCATTAGCCCTGCTGCTAGCACAGAGCTGGTGGCCACTGCTCCTGAGGACTGGGACTGGACAGAAAATTTTTTATTAGAGGCCTTATTTATTTCGTACCCTAATTTTCAATAGGTGTTGACTGGATTAGCACGACCCTTATTTCTTAGGTTCTTAATCAATGCCAGTTCTTTGGTCAGTGGTACAAATTTCGCAGGTGCTGAACCTGACTTTCATGTGGGCACTACTTCGCCCCTCCCTCAACACTGGGAGCTAAATAGAATTAAGAGTCCCCTGGCCACCTCAAGGTGAGATGCTGGAGGCCCCAAGAGCAGTAGAGCACTCTCTGGGTGGCCTGGTGGTCCCCAGCACCATAAAGACTGAACAGCTCTGCACTTGGACATAGGAAAAGCAAACACTGTGTTTCAAATCCCTGAAGGCAGGCTGGAATGTCACACGAGGGTTTAGACATTTCCCTGGCATGTCACCAGCTACAGTTGATTCCCAGGCACCACATATGCTCCCTGCAGATTGCTCCCAAGCACAGAGCTAGGAGCACCACCTAAGCAAGGTGGGAGTGGACCCAACACCACCTCCCTAAAAAAAATGAACTAGATACAGTGGAATTCAATACAAGGAATAATACTAGGTATAGTTAAGTTGGCATGTTGTAAAATGGCCAATTATTTCAGACAGCAAATTCAATATTAAAATTTTTTTTAAATATTTAGTGTTAAATTTTATTTTAGCCACTGTTTGATAATTTTACAATAATTTTCAACAACAATGTTTCATACATAGAAAATTCTAACCCATATCAACACATTCCCCCCCCATAATGTCTCATTTTCTTCATTTCTCTTTTTCAGTTTTTTGTTTAATATTAGTGAGACAGACATTACAAAGCTGTTCATGATTGGATTTTAGTCATACAATGATATAACACCCATCCCTCTACCATTTTACATTTCCACCGCCAATGTGCCCTGTTTTCCTCCCACTATCTGCCAATATATACCCCCTCCAGCCCTCCAGCCTCCCTCTATGGCAGACACTTTTCTTCTCTCTCTCCCTCTCCTTTTGTGCACTATGGTTTGCAATACATGTACTGAGGTCATCGTGTTCTTTCAGCGCATTTGGTATTTTTATTGGGAAGGTAAGGTTGGAATACCTTTTTTATTTAATTTTTAAAAAATTTGTTAGTGAAACACCATGAGGTACAATTGTAGACTTACAAACTTTTGTACTTGGGTTTCAGTTATACAATGTTCGAGTACCCATCCCTCTACCAGTGCTCATTTTCCACCATCACTGATCCCAGTATTCCTCTCACCCACCACCCCCATCCCACCCAGCCTCTGGCAGGGCATTCCCTTTTGTTCTATCTCTCCTTTGGGTGCTGTGGTTTGCAACAAAAGAGGCATTGAGTGGAAATCATATTGGGTCTATAATCTATTTTCAGCATGCATCTCCCATCCTGGGAGGATCCTCCCAACACCCTTTACTTGGTGCTCCCTTCTATATCTGAGCTGCCTTTTCCTCTAGCGTGTGCGGCTGGCCTCCAAGCCATGGAGTGAACCTCCTGGTACCAATCTCGGCTATTCTTGTGTTTTACTCTCCTGTAAATTTCATGACTTCATCTTTTCTAAAATCTACATAGTACTCCCATATGTAGATGTATCAAAGTATCTTTAACCAGTCATATTCTCCAGCACTCAGGTTTTTTTTCCCAGATTCTAGTAATGTAAACAGTAGCTGGAATGAACAAACAAGTGCAGACATCACTTCGACTATACTTTTGTCCTCTCTGGGATATATGCCCAGGAATGGTATTGCTGGGTCAAATGGGAGCTCAATCTAATTTTTGGAGAATCGTCCATACAGTTTTCCAAAAGGGATGATCCATTCAGCATTCCCACCAACAATGAAGGATGGTCTCTTTCTAGCCGCATCTGAGCCAACATCAGTTGCTTTTGTTCTTTTAGATGTGGGCCAGTCTCTGAGGTGTGAGATGGTATCTCATTGTGGTTTTGATCTGCATCTCCCTGATGATTAATGATGTAGAGCATTTTCTCATGTGCCTTTTAGCCATTCAGATTTCTTGTTTGAGAAAGTTTCTGTTCATTTCCTCGCCCCAGTTTTTGAAGGGGTTGTGTGTTTTTTTCTTGTGTTGTTCAATCAGTACCTTGTATATTCTTGATATCAAACCCTTGAAGGATGTGTATTTGGCAAATATCCTTTCGCATTCTGTAGACTGTCTTTTTATTTTGGTCACTGTTTTTTTTTTTTTTTTTTGAGGTGCAGAAGCTTCTTAGTTTAAGACAGTCCCATTTGTCTATCTCTGTTTTCACTTGCTTGGCCAGTGGTGTGACATCTTTGAAGATACCATTAGCTTCCATATAATGGAGGGTTTTGCCAACTTTGTCTTCAATGAACTTTATTGATTCCGGTCTGATATTGAGGTCATTAATCCATTTTGATCTTATTTTTGTGCATGGCGTTAGGTAGAGTTCTGAGCCCACTGTTTTGCATGTAGCCATCCAGTTTTGCCAGCACAATTTGTTTTAGAGGCTTTCCTTGCTCCACTTCACATTCCTTGTCCCCTTATTAAAAATTAGATCATAATATGCTTGGGGGAATGTTGGAGTACAAGGAGATTAGGTTTATCAGGTTGCACCCATCACAGTGCTCCTGAGTCACTCCCATTATTTTGTCTGTCTGTAATCACTTCTATGCTCTCTCCCCCAAGCACTTTTTAAGGTCTCATCCTTCTAGGACACTGAACTTGTACCGTAAGTTAATATTACCTTTCTCCTCTCCTTATGGCTTTTGAATAGTTTACTTTAATATAATGTCCTTTTTGTATAGATACAGGAAGACCATTAATATTATGCTTTGTAACTTAGGAGTTAATTGGCCTTGAATATTATTCACTCCTGGGCATCTGCCTTCTCAACTTAAGCCTCAGTTGCCCTCACTTCCTAGCACTCCAAGGGCAGGGTCCCGACGTGGGACTGGATGGAACCAAGGGCAAGCCGGTAAGTTATGTGCTACCCTGGCATCAAGATGGGCCAGGCCAAGGTGCCACGATTCTTAACTATAACGTAAGAGTTTGATCATAGGCAAATGCTATCATGATCCAAAAGTAACGACGAGACTAGGACCCTGCTGCTAGGAATAGGATAGCTACCTGGCCTGAGCACTGCAGTCTGAGACTGAGATGGTCCTAGGAGAGCAATTCTATATGCTCAAAGTATTTCTTACTGTGTCCGTACAAAATGATTTCTATCATGAATGCTTATATGTTGGTCGGACAAGGAGAGGAGAAACACATCCAGGGAAATCTGTTCTAGGGGAGTTGATCTGCTAAATGAGAATCTGCCCTAGAAGCAGCTTTCCTTTGTGTTCTGACTAGCTTTGGATGAGACTGAACTTTCTCCCCTTCAAACTGCCTTCAGTAAATGATTTCAGTATATTGAGGCAGTTTCTCTTATCTCACAGGAACCTAGCTGGCCTTAGGTATGCAGATCCCAGGTGCTAAGCTAGGCCTAATCTTTGGGATGTAGATGCCTGGCTCCAGGCTGGCTGATTTTGGAGATGTAGATTCTAAGCTCTAGCAGACTCCTCTTTGATGTGCTAATACCAGTGCTTGTAGCCTGTAAATGGTGAGGCCAGGTTTACTGGCCTGCAGATGTAAAGAAACAATGTACGTTTTGCTACCTCAATATTCTTTCTGTAACTCCTTTTGATGACATCACTATATTGTGCACTTTAGAGGTACTATGATCTATATAAGGGAGATTTCAGGGCTCTCTGGGGGACACTGCATCAGAGAACCTGGGAAGATGGGGCTGAGGACAGATGGGGCTGAGAGAACAAAGGCGCACGTGCTTGAGAGATCCTGGGGCCTCCATGACATACATCTCTTCCATGTAATAAACCGCTGCTAAGACCACCCAGCCTGGCCCTCGTTTCCTTCCTTCGCCTGACAATCGCCATCGACCTCCCAGGAGTGGGGAAACGGTCTGACAGCTGGCCTTATTATTTTTTGTGTGTTTACACAGGGGAAGATGTCAGTCTATTCAACTTTGTTCCATTGGTCTACAGCTCTGCCTTTGTTCCAGTACCATGCTGTCTTAATTATTACAGCTTTGTAGTAGAGTTTGAAGTTAGGGATGTCGATTCCTCCCATTTTCTTTTTCCCAAGAAATGCTTTAGCTATTCATGGGGCCTTATTGTTCCATATAAATATCAGGATTGTTTCCTCCATTTTTTGGAAGAATGTCATGGATATCCTTATAGGGATCGCATTGAATTTTTACAGTCCTTTGGTAAATATTGCCATTTTGACAATGTTAATTCTCCCCATCCATGAGCAGGGGATTTTTTTTTTAATTTTTATTAGTGAAACGCCATGAGGTACAGTTGTAGATTTACAAACTTTTGTGCTTGGGTTTCGATTACACAATGATCAAATACACATCCCTCCACCAGTGCCCATTTTCCACCACCATGGATAATATCCCTCCCACCCCCATCCCCCCCATCCCACACTGCCTCTTTAGCAGGGCATTCCCTTTATTTCTCTCTCTCCTTTTGGGTGTTGTGGTCTGCAGAAGAGGCATTGAGTGGCAAACATGTTCAGTCCATAGTCTACTTTCAACATGCATCTCCCCTCCTGGGAGGATCCTCCAAACACCCTTTATTTGGTGCTCCCTTCTCTATCTGAATTGCCCTTTGCCCTAGAATACCTGGCTGGCCTCTAAGCTATGGAGTAATCCTCCTGGTGCTGATCTCAGCTATTCATGGGTATTAATCTCATATTTTGTTACTTTATATCCCCCAGATGAATGCAATCTTTCTATGTCTATCCCTCTCTTTCGGACTCATTTCGCTTAGCATGATACTTTCCATGTTGTACCACGTATGTAAATTTCATGACTTCATCTTTTCTATCAGCTACATAGTACTCTATTGTGTAGATGTACCAAAGTTTCTTTAACCAGTCATCTGTTCTTGGGCACTCAGGTTTCTTCCAGTTTCTGGCTATTGTAAAGAGGAGCAGGGGATATTTTTCCATTTCCTCATGCCCTCTTTTATTTCCTGAAGAAGCATTTTGTAGTTTTCTTTGTACAGGTCCTTTACTTCCCTAGTTAACCTGATTCCTAGGTACTTGATTTTCTGGGGTACAATTGTGAATGGGATTGTTTTCTTTATGTCACTTTCTTCTCTTTCACTATTTGCGTATAGGAAAGCATAAAATTTTGTGTATTGACTTTATAGCCTCCAACTTTACTATACAAGTCTATTGTTTCAAGGAGTTTCTTGGTAGAGGTGTTAGGATTCTCTAAGTATAGTATCATATCAGCTGTGAATAGTGAGAGCTTGATTTCTTCCTTCCCTACCTGGATGCCCTTAATATCTTTTTCTTGATTAATTGATATTTCAAGTAGTTCCAGTACTATATTGAACAATAGTGATGAGAGTGGGCATCTTTGTCTCGTCCCTGATCTTAGGGGGAAGGTTCTCAGTTTTTCCCCATTGAGGATGATGTTTCCTGAGGTTTGTGATAGATGGCATTAACTATATTAAGTAAAGTCCCCGCTATCCCCATTTTGGTGAGGGTTTTCGTCATAAACGGTTGCTGGATATTGTCAAATGCTTTCTCTGCATCTATTGATATGATCATATGATTTTCATCTTTTCTTTTATTGATATGATGGATTATGTTGACGGATTTCCGAACGTTGAATCATCCTTGCATCCCTGGGATGAATCCCACTTGGTCATGGTGTATGATCTTTTTGATGAGTTCTTGAATGCTATTTGCTACTATTTTGTTGAGTATCTTCGTATCCATGTTCATCAGGAATATCGGCCTGAGTTTTTTTTCTTGTGGTCTCTTTGTTTCCTTTTGGTATTAGAGAGATATGGGCTTCATAGAAACTGTTTGGGAGAGTTTCTGTTTTTTCAATTTCCTGGGAAATCTTGAGAAGAACCTACAATAGTTCCTCTTTAAATGTTTGGAAAAATTGGCTAGTGAATCCATCTGGACCTGGGCTTTTGTTTTTGGGAAGACTTTTGATTACAGTTTCCTATTTCGTTATGTGAGTAGGTCTATTCTGGTACACTGTATCTTCTTGATTCAGTCTTGGGGGATAATAGGAATCCAGGAATATATACATTTCTTCTAGGTTCTCTTGTTTCGTGGCATACAGACTTTCAAAGTAGTCTCTGATGATCTTTTGAATTTCTTTGGTTTCTGTTGTGATATCCCCATTCTTATTTCTGATTCAATTTATTAGGGTTCTCTCTCTGTTTCTTTGTGAGTGTAGCTAGTGGTTTTTCTATCTTACTTATTTTCTTGAATAACCACCTCTTGGTTTTATTGATCTTTCTAATTGGTTTTTTTTTTTTTGGATTCCACGCCGTTGATTTCTGCTCCAAGTTTTATAGTCTCTTTCCTTCTGCACAATTTGCGCTACTTCTGTTGAACCTTTTCTAAGATCTTGAGCTGTGAAGTCAGGTTGTTTATGTGCATCTTTTCTTCTGTCCTGAGATATGCTTACAAAGCTATAAATTTTCCCCTTCAAATGGTTTTTGCTGCATCCCATAAGTTTTGGTAGCTCGTGTCTTCATTCTCATTTGTTTCCAAGTATCTTTTGATTTCATCCTTGACTTCCCTCCTGATCCACTCGTTTTGAAGCATTGCGTTTTTTAGTTTCTGGGTGTTTGATTTGGTTCTCCTTATCTGTGTGTGATTCACTCCTATTCTCAGTGCATCGTGGTCTGAAAAGATTTTTGATACTATTTCTATCTTCCTAATTCGATTTAGGTATGTTTTGTGGCCTAGGACATGGTCTATTTTGAAAATGTTCCATGCGCACTGGAGAAAAATGTGTATTCTTTCTTTTTCGGGTAGAAAGCCCTGTGCAGGTCTATACGCCCTCTCTCTTCTATTTCTTCTTTCAAAGCCAACGTTTCCTTGCTGAGTTTTGTTCTTGTTGATCTATCCAGAGCTGAAAAGATGATGTTGAAATCTCCAGCTACTATTGTGTTGCTAGAAATGTCCTCCTTAAAATCTGTTAGCACTTGTTTAAAATATTTAGCTGTTCCCTCATTAGGTGCATATGCATTGAAGAGCGTGATTTCTTCCTGTTGTCCTTGTCCCTTGATGAAGAGAAAATAGCCTCCGTTGTCTCTTCTAATCTTTTTCAACGCAAAATTAATGCTATCGGATACTAGTATGGCCACCCCAGCTTATCTGAGGTAGCTGTTTGCTTGCAGGATTGTTTTCCATCCCTTGACATTGAGTCTGTGTTTGCTCTGGCTGTGGAGATGAGTTTCTTGTAGGCAGCAGAATGTTGGGTTTTGTCTCTGAATCCATTTTGCCACTCTGTGTCTCTTAAGTGGTGAATTTAGACTGTTGACATTGAGAGAGATCATTGTTATGGACTTTTGTGTCACCTTTCTGTAAGGGTGTGTTGTGGTTGTAGGGTTTGTCTTGTCTTATAGTAGCCCCTTTAGCCATTATTTTAGGTTTGGTTTTGAGCCTATGAAGTTCCTGAGCTGCTGTTTGTCAAGAAAATACTGTACCACTCCTTGAATTTTGAGTCAGAGTTTGGCCGTATAGAGTATTCTTGGTGAAGCATTCATTTCAGTGAGGTTTTTTTTCACTATATCTTGCCACTGCCTTAGGGCTTGGAGGGTCTCCTCTGATGGATCTGCTGTGAATCTAAGGGGTTCTCCTTGTATGTGATATTCTTCTTTTACTTTGCTGTTTGCAGTATTGTATCTCTATCAGGAACATCAATCATTCTAACTATGATATGTTTTGGAGTGTTTTTGTTAGGGTCTCTTTTATCTGGTACCCTTCGGGCTCCTTGAACCTGAATGGCTGCATTGTGGAGCTCTGGGAATACTTCAGCAATGATTTGTTTCACCGTGTTTTTTACATTGGGATTGTTTCCCTGAGCTTCTGGTAGTCCAATGTTTCTAATGTTGTTCCTCTTGGAATCATCTCCTAGGACACTGATTCTCTGTAGAGCTAACTTGAGGTGCCTTGCCACTGTGTTTTGTTGCCTGTTGGCTTGGTGCAGCTGATCTTCCAGCTCACTGATTCTCTCTTCATCTGCGGTCATTCTATTGTTGAGAGAAGAGACTGAGTTTTTCACTTCATCTACGGAATCTTTTATTCGTGACATTTCTGCTCTCATTTCCTAGTGTAATTTGTCATTTTTTTCTGTCATGTTAATGGATATCGGTCTAACTGTCTGGTTGAGTTGATTGAACATATTCATGACTTCATATCTGAATTCTTTGTCTGAGAGGTCCCTTAGGTGAACAGTATTGACAGATTCTTCTGCATTCTTTTTGTTGTCCTCCCTATGTGGTGGGGATTTGCGTTGTTTCTTCATGTTGCTGGGTTTGGGACAAGATCACTGCAGTGTGAGCGGTGAAGAGAGAAAGACTGAGTCTCAGAGCTACTTTTCTGCAGGCGTCTCTCTTTAAACACTTTAAAGTTACAAAGTGCAAAAATATGGAAGACTTGTTAGAAATAAAAGTTCAATTAACAGCAATTATCTAGGTGATTTATAGATCTTTTTTTTCTTTCATATAATTTTCAAAATGTTCTAGCTTTTCCAATCAGTATATAAGACTTTCAGAAGTTTGTGGGGGGAAGGGTACTTTGAATAATTAAAACTATGATTTAAATCATATAATTAAATCTAAGGATTCTTAGAATAGGCTTTAGGGTACAGTACATGGATTAAGGTGCAAGCCTGCATGAAAGCAAACTTGGTTTGATCACTGACATCACAAAGTCCCCCAACCATCTCCAGCTTCATCCCTGGGAACTGTAAATTCTGGTCTCGGAGGCCCTTGACAACCAACATGGTTGCCTGGCCAAACTCTCGGGGCACAAGCAGCAGACTGAAATGAACTTCATGTTCAGCTGTCCAGGAAATGCCAAGAAGGGTCCCAGATCTTCAGAGCACCATTTGGGAGGTAGTAGCAACATACATGCCCCCATATCCCCAAGAAATATCCTTAGAATGAGTTCATCAGAGAAACTTGATTTTTTCACAATACTGAGTGCGACTCATTTTAAAAAGTTAAAACAGGATAAAACCATGAACATATCATCCTGAAACTTAAGTTGTACTCCCACATTTGTTCACGTTCACTCTGGCTACTGGGAGAAAATGCAGCCAGAAATGAAATACTTCTCTTCTGCTAAAACAATGCCTAGGCATCAGCATACACACACACACACACACACACACACACACACACACACACACCCCAAATATGGGTATTATTATTTGATTATTGCTTTTTATAATTGTTGGCGCGTTCAGGGTGGTCATGTTTAGCGTGTATAAAGTTACTGTACTTCCTTCCACCACCATCAAACCCCCAAAATGGCTTAGAAATTATTAAATGGTGCCATTTCAAGTTCACCTGATACAGAGCTATATGGCTGTAAAGTGAGTCACAAACAGTACTCCAGAGTTCAGAACTATATCTTATGTGGATGCACTGCAAATGGGTACTTATGGATTACAAGGAGTCAGAGAAATTGAAAAGCCTCTAGAAGGATGACAGAGTTTACTAACGCTTCATTCCAATGGTGAAGTTACACTTCTTAGAAAATATTTAGGTGGAGGAAAGAACAGGAACACAGCTGAGATATTTAAACAAGAGCAAATGTTTCCCTAAAATGGGGAAACTACACAATCACATTAGTAAATCCAACTCAGATTAGCCAAGGTCAGAAAGGCAAAATACTAAAGACGGAAAAAAGCAATTAGTTACCCAAAAGGTGATTAATGCTCTACTTCAAACCCACACAGCAACCTACCACTGCTAAGGCAGTGAACTTGAAAAGGAGATGGTAAGTTTCACCTTGCTCTGTGTTAAATTTTACGTATCTGGTCATCTAACTCAGATAAATTAAGCTCCACTCTGAGAAATTGTTCAGAAATATCACCGTTTCACATGTCTACAAAATAATCCTTTGTTTAAGCAAATCTCTACTGACTCTGGCTAGAGTTCTACTATGGTGCAGTGATAACTCCACCCATTGGAGGATCCCTAGGATGTCATCTAAAACATAGCCTCTCATTCCAGATAAGACAGAATCCACATCATAATAAATAATTTTGAGTTTGATGAAATTTTTTTGTTTTGTTTTTCAACATTATTCCTGGTAGCGCTTGGGGGGCCTGGGATCTCTTCAGGGACTAAACTTGAGACTCTTGCATGCACTCAGTCCATTATATCACTGATCCATAAAAATTTTCTTTGTTTGTTTTGTTTTGAGGGCCACACCTGGGAGTACTCAGGAATTACTCTCAGATATGTGCTCACATATCACTCTTGGCCTGGTTGAAGGGAACATATGGAGTACCAGGGATCGAACCTGGTTCAGTTGCATATAAGACAAGTGCTCAACCCATTGTACTATTGCTCCAGCCCTCCGATAATGTTTCTTTCATTAATTACATTTCAGAGATTGTATAGATAAATAATGACCAATAAACGATAAAACGTTAAAGAAAAAACTGATAAATTCTAGTAGAATAGAAGAGTGTTAAGTGACTCAATTGAACTTTCATTCACCGAATACATAGTGACAGTCTGCTTCTCACTCACTAATGAGTTCAAACTGATATATCCTGTAACTTAGATATAAACAAATTTGAAAAACTTAATAACGTGTTTCATGTAACCAAGAAACACCTTCATGAATATATCATCATTTATTAGTAAAAGAGAAAGCCTCAGTTTCCCCTTGCCAACAAGAGGCGTGTCCACTGTTTCCCCTCACCAGCAGTTCCATTTCCCCCATTGATCTACTCCACCTCATCTGCAAGGCCAAATCTTAAACATTCCTGGAGCTCCCCAGGACCGTATTCTTGTGTCCTAGAATTAGTAGTCAGAAGGCTAAGATAATGAACAATACCTGAGGCAGATGACCCAAAAGATAAATCAGCCTGACCACCCTGTAGATTCCCTGCATTCTCTGTCACACAAAGACCTGGTTTTTCTCTAAAAGTCTCACAAAAAGAGCAATAGGCCCACACTAAGTTCCCTCCCACTTTGGGAATCTCCTATTCCTTTCTCTTCTACTTATCAATAAATTTTTCTACTTTCTAAATCTGACAATCTTTCACGGTCATGGTCCTCCCGTTGTTCATTGATTTGCTCTAGCGGGCCCAATAACATCTCCATCATGAGACTTGTTGTTACTGTGTTTGGCATATTGAATATGCCACTGTTAGCTTGCCAGGCTCTGTCGGGTGGGCAAGATACTCTTAGTAGCTTGCCGGGCTCTGGAGAGGGGTGGAGGAATCAAACTCCGGTGAGCCATGTTGGCTGCGTGTAAGGCAAATGCCCTACCCACTGTGGTATCACTCCAGCCTGAGAATCTTTAGTATTTAGTATTTTCATTCTTGAAAATATTTAAGAACCTGGATTCACGAATGAACATAGAAACCCACTGCCGCCACTTCTGCTGCACCTGCATCAATAGTATTTGGGTGGGGGTCAATTTGACCACGTCCAACAGTGCTCCTATTTTTCTGGCTCTCATGGAACACATGTGGTGCTGTGGATCTGAACTGGATCTGCAGCATGAAGGCAGGCATCCTACTTCCTGCTCTTTACAGTTTGGATTTTGGTTCACACCTGGCTTTCCTCAGGGATTACTCTTGGTGGACTCAGCGACCATATGGGATTCCAGGCATGGATCTCGGGTCCACATGGACCTCGGGTCCGCATGTGCAAGGGAAGATCCCTACCCATTGAACTATTTGTCCAGTCCTGAAATCTATTGCTTTAGACGATAGTGGCAAAAGTCATTAAAATACATTCTGACTTTAGAATGTAGTACTGGAGGGGAAATTCGGCCCCCCAACCACCGCCCCCCAATACAGGCAATTTAATATGAGTGGAAATATGTGACATTTTGGGAAATCCCTAGTGGAGGTCTGGATTATCCTGGCTCCGCATCGCCCCCTGGTGGTGCTTGGGGGATCACGTGTTGGGCTTGACGCACTGATCGGGATGTTCTGAGTGCACAGGCGCAGTGCACGTACAGCGCCCTCAGCACCAAATCCAGTCCCGCTGCTGGCGCAGGGCGAGCCAGGCTGTGTCGCTCTGACTCCGCTGGCTCCCGACTGAGTAAGTATGACCAGCCTCCGGTGTGTGCACATCCTGCGGGGGTCTCTGCAAGACCCCAGGCACGCGGGGGGTCGCAGGAGGGGAGCCGAGGGTGCGGCCCTGAGTGAGGAGGCCCTGCCGGGTCGAACTCAGGGGTCCCAGCGCTGCTCCCTCCTGTCCGGCTCCAGCCGCCGGTCTCTAGGTGCAGACCCCAGTTGCCCAGTGTAGACTCCAGTCACGGTGCAGATCACGTTCACTGTGCAGACGCCGGTTATTGGTGCAGACCCTGCTGCCCGTCCTCAGGCAGGCAGTGAGCAGTGGGTTGCTTCCCTGGCTAGCCCGCACCTGGTGGGCAGCCTGCCCTGCTGTCACTCAGGGCTCCAATGTGCTTTCCTGCCCTGGACTCCTCCCTATGCATTCCTCTCCTGGGCTCCTTCCTAAGCTCCTTTCCCTAACTGTTGCAACAACTTTTACCCTGGTGTCTCTAGGAATGATCACAGATTAGCGGGTGTTCATGGGCTCTCCTGGTGGCTCTCCCTGGCTGTACAGTGCTCTTGAACCGCTTCCCCACCTGGGATGAACTTTGACTGAGGCCGACAGAGGAAAAACGAGGGCCAAGCTGGTTGATAATCAGTTGCCTTAATCCATCTCTTGTCTCTCCCAAATTCTCTCCAACACGTTCTCCCCATCTAGCCATGACTCACTCCCCAACTTGCTCCCAACTCTCTCCAGCTCTCTCCAACCTCTCTTTAACACACTCCACAATTCTCTCTCCAACCCTCACTCGCTCACTCTGTCTCTTGCTCTGCCCACATCTCCAACTCTGCCTCTCTCCGACTCTACCTCTCTTTCTTTTTTCACCAACTCTCTGCAACCACATTTTTTACCACCTCTTCTCAAACCAAGCCTCCCAAACCGTGCCTCCCCCCACCCAGGTACAATCAACATGTTCTTCACGCCTTTCTGACCACCTTCAGCTCACCAGGGCAAAACAGCAATTAAGGTGTGTTTCTCCTCTCCTTAGACCAGAAAGTTAATTAACATCTTAATTCAACTTCCTAATAATTACCATTCTGTATGGACATAGTAATAGACACAATTAGGCTTGTAGGACAACTCTCCTGGGGACATCTCACCATAGACTCAGACTACAGTGCTCAGGCTGGATCAATCATTCGTAACCCCAGCAGGACCCAAATCTAGTTATTACTTTTGGATCATGACAGAATTTGTCCATGACCATATTCTTAACTTATAGTTTAGTATTAGGCAACTTTGGCCAGGCCCATTTTGATGCCAGGGTGCTCACCACTTGCCCTGGTTCCATCCAGTACCTTATTAGGGCCCTGATTTGGGGGATCAAGGCAGTAAGGGCAACTGAGGCATAAGTTGAGAGAGCAGATGTCTAGGAAGTAATATTATCTGGAGTCAATCAACTCCCAAGTTACAAAAGCATGTCTTTTTAACTGTCTTCCTCTGTCCATACAAAAAGCAATTGCTCTGAGGTAGCTAATTATGCAAAGGACATTAAGAAAGAAAAACAATATTTACAAGTCAGCAGAGTCTGATCAGGAGGAAAAGGTAATTGACAGGTTGGGGGAGCAATCAACAACCCCAAGCTCTCTGTGGCTGGGAAGGAAAGGCAAACCAATATTCTCCTACAGGAGAGAAATTGGGGACATTGGTTGTCGGAAATGTGCACTGGTGAAGGGATGGGTGTGGAACGTTGTATGACTGAAACCAAATCATGAACATATTTTTACCTATATCTAATGGTGATCCCCCCAAAAAAAGAATAAAGCAATGTGAATTGGGTAGGGTAGGGTTCTGTAAAGTAAGTATTGGTTTGACTATGTTTAAAGTTGAAAAGAGAAAATAATACATAGGGCAATTGTTCATCTGAGGACAACAGGTAAGTTTAGGCCATGTATTTGGTATGGGATATAATAACAATGTGAATTAGGACGGGGTTTGGGTTATTAGAGAAAGAGTGTTGGTTCATTTGACGCTAATTAGGCAGAGCCTTTGGTGTGGGTTACTAAAAGAATGTGGATTGCATTCAGGTTTGGGTTTGGATTAAAGTTTTGTTTGATAAGCGTTTGACTGCTTTTAAAACTGAAAATGAAGTAAAGTCTAGGAAGATTGTTCAGTTGAAGATAATAGGTAAATTAATGCCCAGCCTTTAGGTTGGGTATTATAAGAATGTGGCTTTGCTGTTTTTGGTTTACTGCTGTTAGGGTTTGGGTTCTGTTTGAGTAAGGATAAGGACTGGGCTACTTGTACAAGTACAGGCATTGTAGCACTGTCCTCCCGTTATTCATCGCTCAAGAGGGCACAAGTAACATCTCCATTGTGAGACTTGTTACTGTTTTGGGAAAATAGAATACGCCATGGGTAGCTTGCCAAGCTCTGCCATGCGGGTAGGATACTCTCAGTACCTTGCTGGGCTTTTGTGAGGGATGGAGGTATCGAACATGGGTCAGCCACGTGCATTGCAAACGCCCTATCTACTGTGCTATCACTCCACCCACAATTACTTGATGAGAGTAAAATATAGGGAGATTGTTCGCTTAAGGCTAATAGATAAGGTTAGGTCAAGCCTTTGGTTAGGCTTATGACTAGTGTTCTGTTATAGTGAAGGTATAGGTTTGGCTATGTTTAATGTTGAAAATTGAAGTTAAGTAGGTGGCGATTGTTCAGTTGAGACTATTAGGAAAGATTAGATTAAACCGTTGGTATGGGCTGTTAAAAGGATTTTCTAAAAATAATTGGACGAAACAGCTTTGAGTTATGGAGCTTCTCAAGAATTTAAAGAGATATGACAGTAGAGAAACAAAAATTTGCCACTATGTCTTGGAGTTTCTGGAGAGATGGTAGAGCTGATCTGGGTTCAGTCGCCAGAACCCCATCTGGTCTCACCAGGAGTAAGCCCTGAAAATAAGCCAGTGTGGCCCCTCCAAAATGAAAGAGCAAAAGCAAAATATGTCTTGGACTGAAGGTGAATTTCACGGCAGGGATTCTGAAGATAGAATGTAGTTTACAGTTGAAGGGATATTTTCCTCACCAGATCAATTAATTCTGTTCACACTTCTTTCATTGTGATCTTCTTCAAGCATGAAATAGCCAGATCTGAGTCAGCCCCTTAATTTATGTCTGACAATGGAGGATAAAAACATGTATAAAAAAAGGAACATTAAACCCCCTCAGCAAAACCCCTTTGGATACAGACTGTTAAATAAGCATAGATCACCTGACTGTAATCAATGCCGAATTATTGGTGTGGATAAGATACCTTGAAACTAGAATTTTGATGGACGCCCTCTTCCAGAGTCCCTAGCCCTGCGGCGTCTCCTGTCCTGTGTGCACACACATCTCTCTTCGAGAGCCAACAGGCATTTAGGATGCTGTCTGGAGTACAAAACAGCAGAAGGAACTGTTTATTTTAAATACCTAAGTGGGGACCTGAAGAAATAGTATAGCACGCAGGACACTTACCGTGCACATGGTGAACCCAGGCTCCACTTCAGGTATCCTATGTGGCTCCCTGAGCACTGTCAGGAGTTATCTCTGAGCCAGGACGAAGCTCTGGGCACAACTGAGTGTGACTCCAAAACAAAAAAAAAAAAAAGAAATCACCATTTATGTGAGAGGCTGAATCTGCACTCAGAGCAAGGCTTTCATTCTTGGTGGGGCCTTGCTTGAGCCACTGCTTCTGTGGTCTCTTGAGAAACTGTGTTCTAAATCAGGCAGGTGATGGGGCTGCTTCCAGGGGGAAGTTCCCTAACAGCCCTGAGTAGGCATGCTCCAGCAGGCTGAATCATCAGTGTTTAAAGGTGTGTGCTTGGTGAGGAAGGGCTCTCTGCAAGGAGGCAGCAAAGACCTTCTGAGGAAATAAAGAATCCTAATATAATCATGTATGAAAAAACATCAACGACTAAGACCCAGAGACTATAAAAACCCAGCTCCCTGAAGCGCGTGGCCACTAATCTTATTATCTCGTTCTTACTTTGGAGAACCCGACAGGCTACTGAGGGTGTCTTGTTCGCATGGTAGAGTCTGGCAAACTTCCCATGTCATACTCAATATGCCAAATACCAGAAAAAATGATAGGTCTCATTCTCCTACCCCTGAAAGAGCACTGAATATGGATGGCTCTTTTAAAATCTCAGGGCTAGAAAGGAGACATTACTGGTGCCTGCTCAAGGCAATTGACAAACAACAGGCTGATGCTGATCGTGATGGTCCTGGTACCTGTAGAACCGGTGTCTGAAAGCCATTCTTTATTTTCAGTGACAAGATATTTGAAACTCAGGATCTTATAGGTTCCCAGGGAATTAGACTACTACATAGTTTTTCAAAACTACTTACAACTCTAATAATTGAGAAACAGTAGGAAAACAACTCTTCAGTATTAAACATTTTAATTATTTGCACTTATTACTACTAATGAGGGCTGGAGCGATAGCACAGCGTGTACGGTGTTTGCCTTGAATGCGGGCGACCCAGGTTCGATTCCTCTGCCCCTCTAGGAGAGCCTGGCAAGCTACCGAGAGTATCTCGCCCGCACGACATAGCCTGGCAAACTACCCGTGATGTATTCAATATGCCAAAAACAGTAACAACAAGCCTCACAATTTGTTGTGAGACATTACTAGTGCCGCTCAAGGAAATCGATGAACAATGGGAGGACAGTGCTATGGTGCTACTATTTAAGAAAAGTTAAGCATAAAATGTGTTTCTTAAAATATTTAGTGAATTTAAATTTATATAAAATTACATTGGGGCTGGAGCAATAGCACAGCGGTAGGGCGTTCGCCTTACAAGCGGCCAACATGGCCGACCCGAGTTCGATTCCTCCGCCCCTCTCGGAGAGCCCGGCAAGCTACTGAGAGTAATCAATATGTCAGACACAGTAACAACAAAGTCTTCAATGGAGACATTACTGGGCCCGCTCGAGCAAATCGACGATCAACGGGAGGGCCTTTACCTTTACCTTACATTGTAGAGAGGGAAGGGACAGACTAGACATGACAAAAATCAGTGGCGGAGGTATTTGGACACATTAGTGGAGATGGAAGTGAATAACATATACCCCCAAAGAAGAAATATTAAAAAAATTTGAGGGCAGTTGAGACACACCAAGAAGTGCTTGGGCTCCTCTTGGCTCTGTACTGAGGAGTCACTCTTGAATGCTCCAGTGAACGTACACTGTGCCGGGGACCAAGCCTGTGAGTTTACCCTACACTGCTGCTAAACCCTGGGAGACATCTGGGGCCTCCTGGGGCCTTATTGCCTCAGAAGGTGCCTGTATTCTGCCCCATACAGGACTGCCCCTCTGTGGGTGCTGCGCCTGGGCAGAGGCCCGGGGCACCTCGGCTATGTTCCCCAGGAAGCTATGTTGGCTGCTGGGCCTGCAAGAGGACAGAACACACTCTGGCAGTGGTGTGGGGCTGGGCGTGTGTCTGGCAGCACATGGCCTTTGCGCCCCTCAGTATGCATGTGCAACCACTGGACTGGTTCCTCTCTTGGGGTTGGGGAGACTACCCATATGATGCTCAGGAGATCTGGGGGCGCCATGAGCAATTCTTTATATTTCTAAAACATTTGGTACCATGATTTCTAATGCTATTGTGATAGGGTTCCATGGACAAAGTTTCCCTCTAGCACACCAGCACCAGAGTGCCCACTGCCCTCTGCTATAGTGATAGGGGCCCATAGACATAGAGTCCTACACAGCAGCTCCAGAGCACCCACTACCCACTGCTCACTGTCCACTGCTACAGAGATAGGGGACCATGGACACAGTGTCCTACACACCAGAGCAGAGCGCCTGTCTGTCTGTCTGTCTGTCTCTGTCCCCCCACCCCCTCTCATTTCCCTTTTAGGCAGCATGGTTTGCAATACTGTTACTGGAAGGGTATCATGCGTATCCCTTTACCTCCTTTCAGCACTGCCCACTGCTACAGTGGTAGCGGTCCATGGACACAGTGTCCCTCCACCACACCAGCACCAGAGGGCCCACTGCCCACCCCAGCCATGGCTCCAGTCCGCTCTCCCCAGCCAGTTCCTCTCCCCCCGATTCTCTTCCCCTGCCACTCAGGATACTCCACTCTGTAAGTCAGTTCTTAGTTTTTATAGTGTCTGGCATTTATTATCTCCTTATTATGTCTCTTTATGTGCCACATATGAGGGATAGATCTATGCACACCTATGTAAACTTCATCAGTGGCAAGATTACAGCTGTAGAGGAACTGACCACAGGGTGATGGGGGCAGAATGGAGACACAACTGGGTGTGGGGATTGAATAAACAAAGGGTGAGGAGGAGGAGACCCAAAAAAGGTAGACAGAGGGAAGGCGGTAGCAGACCAGACACTGTTCCTGCGCATCTGTTCTTGGCAAGGAAAGCGTGTTGTGAAGACTGAGGTGGAGAGCCTTTGTTCACCCAGATCAGAACACAACAATGGGGCACTGTAGGGCCGTGGAGAGATGAAGATGCAGGGGTGAGGGGAGCAGAGATGAGGACATGAACATCAGTGACTGCAATCCCACTGCTCTGTGTTCTCAAGAAGAGGCAGCAAGCTCTCCAGATGAAAGGGAGAGGAGGAAGTGGATGTGCCTCTTTTCTAAATGGAATCACCATGAGATACAGTTATAAAACTTTCATATTTGAGTTTCAGTCATACAATGATCGAACACCCATCCATCCAGCAGTGCACATTTTCCACCACCAATTTACCTATGATTCCCCGAGCCTAGCCTCCCCCTGCCTCTTTGACAGACCATTTCCCCCATACTCTCTCTCTAGTTCTGGGCATTATGGTTTAAAATATAAATACTGAGAGGCTATCACATTCAGTCCTTTATCTACTTTCAGTATCCCGGTAGACCTCTCCAACCATCATTGACCAACTGATCCCTCCTCTATTCCAATTGCCTTCTCCCCCAGCTCACAAGGCAGGTTTCTAACTGTGGAGCAATCTTTCCTGGCCTTTGTGTCTACTCTCCTTGGGTGTCAGTCTTGACGGAGCACAGAACCTGAATAAGATGGTGCAAACAATGTGACAATGTAAGCATCCCCATCTCTGCAACAAGGGACACATACTGGCAAAGGGACTCCATGATGGAATTGAGGACCGGGAAATTGGAGATGTTCCTGGATCATGTCAGTCCGATCTATATCATCACAGGGTCCTTCAGCTGAAGGAGGCAGGAGACTTAGGTGAGCGAACAGATGCGGTGAGAGAGGAAGACTCAGATTTGTTCCCTGAGTATGCCAGAAGGGGTACTGGGCCAGGAATGGGGGCAGCATCTGGAAGCTGGAATAGCCAAAGCGACCATGTGCCATATACCATCCAAAGGAACCAGAGGCTGCACCTCGATTTCAGACTTTCACTTCCAGCGACATCATAATGCATTTCCGGGGCCAGAGCAATAGTATAGCGGATAGGGCATTAGCCTGGCATGTGGCCAATCCGGATTTGATTCCCACATCCCATATGGTCCCCGGAACACTGCCAGGAGTAATTCCTGAGTGCATGAGCCAGGAGTAAACCCTATTCATCGCTGGGTGTGACCCAAAAATCATAACAGAGTTCCACTAAGTTAGTCACCTACTTTGAGGTGAGCTGTCACAGCTTCCCTGGTGCCTGAGAGCTGGGCTAATCTTGGAGAGTGGGAATGTGACAATCATCCTTTTCCCTAAAAATCCCACCAGGAGTCCTTGTAGCCTCCAACTCACTACCAGTCTCCGGCTCTTAAAGGACAGAGGAGGTTTTTCAGCATTTCAGTTACCCCCACCTCGCTCTGCCACTCTCTAGCACTCCCAAAGAACAAGATTTTTCAGCCCAGCTGAGCCTCAGCACTGCCTCAGCCCCCTACCCACCAGCAAGAAAAGCCTCCTCTTATTTCCCTATGCCTCCTAACTTATCTTACTTTGCTCATGTCTCTCCCATAAATAAATACCCAACCCTGTTATTAAACACAAAAAATGTCAAATTCCCCCACCAATGCATGCAACACACAGAGCAGAACCAATAACCAGCACAACTCCCCTTTCAGGATCCATTCATTCTCCATGAGTCAGTTTTCCCCCATCCTTCCAGATCAGCAGTCACCCTTCCTTTGGCCTCTCTCTCCTTGTGTACATTCACTCACACACCCTCCTATCCCTTGGTTATCCATTCACCTTTGTCCATCTATCCATCCATTCTCCCATCATTCTCATAGAAATCCCCGATCAGTCAATATATCTTCCCTTTCCACCATCCAGTGACAGACCCACCATCTTCCCTGTTACCCTCCCACCTGGCTTCCAGTACTCATCTGCCATCTCATTACTACCTTTAGGCAACAAAAATACAGGAGAATATATTTAGTTCAGAGATAAAAAGGAAGCAAAAGAAAAAGAATTATTTTATAGCTAAACCTAGAAAATAATGTGAAGAAAATTCAGTAGGGAGATGAAATTATAGGGAGAATTTATTTATCTGATACCAAAATTCAAGCCCCTCAGGAAAGGAGGAAAATGATAAAGTCAAAGGAAAAATGAACTATTTCATGAATAAACAATAACTCAGGAACATCGTAGACTCAAAACCAATCTTAAAAGAAGGACTAAAGGGGCAACTGTAAGACAAGACAAATCACTACAAGCACAACAAACCTCTACAGAAAGATGGCACAAAACCCCATACCATAATCTCTCTCAATGTCAACTAAGAGACACAGAGTGGCAAAATGAATTAAAAACCTGAACCAAACATTCTGCTACCTACAGGAAACATATCTGAACAGCCAGAGCAAACACAGACTCAAAATCAAAAGATAGAAAAGAATCCTTCAAGCAAACAAATCCCTCAAAGAAGCCAGGGTGGGCATACTAATATCCAACAACAAAGATTTTAGGCTGAAAAAGATTATAGGGGACAACAAAGGCCATTTTTTAATAATCAAGGAATATGTACAGAAGGAAGAAAATCATGCTCCTAAACACATACGCATCCAATGAGGGACCACCAAAACACTTAAAACAACTTCTTGGGAACTTTAAGGAGGATATTGGTAGCAAAACAATAGTAGCTAGAGAATTCAACACCATCTTATCACCTCTGGATAGATCAACAAGATTAAAACTCGGAAGGAAGACATGGAAGAATGCCATTGAATGAACAATGGCATTGAATAATGGCTTTGAAGGAAGAACTGGAAGAGAGAGGGCTAATAGATGTATACAGGCCTTTCCATCCACCAAAATGTGAATACACATTCTTTTCTGCAAATGTGCACATGGAACATTTTCCAAGATAGACTACGTGCTAGGTCCCCAAACACACCTCAATAGAATCAGGAAGATAGAAATTGTATCCACTGACTTTTCAGACCATGATGCATTGAAGTCTTACAGCAAACCCTCATAAAGTTGTGTGGACACTAAATCATATACAGCATGGGGCTGGGAAAACTGTCTGGAGATATTGCCTGGACATAAGGATCTTGAGTCAGAGAGATGGTTGGGTCAAAGTGCTGAGCATATGTTCTGCATGCAGGAGTAAAGGTCAGTATCCAACCCTGCAGGTCCCCTTAAAGCTAAAGGAGTGAAACCCTCACCCCCAGAGTCAGAAATTTCCCAGAAATTTCTGAGAAATGGCCAAAGCACACAGAGAAACACATACAGAGAAATGTTGTCTATAAAATCATAAAACACACAGAAGAAAAATTAGCGGGTATATTCTGGGATTTCAACATTAGTGGTACATTCAGACACATCTCCAATGGGGAGGAAAAAGCAATCAAGAATACATGAACGGTGCGAGTTTCCAAAAAAACGAGTGGGCACACATGTGGGACTCAAGTGTTTGGTGTCCGAGAGCCACCTTTCAGGCTAGATGACAGCAAGAGATGGACAAAGGATTGCGGGAACAGGGGAACTGGGCCCCAGACTTGTCAGTAGCCAGTTTATTTCTCTCTCCTCCCCAATGTAGTCTATTCTCTCTCCTTACTGCACAACCATCGTTGTACTTTTGCTCGTAGTCCCAGTCATCATACTTCCATCATCCTAGTCTCCTCATAGATCTCAAAGTCCTCTACTTCCAGTCATCGTCCTTGGATTCTTTGTCGTCCTCCTAGTCCCCTCTTTCCCCTTACAGTATAAAGTAAGTAAAGTAAAGGCCCTCCCGTTGATCATCGATTTGCTCGAGCGGGCCCAGTAACGTCCCCATTGGAGACTTTGTTGTTACTGTGTTTGGCATATCAAATACATCATGGGTGGCTTGCCAGGCTCTGCCGTGCGGGCGAGATACTCTCGGTAGCTTGCGGGCTCTCCGAGAGGGGCGGAGGAATCGAACTCGGGTCGGCCATGTTGGCTGCGTGCGAGGCCAACGCCCTACCGCTGTGCTATTGCTCACGGCCCCTTACAGTATAGTAATATAGAAATCATGAAGGGTGGGGGTACACATAGGTGGGGTTGAACAATATCAGAACATCAAACAGAGATAAAGCTAGTTATTCAGGGGAGGTTCTAGGAGATTAACTCAAGGACAAAATCTCATCTGAGGGTTCAGCAATCCAGATAACTAGGAGCACTCCAGATTACTAGGAGATCTGTACAAGGGTGGGGTTGCATTTAGGGTGTATTGCTTTCTCCTTTCCTCAGCTAGTAAGTAATCCATTTAAACAACCATAGTAACTTCTTATAAAATTTCTAGTCAGTTTTGTATGAACACAGTAAGAACTATATTAAGCTTAAAGGTTGACTCTTCCTGGGACATCTTGCTATATATTACAAACCACAGTCCTCAAGCCAGGCTAGTTGATCCTAACCTCAGCAGGGTCCTTATTCAGTAACTTCTTCTTGGGTCATGACAGAGTCTGTTCCATGATGATGCTCTTAACTTATTATACTTCATACACTTAGCTTGTCCCTTTCCAATGCCAGGGTAGTTTTCAGCTTACCATGGGCCCATCCAGTCCCTTCGTCAGGATCCTGCTTTTGGAGAGCTAGGAACCAAGCGAAACTGAGGCTGAAATCAAGTAAATATGGATGCCCAGGAGTAAATATTATTTTGGAGCCAATTAACTTCCATGTTACAAAGCATAGCCATCAACTGTCTTTCTGTGTCTATACAAAATGGACATTGCTAAATAATCCTTGCAAATGGCATGAAGGAAAGAGAAAAGTAATATAGGATTATTGGTGCTTGATGGAATTGGGTGTGCCTCAGGGGCACTGTTGTGGGAGCAGCTCAAAAAACCTAAGCTCTCTGCAGGACGAGCAAGGACACCCAATGTTATCCAATAGAATGGGACAACATAAAACTAAAACGCATTTACAAAGAAAAGGAAACTACAATGGAAACAAATAAACAAACAAACAAACAAAGGCACCTGAGCAATAGGCAAAAGCTGTTTGATCATCATGGCTAACGAGGGATTAATACCCAGAATATATTAACTCATATAACCAAAAAACAGAAAAAATGCAATAAAAATTATTCAAAAGACATAAACAGACACTTCCTCAAAGATGGCGCACAGACACATTAAAAAATTCAAAATTACTTATAACTAGGGAAATGGCTCATAGTTGGGAAAATGGTTCAAGAAAAAATGATTGTTGGCAAGGATGTGGAGAAAAGGGTTCTGGTACTGGGAATGAAATTAGTGTAGTTGCTAGGGATAACGATATGCAGTCCTTAAAATATTAATACAGAAACTCCATATGATTCTAAAGTACCACTACTAATTAGTTATCCAAAGTCAATTAAAAGATTTTGCTCAAATGTAAAAGTGATTTACTAAGGCAAGCAATCACAAAGAAATGACAACTCTAACTTGCAGACCCAGTGAAAACAAAGAAGTTTCTAGAGAGAAAGAAGAAGGGGAGAGGAAGTAATGGGCAGAAGGATGTTTGTGATGGCGGGCTGGTATGGGAGCACTGGAGGTGAGGCCCCCTGGTCACAGCTAAGCCCATAAAAGTCAGAAGCTGATTATCTGAAATTCTATAGGCTGACTAATGATAAGTCTGTGGCATGCTCCTGGACCTCAGGACAAACGCAGTATAAGCTTGTATGACTGAGTGAGAGTATGCGTGTGTCTGCAAGCATGTGTATGTGTTTGTGTGTGTGTGTGTGTGTGTGTGTGTGTGTGTGTGTGTGTGTGTGTGCGTGTGCATGTATAGTTGGGGGCTGGTTACGAGGAAGGAAGTGTTCCTGCCACTGATTCAGGCAAGAATCTGGAATGCTTTTGTACCCCATTTCCGTAAGATATGGTCTGTCTGAAATGCATGTAGCACCTTTGAAGAGAAGCAGTGTACCAAATAAAGGCAGTTGGGGAGCTGGAGCAATAGCACAGCAGGTAAGGCGTTTGTCTTGCATGCGGCCGACCCACGTTCGATGCCCAGAATCCCATATGGTCCCCCTAGCATCCCCAGAAATAATTCCTGAGTGCTGAGGCAGTAGCAACCCCCTGAGCATTGCTGAGTGAGACCGAAATAGAAAAAGACAGACAGACAGAAAAAAAGAAAGATAAATATAAAGATATCACGGTCCACGGTCCTCTGGTTGTTCATCGATTTATTAAAGCGAGCCCAGTAACGCCTTCATTGTGAAACTTGTTACTGTGTTTGGCATTTCGAATATGTCACAGGAAGCTTGCCAGGTTTTGCCATGTGGGCAAGATACTCTCAGTAGCTTGCCGGGCTCTCTGAGAGGGGCAGAGGTATCGAGTTTTGGGTCGACCATATTGGCTGCGTGCAAGTCAAATGCCCTACCCGCTGTGCTATCGCTCCAGCCCATAAAGAAATAAAGATATAAAAATATAAAGTTAAAGATATAATTCAAAATAATGGTGGCGGGAAGGTACATGGTGGTGGGATTGGTGTTGAAATATTTAATGTAATAAATTATTGTGAAAAAATTTATAAATATAAAAAATTTAAAAGGCAAATAAATATTTCCTTTTCCATAATCATTATGCATCAATATTTCACTAAAGTATAAACACACTTCTCTGAACAAGTTCATGTCTACGCAAATTTTTATACTTCTCCTCATTTTACTGAAAACCTCCACAAAGTTTTGCCCTGTATTCACCCTATTACTCCATTCACCTGACAAATCCAAGAGGCAGATAGGAGACACAGGTTAGGAGAAGAACAAAACTTAGGTGATGGAACTGAGATGATTTTAGGTCGTGATTGTTCTTCCCCGATGTTCTCCAAGAGCTTTTTTCTTACTTTTACATGTTCATTCTATGGCCATGGAAAAATTAAGGTATTTCACAGTAGAAAGAGGAACAATCAGACAAATTGGGTTGATAAAGTCATGTCTGATCTACATCAAATTGAAATACTAGAACCAAGGGGCTAGAAGAGAACAGAAGTGTGAAATACATGCTTCTCACAAAATCGTTGCTAGTTATATCTCTGGCATGACATGTTCCTTGAGCATCAAGATAAAGCCCTACAGGCCATTGAGCACAACCAGATGTGGCCTAGAGGTTTCCCCCAGTTTTCACTGAGGTGGCCTGGTTAAACCTGTCACTGCAGAACCTAACAACACTGCATCCTCAAACAGAGAAGGTGGGCCATACATCACTGAGAGGAGTTCTCAGGCCACCTAAACAGCATTTTTGAGAAACCCTCCATCAATTCACTTATTAGTTAAGTTTTTACACCCAAGACAGAAAAACTTTGATTTCCAGATTCCTGACTCCCAAAACCAAAGGACCCAGAATTTCAGTGTCTTCGACCTGAGTAACTTGAAGTAACTTGTCCTCCTTTCAGAAGGACATATTTTTCACAAGAGGAATGAGAAGAGTCCAGTTCTCAGGAAATAAGGCACAGAGAGGCACAAGGTCCATAGGCCTCCACGCTAACTAGAGATTTTCATGAGCTAGAATCCTAGTCCCTGTCTCCCATTTACACCCACAACATAACCACTCACTGTCCTCAGTGAGCTTTCCCCAGCCATTTATCCAACAAGTTGTGCCAAGAAGCAGCTCCATGCCAGAGGTTGAAAGGCAGACAGGGATGATATAGGAGCTGAAGTTCACAGGTTGGTGCAGTTGTAACACCGCTGCAAAGTGGTGGAGCTTCTAAAAGTCTGGATGGATGATAATGCAGCTCACAGCCACCCTCCTGGCCTATTGGGTGTCCTGGTAGAGCTTGGTACTACCCCCAAGCACCCAGTAATCCTCAGGGGCATGAGACTTCCTGCAGGAGGGAAGGTGAGAGTCATCATCCATCTTCTGCATATGGCAGCTTGCACCTCTCCACCATTATCTGACCCCCAGCACTGCCTTATCTGCACCACCGCACAGAATTCTCCCTTTCTGTCATCCCTTCTCTCTGGAGACCAGGGGTAGTTTTAGTCACAGCTCAGCACACACCCACTATTAAAGGAAAGGATCATGGAGGGCTGCAGGTCCCATGGGGCTGGACAATCCTGACCTTCCTTCGGCACATGCAGAGCGCCCTGGCTCCATCTTGGCTCTTGACCCGCCTTATGACCAATCTGCTCTCGCACCACTCCTTTCTCTCACTCCTTCTTGGTACTCACCTGTTCTGAAACTGCACAAAATCATTGGTCAAAGGAGACCATACGTGCAGGATGTCCTGTGTTCTGACCATGAGGGACGAAACATTCCACCTTCCCACTCACTCACCTGAAAATTCCTCCCCACACAGCTGGTGACCAAACTCTCGCATCCACAAACTGACCCATGCCCACTGGAGCCTGCCCATCTGAGTTCTCCATTCCAATGGTGTCAGTCCTGCTCACCCACAGGGGAAACTTCTTCTCTGACTAAATGGACACACAGTGAGGTGGGTCAAGCCAACCTAATCCACAGTGGGTCTCCAGTGGTACACAGCACAGAGCAGGTGCTTGTGGGCCTCTGTACGTACCAAAGATCCAGCTCCTGGTTACTGCCCCCCCAAACCACTGGGAACACCCAACGAGACCCAGGACAGAGAACAGCTCTGTTCTTCTTCAAGGTCAGGGACTCCACATCTAGTGTCCATGCAGCTGACCAATAGACATGTGGTGATCAGAGACCCCAGGCCAGAGACGTACAGAACACCAGCATCTGCCACTGCATCCCAGGTTCCAGCCTCCCTCTGACAACCAGGATTGCAGGAACATTGAGAGAAGCCGTGGTGTGAGGTGACACAGAGCCAGCTGACATTGCACCTGGGAGGCAGGATGAACACTGCCATCTCGGGGGCAGACCTGTGTCAGGGAAAGGTACAGGGATGAGGATAGAAGATGAGCAAAATCAGGTGAGGAGAGAGGACAATGCAGGAGAGGACAGATCACAGGCAAAAAACTTGGACTAGAAGGACACAGATTGTCCCAGCACACGGCCTTGAGGACGCAGGGGCTCTAATATTTTAACCCTCTCCCCCTGCCAGCCCAGCTGCTAGGACCTGAGAAACAACTCACTTTGTAAAGCAGTGGGCGGTAGAGAACACCCAGTGGGAATGAATGAGCACAGCTCCACAGGGATGAATGCTCTGATACTGCAGGCTGGCCTGCCATGGCCACTGTCCTTCCATGGCCTCGTGACCACCAGAGATCATCCATACCCCCTGGGCTTTCCGCACACTGTGATGACCAGCCCGATGCCATGTGGTAAACAGGAGGTCCCCGTTTCCTCTCCGGTAGACCCTTGACCACTTCTCAGTGGGAAAGCAGAAGCAGGGGTCAACCAGTCCCAGAGTGACAGGGTATCTTGGTGTCTGATATCCCTGTCTGCTGCCTGGGCAGCAGGAACGTGGACAGCAGAGCACAAAGTGAGCAAGCCCCAAGGGAAGCCGGGGAAGGGATGTGGTGGCCACAACTGGTCACAGCTGCATCCTGGAGACCCCATGCCCGCAGCATCCACCACCCCCACCCCTGGCCCAGACACTAGCTTTGTGTGCGGGGCTGTACTAGTGTCCTGCCTCCATTTCCCCGCTGTCTCTGGGAGGTGCAGTGGGCCATGTGACCTGGACAGGGTGGGCCGGGTGCCCCAACCGTGTGGACGCCGTGGCCGGCTGCCCGCTCAAAGACTGGGGAACACAGAGAGGAAAAAAGAGGAGACTGATGGGCCAGTCCACCCCGGCTGTTCCCCGCCCACAGGCAATCTGCTCACTTGAGCCCAGGGCGCCCCAAGCACCTGCTGAGCCGAGGGCTGCGGGACTGGGACTTCCTGCCAGGGGCTTCCAGTCTCCATGCCCATGGCCAGAGTGGCTTCAGCTCTGGCTGCACCCCTCTGACCTCTGACCCCTAAAGCATGACCTCTCTAATCCCATCCTCCCCATTTGACACAGCTCTCTCGTGAGCCCTCCTTGACTTTGGACCTGCCCCTGTGCTATCCCTGTCCTGACCCCTCCCTGACCCCGCCCTAACCCCCTCTGACCCCAGCTCTCACACCCTACCTTGGCTGCACTCTTACCTTGTCAGGCCTTGGAGAGTTGGAGCAGGGTCCACAGAGCAGCTGAGTGCTACGACTCACTCAAGAGAGGGACCTAGGAACTCCACTTGGCTTTTTTTTTGGAAGAGATTTGGGCTGGAGAGGTCTACATCAGAGTTGAGTAAGGGTCGAAGGTGCAGCTGGAGCTGGGGGAGTGAATTGGTCCTTAGATGAGGACGTTGGAGCAGAACGGGAGACCCAAGGAGCCAGCAGAGAGGAGGGACTCAGGAAGGCAGGATTGTACGGGGCATGCTTAAACCCAGGAAGGGCAAGCCACGCCGCTAGAAAAGGGATACGCTTCTTAGCTTGTTACAGAGATATAATTCATGTCATGAAATTCACCCATTAGAAGGGACAATTCCAAAATTTTCAGTATAATTTGGAATTTTTCAGTAATGACTTTCATTGGAAATAACCTGAAAGATCCTCAGTGAGTGAATCATCAGGGAAGGTAGTATAATCCATTGTACCAAATACTAAAGTCCAATATAAGAAACATTGATTCTATAACTGCATGTCAAGTGGATTTTGCTTAGTCATTTACTGAGTAGTCATTTCTATATCATTTCATTTTCATAGCATGTAAAATCCCATTCGGATAATATCATTCTCAATAAGACGAAGTTGTAAAGATGGAAAACTGTGGCGTGGTGACCACTTGCCATGAAAACCATCTTGCTCCAAATATGAGTTTTAAATGTTGATGAAGTTCAGTTTATTCATTTTTAAGCTGATTAATTTTGTGTTTTCTATCATCGCTAAGAATTTTGCTTTTGCACCTTTGTCAAAACCAATTTTGTATTTCTCTTTATGTGTCTGGGATTGGTGGAAATTTCTTTTGAATTGCTAAGTCTGGAAATTAGATTCTTTCTCCTGCTTTTCTTGGCTTACTGTAGTAATTTTTTCCTCCCCTTTTGAAATCTACAATAATATATATGCTGATTTGGAGAGTTTTCCAATTTGTTCTTGATTTTCTGTCACAAAGCTTCTTCCTTGTCATGAGTGGTCAGTGATGTTTCAGTTCTTTACTTCATGTCCTCCCTGTGTCCATCTGAGCTCTCAGATCCCTGAGACCCATTATCACACTAGTGAACAAGACACAAGAAAATGAAATTCACATTTCCCTCTGCTGTGAAATGTCTCTTCTGTCAGACGAAACTACAGGTGAGATCAGAGGCAGCTGAAGACCCTGTCTTTCATCTTCTGTGCCGAAACCTATGTTAAAATGCAAAGAAGTGGGGCTGGAGCAATAGCACAGTGGCAAGGGCATTTGCATTACACCTGGCTGACCCGGGTTCTATTCCCAGCATCCCATATGGTTCCCTGAGCACCACCAGGAGTAATTCCTCAGTGTATAAACCAGGAGTAAACCCTGTGCATCGCTGGGTATGACCCCAAAAGAAAAAAAAGAAAAAAGGAAAGAAAGGCCAGAGCTAGGTACTGGGGTAAAGGCACTTGCTTGCATCTGACTAAATCCTGCTTTGGTGCAGTAAACATTGATGGTCCTCTGAGCAATGCCAGGAATGACTTCTGAACCCAGAGTAGGCCCTGAGCACCTTTGGGTATGTTCCAAAAACAAAAAGGGACAAGAAAAAAAATTTAAAAAATAAAGAGAGAATATCTCAGAAATCTACAATCAAAGGCCCTTACTTTGTCATTTATGAGTTTCTAGAAAAAGAAGCATGCATGAGATAATAATTTCTTTCTGCCATCACATCCACCTGGCTCTGTAGGAAGGAGATTCAAATAATATGGGTTCCTATGTCATTTAAATTTTTGTTTATTTATGATCCAGTTTTTATCATTTCCTTCTGCTAATTTTTTGATCTATCCATCTCCATAGTCTTCACATGTGAGCTCAAATTGATTATTTGAGACTTTCTTACTTGTTCTTTTCTTTTTTGAAAGGTAGGCCTGTATTTCTTTGATCTTCCCTCATTCCCATCACTTTCTTTGCCTCATACCCCAGTTTTTTTCTGTCTCGTTAATATTCAAATATCTTATTTATTTCCTCATTTTTCAGAGTTTTTTAGAAGAATCTTGTTCTGTGTCTGTATAGTGTGATTCGTACTGTTTGCTTTGGGTTGATTTTTTTTCCTTCATCACTTTGTAGTGGGAAAAGATGCTTAATTTCATTTAAATATTTATATGATTATTGATACTATTGTAGAGGTCTATGATTGATTTGAACTCGACAATGTTCCACATGCACTGAGAAGAATGTGAATGCTTCCTCACCGGTTCATTCTCTTGAAGCCTGAGAGCTTGTGATTTCTCAATCGCCTCTTCTTCCAATACCAGCAGGTGATGCTGTGACCTTACTTCTGAGTTTCTTTGGGGTCCTTTTTGGAGGAGGGGAAAGGCAGGCCAGAGACAGCTTCCCTTAGCCACCCACAGCCCTGGGTAGGGAGGGCAAACCTGAGCACAGAGTTCACAGTTCTCCCAATCTCAGCCCATGTCTATGGTGTTGGTGGACAGCATCTGGGTTTCCCTCTGATCTAAGACTCTGAATCCCCAGGGAAGAGGGGAGGGCAGTGGGGGAAAGAACACACCTGTCACAGCCAAGTGTCCAGAGCCAAGGGGCTGTGTACAATGTCCAGTCTTGCTAGTTGGCACAAACCTATCCTTTCTCTGTGGAGTTTACTAGGGGTGGGGGGTGAAGCTCTACCTCTCCAGTCAGGTCAGCTGACAGCTATGGCTCCACTCACGGGGCTCCATCAACTCCATGTGCCTCTCCCTCCTCCCCTTCAGAAAAACAGGTATGTGGTCCTCAGGCATCCTCAGATGATGAACCACTGAGTATGGTGAGAGAATTATCGACCCTTCTGGAACTACTTTAAGGGCGATGTTCGGCGATAGCTGCTCATTCACCATGATGATGAAATCATATTTGTTCTTTGATCCTCTCAATGTTACAGATATTCTTTCCTTTTTAAATGCAGAAAAAGTTTGTTAAGCATTAAGGAGTTGTTACTTACATAGTTATTCATAGCTGACTTTGAGGTATACAATGTTCCAATACAATCTCACCCCTTGTGTGGACCTCTCCACCAGTTTCCAAAAGCTTCCTCCCACCCCCCAGCCTGTCTCCTTGACAGGTATATTTTGTTATTACCATTATATTTAATGTAGGAGTACTGCTATTTATTCAGCCATTGATTAAGCTGATTGAATTGGCATGAACTCCACATTACTTTTTAAAATTTTTTTAATTGAATGTCCCTGAGATGTACCAATACAAAGCTCTTCATAGTTGGGTTTTAGTCATATCATGATCCAGCACATGACTATTCTCTACCAGTGTACATTTGCCACCACCAGTGTCCCCTGTTTCCTTCCCACCATCCCCCAACGCCCATCCCTCATCCCCAGCCTCCCTCTATGGGAGGCACTTTTCTTCTTATTCTCTCTCTCCTTTTCCTTTTGTGCATAATGGTTTACAATACAGGTGCTAAGAGGTCATGAAGTTTCTTCAGAGAATTCAGTATTTTTATTGACTCGGTAAGGCTGGAGTAGCTTTTTAACTGTGTGGCAGCTTTGCGGTGTGGATGTAACTGCTGAGGCTTCCACAAGTACAGGGAGGTGGAGGCAGGTAGCCCATCCAGACACTGAGAAAGTCTGGCTGCTGATGCACTCTCCCTGCAGATGCAGGTTGACTCATGGCAGCACCATACCTCCTGGACGAGCACATTTTTTTTATTTGGCTGATGTAGTTTGAGTCTTATTCTTAGACTATTGTTAGCTGTATTATTCAGACATAATATACAGATAAAACTCTTCCTTCTATACTACTGTGCATGCCCGATACCCCAGTTACCCTCCATCGTTTTCTTCTCACTCCCTTCAGTTTCTTTCCTTCCCTTTATTCCTTACTTCTGTAGTCAGGGGTCAAGGGTCATATACGTATCCCATTTGTTACCTTGCATTCCTTACCCTGTTCTTCTATATACCACAGACAAGTGACATTTGTCTGTGGCATTTGTCCTCCTTCTGACTCAGTTCCATTCAGGTTGTGGCAAACTGTATGACGTCACCTTCCGTTATAGCTGCACTGTGTTTGCATATCATACTCTCATGAATTGTTTATCCGATGTTGGATACCTAGGTTGGTTCCATGTCTAGCTATAGTGTTAAGTATTGCAATGAATAATGGTGTGCATTTGTTCGTTTGAATGAATGTTTTTGTGTCTTGGGGGTAATATCAAACTGCAGCATTGCTGGATCATATGGCAGCTCTGTTCTTACTTTTCTGAGAAACCTCCAAACTGTTTTCCACAGGAGCTAAGCCAGACAACATTCCCAACAACATTAGGTAAGGATTCCTTTTCCAACACATCCCAACAACACCACAGATTGTGCCCACTTTTTTTCCCTGACAGTTGTCATTCTCCTTTGTGTGATATGATACTTTATTATCATCTTGATTTGGATTTCACTGAGAGTAAGTGATAGCACTGTAAAACTGTCCTCCCGGTGTTCATCAATTTGCTTGAATGGGCAACAGTAATGTGTACATTGTGAGACTTGTTAGTACTGTTTTTGGCATATGGAATATGCCACGGTAGAGTGCCAGACTCTGCCAAGATGGCGGGATATTCTCAATAGCTTGCTGGGCTCTCTGAGAGGGACAGAGGAATCAAACCCAGGTGAGCCACGTACAAGGCAAACGCTCTACCTCTTGTGCTATTGCTCCAGCCCAGTGAAGACCAGCAAAACGTAATAATGAACCCTTTTTATGTCTTATTTCATGGCCATCAGTCTACTTTAAAGATGCATCTATTTCTTTCCTCTCACTATTTTTAAATAGGGTTTGTGAATTGGGGGAGGAGGGTGAGTCCTCTTGAGTACTTTATAGATCTTGGATATTCATATTTACCTGATGTGTTGCACATGAATATTATCTCCAATTCAGTCTGGTGTCCTTTCGTTGTAGACCATGTTGTTAGCTAGGCAGAAGCTTTTTAATTTTATGAAGTCCCATTTGTGTATTTTTGTTTGAGCTGTCCCTGTCAATGGGTCTGATCGTTGGAAACAACTTTGCTTCCTTCTCCAGGGTGGAGGGGTCAAACCAAGCCCGATTTACCACCCATAGAGCTCTGGAGCCAGCATGCAGCAGCCTGGCAGGCAGCCACCGGGTGGCATGTATCCAGTCCCTGTGTCTCCTGGGCAGCATTGAGTCACAGGTCCCTCAGCAGAGCCCAGCCTGGCAACTCGCAGGGAGGCCAAGAGTGCATGTCCTGCCAGAGGGCACGCATTACCTCCTCTTGAGACCACACCAAATCCCCTCTGTAGAAGGCTGGATTAACACTGGCCTCCATCTAGCTGGCCATAACTAATCTGGCTGGCCATAACTAGAGTCATCCACATACAAAGTTTCTACTAGAACCTGGGTTTGATCCAGCCCCATTAAGTAAGGGTTCGCAAGGACTTCTCCTCTGGCACAGAGTTGAGGACCATCTACTCATGTGAGTCCCTAGCCCCTGCACAGCTAGAACCTGCCTACACAGGTTTGCAGAAACTCTTCTCACCTAGCTCTGGTGCGGGCTTTGTTTTCCCTTCCATGATCCAGTGCCTGAGCCCTTACCTAGCCCACACCTGGATGTGCAGTTTGAACTCTCACAAGAGCTGTTCCAACTGTGGGGTGTGGAACATGGCCCTTAGGCCACTGCAGAGGCTGCTGCCATTTCCGGAGCCTATCCCAGGTGGCCTGTTTTGGAGACAACACATACAGAGAGCACAGGACCTGGGAAAACTGGGCACCAAAGCCTGTCGAAGCAACAACAATGCAAGGAACACCTGCAAGTGTTTTCCAGGCATGGCCACAGATGTACCTGCATGTGCTCTGGGATGGCTTTAGTCTGACACAACCCAATCCCAAGAACTTGACACAAACAGCGAGACTCTTCTGGGGCTCCAGGATCCTCAAGGTCTGATAATGAGACCTTTGTTTTCCACCTATCCCATGAAAATGCATCCCTCAATCTTTATCCTGGTCACATAAAACATTGCTCCCTCTCCAGGGATTTTGAGATGGGCATTTTCTTGAGAGCAGACTGTGTTAATACCTCCCAAGCCCCAGATAGACCCTTTTCTACCCTCACTCCCCTCCCTCTTCAAAGGAATGAAGAGCTGGTCTCAGCAAACTGCCATCCCTGCTCTAACAGGTAAAAGCCAGGTCCCCAGGGCTTTCCAGATGCTTGATCCAACTTTTAAGGTCCTTTATCAGCAACACCACCTCAGAGTCTCCTCCATCCAACACAGCTCCACAGCCCGGCTCCCCCTCTAGGGTCTGCTCCATGGAGGAGAAAGAGCCCAGGGACCCCTCAGCTCCCTGACTGTGACTGCAGGGCATCCTCAGTGCTCCCCAGTGGAGAGCAGAGCTTTCTCCAGACACATCAGTGTTGTTTAAACTCCCAGCGGTTGCTGGGGTTGGGCTAGGTGGCAAGGAGCTCGCCAACAGGAACAACCTGGAGGTTATGGGCTAGTCTATGGGAATGAGCACAGGCCCCGCTGCTGTATCTGGGTCCCCTGCAGGGTAGGTGATCTGCTCTGAAATCTGGATGCTGGACTTTGTGTGCCCATAAAGGAGCATGCAGGAACAGTAGAACGGTCTGACCACCTTGTTTCAGCTGTGCCATAGAGTCTGGACATACTTCATTTCTACCACACTGATCACAGTTTTAGAGAGAGTAGAACAAAACTGGTGTGGTGCCCAGGAACTGTTCTTGCTTCTGGGGACCAAATGCATGATCAGGCATGTTGAGCCACTTAACACCAGAAGCTACTGGTGCTGTGGAGGACCCTCAAGGTTACCCTAAAACGTTCCCAACAAGAAATGAATCTCGGAACCAGGAAGCTTGCTGAAGAGATGTCTCCTGATCTTGCAGCAGGCCGATTTCACCGGGGTGCCTCAGAGAGGGCCAGGTGCTGTCCCTCTACCTGCCCCTTACGAATCCAGAGCCCAATGGAAAACCCAGGTATGTTAGACCAGTGACTGCTAACTCTAGTCCTCAAGGGATCAGGTACAACTGCTCCTTCCCATCTCCTCGCCTCTATGTCACGCTCATGAACTGCCTTCCTCCTTGTGCCATTTAAGCTCAGTAATGGCCATGATCCAGAGACTCCAAAATGAATCTCAGAATCGAGCAGCTAGCTGCAGAGATTTCTTCGGACACTAATTATTTAAAATTTTAGAATTCCAGGGCGTGCAGCCACTTTTGTGGCCATGTGACTTCTCATGCTATTCATAATAAGCTATACAAAATAAAGTATCAATCTGTTAGGCAGGCTTGAGTGGTGGTGGTGGTGGTGGAAAGCTTAGAAATAATGGTGTTGGGATGTTTTAATGGTGGTGGGATTGAAATATTGAATGTAATCCATTATTGTGAATAACTTTATGAAAATAAAATTTAAAAAAATTATTTTGCGTAACAAAAAAAAAAAAAACCCATTCCTGACAGGAACTACCTGTGACTTTGAACTGTCTCCAAATAGGCAGAAAGTAACAGAGCACCAAAGGCAATATAGATCCTGAACTATCAGGGATAAAGAAAACTGCAGGTTCAGGACACCATGCTCAGTTGCAGAAGTCGAGATGGGACAGACAAGGAAAGATTAAGGACCTTGCTGTTTGTCTTAGTGCAAAGAAAACACCAAGAGAGGACACATGTTCTCTGGATAATACAAATCGTTGCATCCCTAATACATTTATCAGAACCTTCGTGCTTGGGTTGCAATACACAGTGCATAAAATCTCTACTCCACAATCCCAAATTTGGGGTTCTTTGCCAGCAGTGAGAGGGTTTTTCCCAGGCTTGCGTTCTCAATAAAATTCTTTGAGAACCTCACTTAAAATCTGCGTATCTGCTGTTAGCTAGTACAAGGGAATAGGAAGAAGCTCATTGTTCATCAACCATTGAAGGAATTGCCAGATGTAGCCCTTCTGCACATGGAATATGATTCTGTAGTTAACGTTTGAACTGTGGACATGTGCTGATGTAGGTGGACCAGGGAAAGCTATTCTCAGTGAAAGAGGCCACAGAAAGCTAGATGGCCAGACTGTGGGAATCTAGAGAAAGAAATGAATATGGGGTTCAAGACTCAAGGATCAATCGGAAGGGAAAGGGTGATGGCTGAGTGGAGGAGGTTATGGACACCTTCTGAGGATACGAGCTCTATTTTAAAGTGTGGTGAAATTGTTTTAAAAGTTATTTTGGAACTGAAGAAGTAGTACAGCTGATGGGGCAGTTGCTTTGAACATGGCCAACCAGGATTTGATTCCTGGCACTCCATATGGTCCCCTGAGGCCAGAAAGGAGTACTTCCTGGGCAGAGCCAGAGTAAGCTCCAGGAACCATTTTGTGTGACACTAAAACAAATCAAATTGAATGTTGAGAATTGGGAAAATTGTATACACATTAAGGTGCTTGTGTTGCATGTGCACAGCCCTCGTTCTACTGATGTCTAGCACCACGTTCTCCCCTGAGCTATACCAGGAATGAGTCCTAGAACAAGGAGCTCTGTAGAGCAGTCACTGTTGGGTGTGACCCACGAACTCAGGGAAGAAATAGAAAGAGTCTGTCTCCCACATCTGTGAGAGCTCCTTTGTGTTGCTCTCTCCCATGCTGTGATTTTTCCCAGCGTGTTGCCCTCAATCTTTGATGTGCTTTTTGATGCATTCCAAGGAAAAGGCAGCAAACGTGAGCCACTCCTATATCCATAGAATTGGGTGGGTCTGGTGAAACTGAGCACATCTCCCAATGGGTGGGGAGGACTCCTCCCTGCTCCAGGGAGCAGAATGTCTCACAGGACCCAACCCCTGTGACGCCCTTACCTGTTTTCATTTCAGGATTGTCCAAGGAGCATGAGCGACAGGAGATACAAAGAGTGTTTTCAATGAAATGAAATTTATTAACTATTTACACAATGACACAAAGGGGCTGCTCCAGCACAACCCCAACACTGGGCCCGCCAAATTATACAAAGAAGTCCTAGCTGGATGAAGATCAGGTGGAAGACAAGGCTGCTAGGGGCAGCCAGGCTGGGGAGGGAGCCCCCCGGTGTCCTACTGGATGCTGTACCCATCCTGTACTGTACTCCTCTGGGCTACAGCAGGCTGGAACCTTCTCTTTGGGGGCAGGGAAGGGCCTACCAGCTCCACAGTCAAGGCTGAGTCCCCAGACACCCTGGGGTGCTCCCCAGGGAAGGGGGTCTTCACAGTAGTGCCCAATCCTGCGCTCCCACACAGAGGACGCTTCCTGGAAGGGGCAGTAGCAGGGGCAGCAGGATTGCAGGCCCTTCTTTGAGTGGGTTGGGTCTGAGAAGCCCCCCAGGCCCTCGGGCAGCGGGGGCCAGTGTCTGAGCCAGGGCTCATGGGGAAGCCCCGCAGAAGGCTGTGTTGAGAGGCCTGGAGGAAGCCCAGGCTGGGCAGCTCCTCCTCCTCCTCACTGGAGCCCTCTGCTGCCCCATGTGGCCCCTGGCCAGGAGGGGCCTCTCCCAGCATGAGGGAGACCCTGCTGTCCAGAGTAGGGGCAGCGAGGCCGGGACAGGGGGCCTGTTCTGCCTGAAGGGATGGGGATTTCAGGCTCCCCAAAGAGAGGACAGAGGCTCGAGGTGCCATCCCAGTGGACTCAGCCTGCACAGGCCTTGAGGCATGTCCAAAGTCAGTCTCAGGGGGGCAGGATTCAGCGCTCGCCCCTGGCTTATGGCCCCAGGTAGGAGTTGGGTTGCAGTGACTTGTGGCATTCTCAGATGGAATTGAGTCCTTTGGAGTCAGCTGGTGTTGGGGACAAGCCTTCTGGACCTCCTTGTCCAGCGCATCCCGTAGACGCTTTTCCACAATCTGAAGGGAGGAAGGAGAGTGTGGGCATGTGGGGGTGCAGGGTGGGACAGAGAGTGACCGCGACTCCTCCCAGAGTAGAAAACTCAGATATCTGTCCCACTAAGGGCCCTCACCCCCGCCAACCCTTCCTTCGCCCCATATTCACGTCCTCATTTTCCCTGAGGACTCAAAGGGAGGCCTCTGGCCATGGCCTGGGCAGGGAGGGCACCAAGTGACTAGGCCCCAGTGCTGGGCGCCCCTCCCTGACTCATGACCAACCTGCTGCTCTGAGTGCCCTGGGACCTGTCCCCTGAGTCCCCTGCAGGGACTCTTTTCCAGCAATCACATGCAAAATGCCTCCTGTTTGCCATGGGCCGCTACCCATTGCCTTACAGGAAACCCTCACATTATTCCCCTGGGTCCTGCATGGACCCCAGAGACCTATGTGCCTCACCTGTGTGGGGGTGAGTCCTTCCTCCTCCTCGAGCTCCTCAGCCAGGTCCAGGAGATCCAGCTGGGATTCTGGGGAGAGCAGGTACGCCAGGAAGCTGGGGTGAATGACTGCCTCGACCTTGGAGGGGAAAGCAGGTGTGAGGTTTCTCATAGGGACTAGGAAGGAATTAAGATGCAAACACACCTGTTCTCAGCACAGTGCAGGGTCTTGGACGGTTGCACATAGTCTCTGTCATGTACACACATGACACAAAGACACACACTCTTCCACCTCTAGGCACATGTACATGTATCCACACGTTTCTGCGCAGAGCCCACACAGTACACACAGATGGAGACACACAGAGATGTTCACACATCGACCAAACCAAGAAATTCACAAACTAGGGCCAATGTTTGTACACAGGTAGACACATGTGCACACATACACACAAACACAAGTAGAAATATGTCACTACCAAGCCCTGGACAGAAGCAACCCTGCGCCCTCCCCACCCTACAGCAGCACCCAAAACCCACCTTGGTGACAAAGGCCTCCTGGGAGCACAGCTCGTACACATAGCTCAGGAGCCCCGGCTCAGGGCAGGTCCCGGCCTCCTCCTGCTGCTCCTTCCTGCCCGCTGCCCTTCGGCCAAGGGGCGCCCCGCAGACTGTATCGGGGGCCGTTAGCTTCTCGTCCATGATATCCATGTTCTCCTGCACGGTTTCAGGGGGGATCTCCTTGGGGGCCTTGGTTTTGGGGGCCTGCTGTGGTTTGTGCGTCTTGGGGCAGGCTGCCCGAGCCCGGGGTTTGGATTTCTTAGGGACACAGGCTGAGGAGGAAGAAGGGGAGAGGGACGTGAGGGGACCCCGCGTCCATTGCCCTTAGACACACAGCACTGAGCACAGAAATGGGGATGGATACCTGTGGGATGGGTCAGGTCAGGTGTGTGTCTACATCTGTGTGTAATAGAATCCCATAACTGCGTGAGGGATGAGGGGACCCTCAAAGGGAGGAGGGTCAACCGTGTAGCCAGGGTCTCCAAACCCACTTCAAAGGTGAGTCTGACGCCCTCAGGCAGCGTGCTATGTTCAGGGAGAGGGAGAAACCCAGGAACAGGGGCCCGCTGAGCATAGGCCTGGGTGTCCCCGGGAGAGGGAACGCTCCCTGGCAGGGCACGAATCCTAGCACCTTCCTGGGCCTATGAAAATTAGCTGGGGAACAGGGTCGGTACCTGGCTGCTGGCCTAGCGGTGGGCCTGGAGCCCCCTGAGGCTCAGGCCTGGGTGGGGCAGTGGTTGGCAGGCCCTGTACTCCATTCATCCACTGCAGCTTCTGCGCTTCCATCTCTTCCTCAGCCTCAAACTCCATGAACCTGGTATGGGGAGCACAGACCCCATCGAGATGGGCTGGCCTGGACCACACTGGATGAGGCAGGGACAGGGAACTCTCACGGCCAAGACCTCAGGAGGGTGGAGAATGGGTGGGCACAGACCCCGGCGCCCCCAGTGATTCCCCATATCAGCCTTTTGAGCGTCACAGAAAATAAGGGACTGTGACCCTCAGACTGTGGTCAGGAGCCCCAGAGTGGGGTGGGGAGAAGTGTCCCGGCCCCAGGAGGGACAAGCTTCCACAGGGGAAGGGCCTCCCGCGGATGCCAAGGATGCCTTGGCCATCTGGGAGCAGCCCCTGAAGCCCGGTCCCGCAGCCAGCCCCAACCCCCACACTCTGCCCAGGACTGACTTACTTGGCAGCCATGTCGTAGTAGATCATGCGGTCAAAATTGCTCGTGCCCTCCCATTCCCGCAGGGCCCGGCGCAGGCCTTCCTCCAGGCTCATGGTGGGCTTCAGGCGGGCCAGGGTGCGCAGAACCGGGCTGCAAGGAGAGGCTCGGTCAGGGTCTGTATCTGCCGGGAGCCCCCGCTGCCCTACACCCATGCCTAGACCCCCGATGGTGGCCTGGTCTCCCCGCGCAGAGTTGACTCTGCCTCCCACTCCCCAGCTCAGTGGCCATGCTGGTGTGATCCCTCAGCTCTGGGGATACGTCATGAGATGCCAAGGCCGAGCAGTCATGGCCTGTCTGAATCCTGTTGCATCTGTGCTGTGTCTGGTCTTAGGAACAGAATGTCTGTCCTACAGACCACAGGTCAGGACCAACCCTGATGAGCAGACTGAGTTGAAGCTTTAGGGCATGACTGGTCACTATGGGATTTGAGCCGAAACCCCGGGGTGGCATTCCTGAGGTCATGCTGTCATGGACCCTACCCTGGGGGTCACCCCAGTCCCTTCCTGTGAAGCTCCCATTAGGTCTAGGACACCTGAGGGGCTTACATGAGGAAGCAGGAAACGGCCTCAGTGTCCGGAGTCTGAGGAAGGTACCTCCGGGTCAGGGCCTTGAAGTTCTGCCAGCGCCGAAAGTTCTCGTATACGCTACTGGGCCTGCTGGAGGTTTCAGGTGATGCCTGGTTCCGGGTGTTGGCGGGACCACTCTCACCACAAACCCACTGGGGCAGTGGTCCACCACTGGATGGGAGGATGATGGGAACCACCTGGGCCACTGGCAGTGGAGCCTGAGGAGGATGGTCTCCTGTCCCAGCCTGGGTGACAGTAGTAGCTGGGGTAGGCATAACGGTCTCCGGCACAGATGACACCAAGTAGACGGGGGCAGGATGCCCATTCACGGCAGATGGAACTTCTGGGCCCCTCCAGTTGAGTGAAGCCTGTGTCAGGATGACAGGCTGGTTCTGGGCTGATTCCACAAGCCCCACCTCAGGGCTGACCTGGATGATGACCTTGCAAGGTTCAGGAACGCGGGGACCATGGCTGGCAGCTCCTGCCACCACAGGCATCATGGGGAAAGGTGACAGTACCAGAGGGTTGCCAGGTGCAATGGCCGAGGTCACCAGAGGGGGCATCTGGATGGGCTCCCAGGGTGGTGGCTGGGGGAGCCCTGGATTGAGAAAGGGCAAGACCCGGAAAGCAGAGCCGGAGACCCCAAGGTTCATGGTCATCTCTGGGAGCAGCACAGGAGACACTGTGGAGAGGAGGGAGGGGAGTGAGAGGGAGACGGTGTGGGGGGAAGCAAGGCCTCACTGGCCCAACCATCTCTAGATCAGGCCCTTTGAAAGGAATGAGGTGGTGTGCCCTGTCTCAGCCCTGAGTCCCTGGCACAGGCCATACCTCCCCTCGAGCTGGGTTATATTTCGTGGAGATCCTAAGGCTAGGGTTCTTGTGTTCTGGGAGAGTTCCATCAGGGATGGCAGCAGGTGTGGAAATGGCCAGAGATTTCACCAGTCAGACACTTGGGGATGTTTCCAGAGTTCTGGAGCTGCTGATCATGTTAGATTGAAAATTGGTAACATCTTCTAAATAATCTAAGACTTTATCCCAGAGACAGATACAGGATAATTAACATCAGGCACAAACCAGGTGCCAGGAAAGAAAATTGTCTGCCACCATCGTTACTCAGGTGGAATTCACACAGAGACTCGCACTAGAGACGACCCAGAGCCTGTGCGCATCATGCTCAGGACAGAGTCCCTGATGTCTCCAACTGCTCTGACGATGCTCTTTCTGCCTCAGTACACTCCACCTCTCCTCAAGGAACAGACCTTCACAGACTTTTCTCAGGAAAACCCCACATATCACCACACACACACACACAGAAACACACACTCATTCTCACAAACTCACACATAGACTCACACATCCATTTATTCATTGTCTGTGAGGGAAGTATCCAATTCTCAATCAATCTTCACCTCAGAGCTGAAATGCTTGCTGGGGCTGCACCATGAGATGCCAGATCATGGAAGAACAAACTTCACCAAAATGAGAACAATCCAGAATAACTCAGGAATCTGAGTCGTAACTACGCTGTCTCCCAACCTGCTGACCCAAGGCAGCTGCTGGGCTCAGCCAGCAGAGAGTTTAAGTCTGAAGAAGTGTCAGGCTCTGACTGTGGCAGTTAGTCACTTGCAGCCCAGCTCTGGGGAGGACGCATCATGGCAGAAGTACACACAGACAGCCTCACTCAACAAGGCTCAGGCTGGACCATCTGTGCTGAGCTGTCCAAATCAGGTTGAACTCAGCCCAAGTCTAATTACTTCTAAACTTATTCTAGAGCACAGGAGGAGACATGGACTCAGCATGCCTGGGTCTTTCCTGTGCCACCACAAAACAGTCCCTCCAGACACATGACAAATGGCCCTGTTCCCCCATCCACCAGCAGGACACTCAAATATAAAGCAGCCATATGCCTGCTGCCTCCCTCTGTCCATACCAATGACCTACCCCCAGGTAATTTGACACACCTCCAACGATGCCCTCCCAGACCCCTCAGGTTCTCCTGGGCTCCCTTTGCTGTACAGGTGAGATATCTATGGAGCCCAGGTCTTTCTCCTCTTTCACCCACTCAAAATATGGTGTTCCCAGTCAGGGTGACTATGATCCCAATGGATTTCAGGGTGACAGAGACTTTCTCACATACACAGACACCCTCACAGGCTTACCTCCTCCTGACGCCATCGCCATAGACGTGGCCAGAGGCCACTGCAGTTTATCAGCCTTCACAACGGCAAAAATCAGCACCAGGATCAGAGAGTGAACTGCTCACGCAGACGCTCAGGATACGAGTGGTTGAGGGTGAAGTTTGAATTCAAACCTCAGAATCTTGGGCCCAAGACATTCTGCAGTGGGGGAGGAGAGGGCCAGGAGGGCTTGGCTGGGGAAACATTCCATGAAGGGCTCTGATTGGACGGCCAGAACCATAACTTTCCTTCAAACTGCTCAATGGCAGAGTAGCTCACATGGCCTCTTCCAGCCACTAAGACAAAGTTTCCCGATTCTCAGCACACAGGTTGGCTTGGTCTTCGCTGTATCTCAATACTTTATCCGCCAGTCTAGTTGTGTGCCCCTCAAATCTCTCTCCTTCCTCTCTTCCTGTTGACCTCCTTCAACAGGGTCTACTCTGTGTTTGCAATATTCAGTCATTTGTGACTTGTGAACCCATGGAGGTCAAAAACTAAAAGGAGTTTTCCCAAGCAAACACAGTGGGTTTTGCTTTTTTGTTTGTTTGTTTTGCTAATCCTTCATTAGGGTCCAATCCCTAGGAATGAAAGTAATGTAGAATTGTCTAACATGTTTGACTAGCTTTTTCGAAGTTTCTTTCTACTGGAATCTCTTATCCCTCCTGGAATAGCCATGAAGTTTCATGTTAAAACAGCTACGAAGCTCAAACTTCCTTCTTTGCATTTGCAATACATTTTATGGATGATTTACCTCCTAAATATAATGTTGAGTCGAGGAATATCTTTAGTGGTTCAAAGCTAAGTTTTGCCAGAGGCTCAATGATGTGTTTTTAATGCATGGCTGGGTGTTCCCTTCAACTTCGCCTTGTAAGTACAATGTTCTCTCCCACACCAAACTGGTTTTCTGTTGTTAACATATTTCTAGACATGTACTATGAACTGAAAACCCTAAGGATCTCCTTTTTATGAACTCATAACTGATTTCCACTCTAGTTAAAAGTACATGTACGTTCTACCAGCTGGCATGTGTAGTGATTTCTTTATATTGGTCAAACGGCTTCTCTCTTGTTCAGGAGACTCCATCCACACAGCATGAACTTCTGCAGTCCCTAACTGAATCCTTGTTATGCCTGAAAAGCCACCAATCTCGTGCATGACTGGCCGACATTTGCACCACTGCAGCCTGTAGGTGCGCGCGCACTGGGGCTGTCATGGCTCAGTTCTAAGCAGTTAGAGATAACGGACACGCACGCGCACCTGCATCTCTCGCGGGGTCTGCAACTGCCAACGTCCTACAAGCTATGGGAGTAATGATTCCTCTTTGGGATAGTCGCACCCACGCCTATGTCGGGCTCAACAGAGGGGTATGTGGCACTGTCCAGCTGTCTCGGGGGCGCGTATCCCCCAGGCTGTGGCAGCGCCGCACATCTGCGCCAGATCGGTTCCGGATCTGGACGCTGAGAGCTAGGGTGGTAAAGGACTCCTGGGACCATTCAGACTGCTACTGGGGGTCGGAGCGAATGTGCAGCGGGGGAGGGCCATTACCTTGCATATGGCCAACCTGGCTTCCATCCTCTTCATCCCAGATGGTACCCTGAGTACCGCCAGAGTAATTCCTGAGTGCAAAGGAATTCCTCAGCACAGCCAGTGTGGCTTCAAACCAAAACAAAAGAATCCCAAAATACAACAGTAATAAAACAGCAAGAGCAAACAAAGCCCTACATGTGGAACTTTTGTGTAGGATGCAAAAGCAAACACAAAGTTTTTCCTTATTGAAAACTTTAGCCCTTGAACATGAAAAAAGTCAGGTCACTCCTAAATGGGGAAAATGGGAAGCTCTGACATACATAGAAAATACATACATAGAAAAGCTTCACCTTTGTTTCCCAAAGCGTTTTAGAAACCAATAATTAGGTTCCATCACTATTCCCTCATCAATAAATGAAACAGTTTTCGTGACTTAAAATATTGAAACAATCATAATCTGACATCCAATTGTTGTGCAATTGGTAGCCTGGTTGGCAGGAGATGCAAGAATTAAGCAAATATCGACAGACATATGTAAGGTTCAGTTGAGCTTACAAAACTGACAGTGAAACTATGTTTTTGTATATTGTAATGCCTTAAAAACCTCTTAAATGTGTGTTCATCATCTGTAGTATTTTTGGACACAGACACTTCATTTATAGAGACCAGGGAGAGGTGTCCAGCCATTGTCAGCTCACAAGTACATGGGTGTAATGCTGCAATCCCAGATCTGTTTGAGTTTAAGTATGGTGATTACCAGTTCCAAGAAAGCAGTAGTATGGCCAGATGACAGAGACAGGGATTTCAGATTGTTTACTTCAGGAAGCAGCTAGTGAAATTTTGGGCCCAGCAGATCAAGCTGAGCTTGATGATCCATCAAATATGAGGAACCTGTGGTGGTGGTGGTGGTTCTGGTATCATGGCTACACTAATTCAGTTTCCTTCATCCCACGAAGAATTTGTTAGGATGAGAAATATATGCTGTAGAAAGGGGAGAGCAAAGAGCAATTGGAAAGAATCTTGAGAAATTCCAGAGGGAAGGATGATGGTGAACTGGGCAGACAAGGCAGAAGCTTATTGAGTGTGTCCAATCTCTCCTGGGAGTAGGAGTCGTGGAAGCCCTTATGGATTCTTTCCCAGGGCACAGAATGAGGGGTGTTCTTCAACCTGAGTTGTGAAGGTCCAGTGTTGGTGTGTTTGAAAACTTAGGCACCTGTGTAGCGGTCATGGGATGTGGTTTTCTGCATGTTATATGTGCATCACACAACTAAGGTCATACATGTTGTCATCAGTAAATCTCGACCTGGGTGCCTTTCCCCACCATTGTCCTCAGATCACTTTCAGTCTGCTTCTTCCTTGACTGAGGTTTTCTTTTGTAATCAAAAGTAAAGACATCTTTTCATTCAGGAGTTTTTAATTACTTTCTTTTGTTTATATAGCACTGAGATCCTACAATATTTGTCCTTTCTCTGAATTCTTTTGCTTGTCAGGATGCCCTCCATCCATCCAAATTGCAGGAGTCTGCAAGATTTTACCTTTTCTTGTAGCTGAGTAGGGTTCTGTTGTTTGTGTTTATACTACAACTTTATCCGTTTATGTGTCCATTTGGGGTTTTTCTGAGTATTGTACTTAGCACGGCAGTGAATATAGGAGTGCATATATCATTTTGACTTTTCTATTAAGGGGTTTTGGTAGGAACATGCAAATGTGAAATCACTAGGTCTTTTGGAACCTATATTCTTGCTCCACTACCCAACTGCCACCACACTCCAGGCCGCTTTCCACATGCTTGGGCCGAGCCTCACATACGAGTGAAGATATTCCTGGTCACATCCCTACTCATTTTCCATTATTACCACACCATATTTGATGGGTTTCAGACAGTAGGCAACAAATGATAGAGGAAATATATATTTATATATAAATATATAAATATTTTATCACTGTCCTCCCATTGTTCATCGATTTGCTTGAGCGGGCCCAGTAACGTCTCCATTGGACACTTTGTTGTTACTGTGTTTGGCACATCAAATACAAGGTAGCTTCCCAGGCTCTGCCATTCAGGCGAGATACTCTCGGTAGCTTGCCGGGCTCTCTGAGAGGGTTGGAGGAATCGGACTCGGGTCGGCCATGTTGGCTGCGTGCAAGGCAAATACCCTACTGCTGTGCTATCGCTCCAGCCCATAAATAAATATATAAATATTACATATATTTATATATTTCAGAGAGTCCGATAATCTACTGAGAGTATCCTGCCCACACTGCATCTTAGGCTATTCATCTTTGGATATTTTTTTCTTGTCAATTTTGTTTATTCTTCCACAACCACCTGGTGAATTGGCTAATTTTTCCTTTCATTTGAGAATTTTCTTATTTCTTATTTTTAATTTTATTTTTAAAAATTAGTTCACAATATTTGATTAGATTTTATATTTGATCGCCAATTCCAACACCATTACACATTCCCACTACCATATTTCGGATGTTTTCACCCCAAACCCCATCCCCTGCCCCATAGCAGAACCAAAATAATTTATTTTGCATTATTTGTTATGAATCACTTAATCACTTAATCACTTAATCCCCGTTATTCATCGCTTTATTTGAGCGGGTGCCAGTAACATCTCCATTCATCCCGGTTGCGTGCTAGCGTAGCCCAATGGTATCTGTTCGTTCTAGGAACATGCAGAGCCTCAAACCGATCATTTAGGATCTTGACGAAGAAGTCTGACCATCTTATAGGTGGGCGTTCACGCGATCTTTTGATGTCCCATGGAATCCAATCAGTAATGGCTCTAGTCCAGCGGTTGTCTGTAAACCTCATTACGTGTCCAGCCCATCTGATTTTTGATGTCTTGGCAAATGAGACAGCGTCCCTGATTCTTGAGCGTTGACGAAGATCAGAACTCCGGATTCTATCTCTCATTTGAGTGAATCGTGATATTCCAAGCATAGTTCTTTCAATTCCTCTTTGAGAGACCCGAATAGCGTTCTCATCCTGTTTTCGTAGGGTCCAGGTCTCTGAGGCATATGTTAATGCAGGAAGAATAGTGGAATCAAAGAGATGTGCTCGTAGCTGGAGGTTCTTTGTCCTTTTAGTTATTTCTTCAATGCTCTTGAAGGCATTCCAAGCCGCTCTCTTCCTCCTGCACAACTCAGGTGCCAGGTCATTCATCATGTTGATTTCTCGACCTAGGTATATATAACTATTGCATTCGGAGATGGTGGTTCCATTGAGAGCGAATGGAGCGTCAGGAACAAGGCTGTTTCTCATAAACATTGTCTTCGTAAGATTCAGCTGTAGTCCGATCTTTCCACATTCACGGTCAAAGTCGTTCAGCATTTGTGCTGCTTGGCTGATGTTTGGTGTTATTAGAACGATGTCATCAGCAAAGCGGAGGTGGTGTAGTTGCCGACCATCTATCTTCACTCTCATGCTGTCCCATTCCAGTCGTTGCATGATGTTCTCGAGGGTGGCACTGAAGAGTTTTGGTGAAATGGTATCACCCTGCCGAACCCCTCTCTTGATGTGGATGATTACTTCTTTGTAAAATGGTGAGATCTTGGTAGTGAATCCGCAATAGAGCTCACGAAGGATCCTGATGTATTGAGTTTGTATGCCCTGATTGGCTAGGGCTTCCATGACCGCTTCCGTCTCAACAGAATCAAAGGGCTTTTTTAAATCAATGAACGTTAGACAGAGTGGCATCTTGAACTCCCGAGATACCTCAATGAGCTTGTTTATTGTGTGGATATGGTCGATGGTACTGAATCCTTTTCGGAATCCAGCTTTTTCACATTGTTGTCCTTCATCTAGTGTTCTGCTAATCCTATTCAGGATGACTCGAGTGAATAGTTTGTAGATGACAGATAATAGGCAGATTGGGCGATAGTTGCCAATGTCATGGATGTCTCCTTTCTTGTATAGCTGTACAGTCCTGCTGGTTTTCCACTGGGATGGAACCTTGCATTCAGACAGGTAGCATGTGAAGAGTCGAGCCAATGTATTGATGAGTACTGATGGTAAGTTCTTCAGGTGTTCAGGTCTGATCTTGTCTGGGCCAGGTGCTCTTTGTTTCTTTATCGACGAGATGGTATGTTGGATTTCGGAAGGGAGAACATTGGGAACGACATATCCATCATGTGGTATGTGGTATGTGGGCAAGTGGATGTGGCTATTAAAGAGATCTGAGTAGAAGTCATGAATAATCTTCTCCATTGCCCTTCTGGAAGATGTGATAGATCCATCATGATGTCGGAGGGCAGTCATCTTGGTTTTGTAGTTGGTGAAGGACAGGCGGGCATTACGAATTTGTTATGAATAAAATGCTAAAATGCTCCAAAATGTTTCTTTAGAGAAAAATGTGTGAAGATTGTTGTATTTCACGCAGGAACCACTAAACCCTTCTATAAGAGATTATGAGCATGTTGTTAAAGGTTCAGTCCTTTCTGAATAGATATTGGGCTGGTGCGATAGCAAAGCGGTAGGGCGTTTGCTTGCATGTGGCCAACCCGGGTTCAATTCCTTCGTCCCTCTCAAAGGCCCTGCAAGCTACTAAGAGTATCTCGCCCACAAGGCAAAGCCTGGCAAGCTACCCGCGATTTCTTCGATATGCCAAAGAAAGTAACAACAAGTCACAAAATGGAGACGTTACTGGGCTGCTGGAGCAAATCCATGAACAATGGGAGGACAGTAACAGTGATATACATATATATATATATGTAAAGATATATATCCCTCGAGAATTGGTTGCCTTCATCAAATGTGGTGTGCCACTCTTGGAAGATGGGTTGTGTCCGGTATGAAATGTAGCCGCACAGTCGAGGAATAGGTTCAGACATGGGTGAGGCTCTGCCTGAACATGTGAAGAGCAGCTGTGACCATGGCAGCGGTTGAAATCTGGAGGTTTTTGGCTGCCAGGGCTTGACGTAGGCCTTAAGTGCTGTGAAATTTCTCTTAACCCTGCAGCATGTCACGTGTTTTAGAAAGATGTGTTTTCTTTTTTATTTGTCTCATTTTTCCCCCTCTAATTTCCACTTAACTTTCATTCTCGTACCATTGGCTGTTCAGAGTTTTTTTTATTTTCATGCATATATGTAGTTCTAATTTTTCTTTATGATTCATTTTTACTTTCTTGCAATTGTGTTCACATTCGTTACTTGGCATGTTTTAGATCTTCTTGAAATTGCTAAGAAATTTTTTGTGGTCTAACAAATGATCAGTCCTAGCAAATATCCCATGTGCACTTAGGAAGATTGTGATGCATTGATTGCTTTATATATGTATAGTAAATAAGTATGCCTGTATATTTTTCCTTCATTGCTTTGAATTTCATTTCTGATTCTCTGGCTCTGCTGTGTTGGTTGTGCTCTGGGTTATTTGCACTCCGACTCTATAGGTGGAGACCCCAGATAGATTGTTGTGTTCCCTTCCACCCATTCCGGGCTTGAATGAGCCCTAAATACACCAGGAGACCAGCACCCACTGCTATCTAGCTCACAAGTGGGTTGAACATCAAAGGAGTTTATGGATGTCTTAATCACTTAATCACTTAATCCCCGTAATTCATCGCTTTACTCGAGCGGGTGCCAGTAACGTCTCCATTCATCCCGGTTGCGTGCTAGCGTAGCCCAATGGTATCTGTTCGTTCTAGGAATATGCAGAGCCTCAAACCGATCATTCAGGGTCTTGACGAAGAAGTCTGACCATCTTGTAGGTGGGCGTCCACGTGATCTTTTGATGTCCCGTGGAATCCAATCAGTAATGGCTCTAGTCCAGCGGTTGTCTGTAAACCTCATTACGTGTCCAGCCCATCTGATTTTTGATGTCTTGGCAAATGAGACAGCGTCCCTGATTCTTGAGCGTTGACGAAGATCAGAATTCTGGATTCTATCTCTCATTTGAGTGAATCGTGATATTCCAAGCATAGCTCCTTCGATTCCTCTTTGAGAGACCCGAATAGCGTTCTCATCCTGTTTTTGTAGGGTTCAGGTCTCTGAGGCATGTGTTAATTCAAGAAGAACAGTGGAATCAAAGAGATGTGCTCGTAGCTGGAGGTTCTTTGTCCTTTTAGTTATTTCTTCAATGCTCTTGAAGGCATTCCAAGCCGCTCTCTTCCTCCTGCACAACTCAGGTGCCAGGTCATTCATCATGTTGATTTCTCGACCTAGGTATATATAACTGTTGCATTCGGAGATGGTGGTTCCGTTGAGAGCGAATGGAGCGTCAGGAACAAGGCTGTTTCTCATAAACATTGTCTTCGTAAGATTCAGCTGTAGTCCGATCTTTCCACATTCACGGTCAAAGTCGTTCAGCATTTGTGCTGCTTGGCTGTTGTTTGGTGTTATTAGAACGATGTCATCAGCAAAGCGGAGGTGGTGTAGTTGCCGACCATCTATCTTCACTCCCATGCTGTCCCATTCCAGTCGTCGCATGATGTTCTCGAGGGTGGCACTGAGAAGTTTTGGTGAAATGGTATCACCCGGCCGTACCCCTCTCTTGCTATGGATGATTACTTCTTTGTAGAGTGGTGAGATCTTGGTAGTGAATGCGCAATACAGCTCATGAAGGATCCTGATGTATTGAGTTTGTACGCCCTGATTAGCTAGGATGGATGTCTAAGATGGTTAAAATAATAAGCCTATGTGCATAGTTTGAGTCAAGTGAAAGCTAGAGAGAATTTTTCTCATTGCAAACCATCACTACTTCAGTCGGTAGCATTTCAAGTCCTCCTAAATGAGGATGATGAGTGACAGGTCTAAGGTTAATCTTTGCAGGTCATGTGTGCCTTCCCTGTTAACAAATAATTAATAACCAACTGTTCTAACCACTGCTTTGTTGGGGGAACGGTATTTATTATTACAGTCATTGCATTTCATCTCACCAAAATGCCCAAGACATTCCACCACTATCCATGTGCTACTTCCAGCTTCACCTCTTGTTTTATCCCACTTCTCCCCCAAGTGCATGGTAATCTCAGGCTGGGAATTCAAGGTTAAGGGGTTGCCATATTTGGCACTCTCTATTTCCTTGTTTTTTTGACTCCCAATATCACACATGAGAGAGATTGTATGAGTTTTGTCTTAATCTCTCTTACTTATTTCAACTAACTTACTTATTGAAATTAAGGCTTTTGTCTTAATCCCTCTGACTTATTCCAGCTCCAGTCAGAGATTTCATTATTTTGTAATAGCTTAGTAAAATTCTATTGTGGACATCTGCATGTGTGCACATGTGTCCGAACTTCTTTATTCATCCTTCATTGATGTTTGGGTTGTCTCCATATCCTGGCTATTCTAATTAGTGCTTCGATGAACACAGGTATACATATATTTTTTCAAATTAATATTTTTTGTTTTTAGTGGGTCAATGCCAAAAAGTGAAATCTCTGAAACATATGGAAATTATATTTTTATTGTTTTGGTGAAATCTCTGGCGTGTTTTAACTAGAAGTTGAACGAGTTCAGTTTCCCAGTGAGGTGAGGGAACCTTTTTTACATTCCTGCCTACAGTGGTTGTTTCTACTCTTTGTGACATATGACATTTTCACTGGTGGGTGATAATATCTCATTGTTTTGATTTGCAATATCCTGGTAATAGTTGATACTGAACATGTTTTCATACACCTATTGATCATTTGTATGTCTTCTTTGTGGATGGTTCTCACTTCTCTCCTATTTGATGTGATGATTTGCGTTTTGTTGAGCTTTTGCATGCTTTATACATCTTGATATTGGTGCTTTATTTTTTATATGTTTGAAAATATTTTCTCCCACTCAGTAGGGCAGTTTTAAAATTTTATCTCAAGTTTCATTTGTTCTGTAATCACTTGTACATTTGTTTTAATCCCCTTTGTATTTTTATTTCTTTTACCAGTAAAATCAAACCATTGCACACACCTATGAGGTTCCTTTCCTAGACAGGTCTGTATATGCTTTCAAAAATGTATTGTATGGATTATGGTCCAATTTCAAAGTCTATAATCCACTTTGAGTTAAGTTTGGGTGGATACGAGATATGTATTTCTTTTTCTTTTTTTACATTTTATTTTCCAGTTTTCCCCACATGTTAGTTGAAGAGGACTTGCCTGCCCGACTTTATGTACCAAGCAACTTTGTCGTAGATTTTTCAATAAATATGCGAGTTATATCTGTGTGCTGTCAATTCTACCCCATGGCCGGAGAGTTCGCTTTTTTTTCAATAGATCACAATTTTGATTACTATATTTTGCAACGTTGCTTCTGACCTTATCTTTAATGTGCCCCCTTTCAATCTTGATTCTTCCTATATCTTCCTATCTTATTGGTTAACCCTATAGTCTTAGCCTATCCCCACCACCACCACCTCCAGTTAACTAATATTCACCCATGGCCCCTTTGGGTATTTCTGGGGTCTCACTAACAACCATACATCCTATAACGAGAAAATTTACTATAGTACAATATTAAGTCAGGAAAAGCAATACTTCCCTCCTTTTTCTTAGAATTGCTTTTAGTTCTCAGGGAGTTTTATGATTCTGTATTAATTTCACTGAAAGTTTTTCTAAATTGTTGATGAATGTCATCAGAATCTTGAACAACTGCATTAAATATGTATAATTTGTGCATTATCATTTGGGCAATGTTAATTTTTCATACCCATAAACATGTAGTATTTTCCCATTTCCGGGATTCCTTTCCTTTTCCTTTGTAAAATTACTGATAAGACTCATGTAGTTTTTTGCATTTGTTGTGAATATTAGTTTGATTTCTAGGTTATTGTTTTTTTGCATCAGTCCCAGAGGAGCTCAGATCTTACTGCTGGTTCAGTGATTGTGAGTGACACCCAGGGGCCTTGGGAAAACATGTGGGTGCTGAAGATCTAATTTGGCTTGCTTCTGTGTTAATAAATCCATTTTGGATCTGTACTTTTGCTTGGGGAGGTTTTTTATTGATTTTTTTCATTTTAATTTTTGTTTGGGGTCTACACTAGCAGTGCTCACGGCTATTAAGTGCTCTGGCTCTGTACACAGAGGTCACTCCTGGTGGGACTTGGAGGATCCTTGGTGATATTGAATATTGGATCCAAGTCAGCCTCATGCAAGAAAGTACCTTACCCACTACACTATTGCATTTGTTTCTTTACTGTCCTTCCAGAAATTCTATAATTCAGTGATTTTTCTCTTCTGTTGTCAGTTAAATAGCTTACATTATTTATTTAAAATTTTTCTTTTCTAGACCTCTTTTTTATTTGTTTGTGGGCCACATCCACTGGTGCTCTGGGCTTATCCTGGCTCTGCTTGCAGAGAACAATCCTGGTTGACTAAGCAGACCACATGGGGAACAAGGGATCTAACAGATCAGTCATGTGCAAGTAAGTGCCCTACCTGGTTTGCTATCTTTCTGGCCTCCATCTCTTGCTTATTGATGAGGACATGTGTACTGTCTTTTAAAAAAAATTATTGAATCACTGTGAGATAATTACAAAACTACCCTATTTGTGTTTCAGTCATACAAGGATCAAACACCCATCCCTCCACCAATGCACATCTTCCACCACCAATGTCCCCAGTATCCCCACCTTCCCACCCCTCCCCTTGCCTCTATGGCAGACAATCTCCCCTATGCTCCCTTTTGAATTTCTTGTTATGATTCACATAAGATGTCTCGTGGTCACAAGGGCCTTAGCGTGCTCTTGGAATTCTAACATTCTAGATAAGTAGAGTGTGTAGAAATCTTTGCAGCAAGCTGCTCAATTCGAGATTCTTTTGTGTGTCTCTGGATCATGGCCATTAAGAAGCTTAAGTAGCAGCCAGAGGCAATTTGTGGGCATGACATCCAGGGTCCCATGGGGATGGGGTAAGAGAGGGACCGGCCCATCCCCTATCCCTTGATGCCAGGAGTTTGTTGTCTCTGAACCCGCTTACCTGCACTTCTCTCTGGGTTCTGAAAGTTGGCAACCGCCAGGGAAGTGGGGTTTAGGGGGAAGGTGGAGGGACAATTCCTGCCAAACCCCCCCTCCCAAATCTGGGCATGTCAGTGAAGTTGGTCTGGCTTGAATTCTGGAGGCATCTCTGCAGTGAGCTGCTCTGTTGGAGACTCTTTTGTGTCTCTGGATCATGGCCCTTGGTTCCATCTTTTCCAGAGAAATTGGCATATGCCATGCAGGGCACGCCTGCAACCCAACAGTGCACCACCGCCCTTAACTATGGTTTTTGTTCTCTTTCCAAATTTATGGGTCTCTGAAAATAAGGCCAATAAATGAGCCTGTATAGCTGAGCCAGCGGTGGTTTGTCTGTATGGCTCCCACATACGTAAATTTTGGCGGTTTACTTTCCTGGCAAACTTGGTCCAAAGTTGTTGGGGTCCGACCAAAGGCACCGCAGCAATGAAGACAACAGCAGGCTGCTGATGCACTCGCCCAGAAGGTACAGGTTGAACTTCTGGCTGTATCATACTCCCCCCACCCCCCGCCACGTGTGTCACTGATTCAATTTTGGCTTCTTCCATTCTAATGCTGAGTCCTACTATTGTATTCTTTACCTCTTCTGTTCAATTACTTATTGTTTCTCCCCTCAGTCTTTTTGTAGGTTCATTGACACTTGTGATGCTTTAGTAGTTCAGTGGTTATGAAGAGCATTTTGTTGCTTTAGGTCATGTCAGTCTGTGTCAGAATTTATGAAGCACTTGAGAAGTGTTCTGGGCTTCTGTCTCTGTCCAAAGAATGGTGAAATTTCTTAATTTTTTTCATTATTACTAGTGCTTCATGTGAGTTTTGGGTTTAACCCTGGGTACAAGGTGGTCTGAGCAGTGATGTACTGTTCCCATTGGTGTATCAGGCTACTTTGATATTGTAAGGGTTAAATTGTACTTTTGCTCTACTTCTGCTGTACCTCTTGAATTAAGAAATACCTTCTCATGGTGTATTGCTATAGTGACAGCAAAGTTAGAAATGTGAAGGGGAGCTAAGCAAAGGGAACCAGGAGACAGCCAGAGGCAGGAACTCTGAGTGGCTCATTCTAGGAACCTAGCAGAGACGAATAGGTCATCAGTAATAAGTCTTGGTTCAGAATGGAGCATAAGGACCCACAACCACCTGTTACCCAGATGGAGAAGTAGGGAAGGGTCACAGATACAATTAGTCAATTCATAGATGTCTCTATGGAACCTAAAAGAATGTGTCCATAACAAAGATTTCCAGCAACAGGAACCACAACTAAGACCCCTCCTGCTTCAGTGTAACTTAGTGTATTGTCACCACAAAACCAGTTGAGAAGCCCCATTTATTTGCTCCTCTTCTCTTTGCCCCCAGTGAGTGGTTTCAGGATGTTCCTATGTCAAGTGCTCAGTGCCCCTGTCTGGCTACAGTTCCAGAAGATTGCCTGGTTGCGGTCAGACTTGACATGAAATAATTCACTCTCATTGCTTAATGTCCTAAAGTTTGTTTTGGTGTGATGGACTAATCGAACTGTTACATTTGGAGGCCCTGGTATGATGCTAAGACAACTTGGAATTCCTGGCTTGGTCGGTGAAAGGAGACCTGGGTCCTTATAGAAGGTGCCTGAGGTACCAGCTTTCCTTAGCAGCCCACAGACTCCAGGAGAAGTTGGCCAGGTGGGCGAGGGATCAATGGGATTCACTGACAACAGGTACCTTCCCTAACAGCTTCTTACCTGGACAGACTTCCAGGAAAGCCCCTAGCTCCTCTCCCAGGGAGGGTTTGGATTCTGAGTCCTTTTCAGTATGTGGGGAGTGAGTTTCCCTTCTGGATGGAGTTTGATTCTCAGATGCCAGGACTGGCCCCAAGCGGCCCACAGAGTGCTGCCTGTTCTGAACAGTGCTTTCACAATGGTTCTCACTCAGGGGCCTGGGAGAGACTGATCACCTACCTACTCAGTGTGGGGAAGGGTTAATGAGTCACCCATGTGTAGTGTTTGTCTTTTTCTTTTGGGGAATTCCCAAGGATCTGGTATTCATTTCCCTGCTCACCATCTTTTTCTCTTTCCTGTTACCCCACTTCATCTGGTGACCTGGGACTTTCTTTTCGTATTACTCTGCGTGTGGAGGAGTGAGCAACTTTTCTCTCTTAGACGGCTGGGAGGAAATATTTTGGAGTTACTCGTCTTTCTTTCCTATCCTCAGAAACTCACCGTTATTTTACCAAGATTTCCATTCCCCAGGAAGCAAGGGGTTAATAGCTTCCGTGGAAGAGAGCATAAGGGGTCCCTGACAGTTTGTTTTTTAGTGGCAAGAGAACCAGAACTCCTCCTCTCTGTTGGCATCATCCAAGTTGCTTTAGTCATTTCTCTGAAACTTGTTAGCTGACAGGTTCCTACACGGAACGCTGAGAAATTCTTTTTTTTTAAATGTTTGGGCCTGGAGCGATAGCACAGCGGGTAGTGTGTTTGTCTTGTATGCAGCCAACATAGCCTACCCGGGTTCGATTCCCAGCATCCCATATAGTCCCCCGAACACCGCCAGGAGTAATTCCAGAGTGCATGAGCCAGGAGTAATCCCTGAGCATCGCCAGGTGTGACCCAAAAAGAAAAAAAAATAAAAGCAAAAAACAATCACTTTTTAAAATTTTATAAGGTAGTTCACAATAAATGATTATATATAATATTCAAACACCAATTCTAGCACCATTACACCTTCCCACCACCCAATTTGGGATGTTTCCATCCCAAGCCCCAGTTCCTGTCCCAAAACAGGGTCACAGTCCTTCAGTTGTTCATGGATTTGCTCAAGCGGCAGGCCCAGTAACGTCTCCATCATGAGACTTGTTGTGACTGTGTCTGGCATATTGAATATATATTATATTCAATCTCACCCTTGTGGATGAGATACTCTCGGTAACTTGCCAGCCTCTCCGAGAGGGGCGAAGGAATCGAACCCTGCTTGGCCGGGCCAGTTGTATGCAAGGCAAATGCCCTACCTGCTTTGCTATTGCTCCAGCCCAAAACACAACTGAAATAATATGTTTTGTATTGTCTGTTTTGAAAAACCACTGAAAATGCTACAAGAATGTCTCCAAAGAGGAAACAGTGTGAAGATTGTTCTATTTTGGCAGGGGCCATTAAAACATACATTAGGATATCACTAACATGTTATTAAAGGTTCAGTGATATGAGCTTTCGTTTATATATCAGAAAATATGTATATACGCATATATATATTTCCCAAAATGATTTTTTGCCTACTATTTGTAGGCACCCATCAAATGTGGTGTGGTACTTATGGAGAATGGGTATGGAGTGTCTTATGATGTGTCGCGTGGTCCAGGAATATGTTCACTAGTCAGCCTGAGCATGTGGGGAGCAGCCTTGAGTATGGTGGCAGTTGGGTTGGAGGCTTTCAATTACCAGGGCTTTGTCCCAGCTTTTTCTCCTGGAAGGGAGTAACATGACACCTGACATAGCTATGCCACCAGACTCTGAGCCAAGCTGTTTCACTCCAGGCACCCCAAGGGGGGGGCGGATGAAAGCCCTCCCTGCCCAAGGAACATTGAGAAATTCTTACTTTACACTTCTTATTCTCAAAATATATGGACTTAAAGGGCTAATACAGAAAATTCCAACACTTGGGCTTTTGAGATTTTGAGTTTGTTTTTTTTGAAACACTGATTTAGACCCAAGAAATAGGGTAAAAATGAGCTAATCTGAGACATGAGATAAGAGAAATACTTTGTGGCTTTCTCTCTCTAAAGAGAGAGGTGTCCTTTTTTAAATTTTATTGAATCACCATGAGATAGGTACAAGCTTTCATGTTTGGGTTAGAATCACACAATGATCAAACACCCATCCCTCCACCAGTGCACATTTCCAAGCACCAATATCCCTGGTATACTCCCCCTTCCCACCTTCTCCCTGCCTCCCTATTGTCGGTGGTGCCCACCGCCCTCCTTCCTCTTCAGCAGGCTGCAGCCCCTCCACCTTTGCAACTTAAGCTGCAGAAAGACCGCCACCTTGAGACTCCTGGTTTGCTGAGAAAATGCCTCGCTCAGAACTAGAAAAGCTGAGAATGCTTATGTACCACTGTCTTGGTTTAGTAATTACTTGTTCATGATTTATCTTTGCCAACTTGATGCCAAGAGAGCTCTTTCATGACCTGTTTCCCTAAGAGACAGACAGGGCAGAGGGGCATTTGAAGGTGGTGGGGGGGGGGGGGAGTCTGAAGGGACACTGGATGGTCTAAGTAGGCCAATAGGGCTCCACTTGCCCTGGGGAACACCCTATCTTTCTTGGTCTACCTTCAAGTCTTCTGGCCATTTGGAGTGGGGAGGGATCAGAGAAGCAGCAAACTCAATCAACAGACTGTGAGTATGCATGTGTGTGTATGTGAGTTTGCACATGTGTGCAGTCAGTTTGTCCAATTTTCTGTGTGTAAAGGCTAGAAAGTTAGAGCGAGATTGAAAGCAGAAGTAGAAGCCCTCAAGGAAAGCTGCATCATTAATAAAGCTCAGACTGTGAAGTCATGAATATCAGTAGCTTCTAATTTAGATTGAAGAAAGGAAAGTAGACCAAAATGTTTAAAATATTTAGAATCACGTCAGGTTTTTGGCAACTTAAACTTTTTTGGCAACTTAAACCAACACCCACCAACTGGCCCCCTGGCGCCGTGTAATCCCATCAGCGGCCAAGACTCTGAGACTATAAAAACCAGCTCCCGGAGGAGAAGAGCGCAGTCTCCTGACCCCGCGCCTGGCTATTCCTCGCTGGAGCCCCTTGGAGGGGAGCGGGTTGAGCTTTCCTCCCCGCCCTGGCCAGGGCCCCGGCAGCCGAAGACCTCCAGGACCAGCCACCACCATGCTGAGACCACTCTCCACACACCGGCAGAGGGACAAAGCCACGTGGGTTCCGAGGCCGAGATCTCCAAACCTACTCGGATTGGAGTCGAGCATCCTCCACCCAGATCCTCCAAATTCCAGTAGGCGGGGTTCACACCCACCAACTGGCCCCCTGGCGCCATGTAATCCCATCAGCGGCCAAGACTCTGAGACTATAAAAACCAGCTCCCGGAACCGCACAGCCTCATTTGCGGCCGCTCGACATCTTATTATGACATCTCATTCCTACTTTGACAAACTGGCAGGCTACCGAATGTAGCCTGCCCACATGGCAGAGTCTGGCAAACTCCCCGTGGCGCACCCGATATGCCAAATACCAGTAACAATGATGGGTCTCATTCTCCTAAAGAGCCTTGAATATAACCTCAGGGCCAGGATGAAGGAGACGTTACTGGGGCCTGCTCGAGGCAATCGACGAATCGACGAAACTTTAATGATTCCAGCTTTACTGGATTAAGACTCAATTTTGATGTTTAGTGTTCTAATAGAGAAAAATATATACTCTGAGGAATTCTCTGTTGAAATACATAAGTAAATATTATTTTGTGGTAACTTTTGGAAAACAGGGCTTCCCAGAACTAAACTCTAAAGAAAAACTTGAATTCGAAGAAAATAAAAGGGGATGACAGTCTGAGAAGAGCTTCTAGCACAATCCATGAAATTTGCTATTTATAAATTCAAGCCTGTTTGGAGTTTCATGGGAGGCATTGTCATTTAAAAAATGGTGGGGGGGGGGTGGCGGGAAGGAGAGTTTAGACTTATATAGCTGTAAAATAAAGTTATGTGTTAACTAATTTCAGTCAGTTTCACTTAGTTGAAAGGCAAAGTTATACACCAAAATAGACTACACTTAGGAATAGTTTATTTTTGAGATTTTCTTGTGGTTTAAATTTTAGTGTTATTGAGTAAATTTAGAAGTAGCTCTGTTCTGTACTTCTCTCACTTCCTGACTGGAGGAAGTCTCCAGCTTAGGAATTCATTGTTTGCTCCTTAAAATAGAAAAAAAGTAGTGACCTTTTTAAGCTCATTAATGACCATGATCCAGAGACTCACAAATAAATTTTGGAAGAGAGCCAACATGATACAGAGATGCTTCCGAACTGCAAACCACCATCCAGTTAAAAATTTAACTTCAGCTCTAGCGCCGTATTTAAAATTTTAGAATTCCTGGGCATTTCATACTGTGTGCCACTGATATACCAAGAGTAGCACACCACATTTGATGGATGTAAGGTAGAAGGCAACCGATCTTGATAAAAAAAATAATTATATGTATATATATATATATTAGCACACAATGCTCAACCTGTAACAACATGTTACTGATCTACTACAGCATTGTAGCACTGTCCTCCCAAGCAGAGAATTTTCTCAAGCAGGCGCCAGTAATGTCTCCATTGTGAGACTTATTGTTACTGTTTTTGGCTTATCAAATACACTTCGGGGATTTTCCTAGGCTCTTCCATGTGGTCAGGATACTCTCCGTAGCTTGCCAGGCTCTCTAATAGGGAACCTAAAAGGGTAAGCAGAAATATCAGGAAGAAAAGATTTGAGTCACTAGGAAAGAAAGATTAAGTCAGTTTAAGAAGAAAATAAACACATTACTGTGGACTGAGTTCACAAAAAGGTGCAGAGTCTGGGTCTAGTCCTAGTTCCCTGAATGGTTCCTCCAGTTCCAGGAGTTCTCTGCTTCTCTTACCAGGAGAATCCGTATAGTCAACCTGATATCCACTTACCCAAAATTCACTTACGTTTCTTCCCCTGGTTCCCTGAAACCAAAAACATCCCTCAACTAAGAGAAGACCCGGAAGTCTTACCTTTGACTACTGGCATGAATAGAAGCGTTTAAACTTTTGGTCAGTCTTCCAACTTTTTCAAAATATACTTTGTTATTGATAATTAAAATTTTCCAAGATGTCTGGAAATAAGTTAGATGGGATGAAATGTGTAAGAAGAGTAATAGATAGATAGATAGATAGATAGATAGAGATATAAATAGATATCAGTGGTATATATGTGATTCCTGAAACTATGGGTGATATGAATTTGACTAATTTGTATTTTTTAATTACTATATAAGAAATAGGTATATTCTGCAAGTTTTTAAAGCTGTATTTTATTGCAATTTAAAAGATTAGATGGGGGACAGAGGGACAGTAGATGTTAAGGTGCATGCCTTATATGTGCCCAACCCCAGTTCAATCCCTGATACCACATGGTCCACAAAACAGGGCTGAATTATCTCAGGTCCTCATATTGTACTACCAGCCTACTTGCTACTCAGTGATATACATGTGTATATATGCATGATATACATGCTTGCAATGTATGAAGTAATGATTTCTATTCTTGGCAATCCCACCTTCTCTCAAAAAATATTTAATTAAAAAGCTGAGGGTCAAGAAATATTAAAAAAAAGTGGCCTTGAACACAACCAACCCCAGTTTGATCTCTAGCACCATATATGGAAGCACAACATCGTGAGCACTGCTAGGAGTGATCCCTTTAGGAAAGTACTTAGAGTTGGGATAGAGAAGAATGCACTATGACAAGGATAGTTGTAAATGATTACTCGGATAATAACTGAGTGCTAAAAGTAGGTAAAGGAACAAATACGATTACCTTTCAATATTTATATTGCAAAATATAGTGTGTGTGTGAGAGAGAGAGATAGAGGAAAACTGTCTACAATAGAGGTAGGCTGGGAGTTGAGGGTGGCAGTAAGAAACTGGAGGACACTGGTGGTGGGAAATCTACACTGGTGGAGGGATGGGGGTCAGAACATTGTATGACTGAAACTGGACCATGAACAGCTTTCTAACGGTGTATCTCATGGTGATTTAATTTAAAAATCGTAGTAATAAACCTTAATCAATACTGGATATGAACCCCAAACCTAAATACCACCCCAACCCCTGTCAAAAAAAATGTTGACTAACAGGTAAAATAAAAAAAATGGGTTCTTGCGTTGGAGAAATGGATCCAGTAGTAGAGAACATGCCTTGCACATGGGAGGCCTGGGCTCATTCCCAACACTTCCTGACACCACACACTGCAGGGCCAACAGGGGCCTCCAGCACAGGGCTTGAGTACCACTAGGTACCTGGGCAATGCCAGGGACTGTTCCCATATAGAAATTGGTTATCACCAGCCCTATCTATATCTTTCACAACGATATTTTGCCCTTTGTAGTTTAATATCCTTGTGCATTCAGAGAAAAGCATTTATTCTATCTAAAGGAACTAGAGAAATAAGAAAACTCGGGCAAAGTTCATAACAAAAGTAATCACAAACTACAAATGAATACTAGCAAATCACAAATGGCCACAAAACCTGCATGTAAATAGAGGTCTCAATAAAGGAGAAGCCAGGGAGAATAAAAGGCTGCATCTGATAGGGTCTGCCACCTCTTTCAAAAAAGAAACTTTAATGAAAAATACAACAAACCAATTTGAGAATAGTTATTGGCACTAGAAAAGGTGTACCCATGTCATGATGACATAAGAAATAGGCTGGATTAGAAAGACTCGAAAGAGTTGGTCTAGTCTAGCCTCATGAACAGTCGAAAGTGACCTACCAAAGATCCCTTTCTAGACCAGGGCCCACATGCAAAGTAAAAGTCCTAAGGATAAAAACAAAATTGAATAGGATGGGGGGAATAAAGACAAAGAGAAGTCCCACAACAAACTATAAGAAGAAAAAGAATGAGAGCATTTCAGAAAGCATCATTTCTAATACTCAAAAAAACCCACTAAACTCGGAAGCTTACCTAAACCTCGCCCCATTCTCAAAATTTAGTGCAAGTCACCTCCCATAAATATAAGGAAGGATCATCAGGGAGATGGCTCAGAGGACTGTTGTGCATGTTTTACATATGTGAGCCCTCGGTTCTGTCCTTAGCAACACATGGTTCCCCAAATAATGCTGGGAGTTACCCGAACACTGAGCCAAGTAGCATCAGTTATCGTCATAATAAATAAAGCAGTCAGAGATTTACATTTGATGAGATGTAAGGTAGAAGGCAACTGATCTGTATATATATATATATATATATATATATATATATATATATATATATACACAAGGCTCAACCTGTAACAACATGTTAGTCATTTCCTATAGAGGGGCTTAATGGCTGCTGGTGAGATACAACAAATTTCACACACTTTCTTCTAAGGAAGTCTTTTTGGATAATTTTAAGTCTATTATTTATAATAAGTAATACAAAATCAATTATTTAGCCTCTGCCTTTGGGGCAGGCTTGGGTGGGGGTGGGAAAATTCAAAATAATGATGGTGGGAAGGTGTAATGGTGGTGGGATTGGTGTTGAAATAGTGAATGTATGTAATAAAGTATTGTGAACAACTTTATAAATATAAAATTTTTTTAAAATAATTGAGCAAGAACTGTGGGAAACTATTGTAATCAGTGTTAAATGATATTGCTAATTATTTTGCAAAGTACCTGAAAGTGCAATATATGAAGATGATTTTATTATGTGTCAGCTTTGTTACCATGTCCAAAACTAGTCTTGGTTTTTTACTTTGTTTTCTTTTGTGTTTTTTTTTTTATGTGTTTTTGGTTTTGTTTTTCCTAGCTTTTTGGATCACCTGGCATTGCTCACGGTTACTCCTGACTCTGCACTCAGGAATTACTCCTGGCATTGCTCACGGGATCATATGGGATGCCAAAGATCCAACCCGGGCAGCCACATGCAAGGCAAATGTCCTGCTGCTGTACTATAGCTCCGGCCCAAAAGTCTTGCTTGTTCATAATCATCTAAGTGAATGCTTTATTAAACCCTTTAACATTTGTCTTCCTAGAAATTAAATTCTGAAGGCTGGAGAGTGTATCCCGGTTAATTTGCAATACAGAGCAGACTTTCTGCCTAGTTTACTCTGTATCATAAGATATTTAATTGTAAGTAAAATCGTTGATCCTTTGCAAAATTTATTGTACCTCTGTTTCAGATTTAAGATTTGTCACATTGGAAACCTGGTTTTGTCTCTTTTGCTTTACCACAATGTTGTCTTGTCTGTGCGTGTGTTAGAATTTGAGAAAAGGTGGTTTTTAAAGCAGGTTTCTAAATACCTTTACTATTTTACTATTAGAACTATGTTGCAAATATATGGTAAATGGCATGAGAGACCTTAAAGTGCCTGGTCATAATATGACCAGGTTTTCATGTTATTTCATAACAGCATTGCATGCGCTCATGTGGAAGGAGTTGCACTGCATGAGTAGAACGGGACACAACATTGTCCTGTGGCAAGCATTCTGCCACCCTGTCTTCCACATGAGATGGCCTCCTGACCCACAAGAAATAAATTTTTTTCTACAAAGTTCTAGTGCAGAACATCTATGTAGTGTAGAGCACAAGAAACATCAGCAACATCAAGTATTTTTACAGAGCCAAAATAGATTCTTACAAATATCTGCAAAGATAATTCTTATGGCACTTGTAGTTTTATACTTGATAAAACAATTTACAGAGATAAAAAAATTAAAAAATTAAAGCAGAGCTTTTATGTTAAAAATGCAATGGTACATAATTTAGCCCTTGCTAAATGTATTCAGTAAGAAAGTGCAGATTTTTTTTTATTTTATAAGTTAGTTCACAATATTTGATTACATTTAATATTCAAACTCGCAAACTCCCCATTGCATACCCAATATGCCAAATGCCAGTAACAATGATGGGTCTCATTCCCCTAAACCTGAAAGAGCCTTGAATGTGGCACTTTTTCGAATCTCAGGGCTAGGACGAAGGAGAAGTTACTGGTGCCTGCTCAAGGCAATCTATGATCAACAGGATGATTGTGATCGTGAATATTCAAACACCCATCCCACCACCATTACATCTTACCACCACCAAATTCAGGATCTTTCCATCCCAAGCCCCAATCCCTGTCCCAAACACAACCGAAATAGTATATTTCATATTGTCTGTTATGTAGTACTGCTGAACATGCTTACAAAAATTATTCATATAGGAAACTGTGAAGAAATATATATATATGCATATATATTTCCCTCTATGATTTGTTGCTACTATCTGAACCACATCAAATGTGGTGTGGTAATTATGGAGATTGGGCAGGGGGTGTTTTATGCTGTTTCCAGGAATATGTTCACTAACGTGTGAGACTCTGCTTGAGCACATGGGGAATGACCCCACAGAGTCATGGTGGTAGGGTGGTAGGGTTGTGGAGATTTTGGCTGTCAGAGCTGGGTCTCTTGGGGCAGGGAGGGCTCTCACCTGCCCCCCCTCTGAAGTGTCCATGTGAAACAGCCTGGTGCAGAGTCCAGTGGCATGGTTATGGGGGTCTCAAGTTATGCTCCTTTTCGGGAGAAGCGGACTTTCGATCTGGCAGGGGCTGATGAAAGTGGAGATATTTTTCTTCCCAAGTGACTCAGTTATTTTTATTCCCAGATAACTATTAGTTGATTCTCTCTCTATTATTGAATTGATTCTCTGTCTACTACTGCTTTGTTGTCTGTCATGAGAACTCTTGTTTCTGAACACTTGAAGCCAAAGTAATATAATTTGTGAAGAGCACAATCATGGGACAGATTCTGACCCAGAGAAAACAACTGACAAGACATTATAGGATAGTAAAAGCTTAAACAAAACCGACCTGAAGGTCTCTAGTATGGGAATATGACCGGATGTCCCCAGAAAAAATCACCCTGCTCTAAACTTTTACGCTGAGTCCAAAGAAACTCTTTACATTTTAGATGAAAGGAATTTGTGTATTTCTTAATGTGTTGATGCAAAATAAGTGGCACTACTTATCAGAAGTAAACGTAACCCATTACTTTGTGGATTATTTCGTGAATTACTAGCAGAGGAGAAGAGAAAGCAATGTGTCAGACATTCTCTTTTGTCTTATTTAGAGCTTGCATTCACCAAGTGTGTGAGTGTGTTTTAGTAGGTTTACTTCAAGGAAACCCAGCAGACTCACCACTCAGGTTGAGAAAGCTACTCCTGAGGATTTCCAGGGACCGAAAAGATCTAGCACTACCCCAGTCACATCCTGGGAACTATCTGGCCAGCAGTGCAGAAGCTGAGGAATGCCGCGTTGACCAGAGGTCGAAGTCGGTTACCTCTGTGCAGTGAGCTGACACTGACTTTGGCTGTTGCATTAGCCCTGCTGCTAGCACAGAACTGGTGGCCACTGCTTCTGAGGATTGGGACTGGACAGAAAACACTTTATTAGAGGCCTTATTTATTTAGTACCCTAATTTTCAATAGGTCTTGACTGGATTAGCATGACCCTTATTTTTAGGTTTTTAATCAATGATAGCTCATTAGTCAGTGGTGCATATTTCGCAGGTGCTGAACCTGACTTTGATATGGGCACTACATCGCCCCTCCCTCAACACTGGGAGCTAAATAGACTTAAGAGTCCCCTGACCACCTCAAGGTTAGATACTGGAGACCCCAAGAGCACTAGAGCACTCTCTGTATGGCCTGGTTGTCCCCAGCACCATAAAGACTGAACAGCTCTGCACTTGGGGGTGGAAAAAGCAAACACTGTGTTTCAAATTCCTGAAGAGAGGCAGGGAAGGCACACAATTGTTTAGACATTTGTCTGACTTGTCACCAGCTGCAATTTATTCCCAGGCACCACATATGCTCCCTGGAGAGTGCTCCCGAGCACAAAGCCAGGAGTACCACCTAAGCAAGGTGGGAGTGGACCCAACACCACCCTCCTAAAAAAACTGAAATAGATACAGTGGATTTCAGTACAAGGAATAATACTAGGTATAGTTAAGTTGGCATGTTGTAAAATAACCAATTATTGGAGACAGCAATTTGAATATTAAAAAAATTTTAAATATTTAGTGTTAAATTTCATTTTAGCCACTGTTTGATAATTTTACAATATTTTTTAACAGTAGTATTTCATACAGAGTCTCCAGCCCCCATGCCTGGCTGTCCTCACCGGGCCACTTGGAGGGGTGATAGTTGAGTTTCTCTCTGCCCCCCTTCCCTGAGCAGAGCCCCAGCAGCTGAGGACCTCTGGAGCCAGCCAAAGCCATGCTGAGACCACTCTCCACGTGTCCGGACAAGCCTCATGCATGAAGGAACTGGCAGAGGAACCCAGGCATGCAGGTCCTGGGGCTGAGGTCTCCAAGCCTACTTGGATTGGGACTGGGCCTTCTCCAACCAGACCCCCCATCTTCCAGTAGGTATGCGTCATACCCATCAGCTGCTGCCAGCACCAGGTTGGTCCCATCAACGGCCAAGATGCAGAGACTATAAAACCCAGCTCCTGGAAGCGCGCAGCCGCAAATGCTTTTGGAGAACCTGGCAGGCACCAAAAGTATCCTGCCCGCATGGAAGAGTCTGGCAAACTTCCCGTGTCGTACTCAATATGCCAAATACCAGTAACAATGGTGGGTCTCATTCTCCTAACCCTGAAAGAGCATTGAAATGGCTCTTTTAAAATCTCAGGGCTAGGAAGAAGGAGACATTACTGGTGCCTGCTAGAGGAGATCCACGAACAACAGGATGCTTGTGATCTTGTGAAAGCCCTGTATAGGTTTATAAGCCCTCTGTCTTCTATTTCTTCTTTCAAAGTCAAGGTTTCCTTGCTGAGTTTTGTTCTTGTTGATCTATCCAGAGATCATAAGGTGATGTTGAAATCTCCAGCTACTATTGTGTTGCTAGCAATGTTCTCCTTAAAATCTGTTAGCAGTTGTTTTAAATATTTAGCTGTTCGCTCATTAGGTGTGTATACATTTAAGAGTGTGATTTCTTCCTGTTGTATGTGTCCCTTGATGAAGCGAAAATAGCCTTTGCTGTCCCTTCTAATCTTTTTCGACGGGAAATCAATGCTGTCAGATACTAGTATGGCCACCCCAACTTTTTTGAGGGAGCTCTTAGCTTGCATGATTGTTTTCCATCCTTTGACTTTGTGTCTGTGTTTGCTTTGGCTGTTGAGATGAGTTTCTTGTAGGCAGCAGAATGTTGGGTTCTGTCTCTGAATCCATTTTGCCACTCTGTGTCTCTTAATTGCTGAATTTAGACCGTTGACATTCAGAGAGATTCTTGTTATGAAGTTTTGTGTCATCTTTCTGTAAGGGTGTGTTGTGGTTGTAAGGTTTGTCCTGTCTTACAGTAGCCCCTTTAGCCCTTATTTTAGGTTTGTTTTTGAGCTGCTGTTTGTCTAGAAAATAGTGTACCGTTTCTTCGAATTTGAGTGAGAGTTTAGCCGGATAGAGTATTCTTGGTGAAGCATTTATTTCAGTGAGCTTTTTTTCACTATATCTTGCCACTGCCTTAGGGCTTGGAGGGTTTCCTCTGATAGATCTGCTGTGAATCTAAGGGGAGCTCCTTTGTATGTGATTTCCTTCTTTGACCTTGCTGCTTGCAGTAATCTCTATTGGCAGCATCAATCATTCTAACTATGATATGTCTTGCAGTGTTTTTGTTAGGGTCTCTTTTAGCTGGTACTCTTTGGGCTCCTTGATTTGTGATCAGTGCAGTGTGAGCGGTGAAGAGGGAAAGACAGAGTCTCAGAGCTACTTTTCTGCAGGCGTCTCTCTTTAAACACTTTAAAGATACAAAGATACAAAGTGCAAAAATATGGAAGACTAGTTATAAATAAAAGTTCAATTAACAGCAATTCCCTAGGTGAATTATATATCTTTTTTGTGTTTCATATAATTTTAGTATTTTCAAGCTTTTCCAATGAGTATATAAGACTTTCAGAAGCTAGGGGGGAAAGGGTACTTTGAATAATTAAAACTATGATTTAAATATTAATAAATCTAAGGATTCTTAGAATAGGGTTTAGTGTACAGTACATGGATTAAGGTGCAAGCCTTGCATGAAGCCAACCATGGTTTGATCCCTGACATCACATAGCCCCCCAAGCATCTCCAGCTGCAGCCCTGGGACCTGTTAATTCTGGTCTCGGAGGCACTTGACAACCAATATGGATGCCTGGCCAAACTCTCAGGGCCCAAGCAGCATCCTGAAATGAACTTCATGCACAGCTGTCTAGGAAATGCCAAGAAGGGTCCCAGACCTTCAGAGCACCATTTAGGAGGTAGTACCAACATACATCCCCACATATCTAAGAAATATATCTAAGAAATATATCTAAGAAATATCCTTAGAATGAGTTCATCAGAGACACATGATTTTTCACAATACTGAGTGAGACTCATTTTAGAGCAGTTAAAAGAGGAAAAAAACAAGAACATATCATCCTGAAAGCTAAGTTGTACTCCCACTTTTTGTTCACTTTCACTCTGGCTACTGGGAGAAAATGCAGCCAGAAATGAAACACTACTCTTCTGCTAAAACAATGCCTGGGTATCAGCATACACACATACACACACACACACACACACACACACACACACAACAAATATGGCTATTATTATTTGAGTATTGCTTTTTATAATTGTTAATGTTCATGTTTAGCGTGTATAAAGTTACTGTACTTCCTTCCACCACAATCAAACCCCGAAAATGGCTTAGAAATTATTAAATGGTGCCAGATCAAGTTCACCTGACACAGAGCTATATGGCTGTAAAGCCAGCCACAAACAGGACTCCAGAGTTCAGAACTATATCTTATGTGGATCCACTGCAAAGGGGTACTTATGGATTACAAGGAGTCAGAGAAATTGGAAAGCCTCTAGAAGGCTGAGAGAGTTAATTAACGCTTCATTCCAATGGTGAAGTTACACTTCTTAGAAAATGTTTAGTTGGAGGAAAGAACAGGAGCACAGCTGAAATATTGAAACAAAAGCAAATGTTCCCCTAAGATGGGGAAACTACACAATCACATTAGTAAATACAACTCAAATTAGCCGGGGTCAGAATTTCAAAACACTAAAGATGGAAAAAAACAATTAGTAACCCAAAAGGTGATTAATGCTCTACTTCAAACCCACTCACCAACCTACCACTGCTAAGGCAGTGAACTTGAAAAGGAGATGGTAAGTTTCACCTTGCTCTGTGTTAAATTTTACGTATCTGGTCATCTAACTCAGATAAATTAAGCTCCACTCTGAGAAATTGTTCAGATATATCACCTTTTCACATGTCTACAAAATAATCCTTTGTTTAAGCAAATCTCTACTGCCTCTGGCTAGAGCTCTACTATGGTGCAGTGATAACTCCACCCAGTGGAAGATCCCTAGGATGTCATCTAACACATAGTCTCTCATTCCAGATAAGACAGAATCCACATCATAATAAATAATTTTGAGTTTATGGGTTTTTTTTGCTTTGTTTTTCAACATTATTCCTGGTAGTGCTTGGGGGGCCTGGGATCTGTTCAGGGATTAAACTTGAGACTCTTGCATGCACTCAGTCCATTATATTACTGATCCATAAAAGTACTTTTTGTTTGGTTTGTTTTGGGGGCCACACCTGGGAATACTCAGGAATTACTCTCAGATCTGTGCTCAAAAATCAATCTTGGCCAGGTTGAAGGGACCATATGTAGTGCCAGGGATTGAACCTGGTTCGGTTGCTTATAAGACAAGTGCTCAACCCATTGTACTATTGCTCCAGCCCTCCCATAATGTTTCTTTCATTAATTACATTTCAGAGGTTGTATAGATAAATAATAACCAATAAACAAGAAAATGTTAAAGGAAAAACTGATAAAATCTAGTAGAATAGAAAAGCATTAAGTGACTCAATTGAGCTTTCATCCACCAAATACATAGTGAGAATCTGCTTCTCACTCACTCACTCATGAGTCCAAACTGATATGTCCTGTAACTTAGATATAAACAAAATTGAAAAACTTAATAAAGTGTTTTATGTAACCAAGTAACACCTTCATGAATATGTCATCATTTGATAGTGAAAGAGGAAGCCTCAGTTTCCCCTCGCCAACAAGAGGGGTGTCCACTCTTCCCCCTCACAAGCAGTTCCATTTCCCCCATTGATCTACTACACCTCATGTTCAAGGCCAAATCTTAAACATTCCCGAAGTTCCCCAGATCTGTGCTCACAAATCAGTCTTGGCCAGGTTGAAGGGACCATATATAGTGCCAGAGATTGAACCTGGTTCTGTTGCATAGAAGACAAGTGCTCAACCCATTGTACTATTGCTCCAGCCCTCCCATAATGTTTCTTTCATTAATTACATTTCAGAGGTTGTCCTAGAATTGGGAGTCACAAGGCTAAGATAATGAACAATACCTGAGGTAGACGACCAGAAAGATAAACCAGCATGACCACCCTGTAGATTCCCTGCATTCTCTGTCACACAAAGACCTGGTTTTCCTGTCAAAGTCTCGCAAAAAGAGCCATAGGCCCACACTAAGTTCCCTCCCACTTTGGGAATCTCATATTTTTCTCTTCTACTTATCATAAACTTTTCTACTTTCTAACTCTGAGAGTCTTTATTATTTAATATTTTCATTCTTGAAAATATTGAAGAACTTGGGATTCGCGATTGAACATAGAAACCCTCTGCCCCCACTTCTCCCGCACCTGCATCAATAGTATTCGGGGGGCGGGGTTCAATTTGACCACGCCCAGCGGTGCTCTGATTTTTCTGCCTCTCATGGAACACACGTGCTGCTGTGGATCTGAACTGGATCTGCAGAATGAAGGCAAGCATCCTACCTCCTGCTCTTTATATTTTGGATTTTGGTTCACACCTGGCTTTGCTCAAGGATTACTCTTGGTGGACTCAAGCGACCATATGGGATTCCGGGCATGGATCTCGGATCCCTATGTGCAAGGGAAGCGCCCTACCCATTGAACTGTCTATGCAGTACTGAATCCTGTTGCTTTAGAGGATAGTGGCAAAAGCAATTAAAATACATTCTCTGACTTTAGAATGTAGTGCTGGAAGGGAAATTCTGGCCCCCAACCGCCGCCACCCAATACAGGCAACTTTAATATGAGTTGAAATAAGTGACTTCTGGGGTCATCCTTGGTGGATGTCTCTGTTACTCCTGGCTCAGCACCGCCACCTGGTGGTACATAGGGGGATCGTGTGCTGGGCTTGACGCGCTGAGGGCGACTTTCCGAGTGCGCAGGCGCAGTGCGGTACCCACCCTCACCCACTCCTCCAGTCCCGCAGCTGTTGCAGGGCCAGCCGGGCTCTGTCGCTCTGGCTACACTCGCTCCCGACTGAGTGTGACCGGCCTCCGGTGTCCGCACATCCTGTGGGGATCTGCGCGAGACCCCAGGCACGCGGGCGCTCGCAGGAGGGGAGCCGAGGGTGCGCCCCTGAGTGAGGAGGCTGTGCCTGGTGCGAACTCGGGGGTCCGAGCGCGGCTCCCTCCTGTCCGGCTCCAGCCGCGGGTCTCCCTGTGCAGACCCCGGTCACCCAGTGTAGACTCCAGTCACGGTGCAGATCCCAGTCACCGTGCAGACCCCGGTCACTGGTGCAGACCCCGCTGTCCATCCTCCGGCAGGCAGTGCGCGCCTGGTGGGCGGCCTGCCCTGCTGTCTCTCAGGGCTCCAATATGCTCTCCTGCCCTGGACTCCTCCCTGGGCTCTCCTGGGCTCCTCTCTGTGCTCTCCTCTCCTGGGCTCCTCCCTAAGCTTCTTTCCCTGACTGTTGAAACTCCTTTTACCCAGGTGTTGCTAGGAATGATCACAGATTAACGGATGTTCATGGGCTCTCCTCGTGGCTCTCTCTCACTGTTCAGTGCTCTTGAACCGCTTCCCCACCTGGGATGACCATTGCCTGAGGCCAACAGAGGAGAAACGAGGGTCAAGCTGGTTGATAATAAGTTGCCTTATTCCATCTCTTGTCTCTCCCAAACTCTCTCCACCACTTTCTCCCCATCTAGTCATGACTCACTCCCCAACTTGCTCCCAACTCTCTCCAGCTCTCTCCAACCTCTCTTTAACACACTCCACAATTCTCTCTCCAACCCTCACTCGCTCACTCTGTCTCTTGCTCTGCCCACATCTCCAACTCTGCCTCTCTCCGACTCTACCTCTCTTTCTTTTTTCACCAACTCTCTGCAACCACGTTTTTTACCACCTCTTCTCAAACCAAGCCTCCCAAACCGTGCCTCCCCCCACCCAGGTACAATCAACGTGCTCTTCACGCCTTTCTGACCACCTGCAGCCCACCAGGGCAAAACAGCAATTAAGGTGTGTTTCTCCCCTCCTTAGACCAGAAAGTTAATTAACATCTTAATTCAACTTCCTAATAATTGCCATTCTGTATGGACACAGGAATAGACACAATTAGACTTGTAGGACAACTCTCCTAGGGACATCTCACCACAGACTCAGACTACAGGGCTCAGGCCAGATCGATCATTCCTAACCGCAGTAGGGCCCAAATCTAGTTATTACTTTTGGGTCATGATGGAATTTATCCATGACCTTGCTCTTAACTTATAGTTCAGTATTAGGGGAATTTGGCCAGGCCCATTTTGATGCCAGGGTAGTTCACCGCTTGCCCTGGGTCCATCCAGTCCATCATCGGGGCCCTGATTTGGGGGATGTAGGCAGTAAGGGCAACTGAGGCTTAAGTTGAGAGAGCAGATGTCTACGAGGTAATATTATCTGGAGTCAATCAACTCCCAAGTTATAAAAGCATGTCTTTTTAACTGTCTTCCTCTGTCCGTACAAAAAGCCATTGCTCTGAGGTAGCTAACTATGCAAAGGACATTAAGAGAGAAAACCAATATTTACAAGTCAGCAGAGTCTGATCAGGAGGCAAAGGTAATTGACAGGTTAAGGGAGCAATCAACAACCCCAAGCTCCCTGTGGCTGGGAAGGAAAGGCAAACCAATGTTCTCCTACAGGAGAGAAATTGGGGGCATTGGTTGTCGGAAATGTGCACTGATGAAGGGATGGGTGTGGAACATTGTTTGACTAAAACCAGATCATGAACAGCTTTGTACCTATATCTAATCGTGATCCAATTAAAAAATAAAGAATAAAACAATGTGAATTGACGTAGGGGTAGGGTTCTGTAAAGTAAGTATTGGTTTGACTATGTTTAAAGTTGAAAATAGAAAATAATACATAGGGCAATTTTTCATCTGAGGACAACAGGTAAGTTTAGGCCAAGTATTTGGTATGGGATATTATAACAATGTGAATTAGCACGTGGTTGGGGTTATTAGAGAAAGAGTGTTGGTTCATTTGAGGCTAATTAGGCAGAGCCTTTGGTGTGGGTTACTAAAAGACTGTGGATTGCATTCAGGTTTGGGTTTGGATTAAAATTTTGTTTGATAAGGGTTTGACTGCTTTTAAAACTGAAAATGAAGTAAAGTCTAGGGAGATTGTTTGGTTGAGGCTAATAGGTAAGTTTATGCCCAGCCTTTAGGTTGGGGATTATAAGAATGTGGCTTTGCTGTTTTTGGTTTACTGTTATTAGGGTTTGGGTTCTGTTAGAGTAAGGATATAGACTGGGCTACTTGTACAAGTACAAGCACTGTAGCACTATCCTCCAGTTGTTCATCGCTCGAGAGGACACCAGTAACGTCTCCATTGTGAGACTTGTTACTGTTTTGGGAAAATCGAATATGCCACGGGTAGCTTGCCAAGCTCTTCCATGCAGGCAGGATACTCTCGGTACTTGCTGGGCTCTCCGAGAGGGACGGAGGAATCGAACCCAGGTCAGCCACGTGCAAGGCAAACACCCTACCCACTGTGCTATCACTCCACCCACAAGTACAAGATGCAAGTAAAGTATAGGGAGATTGTTCGCTAAAGGCTAATAGATAAGGTTAGGTCAAGCCTTCGGTTAGGGTTACTCAAGGATAATTTTGGCTTAGGACTAGTGTTCTGTTATAGTAAAGGTATAGTTTGGGCTATGTTTAAAGGTAAAGGTAAAGGTAAAGTCCCTCCCGTTGTTCATCGATTTGCTCGAGCGGGCCCAGTAACGTCTCCATTGGAGATTTTGTTGTTACTGTGTTTGGCATATCGAACATATCACGGGTGGCTTGCCAGGCTCTGCCGTGCGGGTGAGATACTCTCAGTAGCTTGCCGGGCTCTCCGAGAGGGGCGGAGGAATCGAACTCGGGTCAGCCATGTTGGCTGCGTGCAAGGCAAATGCCCTACCGCTGTGCTATCGCTATGTTTAATGTTGAAAATTAAAGTGAAGTATGTGGTGATTGTTCAGTTGAAATTATCAAGTAAGATTAGACTAAACCTTTGGTATGGATTATTAAAAGGATTTTCTAAAATAATTGAATAAAACAACTTTTGAGTTATGGAGCTTCTCAAGAATATTCAAATATATGACTGTAGAGATTCAAAAACTTGCCACCCCAAATTATGTCTTGGAGTGTCTGGAGGGTTGGTAGAGCAGAAAGACTGATCTGGGTTCAGTCGCCAGAACCCCATCTGGTCTCACCAGGAGTAAGCCCTGAACATAAACCAGTGTGGCCCCTCCAAAATGAAAAAGCAAAAGCAAAATATGTCTTGGACTGAAGGTGAACTTCATGGCAGGGATTCTGAAGATAGAATGTAGTTTACAGTTGAAGGGATATTTTCCTCACCAGATCAAATAATTCTGTTCACACTTCTTTCATGGTGATCTTCAGCATGAAATAAGCCAGATCTAAGTCAGCCCCTTAATTCATATCTGACAATGGAGGACAAAAACATGCATAAAAAAGAAATATAAAAAACCCCTACCCCAGCAAAACTCCTATGGATGCAGACTGTTAAATAAGCATAGATCACCTGACTGCAATGAATGCAGAATTATTGGTGTGGATAAGATACCTTGAAACTAGGATTTTGATGGAGGCCCTCTTCCTGAGTCTCTAGCCCTGCGGCGTCTCCCGTCCTGTGTGCACACATATTTCTCTTCGAGAGCCAACAGGCATTAGGATGCTGTCTGGAGTATAAAACAGCAGAAGGAACTGTTTATTTTAAATACCTAAGTGGGGGCCTGAAGAAATAGTACAGCACTTAGGACACTTACCGTGCACATGGTCAACCCAGGCTCCACTCCAGGTATCCTATGTGGCTCCCTGAGCACTGTCAGGAGTGACCTCTGAGCCAGGAGTAAACTCTGAGAACAACTGAGTGTGACTCCAAAACAAAACAAACAGTAAGAAATCGCCATTTATGTGAGTCTGAATCTGCACTCAGGGCAAGACTTTCATTCTTGGTGGGGCCTGGCTTGAGCCACTGCTTCTGGAGTCTCTTGAGAAACTGTGTTCTAAATCAGGCAGGTGATGGGGCTGCTTCCAGGGGGAAGTTCCCTAACAGCCCTGAGTAGGCATGCTCCAGCAGGCTGAATCATCAGTGTTTAAAGGTGTGTGCTTGGTGAGGAAGGGCTCTCTGCAAGGAGACAGCAAAGACCTTCTGAGGAAATAAAGAATCCTAATATAATCATGTATGAAAAAACATCAACGGCTAAGACCCAGAGACTATAAAAACCCAGCTCCCAGAAGCACATGGCCACAATCTTATTATCTCGTTCTTACTTCTGAGAACCTGGCAGGCTACTGAGGGTGTCCTGCTCGCATGGCAGAGTCTGGCAAACTTCCCGTGTCATACTCAATATGCCAAATCCCAGTAACAATGATAGGTCTCATTCTCCTAACACTAAAAGAGCATTGAATATGGCTCTTTTAAAATCTCAGGGCTAGAAAAAAGGAGACATTACTGGTGCCTGCTCGAGGCAATCGACGAGCAACAGGCTGATCGTGATCCTGATCGTGATGGTCCTGGTACCTGTAGAACGTGTCTGAAAGCCATTCTTTATTTTCAGTGACAAGATATTTGAAACTCGGGATCTTATAGATTCTCAGGGAATTAGACTACTACATCACTGTATCACTGTCCTCCCGTTGTTCATCGATTTGCTCAAGCGGGCCCAGTAACGTCTCCATTGGAGACTTTGTTGTTACTGTGTTTGGCATATCAGTACCTCACGGGTAGCTTGCCAGGCTCTGGGTGCGCGCGAGATGCTCTAGGTAGCTTGCCGGGCTCTCGGGGAGGGGCAGAGGAATCGAACTCGGGTCGGCCATGTTGGCTGCGTGCAAGGCAAAAGCCCTACCGCTGTGCTATCGCTCCAGACCAGACTACTACATAGTTTTTCAAAACTACTTACAACTCTAATAATTGAGAAACAGTAGGAAAACAACTCTTCAGTGTTAAACATTTTAATTATTTGCACTTATTACTATTAATGAGGGCTGGAGCGATAGCACAGCGGGTACGGTGTTTGCCTTGCATGCGGGCGACCCAGGTTTGATTCCTCTGCCCCTCTAGGAGAGCCCGACAAGCTACTGAGAGTATCTCGCCCTCACGGCAAAGCCTGGAAAGCTACCCGTGGTGTGTTTAATATGCCAAAAACAGTAACAACAAACCTCACAATTAGTTATGAGACATTACTGGTGCCCACTCGAGCAAATCAATGAACAACGGGAGGACAGTGCTATAGTGCTACTATTTATGAAAAGTTAAGCATAAAATGTGTTTCTTAAAATATTTAGTGAATTTAAATTTATATAAAATTACATTGCAAAGAGGGAAGGGACAGACAAGACAGGACAAAAATCAGTGGCGGAGGTGTTTGGACACATTAGTGTCGATGCAAGTGAGTAACATATACCCCCATAGCAGAAATATTAAAACAATTTGGGGGCAGTCGAGTCACACCCAGAAGTGCTTGGGCTCCTCATGGCTCTGTACTGAGGAGTTACTCTTGACTGCTCCAGTGAACGTACACTGTGCCGGGGACCAAGCCTGTGAGTTTACCCTACACTGCTGCTAAACCCTGGGAGACATCTGGAGCCTCCTGGAGCCTTATTGCCTCAGAAGGTGCCTGTCTGCTGCCCCATACAGGACTGCCCCTCTGGGGTGCTGCACCTGGGCAGAGGCCCGGGGCACCTCTGCTATGTTCCCCAGGAAGGCTATGTTGGCTGCTGGGCCTGCAAGAGGACAGGACACCCGCTGGCAGTGGTGCTGGGCTGGGCATGTGTCTGGCAGCACATGGCCTTTGCGCCCCTCAGTACGCATGTGCGACCACTGGGCTGGTTCCACGGTCTCTCTTGAGGTTGGGGAGACTCCCCCATGGGATGCTCAGGAGATCTGGGGGCACCATGAGTGATTCTTTATATTTCTAAAAGATTTGGTACCATGATTTCTAATGCTATTGCGATAGGTTTCCATGGACAGAATGTCACTCTAGCACACCAGCACCAGAGTATCCACTGCACTCTGCTATAGTGATAGGGGCCCATAGACACAGACTCCTACACACCAGCACCAGAGCACCCACTGCCCACTGCTCACTGTCCACTGCTACAGTGAGAAGGGAACATGGACACAGTGTCCTACACACCAGACCAGAGCACCTGTCTGTCTGTCTGTATGTCTGTCTACCCCACCCCCTCTCATTTCCCTTGTAGGAAGTGTGGTTTGCAATACTGTTACTGAAAGGGTATCATACATATCCCTTTACCTCCTTTCAGCACTGCCCACTGCTACAGTGGTAGCGGTCCATGGACACAGTGTCCCTCCACCACACCAGCACCAGAGGGTCCACTGCCCACCCCAGAATTGACTCCAGTCCCCTCTCGCCAGCCAGTTCCTCTCCCCCAGATTCTCTTCCCCTGCCACCCAGGAAACTCCACTCTGTAGGTTAGTTCTTACTTTTTATAGTGTCTGGCATTTATTATTTCCTTATTATGTCTCTTTATATGTCACATATGAGGGATAGATCTATGCACACCTATGTAAAGTTCATCAGTGGCAAGATTACAGCTGTCGAGGAACCGACCACAGGGGGATGGGGGCAGAATGCAGACACAACTGGGTGTGGGAATCGAAGAAACAACGGGTGAGGAGGAGGAGACCCAAAAAAGGTAGACAGAGAGAGGGAGGCAGCAGACCAGACACTGTACCTGCGCATCTGCTCTTGGCAAGGAAAGAGTGTTGTGAAGACTGAGGTGGAGAGCCTTTGTTCACCCAGATCAGACCACAGCATTGGGGCACTGTGGGGGCGTGGAGAGAGGAAGATGCAGGGGTTAGGGGAGCAGAGATGAGGACATGAACATCAGTGACTGCCATCCCACTGCTCTGTGTTCTCAAGAAGAGGCAGCAAGCTCTCCAGATGAAAGGGAGAGGAGGAAGTGGATGTGCCTCTTTTCTAAATGGAATCACCATGAGATACCGTTACAAAACTTTCATGTTTGAGTTTCAGTCATACAATGATCGAACACCCATCCCTCCAGAAGTGCACATTTTCCACCACCAATGTCCCCATTATTCCCCAAGCCCAGCCTCCCCCTGCCACTTTGGCAGACAATTTCCCCCATACTCTCTCTCTAGTTCTGGGCATTATGGTTTAAAATATAAATACTGAGAGGCTATCACATTCGGTCCTTTATCTACCTTCAGCATCCCGATCGACCTCTCCAAACATCACTGACCTACTGATCCCTCCTCTATTCCAATTGCCTTCTCCCCCAGCTCACAAGTCAAGTTTCCAACTGTGGAGCAATACTTCCTGGCCCTTGTGTCTACTCTCCTTGTGTGTCAGTCTTGACGGAGCACACAACCCGAATAAGATGGTGCAAACAATGTGACAATGTAAGCATCGCCATCCCTGCACCAAGGGACACATACTTATCATGGCAAAGGGACTCCATGATGGAATTGAGGACCGGGAAATTGGAGATGTTCCTGGATCATGTCAGTGGGTCCTGTATCATCAAAGGGTCCTTCAACTGGAAGGAGGCAGGGGACTTAGGTGAGAGAACAGATGTAGTGACAAAGACTCAGATATGTTCCCTGAGTGTGCCAGAAGGGGTACTGGGCCAGCAATGGGGGAAGCATCTGGAAGCTGGAATAGCCAAAGCGACCATGTGGCATACATCATCAAAAGAAACCAGAGGCTGCACCTCGATATCAGACTTTTACTTCCAGCGACATCATAATGCATTTCCAGGGGCTGGAGCGATAGTACAGCAGGTAGGGCTTTTGCCTTGCATGTGGCCAATCCGGGTTCGATTCCCACATACCATATCGTCCCATGAACACTGCCAGGAGTAATTCCTGAGTGCATTAGCCAAGAGTATCCCCAGTGCATCACTGGATGTGACCCAAAAAACATAATGAATTTCCACTATGTTAGTCACCTAATTTGAAGTGAGCTGTCACACCTTCCCTGGTGCTTGAGAGTTGGGCTAATCTTGGAGAGTGGGAATGTGCCAATCATACTTTTCCCTAAAAATCCCACCAGGAGTCCTTGTAACCTCCAACTCACTACCAGTCTCCGGCTCTCAAAGGACAGAGGAGGTTTTCGGCATTTCAGTTACTCCCCACCTCACTCTGCCACTCTCTAGCACTCCCAAAGAACAAGGTTTTTCAGCCCAGCTGAGCCTCAAGCACTGCCTCAGTCCCCTATCCACCAGCAAGAAAAGCCTCCTCCTATTTCCCTATGCCTCCTAAATTATCTTACTTTGTCTATCTCTCTCCCATAAATAAATATTCAACCCTCTTATTACACACACAAAAAGGCAAATTCCCCCACCAACGCATTCAACTCACAGGGCAGAACCACTCACCAGCAGATATCCCCTTTCAGGATCCATTATTCTCCAAGAGTCAGTTTTCTCCTATTCTTCCAGATCAGCAGTCACCCTTCCGTTGGCCTCTCTCTCCTCGTGTACATTCACTCACACACCCTCCTATCCCTTGGTTATCCATTCACCTTTGTCCATCTATTCATCCATTCTCCCATCATTCTCATAGAAATCCCCGATCAGCCAATACATCTTCCCGTTCCACCATCCAATGACAGACCCACCATCTTTCCTGTTACCCTCCCACCTGGCTTCCAGTACCCATCTGCCATCGCATTAATACCTTTAGACAACAAAAATTCAGGAGAATATTTTTAGTTCAGAGATAAAACGGTAAGTGAAATAAAGAGAATTATTTTAGAGCTAGACCTAATAAGTAATGTGAAGAAAACTCAGTAGGGAGATGAAATTATAGGGGGGAATATATTTAGCTGATATGAAAATTCAAGCTTCTTAGGAAAGGAGGAAAATGACAAACTCAAAGGAATGATGCACTATTTCTTGAATAAACAACAACTCAGGAACTTCGTAGACTCAAAACCAATCTTAAAAGGACTAAAGGGGCTACTGTAAGACAAGACAAATCCCTACAAGCACAACACACCTCTACAGAAAGATGGCACCAAAACCTCATACGATAATCTCTCAATGTCAATTAAGAGACACAGAGTGGCAAAATGAATTAAAAACCTGAACCAATAATTCTGCTACCTACAGGAAACATATCTGAACAGCCAGAGCAAACACAGACTCAAAGTCAAAAGATAGAAAAGAATCCTTCAATCAAACAAATCCCTCAAAGAAGCCACGGTGGCCATACTAATATCCAACAACAAGGATTTTAGGCTGAAAAAGATTATAGGGGACAACAAAGGACATTTTTTTAAATAATCAAGGGATATGTACAGCAGGAAGAAAATCACACTCCTAAACATATACGCACCCAATGAGGGACCACCAAAACACTTAAAACAAATTCTAAGAAACTTCGAGGAGGATATTGGTAGCAAAACAATAGTAGTTAGAGAATTCAACACCATCTTATCACCTCTGGATAGATCAACAAAATTAAAACTTAGAAGGAAGTCATGGAAGAATGCCTTTGGAAGAAGAAAGGCTTTGAAGAATGGCTTTGAAGGAAGAAATGAAAAAGAGAGATCTAATAGATGTATACAGGCCTTTCCATCCCCCCAAAATGTGAATACACATACTTTTCTGCAAATGTGCACATGGAACATTTTTCAAGATAGACTATGTGCTGGGTCCCAAAACATACCTCAATAGAATCAGGAAGATAGATAGATGTATACAGGCCTTTCCATCCCCCAAAATATGAATACACATACTTTTCTGCAAATGTGCACATGGAACATTTTTCAAGATAGACTATGTGCTGGGTCCCAAAACATACCTCAATAGAATCAGGAAGATAAAATTGTATCCACTAACTTTTCAGACCATGATGCATTGAAGTCTTACAGCAAACCTTCATAAAGTTGTGTGGACACTAAATCATATACAGCATGGGGCTGGGAGAACTGTCTGGAGATATTGCCTGTACATAAGGTTCTTGGGTCAGAGAGATTGTTGGGTCAAAGAGCTGAGCATATGTTCTGCATGCAGGAGTAAATGTCACTATCCGACACTGCAGGTCCCCTTAATGCTGAAGGAGTGACAACCTCACCCCCAGAGTCAGAAATTTCCCTGAACACCTCTTGGTGTAGCCCAAACACACAGAGAAACACATACAGAGAGATGTTGTCTATAACATCATAAAACACACAGAAGAAAATTTAGGGGGTATGTTCTGGGATTTCAACATTAGGGATACATTCAGACACATGTCCAATGGGGAGGGAAAAGCAATCAAGAATACATGAATAGTGTGAGTTTCCAAATAAAGGAGTGGGCACACATATGGGACTCAAGTGTTTGGTGGCCGAGAGCCACCTTTCAGGCTAGATAATAGCAAGAGATGGACAAAGGATTGAGGGAACAGGAGAACTGGACCCCAAACTTGTCAGTAGCCAGTTTCTCTCTCCTCCCCAATGTAGTCTGATCTCTCTCCTTACTGCACAACCATCGTTGTACTTTTGCTCGTAGTCCCAGTCATCATAGTTCCGTCATCCTAGTCTCGTCATAGATCTCAAAGTCCTCTACTTCCAGGCATTGTTCTTATATTCCTTGTCATCCTCCTAGTCCCCTCTTTCCCCTTACAGTATAGTAATATAGAAATCATGAAGGGCGGGGGTACACATAGGTGGGGTTGAAAAATATCAGAACAACAAACAGAGATAAAGCTAGTCATTCAGGGGAAGTTCTAGGAGATTAACTCAAGGACAAAATCTCATCTGAGGGTTCAGCACTCCAGATAACTAGGAGCACTCCAGATTACTAGGAGATCCGTACAAGGGAGGGATTGCATCTAGGGTGTATTGCTTTCTCCTTTCCTTAGCTAGTAAGTAATCCATTTGAACAGTCATAGTAACTTCTTATACAATTTCTAGTCATTTTTGTATGAACACAGTAAGAACTATATTAAGCTTAAAGGTTGGCTCTTCCTGGGACATCTTGCTATATATTCCAAACCACAGTCCTCAGGCCAGGCTAGTTGATCCTAACCTCAGCAGGGTCCTTATTCAGTAACTTCTTCTTGGGTCATGACAGAGTCTGTTCCATGATGATGCTCTTAACTTATTATACTTCATACACTTAGCTTGTCCCTTTCCGATGCCAGGATAGTTTTCAGCTTACCCTGGGCCTATTCAGTCCCTTCGTCAGGACCCTGCTTTTGGAGAGCTAGGAACTAAGGGAAACTGAGGCTTAAGTCAAGTAAATATGGATGCCCAGGAGTAAATATTATTTTGGAGCGAATTAACTTCCATGTTACAAAGCATAGCATCTACTGTCTTTCTTTGTCTATACAAAATGGACAATGCTAAATAAGCTATGCAAATGACATAAAGGAAAGAGGAAAATAATATAGGATTATTAGTGCTTGATGGAATTGGGTGTGCTTCAGGGGCACTGTTGTGGGAGCAATTCAATAAACCTAAGCCTCTGCGGGAGGAGCAAGGACAACCCATTGTTATCCAACGGATTGGGACAACATAAAATTAAAATGCATTTACAAAGAAAAGGAAACAACCATGGAAGCAAACAAACAAACGCAACTGAGTAACAGGCAAAAGCTATTTGATCATCTTTCAAAAGGAAGGATTAATATCCAGAATATATTAACTCATAAAACAAAAAAAGGAAAAAAACAACACAATAAAAATTATTCAAAATACATAAACAGACACTTCCTCAAAGATGGCGCACAGACACATTAAAAAAGTCAAAATTACTTATAATTAGGGAAATGGCTCATAGTTGGGAAAATGGTTCAAGAAGAAATGAGTGTTGGCAAGGATGTGGAGAAAAGGACTCTCTTAGTGGGAATGAAATTAGTGTAGTTGCTAGGGATAATGATATGCAGTCCTTAAAAAAATTTACGGAAATTCTATATGATTCAGAAGTACCACTACTAATTAGTTATCCAAAGACAACAAATTTTGCTCAGATGTACGAGATGATTTATTAAGGGAAGCAATCACCAAGGAATGACAACACTAACTTGTAGACCCAGTGAAAACAAGGAAGCTTCTAGAGAGAAAGGAGAAGGGGAGAAGAAGTAATGGGCAGAAGGATGTTTGTGGAGGCGAGCTGGCATGGGAGCACTGGTCACATCTAAGCCCATAAAAGTCAGAAGATGATTGTCTGAAATTCTATAGGGTGACTAATGATAAGTCTGCTCCTGGACCTCAAGACAAACACAGTATAAGCTTGTATGAGTGTGTCTGTGCGTGTGTGTTTGTGTGTGTGTATGTGTGCATGTGCATGTATAGTTGGGGGCTGGTTATGAGGAAGGAAGTGTTCCTGCAACTGAGTCAGGCAAGAATATGGAATGCTGTTGTACCCCATTTCCAGAAGATATGGTCTCTCTTAAATGCCTGTAGCACCTTTGAAGAGAAACAGTGTACCAAATAATGACCTTAGAAATAAAGGCAATTGGGGAGCTGGAGCAATAGCACAGCAGGTAAGGCGTTTATCTTCCATGTGGCCAACCCACGTAGGATTCCCAGCATCCCATATGGTCCCCCGGGCATCGCCAGGAATAATTCCTGAGTGCAGAGCCAGGAGCAGCCCCCTGAGAATTGCTGGGTGCGACCCAAAAAGCAAAAACCAAAAAAAGTAAGAAAGTAAGAGAAAAAGACAGAAAGACAGGAAGGAAGGGAGGAAGGAAGGAAGGAAGGAAGGAAGGAAGGAAGGAAGGAAGGAGGGAAAATTCAAAATAATGGTAGTGGGAAGGTGTATGGTGGTGGGATTGGTGTTGGAATCACTATCACTATCACCCCTTTGTTCATCGATTCGCTCGAGTGGGCCCAGTAACATCTCCATTTGTCCCTGTCACGTGCTAGTGTAGCCCGATGACATTGGGGACTCTTTCCAGATCAGGGGAATGAGGACAATTCATTGTTACTGTTTTTGACATATTGAGTACACCACGGTTAGCTTGTCAGGCTCTGCCATGCGGCAGGATACTCTCAGTAGCTTGCCGGGCTCTCCAAGAGGGTGGAAGCTTTGGGGGCAGCCTCTAATCACTTTTACAGGTGTTCCTAGTCAGGCATATAGGCAGGTATGATATTCTCAGTAGCCTGCCGGGTTCTCTGAGAGTGAGAACTAGAGAATAAGAGGTCGTGCAGCTGGGAGCTTGGTTTGAGAGTCTCTGGATCCTGGCCATTGATGGGGTTACATGGCAGTTGGTGGCTGTCAACTGTCTAGCTACTGGAAGGTGGGGGAGCTGGGTGTAGGAAGCCCAGTCCCGAACTGAGCAGGCTTGGAGATCTCAGCCCCGGGTCCCGCATACCTGGGTTTCTCTGCCGGTTCCTCATCCAAGCGTGTGGAGAGTGGTCTCAGCATGGCTTTGGATGGGTCCCGGAGGTCTTCAGCTGTCGGGACTCTGCTCAGGGTGGAGAGAAAAACTCAATCCGCCACCCTCCAAGGGGCCCCGGTGAGGACGGTCAGACACGGGAGCAGGAGACTCAAGTGTTGGAATACTAAATGTAATAAATTATTGTGAACAACTTTATAAAAATAAAAAATTAAAGGAAAATAAATATTTTCTTTTCCCTAATCATTATGCCATCAACATTTCACTAAAGTATAAACACACTTCTCTGAACAAGTTCATGTTTATACTCAATGTTTATACTTCTCCTCATTTTACTGAAAACATCCACAAAGTTTTGCCCTGTATTCACCCTATTACTCCATTCACTTAACAAATCCAAGAGGTAGATAGGAGACACAGGTTAGGAGAAAAACAAAACTTAGGTGATGGAGCTAAGATAATTTCAGGCCATGATCGTTCTTCCCCAGGGTTCTCCAAGAGCGTTTTTCTTTCTTTTACATGTTCCTTCTATGGCCATGGAAAAATCAAGGTATTTCAAAGTAGAAAGAGAAACACTCAGACAAATTGAGTTGACAAAGTCATGTCTGATCTACATCAAATTGAAATACTAGAACCAAGAGGTTAGAAGAGAACAGAAGTGTGAAATACATGCTTCTCACAAAATCGTTGCCAGTTATATCTCTGGCATGACATGTTCCCTAAGCATCAAGATAAAGACCTACAGGCCCTTGAGCACAACCAGATGTGGCCTAGAGGTTTCCCCAGCAGCACTGGGGTGGCATGGTTAACCCTGTCACTGCAGGACCTAACAACACTGTATCCTCAAACTGAGCAGGTGAGCCATACTTCACTGAGAAGAGTTCTCAGGCCACCTAAACAGCATTTTTGAGAAACCCTACATCAATTCACGTAGTAGTTAAATTTTTACACCCAAGACAGAGAAACTTTGAGATCCAGATTCCTGACTCCAAAAAGCAAACGACCCCAAAATTTCAGTGTCTTTGACTTGAGTTACTTTGAAGCTTTCAGAAGGACACATTTTTTCACAAGAGAAACTAGAAGAGTCCAGTTCTCTGGAAATAAGGCACAGAGGCACAAGTTCCATAGGCCTCCACGCTAACTAGAGATTTTGATGAGCTAGAATCCCATTCCCCGTCTCCCACCCACACCCACACCGCAGCCACTCACTGTCCTCAATGAGCTTTCGCCAGCCAGTTATCCAACAAGATGTGCCAAGGGGAAGCTCCATGCCAGGGGTTGGAAAGTAGACAGGGATGATATAGGAGCTGAAGTTCACAGGTTGGTGCAGTTGTAACACCGCTGCAAAACGGTGGAGCTTCTTAAAGTCTGGATGTATGATAATGCAGCTCACAGCCACCCTCCTGGCCTATTGGGTGTCCTGGTAGAGCTGGGTACTTCCCCCAAACACCCAGTAATCCTCAGGGGTATGAGACTTCCTGCAGGAGGGAAGGTGACAGTCATCATCCATCTTCTGCATATGCCAGCTTGCGCCTCTCCACCATCATTTGACCCCCAGCACTGCCTTGTCTGCACCACCGCACAGAACTCTCCCTTTCTGTCATCCCTTCTCTCTGGAGACCAGGAGCGGTTTTTAGTCACAGCTCAGCACACATCCACTATTAAAGGAAAGGATCACGGAGGGCTGGAGGCCCCTTGGGGCTGGACAATCCTGACCTTACTTCGGCACATGCAGAGAGCTCTGGCTCCATCTTGGCTCTTGATAAGCCTTATGACCAAACTGCTCTCGCACCACTCCTTTCTCTCACTCCTTCTTGGTACTCACCTGTTCTAAAACGGCACAAAATCATTGGTCAAAAGAGACGATGCGTGCAAAATGTCCTGTGTTCTGACCATGAGGGATGAAACATCCCACTTTCCCACTCACTCACCTGGAAATTCCTCCCCACACAGCTGGTGACCAAAATCTTGCTTTCACAAGCTGACCCATGCCCATGGGAGCCTGCCCATCTGACTTCCCCAATCCAATGGTGTCAGCCCTGCTCACCCACAGGGGAAACTTCTGCTCTGACTTAATGGAGACACAGTGAGGTTGGTCAAGCCAACCTAATCCACAGTGGGTCTCCAGTGGGACACAGCACAGAGCAGGTGCTTGTGGTCCTCTGTGTGTACCAAAGATCCAGCTCCTGGTTACTGCCCCCCAAAACCTCTCGGAACACCCAACCAGACCCAGGACAGAGTGCAACTCTGTTCTTCTTCAAGGTCAGGGACTCCATATCTAGTGTCCATGCAGCTGACCAATAGACATGTGGTGAGCAGAGACCCCAGGCCAGAGATGTGCAGAACACCAGCATCTGCCACTGCATCCCAGGTTCCAGCCTCCCTCTGACAACCAGGATTTCAGGGACATTGAGAGAAGCCGTGGTGTGAGGTGACACAGAACCAGCTGGAATTGCACCTGGGAGGCAGGATGAACACTGCCATCTCGGGTGCATACCTGTGTCTGGGAAATGCATAGGGATGAGGATGGAAGATGAGCAAAATCAGGTGAGGAGAGAGGACAATACAGGAGAGGACAGGTCACAGGCAGAAAGACTTGGACTAGAAGGACACAGATTGTCCCAGCACACAGCGTGAGGATGCAGGGGCTCTAATCTTTTAACCCTCTTCCCCTGCCAGCCCAGCTGGTAGGACCTGAGAAACAACTCACTTTGTAAAGCAGTGGGCGGTAGAGAACACCCAGTGGGAATGAACGAGCACAGCTCCACAGGGATGAATGCTCTGGTACTGCAGGCTGGCCTGCCATGGCCACTGGCCTTCCACGGCCTCCTGGCCCCCAGAGATCATCCCTATGCACCTGGGCTTCCCACACACTGTGATGACCAGCCCGATGCCATGTGGTAAACAGGAGATCCCCGTTTCCTCTCCCATAGACCCTTGAGCACCTCTCAGTGGAAAAGCAGAAGCAGGGGTCAACCAGTCCCAGAGCGACAGGGCAGCTTGGTGTCTGATGTCCCTGTCTGCTGCCGAGGGAGCAAGAACTTGGACAGCAGAGAGCATGTGAGCAAGACCCGTGGGGTGACGTGGAAGTGATATGATTGCCACAGTTGGTCACAGCTGCATCCCGGCAACCCCATGACCGCAGCGCGCGCCACCACCACCCCTGGCCCAGAAACCAGCTTTGTGTGCAGGGCTGTACTAATATCCTGCCTCCACCTCCCCTCTGTCTCCAGGAGGGGTGGTGGGCCATGTGGCCTGGACAGGGTGGGCCAGGTGCCCCAACTGTGTGGACGCTGTGACCCTGTGACCGGCTGCCAGCATGAATACAGGGGAACACAGAGAGGAAAAAAGAGAAGATGGCTGGGCCAGTCCACCCCAGGCTGTTCCCCGCCCACACCCCATCTGCTCCTCTGTGCCTAGGATGCCCCAGGCACCTGCTGGGCACGAGGGCTCCGGGGGCGGGATTTCCTGCCAGGGGCTCTCAGGCTCATTGGCCAGGGCCAGAGTGTTATCAGCCCTGGCCCCGCCCCTCTGACCTCTGACCCCACCCTCTCACTGCCCCCTGACCCTGGTACATGACCTCTCTAATCCCATCCTCCCCATTGGACACAGCTCTCTCCTGAGCCCTCCTTGACCTAGGGCCTGCCCCTATGCTGTGCCTGCCCTGACCCTGCCCTGACCCTGCCCTGACCCTGCCCTGACCCCCTCTGACCCCAGCTCTCATACACCACGTTGGCCACACTCTGACCTGGTCTGGCCTTGGAGAGTTGGAGCAGGGTCCACAGAGCAGCTGAGTGCTTCTACTCACTCAAGGGAGGGACCTAGGAACTCCACTTGGCTTTTGGAAGTGATTTGGGCTGGAGAGGTCTACATCAGAGTTAAGTAAGGGCCGAAGGCGCAGCTGGAGCTTGGGGAGTGGATCTGTCCTTAGATGAGAACGTTGGAGCAGAACGGGAGACCCAAGGAGCCAGCCGAGAGGAGGGACCCAGGGAGGCAGGATAGTACCGGGGATGCTTAAACCCAGAGGCCTTACCCAGTTTAGGGAAGACAGATTGTAGAGTAGGTATATCTGCAGTGGCTTCTTGCAGCTCTGTCTTATTTCATTTCATTTCATTTATTTTGAGTTTGGGGTCACACGGTAGGGCTCAGGAACTACTCCCAGGGATCCATATGGTGCCATGATCAATCAGATCCACACGGATGCAAAACGGAAGTATGAGCACCAGCCCTGTGAGCCAACTCCATTCTCCTGTAGCCCTCTTTTATGGGGGAGCGGGTGTTCTATCAAGTGGTACTCAAGAGGCCCTCGTGGTCCTCTTGGCAGTTCTCCACCAACCATGCAGGACATCCAATGTAAGGGACCGTGGATGTGGTGCTTGCTGCTGGCTAGGGTGTGGGATGACCTAGGCCCCTGCACTTGTACTTGGGCCCTCCAGAGCTCCACCTGTAGAGTCTTGGGGCCACTTGGTGCCTGGGATCAAGCTGGGATCAACTATCTAAACGCTATACTAAATCTTTGGCTTCTACAGCCCTGTTTTAAAATTACTCCAGTTATATTACTCGTCACACCTCCCAGATACTACGGAAAGGTAGGGGGATATCTGTACAAGCAAAGGAAATCCCTTCACTAGCGCTGAACAAAGCCAAACACAAGTTGTCATTTCTTTTGTGTTTCTTTGGTTTTGGATCTCTTCCTGGGTTACTCCTGGAAGTAAGCTCAGGGGTTGCTCCTGGTGGTTCTGAGGATCAAACTGGGATCAGCCCTTGTGAGGTAAGAGTCTTATTATCTTCTCTGGCTAGCTGACATTTCTTTCAATGTTCATATTATAGACACACATATGTATATATATGGTCATTTCCTGAAGCTGCCTGGTCCCCAGGGAAAGGATAATTTTTATTTCTAGATTTCATGGTCGTTCCTCCTGTCTCCAATATACTCTTACCCACAGTTAACTGACTGAAACAACTGAGGAGCATGAGATGAACTTTAGAGTCAGGAGTAAACGCTGAGCACTTCCAGGTGTGGTGAGAAAGAGAAAGTAGAGAGAGCAAAAGGAGAGATGATGCTAACTCAAGAATAGAGAGGAGAGAAGAGAAGGGTGTGAGTGAAGAGGAATAGGGAGGGAGAGAGAGCAGAGAGGAAGAGGGAAAGAAAAGAAAGAGGATGGGGGAGAGACTGTGAGAGCGAGAGAGAAGTATAAAAGGTTAACTCCATGTGAAAGTGCTTCCACCTCTGCTTGACTCACCTTGGTCACCAGTGCTCATGGAAATGCCTGGTCTAGGTCAGGTCAGTTCCATTATCAGCATGGAAGTTCTGGGTCCATCACTTTTCTCTCACAGAAAAGAATTTCATGAGGAGGTTAAATGTGAAGCATGACAGTTTTTATTGAAACTTATCTAGAAAGATGTGAGGGTACAGATAGAGAGAAGTACACGTTCTAAAGAAAATGGGCTTCTCCAGAGTGGAAATAAACAAAGAGACAACTTAGTCAGGCATGTGCTCTAGGGCTTGAAGTATAAGCTCCCGTTGACTTTTAAACTTGTAAGTTTGTTCCCTTAAATGCCACCATTAGTGCTCTCCCATCTCCTAAGCACTCCCTTATTGTTTGCACATTATTTACAGTAGACAAGATAAGAAAACAACTGTGTCTATAACAGAGGAATGACTTTTGAACAATATAGATGAAGATCTAGGGTCTCATGTGAGGTAAAATAAGCCAGATAGAAAGAGACAAATACTGTTTGATGCCACTTACAAATGGAATCAGAAACAGCCAATCTCATAGAAATGGAACCTACAATGGTGGTTTCTAAGGGGTTGAAAATTGGGGAGACTTTTTTAGGGGTACACACTCACTTGCAACTCATAGCTAAGTTTATTCTAGAGATCTAGTGCATAGTTTAGTGATTAAAGACAATATTGTTTTATAAATCTCAAAGTTATGAAGAGTTAATAGTTCTCAACACAAAAATGATACTTTTGTAGAGGGATAGAGCTATGTTGGCATTCACATTAATAATATTTCAATGTATTAAGCCAGGGTGCTATAAACCTAAATGTACACAGTCTTACATGTCAAGCACATTAAATTTTGTTTGGTTTTGAACCACACCAGACTTGTGATGAGGGATCACTCTTGGTGAGATCAGGGGACCATATGTCGTGCTGGCGATCAAACTTGGGTTGGCTGCCTGCAAGATAAGCACCCTGCCCACTCTACAGTCTCTCTAGCTCCACAATTTTTGTAAAGTCAATTTTAATAAAAACACTGTGATTTGCAAGGTTATCCATTATACCAAGTCCTGTTCCTTTGTCACTCTGCTTGCTGATGGCAGGGAATTTCTTGGACCTTGAGCACTTGATAAAGAAACAAAGAGAACTGAGGAGGAAAACCACTGCCCTTGGTGTTCCTCTTCTAGTAGCTGGTGGGGGGCTTCCCCAGGGCAGGCGTGGCATTTCTGCTGTGCCTGGCGTAGAAGGCGAGCTGGAGGAGGTGGGTACAGAGGACAGGCAATGCACTGTGCCTCAGAAGTGCCTTCACTCAACTGTTTTCAGGTGCAGTATAAGGATGTGATGTGGGGTAAAAGTGAAGTGGAGTATGAAAGTGCCCGTGTCACCTGATGTGACACACACTAAAACTTGAGCTTCACCCAGTGTTGATAAAGACATGTTGATCGAAAAAAGCCAAAACCTAACTCTAGTGCATTTGCAAAAAAAAGCCAAGTGAGAGCCATGAATTAAACTGATCTTTCCTTCTCTCTTCACCAACCTCAGGTTAGAAGTAGCCATAGAAAGAATCATGGCAGCAGAAACTTTTTCCTTTTTGTTGTAGGCAGACTGGTAAGAGAATTTGGGAATGTGCTTTGGGCGAATAATACATTTTAAAATGAAGAGATCATCTAGCCCTGAAGGAACCCAAGGACAGGAAGACCTCTTTGAAATACAAACCCTGAGCTCTTTGAAGAAGAGAAACTGAGACACTATCCAGATGGAGAAATCCAAGGCTCCATCCAGAGAAGGGTGGAGCCCTCAGAAAAGGGGCAGCTGCAGAGGAATCTGTGAGATTAAAAAGACACTGTCAGCAGTTCAAAGGCCCCAATTTCCAGATGATTAACAGTGCAAGGCTTTTCTGTGACAGCACTGAGGTTGGCCGCCTGCAAGATAAGCACCCTACTCAGTGTATTATTGCTCTAGCTCCAAAATTTTTTAAAAATAAATTATTAAATGCACCGTGATCTACAAAGTTGTTCATTATACAGTTGTTTCAAATATTTAGTGTTTCGTCACCACCAGTGTGTTCTTCCTCCACAAATATCCCTAGTTTCTCTCCCAATTTTTCCCCTTAGGCACATAACAAATTTACATTATGTTGCTTATTCCAAATAAAAAAACTTAACAGATGGCAAATAGAATGATCAGAAAATAAAACAGTAAGAACTAATTTGTGATTACTGTATGAATTTGACCTATGTAAATACAAGAATCAAAATCATTTAATACAATGTAATAAAATGCCTATTCTCATTTCCATGTGTCTGTTTCCAACTATGGAATCTACAGTATCACTGTATCACTATATTACTGTCCTCCCGTTGTTTATTGATTTGCTCAAGCAGGTGCCAGTAATGTCTCCATTCGTCTCTGACATGTGCTAGTGTAGCCCGATGGCATACTGGGGCTCTTTCAGGGTCAGGGGTATGAGGACCATCATTGCTACTATTTTTGACATATGGAGTATGCCACAGGTAGCTTGCCAGTCTCTGCCATGGGGGTAGGATTCTCTCAGTAGCTTGCCGGGCTCTCTGAGAGGGATGGAGACTTTTGGGTTAGCCTCTAATCACCTTTACAAGTGTTCCCAGTCAGGCATGTATGCGGGAAGGATACATACTTTCAGTAGCTCACTGGGTTCTCTGAGAGCGAAAACTAAACAATAAAAGGTCTAGCATCCGTGGCTGCACGCTTCTGGGAGCTTGGTTTTATAGTCTCCAGATCTTGGCCGTTGGTGGGACTACACGGCAGTTGGTGGGCACAACTGTCTAGCTACTGGAAGATGGGGGATCTGGGTGGACGAGGCCCAGTTCTGATCTGAGCAGGCTTGGAGATTGCATCCCCAGGTCCTATACACCTGGGTTCCTCTGCCAGTTCCTTCATGCATGAGGCTCAACCGAGCATGTGGAGAGTGGTCTCAGCATGGCTATGGCTGGGCCCTGGAGGTCTTCAGTTGCCAGGGCTCTGCTCGGGCCGGTAGGGAAACTCAAACCGCCCCACTCCAAAGGGCCCCGGTGATGATAGCCAGGTGCGGGGGCAGGAGAGTCTGCATTGTTCTCTTCCAGAAGCTTGGTTTTATAGTCTCTGGATCTTAACCGTTGGTGGGATTACAGGACAGTTGGTGAGCGAAACTGTCTAGCTACTGGAATCTAAAGTATATTACATTAAATTTCACTTTTTAACATGGATCTCACTATGGTAATAATCATCTCTCACCTGTCATTAATAAAACCTTTCATGTAATTCTGTATTAATATATTTTGGAGTTCGCGTGGAATATGTAAAGCCTACATATGTAAATTTTCCCCTACACTTTATGTAAACACTGTAGTTTACAAAGTTGTTCATGTTGGTTCGTTACAGGCATTGAACATTCCAACACAATACCATCACCATTATACTTTTCCTCCACCACTGTCTCCAATTTTCCCAACCACCCCTTAAGCCTGTCCCCATAGCAGGCCCTCAACGATTTATTTTATATTGCCTTTTATCAATAATTTGCTAACAATGATAACAAATATTTCTTTAGCAGAAAATTAGTATAAATTGTTGTATCTCATCATGGAGACATTAAGTCCTTGTATGAGAGATTATTAAGATGTTATTTCAGCTTAAGTCTTTTATGTTTATGTTTTATTAATTGAGATTGATTGCCTTCTATGTTACATCCCATCCAATCTGGTGGGCTACTACTGGTTAATCTGTGTTGTGGAGTTTGAGATGTCATTTGCATTCAAGGCTGCTCACTCCAGGAAGTTGGGAAGTTTTAATAGGGTGGTGCGACTGGAGTTAAATTTTTAACTGGGTGGTGGCTTTAGGGTGTGTAAGTGACTTCTGGGGCTTATGGAAGTACAGGAAGCGGGGCAGAAGTAGCCCATCCTGACTCTGAGAAAACCTGGAAGATCTCAGTCACAAAACCCACATACCTGAGTTTTTCAGCAGACTAATTTCTCTATGAGGTTGAGTCCCAAGACAATGAAGTCCCGTAGGGAGCATGGTGGCTATTTTGAAGTGTGGGAGCAAGTGCGGGCTAGGGTTCTGTTTGGGTGGGTCAGCCCAGGACCCACCCCTCCTTCCAGGGTACCATGGACATCTCAATCATGTGTGAGTGTCTGGAAAAAATATCTTTTGTGTCTTGTTGTTCTCTTGAGATTTACTTATGAATCTCTGGAGCATGGTCTTACACGAGCTTACCTCTTGTTTTAGCTAATTGTTTTACCTACTTATTTTAGTTTTACCATTTACATTTAAATTTGTCACATAGGTAAGCTATGATTATTGTTTGAATTTATTGCTTTCAAAATATGCACCCAGAATAATATGCGTGGAATCTGTTACAAATTTTAATGTTACTGAGAATTAATTGGACACACTTGTGTGATTTCCTTTAAATAAAGCTGAGTTGTATAACTTAGAAATGCTGTGTGGTCCAAATATTCTCTGTTAAAAAGTCTGTGAAATTATACAGCTTATTAGGGGTTGAAAGGTACTTGAGAGCAGAAATGTTATCTCTCAGTTTCTTAAGTTTCTGACCATTTTTTTTTTAATTGAATCACTGTGAGCTACAGTTACAAAGCTTTCACGTTTGAGTTCCGGTCATACAATGATCAAATACCCATCTCTCCACCAGTGCACATTTTCCACCACCAATGTCCCCAGTATCCCCCACGTGCCTCTATGGCAATTTCTCCCACACTCTCTACTTTTCGGCATTATGGTTTTCTTGAGTTTTTCCACCACCATTCAAGCCTGCCTGCCAGCGGCAGATGCTAGATACTTTATTTTCTATTGCTTATTATGAATAACACGAGCGGTCACATGACCACAAAAGCAACCACACACTTCTGGAATTCTAAAATTGTAAATGGTTGGGTCCAGAGACATCTCTGTAGGGAGCTAATACATTTTGAGATTCATTTGGGAGTCTCTGAATCAAGACTGTCCATGCACTGAGATGGCGCCTGGAGGCAGATCGTGGGCATGACAGCCAGGATCCCAAGCAGGCAGGGAGACTGGGAGGGACAGCCCATCTCAGCTACTGCCATGTGGCCTGGAGTCTTAGTCCTGGAATCCGCATACCTGGGTTTTGATTCTGGAAACTCGTGGCCGTAGGGGTTTCATCTGGAGCAGGCAGAGAGGGCACGTCTCTTCTGTCTGAAGTGCCCCAGTAGAATTGGCTCAGTAAGAGGTCCGGAAAGATCTCCGGTGACCTGTTGCCTGACCAGTTCTTTCTGTAGTCTAGGAGACCATGTCATGTAAAGAAGTAGGCTTTGGTCAGTCCAGGCTAGGGACCTATAAAAGGAAATAGATATCTCTTAAAAGAAAAATACAGAGAAATTAGAAGTATAGAAACAAAACAAAAATTAAGCTGACAAAGGTATAAAAAGAATTAAGAATAATAAGAGAAATATAGGAGATCTAAATATCACAGTCAAATACTATTTTCCTTTGGAAGCATCAAGATTACACAAAAATACTGTAGGCTATATATATATACATACATATATATATATATATATATATATCTCAGCACACAAGTCTCAACCTTTAACAACATGCTACTAATCTCTAACAGAAGGGCTTAATGGCTCCTGGGTGAAATACAACAATCTTCACATATTTTTCTCTAAGAAAACTTTTTTTGGATCATTTTTAGTGGATTATTCATAACAAGAAATACAAAATAAATTACTTAGGTTCTGCTTTGGGGGCAGGGTTTGGGGTTTGGGATGTAAACACTTGAAATATGGCTATGGCAAGGTGTAATTGTGGTGAAATTGATGTTCAAATATTATATATCACTGCGGGGGGCCCCGCCAGACCACTCTCCGGCCTGCGGAGGTGGCCCTAGGATCCGTAGGTGCTGGGAAGGACCGACCGAATGAACACGAGACACAAGAGACAGAATGCAGCTCAGAAACAGAGAGAAAGAGGGACAGGACTTTATTGGGGGCAATCAGGGTATATATCCATTAGTGAGGCAGCTACACAAAAGGTCGTGCCCATATATGGTTAGGAAGATTTGTTTTCACCTATCATGCATTACAAGGTTTATGTGTATCTGGTACCAGACACGAGGTGATTACACAAAGGGCCATGTCCATATGATTTACCAGACATGAGGTAGATACACAAAGAGCCATGTCCATATGATTTATAAAATTTACATGCATCACGTACCAGACATGAGATAGTTACTTCTTGTTATTACTGACAGCCATGACAGATGTTCTCTCAGGATAACCATACATCAAGATAACCATACATAGCACTGGTTTTGCCTGTTGCGGGGTCACGTAGGTCAAGATGACCATACATAGCACAGGCTGTGCCTGCCGTGGGGTCGTAGGTCAGGATGACCATACAGGCACTTAGGCCTTGGTCAGTTAAAGGGCCAGCTTCCCACATCTCCCCCTTCCTTTATTATAAAAGACGCCAGCTAGGGGAAGCATTGACTGGGTCCCTCCAAAATATCCAGAATACCTCTGTTTTGCGGAGGGGAGGAGAGTGGAAAAAGCCCGTTTTCCCCTGATCACCCTACTAGTGGAGGGGAGCCGCGGAAAGGGCCAGCGCTAGGCAGAGGAAACCTCCGTGCAGGCCCAGTGTACTCCACAGGGAGTCGGAAGCAGCCATGAGGCCTCCCTTGCAGTGCTTTGTGGTGGAGGGGAGCCGCGGAAAAGGGCCAGCGCTAGGCAGAGGAAACCTCCATGCAGGCCCAGTGTACTCCACAGGGAGTCGGAAGCAGCCATGAGGCCTCCCTTGCAGTGCTTTGCCAGACACCTAGCGGCTGAAAAAAATGGAATAGGGTAAAGTCCGACTCTTTCATACCCAGAGTGTCAGATCAGAGAGGGGCGGGGGAGCTGGCCAAGAACAACTCAAGGATGGGTCCAATCAACTACGACCCGCGAGCTGTCCTCTGCAGCAGCAGATTTTGCGGCCGCACAGTCCAGGGAAGCATCTTCCATTGCCAGGCGGTGGTAATGTACTTGTATGGGGTTGGCAGATAGAGAAACTATCTGTTGTCTAACAAAAGCGGTAATTCGATTAAAAATGCAGGGGCCCACAGTAGCAATCAATAAAAGGGCAGTCAGGGGACCCGAGAGTGGCAATGAGTAAAGGAGTAGAGAGTGCAGGGTCCACCCAGAGCTAGGAGACTCACGTTCCTGTTGTCTCAGCTCCAAACCTTCCCTTAGTTCTCCATGGAGTTTTTAATCACTCCACTGTGGTTAACATAAAAGCAACACTCCTCCCCTAAGGCAGCACACAATCCTCCCTCTTTCATAAAGAGCAAGTCCAGTCCAGGCCCTCCTGAAGTCCCGTATAGAACCCCTGATGACCCCACTATGATTGACATAGAAACAGCACTCTTCCCCCAATGCAGCACACAATCACCCCTCTCTCATAAAGAACAAGTCCAGTCCTCGGTGGTTTGAAGAGCAACCTCCGAAAGAGACATCAGCGAATCCTCGAGGTGAGAGATGGATTGTTCAAGGCGCTCTAAATCGGCATCCACGGTGGCATGAAGTGTAGCTAGACCGGAGTGCTGTGAGGTCAGGGCTTTGATGCTCATACCAGAGCCCGCAAGGCCGAGGGTGAACAGGGCGGCGACGGTGAGGGCGGTGACAGGCTCGTGGTAGAGTTGGCGGGGTGAGGCAGCATCACAGGGGGATCCGTAATCATAAAGGGTGGAAGTTGGGTGGTACAAAATACGGGGGACCACCAAATGAGGGAGAGACACCATAGGAAGCATTGTGGCCAATGGCATCAAAAAATGGAGGGACTGGCTGAAGGCAAAGTCAGCGACCACTAGAACCCCGAGGGTGTCTACAGAGCCAGACGGGAGAGGGGTAGGAATGGCAGGGGGAGGAGGGGAAGGAAAGGGGGAAATGTTATCTTAATCTCACTTAACAAAAACTGTACTCTACAATGCTTCCATAGGTATTCAAATAGCCTTAAAAATGCTCAATTAAAGCTCTTACAAGGTATATTCACTGGGCAAAAGATCACTTTACATTAGAAATCAACCAGAAGACATCTTAAAATTCTGATTTCCAGGAAAATACAACTACAAAAGATTAAAGCACTCAGATTATTATGAAACATTAAGTATTTCACACTTGAGTACAAAGCTTTCTGAAGAGCAGGGCCAGGTTGATACCTGGTGACAAGGCTTTGCATGAAATAAAGTTATCAAAATAATAGCATGTACTTTCAAACACTGGACAGGTTGATTAACAATGTAGTTAGTAAAATTTCCCACATTTTCCATGAAATTCTCCATTCTCAGAGACCATTACAGAAGGCTGACATCTGAGATTATTCCACTTTATAACTCTTAGAACTTCTAGAAATTTTTGTTACGAAGAGTCTCAGAGATCAGATAGAGCACTGGTAAGACAAATTTTGCAACCAATTTTATAACTCTAGAAACTCATGTTTAAACTAAACCATTACTTTTTGAACCTGTTTTCATGTGTCATATTTATTTTAACTCCTTCTAGATCAAATATTCTAATCCAAGGCAGATACAAACATGTACATTAACATAACAACATAAGACCTATGATCAATTTTTATAAAACATGATAAAAACTTCTTTGGATTAATTTCAATAGTTCTTGTACCTTAATTATTTAAAATCATGAGCTTTCTACACCAGATATTTTTAACAATTCCACAAGAATACAAACATGCTTTCAGACACAGAAAAAGCCCTTTGGATTTTTTACCAAACTTTGATATTAGCATAAGAAAATATTTGAATTCCTGTGTGAACACAAAAAGGATGGCAGCAATCTATCTCTCCCACCGCCCGCGTTAGGTAGTTTCCCCCACTCCAGGGAGGTGGATGGCGATGGGCAGGAAAAGGAAGCAAACCTTATGGCCAGGCTGCTTGGCCTTAGTTGCAGTTTATTCCAATCCTCTCTCCATTCACTCTCGTATCTCTTCTGTCTCTCCCAGCCCATTCTTACAGTCTCATTATATCCCATAAAAGAAACTCAGGTTCTCTCAAGCATGTTTTCCCCTGTTCTCTCAGACCTCCTAGTAGAGAGCCCTGAAATCTCCTCATATAGATCATGGTACCTCTAAAGGGGCAATACAGTGTTGTCATCAAAAGGAGAAAAAACATTGAGGCAGCAAAACATACATTGCTTCTTTACATCTGCTGGCCAGTAATTTTGGCCTCACCTTTTACAAGCACTTGGATTAGCACATCAAAGACCAATCTACATCCCAAAGATCAGGCCTGGCTAGCACCTGAGATCTGCTCCATGAGATAAGAGAAGCTGCCTCGCAGTATACTGAAATTATTTACTTAAGACCATTTGAAAGGGAAAAATGTTTAACCTCATCCAAACTAGTCAGGACATTCTTCTAGGACAGATTCTCACTTAGCAGATCGACTCACAATTTACAGTACAAGTTCAGTGTCCTAGAAGGATCTGATCTTACAAATTAACAGATTCTGACTAGGGGGAAAGCTGATTAACTGGTTGGGGAGGAGAGCATAGAGAAGTGGTTACAGGAAAACAAAGGAATGGAAGTGACTCAGGAGCACTGTGATGGGTGTAGCCTGATAAACCTTAGCTCCTTGTGTCAAGGGAGAATGGACAAATCCAATTGTTATCCTATAAATTGCCACTGTTTAGGAAAATAAGGAAACTTCATTTTAATGGCTTCTGTACCTCTGTAGTTTGTAAAAGCGGCCTAATTTTTCATTAAAGTTAGCTGAGGATTATAAGATAAAGTCTTGCTTTCTCTGAACTATTATTTCCCTTTAGTTTCAGGCTCTAGTTCCATAGCTCTTCTATATAGTACAAGATTCTTAAGTTCAAAAGGATTTCAACTGTTAATCACATAATCATTAATGTTATTCTACAAAGAAATTTAGATTGAGAATTCTGCTTTCTCTATAGGCTCAACCTTCTGATAAGGATTCACCCTTGTCTGACAGGTTCCAAAAACAACTGCATTTCTTAAATCACTGGGTTGCATGTCACTAACTTCTCTAAAATTTCTACTTCTGATTTCAGCCTGGTTCCAACACTCGAGTGTTCCACATAGATAGACAGACAGGCAGACAGACAGACAGACAGACAGACAATGAACTGACTAAAACACCAAACATACATGTGCACACATCTGCAATTGATCGATCAATCTGACCCTTCAAAAAATGACAGGGAGAAACTGATGGTCTGAGAAAGGAAGGGACAGTCCCCAGGGCGGAGAAAAACTGCTCCCCATTTCCCAGCCTGACCAGTCAGTCTCCTGCTTGTTAAAAATGGGTCAGGAAAGCGCTTTTGTTGATATAAGCCAGCAAAATAGACTATGACAAAGATGTTACCATCTTTTAGCCAAGGCTAATTCTGAGGCAGGGAGATTCTTATCAGACATGGGGACTGGCTCCTTAGTGACATACTTCTTTGTTTCTGATGTCAAACAGTTAATCATAAGATCTTGCATTTTCCTGCCTCCTCTGCTTTGATACTCCTATTTCTTTAGTTTACCTGCAAAGATCTGACTCTAAAATAATCTGGTAATGCAAACTGCCATTTACTGGCTATCTTTCCCCCACTATACTCAGGCCACAAGGTGTTACAGAGATCAACAAGATACTCTTTATCTAAACTACCTAGTTGGAGGCTCCTAGGATGTTTTTCTAATTGCAAGCAATAATCTATATAAAAAAAGGATGGTTCCTTGGCAAAACTTTTTTCTAGGTCTGTCACTTTGGCCTCTCCAAGGGGATTCTAACCCCCTGTAAATTGGCCTTTACTTTGGCCTTTTACCCTTTTTTTTTTGAACTGTCTTCATTAGTATTTCAATTGACCTCTATCTTCTAGTTAGAACTGGGTGGGGAAAAGGATCTTATGCCTGGAAATTGGCCTGCCTTAGTTTCCCAGAGTCTTTCTCACTAGTGGGCTTCCTCCTAGTGGAGGGTGATGCAAAGCAGACAAAGGAGGGGTGCCTCTTTGCAGAGACCATTCACATAGAGGTTATCACATTCCTTCCCCGTGCCCCCTAGAGATTTCCAGGGGAGTATACCTTCACAGCAGATTTTCTACAGACTACCTCTTTTACTGGAACCACATGATTTGTTGAGAAAGAACCTTGTGGGGGCCAATCCACACCAAAGGAAGGTCATTCTGATGAACAATAAATGCCAAACTTACCTTTCTTTACCCTCAAGCCCAGATCCTGAGCTTTCCTGTGGATCTCAGAGAAGTGATTAGGAATTAAAACCTTGGGGGTCGATCGATTCTGACCCATGTTAAACAATCTTAATAAACAGAACTAGGAGAAAGATATTAAGACAATACACACACTGGGAACACACGCACAGATCACACTCCTACACTCGCTCGGACCGGTCCTCCACTTACACGGGTGCGCACCACACTCACCAGTCACACAGAGATTTCCGAATTTGCCCAAAGGGCGTGTACGTGATTTTCACCTTCGAGGTTTCAGTTCTTCCAAGCCTTCTCCTGGCGCCAGGTTTTCCAGATCAAGTTACTAATTAGCAGTACATAACTCGAATTCTGCAGCCAAAGAGAGGTCAATTTTCTCTTGCAAATACATTTTAGGGTTGTAAGGGGGAGGTCAGGAAGAAAAGGTAGGGAGGTGTGGGGGCCATTTGGGCTCTAGATATCGGGCAGTCTCCTGCTGGAGGTCTGCCTCATCTCTGGGGATAGGACAGAAGGGAAGTCATGGTGGGGAGCAAAGGGTGGATCTGTGGGATTGTCCTTAAGAACTGGGTATAAATGAGGAACATTAGCCTCAGAAACAGGCATGAGGATAGTAACCGAGGGGCACTGGGACATGGGCTTCTTCATGGGAGAGGAGACCCGAGAGGCTTTTCTCTCATAAGAAGGCCTCTGAATCTTTCACAGCATCCTCTACATCTGATTCAAAAATGCCCTACAATCCACAAGGCTCCGGGAAGCTCTCCTGGGCTGAGGGTCAGATAGAAATCATTCAGGCACTCCCAAGTTTTTGTTTTTGTTTTTTTTTTTGTTTTTTGTTTTTTTTTTTTTACAATCTCATTTAACATGACAAAGCTACTCTGTAGTGCTAGTGACTGGAACCCAGAGAGAGTCCTTAAGACCCACAACAAAGAGTTCCCTTTTGCTAAGTGAATTTCCCAAGGTCCTAAGAAAGGAGGGTGGAGGGAGAGGGAAAGAGAAAGGCGGCGTTTTCAAATCTGGGTACGTGGATAAATTACTTAGGTTCTGCTTTGGGGGCAGGGTTTGGGGTTTGGGATGTAAACACTTGAAATATGGCTATGGCAAGGTGTAATTGTGGTGAAATTGATGTTCAAATATTATATATCACTGCGGTGATATATAATAGGTGATATATAATAGGTTTGTTTTCACCTATCACGCATTACAAGGTTTATGTGTATCTGGTACCAGACACGAGGTGATTACACAAAGGGCCATGTCCATATGATTTACCAGACATGAGGTAGATACACAAAGAGCCATGTCCATATGATTTATAAAATTTACATGCATCACGTACCAGACATGAGATAGTTACTTCTTGTTATTACTGACAGCCATGACAGATGTTCTCTCAGGATAACCATACATCAAGGTAAAGGTAAAGGTAAAGGCCCTCCCGTTGATCGTCGATTTGCTCGAGCGGGCCCAGTAACGTCTCCATTGGAGACTTTGTTGTTACTGTGTCTGGCATATCCAATACTCTCGGTAGCTTGCCGGGCTCTCCGAGAGGGGCGGAGGAATCGAACTCGGGTCGGCCATGTTGGCCGCTTGTAAGGCGAACGCCCTACCCGCTGTGCTATCGCTCCAACCATACATCAAGATAACCATACATAGCACTGGTTTTGCCTGTTGCGGGGTCACGTAGGTCAAGATGACCATACATAGCACAGGCTGTGCCTGCCGTGGGGTCGTAGGTCAGGATGACCATACAGGCACTTAGGCCTTGGTCAGTTAAAGGGCCAGCTTCCCACATATCACGGTATATATATATATTACAGTCCCCCTGTTGTTCACCGATTTTGCTCGAGCGGGCCCAGTAACGCCTCCATCATGAGACTTGTTGTTACTGTGTTTGGCATATCGAGTACGTCACGGGTAGCTTGCCAGGCTCTGCCGTGCACGATTCAAATATTAAATGTAATCAATTATTGTGAACAACTTTATAAAAATAAAATTAAAAATACTGTAGGACCTCAATATGTGGATTACGTTTTTATGCTAATAATTTTCTTAGGTAATTAATTTTAAGTAAAGGTAAAGGTAAAGGCCCTCCCGCTGATTGTCGATTTGCTCGAGCGGGCCCAGGAACGTCTCCATTGGAGACTTTGTTGTTACTGTGTTTGGCATATCGAATACTCTCGGTAGCTTGCCGGGCTCTCCAAGAGGGACTGAGGAATCGAACTCGGGTCGGCCATGTTGGCAGCTTGTAAGGCGAAAGCCCTACCGCTGTGCTATCGCTCCAGCCCCATTCAACATAGTAATATCCATTCACTAAACAAACTTAGCAGTTTACAAAGAAACAATCTTTAATCTGATAAGCAACTATAAAAAGCAGTGAGATAGTATCATAAAAATAATATTCAATGAAATCATTTGAGGAAAAGGGTACCAATGTAAAATTAAAATGTCCATCATTCAGGAAAAAATCTGTACTCAGAAGCTAATATAATGTACAAAATAATCTTGTACAAGTAAGTGATTCAACTAGATATGGGGCCCAAGAACTCAATATAGTAATTACTTTTTAAATTATTCTAACATTGTTGCTATATTTAAACTTGTAATCATATACTTTATATGTATTCTAGCCTCTGACTTAACAGTTTGCTTAGACAAATGTATTCACCCATGTCTGTTTGTGAATATAGAAAAGATTTCTTTTAGCTTGCATCAGACAGAAATATTTATCTCAGAGGACTGAACTCACCTTGCTGGTGAAATCGGCCATTTCTACATTCAGACTCCTTCACCAGACAACCGAACGGCAGCTGTCATTTGAGAAAATGAAGGTTTTCTCAAATATTCAAATTTAGTGGGGTGACACAAAAGCAGACTTCTGAGTAGATGGTTACTATTTTTTACTGTTTTTGAACCATTCCTGGTGGTAGTTTATGATAACAGTAATAAATTCTTCAGGAATGTCTTCTTACCTTTCAATCTTTTCTAATTTTCTTTCTTTTCTATTTGGAGATATTCAATCCTGTATTATCTATTATATGTGCCATAAATACGTATTTATGCACTGTACTTTTGTCTTTAGTAATTTTACTCATCCCTGGCTTCACATGTTTTTCTCCACAGAATAAGCAAATTAGTCCTCCACTCCACCTCTTTATTTTGTCTCCGGAAGAGATTCCTGTAGAATTTAATTCCTTTTCACTAGATAACTGATCTACTTCCCAAGATTTAAAAAGGTTTGTATTGTGACATATATAAAAGATAAAATTGACATCTTCAGGGGCTGGAGCGATAGCACAGTGGGTACAGCATTTGCCTTGCACGTGACTGACCCGGGTTGGATTCCCAGCATCCCATATGGTCCCCTGAAGCACCACCAGAGTAATTCCTGAGTGTAAAGCCAGGAATAACCCCTGAATATCACCAGATGTGATCCAAAAAGCAAAAAAAAAAATTGGCATCTTTGTTCTTATGTGTTCAGCGATGTTAACTACATTGATGATGTCGTGCAACCAACTGCCTTCCATCTTCCTCTCCCCTTCCTTCTGCAGGGTAGAGACTGCTCTGTAAATAATGCACATGCTTTTCCCCCTTCTCTCCAGGAACCTGCAACCACAACTCTGTTCTGTTTCTAAGATTCCAGCTACTTATTAGAGTTCCTGTCTAAGCTGATTCAATATGTGTTTCTCTGTTTCTCACTGATTTGTTCACTTAGCAGCATGTCTTTAGTGTTCACCATGTGTCAGAATTTTCTGAGAAGCTCAGTAGTGCTCTGTTTTATGTCTATACAGCATTCTGCTACTTCCTCTTCTACCACTAGACACTTGTGTTGCTTCTTCTATGCTTCTGCTATTGTGATTAATGCTGTGTGCTTGGTTGTAATATCTCTTTTTGACTCTTTTCAGTCTTTTGGGCATCTAACCTGAAGTCAAACAGCTGTACTATATGATAATCTTATTCTAATTTTTGTTTTTAGAATTTCATTTTAAATTACCACTATTATTATTATTATTATCATTATTTTGTATTTGGGAGATATGGGTCCTGGAAGGAAGTCAGACCAGAAGGGTCCGTATTTAGAGGAGATGCAGAAACACTGACAGATATGGTGTCAGAGTATGTAGCTGGTCTGGTATGTTTTCTACTGAATAAACCTTCCTTACGTGGGAGTCAACAGGATCAGTGCTTAATGGTGTGTCTGGACATCAAGTCGTGGGCATGTGTCAGGATGGAGGTGCCTGCAATTCTTGGTCATGCCGTGACCTGGAAGTACTGTGTCACCTGCTCCCAGGCTGCTGTCTTTCCCATCGGATTTGTGAGGGTCCAGCTCTGACTCCAGGCTTTCTGTTTGTTCCCTTTTGACTTACTTGTGCTTTATTGACCTCTCCACCTATGAGCCCTTGGGGCTAATATTTTCCCCTCTCTCTTTGTTTATGAGCACTGAGGCTAGTAATGTGTATGGATTTGGTTTTATACATAATTAGGTGGTGGTGGCAGGAGTGGAAAGGGGGGTTGGACTACACCTGGTGGTGCTTAGGGCTTATTGCTGGCTCTGTGCCCAAGGATCACTCCAGGAAGTACTCTGGGGGACCATATGTGATGCTGGAGAACAAACTGGGGTCAGCTACACAGCCTTATCCTGGTTCTATCTCTCTGATCGTACAAATTTGGGTTTAAGATAAACTGCTCTTTAGTCATCGTATGACCGTTAACAAATGAACTTTTCTTGGGTCCATTTATTTAAAAATGCAAATTATTTCATAAGAGGTAAGTAAAAGGGATGCTGCTGGAACATAGTGTTTTGTGTGTTTGTGTGTGTGTGTGTGTGTGTGTGTGTTTTATGATTAAAATCAGTTCTTTTATTGAGGGAGAGAAGTTACTCCAGTGTTCCCTGGTGGAGAGAAAGGGGGAAAGTGGGAAGTCAAGTTTGCTGGTGAGAACTGAAGGCTCTGCAAACATTGTCAGAATCCAGGCTTTTCCGGATCTTTCCATGCCTTGTGTCTACGGATCGGCAAAGAGTTCTAGAGGCCAAATGAGAGGATTCTTTCAGCTGTCAACCAAGAGGCTTTAGGTCTTCTCTCAGCCAAGGCAACCAGTGAAAATAGAATTTATTTTTCAGAATCCTCTGGGGAATTAAATAGTATCTTTCGCATCGCATTACCATGCTCCCTGCTCTTGATCCTCTTTTCCGTGCACTCTTTCTTCAAGCATTTTTCTCATCTCTCAATCAAGATCATTGCAATGACCAAAACATTTCAGAGAGCCGTGATTTTTGTGACATTCCTCAAGCAAGTTTATCAAGATGTTGCACTCTTCAGTTGTGCAAGTGTGGAGATAAGTCGGGATGCATCCTTAGGAGGAGGTGACGGACCCCAGCAGAACAACCCGGACGGCGGCCCGCCCAGGAGCCTGCAGCAGAGTCGGGGCGACTCGCCCAGCCTGGCCGAGACGAGGCTCAGGGCGCATGCGCGGGCGTGCCCAAGTACGGCGGCCGCGAGTGCCCGCGGCGGCTCCGCTGGAACATAGTTTTGAGAAAATTAAATGTGGGGAACGTTAGCCAATTAAAAATTATTATGATAATTCAGATGATATGCTTATAATAGTGTAAATACCATTTATGGTTTTAATGGATAGTTAGAACAGTTCCCTGGAAGCCACTGCCCAGTCCCCACCTCATATGCTACTTCTAGTCTGTCGCTTGGTTCCCCCCCTACATCCCTTGCCTGGTGATTGCAGTATAATACTTATAAACATGTATATGTATATGCGTATATGTATATGTATATGTATATGTATATGTATATGTATATTCCACAATTGTTAAGTAGATTGAGTAAATGATAGAACTTTGTAGACCAGCATTACTCAACAAGGGATCAAATAACTCCTAGGGGCCCCTCCAGGATGTTACAAGGGGAACACAGGTTAAAATCATATAAATGGGTGATTTTTGCCTCTAGTCTTGTGACAAGGTTAGAATACCATCTGATAGAACGGGGTGCCACAAGAAGAAACAAGATCCGAAGGGAGTTGTAGTCAGTGAAAGGGTGAGAAACAATGATTTGGGCCACTGGTTTTGTTCACTCGTTCTGGAGATTACTAAGGTAGTTCAAGTGTCAGCTCTGGATATTAAAGTATGTTTCTCTTCCATCAAATTTTACTCATATTGAGATACTATATTTGTGGTTATATATATGTATAAACATATGCATACATATGTTGCATTTTGATTATTAATGATTTGTGATTATTAATGGTTTTCTCTCTCCTTGGTGATTCTTCTTATTTTGAAGTTCATCCTAGTAGCATTCTAGCTAATTTAGATTCCATTTTTTTGGGGTCACACATGGCGATGCACAGGGGTTATTCCTGTCTCTGCACTAAGGAATCTTGGAAAATGTTCCCTGTGCATTGGAGAAGAATGTGTATTCTGCTTTTGAGGGGATGAAAAGCCCTGTGAATATCTACTAGCCCTTTCTCTTCCATTTCTTCCTTCAGCACCAGTAGTTCCTTTTTTAGTTTTAGTCTCATTGATCTATCAAGAGGTGATAAGGCAGTGCTGAAGTTTCTGACTACTATTTTGTTGCTAACAGTGTCCTCCTTGAAGTCTATTAGCAGTTGTTTTAAGCATTTTGCTGACCCCTCTTGGGCACGTGTAAATTTAGGAGTGTAATTTCTTCCTGATGTACATATTTCTTGATTATTGTGAAATTAAATAAATAAATAAATAAATAAAATAAAACCAAGCTCCCGGAAGCGTGCGGCCGCATTTGTGGCTTTGCGACCTCTTACTCTCAAGTTCTTGCTCTCAGAGAACCCAGCAGGCTACTGAGAGTATCATTCTCGCATATATTACTGACTCGGAACACCTGTAAAGGTGATTAGAGGCTGCCCCAAAAGCATCCATTGCTCTCGGAGAGCCTGGCAAGCTACTGAGAGTATCCCGTATGGCAGAGCCTGGAAAGCCACCTGTGGCATACTCAATATGCCAAAAACAATAACAATGATGGTCCTCATTCCTCTGACCCTGAAAGAGCCCCCCATATGTCATCAGGCTACACTAGCATGTGACAGGGATGAATGGAGACGATACTGGGACCGCTCGAGCAAATTGATGAACAATGGGGTGATAGTGATTGTGAAATGGCCTTTATTGTCACTTCTTATCTTTTTCATCCTAAAATTTATGTTGTCAGATGCTAGTATGGCTACCCTGGCTTTTTTGAAGAAATTGGTTGCTTGAAATTTTGTTTTCCTTCCTTGACCTTGAGTCTATTTTTACTATGACTGTTTGTGTTTTGCTTATAGACAGCAGAATGATAGATTTAGATTTTTAATCCATTTTTCAGCTCTGTGACTCTTTATTGGTGCACTTAAACCATTGACGATGAGAGAGAATATTTTCATTGGGTTTTGTGTCAACATTCTGTAGAAGGTTGTTGTATTTTGGGGTTTTATTTTGTGTTACACTAGCACCTTCAGTTTTTCATTTAAGGTTTAAATCTACAAAATTCCTGAGCTGTTATTAATTCATGAAGTAGTATATCATTCAAATCTGAATGAGAGTCTAGCTGGATACAGTATTCTGAGGAAATCATTTCATTGAGTTTTTTTTTAACTATATCCCAATATCTTTGGACCCAGAGGGTTTCGTCTGATAAGTCTGCTGAAAATCTAAAAAGTTCTCCTTTGTATGTGATTTCTTCTTTGATCTTGCTGCTTTCAGTATTGTGTCTCTATCTTTGCTATTTGTCGTTCTCATTATGTTTCTTTGATTCGTTTTATTAGGGTCTTTTTTAGCTGGTACCCTTCGGGCTTCTTGGATCTGGATGCCTGCATTCTCCAGGTCTGGGAACTCCTCAGTAGTGATGTCATTAACAGTTACTACCACTATTGGTAGTAATTGGGCTTGCCTCCCTATTCTGGTACTCAGATGATTTTTATGTTATGCCTCTTGAACTCATTCCATATATCTCTTACTCACCATTGAGCTATTTTGAAGTCTTTTTACCATATTCTGTTATTGCCTTTATGTTTTCTGGAGCACATCTTCAAGCTCACTGATTCTGTCTTCAACAGTTGCCATTCTACTGTTGAGGGCATCCCCTGAGTTTTTTATTTCATCTACCAAAATTTTTATTAGTGACTATTCTTTTTGTAGCTTTTTTTAAATTTATGCTCTCATTTCTTTCTGTATTATATTGACTGCCCCTTCCACCATTTCTTTCATATCCTCTCTATTTTATTGGGCTGGAGCGATAGCACAGCGGGTAGGGCGTCTGCCTTGCATGCAGCCAACATGGCCGACCCGAGTTCGATTCCTCTGCCCCTCTCAGAGAGCCCGGCAAGCTTCCGAGAGTATTCGATATGCCAGACACAGTAACAACAAAGTCTCCAATGGAGACGTTACTGGCCCGCTTGAGCAAATCGATGATCAACGGGAGGGCCTTTACCTCTCTATTTTATTGGATGTCCATTCCACTGTTTCTTTGAGCTCAATAACATCCTCTTAGCTTCACCTCAGAATTCTTTATCAGAGAGATTCTTAATGTGGGTATTCCCTGTTGAGGCTTCAGCTTGGTCAATAGTGTTCTCTTCTTCCCCCTTCAAGTATAGTATCTTCCTCTTTCAAGTATAGTACTTTGGTGCTCCTGTGCGAATTATGTGGGACCTCTAACACTGATCCAGGCAATATTTTCTTTTAAATTAGGTTTGTACAGATTCTTGTGTTCACAGTTATTTTGTTGAATTTTGATTGGAATAGAATGGCAGACTACTGGCTTTATGCAGCTGAGGTAGCCAGGCTTTAGTCATAAGAGTTCTGTAAAGGAAGCTGAGATATGGGTCCAGTGCGGCATGAAAGGGAAATTAATTGTCAGATGCATGATCTGCAGCAACCCAAGAGGTCATGCCCCCTGCCACAGGTATACCTGGAGGGAAGGGTCCCTGTGTTGGTGCAGATCCTGGTTTACAATTCAAGTCTCACTTCTAGAACACTTGTAAAACCGCAGGTGTCTGCTCTCACATAGTTGCTCATTTGGGCCATGACATGTTTTTTAAAACTATTTTTGACAAGAAACTCATGTGGAAATTTGAGTCAGATTAGGAGCGTTGAACGGGTTCTGAGATACTGTTTTCATTAGCACAGTGCTGCTGCACATTCCTTCAGTGCAACCTGAATATTAAGATGGAGCTTTGTTGCTGAAATTCTGCTCGGAGCTCTACTTCTCACTGTTTTCCTACTCACTGCTGTACCTGAAAAATTTTTCTTCCTACACTCTGGGCTCCCGGTGTGTGCTTGTTTCTGCTGCTGCTTGTTAGCTGTGAGTATGCAGCGGTCTGTGCACAGGTGAGATGTCCAAGTAGGATCCAAGCTCCGCACACCTGTTTTCTCAGAGTATCAGGACTTGTTGTCCTTGTGATCCTTCTTTCCTCTGCATGCCCTTAGATTCTACCTTTCCCTGCCCCGGTAAGAGGGTAAGCGGTGAGTCCTAGGGTTTCTTCCCTCAAGTCAGTTTAGCAGTGTTCTCTTGTTTTTACCCTTTGGTATTGTGTCTTAGTCTACATCCCTGTGGCGCTGGTTAGGGCCTTTCTCCAGTTCGATGTCATGAAGAGAGAATATTCCTGGTAGGACTCTGTAGTGAAGGTGGCTGCCCTTACCAGAGTTTCGTAAAAGAAAGATTTCATTGGGGCTGCCCAGATTTCTTAAGAGTTCCCAGCAAAGGACACCACGAAGTGTTTGTAGTTGAGGGTGAACTGAACTTGCATTTGTATCTCTAACACTATTTCTATCTTGCATTACTAATATAATCCTTGCAATTTTAGTGTCCTATTCTACCTACCTTATATCTCTCTGATCCCTCATTACACAGGCGAGTAGTTTTATGCTCTTTCCTTCTGAAAGTAGCTTTTGGGAGAGATGGGGAGCTACTGGTTGCCCCAGATTTCTCATTGCTTGAATAAACTTTAAAACTTTGTAGATCATATAGATATTTTTTGTTTTGTTAAGGTTTCGAATGACTCTGTCTCCAGCATTTTTTTCACAGTAGAGGTAAGTAGAACTCCTATAGTCTCAATTTGAATCTTTTATTATACTTCAAACTTCAATGTCCATGTTCCCTGAGGTTTGCTGATTTGTAGAAGAAGTTACTAGCTTTATTAATTAATGATTCTTCGGGCTCGCCACTATACCACCAATGCAGTGGTAGGGCATCTGTCTTGCATGTGGCCAGCACGGCCGAGTCCGGTTCGATTCCTCTGCCCCTCTCAGAGAGCCCGGCAAGCTACCGAGGGTATCTCGCCTGCATAGCAAAGCCTGGAAAGCTACCCATGACATATTCAATATGCCAAACACAGTAACAACAAGTTTCACAATGGAGACTTTACTGGGCCTGCTCTAGCATATTGATGAACAATGGGAGGACAGTGATTCTTCAGGCCTCTGTTTTTCATCTCGCATCTATAAAAGTCAAAAGTAAAAACGTGAATTAAGTTTGTGCATATTCTGCTCTGCTTATCTGAAGTATTTTTAACCTTTTACTTTTGATTTTGTTTATACCTTTTTTTAAAATTAATTTTTATTAGTGAGACACCATGAGGTACAGTTGTAGACTTACAAATTTTTGTGCTTGGGTTTCAATTATACAATGATCAAGCGGCAGATAAACTGACCTGGGTGGGGAGACCAGCTTAGTTTAGGGGACGAAAAGGAAGAGTCAGAGGCTCAGGGTTGCTTTGTCTCCCAAGGTCTGAGAGGACGCCTGGGGGGCTTGCAGGGAGAAATCCAAGTCCTAGGTTTGAGAAGCAGCAGATAAACTGACCTGGGTGGGGGAGAAGACCAGCTCAGCTGGGTGGGGGAGAAGACCAATTTAGCTTGGGGGATGAAAATGAAGAGCTGTTTACACCTTTTAAGAAGAAGCTTTCTTTAGTATATATTCATATATAAACCAAGAGGTACTTAGACTTACTCCTGACTTTGAACTCAAAAGTCTGCTTCTTTGGGATCCCAGAGAGATAGAACCTAGGTTGGTAATGTCCTAGGTAAGTGCTTGATGTTCTACCTTTTTGGCTTCTACCATTTTAAACTTGCATCACACATGGTGTTTGACAAACGAGTACACAAATAGGACACTCCTTTAAAGAATCTGATAAATTACAAGACCTATTTAGTTAAGTTTATGATTAAAGAGGGATATCCCACCGCCCTTTATAAAATTACCTTGGAGATTCTAGTAAAGGTGTTCAAATTGTTTCCTTATTTTGTAGGATTAAGTTGTAGAAAGATCCTTTGCATCTGAGTGGTTGGGGGAAGGGATTGCTTTATTTTGCCCTTGACATACTTTTATAAATGGATTTTGAGAATTGAAATTTCTCTTATAAGTCATTTATATCACTAAAATTATTTTCAACTTCAAAATTCTTTTTAATGTGAATGCAATAGTTGGTGCTTCATACACACACACAAAAAGAATGTGGTTGACCTTCAACTAATTTCAAAATTGAAGCTGCAATTTAATCCTTACATACCATATTTCCTCTTTTATTTCTTGTGCATATCAAATCATTGTTACCATTTTCCATTAACATGATAGAATTATAATGAATTCATATACACACCAATGTTACCGATGAAATTAGTTGGTTAACAAACTTAAGAAGCAATGAAAAATATAGGTTGAATCAAAAACCCAAGCAAAGGAAATAAGTGTCCTGCTAATCCAGTCATCACCAATTGAATTTAGCATACCAAAGAAGTGAGGCCACTAATGAGATCTTTTTTATTCAGTTCCAATCTTCAAGGGCACTGGCCACCATTTCTATGTGGTAGCAGCAGGGCTAATTGCAGCAGCCAAAGTCACTGCAGAGTTGATGAGGTACCAAACTGCAACTTCTGGTCCATTCTGCATTCCTCAAGCTAATAAACCCAGATAATGTGGAACTGGACTGTGCGGCTGTGCGACACATTATAAGACACTTCCTACCCATTTTCCACTATTACTACACCATGTCTGATGGGTAGGCAACAAATCATAGAGAAAAACATAAATATATGCCTCTCAGAGAGCCCGGCAAGCTACCAAGAGTATCCAGCCCACAGAAGCAGAGCCCTGCAAGCTCCCTGTGATGTATTTGATATGTCAAAAACAGTAACGACAACAGGTCTCATTTCCCTGACCCTCTAATCATTGAGAAAAGACAAGTAAGAAGAGGCTGCTAAAATCTCAGGGCTCGGAGGAACAGAGATGTTACTGGCACTTGCTTGAGTAATTCGATGATCAATGGGATGACAGTGATACAGTGATAGCACAGTTGATAGGGCGTTTGCCTTGCACGCGACTGACCTGGGTTCGATTCCTCCGTCCATCTCGGAAAGCCCGGCAAGCTACTCAGAGTATCCCGCTCTCATGGCAGAGCCTGGCAATATCCCCATGGCATATCTGAAATGCCAAAAACAGTAACAACAAGTCTCACAATGGAGAAGTTATTGGTGCCCACTTGAGCAAATCGATGAACAATGGGAGGACAGTGCTACAGTGCAATTTAATATTTGATGGCGATATTAAATGTTAGATTGAAATGTACAGCAAAATAGCTGGCTACTTCTTTTCAACAAGACTGCTTTAAGGGTTTAAGATAACTTTTACCTTATATTTATGTCACATAAAGGAGTAGATTTGGACAGTCCAGGTGGAGGCTAGGGACCAACATGAAACCTGCATTCCTGAAGCTTTCAGAAAACATTGGGCTCTTTCTAGTTCTTAGAGATTTTGAAAATATGTTATTATTTAATTTTTTAACTTTTCTGTGAAGAATTTTAGCATATTGAAAATGTAATGAGTTTGAAACTTTGTGGTTAAATTGCAGGTTTATTTATTTTATTATCATATTGAAAATACTAAAACTTTTATATTCACAACTATTGTGTATTTGGTTTCTAAGATTAAATTGAAGTTTACTGATTAAATATTCTTTTTTGAAAAACTAGGTCATCATGGTTTGAAATTTCATCAATAAATATTTTCTCTTTTGTTTCTGATAGCATTTTTATTTTTGACTGTATCTTCAGATTCTGGATAAATTTTCTGAGATACTTTTGTATTTTAATATGGTATGGAGTGATAGCACAGCGGTAAGGGGTTTGCCTTGCACGCAGCCAACATGGCCGACCCACGTTCGATTCCTCCGCCCCTCTCGGAGAGCCCTGCAAGCTACCGAGAGTATCTCGCCTGCACGGCAGAGCCTGGCAAGCTACCCGTGACGTATTCGATATGCCAAACACAGTAACAACAAAGTCTCCAATGGAGACGTTACTGGGCCCGCTCGAGCAAATCGACGAACAACGGGAGGGCCTTTACCTTTTTTTACCTTATGGTATTTGGTGAAGATGATGTTCACTTAAACTTTTTGTAGACTTTGAATGTTTTATTATTATCAACCATTTTTTTGACCTGAGAATATTTACAGTGGATGTAATTTTCATTCCTTTAATGCTTACAAGGCAGAGTCTCCTGCCCCCATGCCTGGTTGTCCTCATTGGGGCCCCTTGGAGGTGGGAGGGTTGAGTTTCCCTCTATGCTCTGAGCCGAGCCCCGGCAGCTGAAGACCTCTGGGACCCAGCCACAGCCATGCTGAGACCACTCTCCACACACTAGGACAGGTGTCATTCATGAAGGAATCGGCAGAGAAACCCAGGTGTGCAGAACCTGGGGCTGAGATTTGCAAGGCTGCTCGGTTTGGGACTGGGCCTCCTCCACCCAGATCTCCCATCTTCAAGTAGCTAGACAGTTACACGCACCAACTGCCGTGTAACCCCATCAACAGCCAAGATCCAGAGACTATAAAACCAAGCTCCCAGAAGAGAACAACACAGAACCTCCTGCTTCCGTGCCTGGCAGTCCTCACCGGGGCCCCTTGGAGGGGGGAGGAAGGTTGAGTTTCCCTCTCTGCCCTGAGCAGAGCCCCGGCAGCTGAAGACCTCCGGGACCCAGCCACAGCCAGGCTGAGACCACTATCTACACACTAGGACTGGCCTCAAGCATGAAGGAACCGGCAGAGGAACCCAGGTGTGCGGGACCCGGGGCTGAGATCTCCAAGCCTGCTGGTTCGGGACTGGGCCTCCTCCATCTAGATCCCCCATCTTCTAGTAGCTAGACAGTTATACCCACCAACTGTCGTGCAAACCCATCAACAGCCAAGATCCAGAGACTATAAAACCAAGCTCCTGGAAGTGCACGGCTGCATTTGCAACTGTGCAACCTCTTATTTTCTAGTTCTCACTCTCAGAGAACCCAACAGGCTACTGAGAGTCTCTTTCCTGCATGTATGCCTGACTGGGAACACCTGTAAAGGTGGTTAGAGTCTGCCCTAAAAGCCTCCATCGCTCTTGGAGAGCCTGGCAAGCTACCGAGAGTATCCCGCCCCAAGGGCGGAACCTGGAAAGCTACCTGTGGCATACTAGATATGCCAAAAACAGTAACAATGATGGTCCTCATTCCCCTGACCTTGAAAGAGCCCCCAATATGTCATCGGGCTACACTAGCACGTGACAGAGATGAATGGAGATGTTTCTGGTGCCCGCTCGAGCAAATCGATGAACAATGCGGTGATAGTGATAGTGATAGAATGCTTACAATGGTCCTAAAATATCATTCTATAGAAGAATAAAAATAACTTGCAAAATATAGAGAAATAAAAAGTATTGATAATGAAATTAAAAATTAAGCTGAAAAAGTTATGGAAACAATAAGAGAAGTGCAAGATACCCAAATATCATTTTTGGTCCATTATCTACTTTCAGCACACATCTCCTATTCCTACCGGTTCCTCAAGCCATCATTTTTTTTCTTTTTTCTTTTATTTATTAATTAAAAAATTTTATTAGTGAAACACCATGAGGTATAGTTGTAGACTTACAAATTTTTGTGCTTGGGTTTCAATTATACAATGATCAAGTACCCATCCCTCCACCAGTGCCCATTTTCCACCACCACAGATCCCAGTATCCCTCCCACCACCCATCCCTCCCATCCCACCCTGCCTCTATGGCAAGGCATTCCCCTTTGTTCTCTCTCTCCTTTTCGGTGCTGTGGTTTGGAAAAGAGGCATTGAGTGGCAATCATGTTTGGTCTACAGTCTACTTTCAGCATGCTTCTCCCATCCTGGGAGGGTACTCCCAACACCCTTTATTTGGTGCTCCTTTCACTCTCTGAGCTCCCTTTGCCCCTAGCATGTGTGGCTGGCCTCTAAGCCATGGAGCAAAACTCCTGGTACTAATCTTGGTCACTCTTGGGTGTCAGTCTCCTATTTTGTTACTTTTTATTCCCCAGATGAATGCAATCTTTCTATGTCTATCCCTCTCTTTCTGATTCATTTCACTTAACATGGTACTTTCCATGTAGTACCACTTGTATGTAAATTTTATGACTTCATCTTTCCTAACAGCTACATAGTACTCCATTGTGTAGATGTACCAAAGCTTCTTTAACCAGTCATCTGTTCTCGGGCACTCAGGTTTTTTCCAGATTCTGGCTATTGTAAAGAGTGCTGCAATGAGCAAACAAGTGCAGATGTCACTTTGACGATACTTTTTTGCCTTTCTGGGATATATTACCAGGATTGGTATTGCTGGGTCAAATGGGAGCTCAATTTCTAATTTTTGGAGAATCGTCCATACTGTTTTCCAAAAGTCAAGCCATCATTTTCTTAGTGATCCCTTCTCTATTCCAGCTGTCTTCTCCCCTTTGCTCATGAGGCTGGCTTCCAGCTATGGAGCAATTTTCCCGTCCCGTGTATCTACTATTCTTAGGTGTCAACTTCATGTTATGTGGCTTTATACTCCACAAATGAGTGCAGTTCTTCTATGTCTGTCCCTCTCTTTCTGACTCATTTCACTTAGCATGATACTCTCCTTGTCTATCCACTTATTACAAATTTCATGACTTCATCGTTCCTAACAGCTGCATTGCAAGTCATAGTGCCTCAAAGTAGAGAGAGAGTATGGTTAATATTGTCTGCCACGGAGGCAGAGGGAGGGTAGGAAAGGAGGGATATACTGAGGATATTGGTGGTGGGGAATGTGCACTCGTGGAGGGATGGGGGTTTGATCATTGTGTGATTGTAACCCAAACATAAAAGCTTGTAACTATCTCACAATGATTCAATAAAATTTAAAAAAATCTAAATATGACAGTCAAATATTATTTTTCTCTGGAAGCATTGAGATTACAAAACAAACACTGTAGGAGCTTAATACATGGATTATGTTTTTAATGTTAATAAAATTTTCCCTTAAGTAGTTATGTAACTAGTTACATCTTGTTCCTTTGAATCTACATTTCAAACCATCTCTCTATTAATCAAGACAGAATGAATCTTCTAGCAATGTGGAGTTTCTGTCCACATAATTCATTATGATAAAAGAGTTTTATGTTCACTTGATTGTATACAGAAAGATAATTCGACATAATAATCCTCATTCAGTATACAAATTTCAGAGTTTTAGAAGAAATAATCTTTAATCTGATAAAAAGCAACTATGAAAAAGCAGTGAGATTGTATCGTAAAAATGCTATACTGTAAGAATAATTCTGTACTCAGAAGCTAGAATAATGTACAAAATAATCTAGTAAAGTTAGGGATTCAACAAGATATGGGACCAAAAAAATCAAAATAGAAATTACTTTTTAAATTATCCTAATAATGTTGCTACATTTAAATTTGTATTCAGAGCTTCATATGTATTTTAGCCTCCAATTTAACAGTTTACTTAGAAAAATGTATTCACCCATGTCTGTTTGCGAATACAGAAAAGACTTCTTTTAGCTTATATCAGACAGAAATGTTTATCACCAAGGACTGAGCTCACCCTGCTGGCGAAATCGGTCATGTGCACACCCAGACTCCATCATCAGACAAACAAACAGCAGCTTTCATTTGAGAAAATGCAGCCGTTTTGTCAAATGTGGCTTTTTTTGAATGCAGCGGGTGGGGGTGGGATAGTGGTACAGAAGCAGCCCCTGGAATACAGACTTCTGAGTAGACAGATACTTTTTTTTTACGCTGTTTCTGGACCATTCCTGGTGGTAGTTTGTAATAACAGACTTCATCAGGAAAGTCTTCTTACCTTTCAAGTCTTTTCTAATTTCTTTCTTGTTCTTCTAACCATTTGGAGATACTTGTTATCGTTGTATCTATTACATGCGCCATAAATATGTGTGTAGGCATTTTAATTTTGTCTTTAATAATTTTTATTTATTCCTGGCTTCTCTGGTTTACATGTTTTCCTACACAGAATCAGCCAATTCGTCCTCCACTCTGCCTCTTATTTTGTCTCCAGAAGAGATCCCTGCAGAATTTCATTCCTTTCCACTTGATGACTGATCTACTTCCCAAGTTTTAAAAAGGTTTGTATTGTGACATATATGAAAGAGAAAGTTGGCATCTTTGTTCTTAGTGTGCAGCGATGTTAACTACAGTGATGATACTGTGCAACCTTCTGCCTTCCATCTTCCTCTCCCCTTCCCTCTGCAGGTGGAGACTGCTCTGTAAATAAGCACACACTCCTCCCTCTTCTCACCAGGAACCTGCAACTCTTCATTCTGTCTTCAAGATTCCAACTCATTAGAGTACCTGTCTAGGCTGAATCAACATAGCATTTCTGTTTCTTGCTGGTTTATTCACTTGGTAGCATATGTTTAGGATTGACCATGTGTCAGAAGTTCCTGAAAAACACAGGGTTTTTTTTGGTCTTTTTAATTTTTATTAGTGAAACACCATGAGGTACAGTTGTAGACTTACACATTTTTGTGCTTGGGTTTCAGTTATACAATGATCGAATACCCATCCTTCCACCAGTGCCCATTCTCCACCACAACTGATTCCAGTATCCCTCCCACTCCCCTTACCCTCCATCCCACCCTGCCTCTGTGGCAGGGCATTCCCTTTTGTTCTCTCTCTCCTTTTGGGTGCTGTGGTTTGCAAAAGAGGCATTGAGTGGCAATCATGTTCAGTCTATAGTCTACTCTCAGCATGCATCTTCCATCCTGGGAGGATCCTCCCAACACCCTTGATTTGGTGCTCCCTTCTCTATCTGAGCTGCCTTTTCCCCCAACACGTGTGACTGGCCTCCAAGCCATGGAGTAAACCTCCTGATACTTATCTCAGCTATTCCTGGGTGTTAGTCTCTTATTTTGTTACTTTATGTTCCCCAGATGAATGCAGTCTTTCTATGTCTGTCCCTCTCTTTCTGACTCATTTCGCTTAACATGATACTTTCCATGTAGTACCAATTGTATGTAAATTTCTTGACTTCATCTTTTCTAATAGCTACACAGTACTCCATTGTGTAGATGTACCAAAGTTTATTTAACCAGTCATCTTTCGGGCACTCAGGTTTTTTCCAGGTTCTAGCTATTGTAATCAGCGCTGCAATGAACAAACAAGTGCAGATGTCACTTTGACTATACGTTTTTGCCTCTCTGGGATATATTCCCAGGAGTGGTATTGCTGGGTCAAATGGGAGCTCAATTTCTAATTTTTGGAGAATTTTCCGTACTGTTTTCGAAAAGAGTTGAACCAATTGGCATTCCCACCAGAAGTGAAGGAGGGTCCCTTTCTCTCCACATCTGCGCCAACACCGGTTGCTTTTGTTCTTTTGGATGTGGGCCAGTCTCTTTGGTGTGAAATGATATCTCATTGTTATTTTGCTCTGCATCTCCCTGATGATTAATGGTGTAGAGCATTTTCTCATGTGCCTTTTAGCCATTCGAATTTCTTCTTTGAGAAAGTTTCTGTTCATCAGGGGATTGCCCTGCCACAGAGACGGGGGGATGGGGGGATGGGGGTGGGAGGGATATTATCCATGGTGGTGGAAAATGGGCACTGGTGGAGGGATGGGTATCTGATCATTGTATAATTGAAACCAAAGCACAAAAAATTGTAAATCTACAACTTTAAAAAAAATAAAATAAAATAAAGGGGAAAAAAAATTAAAAAAAAAAAAGTTTCTGTTCATTTCGTCGCCCCATTTTTGATGGGGTTGGATGTTTTCTTCTTGTGGAAGAGTTAAAGGGGTCAGTGCTTAATGATGTGCCCAGAGGAGGGAGGTGTCTGCAAGTCTCTGGCCATGCCATGACCTGGGGTTACTGTGTCACCTGCTCCGGGCTGCTGTCCTTCCTGCTTTCTCAAGGTCCAGCTCTGTCTCCAGGCTTTTGGTTCCCATTTGACTTGCTTGTGCTTTATTGACTTCTCCACCCAGGAGCCCTTGGGACTAATATTTTCCCCTCTCTCTTTGTTTATGAGCACTGAGACTAGTCATGTGTGTGGATTTGGCTTTTTACATAATGAGGTGTTGGTGGTAGGAGTGGGGAGCGGGGGTTGGGTCACACCTGGTGGTGCTTAGGGCGAATTGCTGGCTCTGTGCTCAGGGATCAATCCAGGCAGTGCTCAGGGGGACCATATATGGAGCTGGAGATCAAACTGTGTTCAGCTACACAGCTTTACTCTTGTTATATCTCTCTGAACTTACAAAATTGGGTTTAAGATAAACTGCTCCTTTGTAATTGTAATAGCAAATGAACTTTCCCTGTGTCTGTTTCCGTAAAAATGAAAACTAAGTATTTATTAAGAGGTAAGTAAATTGGTTATTGCTGGAGCATAGTTTTGAGAAAATTAAAAGTGGGGAACACTAGTGAAATTTAAAAAAAATATGACATTTTAGGTGATATGCTTATAATAGTTTTAATACCAGCTATGGTTTTGACATACAGTTAGAACAGTTCCCTGGCCAACAATTGCCATGTCCCCACCTCCAGAACCATGTTATACTTTTAGTCCATCCCTTCACTATGCCACCACAACCCTTGCTAGGTAATTGCAGTATTATGCATAGAAGCATACATATTTTAATAACTTTTTGTATCTTGAAATGCTGTAAACTTGTGCCTGTTTCTTGTTTTCACAAAGAGTTTGAAATCAGGTTGAATATGGAAGCTATTTTTTGAAAGTAATTTATTCATATGATGCTTACTTGTATAGCCTTTATGTCTATTACATAGTAGGTAGGGACTGAAGGAGATTTTGTTACTGGGTTTAGGTTTTTAACATTCTTTAACTGTTATGGAATTGGAGAGTTACAGTTAAACCAGAGCCCTTAGGTAAGATTTTCAGTTGTAACTGTAGTCTGACAGTGTATGAGATGAGTTTCTAGTTCTCATCTGACAGGGTAGGAGATAAGTTTCTGTTGTTCTCGGTGAGTCTGTCTTGAGATTTCTCAATTGTGTTAATATTTCAAAGAACTGCCTTTTGTGTCAGCTGAATCATGTCTTTATTTCTTATTTCCTTCATCTACTTTTGATATGGTAGTTCTTCATGGCCTACTTTCTTACTTTTGCTGGGTTCTCCTCAGAAATTCTCCAGAGTCACTCCTGTAGTACTCAGGGCCTCTGGATGGTGCTGGGCACCATGTGGTTGTTAAGGATTAAGCCCAGGCCGTGCCCATACAAGTCATGCCTTCCATCTTGTGTAGCTCACGCCCAGCCCTTTCTCTAGCTTTTAAGGGTAGAAACTTTGGGGATGTATTTGAAGACTTGCCCTTTGGGCTCAGAGAGTCCACAAGTCCCTGGTGGTACTTATTGACTACTCCTGCCTTAGTCTGAGTGTGTTGCTGCTGGCATTTCTGGGGGGCATATGTGGTGCTGGGGGTCAAACTAGGGTTGGACATGTGCAAGGCCAGTCTCTTAACCCCTGTGGTATATCTCTACACCTCACTAGAAGTGCATTAATAAGTTTTTTTTTTCCTGGAGAGACTGCATTAATCACACTAATTTGTTTCACATGTTTATGCAGCTAAAAATGCTGATTTGAATTTTGTATTCCACATGCCTATGCTTCTTTGGAAGTTTACTGTTTAACTTACAAGTATATTGATGCTTTTCCAACATCTGTCTTTTCCTAATTTCTACTTTAAGCCAGGTTTTTCAGAGGATAAATTTTTGAAATCTTTTCAATCTTGTTACATTTTATCAGCATTCATTATGAGCTTTGGAGAACAAAATCAGTGTTTTTTTTTTTCCCATCTGAAAGTGCTCTGGGTGTACTGCAATCCATATGATCAGGCATCATTCCTGGTGGAGGTCAGAGCAGCCATACTGTGTATCGGGGATCTAAGCCAGGTCAGCTATCTACAAGGCAAGAATACTTTTGCTGTTCTATCAATCCAGCCCTTGAAGTCAGTATTTATATTGGATTGTTGCTGGGTTTTATGTTCCAAACTAGGCTTCTGCAGCGATCACACATTCAGGACATACCACAATCATTAAGAATGCCAGGATGATCAGCTTTAGGGGAAGGATTAACTCCCTCCACTTATTTAATTGCTTAATGTGCTTAATGAGACAGGAACACTGTATGTAGTAGATGATTCCACAAAAACCTGAGGCCGGGAAAGCAGATCTGCCCGGGAATGAGGCAACCAGGGCGCTCTGCTCTGATGAACTGGACTCGGGGTTGCGGCTCCAGGCAGATTTCCTTAGAGCCCTGCAGAAGCAGCTCCAGAGCCTACAAACAGTTCGGGGAGTTCCCAGGGAGTGAGGGACCCTCTTGGGCCTCACCCCTGTACATCATCAGCAAGATTGGACCAGGAGAGCCAGGATGGAAGCTTGGCCCCGAGAGAAGGGGCCGGGACCATCTCAATGTAGGCCACTGCTCTCCTTTAGAGGCCAGACAGAGTGCAGGGGTTCAGGGACAAGGGGTCGCGCCAGGGGTCCCAGGACTTTGTAAGGGGCCAGATGCAGGCAAGCAGCGAGGATGCTGCCCGCAGCACCCCCGGCGGCCATCAGTGGTACAGCGGGGGCGGCGCCCAGCGGTACCCCTGACATCACACTGCTGCTTTGTTACATGGAAAGTGCATCCACCTATATAACCTTGGACCTCAGCGCAGGGGCCTCAGAGACTTTCTGCGCTCTTTGCCTTCAACCTTTGAGAAATGTTCGACGCTTGCGTGCCTAAACTTAAGAACTGGAGGCGTTGGATCCGGCCCTTAGTGCTGATCCTCTATCTGCTGGCCGTGGTCGTGACCATCCCCCTGGGTGTGTGGCACCTGCAGAAGCTGGAAGTCAGTATCCACACCAAGGTGTGGTTTATCCCCGGGATCTTTGTGCTGTTCACCATCCCCGTGACCTTCTGGGAGATTCTGCAGCACTTGGTGCACTACACGAGGCCCTAACTCCAGAAGCCCATCATTAGGATCCTCTGCATGGTGCCCGTGTACAGCATAGACAGCTGGGTGGCTCTGAAGTGTCCGTCCATCGCCATCTACGTGGACACCATGCGGGAGTGTTACGAAGCATATGTCCTCTATAACTTTATGAACTTCCTATTCAACTACTTGAAGAGCCAGTACCCCCGACCTGGAAGCTATGATAGAAGGCAAAGAGAAGACGCAGCCCCCCATACCCTTCTGCTGCTGCCCGCCCTGCCCCGTGGGAGAGGTGTTGCTGTACCGGTGCAAGCTGGGAGTGCTGCAGTACATCGTGATCAGACTGATCACCACCTACGCCGCCGTGATCTGTGAGATATTCGAGGTGTACAGTGAAGGAATCTTCAACTTGCACAGAGCCTGGGTGTACTTGGTCATCATCAACAACGTGTCCCAGTCCTTTGCCGTGTATAGCCTCCTGCTATTTTGTAAAGCCCTGAAAGAGGAGCTGAGGCCCATCCAGGCAATGGGAAAGTTCCTTTGTGTGAAGCTTGTCGTTTTTGTCACATTCTGGCAAGCAGTGTTGATTGCTTTGCTGGTGCAATTTGGTGTAATTTCCAAGAACTCCACCTGGGAGTGGCAGACAGAAGAGACAGTGGCCACGGGGCTGCAGGACTTCATCATCTGCATAGAAATGTTCATTGCCGCCATAGTGCACCACTACACCTTCTCTTATACCCCTTATATGGGAGAAGAAGAACAAGGAACATGTTGCTCTTTGTTCCTAGAAATATGGGATGTCTCTGACATCAAAAGTGACATTTCTAAGCAGGCGAAGAACATTAGCAAAACGTTAAGGGGGAATCCAAAAAGTAAAAGTGTTCCAATGGACGAAGATGAGCAATTCAACCTGTTGTCTTCATCACCAGACACTTCAGTCACTTCTTCCACATCACTGCCACACATTGGTAGTCACCAAGAGCTTGAAGAAGTCCTGGTAGAATAGAATGTGCCTAGTACAGTTACATATACGTAAGTCATGTAAAATGACACAGAAGAACACATGGAAGAAGCTGAGACTTCAGAATCCATAATCCATAATCCAGTGCTGTACTCAATCCTTTTTATTTCTCTGTGTTCCTCTTTCTTCCCTTCTTCATTTCCTCCTACCATACTCCCCTCTCCCTTTCTCCTTTTTCTTTTATTCTTTTTCCTCCGTCCCATCCTAGAGCAATGCAGAGGACCATCGCTTGGACAGCCAATCTATGGAGAAGACATCAGACATAAGGACGTTCGGTCCAGGTACAAGTTCCAGTTCTGCACAGACTCATTAGGCTCACCTTGACCTGCCTCCAGTGAGGCTCCCACAATCCCACAGGCAGAGAGGGAGTGTCCCAGTGTCTGCCCACAGGAACTGAGGGGGGGTGTTTTCTTTCTTTCTTTTCCTCCTTCCTTCCTCCCTCCCTCCCTCCCTCCCTCCCCTCCTTCTATCCTTCCTTTGTTCCTTCCTTCCTCCCTCCCTCCCTCCCTCCCTCCCCTCCTTCTATCCTTCCTTTGTTCCTTCCTTCCTCCCTCCCTCCCTCCCTCCCCTCCTTCGATCCTTCCTTTATTCCTTCCTTCCTCCCTCTCTCCCTCCCACCTGGCTCCCTCCCTCCCCTCCCTCTTATCCTTCCTTTGTTCCTTCCTTCCCTCCTTCCTTCCTCCCTCTCTCCCTCCCCCTCTCTCCCTCCCACCCTCCCTCCTCCCTCCCTCCCTCCCTCCCTTCCTTCCTTCCTTCCTTCCTTCCTTCCTTTTTTCCTTCCTTCCTTCCTCTCTCCCTCCCCCCTTGCTCCCTCCCTCCCCTCCCTCTTATCCTTCCTTTGTTCCTTCCCTCCTTCCTTCCTCCCTCTCTCCCTCTCCCTCCCTCCCTCCCTCCTTTCCTTCCTTCCTTCCTTCCTTCCTTCCTTCCTTCCTTCCTTCCTTCCTTTTTTCCTTCCTTCCTTCCTCTCTCCCTCCCCCCTTGCTCCCTCCCTCCCCTCCCTCTTATCTTTCCTTTGTTCCTTCCCTCCTTCCTTCCTCCCTCTCTCCCTCCCCCTCCCTCCCTTCCTCCCTCCTTCCCTCCTTCCTTCCTTCCTTCCTTCCTCCCTCTCTCCCTCCCCCTTCCTCCTTCCATTCCTTCCCTCCTTCTATCCTTCCTTTGTCCCTTCCCTTCCACCCTCCCTCCTTCCTCCCACTTAAGAAAGCATTTTATCAAAGACTATTTTTACTGTTATTGATATAGTAATTTTAAATATTTTTAAATTTTTAAATTTATTTATTACTTATTTGTGGTGTTGAATCATTATATGGACCCCAGCCATGTAAGACATGGGCTTGAGCACCGAGCCAACTGCTTGTTCTGATATTTTAGTTTTATATTATCTATGCATAAAATAAATTTAAGGTTATAACTTTTTCTAGACCTAAAGATAATACAAAATGCATTTGGGTATTTGATGCATGTAATAAATGTGTGAACATTTTGTTTTCATAGGCAGCAAGTATTCAGCGTATCTTTCTGAATCTCTAGATGTTGATTGAATATTATCCACACTCAATAACAGCTAAATTTTTATAAGAGCAACAGTATGTATCATTTATTGAAAACTTCAATGGAAAAATAGTTCTATACTTTCTTTTTGTGAAATATTTGTGTAGGTCATTGTGTCTATATGAATAGCTTGAGAAACTATACATGTATAGCAAGTAGAATAAAGCTCTGTATACACATTTCTTCATAAATAGTCTAATTGATTTTTTCCTTTTCAGATAGACTGTACAAATTATACCCTAGCTGAAAAGTACCTCTAAAAATGTCATTCAACTGATTAAGGTATGAATAAATATATTTAAAATGAAGTGTAAATATAAATTCTAATTATAAATGTAATATCCTTCAAAATAAAATAATATAAATTATAGATTTATACCACAATGTACAGTAATTTATAGGGAGCAGAAAAACACATACTTGTTGACCCATTACTAAAATTAGGTGAATTTTTATTCCTTGGAATTCATTTGCATGCCAAAGCATTCACGAGCACAAGAATTAGCTTTAATAATTTTTTTTATACAGTTGGAGGAAAGAACAGCTTCACTGTATTTTGTGGATACTAAGACAAAGACATCATTAAAAATTTTGTATGTTTCCTTAAATCACAGCATCAGGATATTTACCAGTAAATTAATACATTTTGTCTCTGGTCTTGTATACAATTGAATTCAGAATTTTGTAACCTAGATTAATATTTAGAAATGCATCATATTACCAGGTTAAACTTGAAACTAATAGTAAAAGATGGTCAATACTCATAAAGAAAATAAAACTTTTATCATATAATTTATTTCTTTAAGTATAAATTTAATTTGACTTTGGGACACATCCCTGGCATTCCCTAAGGCCTGCATCTGGCTCATGACTCAGGCACGTTCCCAGGCACTTGGGGGTTGTGGAACTGGGAATGGATTGAACCTGGGCTAATTGCATGCAAGACTTGTGTTCTAGACCTTTGAGTCATCTCCGCCTGGCATATCAGTTCTTCCAGTTGAAGACTGTAACATACAAGTACTTGCTTTGTGTTAAAAGCCATGAATTTAATAATATTTTAGATTACAAAAATAAGTCGTAATCTTGCATATTTTAGCAGAATTATCAAGTTTACAGATCATTACTGAGGATAAGAAACAACATTTCTGAAATTAAGATTGAAGGTAATAAAGTCTCAGACAAGCAAGCTGAGCACTGTTCAGGGAGAGACAAGGCATTCAATCACCCTTTCATTCTCCTAGGACTGCACTCTGAGTAGTCATGAGGCTGTTAGTAATGGAAATTACTGCAAAGCTGTAAATATTCTTGTTTTGGATTCTGATAGAAGAGCCATGTACATAAAGGTATGAACCTTTTTTCATGAATGGCACATTTGAGGAATAGCTTCTCTGTTGACCGGTGATCCTGGCCATAACCCTTGCTTCAAGTTTCCTGGAAACTCATTCCAGGTCACCCTGCCAGTCAGGTGCAGTGGCCCTGGGTACCTGGTCTGTAGACACAGAGAGCTGCAGGCCTTGGGAGTGTGGTGTGTCTCTGGTTCTCTCCTCCTGTAACACATCACACACACACACACACACACACACACACACACATGCTCACACACACATACACACACATATAAATTTGAATGAATTTGATAATGGACAGTTGTTGGGACTAAGTATTTAGCTTAGATTGTCCTTAGATTTGAGTTAAACCTAATTATCTCATGGTGCTGGGAGTGGGCATGGGTCTTGGGCCACACCTGCTGATGCTTTTGGCTTACTCCTGGCTCTGTGCTCAGGAATTACTACTGCAGGGGATAAGGATCGGGAGGGGATGTGGAATTGTGGATCAAACTGGATTCAGCTTTACAACCTTACCCTTATCTTAGCTCTCTGACCATAGATAACTGGGTTTAAGGTAAACTGCTCTGTTGGTTACCATTAGCAAATGAACTTGTCTTGGGTTTTGTTTTAAAAATTAGGATGAAATATCTGGGGAACATAAAGTAACAAAATAGGAGACTAACACCCAAGAATGGCCGAGATTAGTACCAGGAAGTTTACTCCATGGCTTGGAGGCCAACCACACATGCTAGGGGAAAAGGGAGCTCAGATAGAGAAGGGAATGCCAAATAAAGGTATTGGGAGGATCCTCCCAGGATGGGAGAAGCATGCTGAAAGTAGACTATAGACTAAACATGATTGTCACCCATTGCCTCTTTTGCAAATTACAACACCCAATAAGAGAGAGAGAACAAAAGGGAATGCCCTGCCACAGAGGCAGGGTGGGATGAGGGGATGGGGGTGGGAGGGATACTGGGATCCGTGGTGGTGGGAAATGGGCACTGGTGGAGGGATGGGTATTTGATCACTGTATAATTGAAACGCAAGCACAAAAATATGTAAGTCTGCAACTGTACCTCATGATGCCTCACTATAAAATAAATAAATAAATAAAATTAACACACACACAAAAAAGATAATGCAAAAAAATTAGGATGAAGGGTAGTTTAGGTGTCATGCTTACATTAGTGTTACTATTATTTATAGTTTTGCTGTACAGTTTGAACAGATCCACTGATACCAGGTGCCCAGTACTCTCCTCCAGGGTCCTTGGGATACTTTAGTCCATCCTTACATCCCTCTTCACTTTGCTTGATAATTGCTTGGTAAATTATATATAATATTTGTGTGTACTATAGCACTGTAGCACTGTCCTCCCATTGTTCATCGATTTGCTCAAGGGGGTCCAGTAACGTCTCCATTGTGAGGCTTGGGCTGGAGCGTTAGCACATCAGATAGGGCGTTTGCCTTGCAAGCGGCTGACCAGGCCGACCCGAGTTCGATTCCTCCGCCCCTCTGGGAGAGCCCGGCAAGCTATCGAGAGTATCTCACCCACACAGCAAATCCTGGCAAGCTCCTCGTGATGTATTTGATATGCCAAACACAGTAACAAGTCTCACATATGAACTATAATTGTTATACAATTGCTTATATAAATATATTTTATTATATTATGATTATATATAATAATTACCTTGTTTGGTAATTATATATGTTTTTGACTTGATATTTTGAGATACTGTGAACCTTGCACTGCATTTTTTCATTTTGGCTGGCAAGATCTGAAATCAGATTGCATAGATGAGATATTTTAAGGCATGTGTTCATGTGGCATACTTGTATAACTATTATAAGTTTTTAATTAAGTGACTAGTAACAGAAGAATCCTTTGTTCCTGGATATTTTGTTACTCAGTGTATGCTTGCAACATTCACTGACTTCCATAGAACTGGACTGTTACAGCTAATTTGACCTAGTATTTGGATAAGATTTCACTTTGTAGTCGAGTCTGATGCTCTGCATAGGATATGTAAATGTTTCACTTACTTTTTCTTGGGAAGCTTTGCTTGAGATTTCTCCAGTTAATTAAAATCTTTCAGAAAATAAATTTCTGTCAGTTGAATTTTATTTTCATGTGTTCTCATATTTATTTTCTTCTTTCATCTCACTTTAGATTTAATAGTTCTTACTGACTTACTTTCTTACTTTTGGTGAGTTTCTCCCCAGCAATGCTCAAGGACAATTCCTGGCAGAGCTTAGGGCTATTGGGCTTGTGCTGGGTTTTAGGGCTTGAACTGGGACCCTGCCCATATGGGGAGTGCCCCCCACCGCATGGAACTTGCTCCTAGCTCTTTTCCTAGTATTAGAAGTTAAAAATTTGGGTAATTTATTAGAAAACTTGTTCTTTGGGTGAAGACAGTCCTCCAGTCCCTCATGGTACATAGGGACTACTCCAGGCTTTGTATAGGGGTGCTGTTTCTTGCATTTCTAGGGGGCATATGTGGTGCTGGGGATGGAACTAGGGTGGTGCTCATGGAGTCCAACTTCTTAACCTCTGTGCTATCTCTGTGCCCCTATGTTTTCAAATTGAAGCATTTGCTTTTCTGGCACGTGTGTTATAGTCAAATCTCATTTTGTTGATTGTTTTTTGTTCCTATTTTCTTGGGTATGATAATTATTGCTTGAATGTCAGATATTTGTACAAGAAAGAGACATTGATGTGACTGACTTTATATCTAAAATGGTTCTTTTTTCTGACAGGTTATTAATATGAGAATTTTGAGTCATTTCAAGTTATCTGCTGAATATTTTCTTCTTAACGATGCACTTCAGAGAGAGGACATATACAAAACTGATGATGTACCAGAAACTAAATTGATATTATCTAACCATGCTGAGAAGCAATTAAGAAATAGCTAATGAAGATTTTGGTGCCTTTCTTTCATTTATAAAAGATGACTGATTTTTATAAATAAATTGCATTTATTTATTGATGTATGGGACTCAGCTGCTCTTTCAGTAATGGGTAAACTTATTCATAAAGAGCTTTGAACATTGTTGATGATTACCAAGTGTGTCCAAGAATTGGACAAGCTGAAAAGTTCCTTCATGATAGACATGGAGCACAGCTCACAGATGCGCTGATGGTGGCAGTCGTGGGTCCTACCTCTCTGTCCTGCAGCATGGCCAGCTTGCACCAGAGCAGCGGGATCTCTGGAGCGGTCAGAGATAGAGGCACTGCCCACTCTCTCATCTTCTGGGATGTGCTCACACACCGCGTTGGGTTATGGTGAGCTGCAGGGCAGTGGGGGCCTGTGCTTCTCTGTCCTTCCAGGATGGCTTCCTGGTCAGGGTATTGGCTTTTCAGGATGTTGGCCAGGAAGTTCATAAAGTTGTAGGTGACTAAGGCTTCATAACAGTCTAGGAAGTTGTCAACTGTACGGTTATAGTAGGATATTCCAGTTATCTAATTTGTAAACAGCACTTCCCAGAGGTCCCTGTTGATGGGCTTCTGGAGCTCAGTCACCACGCAATGCATCCAGAGGAACCCAGGATAGTGAATAGTACATCCCTCTTTGGTGTGTATTTCCAGCTTCAGTAGCTGCTACACAAAACTGGCCTTGATGTCAGCTGGGAGATTATACCTGAAGGGTGTGTCAGTGTGCAGAGTTTAGGAACTGTGAAGCTGGGCCCCTTGAAAATGAGAAGGTCAGATGTTGCAAATATCCTTAGCTATTCTTGCAAGCAAGAGTTGAGGTCCCCTCTACCTACTTTCCCATGGAAATCCAGACCCAAACTGCAGTAAAAAATCTTGGGTCATTGGGTTCTATCAACAACAACAACAACAACAACAACAACAACTAAAGAAATAATAAAAGGCAGGGTCTGGTGTATGTTGCCTCTTGTTTTATTTTTATCTCACTTATTCTTAGTCAAAATTCTGAGAAGCAGTTAAGAAGCAACTCGGAGAATTTGATTCATTATTTGTAAATCATAACTGTCATCAATGTCATTCCATTGATCGTCGAATTACTCGAGGAGGCACCAGTAACGTCTCTATTCCTCCCAGGACTGAGATTTTAGCAGCCTCTTCTTACACATCTTTTCCCAACGATTGGAGGCTCTTTCAGGGTCAGAGGATTGAAACCTGTTGTCGTTACTGTATTTGGCACATTGAATATGCCACAGGGAGCTTGCCAGGCTCTGCCCATGTGGTCAGGATACTCTTGGTAAATTGCTGGGCTCTCCAAGAGGCATATATTTATATATTTCTTTCTATGATTATATTTTTCTTTCTGTGATTAATATATTTCTTTCATAGAAAGAAATATTTGTAAATAAATTATATTTATTACTTGAAGGATGAGACTTAGCTCACCCTTAAATAATTCACAAAAAAACTTTGACAAGTGTGTCCACTAATTGAACAAGCCAAATGTCCCTTCGTGGTAAACATGGAGCAAGGTTCACAGAAGCAAAGGTGATGGCAGTGACGTGCCTGACCATTGTGTCACAGGAAATATGACAGGTCTGGTCACAGACCATGGTGAGCAGTACAAGCTTTCCCTAGATGAGCCATGCCTTGCTGTGCAAGTGGAGTCCCAGCTTCTCTAGCTGCCACACACAGAGGGATACGGCCAACAATAAGGCTACGATGATGGTCAGTGCTAGAGGCATAATTAACACCCTCCACTTACTGCACAAAGAAAAGGTTTCTTGGCATCACTGGTTTTGCCTCAGCACACCCATACCCTCTCTCAGGGCTGAAACACTTGCCAACTCCTGCCAACTCTACTTTCTTTTCTAAGTCATGCCTCAGGCAGCAACCAAGCAGCCTCTTCCCCACCCCACCCCACCCCCATCTCTGCAGCAGGTGATCCTGCCCCCTGGGCCTGCATCACTGTGCAATGTGTCTGCACCTCCCTCCCCACTCAGTTCCTGTGGGCAGACATGGGCACAGGATACAACTCATGAACCTCTGGGTACTTAGGCAAGTGCAGTACTGGAACACGTACTGGATGCTGAAGGGGACACGTTCTTCCATGTATTCAGTGGTGTCACTTTACACGTCCTTCGGTATCTCAGTAACTGTACTTGGTATAGATTGCAGTGTCAGAGTGTGTCCAAGCCTTTGGAGTTACCACGGGGACAGTGATGAGAAATCATGGAAAGTGTGACTGGTGATGAAGACGAGTATATGTAATCATGATCATCCTCACCCGTTGGGACGCTTTTATTCTTTGATTGTCCTCTCCAGTTTTTCTAGTGGATTTTGCCTGTGTGTATGGACAAGCAGCTTGTCACAAACAAGGGCATGACAATGACTGGACAACAGGGGGCATGCTAGGAACAGGATACACCATCTCCAGCTCTTGTTGGGACCCGAACATGTGCCAAGCAACTTTCCACAAAAAATAATTGCAGCTCTGTGGAGCACCAGAGCACGAAGGGAATCTGAGGGTTGCACAGCTGTGCTGGGGTCCGCTGGGATGGACACACATCCCACCTGAAAGAGGAAATTGAGGATATCCTTGTACCAGGATGTACCTAATCCCTCCATGTGTTTTGAATGTACATAATACCTCCATGTGCTTTGAATGTACCTAATTCCTCCATGTGCTTTGAAGCTGTGAATTAAGCCCTGTATGCATGAGGCTTTAGACCTGGCTCTACCATATAAGCCATGTTGAGTCCACACATGTAAATGGAAACATGCTTCTCTCTCATCTTTTAAATGTAGACTATATTTTTGGTCAGATTTCTATAACCGTTTTCCTCGCATTCCCTAGTCTGCTCTTGAGCACATAACACATTTACCTCCTGTTGCTTTCTCCATCAAAACGAAGGAATGGCAAATGGAATTATCAAAATATAAAGCAAGAAAAGTCAGTTTGTGGTGACTACTAAATTAACTTATGTAAGGAAATTAAAGTCATTTAATATGGTGCCTATTCTCATTTATATAGACATATTTTCAATTCTGTCCCCCAAATGCATTGCTTTAAATGTTATTTTGTACTTGGGTCATTGTGGTGATAATTATGTCTTCCCAGGCTTTAGTAAAACTTAAAAGAAATTCCTTGCTAATGTATTTTAGGTTTTACATGTACTTGTTAAAGTCTAACATATGTAAAATTTAATGAGTGAAGAGAACTAAGAAATATAAAGGTGAAAATATGAACAGATCTTTAAATATTTAATATTTAAATTTAAGAAATAAAATATTGATTTTCCATTTAAAAATTACATTACAAATACTGATTGTCTACATTAGCAATTGTAATAAAAATCTCTGGATGTGAAAACAAAACCCAGTAAGACAAAGAACATTCAATATAAATGAGTTTATTCTGGAAGCTGCATAAAATCCCTTAGCAAGCTTAGAGTAAACAGACGTTTCTGAATCTAATAGAGGGCAAATCTAAGCACCATGAGATCATATCCAATGTCATGTGCTGGGAAGTTTGTCCTGTCCTTAAAAGAAGCTTCTTTCATGCTTCTTATAAAACTGATTTCAAGGCTATGAATTCTTCAAGTTGTTTACTGTCCCTGAAGCTTTGCATTATTCCTTCAAATATGACTGATAATCTAGAATATGAAGTATTCTTGGTGAGTTGTACATTTTTTCCAGATATTAATCAGCTCTTTAAGTGAATTTTAACTTGAATGCTGATGTGGGTGTGTTAGGGTATGTTCAACAAAGTACTAGCAAAGTCTCTCTAGAGAGGCGCACTTTTTTTTGTTTATTTTTATTCTTATTTATTTATCAAGCTACCGAGAGTATTCGATATGCCAGACACAGTAACAACAAAGTCTCCAACGGAGACGTTACTGGGCCCGCTCGAGCAAATCGACGATCAACGGGAGGGCCTATTTATTTATATCTCTTTTTATCTATCTAATTTTTTTTGATTATACAATGATCAGATACCCATCCCTCCACCAGTGCCCATTTTCCACCACCATGGATAATATCCCTCCCACCCCCATCCCCCCATCCCCCCTGTCGCTGTGGCAGGGCAATCCCCTGTGTTCTCTCTCTCCTTTTGGGTGTTGTGGTCTGCAAAAGAGGTATTGAGTGGCAAACATGTTCAGTCCATAGTCTACTTTCGACATGCATCTCCCCTCCTGGGAGGATCCTCCAAACACCCTTTATTTGGTGTTCCCTTCTCTATCTGAGCTGCCATTCCTCTAGAATGCCCGACTGGCCACTAAGCTATGGAGTAATCCTCCTGGTGCTGATCTCAGCTATTCTTGGGTATTAATCTCATATTTTGTTACTTTATATCCCCCAGATGAATGCAATCTGTCTATGTCTATCCCTCTCTTTCTGACTCATTTCGCTTAGCATGATACTTTCCATATTGTACCACTTGTATGTAAATTTCATGACTTCATCTTTTCTAAGAGCTACATAGTACTCCATTGTGTAGATGTACCAAAGTTTCTTTAACCAGTCATCTGTTCTTGGGCATTCAGGTTTCTTCCAGTTTCTGGCTATTGTAAAGAGTGCTGCAATGAACAAACAAGTGCAGATGTCACTTCGACTATACATTTTTGCCTCTCTGGGATATATTCCCAGGAGTGGTATTGCTGGGTCAAATGGGAGCTCAATTTCTAATTTTTTGAGAATCGTCCATACTGTTTTCCAGAAGGGCTGAACCAGTGGACATTCCCACCAACAGTGAAGGAGTGTCCCTTTCTCGCCACATCCACGCCAGCATCGGTTGCTTTGGTTCTTTTGAATGTGGGCCAGTCTCTGAGGTGTGAGATGGTATCTCATTGTGGTTTTGATCTGCATCTCCCTGATGATTAATGATGTAGAGCATTTTCTCATGTGCTTTTTTGCCATTCGGATTTCTTCTTTGAGAAAGTTTAGAGAGGCGTACTTTAAGCGGAATCTGATTTTTTTTTTGTTCAAAATCTTTCCTGATTAAAAAAAAGTTTGTTTTGTTTATTGAATCACACAATTATAAAGTTGTTCATGATTTGGTTTCAAAATATATTCATCCATACAATGTTTCAGTCATGCAATGTCCTTATACTAGTGTACATTTCCCACCACCAATGTCCCCAGTTTCACTCCCACCAGCCCCTTGCCCCTCCAGACCCCAGCCTCTCTAAAGCAAGTCCTTCACTCTCTCTCTCCTTTTGCCATATATATTTCCTATAATCAGTTTAACTGCTTTGTTGCATTTCATTACGTGCTCTTATTTTATGTGGACCTTTGTATATAATTTTATTTCAAAACTTGTTTTGACTACAAGCAACATAAATCCAAACAAAAAGTTATTAATGTTGAGTGCTATAAACTGTCAAATGCTGTTTGTTTGGAAAATAAGGGTTCTCCAAAACATAAAAACATCAATTCAAAACAATATGCACTACACCAATGTTCATCAGTTTACTTAATACAATAGTCAAGATATGAAATCAATCAAACTCCCCAATTATACACAAAGGGATCAAGAATTTGTAGGGATATATACACAATGGAATTCTATGCAACTCTTAGAAAAATCAAAATCATGTAATTTGCTGCAACATGGATGGGAACTAGTGGATATCATGCTGAAAGAAGTCAAATGAAAGGGAGAGATACAGAATGATCACTCTTATGTGTGGAACTTAAAGATACATGTGAGGTAGCAATAAGGTGGAAAGGAAACATAACTTGAGAACTCATCCACATAATTGAGTGGCAGGGGATAAGAGAGAAAGCTTTGAGTATCCTTAGGAGAGGGAGCAGTTATGGCCTTGGCCTTGGAATTATGTATATTATAAACCACTATTATTAGCTTTGCACACCATATCATCTCAATTTAAAAATCCCCCCCAAAAAAAGGACTGCTACAAAGGCAGGGTGGGATGGGGGGCGGGGGTGGGTGGGAGGGATACTGGGATCAGTGGTGGTGGAGAATGGGCACTGGTGGAGGGATGAGTATTCGATCATTGTACATCTGAAACCCAAGCACAAAAACTTGTAAATCTACAACTGTACCTTATGGTGTTTCACTAATAAAAATCTAAAAAAAAATCCCCTCAAAAGAAAATTAAGAGAAATAAGCATGACAAATTACTGGATTTGGCATTACAATGATCATTTATAACTAAAACAGCTGTGCTTTGACAACTTTGAAGGTGTACCTTGTAAACTTGTCTCCTATACCAGACCTGACCAATTACAGACTCATGTTGGAGCTTAGCATATGCTTTATTTATTTTTAGTTATATTTTTAAATTTAATCACCATAAGATACACAGTTATAAAGTTACTTATGACTGGATTTTAGTCACACAATGATCCAACACTGTCACTTTACGAGTTGTGCATTTTCCATCAACAGTGTCCCCAGTTTCCCTTCCCATCACCACACCTGCCTGCCTCTATGGCAGGAACTTTTCTGTTTTTTATATTATTTTTTCACTGAATCACCGTGGAAGTCTATGAAGTTACTTCGCTGCTGTTTATCTGTGAAATGATGTATCATTCCTTTGAGTTTGAGGTTAGCTGGATAGAGTTTTCGGGTGAGGCATTCATATCATTGACTAAAAAACCAACCTTAAAAGAAGGGACTACTGTAAGACAAGACAAACCCCACAACACAACAAACCTCTACAGGAAGATAGCACAAAACCCCATGACAATAATCTCTCTCAGTGTCAGTAGTCTAAAATGCACCAATTAAAAGACACAGAGTGGCAAAATAGATTAAAAACTAAACCCAACATCCTGCTGCCTACAAAAAACAGTCAGAGCAAACAGAGACTCAAAGTTAGAGGATGGAAAACAATCTTTCAAGCAAACAACACCCTCAAAAAGGCTGGGGTGGCTATACTAATATCCGACAACATAGATTTCAGGCTGAAAAAGATTAGAAGCAAAGGTCATTTTTTAATAATCAAGAGATATGTACAGCAGGAAGAAGTCACACTCCTTAACATATATATGAATCAAATGAGTGACCAGCAAAATATCTTTAAAAAACTGCTAGTAGACTTCAATGATGACATTGGCTGCGACACAATAGTAGTTGTTGACTTCAACACCACCCTATCACCTCTTGACAGATCAACGAAACTAAAACTCAGCAAGGAAGTACTGACTTTGAAGGAAGAAATGGAAGAGAGAGGTCTAATAGATGTATACAGGACTTTTTATCCTCCCCCCAAAGAAACTGAATGCACATTATTTTCCAGTGCAACATTTTCCAAAATAGACCATATACTGAGTCACAAAACATACCTCAGTAGAATTGGGAAGATAGAAATTCTATTAACTATCTTTTCAGACCACAATGCACAGGAGATAGAAGTTAATTACACACAGAAAGGGAGAATCAAATCAAACATCTTGAAATCAAACAGCTCAATGTTGATTGGGTGGGTTTGAGAGGAACTCAAGGAATAAATCAAAAGATTTCTGGAAACAAATGAAAATGAAGACATGAACTACCAGAACTTGCAGGACACAGCTAAAGCAGAGTTAAGGGGAAAATTTATAGCTCTGCAAGAATTTCTCAGGAAGGAAGAAAGGGCCCACATAAAAAAGTTGACTTCACAGCTCCAGATCTTACAAAAAGACCAACAAAAGGAACCCAAACAGGTAGGAGGAAAGAAATAATAAACCGTAGAGTGGAAATTAAGACTTTGAAGTCCAAAAAGCAATCTGAAAGATCAATGAAACAAAGAGCTTGTTCTTTAAGAAAATAAATAAGATTGATAAAGTACTAGCAAGACTCACAACGAAAGAGAGAGAGAGAACCCTAATAAAACGAATCAGAAATGAAAAGAAGGGCATCACAACAGAAATCAAAGAAATTCAGAAGATCCTCAGAGATTACTTTGTTAGTCTGTATGCCACGAAACAAGAGAAACTAGAAGAAATGTATAAATTCCTGAATTCCTATATCCTCCCAAGGCTGAGTCAAGAAGATTTGGAATAACTTAATAGACCTATTACTATCAAGGAAATTGAAACTGTAATCATAAGTTTTCCCTCAAACAAAAGCCGAGGTCTAGATGGATTCAGTAGCAAATTCATCCAAACATTTAAAAAGAACCTATTGCCAGATAATTTCAAACTTTTACAGTAAATTGAAGAAACAGAAACACTCCCAGTTTCTATGAAGCACATATCACCCTAATACCAAAAGCAAACAGAGACACCACAAAAAAGAAAATTACAGGCCAATATCCTTGATGAACATGGGTGTGAATATCCTCAACAAAACATTAGCAAATATAATCCAACAACTGATCAAAAAGATCAAAAAGACCATAACCAAGTGGGATTCATTCTGTGGATGCAAGGAGGGTTTAACATTTGCAAGTAAATCAACATAATCCATAATATCAATAAAAAATAAAAACCATATGATCATTCAATAGATGCAGAGAAAGCATTTGACAAAATCCAGCACTCATTTATGATGAAAACTCTCAGCAAAATGGGCACTGAAGGAAAGTTCCTCAATATAGTCAAAGCCATCTTTCACAGGCCCACGGCCCATGGGAATAAACTAAAAGCATTCCCCCTACGATATTCCAGCTCAGTGTAGAACTTCTCAATTTCTTCTTCATCGTAGTTGGATGTTGGTGCATAGACGATGAAGATAGAAACTGCCGGCAGTAAGCCACATCTATTCAAGTGTAATCGTCCGATTTGGGTTGTTAGGCATTCGAATGAATCAATGCTCATGGCCAAGTTCGTGTTGACAAGGGCACCAACACCTCTGACGCCTCTTTTGTCGCATGTTCTGAGGAACAGTTCTTCTCCAGTTTCAAAAATGGCATGATGTGATTAATGCCTTCTCGTCTTGGTCAGACCAATGATGTTGTACTTGATCTTTCACGCTTTTACCATCAGGTCCTCAATGGGTGCATCTGATGCCAGCGTATGTGCATTGAAAGTACAGACAATCCATTTTGTCTTTCTTCATTTGGGCAGCCTAGTTCGGCCTTAAGATTTTATCAGCCTCTCCTTCCACATACTTCTTATCGCTACCATAATGCTGAGTCCTTCAGGGTCAGGGGAATGAGACCCATTGTATTTACTGTTTTTGGCATATCGAATACACCACAGACAGCTTTCCAGGCTCTGCTGTGTGGGCGGGATACTCTTGGTAGCTTGCAGGCTCTCCGAGAGGGATAGAAGCTTTTACAGCGGCCTCTAATCACCCTTGTAGGTGTTCCCAAGGTTCAAACCATATTTGAATCCTATCAATTATGGTGCGGTAATTATATATATATATATATATATATATATATATATGATAACCTTTCAATAGGTGTATTGCAAACAACAATGCCCAGAAGGAGAGGAAGAGAGGAAGAGGGAGAGGGAGAGAGAGAGAGAGAGAGAGAGAGAGAGAGAGAGAGAGAGAGAGAGAGAGAGAGAGAGAGAGAGGTGCCTGCCATAGAGACAGAGGAGGTGGGAATGGGTGGTGGTAGAGAAAAACTGGGGACATTGGTGGTGGGAAATATACACTAGAGAAGGGATGGGTATGAAGCATCTTGTGCCTGATACCCAATCAACTATTATACCTCTCTCTTCCATTTCTTCCTTCAAAGCCAGTACTTCCTTGCTGAGTTTTAGTTTTGTTGATCTGTCAAGAGGTGATAGGGTGGTGTTGAAGTCTCCAACTACTATTGTGTTGTAGCCAATGTCGTCATTGAAGTCTACTAGCAGCTTTTTAAAGATATTTTGCTGGTCCCTCATTTGGTTCATATATATGTTTAGGAGTGTAACTTCTTCCTGCTGTACATATCTCTTGATTATTAAAAAATGGCCTTTGCTTCTAATCTTTTTCAGCCTGAAATCTATGTTGTTGGATATTAATATAGCCAACCCAGCCTTTTTGAGAGAGTTGTTTGCTTGAAGGATTGTTTTCCATCCTCTAACTTTGAGTCTCTGTTTGCTCTGACTGTTTTTTGTAGGCAGCAGAATGTTGGGTTCAGTTTTTAATCTATTTTGCACACTCCGTGTCTCTTAATTGGTGCATTTTAGACTATTGACATTGAGAGAGATTATTGTCATGGGGTTTTATGCTATCTTCCTGTAGAGGTTTGTTGTGCTTGTGGGGTTTGTCTTGTCTTTCAGTAGCCCCTTTAGTCCTTCTTTTAAGGTTGGTTTTTTAGTCTATGAAGTTCCTTTGCTGCTGTTTATCTGTGACATGATGTATCATTCCTTTGAGTTTGAGGTTAGCTGGATAGAGTATTCTTGTTGAGGCATTCATTTTATTGAGTTTTTTCACTATATACGACCATTGTCTTCTGGCTCAGATGGTTTCCTCTGATAATTCTGCTATAAATCTAAGGGGTGCTCCTTTGTATGTGATTTCCTTCTTTGACCTTGCTGCTTGCAGTATTGTATCTCTATCTGTGGTATTCATTATTCTTATTATAATATGTCTTGGAGTCTTTTTATTAGGGTCTCTTTTAGCTGGTCCCCTTTGGGTTCCTTGTATCTTGAGGCATGCATTCTCCAGCTTTGAGTACTTCTCAGCAATGATATCTTTAACTGTTTCTACTTCACTGGGCTTGCCTCCCTGTCCTTCTGGTACTCCGATGATTCTTATGTTGTTCCTCTTGAGTTCATCCCCTAGATCTGTGATTCGCTCTAGTGCTGTTTTGAGGTCTTTCCCATTGTATGTTGTTACCTGTATGCTTTCTGCAGCTCATCTTCAAGCTCACTGATTCTGTATTTGGCTCTTATTGTTCTACTGTTGAGGGCACCCACTGAGTTTTTAATTTCACCTACTGAGTCCTTTATTAGTGACACTTCTGTTTGTAGCTTTCTTATTTCTGCTCTCATTTCTTCCTGTATTTTATTGGCTGTCCGTCCCACTGTTTCTTTCATGTTCTCCTTTAATTTACTGGGTGCCTGTTCCACTGTTTCTTTGAGTTAATTAAAAATACTCAACATTTAATTCATCTCTGAATTCTTTTTCGGAGAGATTGTATTTGTTGTTATTCCCTATTAAGGCTTCTGGGCTCCTTTTTCATCCATTTCTCGTGGTGTGGATTTGCGCCATTTCTTCATGTTGCTGTAGTAGTCTGGAGGTGGGAACTTCCAGTTCATTATCAGTGAATGAAATGAAATGAAATCCTTTCTCACAGCGAGAAAGGATTCTGGATGAGTTCAGCCAATAGTGGTCATCTTTATCTCCTTCTAGAATACTAACTTCCTTGGTAATCTCCTGGAAATTTCATCCCTCCCCGGAACCACTCCATCACCCCCTGTCCTGGTCCTGGGAGCATTTTCACAGTGCAAGCAGTCCAGTATGTTTTGGAGCTTTGCCAGTGGGAACTCCAACAGGAAAGTAATAAATACATGGTCGGGTGAGATAATACAGTAGCTAAGGTATTGGCTTTGCATGTTCCCAATCTGAGTTTGATGCCAGGTACCCTATATGGTCCTTCTAGCTTGCCAGGGGCTATCCCTGAGTGCAGAGGCAGTAACTCTACCAGTCACTGAAAGGTTGAAATAGCTGAGCATTGGCAAATAGCTTCTACCTGGACTCTGGCCCATGGGCCCTGTTGTCTAGGGATCACAAGAGTAAGCGGGAGTTTTTGGTGAACTCAAGTCGAAGGGAATCTGAAAGGGTGACTGGGAGCTAACAGCATGTCTTAGTGGATTTGGAAACGAAATTTTTCTTCAAAAAATAATGATAAAGGGCTGGAGTGATAGCACAGCAGGTAGGGCGTTTGCCTTGCACACAGCTGACCTGGGTTCAATCTCCGGCATCCCATATGGTCCCCCAAGCACCGTCAGGGATAATTCCTGAACGCAGAACCAGGAGTAACCCTGAGCATTGCTGGGTGTGACCTAAAAAGCAAAAATAAAAAAAGATAAAAATACACATTCATTTGCATAAATTGTAATAGAAATATAAGAAGTACTTTAGAAAAATTGGAATAAAGAAGAAGCACTGCTGGCACTTGAAAATTGATAATAGTGTAGGGGAGAGAGTGTAAGTGTTAGAGTGAAAAGTCCTGTGTTCTATCACTGGCAACACTTGGTCCACTGAGCAGCCCTAACGTAGTTTTCCTAACCCTAGGGATAAGACATCAGACCGGCATATAAACATATATATGAACCCCAGCACTGGCCCTAGGGATAAGACATCAGACCGTCAGGCTCAATCACCGGGCAAGTCAGGCTCAATCACCGGGCAAGTATCGCCAGAAATGGACTTGGGTCCCCTGAACTACACTGGTGTCGGATCCTATGCAAATAAAATAAAATCGCTGATACAATAATGCGTGAAAGTATGCTTCCTTCTGGTGGCAGAAATAGGACATAACTACTGTGTTTAGCGGAAGGAAACAGGTGAGAGCAGGGATAAGGTTATTATTAACACAGTTCTCCAAAATAGAGTTTAACCAGGATGTTCTTTTGTAGAGAAGAATCTGAGAAAACTAAAACATTACAAGGACAGGTTTATTTACAGAAAGGGAAGTAAAAATAGTAAGGACTTCTTTCTTTAAAATGAAATCTCACACAGAGATAGAGGAGATGTTTTGGTACTTGGGGATAAATCCCAGGGCCTCATACATGTCAAGTATGTACCATACGATGAGCAATAAAGAATATTTGAAATTCATAGGATTTGGGGAGATGGAAAGTAATTACCCTTGACTCTAAATTGGTCCACTGAAAAGAATTTAGTGTTTAGTAGTTTAACTTCAGTTTTTACAGCAGATTCCTTTATTACTAGAAAGATGCTTCATGTTAAAAACTTTTGGTAGCAAAGAAATCACATCTTATCTTCCTGTACTGTAATCTTTTATTTTTTTATTTTTTATTTTATTTTTTGTGAAACACCATGAGGTACAGTTATAGACTTACAAATTTTTGTGCTTGGGTTTCAGTTATACAATGATCAAGTACCCATCACTCCACCAACACCCATCCTCCACCACCACGGGTCCCAGCATCCCTCCCACCCTCTATTCCCCACCATTCCACTCTGCCTCTGTGGCAGGGCATTCCCTTTTGTTCTCTCTCTTTCCTTTTGGGTTCTGTGGTTTGCAAGAGAGGCATTGAGTGGCAATCATGTTTGGTCTATAGTCTACTTTCAGCATGCATCTCTCATCCTGGTAGGATCCTCCCAACACCCTTTGTTTGGTGCTCCCTTCTCTATCTGAGCTTCCTTTTCCCCTTGCACTTGTGGCTGGCCTCCAAATCATGGAGCAAAATTCCTGGTACTAATCTCTTAAATGTGAGAATGGTTCCTGGATCTGACACATTTCCTCAGCAGTTTCACTAATCATACCTAATCTTAATTATAGGGCACAAAAAACGAACTGAGAACTGATTCATTGACTCTGAAGTCTTTGTTCTCAGCCTATTGCCACTACCACGTGGGGGGGGGGGCTGAAGCCCCAGGCACCTTGCTAAAGAGAGAGGAGAATGACAGAACAAGGCTGTCATCAGTCAGGAACATGCTATTAGAAGCTGGTGAACTCAAGAAAAGCGTGTGTCTGGATGGATGCTATAGGAATGCTTTCTAATTGCATTACGTACCCCATCTCAGAGTAAGACTAAAGTTCTGGCTAGGAAGGTGAAGAAATTGTTGATTAGTAGAGAACTTTAAAGACCTAGGTCCCCCCTCAGTATCCTTTAGGTCTTCTGTCTTGGAAGTTCCATCTTTCAGAGCTTACAATACCAGGATAGACCCTGAGATGCAAGTACAATAATACAATGGTTTTTTTATTTCCTTGTTTACTGGTGTTTGTGCTCAGGCATCCCAACTCATTGTGCTGGTGGTTGCAAGGATGGGATAGGGAACCATGTGTGCTGGGGCTACCGCACACAAAACTCCAGCCTTTTGGGCCATCTCCCTGGCTTTCTTTAATTTTTTAAATTTAATTAATTAATTTTCCTTTTAGGTCACCTCTGGCAATGCACAGGGATTTCTCCTGGCTCTTTAATTTTTAGAGGAAGGACACCTTTCCTTTAAAGGGCCTTCGTTATCTCTCATTCCAATTCTTCATGTATGGCTCAATATTAAATACTAAAATGGACTCACAATAAATGGGTACATTCTTCAACGTTTCAGTGAACCAGCATGAGAATATTCTCATAGAACCAACTAGCAGACAGAGGACTTTAAAGGCACTTAGAAGAGTTGTGCCATGGGATACAAAAAATAGAATATTGGGGCTGGAGGAATGGTAAAGTGCATAGGACTTTTGCCTTGCACATGGCTGACTTGGGTTCAATCCTCAGCACCCCATATGGTGCCCTGCCCCTGCCAGCAGTGACCCCTGAGCAGAGCCAGGAGTGTGCCCTGAGCACTGCCAGGTGTGCCCTAAACACCCCCAAAGTAAATAAATCCTACCCACACCAAAGTAATTTATTAACGCTCTGTGAAGTAACCTGGAGATTTTAGAGACCTTATTGTGTCTAATAAAACTAGAGGACAAATATTTTGGTTCTATGAACAACCACAAATTTGGGGGCAGTTATATTGATTTTTCTCTACTATTATATATAAGGCAGAGTTTGTTACATTTATCACTTTTCTGTGAGTCAAAAATTTAGAAAGAGCTCTCTCAATGATTCTGAGATTAAAATATAAAGTAAAATGTCCCTGCAATCTCTGCAGGCCCATATCTGCACCCCAGAAACTGCTTGCTCCTTAATTTTCCTGGTGAGGCTGACCTCCTGGTCTTTTTCAGAGCTGGAAGTGGTTTCCCTTCCCTTCCACCTCACATCCTAGTAGCCCCTATGCCTGCCCTCTGCAACCCCACATCCACGTTCCATACACGTAACTCAACTCCCTGCTTCTGAGCCTCATGACTGTGCATAGCAGATTCACTCATCACACCTTACATTGTGCACACTTATCCTCCTATTGCCAGGAGAGGATGAGCAGGAAAGGAAAAGACGACACCCAGCCTAACCCTCACAGATTACCATGAGGGTGGACTACAGAGATTCACTCTCATAGCACGGCAGACACAGTGAAAAAGCTGTGTAGAAACCCACCAGGCCCACTAAGTGAAGGGAATAGCATAGGAATCTCTGCCAGTACCAACCAGCTCTATAGCCTTTCAGAGCCAACACGATGAGGATGTTTATGGACTGTATTTTGGTTTTTGGTTTGTTTTGGGGACAGATCTGGCTGTGCTCAGGGCTTACTTCTGAATCTGCTCAGGGATCCATCCTGGAAGAGTTTACAGGATCATAGATGGTGCTGAAAATCAAATCAGAGTAAGACACATGCAAGCAAGTGTCTCAATTCCTGGACTATCTCTCTGGCCCCAATCAGGATGTTCAATGAGCTCAAAGAAATTATGGTACAGGGAAGTAGCACTGTCCTCCTGTTGTTCATCGATTTGCTCGAGTGGGCACCAGTAACATCTCCATTGTGAGACTTGTTACTGTTCTTGGCATATTGAATATGTCACGGTTAGCTTGCCAGGCTTTGCCGACGGGGCGCGAACTTGGTAGCTTGCCGGGCTCTCCAAGAGGGGTGGAAAAATCGAACCAAGGTCAGCCTGGGTCAGCTGTGTGCAAGCTCCAGCCCACAGGAAAGTATGAGAGCAAAAATTGAGATAACTGCAATTAGATGAGAGAAATGGAGTATAGTAGGTAAAATTTAAGACTTAAGGGCATCAGCAACAAAAAGTAGCTAAGGAAAAGCTCAGTGAGCTACAACATTAGATTCAGGAAACCACTACAAAACAAAAAATATGGAAGAATGTTCGAAAAGAAGTGAACTATGGAATTAGTTCAGATGACCAATATAAGATTCATTGGAGTCCCTGAATCGTTAAATTAATCTCAGATGAGAATATCCTCGAATAGTTAAGGAGTGCAAGCACTTCTATTCAAGGGACTCAAAGGGCACCAGAGAAAATAAGTCCAAATAGAAAAATTCTAAGATATATTGTAATCAGAATGACCAAAACCAGACAGAAACAGAACCCTGATAGCAGCAAGATCACACTGTCATACACTGTCCCACTGTCCTCCCATTGTTCAGCGATTTGCTTGAGCAGGTCCAGTAACGTCTCCATTTTGAGACTTGTTACTGTGCTTGGCATATTGAATAAGTCACGGGTAGCTTGCCAGGCTTTGCCGTGTGGGCGCGATACTCTCAGTCGCTTGCTGGGCTCTCAGAGGGGTGGAGGAATCGAACCCGGCTTGGCCAGGCTGGCTGCGTGCAAGGCAAACACCCTATCACTGTGCTATCGCTCCAGTCCCAGCATCAAGATCAAACAAGGAAATATATACAAAGGAACTCCCATAGGATTTATAGCAAATCTATCAAATGAGACTCAAAGGGCCAGAAAAGAATGATGGGATAACTCCTCAGAATATATTCTGGAGAAGCAAAAAAGTACAGTTGAAATGACATCTGCACTTCTGTGTTTATTGCTGCACTATTCACAATAGCCAAAATCTGTAAAAAACCCGAGTGCCCAAGAACAGATGACTGGTTAAAGAAACTTTGGTACATCTACACAATGGAGTACTATGTAGCTGTTAGAAAAGATGAAGTCATGAAATTTACATATAAGTGGTACTACAAGGAAAGTATCATGCTAAGCAAAATGAGTCAGAAAGAGAGGCACAGACATAGAAAGATTGCATTCATCTGGGGAACATAAAGTAACAAAATAGGAGACTAACACCCAAGAATAGCCGAGATAAGTACCAGGAGGTTCACTCCATTGCTTGCAGGCAGCCGCACATGCTAGGCGGAAAGGCAGCTCAGATAGAGAAGGGAGCACCAAATAAAGGGTGTTGGGAGGATCCTCCCAGGATGGGAGAAGCATGCTGAAAGTAGACTATAGACCAAACATGATTGCCATTCAATGCCTCTTTTGAAAACCACAACACCCAAACGGAGAGAGAGAACAGAGAGAAATGCCCTGCCACAGAGGCAGGGTGGGATGGGGGGATGGGGGGTGGGAGAGATACTGGGATCCGTGGTGGTGGGAAATGGGCACTGGTGGAGGGATGGGTATTTGATCGTTGTATAATTGAAACCCAAGCACAAAAATTTATAAGTCTACAACTGTACCTCATGATGTTTCACTAATAAAAATTAAAATAAAAAAGAATGATGGGATAAAACTCAATGAAATGAAAATTCCACTGAGAACACCCTATCCAGTTAGATCATTCATATTTTAAGAAATAATTAAAATATTTATGTACAAGCAATAGCTTAGGGTATTCATAACATTGAAGGCAGGTTTGCAAGAGCATTAGAGTTTCTTTAAAAGATGAGACAAACTTCAAAAAACACTCATAACTTTTTAACAAATGGTGGCAAATACATTTGCTCATCTCAATTATTTCACTCAATGCAAATGCCCTGAACTCACCAACAAAAAGTCACAGAGTGGCAGGATGGATCAGAAAACTCAACCTAACTTTCTGCTGCCTACAATAGATACCTCTAAATAGTCAAGGTAAACACAGATTCAAAGTAAAAGGCTGAAAAATAGTCCTACAGGCAAATATTGACTTTGAAAAACTGGTTGAAGAGTATAATAATAATAACAGTGGGTAGGGTATTTGCTTTGCATGTACTCAACCTGGTCCAATCACCATTACACCATATGTTCTCCTGAAAATCGCTAGGAGTGATCCCTGAACACAGAGTCATGAGAGTAACCACTGAGCATTGCTAAGGGTGACCCTCAAACAAACAAACTAACAAATAAACAAAGACTGGGGTGGCCATATCTATGCCAGACAACAAAAATTTCAAATAAAAAAGGCTATAAGGGACAGGGTTCATTGTGTTCATCAATACATCAAAAACTCACAAACCTAAAGACAGCCTCCTCATCAAATGGTGCTGGCAAAATTGGACAACTACATGTAAGAAAATAAAGCTGGATCCATATCTACATCTCACATAAAAGTCAATTCAAAGTGGATCAAAGACCTTGAGATCCACCTAGAAACTATTAAGTACATTGAGGAAAATATAGGCAGAATATTTCAATATTTGGGCCTCAAAGGTGCCTTCAATAATCTGATAACTGAGCAAATGCAAAAAAATTTAAAAAATAAATGGAACTAAATGAATTTCAAAATAAATGGAACTACATGAAGTTTTGTTTTGTGTTTCATGGCAAAACAAAACAAAGAAAATCATGGACTAAAACTTAAAGACAGCTAACTCAATGGGAAAATATTTGCATTCGCCTCAAACAGATAAAGATTTCATATCTGTAATCACTTGTCACTTGTCAGCCCGTTGATCCATCGATTTGCTCGAGTGGGTACCAGTAATGACTCCATTCATCCCTGTTGCGTGCTAGCAAAGCCCAATGGCATATTGGGGGCTCTTTCAGGGTCAGGGGAATGAGACCCATTATTGCTACTGTTTTTGGCATATCTAATACACCATGGGTAGCTTGCCAGACTCTGCCGTGTGGGCAAGATATTCTCAGTAGATTGCCAGACTCTCTGAGAGGGATGGAAGATTTTGGGGCGGCCTCTAAACGCTTGTACAGGTGTTGTTCTCTTCTGGGAGATCCTCCATATTTGTAATATATTAAATATTCACAAAGACCAACAGCAACAAAAAAATGCGAAAATTCTATCAGCAAATGGGGAGAAGAAATGAATAAGCCATTCTCAGAGGAAGACAGTAAGATGGCTAGTAGGCACATGAAAAAAAATGCTCAGCATCACTTATCATTGGAAAAATCCAAATAAAGACCACAATGATATACCATTTGACACCAGAGAGAATGGCATGTATCAAAAACAGTAGTTATACTTAATTAAATTTATGGCAATTAAACTGTAACTCTCACTTCACAGGATGTATTTAAATGTCTCCTATATTTTGTGAGTTGTGAAAATAGCACTCAATGAGGTATTTTGTGTTAATTTGGTCAACATTACATTCTCATTTTGTGAGAATGGTTTGCTTACCTGCTTACATATATTTAGATTATTTCCATTCTAGTAATGACCTATCATAGTTGGGTCTTTTAACTTCGATTTTATAACTGTCACCAAGAGTTTTACTTATTATCTCTCTAGTATTTTATCAAGATACACTCTATAACCAAGCATAATGATCCAAGACAACTATCTCCAGGATTTAAGGTTAAAATCTGTTGATCTTAGAAGACCTCTCCTAACTAATAGAGCTGGTGTTTTCACTATTTATTATTCTACTAAATGATAAATTGATTCTCGTGAAAATAAATGTGTTTATATAGTGTTTTTGTGTGTCTCCATATGCTGTAGTCTGCTTTGTGAATTGGCAATCTTTTCATTTCAGAGGTAGCTAGTCAGCTCATAAATGATTCACATGGTGCCCAGAGGTACAGTTAAAGAGGACAAACTGATGTCATGAATACATGTCTGCATAAAACTCTATTAATAATAAATTAGTTCTCTCTTGTAGTGTTACAATACAGTGCCACAGTGCCTGTGTCTAATAAATACAGAGCATAAAATTAAGCAATTCTTTACAAAAATGCGTCTTATAGAAAGACAATGTGTGTCTTTTTGCTCTTTGTAATAGTTACCTAGAAAATTAATAGTAAAAGTACAATGTAACATTTTAAATAAATTTTACTCTATATAGTTGAAAAAAATAGTAGTTATGTGTTGATACATTCTATTTCCAGGGCTTAAGAATAGTCTCTCAAAAGGACATATGTACATGCATAAGAAAAAAGGACATATTCATTCTTGCACTTAGTACTATAGCTAAAATATGGAATCAGCCTAGGTGTTCAAAGACAGATGAATGGATTATTAAGATGTGACTAATACACAATGGAAGACCATGCAGTTTCAAGGAATTATGAATTCATGCAATTTCTTGCAACTTAGTTGGAACTGGAAGCTATCAGACTGAGTGAAGTAAGCCAAAAGAAGAAAGAAAAACACAGGATGATCTTACTTCTGTATGCAATTATAGAATATTGGATGAGGAAATGTACTTTATTAAAGGGAAGATGCTTATATCACCCTTGAGCCCAGAATTTAGAGAGGAGACACACAGAGAAGGAAAGAAATCAAGGAGGAAGAAGAGGACAAGAAGTAAGGAGTTAACAGGCACTGGGCTTCATTTATACCAGTGATATGAGTGAGAGGTATATCCATATACCCAAAACACAGATTCAACAGAACTGAAAGTATGAGATCTAAGCAGCAAATTTGTAATGGCCTGTCAGGTTGACAGGTGGGGGGTATTATGGGGGGTAGGTGAAGGGATTCTAGGAGCACTGGCGGAGGGAAATTGACACTGATAGAGACATTGGTGTTTAGTTATTGTATGCCTAAAACGCAACTATCAGTAACTTTGTAAATCATGGCTTTTTAATAAACAGGCTGGAATGATAGCACAGAGGGTAGGGCGTTTCCCTTGCACGTGGCCCACAAGGTTGACCAAAGTTTGATCCCTCTGCCCCTCTCGGAGAGCCCAGCAAGTTACTGGGAGTATCTTGCCCACACGGCAAAGTTTGGCAAGCTACCCATGACGTATTCGATATGCCAACACAATAACAAGTCTCACAATGTTACTGGGCCCACTCAAGCAAATCGATGAACAACGGAAGGACAGTGACAGTGACAGTGATTTAAAAAAAACCCTGACACTCCTAATTACATATGCACCTAAAGATAAACTATCAAAATATTTAAAACAATTGCTAATGGAACTTGAAGGAAGATATTGACAGTAACATAATGGTAGTAGGAGATTAAAACACCCCAAATCATCACTCAATTAATACTTAATGACATGAATTGAGCATCAATACAAAGAAAAGAAATTCTACCATTAAAGTCACTGTCACTGTCACTGTCCTCCTGTTGTTCATTGATTTGCTCGAGCGGGCCCAGTAACGTCTCCATTGTGAGACTTTGATGTTACTGTGTTTGGCATATAAAATACATTACGGGTAGCTTGCCAGGCTTTGCCGTGTGGGCGAGATACTCTTGGTAGCTTGCCAGACTCTCCGAGTAATCAAACCATTTTCACTTCTCTTGGGATACAGACTTGTCCACATATTTTCAAAAACTTTTATTTTAGTGTAATCTGAAGACATGACACCTTCTTGTCCAGTTTTTCTAATAATAAATCATAAATACACATACATAATATGCACCGCTTTTAAAATCATTATTAGTACTATTTCAGTACGTGGAATGATAAAATTATGAGATACTTATACTGACTATTTCTTTATCCTCCACGCAAATGAAATCTACGTTCATCACAATCAACAGGCAAACATGCTCCACCCTTGCTGCATTGTCTTTCCCCATGACACCACGTCCTGCTCAGACCCAGTCCTTCTCCTAGAGCGCACCTGCCCTCACACTCTGAGTGCAGCTGGAGTAAAAGCCCACAACCGTCCTGACCTGCCTCACTTTGAATCCCCAAGAGCGCTCTAGAGGCTGCAACATTCACTTTATATTTCCTAAATCTGGCCGTGCTCCCATTCTTCTAAGGGGTTGTTATCCCATTCTTTTACCGCAAATCTCTAACATGAACTCCATCAGGTCCATCTCAGCAGAGGACCTTGCACTTTCTTTCCTTGAGAAAGCAAACAACCAAAAGAGAATTCCAAGCGCCCCCATTACTTCTTATTTTCCTTTATTTGTCTCTATACATTCTTCTTTTTCTCCTATGACTGAACTAATTGAGCTCGCTCTTCCTTGAGGCTTGCTCTTTGCTCACAGCGATTCTACCATTTTACGAACTTAGTGACTTCTCTCCTGCAACTTCCTATTACCCCCACAACCCCCATTTTATTTTTGTCTGTTTTACTGACTCTTTGTATGGCATAGCCTGGCATAGCAAGCTCCCCAGGAGTATTCCAAAAACAAATATATACCAAAAACAGTAACAAGTCTCACAATGGAGACCTTACTAGTGCCCGCTCGAGCAAATCGATGAACAATGGGAGGACAGTGCAATGCTACTGACTCTTTTAATTATAATACAAGGCGGCATTACTTTCCCCCATTACAATTTTACGCAATTATATTAAACTTCTTCATTACCGTTGACTTTTTACCTAAAGCTCCACTTTTTTTAAAAAAATTTTTATTAGTGAAACACCATGAGGGACAGTTGTAGATTTACAAATTTTTGTGCTTGGGCTTCGATTATACAGTGATCAAATACCCATCCCTCCACCATTGCCCATTTTCCACCACCATGGATAATATCCCTCCCACCCCCATCATCCCATCCCACCCTGCCTCTGTGGCAGGGCATTCCCTTTTGTTCTCTCTCTCCTTTTGGGTGTTGTGGTCTGCAAAAGAAGCATTGAGTGGCAAACATGTTCAGTCCACAGTCTACTTTCAACATGCATCTCCCCCCCTGGGAGGACCCTCCCAACACCCTTTATTTGGTGCTCCCTTCTCTATCTGTGCTGCCTTTCCCCTAGAATGACCGGCTGGCCTCTAAGCTATGGAGTAATCCTCCTGGTGCTAATCTCATCTATTCTTGGGTATTAATCTCATATTTTGTTACTTTATATCCCCCAGATGAATGCAATCTTTCTATGTCTATCCGTCTCTTACTAACTCATTTCGCTTAACAAGATACTTTCCATGTAATACCACTTGTATGTAAATTTCATGACTTCATCTTTTCTAACAGCTGCATAGTACTCCATTGTGTAGATGTACCAAAGTTTCTTTAACCAGTCATCTATTCTCGGGAACTCAGTTTTTTTCCAGATTCTAGCTATTGTAAATAGTGTTGCAATGAACAAACAAGTGCAGATGTCACTTCAACTATACTTTTTTACCTCTCTGGGATATATTCCCAGGAGTGGTATTGCTGGATCAAATGGGAGCTCAATTTCTAATTTTTGGAGAATCGTCCACATTGTTTTCCAAAAGGGCTGAGCCAGTCGACATTCCTACCAGCAGTGAAAGAGAGTCCCTTTCTCACCACATCCGCGCCAACACCTGTTGCTTTTGTTCTTTTGCATGAGGGCCTCTCTCTATGGTGTGAAATGATATCTCATTGTTGTTTTGATCTGCATCTCCCTGATGATTAGTGATGTAGAGCATTTTCTCATGTGCCTTTTAGCCATTCAGATTTTTTCTTTGGGAAAGTTTCTGTTCATTTCATCACCCCATTTTTTTTTAGTAAAAGTAAAGGCCCTCCCGTTGATCATCAATTTGCTCGAGCGGGCCCAGTAACATCTCCATTGGAGACTTTGTTGTTACTGTGTCTGGCATATGGAATACATCACGGGGAGCTTGCCAGGCTCTGTCGTGCAGGCGAGATACTCTCGGTAGCTTGCCGGGCTCTCCGAGAGGGGTGGAGGAATCGAACTCGGGTCAGCCATGTTGGCTGCGTGCAAGGCAAACGCCCTACCACTGTGCTATCGCTCCAGCCCCATTTTTTAAAAAAATTTTTAATAGTGAGACATCATGAGGTACAGTTACGGACTTACACATTTTTGTGCTTGGGTTTCAATTATACAATGATCAAATACCCATCCCTCCACCAGTGCCCATTTCCCACCACCACAGATCCCAGTATCCCTCCAATCCTCCCATCCCCCCCATCCCACACTGACTCTGTGGCAGGGCATTCCCTTTTGTTCTCTCTTTCTTATGGGTGCTGTGGTTTGCAAAAGAGGCAATGGGCATCAGCCCATTTTTTGATGGGGTTAGATGTTTTCTTCTTGTGGAATTCAAACAGTGCTTTGTATATACTTGATATCAACCCTTTATCAGATGGGTATTGAGTAAATATCCTTTCCCATTCTGTAGATTGTCTTTGTATTCTGGTTATTGTAGCTTTTGAGGTGCAGAAGCTTCTTAATTTAAGATAATCCCATTTGTTTATCTCTGTTTCCACTTGGTTGGTCAGTGGAGTGTCATCTTTAAAGATACCATTCACCCTTAATATCATGGAGAGTTTTGCTGACCTTGTCTTCAATGTACCTTATGGATTTTGGCCTGATGTTGAGATCTTTAATCCATTTTGATCTGACTTTTGTGCATGGTGTTAGGTCGAGGACTGAGCCCATTTTTTTGCATGTGGTTGTCCAGTTATTCCAGCACCATTTGTTGAAGAGACTTTCCTTGTTCCACTTCACATTTCTTGCTCCCTTATCAAAGATTAGATGTTCATACTTTTGGGATTTTGTGTACGGGTATTCCACCCTGTTTCATTGGTCTGCGGCCCTGGCTTTGTTTCGGTACCATGCTGTTTTAATTATTAACGCTTTGTAGTAGAGTTTGAGGTTGGGAAGGGTAATGCCTCCCCAGGTATTTTTCCCAAGAATTGCTTTAGCTATTCGTCGGCGTTTGTTGTTCCATATGAAATTCAGGAGTGCATGATCTATTTCTTTGAAGAATTTCATGGGTATCCTTATAGGGATCGCATTGAATCTGTATAATGCTTTTGAGAGTATTGCCATTTTGACGATGTTGATTTAAGGAAGCTATTTTAATTACGCTAGGAACATCCTTTAACAAATCTGCAGGCTGAGAATCATTTGCAGAATAAAAGTCATTTTAATTCAACCATTCTTTTACTTTGAATGCCAACACACTTTGATATAAAAATAGTGTGGTACTTGTTCTTATGCTTCCTGGAAGGCTGGAACCATTCAGTGGTTTAGTAGTGTGATTGTATTATTATGTACTGAGGGGTTTGTAAATTGCTAGATTCTTTATGTATTCTTTATTCACAATTCAATTCAGAGCTGTAAACATTTACAAATGAGATGAGAATTTCTCTCTGCATGAAACCAAGATTTCAGATAAAATTTGTGCTGTGTAGAGCCTCATGAGTGCACGAATACTTGCAATGTTTTTGTCATGTTTCATCACAAAATCTTAATTTATTACTCAATGATTCATCACCAGTCATCTTGATATAGCAGGAGCAGAAGGGTGGAACGCCAGATGAATTTAGCCCTTACTTTAAATCTCACCCTTGGAGCAGGTAACCAATCAGAATAGATGATGGGATGACTGGACATGGCAGCAATAAAAGGAAGACCTCAGTTCCATCTCTGTCTCCTTGCTTCCTCTCAGACCCTCCCTCTCTTCAGTGTGCAATATCAGGTAGACTGAGTGCCCAGACAGATGCCCCAAAATGCTCAGATTCAGGCAGGGCTCAGACACCCAAGTAGTGACAAGGTGCTGAGCACAGAAGTCTTATCCAAGTGAACCTGACTGTGGCTGGAGACTAGGAAAGTTGGGACAGGATGACAAAAGACAGCTGGGGTACTGTTGGGAAGCCCGGTCTGAGGACACGTACAGAGCATAAGAATCTCACCAACGTATACATGGCCATGGCTGGAGACTTGGGGAAGCATACCTGGGTTAGAGAGTGATGCAGGGATGAGACCCGGCCTTCATTCATGGGAGGTGAGTAGACTGCATGGGACCAGACAGGTATGGGAGAGTGTCAGGGACAAGATAGGTGAGATCATTCATGCATTCATAGGGTGGGAGAGTGTTAGAAATAGGACAGGTGAGATCATTCATGGGAAAGGAAGGATAAAGGAGATGTATGAACATCTGGGGAAGGACCTGGACTGTATGCTTTAATGTACAATTTTAACTTTCTGAGTTTGTGTACAAATCATTCATACAGTTCCCAAGAGCCCAACAGCATAGGAAAAGCCACCTTTTTTTTGCTTTTTGAGTCACACCTGGTGATGCACAGGGGTTACTCCTGACTCTACACTCAGGAGTAACTCCTGCCGGTGCTCAGGGGATCATATGGGATGCTGGGAATCGAACCAGGGTCAGCCACGTGCAAGGCAAATGCCCTACCCGCTGTGCTATCTCTCCAGCCCCAGAAAAAGCCACTTTGATGCTAGCAGTCTGATATGGTGCTTTGCAGAACAAATAGATTTCCTCAAGTATTTTATTCAAGCCTTCTAATACAGCTAAGTGGAACAGTTACTGATAGCTGCAGTAATATCAGTCAATTGATAAATTGAATCAGTATTTTTTCATGATATGGAATGGCATCTGTATTTATCATTATAGAATTACGATGATATTCTAAAGAGTAGCATATAATAACATACCATTTTTCCTTTCAGTGGTCCACTTAGACTGTTTCTATGCAAGAAGATAAAAGAACAGTTCTGAATTTATGTGATGTGAGGCATTTAAATTTTTCTAACTTTGTAACCAATATTCTGCTCTTGTTACCAATCTTATGCAGGAGCCCTTTTTAAATTCTTTTTGCAATAATCTTAGAAAGAATTGAAACATGTGACGTATTCTATTTTACTAGTAGATGTTGGGCTGAGGTGGTATTGCAAACAAGCAATCCAGCGAGCAATAGAGACTCTGTCTCATTCTCAATATGCTTATTTCTTAGATACTCTCATTCTCACTGGTCTTTGCTCTGCGTCTAAGACCTCAAGGGTGCTTTCATTTCACTTGTGTGTTTAATGTTTAACCTTGTCTAGCTATGGATGGAAGGAAAAGAGCAAACACCAAACCCTCCTGAGAGACTCCTGAACTTTGTCATACAGTCCACTAGAGGTGGATGTTTGATGATATTATCTTGAAGTTTTACAGGAATGGGCTGCCATTTCTTAGGGATGTGTTAAACCACAGAGTAAAAGATAATGAAACCAAAGTCTCTGGAAACTGAACGCACTTTCACGTCATCCATACCAGATTTTTATTTTCAACTCATTTTTTTCTACCATCCCTAAGTAAGTAAAGTAAAGGCCCTCCCGTTGATCGTCGATTTGCTCGAGCGGGCCCAGTAACGTCTCCATTGGAGACTTTGTTGTTACTGTGTCTGGCATATCGAATACTCTCGGTAGCTTGCCGGGCTCTCCGAGAGGGGCGGAGGAATCGAACTCGGGTCGGCCATGTTGGCCGCGTGCAAGGCGAACGCCCTACCCGCTGTGCTATCGCTCCAGACCATCCCTATAAACCTCTAATTACAAACTGGGAGTAAACTGGTTTGGGTGAAGAAGAATTCCTCCATGTTCTAATATTGCTAATACATAAGCAAACCAAGGATATTTTTGGCACAAACTTTTGTCTTTCAAGTTTTGACTTTCAAGCTAATAGCAGCCACATTTGGGTTTATAGTAATAATGATATTGTTATTTGCATGGAGATATTGGTTCAGTTGCTGATTCTAAACATGAGATTTAAGTTAAAAAGAAGAAGAAAATGCAAAGCAAACAAAACCAGTTTGAGGAATTCATAATGAATTTCTAATTAGTGACCCTGATTTTTTACTGCTGTATTTTATGAATTTTTTTAAAAAATTATTAGTGAAACACCATGAGGTGCAGTTGTAGACTTACAATTTTTTTTGCTTGGATTTCAATTATACAATGATCAAATACCCATCCCTCCACCAGTACCCATTTTCCACCACCACAGGTCAGTATCCCTCCCGCCCCCCCATCCCCCCATCCCACCCTGCCTCTGTGGCAGGACATTCCCTCTTGTTCTCTCTCTCCTTTTGGGTGCTGTGGTTTGCAAAAGAGGCATTGAGTGGCAATCATGTTTGGCTATAGTCTACTTTCAGCATGCTTCTCCCATCCTGGCAGGATCCTCCCAGCAGCCTTTATTTGGTGCTCCCTTCTCTATCTGAGCTGCCTTTTCCCCTAGCATGTGTGGCTGGCCTCCAAGGAGCTTTTTAAAATTTAACTCAAGGCAAAAGTATGTTCTAGAAATAAACATGTCTAAAATTTTTACATACAAAAATGGAATTAGATACAAGTATGATTTAATTATATCTTTTGATCAATATTGTTATAGGTTACATTTCCTCTTTAGAATGTTTTAAAACAAATTGTGGGGAAGAATCCAGGGACATGGCAGAGGTGAAAGTACCAGAAATCTCTCTGCATAGATAGTAATTGCATTGACAGATTCTGTTTGGTGTAGCTATTTTGGAACTCTAAATTCTGTAGAGGTTTTTTTCAACTTCCAGAGGAAGTTTCTCTCCGGGTAGGGCGTCTGCCTTGTACGCAGCTAACATGGCCGACCCGAGTTCGATTCCTCCGCCCCTCTCAGAGAGCCCGGCAAGCTACCGAGAGTATTCGATATGCCAGACACAGTAACAACAAAGTCTCCAATGGAGACGTTACTGGGCCCGCTCGAGCAAATCGACGATCAACGGGAGGGCCTTTACCTTTACCTTTTAGTATTATCTTTGTGATTTTAAACTTATTACTACTATATTTTATATTGGTACAAAAATGAGTTAAAAATATAAAAAATAAAATTAAAAATAGTTACTGTTTTGTATTGAGCTACACCTAACTCATTGAAATGTACTTTGTGAACCAAATATTTGAAAGAGATAGGACTAGAGCTAAAAAGAAACAGACTTTTTGCATATTATCAGAGTTAAGTTTTACTTTATGACGTTTTCCACAGTTCTCATTGATAAAAACAAAACACTGTCCTCCCGTTGTTCATCGATTTGCTTGAACGGGCCCAGTAACGTCTCCATTGTGAGACTTCTAGTTACTGTGTTTGGCATATTGAATACTCTCGGTAGCTTGCCAGGTCTCTGAGAGGGGTGGAGGAATCGAACCCGGCTCAGCCGGGCTGGCTGTGCGCAAGGCAAACTCCCTACTGCTGTGCTATCAATCCAGCTCCCTCATTGATAAAAAGAAAGAAAATGACTATAGAATATACAAAAAAAGGAAATTAGAAAGGAATTCAAGAAATTCACAAAATTGTGGGAATGAATCACACATTTTTAAACAACTAGTGAATCAAGGAAGAAATTACTAGAGAAATTAGAAAACACAGAGGAATGGAAATGCGAGCATGCCTACAATCTGGGACACAGTAAAAAGCAGTTTCAGCAGATATTCATGGCAATATAGGCTCAAAATGAAAATAAAGTTCTTGGGAGGCATGGGAGATAGCTCAAAGTTCTGAAGTCCAGATTTTGATGGAGTCCCAGATTCAATCTCTGGTACTGCAGGGTTTTTTTGAATATTGGCCATAGCTTCCCAATCTTCCAAAAGAAAGATCTTCAATTTACAAACATATTTTACAAAATAAAGATCTTTTTTTTTATTAGTGAAACACCATGAGGTACAGTTGTAGATTTACAATTTTTTGTGCTTGGGTTTCGATTATACAATGATCAGATACCCATCCCTCCACCAGTCCCCATTTTCCACCACCATGGATAATATCCCTCCCACCCCCATCCCCCCATCCCCCCCGCCTCTGTGGCAGGGCAATCTCCTGTGTTCTCTCTCTCCTTGTGGGTGTTGTGGTCTGCAAAAGAGACATTGAGTGGCAAACATGTTCAGTCCATAGTCTACTTTCGACATGCATCTCCCCTCCTGGGAGGATTCTCCAAACACCCTTTATTTGGTGCTCCCTTCTCTATCTGAACTGCCCTTTCCTCTAGGATACCCGGCTGGCCTCTAAGTTATGGAGTAATGCTCCTGGTGCTGATCTCAGCTATTCTTGGGTATTAATCTCATATTTTGTTACTTTATATCCCCCAGATGAATGCAATCTTTCTATGTCTATCCCTCTCTTTCTGACTCATTTCGCTTAGCATGATACTTTCCATATTGTACCACTTGTATGTAAATTTCATAACTTCATCTCTTCTAACAGCTACATAGTACTCCATTGTGTAGATGTACCAAAGTTTCTTTAACCAGTCATCTGTTCTTGGGCATTCAGGTTTCTTCCAGTTTCTGGCTATTGTAAAGAGTGCTGCAATGAACAAACAAGTGCAGATGTCACTGAGCTCCCATTTGACCCAGCAATACCACTCCTGGGAATATATCCCAGAGAGACAAAATAAAGATCTTAAGCTAAAATGAAATCTAGGGAAAGGAAGGAAGTAAAGTTTAGAGTAGATGCACATGAAATAGCAAATAGGAGAACATAGGGAAAATTCAGTGAAACTAAAAACTGATTATTTGCAAAGTTCAACATGACAGAGTTTAGTTAGATGCATGAAGAATAAATATGAGAATTCTCAATAAAATAAAAAATTGTAACATTCTTGCTTATTCTACGTAAATAAAGAGGATCATAAAAGATGACTCTGAAGGGTTGAAAGATTCTTTGAAATGCAAAACTTTGTAAAACAAAACCAAGAAAAATTAGAAAGTTTGGGTCGATTATAATTAGTAAGAAGAGTGAATTTGTATTTAATATATCTTGTGGCAAAGAAAAGCTCTTGACCAGAAGGCTTTACGAGTGAACTAATTTTGAGAACTAACTCCAATTCTAAAAATTTCCAAAAAATTTAAGAGGAGGAAATACTTCATAATTTACATCCGAAGATCATTATAACAAAGTCAGACAAAGATATTACAAGAAAGTAAAACGGAAAAACCTTCTTTATAAATACTTAATAGTCTTCAAAAATCAGATGGGCTGGACACGTAATGAGATTTGGAGATGACCGCTGGATGAGAACCGTTACTGACTGGATTCCACAGGATGTCAAAAGACCGCGTGGCCGCCCACCTACCAGATGGTCAGACTTCATCAAGATCCTGAATGATCACTTTGAGGCTCTTCGTGTTCCTAGAACAAATAGACGCCATTGAGCTACACTAGCACGTGATAGGGACAAATGGAGACGTTACTGGCACCCGCTCGAGCAAATCAACGATTAACGGGAAGTCAAGTGATCAATATTCAATAAGATATTAGCAAAATAAACTTAGCATAAAAAAGATTATAAATAAGAACACGTGGAATTTTTTACTGGAAAGCAAGCATGGCTTAACATATAAAAACCAGTGATACTTTTTTCTTTCATTAATAAAAATGGAAGAAAAAAAGCATGATCATGTTAAATATATAAAAAAGCATTTGATGAAGTTTAACACTTTTTCAACATAAATATACTAAATAAAACTACACACAAGAGAAAACTACTCAACAGAATAAAAATTTTATATGATTAACACACAGTGAGATTATACATGATTATGAAACACTGAGCTAAGGTCAGGAGCAGGGCAAGCAACGTCCACTCCTGCCACTTCTCTTTAAAAGGGTACTAGAAGTTAGAGGCAGAGCAAGTGGGTAAGAAAAATGTATATTTCTTCAAAAATCTAAATTTTGAAGAAGTGAAATCACCTCTATTTTCAGATATCAAGTGGTATGCTCTTATAGGTAGAAAACTCTGAAGATTTTACAAATACCTGTTTCAACAAATAAATAATTTCAAAGGGATACAAGCCAAACTATCATTATTTTCACATACATGAAAATGTACATAAGAAACCCCTAAAGATTCCACTATTTTTTTTTAAAAAAATAGACTAGTATAGCAAAAAAGTGGGTTAAAAAATCAATACACATAAATCCCCCATATTATTTATGCAAATAATTATCTACAAGAAAAGAGATAAAAGTGACCAATGCATTTAAAATAGTGTCTGAAAACATCAAATACCTAAGGATCAACATAAAATATGTGAGACACCTGTACCTTGAAAACTATGCCATTTATGAAAGGAATAGATGAGAACATAAGGAAATGGAAATATATTCCATGTTCATGGATTGGAAGAATTAACATTCTCAAAATGACAATTCTACCCAGACATACTTAATACAATACAATTTGTATAATTTGACACAATTATACATATTTAATGCAATTCTCATCAAAATTCCAAAGACATTCTTTAAGACCTCAGAACAAACAATACAAAATTTGCATGGAATATAAATTTCTCTGAATGACAGAAGTCATTATGAGAAAGAAGATGGAAGCTATTGCATTTTCTGACAAAATTACACTGTAAATTTATGGCAATTAAAGAAAACATGGTACTAAAATAAGGCCTGACCTTTCTTGATTCTGGACTAGAATTGAAAGCACAGAAATACATCTTAAAGCCTATGGATATCAATCTACAATAAGAAGCTTGGTGAATGAAGTAGAGCAAGAAAACCCTCTTCAACAAATGGTAGTGGGAACACTGGACAACCACATGCAGAAAAAAATGGATTCATATCTCACATCATACACATAGGTTAATTCAAAGTGTATTAAAGACCTAGAGATTAGATCATAATCCATAAAATACATAGAAGAAAAAGAGAAAACATTTCAGGATCTGGTTATCAAAAGTGTCCTCAACAATTTGATTCCAGAGAAAAATACAAAAAGAAAAAAAGCAAAAATAAGCAAAAAGGACCAAATCAGAGTTTAAAGTTTTGCATGACAATAGGAGTACAGGCTAATATATTAAGGCGCCCTACTGGATGTGAGAAAACACTTGAGAACAATACATTAGATAATGACTTAAATATCCAAGGTATCCAACTGCTAATAAAGCACCTAGAAGCTCAACACAAAACAAATCCACCAACTTCATCAATAAATGTGCTAGGAGATGAATAGACCCTTTCCAAAGAAGACATACAGATGGTTTATGGGTGTATAAAAAGTGTCTGTTAATTATTATCAGGGAAATCCAAATTAAAATGATAACTAGCTATCATCTCATGCCATTGAGAATACCAAGAACATGGGGCAAAAAACAGTGTTGGTGCTTGTTGGAAGGCTTTAGGCTTTGTCAGTGAATTGCCCCTTCCTCTCACCCCACCAGAGGAACATACAGCGCCCTTATGAGCACCTCTAATCCTTTGAGTTGATCCTTAACTTTTCCTTTGTGCGTTACCTCTCATTGTTACATATCCTAAGTTCAGCCTTGGTTATTTATAAGTCAAAACTTTCTGGTAACTCTGGACTTTGTAGTGAATTATTTGCCTTACTATTTCCCCTATAGCCTTTTCATATTTTACTATAGAGTAATGTTCTTTGCTCGGCATAGAAAGGCCATTAATGCCATGCTTCTACTATTTGGGAGTCAATCGATTTTGAAATATTTCTACTCCTGGGCATCCATCATAATTACACGTCTCAAGCTGTGGTTGCCATAGGGAGTACGTGGTTCCTTAATATATTAGGCTGTACTCTTATTAACACCCCAAAAGGGAGGTCCTGCCACCGGACTGGGATGGACCTGGGGGGGCGGCAAAGCATTGAAATGAGACAATCTAGAAGCATAAAAGCATGTCTTGATGTAAGCCTTTATGACTTTAAAGATAGGACCCCCATGTGTAAGGAAGAACTAAACTGGCCTGAGGACCTAGTCTGGGACTAAGGTTTTTTTAAATTTTATTAGTGAAACGCCATGAGGTACAGTTGTAGACTTACAAACTTTGGTGCTTGGGTTTCAGTTTTACAATGATTCAGTACCCATCCCTCCACCAGTGCCCATTCTCCACCATCAATAATCCTAGTAGCCCTCCCACCTCCACACCCCATCTCCTCCCCCACCCTGTCTCTGTGGCAGGGCATTCCCTTTTGCTCACTCTTTCCTTCAGGGTATTGTAGTTTGCAACAGAGGTATTGAGTGGCCATCGTGTTCGGTCTATAATCTACTTTCAGCATGCATCTTGCATCCCGAGCAAGTCCTCAAGTTTTGGAATCTATATCTCTTACTGTGTTTATCCAAATAACCGCGAGTATTAATAAGAATTAAACTTAATTGTTTAATATTTACTTGTAGTTAGGGAAAGAGAAAAGCAATATAATGCTTGCCACCCCTGGATGAATTGCTGCATATAGTGCCTGGGAGAGAGAGTGTCTCCTAGGTTAATGCCCCCAAGAGAATTGTTTCTGTAAACGATCAATCACACCTATATGCAGTCCTATACATAGAACCCTCTCAGATGTGCTCTAAGTGTGCTAACAGCTCGCATTAAAAGGACATTTTGACCATCAATCTGTGGTCCCTGGACTCTTTGTTCCTCTGCTGAGGAGGCTGGTGTGTGTGTCAGGGAGGGGCAGTTCTTGGCTACCAAATGCAAGTGTCATACACCCACATTTTAAACTCACAGGTGGTGATGTGATAAAAAAAAAGAAAAGAAAAGAAAACAAGTCTCTTTACCTGGTGGCATTTTGTATGGTCCAGCTGCTGTGGAAAACAATGCAGATTTCTCCAAAAAGAATAAGGCTCCCATATGATGCAGCAGTTTCACTTCTTGGCATCAACTACCAAAATATAAAAAAAATATATATTTAAAAAGATACGTGAACACCTATATTTATTGCAGTGCTTAGTAAAATCACAAGGATATGGAAATAACTTTAATGTTCAGGAGCAGAGAGATGGGCTGGAGCGATAGCACAGCAGTAGAGCATTTGTCTTGTATGCGGCTGGCCCGGGTGAGCCGGGTTCAATTCCTCTGCCCCTCTCAGAGAGCCCGGCAAGCTACCTAAAGTCTCTTGCCCGCATGGCAAAGCCTGGCAAGCTACCCGTGACGTATTCAATATGCCAAACACAGTAACAACAAGTCTCAAAATGGAGATGTTGGGGTTAGAGCGATAGCACAGCTGGTAGGGTGTTTGCCTTGCACGCAGCCGACTCGGGTTCGATTCCCAGCATCCCATATGGTCCCCCGAGCACCACCAGGAGTAATTTCTGAGCCAGGAATAACCTCTGTGCATTGCCGGCTGTGACCCAAAAAGCAAAAAAAAAAAAAAAAATGGAGATGTTACTGGGCCTGCTCGAGCAAATCGATGAACAGCAGGAGGACAGTGCTACAGTGCAACAGAGAGATAGATATAGAGGTTGTGCATAACACTATGAATCCACAAGAAAGGATGAATCATACAGTTTGCTGCAACATGGATGGAATTGAAGAGTACTATGTTAAGTGACGTAAATCAGAGGGAGAGAATAAATACCAGATGTATTCAGTAATCTTTGGTAGAGTAACAAGACAAGAGAATTGGTCCTTGATTGTAGAAATTAGAATGCTAAGAGGAAGGATAGTTTCCTATGGATGATGCATAGTGCACATACATAAAGATACTAGTTGAGGATCTTGGATACTTTTTTTTCAATGGAGAATGTTTTTAATTAGGTCTATTAGAAATAACCTTTCAGTTTTTACAAAGGAAAAGTCTGGAACTTATATAAAGGTTACATTATGATCTCAAAACATTAGCATTTTTAAAATTTTATTGAATCACCATGAGACAGTTACAAGCTTTCATGTTTGGGTTACAATCACACAATGATCAAACACCCATCCCTCCACCAGTGCACATTTTCCACCACCAATGTCCCCAGTATCCCTCCCCGCCCCGAGCTGCCCTCCCCCCTCCACTATGGTAGACAATTTCCTACTTTCTCTCTACTTATGTGTTGTGAAATCACTAAGCCACTAGGATCCCACAGCTGTCTGTCTCTCGCTGCCTGCGTTCAGTGGTCTAATGCAGCTTGCCCACCAGGGACAGCCGATACCATGGGTGGACAAAGGAGGGAACGAGGGCCAGGCTGGTTGGTGATCAGTAGCCATTTATTCTATTCTCCCCACATGCCTGTTCCAATCTCACTAAGCTCGCTATTCCGGTCTCACACTGTCCCTCATTCATGTCTCCTCCTGTCTGCATTGCTAGCTCTCTGCGTTTTGACGCCCCACCTTGGTCTCTCTCTAGTCTCCCAACCTCCCAGCATTGAGGGTAGCAACCACACCTAGGTCTGGTGCACAATCAACATATGAAAGCCCTTCTTGATCTCCTGTAGCCAGGAAATATGGCTCAAGGGCAAAATACCATCTAGGGTTTTTTCTCCTTTCCTTAACCATTTAAACATTCATCTTAATTCTACTTCTTCATTTTTGGCGGGGGTGGGGGGGTGGGGGGGTTCACACCTGGCAATGCACAGGGGTTACTCCTGACTCTGCACTCAGGAGTTACTCCTGGCGGTGCTCAGGGGACCATATGGGATGCTGGGAATCGAACCCGGGTTGGCGCGTGCAAGGCAAACGACCTACCCGCTGTGCTATCTCTCCAGTCCCGTTAATTCTACTTCTTAATATTAATTAGTTGGGGGCTGGAGTGATAGCACAGTGGTAGGGCGTTTGCCTTGTGCGCAGCCAGTCCGGCCGACCCAGGTTCGATTGCTCCGCCCCTCTCGGAAAGCCTGGCAAGCTACCGAGAGTATTCAGTATGCCAAACACAGTAACAAGAAGTCTCACAATGGAGACGTTACTGGACCCGCTTGAGCAAATCGATGAACAATGGGAGGACAGTGTAGTTCAATATTAGTTATTTTGTATGGATACAGTAAAAGATACATTAAGCTTGTAGGGTGGCTCTCCTGGTGACATCTCGCTATAGATCCCAGATTACAGTGCTCAGGCCAGATTAATCTTTCCTAACCTTAGCAGGGTCCTAATCTACAGTCACAGTCACGGTTCTCCTGTTGTTCATCGATTTGCTCGAGTGGGCCCAGTAGCGTCTCCATTGGAGACTTTGTTGTTATTGTGCTTGGCCTATCGAATACGTCACGGGTAGCTTGCCAGGCTCTGCCGTGCGGGCGAGATACTCTCGGTAGCTTGCTGGACTCTCCGAGAGGGGCGTAGGAATCGAACTTGGGTCGGCAATGTTGGCTGTGTGCAAGGCAAACTCCCTACCGCTGTGCTATTGCTCCAGTCCTGGTCCTACTCCAGTTGTTACTTTTTGGACCATCACAGAATTTGTCCATGATCATACTCTTAACTTACAGTTAAATATTATGGCTTTTTTGCCTGGCCCATTTCGATGCCAGGGTAGCTCACAGCTTGCCCTGGGTCCATCCAGTCCCTCGTCAGGACCCTGCTTTGGGGATGCTAGGAACTAAGGGCAACTGAGGCTTAAGTTGAGAAAATAGATGCCCAGGAGTGAATATTATTTGGAGTCAATTAACTCCCAAGTTACAAAAGCATAGCATTAAATGTCTTCTGTGTCTATACAAAAAGGACATTGATTTGAATTAATTATGCAAAGGATATAAGGAGAGAGAAAACCAATATTTACAAGTTAACAGAGTCTGATTAGGAGATAAAGGTGATTGACCTATTGGGGAAGCATAGCACAAACAAAGAGTTTACAGATAAACACAGGGAATGGGAGTGCCTCAGGAGCACTGTGAATGGGTGCAACCCAATAAAGTTAAGCTCCCTGTGGTAAGGCAGAAAGTACAATCCAATGCTATCCTACAATGGGTATTATGGTTTGCAATACAGATAATGAAAGGCCATCATGTTTGGTCCTTTATCTACATTCAGCACACATCTCCCATCCTAAGCGGTACCTCCAACTATCACTGACTTAGAGATCCCTTCTTTATCCCAGCTGCCTTCTCCCCAAGCTCATAAGGAAGGTTTCCAACTATAGGAAATCTTTCTGGCCCTTGTCTCTACTGTCCTTGGGTGTTAGGATATTATGATATTTTATATTCATATTCCATAAATAAATTCCACTACCCAGCCGCCATCATGCTCCAGGCCACTTTCCCGGTGCTTAGGGTGAGCTTCACACATTAGTGAAGCCCCACAGAATCAGGTAAAGTGGACCTTTGTGACCTTGGACTCCAGGCTCAATGGGACCCGGAAACAGAGATCCTCTGCCTGCTTCCAACAATCTCCGGTGACCCAGGGACCACAACCAGAAGACCCACCCTGCTGGTGCCAGATAAATACCTCATTGGTCAACCTCCACTACCTCCACTACCTAGCCACCACCACACTCCAGGCCGCTTTCCAGACACGTAATAAGATACTTAATACCCATTCTCCGCACCATATTTGATGAAGCTCAAACACGGTGTGAACCATGGGAACACCTGTAAGGGTGATTAGAGGCTGCCCTAAAAGCCTCCATCTTTCTCGGGGAGTATGGCAAGCTACCGAGAGTATCCTGCCCACACAGTAGAGCCTGGAAAGCTACCCATGGCATATTTGATATGCCAAAAACAGTAAAAGCAATGGGTCTCATCCCCCTTGACCCTGAAAGAGCCCCCAATATGGCAGCGTTAAGGATGAGCAAGGAGAAGCTGTTGAACTCTCAGGGACGAACTAGGCTGCCAAAACGAAGAAGGACTAAAATGACTGTCTGTACTTTCAAGGCACATACACTGGCATTGGAAGAGTCCATTGAGGACCTGATGGTGCAAGCACAGAAGATCAAGTATGACATCATTGGTCTGACCGAGGCGAGAAGGCATCAATCACATCATGCCATTTTTGACACTGGAGAAGAACTGTTCCTCAGAATATGCGGCAATAGAGGCATCAGTGGTGTTGGTGTCCTTATTAACACGAACTTGACTATGAGCACTGATTCATTCAAATGCCTAACAACCCGAATCGGATGATTACACTTGAATATATGTGACTCACTGCCAGCAGTTTCTAGCTTCGTTGTCTACACACCAAGATCCAACTACGATGAAGAAGAAATTAAGAAGTTCTACATTGAGCTGGAGAAGTTCTATGACGAAGACGGCACCTTCTACAAGATCATTGTCGGTGATTTTAATGCCAAGATAGGACCAAGATCAGCCGAAGAACTCCAGATCAGGACCCATGGCCTAGAATGGAATGAACAGGGTGAAAGACTGTCTGAGTTCATCATGTCGACCAAGATCATCCATGGTAACTCACAGTTCCAGAAGGCCGAATCTAAATGTTGGACATAGGAGTCTCCTGGTGGAAAATTCCACAGCGAAATTGACCACATCATATTCAATCATCGGTTTTGCCTGATCGATGTCACTATTGTTATAAAATTCCAAATGGAATCAGACCAGCATCTCCTTTGTGCAAAATTCTACTTCACAGAGCGGGGAGAAAGGACTACAAAGTTTAAGAAGAGAACTCTCAGAATGACTACCAACTGGGAGCTCTTTTGCACTATTGTGGTAACGTGGGAAGATGCCATCATTGACAACATTGACGAGGAATACCATCAACTGGTTCAGCACATCCGTGACTGCATGAGGAATGCTGAGAGTGTGAAAGCCACAAAAAGATGCCTGGATTCGGAAACTCTTGAGCTCAATCGCCAAAGTGGTTTGGCATGAGCCTCAGGCAACCACAAGCTAATGTCTGAGCTCACAAAACTGTTCAGAGAAGCGATAAAGGAAGACCTCAAAGAGAGAAGAGCAGCAGTGTTGGCCAACATGACAGAAGCCAGGAAAAATATTCGTAATGCTCGCCTGTCCTTTGCCAACTATAATAAGATCAAGATAACTGCCCTCCAACATCCTGATGGATCTATCACATCTTCCAGAAGGGCAATGGAGAAGATTATCCACGAGTTCTACACAGATGTCTTAGCCACCTCCACAAGCCCACATACCAAATTCCGCAGTATGTATATGTTGTCCCCAACGGTCTCCCACTGAAATATGACATGCCATTTGGTTTGTAAAGAAGTGTACAGCACCTATTCCAGACCTGGACAGATCTGAACACCTGAAGAATATGCTACCAGTTCTCGTCAATATACTGGCTTGGCTCTTCACACACTACCTATCTGAATGCAAGGTTCTGTCCCAATGGAAAATCAGCAGGATCATTCTACTGTACAAGAAGGGAAACATCCATGACATTGGCAACTATCGCCCAATCTGCCTGTTGTCCATCATCTACAAGCTGTTCAGTTCAGTCATCCTGAATAGAATAGGCAGAACACTAGATGGAGGACAACCATCCAAGCAAGCTGGGTTCCGAAAAGGACTCAGCATGATTGACCATATCCACACGGTGACCAAGCCACTCTGTCTAACATTCATTAATTTAAAGAAGGCCTTTGATTCTGTTGAGACTGAAGCGGTCATCAAAGCCCTAGACAAATAGGGCGTTCAAACTTAGTACATCAGAATCCTCCAAGAGCTATATTACGGATTCGCCACCAGGATCTCACCATTCTACAAGGAAGTGATCATAGACATAATGAGAGGGGGTTTGACAGGGTGGTACCATTTCACCAAAACTCTTTAATGCCACCCTCGAGAACATCATGCGACGACTGGAATGGGAAGAAATGGGAGTGAAGATAGACAGTCGGCAACTACACCACCTCCGTTTTGCTGATGACATCATTCTCACAACACCAAACATTAGCCAGGCGGTACAAATACTGGCCGACTTCAACCATGAGTGTGGAAAGGTCGGACTGAATATCACCAAGACAATGTCCATAAAAAAACAAACTAGTCCCTGACATTCCATTTGTTCTGAACAGAACAAACATCTTTGAATGCAGCAGCTATGTGTACCTGGGTGGAGAACTCAACATGAGGAACAACTTGGCACCAGAACTGCACAGGGGATGAGAGTGGCATGGAGCTCCTTCAAGAGCGTTGAAGAAGTTGTAGAGAGGACAAAGAACCTCCAGCTCTGGGCACATCTTCTCAACTCCAACTCCACCATTCTTCCTGCACTAACATATGCCTCAGAGATTTGGGCCCTATGAAAACAGAATGAGAATTCTATTTGGATCACCCAAAGAGGAATCGAAACAGCTATGCTTGGAGTAACACAGTTCACTCAAGCGAGAGAAGGAATCCAGAGTTCCAACCTCCATTGATGATAGAGAATCAGGGACGCTGTCTTGTTGCCAAGGTGTCGAAAATCAGATGGACTGGACATGTAATGCGATTTAGAGATGACCACTGGACTAGAGATATTACCGACTGGATTCCTCAGGATGTCAACAGGATGCATGGCCACCCACCTACGAGATGGTCAGACTTCTTTGTCAAAACCCTGAACAAACGGTTTGAGGCTCTTCGTGTTCCTGGAGCGAGCAGATGTCATTGAGCTACACTAGCACGCGACAGGGATGAATGGAGACGTTACTGTTGCCTGCTTGAGCAAATCAATTAATAATGGGATGACAAGTGATACAAGTGATTCAGTAAATGAGTGCAGTCATTCTATGTCTGTCCCTCTTTCTGACTCATTTCACTTCACATTCTCTATGACCATCTACTTCTAAGCCAATTTCATGACTTCATCTTTCCTAACAGCTGCATAGTATTTCATTGTGTAGATGTACCAATGTTTCTTTAACCAGTCATTTGTTCTCAGTCACTCAGGTTGTTTCCAGATTCTGGCTATTGTAAACAGTGCTGCAATGAACGTACAGATATAGATGTCATTTCTACTGTGCTTTTTTGCACTCTAGGAATATATTCCCAGAAGTGGCATTGCTGGGTCATATTTTAAAAAATGCTCATACTGTTTTCCAAAAAGGCTATACCAGTTGGCATTCCCACCAACAATGAAAGAGAGTACCATTGGTTGTTCTTGTTCTGTTTGATGTGTGCCAGTCTCTGTGATGTGACATGATATCTTATTGTTGTATTGATTTGAGACTTTATGCTGATTAGTGATGTAGAGCATTTTTTTAAGTACCAAAGGCCATTTGTATTTCTTTTTTGAGGAAGCTTCTGTTTATTTCTTCTCCCCAATTTTTGATGGGATTGGAGGATTTTTTCTTGTACAATTCTATAAATGTCTTGTATATCCTGGAATTTAGAAGGGAACTAATGAGGATGCTTAGGGAGCTAAGTGAAACAACGGAATGAACCACAAGTAAAACACAAGAGGATTTGAGAGCAGAAATGAGGAAAACGCAAACAAAATTACAAACAGAAATGAAAGATCTGAAAAACCTGGTAGTGAATTTAAAAACTCAGTGGAAGGTCTCAGCCACAAAGTAACAGCTGCTAAGGACAGAATCAGTGAGCTCTAAGGTGAGTTTCAGAGAATCTCCAGACAACAGCAGAAAATGGAAAAGAGCCTCAAAATAAACCAGCAGATGTTAAGAGAAATTTGGGGTGTAGCCAAGAGGAATAACATAAGAACCATTGGAGTCCCAAAGGGACAGAAAGAAAACCCTTATGAAGAAACTGTCAAAGGCATCATTGCTGATACATTCCCAGAGCTGAAGAGCACATGCGAGCAGATTCAGAAGACTGGGTACTAGTAAAAAAAATCCAGATAAAAATACTCCAAGACACATCTCTATCAGGATGATGAAAACCATAGATAGAGGTAAAATTCTGAAAGCTGCAAGATCAAAGAAAGAAACTGCTTATAAAGGAGCATCCTTAAGATTCACAGATGAGGGGAGTATGGTGCCGCCAGCATGTCAACCTATACCTGTGAGGCGAGTGCATCAGCAGACTGATGGCACCTTCAGACTTCCAGATACCCCAAAATTGCCAGACCCTAAAAACCTGGGGCAATGTTTACCAAGAAAGTAAATGGCCAAAAGTTAGATATGTGGGAAACACACCCACAAACCACTTCCAGCTAAGGTATATAATTGGAGGCATGGCCTCTCTAGTTCCTGATTGAACTGCTTAATGGCCATGATCCCAGAGACTCAGAAACAAATCTCGAAACCCAGCGGCTTTTGGTAGAAATGCGTCTGGTCTCTGCAGTAGGTTACCGGTGCTGGGCCAACCCAGGTGGGAATAGGTTTTGTGCCTTGGCCTGTTCCCCCTGGCGGCCCGGTGGCAGCCATTCTCCAGAGGTCACTGGACAGTCAGGTTTGGGCCCGCAGTGACGAGACACGCAGGGCCTCAAAGGATGGGGGTGGAGCCAGTTCTGTCCTCCCCACCCCAACGAGACCCCAAGTCATGGCCCACAAATGGCCTTTCTTATTCCTGATCAAGCTGCTTAATGGCTATGATCCCAGAGAATCAGAAACAAATGTCGAAACCCAGTGGCTTTGGCAGAAATGCGCCCGGACCCCACAGTAGGTTACTGTTGCTGGGCCACCCCAGGGGGAAAAGGGTGTTGTCACTCCACCTGCTCCCCCTTGGCGGCTCAGTGGCCATCATGCTCCAGAGGCCATTGGACAGTCAGGTTTGGGCCCACAGTGATGAGACATTTTGGGCCTCATGGGAGGGGGGTGGAGACTGTCCTTTCCTCCCCACCCCAACAAGACCCCAACTGCCCACGAACGGCCTTTCTGGCTCCTGATCAAGCTGCTTAATGGCCATGATCCCAGAGACTCAGGAGCAAATCTCAGAACCCAGCAGGTTTTGGCAGAAATCCCTCCAGATTTAAGTGTTAAAACTTCAGAATTTTAAGATCGCGCAGCCACTACTGCAGCCACGCGACATCATATGTAACCAGCAATAGAAAACAAATTGTCTACTGTTGCCTTTTCGGCAGATCTGAGTGTTGGGTAAAATCTCAAATAATAATGGCGGGTCTGGTGTCAAAATATTGAATGTGATCAAAGTAGAGAGAGAGAGTAATGTGGAAATTATATGCCCCACAGGTAGGGGGAGGGTGTGGGATGGGGTATACTGGGGTTGTTGGGGGTGGAGAATGGGCACTGGTGAAGGCACAGGTGCTTCATTGTACGACCAAGACTTAGACCCGAAAGCTTTGTAACTGCTCTCATGGTGATTCAATAAATAAAATTATAAAAAAATGAAAAAAAAGTAAGGTGGAGTTCATGCACAATTAAATCAGCTAATCAGTGGCTGAATAAGTAGCAGTACTCCTACATAAAAAAAAGATTCACAGATGACTTATATGATGAAACCTCAGGGTCCAAAGACAATGGTGAGATATAGTGAAAAAACTCAATAAAATAAATACATCACAAAGAATACTTTACCCAGCTTGGCTCAGAGTCACATTCATATCATATCAGAAGAAACAACACACATTTTTGCAGACAAACAACAACTCCGGAACTTCATAGACTCAAAACCATGGTTACAAGAACAACTAAACAAGCTATTATAAGGTAAGACAAGCCCTTCAAATACATCAAACTTCAGCAGAAAGATGGGTCAAAACCCCATAACAATGATCTCGCTCAACATCAGGGGCTAAATGCACCAATTTAAAGATACAGAGTGGCAGATGAATCAGAAAATTGAACCCAACATTCTGCTACCTACAAGAAACACATCTCAACAGTCAGAGCAAACACAAACTGAAAGTTAAAGGCTGGAAAACAATTCTACAGGCAAACTACTCCCTCAAAAAAGCTTGGGTAGCCATAGTGGTATCAGATCACATTGATTTTAGGCTGAAGACTGTCACAAGAGACAGTGAAGGTCATTTCTTATTGATCAAGGGATCTGAACATCGGGAGGAACTCACACTCCTAAATGCAGATGCACCTAAAGAGGGACTGACGAAATACCTAAAACAACTACTCATTGACTTGAAGAAAGGCATCGATAGCAACACAATACTAGTTGGAGATTTCAACACCACTTTATCACCTTCCAATAGATCAACCAGACTCAAGCTCAACAAGGACTTTATCTGAGGGAAGAAATGGAAGAGAGGGGCTTAGTATATATATATATACGGGACACTTCATCCTCAAAAACTGAATACACATTCTTCTCAAGTGTTCATGGAACATTCTACAAGATAGACCACATGCTTGGCCACAAAACATAACTTTTACATAAAATTAAGAAGCTAGAAACTGTTTCAACGATCTTCTCAGATCATGATGCCCTGAAAATAGAAGTGAATCACACACACAAACAGAAAATCAAATCAAACACCTGGAAATTAAACAGCTCACTACTAACAATGAATGGCTTAGAAAGAAAATAGGCAACTTTAATGAAAATTTAAAAGTTTGTGCATTTAATGCCACTGTCAATAGAGTAAAAAGGGAATGCACTCTAAATTATGTGGATTAGAAATACTGATAGAATTAAGTATTTTATAAAAGAAGAGCAAACTAAATGCAATCATTTCAAAATTTCTGTGGAACAGAATTTGCCAAGAACTCTTAATATCAATGGCAAGAACCAAAAAAATTATTGAAAGTTTGAAATGTGACTTGAATACGCACTTTTTCTGAAGAAAAGATACTAGGGTTCAGAGAGTTAATACAGTGGGTAGGACACTTGCCTTGCACACAGATGACCTCAGCTTGACCTTTGACAACTTATATGGTTCCTAAAGCACTGCCAGGAGTGGTCCCTGAGCTCAAAGTAAGTCTTGAACACCACAAGGTGTGATTCCAAAACAAAATAAAACAAGGCAAAAGAGGAGCTAGAGCCATAATACAGTGGGTAGGGTGCTTGCATTGCATATGTCTGATCCAGGCTCACTCCCTTGCAGCTCAGATGCTCCCCGGAGTGCTCCATGAGTGATCCCTGAACACAAAGCCAGGAGCAAGTTTGCTTGGTGTGGTCTTCCAACCAAACAAAACATCTAAAAAGCAAAAACCAAAAATGAAAATATATTAATGGCCAATAAGCTCACGAGTCCCTGTTTCTGCATGTTCTTGCTAATATTCGGCATTGTCAGTGTTTTAGATTTTAACCATCCTAGTAAATATATAGCAGTACCTCAATCTGTTAAGTTTGCAGTTTGGTAATGGTATATGGTGGCATTATTAATCTTTGCACATGCTTATTGGCATTTTCATCTCTTTGGTGAAGTGTCTCTTAGCTCCTTTGACTGTATTTAAGGAGCTAAGAAGATCTCATTTTAATTTTCAAAGATCTTTATTTCATTTTATTATTTTATTTTCATTTTTATTTATTTTATTTTCATTCTAAAGATCTAACTTTAATTTTCACCTCTTTGGTGAAGTGTCTCTTAGCTCCTTTGACTGTATTTGATTGCAACATGGATGGAACTAGAGGATAACATGCTGAGTGAAATCACTTTCTCTCTAATATGTGGAAGTTAAAGTCACACAAAGAGGTAGTAAAAAAGGATCAATGGCATCCCATCAGATGTGATCCACACAATTGAGTTGATGGCAGGGGCCAGGGATTGAAAGGGAGGGATGCTGTGGTCTTTGAGGGAGGAAGATAGGTACACGGGTAATGGATATGGTGTTGGAGTTATGACCACAAGAAGCCATCATTAACCATTTCATTGCAAGCCTCAATAAATGTAATAGGTTCATAAATTGATTTGAAGAAAGAAAAATAATCAATTTGGTTGATCCCAATTCCTGTGTCCTTCAGAAAAATTTTATGATTGCAGTTGGTCTTGCACAGCTCTTATCTCTTACCAGGTTTATTTCTGTGTTTTATAGTTTTTATTGATGTTGCAAAATATATTTTAATTTTTTATAGTATTTTCCAGGGCTGGCGCGATAGCACAGCAGGTAGGGCATTTGCCTTGCACACGGCAGACCTGGGTTCAATTTCTCCTTCCCTCTCGGAGAGCCCGGCAAGCTATTGAGAGTATCCTGCCCCCACAGCAGAGCCTGGCAAGCTCTCCGTGGTGTATTTGATATGCCAAAAACAGTAACAAGTCTCACAATGTAGATATTACTGGTGCCTGCTTGAGCAGATCAATGAACAACAGGAAGACAGTGCAGTGCTATTGCAAGCCTCAATCAATGCAAAAAGGTAAAAAAAAAATCACACTGAAACTATTTTTTTAATTGGATTCTGTTTTTATTATTGATTTTTAAAAGATTTCTTTGAATATTTTTGATAAAAATCTTTAGTGTGATATGTACTTTGCATTTTTGGGTTGACCAAACCTGGAAGTTCTCAGAATTAACTCATATATCTGTACTTAGTATCATTCCAGATCATGCTTAGGAGACTATAGGTGATCCTATAAATTGAACCCGGGTCTGCTACATCTAAGGCAAGCACCTTAACTCTTCTACTTTATCTCCCATCCCTATTTTGAATTTTTCTCCAATTGTGGCTTGTTTACTTATTCTTTTAACAATTAGCAGAAAAGCTTAACGTTAACGAAGTCCGACTTACTGTGCTTTTGGTGTTTTATTTGGAAAAAAATCACCAGGGTGAAGGTTAGTACGTTTTCTTCTCTATTATATTCTGAAAGTTTTATAATTTTTCATTTTGTGTCTGGCTACCCGTGATGTATTCGATATGCCAAAAACAGTAACAACAAGGTCTCACAATGGAGACGTTACTGGGCCCGCTCAAGAAAATCAATGAACAATGGGAGGACAGTGACAGTGACAGTGACATTTTATGTTCAGCTCATCAGTGATTCTCTGAGAGCCTAAAGCTTTCTCAGGAGACCTGGGTACAAGGAGTGACCTTATTAAATGTGAACATTCACTTTAACACTGCCTTCTTGATTCTTTGGATTCTTTCCTTGAGTTACTAGGAATCATTCAACACCTCTCATTCAATCCCATCCCTATTCTTTCTACCCATTCCTTCATGATGACCCTTACATATGTGAAGTCTGGTAAAGGTTATACTTCACTTAAGTTTTTAGTTTGCCTGTAGTTTTTTGTTTCAGTAGTTTTAACCTTTTATATTACTAAATTCTATTTGTATCATCATGGGAAGAATATAAATGTTTAAAGACTTGAACTGAAAATTAAGGACACTGTTTCATTCATTGTTTTATTTAGGACAAGTTTCAAACTCATTTCTTGCATCTGTTCTTTGAAATCCTCTGCTTTTCATGTTGGATTTTTGGGAAATGGACACTTGATTTTCCAAAGCCTTGTTTTCAGTGGGTACATTAGTCTAAGTCAGAGTATATTCAATCTATTCTTCAACACCTGCAAAATTGCATCAATCCAGGGACCTGCGTAAGCCAAGACCATAGAGTACTGGTTTTCACTTTTTCTAAACCTGGGGACCGGCACTAGTCATGGTCTGGTGGTTGAAGATCATTGATCTATATTACCACATGTGGCTCTTTGCTGTTTTATCAGGGTTACAGAGTCCTTATATATTGGCTGAATTTCAGCTTTCATTCCAAACCAAGCCAGACAGCCTTTCCCCGATTTTTCTTATATCCTCAAAATTCTATTGCTTGCAATTCTAGACTGGGAGTCATTTGACTTGTACTTTTCTTTCCCAACTTCTTGATCTCATTCTGCTTTCTTGAAATGTGATATACAACTTTATAATATGAACATGAGAAACTGGGAAATTGGTTTTTTTGGAGCCAAATATCAGTACAATAATAATAGTTCTGTAACTTTATTTTTATTATTATTCCTTTTTGCTTCTTGGGTCACATCCTGCGATGCACAGGGGTTACTCCTGGCTTTGCACTCAGGAATTACTCCTTGCAGTGCTCAGGTGACCATATGGGATGCTGGGGATCAAACCTGAATCAGCTGCGTGCAAGACAAATGCCCTACCCGCCGTGCTATTGCTCCATCCTCAGTCCTGTAACTTTAAAAGGATGGGTTGTCAGACACCTTCCCAAAGAAGACATATGTATGGCCATCAGGGATATCAAAAATTGCTCATTGTAACTTATGACCAGGAAAATGCAAATCAAAACAATAATGAGATATCATTTCAGAACTGTGAAAATGACACATATCCACAAGTCTGGAAACAGACAGTGTTGACCAGGTTGTAGTGAGAAAGGAGCCCTTATCTAGTGTTGGTGTGAATGTAATTTGGTTCAGCCTCTATGGAAAGTAATATGGAGATCTATAAAAAAATTAGGAATAGAAGTCCTATATGACCCATTAATACCATTTTTCTTAACTCTCCTCTAAACACATTAATTTGAAAGTATATCTGCACACTTATGTTCATCACCACACTTTGTACAATAGCCAAGATATGGAAACAACCCAACACCCAACTACAAATGAATGGATCAAGAAATTGTTGGTAGGGTAGGAGTGATAGTACAGTGGGTAGGGCATTTGTCTCCCGTGGAAATAATCTGGATTTGATCCCTGCTATCCCATATGATCCCCAAGCACCTCCAAGAATGATTCGTGCAAACAGAGCTGGAAATAAGCCCTGAGCACAGCTAAGTGTATTTCCAAAACAAAAACAACTCTCTCTCTCTATATATATATATATACATGTATATATCATAATGACAAAAGAAAAGAGAGAGAGAGAAGAAAAGTGTATAAGAGAGCCAACTGGGAATGGAGGTGGGATGGAAGGAGGGAAATTGAGTACACTGGTCATTGGTGGTGAGAAATGTATCTTTCTCTTTCTCTTTTTTTTAATTGAATCACCATGAGATAGAGTTTTCATGTTTGAGTTACAATCACACAATGTTCAAACATCCATCCATCCACCAGTGCACCACCAATCTCCCCAGTATACCCCCCTTCCCCACCCTCCCTCTGCCTCACTGGAAATTTCCCCCATACTCTCTACTTTTGGGCATCATGGTTTGCAATACAGATACTGAGACGTTATCATGTTTGGTCCTTTAGCTACTTTCAGCACACCTCTCCCTTCCTGAGCGATCCCTCCAACCATCATTTTCTTAGTGATCCCTTCTCTATTCCAGCTGCCTTCTCTCCCCGCCCCGCCCCCCCATCCAAGAGGCAGGCTTCCATCTGTGGAACAATCTTATGGCCCTTGTGTCTACTGTCCTTGGGTGTTAGTCTCATGTTATGTCATTTTATACTCCACAAATTAGTGCAGTCCTTCTTTTCTGTCCCTCTCTTTCTGACTCATGTCACTTAGCATGATACTCTCCGTGTCTATCCATTTATAAGCAAATTTCATGACTTCATCTCTCCTAGCATATTATTCTATTGTGTAGATGTAACAAAGTTTCTTGAACCAGTCCTCTGTTCTCAGGCATTCGGGTTTTTTCCAGATTCTGGCTATTGTAAACAGTGCTGCAATGAGCATAAAGGTACAAATTTCAGGAAATGTATATCTCACAGGTAATTTAATTATATATACACGTACACACAATGTAATATTATGCAACTATAAGAAATAATAGGATCATGAATTTTAAAAACTTTTTTATTGGATCACCATGAGATAGACCCTTTCAAAGCTGCTCATGATTGCATTTCAATCAAACATTATTCAAACACCCATTCCTCCACCAGTGTATATTTCCCATCACCAGTGTCCCCAGGTGCCCTCCTGACACCCACCACCACCACCTGCCTACCTCTATAGCAGGAGTTTTTCTTCTCTCTCTCTGTCTCTCTCCTTTTTGGCATTGTGGTTTGCAATAATGACTGAAAGGTTATCAAGAATATCCTTTTACCCACTTTTAACCTTCAGGTCTTGTCCAGTGTGATCATTTCCAGCTATTATTGTCAGATTGGTCTCTTCTCTATCCTATGTACCCACAGTCCCCTCCCCCCACACACTTGTAATTAGTTCCAACCATTGACCGGTCCTCCTAATCCATTTCCCCTGGCCACAAACTCTTTATTATTTTTGACATGGATGGAGCTAGAGGATATCATGCTGAGTGAAATCAGTCAGACTTAATGGGACAGATGGAGTATGATCCCTTTTATATGTCAGACTTAAAGATAAAGTGGAGGAATCTGGAAACAACCCAAATGCCTGAGAACAGATGACCGGATAAAGAAACTATGGTATATCTACACAATGGCATACTATGCAGCTGTTAATAAAAAATGAAGTCATGAAATTTGCTTTTAAACGGATGGAATAGAAAGTATCAAGCCAAGTGAAATGAGTCAGAAGGAGAGGGACAGACACAGAATGACTGCACTCATTTTGGAGACATAAAAACACATATGAGACTATTACCCATAGACAACTGAAATGAATGCCAGGAGGACTGGCCCATGGCTGGAATCTTGTCACACATGGGGAGAAAGGGGAAGAAGACAATTAGGATACAGAAGAGACCAGCATGACAATGGTAGTTGGAAATGGTTGCTCTGGACAAGAGTTGAGTGCTAAAGTAAGCAAAGAGGTATATATGATAACCTTGCAGTACTTGTACTGCAAATCATAATGACCAAAAGGAGAGAGAGAGAGAGAAGAAAAGTGTTTGCCATAGGGGCTGACTGGGGGTGGGGTTGGGTGGAAGGAGGGAAATTGGGTACACTGGTCATTGGTGGTGGGAATTGCATATATCACAGGTAATTTAATTATACACACAGACACACACATGTATACATATATGTATAAATATACATATATATATATATGGTAGCAACAAAGGCCTATAGCAACATAATGGGAGAACTGATCCACAGGATTGATTGGGAGTCAGGGGGCCTGTAGGGGAGGGTCTTGGGGTCTTTTGAAGAGGGAGAAGGTACACTGGTGATGATGTGGCGCTGGAATTTTGTGCACGAGAATCCATTATTATCAGTATTGTAAACCACAGAATCTCAATAAACATTTCAAAAAATTCAGAAAAGGAAGGTTTTATTGCTGGGTGGTGATTTATTTTTATCTCCAGATCAATGCTTCTCAACCCCTTTCTGAAAGCGTGTTCCCCCAACCTTGTTTCCTCCGACTGGGCCACCTGTCATATTGGCTTCTCACCTGTTCTTGTGCGATGTCCCCCATTCATGCAGTTTTCACTTGTGACCCATGGGAGGCGCCCTGAGGAGGCATACAGTCCCTGCTCTAGATTATTTAAGGTTTGCTCGTGGGTTGGGAGAGATGACACTATTCCTGGGGCAGTTTCCACACTGTAGGGGTCAGGCCAGCAGTGCCTCCTGGGTCTGACTCTCCACTGGTCCCCTCTCATTCCAGCGTCTCAGCTACAGAACAGAGAGGGGCTCGCCACGGAAGCCGGGAAGAGAGTGAGATTCCATGACCATAGATGTGTCAATAGCTGTACAGATGATCAATAGCTGTGCCGTTGATCAGATCTGCATCTCCTCCCCAGACCTCTGTCCAGGACGAGTGGACTATATAGAGCCCAATCCTATAATCAAAATACTGAAAAATAACCCTCAGGCTCTCTTACATAAACTCTATTCTGCCTGGAAAAATCGCCCCAACGCGGGGTTACAGAAGCAGATGCTGAGCGGGGGAGGAATCGGGAGCAGAGAAAAGGTCCTGCCACCTGCATCCTGGGACCCAGAACATCTAAGCATGAGGGTCGGGCCTATCCGCTGGACTTCAGGGCAGGGCGAGCCTCGCAGGTGGGCTCTGAGCAGCTGCCGCAGGGCCGGCAGCGGGCAAGGAGTCGTAGCGATGCTTCTCACTAACCACCTGTTCGGCGCGGGGACCCCCCCTCAGCTCTCCACTCCTGGGCCCAGCACCCTACCTCTTCCCAGAGCCCTCCACGTTCGGCCGCGGCCGCTGGGTGCTGCACCCCAGGGCTTCTTCAGGACTGGACAATCCGTGTCCCTGACACCTGGCGCCGGTCAGCAGACAGCAGGTTCCGCAGCCCCCGCCCCCAGGCTGACCCATGACTGTCGCATCCTGGACAGTCCGGGCTGGGGCCGGCGAGGGCATGGGCTGGGGGCCGGCGGGCGCCTTCTCCGGGTCCCTCTAGCGCGCACCCAAAGCACTGCGGGCAGAAACCGAGCCGGGAGGCTCCGGAGAAAGGCCCGGCCTTCCCAGGCCGCGGAGACCCCTCCTCTCTGCCCATGAAATGAAAGAAAGCTTCAGGGGGGAGTCGGGGGCACGCCCGTCACCCTCCGAGGCAGTTCCTGGAGCGCTGTGCCCGGGGTGGGCTCGCCGGCGCTCGGGGCCTCCCGAGGGTTCGCCAGAGGTCCAGCATCTCCGCGCAGGGCCGACCCGCGCTGCTCACACGGCCCCGAGGCCACCGGGTGCTCCCGCGCGACCCCGAGGGCCCAGCAGCAGCGGGTGCAGGAGCGGCCGGCCCGGCGGCGCGCGCAGGCCCGTGCGGAGCGCCAGGCATCCCCGCCCGCGGCCTCGGTCCCCTGCTCTGCGCGCCCCCCGGGGTGGGGTGGGGGGTCTCCTGGCCGCGCCCAGTGCCGAGGAGGTGCGGCTGGCCGGGGAGGCGGCGGCCAGGCGGGGAGGAGAGTGAGCAGAGGAGCTGCCCGGGAGGCGCGCAGGGGAGGGGCGCGGGGAGGCGCACCGGGGGGAGGAGCTCCGGGAGGAGCCGCGCCCGCCGCCCCGGCCTGCCGCGCCCTGCCCCCGGCATGTGTGGCCGCTGGCGCCGGTGGCCGCCGCCGCGCCGGGTCTGAGCTGCGCGGGCTCGGGACGGTGCGCGCCGGCCGACGTGCGTGTGGCGCCGCGCGAGCCGCCCGCTCGTCCCCAGGCCGCGGTGCATGTTCGCCTCCTGCCGCTGTGTGTCGAGAGGCGGGCGGACCATGAAGATGATCCACTTTCGGAGCTCCAGCATCAAATCGCTCCACCAGGAGATGAAATGCACCATCCGGCTGCTGGACGATTCCGAGATCTCCTGCTACATCCATTTGCGGGCGGCTCGGAGCCGGGGTCGCTGGCGTGTGTGTGTGTGCGTGCGCGCAGCGGGGGGACCCTCTGCGGGTGGGCGTGGGTGGCCAGGACCAGGAACCCACCCAGGGGCCTGCTGGAAAGCCCTACTCCGCTTCCTTCGTGGTCGGAGGCTGAGAGCCCTTCTCGGGCACGGGGCACGGTCCCGGCAGGCGCCAGGCTCGGCTTCTTGGCCCCGCGGCCCCCTCTCCAGGCGTGCAACCCTGGACTCTTGTCTCGCCGCACTCCGGCTAGGGGCGTCGGGCGGGCAGCTGCCTCCAGTTACCCCACCAGGAAAGGGGATGCCCGAGAGCCGAGGGTACCTCCCGCTCTTCCTTGCCCCCTTCCTCCACGTGGGTGAGGCACGCATGGGTCCCGTGCAACCCTTTCTCCCCGTGGCCACGGCCTGGGAACCCGCCACGGCCCTTGCCACCCCCTGTGTTGATGGCCTTTGCCTCTCCGCGGCGGGGGCCGCTGAAGTTTCCCGCGAGGGAAAGCCACAACCCCGGGAACTCCCGGCTGCGCTGCACCCTCCTAGGCGGGGAGCTCGCTGTGCCAGCTGGGCTCCCTCGGAGCCCGGCTGAGCCTGAGCGGTGGAGAAAAAGGAAGAGCGCGAGGCCATAGACAAGGGATGCTCAAGGGATGCTGCGTGTGTCCGGGCTTTGGGGAGAAACTCCTGGAAGACTGAAATAGGAGCAGAGGACGTTTACTCGCGCCCAGACTGGAACAGGCGAGAGGGCTTTGGTCCTAAGTGCTTCGGGACTTGCAGGAAATCAAGTGAACTCTCTCTCTCTCTCTCTCTCTCTCTCTCTCTCTCTCTCTCTCTCTCTCTCTCTCTCTCTCTCCTTCCCCCCCTTGTATACACTTCAATAACTGTTTATATAGGCAGGTGCCCTGTACAATCTGAGAAAGTGTTGGAGAGGTGGTATCAAGGCTCAGTCCTGTTAGATTCTGACGTTTGCATTTATTTATTGTTTTTTTTTAATCTCTGGGATTTCCACTTCTCAACTGTCAGAAACTTGTAGCTGAGTTTTAAAAAACACCCTTCCTAGATCTGTGAGTTGGAGGGGGCAACCTTTGCCAGAGGCAGAAATATCTGTGGACAGTGTTATCTCAAAGGAATTAATTATTGTTAACAGTATTGTAAATAACGTTGCAAATGTATTTGATTTGTATTGTAAGTGTAAACGCATCAGTATCGTAAATTACTAAGAACAAACAACAAGAACAATCAAACTAACTTCTTCCGGATTCGTTTGATTGTTATTGCTATGGGAGTTTGTTGCACTGGGGATAGTGGCACCTAGATTGTAAGCAGACCGCTGGACAAGTTTCAGGCTGGAATGTCCTGCTCTAGGAGCTCTCACTGAATATTCTGGAGAGTGTCTGTAGTGTCACTCTAAGCTAGACATTGCTTCTAAAGTCAATAACAAATGGATCAGTGATAGAAGAGATAGTATTTCGGCTGTCACATGAGTTGAACGGAACAGTTTGGCAATGTGCTGTCTTGAGATCCAGAGAAACTCATTTTTGTACTTTGCTTTAAGTCCTAAAATAGCTATATAAGTCATTTCACCCATTTTTTTTATTGAATCAGCAGGATACAGTTACAAAGCTTTCAGTCATACAGTGAATGAACACCCATCCCTCACCAGTGCACATTTTCCACCACCAATGTCCCCGGTATGCCCCTCCCCCCTTTCTAACCCTCCCCCTGCCTCTCTGGCAGACAATTTTCCCCCTACTCTCTCTCTACTTCGGGGCATTATGATTTGCAATACTGAGAGGCTATCACGTTTGGTCCTTTATCTACTTTCAGCTTTTATCTCCCATCCCGAATGATCCCTCCAACCATCATTGGCTTAGTGGTCCCTTCTCTATCCCAGCTGCCTTCGCCCCCAGCTCATGAGGCAGACTTCCAATTATGAAACAATATTCCTGGCCCTTGTATCTACTGTCCTCAGGTGTCAGTCTCATGTTATTTTATATTCCACAAATGAGTGCAGTCCTTCTTTGTCTGTTTCTTTCTTTCTTTCTGTTTCTTTCTTTCTGACTCATTTTTAATATAGGTAGTAGGAACCTCACATGCAGGAGGTGTTTGACTTGAACTTTGTCTTTTAGGCTCAGTTTCACTTTTACTTAAGAATTTTGATTATATTCAGAATATGTGTAAGATGTGTAAGTAGACTTCTGTACACTTACTGAAGTAGTTGTAGGCTTTTGCTAAATATATTTACTAGTAGTATAGGGAATAGCATTAGTGTTGGTTTATCTCTTGATGAGAAGTGTTCAAATGAAACAATACTTCATCATAGTAAAGAATACTGTATTTTTTCCCCCACAATATATCTTTGTTTTGCGGTGTTTTTTTGGTTGTTGTTGCTTCAGTCCCATTGGTAATTTTCTTGTTTTTAGCTTAATAACTATCAAGTTTCTGGAAAGTGGTAGTTATTATTTCTGTAGAATATTCTCTTTTGTTATTGTAGGGGGCTGGAGAGATAGCACAGAGGTAGGGCATTTGCCTTGCACACAGCCAGCATGGCCGAGCCGGGTTTGATTCCTCCGCCCCTCTTGGAGAGCCCAGCAAGCTACCGAGAGTATCTCGCCCGCACCGCAAAGCCTGGCAAGCTACCCGTGATGTATGCAATATGCCAAACACAGTAACAACAAGTCTCAAAATGGAGACATTACTAGACCCGCTTGAGCAAATTTATGAACAATGGGAGGACCATGATACCGTGATAGTAGGAACCTATGGATTTCTCTGCGGTCTCAGCCTCTGTCTTCCTTGTTTTGTCCCACTCAATTGACATAACTGGTTTCTACTTATTCCTTAAAGACTAAGTCTTGCCTCATGAGCAAAGGGGAGAAGGCAGCTAGTATAGAGATGGGATCACTAAGAAAATGATGGCTTGAGGAATCGGTCTGGATGGGAGATGTGTGCTGAAAGCAGATAAAGGACCAAACAGGGTAACCTCTCAGTATCTGCATTGCAAACCATAATGCCCCCAAATTAGAAAGAGTATGGGGAATATTGTCTGCCATGGAGGCAGGGGGAAGGTAGGAAAGGGGGGGTATACCAGGGATATTGGTGGTGGGGAATGTGCACTGGTGAGGGATGGGTGTTTGATCATTGTGTGATTGATTGTAATCCAAACACGAACGCTTGTAACTATCTCACGGTGATTCAATAAAATTAAAAAAATTTAAAAACTATTAAAAAAATCAAATGATAAAAAGAAAGACTAAGTTTTCCTTTGAACAGATAAGTGGCTCTTCTCAGGACATGTGCTTATTGTCTTATATTCTGGGAAACAATATATTATGCTTACTTTAAGTTACAGTTTGTATTGCCGACCTGATGCCAAGGACTTTAATAATACTATGCTTCAAATGTTTATTTTAATTTTTAATTATGTTTTTTCAAATGACATGTTATTTTCTTCAGATTATCCTGCCCCCACAGCAGAACCTGGCAAGCTACCTGTGGCATATTCGATATACCAAAAATAGTAACAATGATGATCCTCATTCCCCTGATAGATCCCCCAATATGTCATTGGCCTACACTAGCACGTGACAGGGACTAAAGAAGATGTTACTGGCGCCCGCTTGAGCAAATCGATGAACAACCTGGTGATAGTGATAGTGATAGTGATGTTATTTTCTGCCCCTTCTGATCCCAAATGTTAATTATTATATACATAGTTAAAGTGAGCTAGAGGGGGCTGCAGCGATAGCACAGCGGGTATGGTATTTGCCTTGCATGCGGCCGACCCAGGTTCGATTCCCATCATCCCATATGGTCCCCTGAGCACTGCCAGGAGTAATTACTGAGTGCAGACCTAGGAGTAACCCCTGTGCATCGCCAGATGTGACCCAAAAAGCAAAACAAAAAAAAATAGTAAAATGAGCTAGAGAATTTCACCTTGTTTAAATTAAACAATTAAAAGATTTCAATTTTGATAAATTTGGACCTTGTACATTTCTACGCATTGAAATTGTACTCTGGCTGTAAGGTAAAATAAGTTTTATTTTTTAGAGTTTAAAAGTGTTTTTTAAAATTTAATTTTTATAAAGTAGTTCACAATATTTGATTACATTTAATATTTGAACACCAATCTCACCACCATTAAACCTTCACGCCACCATATTTCGAATGTTTCTGTTCCAAACCCCAACCCTTGCACCAAAGCAGAGCCGAAATCATTTATTTTGCATTGTTTGTTATGAATAAACTGCTGAAAATTCTCCAAAAATTTTCCTTAGAGGAAAGTGAGTGAAGATTGTTGTATTTCACCATTTAGCTCTTCTATAAGAGATCACTAACATGTCGTTAAAGATTGAGGCTTGTGTCCTTATAGAATATACGTATATGCATATGAATATGCATATTTATGTAAAAACTTATTTTCCTCTAAGAATGGCTGCCTTTTACTTTAAACTCCATCAAAAGTGGTGCACTACTCTTGGAATATGAGTGGTGTAAGGTATGAGATATGGCTGTGCAGTCCAGGAATAAATTCCTGGTCCAGGAATAAGCTCACTCATGCGTGAGGCTTGGCCTGAGCATGTGGAGAGGGCTGAGGGCATGGTGGTATTGCCAAGGTGTCAAAAATCAGATGGGCTGGTCACGTAATGAGATTTAAAGACGACCACTGGACTAGAGCTGTTACCGACTGGATTCCACGGGATGTCAAAAGACCGTGTGGCCGCCCACCTACCAAATGGTCAGACTTCTTCATCAAGATCATGAACGATCTGTTTGAGGCTCTTCATGTTCCCAGAGCGAACAGATGCCATTAGGCTACACTAGCACGCAACAGGGACAAATGGAGATGTTACTGGCCCCTGCTCGAGCAAATCGACGACTAACAGGAAGTTAAGTGATTAAGTGATTTAAGTGTATCTCAAGGTGATTCAATTAAAAAAAAAAGAGCTGGAATTCCCAAAACAATCCAAATGATCAATGAAACCAAGTGCTGGTTCTTTGAAAAAATAAACTAGATCATTAAACCATTGACAAGACTCTCAAAGAAAGAGAGAGAGGGAGAACCCTAATAAACTGAATCAGAAATGAAAGAGGTAACATCACAACAGAAACTATGGAAATTCAAATCAGAGATTACTTTGAGAATCTTTATGCTGTGAAATAAGAGAACTTTAAAGAAATGGATAAATTCCTGGACTCCTATACTCTCCCAAGGCTGAACCAAGATTTGGAAGAGGGAGGGAGTGAGAGAAATGGAGACAGACAGACAGACAGACAGGATGGATTTGCATATGGAGAGCTGTAACTCTTTCCCACTTTCAACCTTTCTCTTCATTTAACCAACCTTGGTTGACTTCTCAGGATTTTTTTTTTTTTTGAGAATTATGAGGGCCTTTTTCAGTTAGAAAAACAAGATCTTCTAAGCCACAGATTCCCCTCACTCTGGAACTTTTTGCAAGATACTTGCTGTTTTGTACCTCTATAAAATGGAGGATAATGTAGAATTCATTGAGCTGCTTTGGGATAGAGATTTTAAAAAATGATTAAGTTCCATTTTAAACAATACTATTTGGCTAATATAACAATTTAAACTTTGAATTTATTAAAAACAAACCTTGATTCACAAGTACACTGAGCCTTAAGTCCACTAACCATGAATACTAAATGCATTCAAAGTACCTTATCAGAGACAGCTCAATGAGACTGAGCACATGCTCTGTTATGTAGAAGACTCTGGATTGGGTTGGATCCTTGGCACCTTAAGATCCCTCAAGCACCCCCAGGAGCAACTCCAAGCACAGAGCCTGGAGCAGCCAGCCCCTGCACACTACCACACAAGCAAAAAGCACCATATCAAGTACTGGGGAAATCATAATGGATGGCAACATCCCTGTCTTCCAAGGGTTTACAACCTAATGGAAGATATATGTGCAATTAAGTTACTCAAGGGCAGAAATGAGGGCTGTAAAAGAACTATGACAAAGTGGTGGAGAGGACATTCTGATCAAACCCTCCGAAGGCTAAATGCTGAGGACTTACTCTGAAAGGATTTCAATTTAAGGCCTGCCAAAGAGAACAAAAGGCAGATTCCAAGAGCAGAGGATACATATGTTATCAAGATGCTTGAGTAAGTGGATGAGGGAAATACTGAGCAATGGTGAATCAGAGATGTGGGTGCGAGTCCAAAGGAAACTAAGCCTGAAGAGTAATCCTAGAGAGTCTGGACTTATCTGGAAGGGCAGTAGGAGGGACTTGGGTCTGTGAGTTCCCGGTACACTTGCAGTGGTTCTGAAAGGAGGGAGTGATTGCGATATCCTCTCGAGAGGCAAACACTGGGGCAAGAAAGACAACCTCTTAGAATACTGTCAATGCTATGAGGGGATGGCGAGATTTCAATGAAAAAACACAGGATTAAGGGAGAGAGGAAGACATGCGTCTCTGTCTGCTGGATCAATGCAAATCAAACAAGCACCTCTGTCCCACACTTAAGAATAGGTACTTAAGTGTGGATGCTGGTGGTGGGAAATATGCATTGGTGGAGGATGGGTTGTTTGATCATTGTATGACTGAAGCTCAATCATGAAAGTTTTGTAATGGTATCTCATAGTGATTCAATAAAAAAAATAATAAAGTTAAATTTAAAAAAAATAGGAAATGAGAGCATGGCAGGTAGGACCCGTGTCCTGACCTGGGTTCGATCCCTGAGCACTACCAGGAGTGATTCCTAAGTGCAGCACGAAAAGTAACCCCTAAACAAAACAGGACTGGAGATGTGGACCATCAGGGACACACACGTCCATTCCCACCTGGTGCATAAGCACTCAGAGCAAAGTCAGAATGCACAGCACAGAGAAAGCTTCCTGGGCCTCCCCTTGCAGTGCTGTGAAGGGAACATCTTCACATCTAAGGTCTTCTAGAAGTAGCTAAAGGGTTCACTCTCCAGCACTGTCAAAATTAACAATGATAAATACTTTTTGCATACCTCAAGGAACTTAGTAGAAGAACAAATTAAAGCCAAAGTCAGTAGATGAAGGGAAAAAAATAAAAATTACAGTGTAAGTAAGGAAAATAGAAATGAAAAAAGATCATGTAAAAGATCAGTAAAATCACTACTCAGAATGAGAAAGACAAATACAGGATGATCTCACTTATATATGGTATTCAAAGAAATACACCACAAGGAGAGAAATGTCAAAGACAAACCCATAGACTCTAACTCCCAAATTGAGCACACCAAGAGGCAGGGCTGGGTTGAAAGGTCCAGGGGACTATGGCTGAGGGATACTGTCACTTTGGTGGACACAGGGTGGTGACATTATACCCCTAAAACATTTTAAAATGGAGGGCTTGACGCATAGCACAGTGGCTAAGATGCTTGCCTTGTAGGTATATGGTCAAATGAGTTCAAATTCCATGTTGCCACATGTGCCAGGAATGTTCTTGGCACCCAAACCACTGTCACATGTTGTGACTAATAACCAAGAACCCAAGCACCACACTCAGAAAGTGTGAGCCCTGGGAACTCCAAACAGAGCACCACAGTGACCCCTCACCCTGTGAGCACTGCAGCTAGAGCCTGCATGCCTCAGCCAGAGGCGCATGCCGGCAAGCAGAGATGCATGCACCACAGCCACAGGAGCACAAACCCAAGAGCCTGCAGCCTAACACTCGACCTGCTAGGAGCACCCCAGCAGAGTGAGTGATTTTCCTGACATATGATGCCCCATCAGCACCCCAGCAGACTCTGTGAGCCCTGCACCCTGCCCACAACCCCTGCCAGCATCACAGTGAGAACTGCGAGTGCCACAATAAGGCTGCATGTGGACCCCACATGGCAGATCAACAGCAATAAGGGGGGAGGTCAGGGGAGGGAATAAGAGTGTGTTTATAGAACCTTAGTGCCCGAGAACAGATGACTGGATAAAGAAACCCTGGCACATCTAAACCATGGAATACTATGCAGCTGTTAGGAAAAATGAAGCACAGAATTTTCTTGTAAATGGATGGACATGGAGAGTATCATGCTGAGTGAAAAGAGAAGGTGAGGGACTGACATAGAATGACTGCACCATTTGTGGAATTAAAAAAAAACAGTATGAGACTAACACCTGAGGACAGTAGAAACAAGGGCCAGGAGGACAGGTCATGGTTGCAAGTTGGCTTAAAGTGCTGGGGAGAAGGCAGTTTGGATCAAAAAGGAACCACTATGACAAAGACAGTTGGAAGTGATCACTCTGAATAAGAACTGAATAAGAACTTCTGAAAGTAAGTAAAGGAAGAAGCATGATGACCTCTCAGTATCTGTACTGCAAAGCATAGTGACCAAAGGAGAGAAAAAAGGAAAGTGCTTGCCATAGAGAGAGGCTGGGCATGGTTTGAGGGAAACTGGGGATACTAGTAGTGGGAAATATGCACTGGTGAAGGAATGGGTGTTGGAGCATTGCATGACTGAAACCCAGTCATGAACAATTTTGTAACTATCTCATGATGATTCAATTAAGTAAAGTAAAGTAAAGTAAAGTAAAGTAAAGGCCCTCCCGTTGATCATCGATTTGCTCGAGCGGGCCCAGTAACGTCTCCATTGGAGACTTTGTTGTTACTGTGTCTGGCATATCGAATACTCTCAGTAGCTTGCCGGGCTCTCTGAGAGGGGCGGAGGAATCGAACTCGGGTCGGCCATGTTGGCTGCATGCAAGGCAAACGCCCCACCCGCTGTGCTATCGCTCCAGCCCAATTAATATAAAAATTATTTAACACACATACACACACACACACACGTTTGAGGCCACATCCAATGGTGCTCCAGGATTACTCCTGGTTCCATGCCCAGGGATCACTCCTGGTTTGCGCAGGGGACCATATGGAGTGTCCGGGATCAAACCCAGGTAGGCCACAGGCAAGACAGGCACCATACCTGCTGCACTATGTCTCCTGTCTTCTCTAAAACAAAGACAAGTGTGCCAGGGGTTGGAGTGAGCTCGATGAATTGAGTGCATGCTGTGCATGCAGGCCAAAGCTTCACGGTTCCCTGAGCAATACCACCAGCAACTCCAGAGTACAGAGCCTGTGGTAACTGAGTATCTCTAGGTGTGGGACAAAAATCAGGGGGAGAAAGAGAGAGAAAAAGTGAGAAAGAGAGAGGAGAGAGAGAGAAAGGGAGAAGAGAGGAGGGGGAGAGAGGAGGAGGAGAGAGAAGCGGAGGGAGAAAGAGGAGAGAGAAGACAGGGAGAGAGAAAGAAAGAGAAGGGAGGAGAGAAAGAGAAGGAGGGGGAGAGAGAAAGAGGAGAGAGAAGACAGGGGAGAATGAGAGGGGGGATAGAGAAGAGAAGGGAGAGGGGGTGAGAGAAAGAGATAGAGAGGGAGAAAGAGGACAGACAAGAGAGAAAGAGAAAGAGAAGAGGGGAGGGAGAGAAAGAGAGAGAGAGAATGTGAGAAGAGAGAGCAGAGAGACAGCGCAGTGTACCCAAACTGCTCTAGAATCAGAACTATTAATGGTTTAGTGACAAACCGTCCGAGGCAGGTCAATGGGCCATAGGGGCACAGGCCGGCCTCTCGAAGTGCGGACACCAGTGCTGACCTCTGTCCGGTCAGTTCCATTCACAGCTCTGGACACTCAGCATGTGCACCTGAATGAGGTCCACACTAAGCTGCTCTGTGGGCCTGGCTCCCGACTGAGGAACCATACTGCAAAGACTTCTGCTGGTGCCTTGGTTTGAGGGAGCATCCAGGACGTGCCTTGGCAGCAGGCAGGAATGAGGCCTTGGTCACTCGTCCCTCTCACCCACACACAGCACAAGGAGTAACCAGTACTTCCCGACACTGTCAGGTCCTATGGGTGTACAGTGGCTACATACACGGCCAGGATCCTGCTCTTCAGAAGTGAAATCTTGCAGGGCTGGAGAGAGAGTACTGGGACAGAGGCACTTGGCCTGTGCACAGCTGACCCCAATCCAACCCCCAGGAAGGCCTATGGCTTCCAAGATTTCCAGGAGTGATCCTTGAGTACAGAGCCAGAGGTGAACCCCGAGTACCACCAGGTGTGCCCAAACCTTCCACCCTACAATTTTTTTCTTAAGTAGCAGTATCTAAGTACTATTCAAATTATCATCCTATTTAATGTCATGTTACACTCGGCACAAGGAAATAAGTGATGGTGCTCTAAGAATCTATAACAGGAGCTGTCTTCTAAATCAGTCAAGGAGGGCTTCCTGAGGAAGTGGCAGGGGCACTAACATGTGAAGGATGAACAGGGTTAACTATGTGGGAAAGGGAAGGAGACATCTGGCCACTGATAAGAACAATAAACCTGACTGAGGGTGAGGGTAGGTGGAGAGAGAACACAGAGGGTCTGGCTCTTGAAACTTCCCACTGGTTTCGGGGTCAAGACCAAACGACCCCATGGCCACTGCTGTCCCTGGCCACTCTGTGCTCTGCGTATCCACCACATCCACTGTCCCTCTCACTCCCCTTACAGCCACACTTGCATTCCATAGGGCCAGTTTTGTTTGGTTTTGGGCCACACCTGGTGATACTCAGCGGTTGCTCCTGGTTTGCAATCCGGAATCACTCCTGGCGGTGCTCAGGAGACCAGAAGGGATGCTGGGGATTGAATCCAGACAAGCTGCATATAAGGCAGGTGCTTTATCGCTCCAGGTGGGGCTATTTTTTTGGGGGGGGGGGGGTGCACAATTGGCTGTGCTCTGAGCTTTCTCCTGGCTCTTGCACACAAGAATCATTCCTGGTGGAACTTGCAGAACTATATGGGGTACCATACTTGAATTTCAAAGATCTTTCTTGTTTTGTTTTGTGGTGCTTGTTTCTGCTTTTGGGCTACACCTAGCTGTCTCTGGCTCAGTCATCAGGGCTCACACCTGGTGGGCTCACGGGACCACATAGGGAGCTGGCGATCAAACCTGGGCTGGCTGTATGCAAGGCAAGTGCCTTCTCACTGTGCTGCCTCTCTAGCCCCTCAAATCTCTTCCTGGCTTTGCGGTGGGTGCCAGAGTGTGGTGGTGGCAGGAGGAAGGGACCAAGAAGAGGAGGCAAACTCGCTCACACGCAAGGCACAGGAGCTTCTGCCTCTGCCCACGTGGGGGTCATGGTTTTGGAGAAAAGGCGAGGGCCACTGCCAGTGAATGTAGAGGAGCTCTTGGGAACTGAGCTGGCTTCGGAGCACCTTCCTCCGAATCACCTCGGGGGCCTAGGAACTCTGTCCAAGGGATGCTGCAGGGGTGTCTGTGAGGGCAAGGCATGGGCTGGAAAGAGACAGCAGCCATTATCTGGTCATCCAGGGGGATCCCGCTGCTCATCTTCACTCGATTTCCCTCCGGGTGATAGTCATCTGCATCATAGAATTTCCACCCGAGCTTGGAAACAAAACGAAAGGAGTATGTAGCGGGCAGAGTGTCTCAGGCGACTGCCGCCACGAGGGCCCACACAGCAGCTCCGTGCTTCCCCCCAGTTGCAGGGGAGCATCCCCGGCCTCCCCCCCGCCCCCTCCCTCAGGAAAGAAAAGGGGTTTGAAGCTCAGCAGTGTGCTGTGGGGCTCACCCATCATTATCTGTAGTCACCCGATGGGAAACCAAACTGCAGCAGTGAGTGGCACTCTGTACTTGTTCGTGCTTACAGATCAGCCTGCCTTCGGGTCGGGGAAGGGAGAGAACAGTAGGAGACCAGTAGGGTGTGCGACTGAGGGACAGAAAGGCGGGTTACCTCGGATGCCAGCAGGGCGCCCACGCTTGATCTGTGGAGAGGATGCAGATGTTCAAATGACCACGCCCTCCCAACCAGCCCATCTGAGGGTGCCCCCCAGAACTCAGATCAAAGTATACTGATGACAATCTGCAAGTGCTTGTGATCCCTTGTTGGTTTTGGGTTTTGGGTGATCCCCGGAGGTGCTCTAAGGTCACTCCAGGCTCTGTGTTCAGGGGCCGCTCACAGTAGATGCTTGGGAAACCATGGTGTTCAGGAGCCTGACCCTGGGTTTCCGGCATGCAAGGCATGTACTTCAGCCCACTGCATTATTGCTCCTACCCCAAAAGTGATGTTCTTGACCATGGAATCTAGAGTACGGTTTTCGTTTTCTCCAGGAGTTTAAAGAAAGACATCATTACCCACGTGCCGCTAACCTCTCCCCGGAAACATACCATCAAATCTCATTAAACTCCTTAAGTGTTTTGGCCCCTGCTTAAGAGATGTCTCCCAAGTGGTGCTCAGGAGACCTGGGAGCCCTTCTGGTGGTTCTTGGCCCACATGGCCAGTGGTCTTGTGCAAAAGCCTGAGACTGTGGTACTGCTCAGCCCTGCTGTGCTTGGGCTCACCCAGGCCACAGAGGTGCTCAGAAACCTCCAGGGCTGCACCAGATGGTGCACAGGAGACCATGAGGCACTGCAGGCACACAGTGGTGGGCATGCACCCTGACTACTGTCCCAGCTCCAGCCCCTAGGTTTTTATTTTCTAAGGGAAAAAAAAATACTGAATTCATGAAGTGCTCAAATCTCCCCTGAGGATGCTAGGAGGGATGTGAAGGGGATTAACCTCCTCTAACTCCTACAAGGTGCAAAGCACAGCACTGCCTCAGGTCTCAGGGCTACATGCTTGAGCAGAGAGACAGGACAACAGTAAGGCCCTGCAGGTCCAACCCCCAGCAACACATTTGGTTCCTGCCAGGCGTGATCCCTGATCACAGAGCCAGGAGTAAGCTCTAGGCACAGTTGGGGGGGGGGGGTGCTCCCAAAACAAAAATGAAGAAATAAATAGATGAGACGCACTCTTAATGGACACAAGAGACAGGCCAGCCCTTCGGACTGGATGTCCAGGGATCTCTGCTCCGAGAATCTGATAAGGATCTTTTCCCCCTAAAAGGCAGTGCAGGCAGTGGGAAGGCCTCGGGGCTCTGAATCTGACATCTGGCAGGTTCTCTATTCTGTCATTACAGGACTAAGATCCTGTGCAAGGTGAAATTATTTTCTCACCAGCAAAATGAGAGAACTGAGCCACAGTACCCATTCCCCATCCGCTCATTTCATTTAGCCAGCACTGACTGAGCTACCAGCTGGCCTCCAGAGGCTTGGTCTGTGCCACGGAAGATGGACAGAGAAGGCAGCCAATGAGAAATGAAATCCTTTCTGGCTTTCAATTTCTAAGGTGTTGCACAAATACCATTTACCACCATCACAATTTACATATCCGCTTAATATTTATCAGACCTGGTCTCCCAAATTTTATATACCAGTCACAGTCACAGTCCTCCCGTTCTTCATCGATTTCTCAAGCGGGCCCAGTAACATTGTGAGAGTTGTTACTGTGTTTGGCATATAGAATATGTCACGGGGAGCTTGCCAGGCTCTGCCGTGCGGGCGAGATACTCTCGGGAGCTTGCCGGGCTCTCCGAGAGGGGCGGAGGAATCGAACTCGGGTCGGCCATGTTGGCCCTTGTAAGGCAAACGCCCTACCGCTATGCTATCGCTCTAGCACTTTATATACCAATTCCACAATTTTTAAAAATTGTGTTTAAGATAACATGGTTACAATTATACTTTTGTTGTATAAAGTTATTGTACCGCCAGTACCGAAACTCTCCACCACTGTCCTTATGTCGCCTCTAGTCTCTCTTTTTCCTCATTCCTCAACCCCTCCCCCTTCCATCTGGTGACCTCAACTTTGTAATCAAAGTCTAATTTGTTGGTAAACATTTACCAATTCCAAAGTGCTTACTTGTTTCTCGGGGTCCACACCTGACAGTGATCAGGACTTACTCCTGGCTCTACATTTAGGTATTACTTCTGGTGGGGCTCACGGGACCACATGAGGTGCCAGGAATGGAACCCGTGTCAGCCACGTGCAAGGCAAACACCCTTACCCACTGTGCAACTGCTCTTGCCCCTACTTGATATTTTTATATGACTGCTTCACTTTCTGAAATCAAATATATTTTTTAAAAAGTTTGGGGGGGTCACAGAGGTAGTACATCTGCAAACTTCTGACTTGGAAAATCAATCCCCCATTTGACAAATTTATTTGAAATAGACCCAGTCCCACACTGAGCTCCAGATATTTTCCTTCCACATGTGTCTCCTGCTTCTCCATGTCAGCCTATAACAGAGGTTCCCGAATTTCTTTGTCCTGAGATTCCCTATTCAGAAAAATTATTACTCCAGGCTGGAGAGGTAGTCCACGAGTTTTGAGGCTTGCCTTGTTGGTGGCTGATCCCAGCTGAATTCCTGCCACATGGTCCCCTGTGCACTACCAAAAGAAGCCCTCATGGAGTGCTTGGCATGACCCAAAATCAAACATAACATTACTCAACAACCCCTAATTTCATCAGAGGCTAATACTGCCCTTCTGGATTCTTCCAGAAATCCTGGAGCAGCATCTTCCTCTTTGGGGAACACTGGTGTACTTCTCCCTTCTCCAAGCTGCCCAGGTGCAAGTCTTAAAACCCCTCTTTACTTCTCATTCATAGTCCATCCACAACGTTCTTATTTATATTCCATAACCGAATCTCTAACTTCAGGCCACCAATCTTGCCCTGCTGGGGTTCCCTGATAATCCATAAGGCGGTCAGGCCTCTGGGCCTTGACACGTTCTAGACCCTCTGCCATAACGCTTTCCCACTGTTCTCCAGGCTTGTCCCTCCTCTCTCCTAACTCCCACATTTCTTCAGAGGGTCATTCCTTGACCCTCCTGCCTGGTGCTCTGCCCACTTCCTCCCCAGTCTCTCCCCTGGAGGTGGCCACCACCGGCACTTTTGGTTGATGTGTATATATTCACTGCCATCCCCCATAGTGGCATATAAACTCCCTGAAGGTAGGGATTTTTGTCCCATTATCAGTGACAACCATGAATGACTGAGTCCAATATTTTTCTGAATGCATGAAACTAACCATCTGAATTGTATAGGACATCTTCCCTCTCGCCTGATGGAAATGTGACTAACTGTCCAAGCTAGCTCAGCAGGCCATGGTGGAACCAAGTCCTGCGGTTACTAAGTCCCTTACACCAAGCACAGGAGCAGTTTTACACTTTTTTTTTTTCCTTTTTGGGTCACACCCGGCAATGCACAGGGGTTACTCCTGGCTCATGCACTCAGGAATTACTCCTGGCGGTGCTCAGTGGACCATATGGGATGCTGGGAATCGAACCTGGGTCCGCCGCGTGCAAGGCAAACACCCTACCCGCTGAGCTATCACTCCAGCCTCAGGACACCACTTTTAAAGCAGGTAGCTAGGAAACTGCAGGTGCTGACTTTTAATGCCATCCCAGATTCCCTGTCTTTGAGGGTAAACATGCCCGCCCCCCCCCCCCCCAATTCTTCTAAAGATATATCTATTTACCTGAAGCAAGCTTTTTAAATGGGTACAACCCACATGAGTGGTTCCTGACTAAGGAGAGTCTAGAGCATCTGAAGGTCAAGATACTTTATCACAGTGAGCAAGATGCTGGCCTTGCACGCGGCCAGCCGGTGCTCGACCTCCAGTGCCCCATAAACTTCCCGGAGCACCACCAAGAGTGATGCCTGAGCTCGGGCCAGGAGGAAGCCCCACCCCCCGGATAGTTTAGTTCTGGATTTTTTTTCTTTTTTGCTTCAGTAACTGTTTTACCAGAAACTACCAGTAACTGTGTAGAGTTAATAGTTGGCTCCTAATCAGGGAACAAAGGTCTCGGTGCGGGCAATCAAGATTGTGAGATGCTTTATGCTGCCTGTCACATAGGCTCCCAACTAAAAAAAAGAAAATACGGTTCAAGTGAACACGACCACTGCAGTTTACGCTGATAACTCGTCATTTAAGGACGGAAAAAAAAACAACGGAAGGCCAAGTTCACCTCTCGAGACCGGGAGGTGCAAGCGCTCGCCGGGACTGACTGGCGCAGGTGCAGGAGGAGGTGCGGGCGGCGCGCAGGGGCCCGTAAGCGGGGATGCCGGGACCCCGGAGCTGCCGCTGCTGTGGCCCGCCTGGACTGGCCCGCGCCGCCCGCCCGCGCCGGGAACGCGCTCCGGCCGCTCCGGCTCGCGTCGCCCCGCTCCCGTCCCCGCGAAGGGGAAGGGGACTCCCCAGGGGCCCCGCGTCCCCGCGGCCTGTCCTCCTCCCGTGTGCCCGCCGCCCGCCTCCCGGACGTACTTCCCGGAGCCGCTCACGGCCATCACCAGCAGCAAGCTCGGGGTCGTCAAGTCGCCCGTCTCGCTCCAGCCGCCGGCTTCCGGCCCGCCGCCCCGCCTCCCGCTCGCCCCGCCTCCCGCTCGCCCCGCCCCTTCGCCCCGCCCCCTGTTCGCTGTCCCCGCCCCGCCTCCCGCTCGCCCCGCCCCCCACTCGCCGCGCCTCCCCCTCGCCCCGCCCCACCTCTCCCATCGCCAGGCTTCCCTTATAGCTGGATATGAATATTTATTTTTTCTTTTTCTTTCTTTTTGGGTCACACCCAGCATTGCACAGGGGTTATTCCTGGCTTATGCACTCAGAAATTACTCCTGGCGGTGCTTGGGGGACCATATAGGATGCAGGGAATCGAACCCAGGATGGTCACGTACAAGGCAAATGCCCCACACGGATGTGCTATCGCTCCAGCCCCTGGGTATGAATATTTATGAAGCGTGCTCATGCCATTGTGTTTTTTTATGTAACCAAGCGTTTTGCCTCCAGGTGGGCATTCCAGTTGATATCCAGCATGTACTGTGAGAAATATCCCGCCTGTCTAAAATGCATAGATTTAGAGCCTCAAAGACAGGAGAAAAAGGAGGCTTTAATAGCAACTATTGATTTTTTTCAATTTGTTTTTATTTTTATTTTATTTTAAAAAAGCTGTTCAACAATAGTTGACTATGAAAGATAGCCCCATGACAATTGGGCCCTAGCAAAGCAAGTCCCAGCCCATATCCCGTCCTGCAGCTGCAGCAGGCTAGCAACACCAAGTACCCCCAACTCCTCCTTGCACCTGGAATTCGCCAGATAAGGCTACAAGGCCTGAGAAGGCCTAATGAGGCATCTCTTTGTCCTGGAATCGGCCTAACAAGGCCCAACACCAAGTACTCCCATCTCCTCCTTGCACCTGGAATTCACCAGATAAGGCCACAAGGTTGGAGAAGGCCTAATGAAAAGGCCTAATTGACTGCCCATTGGGAGGGCCTGGTGACAGGTACAGAAGAGAGTGGCTGGTGCTGATGGCTTGTTGCAAAATGACTGGCTGCCTGCGTGCAGCATCTAATGTGATAATTCAAATGTATTGGGTGACTTGTGCGCGGGCTTTTCTGAAATGCTCGGGAAGATGCCCTATAAAAAGCCCCCTTTGAAGAGGCTCGGGGCTCTCAGTCACTGACGGTTTGTGGTCATGCTGTGAGCCCGAGCATGCTTGAATAAACCTCTTGCTTTTGCATGGACTTGGTCTCTCAGAGTTTTCCTTGACAGGTGAGGCTGTCCTGAGCTCGGACCCCAACAGACTACAATTAATATTCAAACACCAATCCCAACATTGTGCACCTTCTCACCACCATAAGAGGAAAGTTTGTGAAGATTGTTATATTTCATCCTGAAGCCATTTAAGTAAGTCCTTGTATAAAAGATTGCAAGCATGTACAGTTATACCCAAACAAATGTGTGCTACTTTTTGGTACATCAGTGGGCTAGAGCATAAGAGGTCCTGCAGCCGTGAATTCGGCCTCATGCTCCAGGTTGTTCTATGTCACACTCTTCCATGAGCTTTATTTCATAATCTCTGGGTTTTGACCGTTGGTGAGATTATATGGCACCAGAGGCAGTTTGTTGTGTGACTACCAAGACACTGGAAAACTGGGGAGCTGGGGGGAGGAGGCCCAGACCCGTTCCAAGCAGGCTTGGAGATATCAGTCACGGGTCCAGAATACTGGATTTTTCTGCAAGTTCCCTCATAGTTGAGGCTCTTCCGAACCTGTGCAGAGAGGCCTTGAGCATGGATATGGTTGGACTCAGGAGGTTTCTGACTGCCTGGACTCTGCAGGGGTGGGGAGGGAAACTCAGCCTGTCCCCCTCCGAGTGGCCAGGGTGAAGACAGCCTGGAGCAGGGTCAGGATGTTCTATGTTGCACTCTCCTGAGAGCTTTATTTAAGAGTCTGTGGATCTTGGCCATTGATGAGATTATATGGTGCCTAGAGTAGTTTGTCAACTATTGATTATGGTCTTTCAAGATTGGGTGGTTGCCAAGTAGGCAAACTCAGCAAACATGGGCAGCGGTTCTAACCCAATGTTAGTTCCTGGTCCTTTCTCCATTTATTAGATACTATCAGGCCCATGTTCTAGGGATAACCATGTTTCATTACAGATGTAGCTACCAAATTTATAAAATTTGTAACTTACAAGTTATAGTTCCTCCTTCTTGGGTTCCAGGAATAAAGACTGCATTTTAAAACCAAGCTAAATTTTCTCTAACAATAATCTTTAACGGCAGGATTTTCAATCAGTATCTAGTGTCAGCACTTGAGGTCAAGTTTCTATTGCCCTAAATATGCTTCCCTATTCCTCTTACATGTACTGTGGCTGTTTGGTATCACTGAAGGGGAAGGGACATACCTTTAATATACCCATGTGCTAGAAAACAGCACCATAACTACATGTGAATTATTATAGTTGAAGCCCCCCTTCCCATTCCTGGGGGAGATAGGCTGGCATGCTCCAAGCTTTGCCTTTGATTTCCTAGGTCTTCTGATTTTCTCCTCAACACAGTCCATTGAGAATTGCTAGGCTGAGGACGGGAAATAGCCCTAAAACTAAGTCGAGTGAAGAAATAACACTTTCAACCTCCAGTGTTACCCAAATTTATTTTCCTATCTATCCTGGAAAACAAGAAGGCTAACCCAGGGTCTTTAATGAACATTTAGGTTACCACTGCAGTGAATTTGTTTTTTCCCAATATGGTGGCAAGACTTTAGCTTTCCTCTGTCAGGTACTGACAAAGAAGTCACGGCTGGCAGCTAAGGTCACTTGGCTAAAGTTACAGGTCAGTTATGGCTAGACCAGGGCAGAGGTAACTTCTACAGAGGCCTTTGTAGTCAGTGTGTGTAGAAGCCCTGCACCATATCTCATATCTCCACGCCAGCCTCCTGCTGAGACGAGATGTAAGAAAGACCAGGTCAAACAGTCATCAGACCAAAATATCTTTTTAAAAAACAATTTTTATTTCATTAAAGAACCGTGATTTACAAAGTTATTGAAACGTCTAATGTTCTAACATCAATTTCCCATCACCAGTGACCCCAAGTTCCCTCCCACCCCCACAAGCTGCCACCTTACAGGCACATCAGAATGTTTGGTTGTTGTCACTTGTGTCTCATGTTTTTAGTGTTATTGATTCTGTTTTGTGTCTGTAGCTACCCACCCCTCCACATTACTGATGTATCTCAGGCCATTGACCCCTGCTTATCCATTACTTCCTGTCTTCATCTTCTTTCCTCTTCCCCCCACCCCACCTCTATTTCTTACCTTCTTTGTTCTCTTCCCTGTACTCTATAATCAGGGGCAATCTAGACATCCACTCTTTGCCATATTTCATTCCTTATTCTTCCAGTTAATTTATATATCACAGATAAGAGAGATCATCCTATGATTTTCTTTCTTTTTCTGGCTTACTTCACTCACATGATATAATCCAGTTCCATTGAGGTTGCAGCAAATTGAATGATTTCTTCATTCTTTACAGCTGCATAATATTCCATTGTGTATAGTGTTCCATTGTGTATATGTACCACATCTTCATAATACATTCATTTTTATTGGACGCCTAAGTTGATTCCATATTATAGCTATTTGTTTTAAGTGCTGCAATGAATAATGGTGTGATGATGTCATCTTAGATGAATGTTTGTGTGTCCTGAGGGTAGATTCCCAAGAGTGAAATAGCTGGATCATATGGCAGTTCAATTTACTGAGAACTCTTCATACTTTCCACATTGGTTGAACATTCCTACCACCAGTGGATGAGAGTTCCTTTTTCACCTAACCAAAATAAGAAATTTATAATAAGAGATTGTAATCTCTTGATTTACATTAACTTTTATATGTTAAATGGCTCCTGTGTAAGGTATCTTTTCAAAATTCAAAATGCATTTATTATTTCTTACTCAGTGAGGATGTTGAAAATTACCATAGGGCAGTTAAAAACTCATACTTTGTCTCCTTTTAACTATTATTTCAATGTAAGTTTTTCCTTCCTTGAGAATGGTCCACTGCAGAGTATATAAACCCCAATTTGCTCTCGGGGACGGGGACCCCATCAGTGAAGCAGAATTCTGTTAGCATCTTTCTCTTCCACAGCCCTAAACTTTCACTCTGTAAAATACTTTTTTTTATTCATGAATCAGTGGTATTTTATGTTATTTAAAACATTTCTTGACTGAATAGATGGCAGGATAAAGAAGCTGTGGTACATACACACATAGAATACTACTCTACTGTAAAAAAATGATAAATCATACGATTAGCTGCTACCTGGCATGATCTGGAGAGTTTCATGCTGAGTGAAATTAGGAGAGATGTTGGATTGGTTTGTCCTTCCTCCCTTGCCTCGGGGAGTTTAGGTTACTGAGTTACCCTCATCACACAGCCCCAGTGGCACTCCCATTCCTCTTTATTAATCTTTAACTTATTCTTTGTTCTGCTTCCCTCTCTGTTAATCACTATATCCCAAAATCAGACCCTGTGATTTGTAAAGTCAGATTCTTCTCAGGACTCTGGATTTTGTATATGCAACTGAAATATTTGCTTTTTTCTTTCCCTTATGTCCTTTTCATAGTTTACTCTAGAGCAGTGTCCTTTTTGTATCGACACAGGAAGATAGTGAATGCTGTGCTTCTGGGAGTTAATTGACTCAGAACAATATTTATTCCTGGGCATCTGTCATATTTACTCGACTTAAGCCTCAGCTGTCCTTAGTTCCTAGCACCCCAAAAGTAGGGTTCCAGTGAGTGTCTTGGATGGACTCAGGGCAAGCTGTAAGCTACCCAAGCATTGAAAAGGGACAAGCCATAAGCTATCCTGGGATCTAAAAGGGACAGGCCAACCACCATAAAATATAGTAAGTTATGAGTATGGTCATGGACAAACTTTGTCATCACCCAAAAAGAAGTATCTGAATAAGGACCCTGCTAAGGTTAGGAAGACTAACTTGGCCTGAGGACTGTAGTCTGGGATATAAGAGAGATGTCTCCAGGAGAGCCATCCCATCCTTTAAACTTAATATATCTTATGGTGTTCAGTTTCTCTTTCTTTCAACTCAGAAATATTTAATTAATCAAATTATAGGATGTAAGTTTATCATTAACAAACTTCTGTATAAAACAAAATGGGAATAGGAAGAACCATCCCTTTGATCAACATAGCAATTTTCCAATAATACAAACCTTAATAGTGATAGCACAGTGGGTAAGGCGTTTGCCTTGCATGCGGCCAACATGGCTGACCCGGGTTCTGTTCCTCCGCCCCTCTCGGAGAGCCGGGAAAACTACTGAAAGTATCTCGCCTGCATGGCAAAGCCTGGCAAGCCACCCATAACGTATTCAATATGCCAAAAATAGTAACAACATGTCTCACAATTTGTTGTGAGACATTACTGGTGCCCACTTGAGCAAACAGATGAACAACAGGAGTACAGTGCTACAGTGCTACGGTGTTCATACAAAATGACTAGAAATATTAAGAAGTAAATTTAAGATGTCCATTTAAATGGAAATAGACCAAGGAAAGGAGAAATATGCCCCTAGATGGTTTTCTGCCCTTGGGTGTATCTTCTTGCAAGATGAGATTTTGTCCTAGAAGAAGGTTCACCTGAGGGAAGGGCCTTACATATATTGAGTGTGCAATCACTACAAGTTGTATTGCTACCCCCAACTCTGGGGGGCTGGGTGAATAATGAAGTCTGTGAGATGGGGCATGAGGAAATGGGAATGAAGGCAGAGTGAGACTGGAATGAGGGACAGGGTGAAACTGGAATGGGGCATGGGGCGAGACTGGAATAGACACATAGGGAGAATGGAATGCATGGAGTAATATAGACTGTAATATATGGCAATTAATCACCAACCATTTTGGTGGTCCTGTTTCCTCCCTCATGTGTTGGTATGCAGAGGCTGATTGGGATGGAGAGGCGACTCTTGACCACCAAACGCAAGTGGTGAGTGCCCTCACTCACAGAGAGAGAGAGACACACACACACAGAATGATCTCTCTCCTGATGGAATATAAAGACATGTAGTAGACATGATGGAATATAAAGATATGCAAATACCCAAAGGTCACAGAAATTGAGAACTGGTCTTAGTAGTAAGCTACCTTGGGGAGTGAAGAGGAGAGACACTGGAACAATGATCAGGGAAGTAGAAATTCAGGTGAGGGGTTTGGTGCTAAACCGTGTCGTGCACGAAATGCTACTATTAACAGCATAGTAAACCACTGTGCCTAAAGTAAAATCGAAACAAAATTCTCTTGACTATCTACCATTCTCAAAAGTCTAAAATTGAGACCAGAAAGATAGCACAGCACTTCAGGTACTTTCCTTGCACATAGCCCATCTGGATTTGATCTTGGCATCACATATAGGCCCCA